>NC_132847.1:22442500-23642500 GCF_048164855.1 Canis lupus baileyi | reverse complement strand
AGTTAAAAAAAAAAAAAAAGCAAAACAGGGACGCCTGGGTGGCTCAGTGGTTGAGTGTCTGCCTTTGGCTCAGGGCGTGACTCCAGGGTCCTGGGTTTGAGTCCTGCATCAAGCTCCCTGTGAGAAGCCTACTTCTCCCTCTGCTTATGCCTCTGCCTCTCTCTGCGTGTTTCTCATGAATTAATAAATAAAATCTTAAAAACAAAACAAAAACAAGTTATAGAGCCTTTGGCACAGTTGTCCCATTTCTAAGCATTTATCTTAAGGAATAAAGATACAAATAAATATTTATAAACAGGACACATATCATGGTATTTATAAATATAAAAATAGGGAACAGGGGCACCTGGGTGGCTCAGCAGTTGAGCATCTCTCTTTGGCTCCAGTCATGATCCTGGGGTTCTGGGATCGAGTACTGCATCAGGCTCCCCACAGGAAGCCTGCTTCTCCCTCGGCCTATGTCTCTGCCTCTCTCTGTCTCATGAATAAATAAATAAAATCTTTTTTAAAAAGAAGGAACAATCTAATTACCAAACTAAAGGATTAATTACATAAATCGGGTTACATTGATATACTTGAAAACAAGCTAATCTTTTAAAAATATTTTCTAAGAGTATTTAACTATATGAGGAAAAGGTTATGATATATAAGTTGAATAAAACAGATTACAGAAAAAAGATTACAGAACAGACATACAACATGAACTTAGTTTTTTATTTCCCACAGTATACATATGTCAATCAAGAAAAGTTGAGAAGACTATACATCAAAATGATTATAGCTCTCATTTCTGGATATTGTGATTGTTTCTTCCTCAAACTTGTCAGTAGTTCACAGATTTTCTGCAGTGATCACTCTTTTACAACCAGAAATAATTTTATCATAAAAAGTTAAAAATAGGGCAGCCTGGGTGGCTCAGCGGTTTAATGCTGCCTTCAGCCCTGAGCATGATCCTGGAGTTCCGGGATCGGGTCCCATATCGGGCTCCCTGCGTGGAGCCTGTTTCTCTTTCTGCCTGTGTCTCTGCCTCTCTCTGTGTGTCTCTCATTAATAAATAAATAAAATCTTTAAAAAAAAAGTTAAAAATAGGGGTAGCCCCGGTGGCTCTGTGGTTTAGTGCTGCCTTCAGGCCAGGGCAGGATTCTGGAAACCAGGGATCAAGTCCCATGTCAGGCTTCCTGCTAGGGACCTGCTTCTCCCTCTGCCTGCTTCTCCCTCTGCCTGTGTCTCTGCCTCTCTCTCTCTATGTCTCTCATGAATAAATAAATAAAAATCTTAAAAAGGGGGGGGATGGTTTCCTAAAGCCTCCTACGTTGGAAAAGCATTCTAAAAAAAAAAAGTTAATAATAATAATAGCTAATGTAGATGGGAACACTTGTTATGCGCTAAGAGCATTACATGGATTCATTTATTTAAATTTTTTTTTTAATTTTTTTTTATTTATTTATGATAGGCACACAGTGAGAGAGAGAGAGGCAGAGACACAGGCAGAGGGAGAAGCAGGCTCCATGCACCGGGAGCCCGATGTGGGATTCGATCCCGGGTCTCCAGGATCGCGCCCTGGGCCAAAGGCAGGCGCCAAACCGCTGCGCCACCCAGGGATCCCATTTATTTAAAGCTTAAAATAAACTTATGGGAATGGTACTATTATGATACCCATGCTACGGATGAAAATACTGATGGTTAGGGGGTTCAATAACTTTGAATGAGGATGCAGAGGCCATAAAAAGTGGTGCCTTGAGTCAGGCTTCCAGGAGGCCCTTTAAACGGTGGGCCTGATGGTAGGGTGTTGGTCTCCCTGGTACAAGATGGTTGCAGTTCCCTGTGAATAACACTGGGAACTGAACAGCTTGATGTGGAACCTGCAATCCACCAGAGAAAGAGGCCACCAAGGGGTGTCTAAGCCTGAGTCCACACAAGGCAACTATCAAACGTGGATGTGTGTAGGGGGCACAAATGGGGAAGCCAGGGAGCCCAGTTCCTGAGGGTTTCTGATGAACCCCTGTCGCAGATCCCAGTAAGTGGAGCCTGACTGTAGAACAGAGATATTTTACTCATGGCTCTGACTAGCTCTGGTTCTCACCGGTCACTGTAGGATTGGCCTCTAGAGCCTTCAGTGGAGAGGAGGAGGGTGGCTCTAAGGATGGGATAGAGCCAGGGACTAAGCTGCGGTCTCTTCTCATCACTCATGCTTTAAATATAAGCTCTGATGTGATCAAGACACCAGAGATAAAATGCCTTTCTCAAGCTAAGCAGGCAGGATCTGGTATCCAATTTGGACAAGACAGTGGAAAATAGACTCAGGGGGAAAAAATCCCTTGGCCTCAACACCAACACACGGGAGTTGAAGAATCTGACACCTTAACATTGTAGAATAAACAAATGTAAGCATAGTTTCCTATGTTTTTTTCAAAGCATATAGAATAGATACGACTTAAGAAGGAGTGATTTTAACAGTTAGTTCTTCTCTTCTCAGCTGAAGAATTCTGGATTATCTTTCAACATGTAGCTCAAGCGTCAGCTTCTGTGGAATACTTCCCAAGCCGTCCCAACGAAAAAGTCCATACCTCTTCTGTACATGTTTAATAAATGATTTATCTGTTGGAATGTCTGTCTTCCCCTGCTGGAGCATAAGCTCAGTGGACTGTGTTTTATGCACCTGAGTTTTCCCTTCTTTCCCTGTTCTTCTTCCCATTATCTCTCCCCCATACACATGCATCCCTCTGCCAGCCATATGGTGGTAAGTGCTAATTGTTGCTTTTGGAACAGAGAACTATAAGGTTTGGTGTATGGTCTCCTAGAATTCTCAGAGCTGGGAATCAAACTCTCTTTTGCATCTATGACACTTGGGAATCTGATGAAAGCTGAGGACCTTTCCCCAGGGGGGACAAAAATACATGTACAAAAGAAAACTCCAAATTGTACAGCAGCAAAGGCACACACACCCAACACATACACAAATGAATGCATATAAAATTGGGGAGATCTGAATAAGATAGGTGGGTTGTATCCATAGCAATACTCCAGTTGTGATACTGTACTATAGTATTGCAAGGGGTTACCACTGGGAAATCGGGATATCTCTGTATTATTTGTTACAACTGCACATGAATCTAAAATTGTCTCAATAAAGATTTCAGTAAAAAAGGAAATTCCTTTGGGAGTTGATGGATTTCCCCCTGAATCCACCCCATGAATCCTAAGTTGAGAGCTCCCCAGTATAGTCCAATCTCTCCCACTGATGACCTAGAGTCATCACAGAAGGCTCTTCAGAGAATGTGGGGCTTGAACTGGTCTTAACTGACAAGTAGGGTTCATATAGATAAAAGTGGCTATCTGGGGAGCAGGGACATATTGAGCAAAGAGGTGAAAGTAGGAATGGAGTGGAGGCAGATAGCATTTGTCTGAGAGTAAGAGGGCCACCTGAACTGAGGGTAAGACCTTTTAATGAGAGGGAAGGCAGGAGAAAGAACCATATTGAAATGGTTTGTGAGGAGGCCATGTGAGAAGGCCACAGGGAAGGGGGGACTTCTTTTCACAAGAAAGTGGGAGCTCCTGAGTGAGTAATATTCCAGGGCATGGTGGAATATTTAAGCTACATGTTGCTTGATTCTGTGATTCCCTAAGAGGTGCCTAGTCAGGTTTACTCAGATATTCTGAAAATTTTCTTTTCACAATTATGAGCAATATATTTTCATTATAGAAGAATCAAGCACGTAAAAAGAAAAAAAAATCCCATTCACTAGAAGCAACTGCTATTAATACCTCATCATGTACCTTTCTAAAGTCTCTCATAAACATCTATTTATACTATATAATTAGTAAAATTATGGTTATACATGTTTTACAAGGTAATTTTGTCACTTAATACTATATTATGCATAATGTTCCATGTTGATAAACATACTTCTATGATAAGATTAATACCTGCATAGCTGGTGACAGTATTTTTAAGGCTTATCCAGCCCTCTGGAGTGATAAACTTTGCTTTTCATTTCAGAGATTTTCTTTCCTCTGTAACCGAAAGAATTATTTTCTCTGTAACTGAGAATGGTATTTAGATGTCAGGGATATTACCAAGGGACACGGTCATTTCTCTCTCATATTTTTTTCTTTAGACAAATTGCAGTAGCTGGATGAAAAGGCTGTATTCTCTCTGTGGCAAAGTTCCTGGCCACAAAATTTTGGCCACATCTATAAAATTCCAATTTCAGGCAAAAGGGTAATGTAAGTTTAATTTTTCTCAAAATTGCAAAGGAGAAAAACAGGGGTGGATACCAATGAGTCGCAAGCATCACTGTGTATGGTGAATACAGAAATCTTTTGGTAGTTGGGCAGGTCCAGTTGGCCAGAGTATGACGGGTTTCTCACAGGCATAGCCACTAAAATGTTGACTAATTGGAGCTTCTGGGGCACAGAAGACCCTGGTGCAAAGTGCATGTTACCGGATATGGCACCCATATTATATAAAAGATTCCACACAACAGGAACATAAGACTGACCAACTGTATTCATTCTTGGATTTATTCCTCATTGACTTTTTCTCTACACAACAGGTCTTCTGAATGTTTGCATGATGTCAAGGGAAGAGGGGGGGTGTTCTTTAACCCATCTCTACCCTCTATTCTTGAATCTCCCTCCTCACACAACCCATCCTCATTTCATCTGATGGCTTTGTGTCTCTATGACATTTTTGATACCATTATGTTCTGTTTCCATTATGTAAACCACTATGTATTTTACAGCAGGCACTGAGGTGCTCCAAGTGGCATTAGAGGATGTTTAGAATCAGAGTCCACTTAGAAGTAATACAAATAGAATATCTATGGGTGCCTGGGTGGCTCGGCCGGTTAAGTGTCTGACTCTTGATTTCAGCTCAAGGTTGAGATGGAACCCTGTGTCAGGCTCTGTGAATGAAGCCTGCTTTGGATTTTCCCTATCTGTCCTGTCCCACTGTCCTCCTCCCTCTAAACAAAAACAAAAACAAACACACACACATACACAAAATGGTAAGAATATCTAACACTTTAATACTTAGTGGACATTACGGTATGCTGTGTTGTGTTTTACATTTATAATTTAATTCTTAAAAGAACCCTATTATTTGGCAATTACAATTATCTCCACTTTATCGATGAAAAAATTGAGAAAAGTTAGTTAACTTGCCAAACTTCATGCAGAGCCAGAATTCAAACCAGATCCATCTGACTTGAGCCATTTCTTATCTACGTGGCTCTACTTTCTGTATCAATAAGCTTAAAAGTCAGGGAAGTGGATGGAACAACAGTATAAACCTAACGTAAGGTGAAGAAAAACATTCCTTCATGTTTAATGTCCATTTTTATACTTTGACTAAGTATCTATTATAAAGCTATTTGCTGAAGGTCATCTTTCTTCTACCCCACCCCCATCATCAGATGATTTTTATTTATAGCTATGTTTAAACATCACAGGCAACACTTAGACTTGCTGTATACTGAATTTACCATCTGAGCAAAGATTCTTTCTCAAAGCATATTTGCTTTATTCACTCTCTGGTCTTTGCCAAGAAATTAAAAGGACATTATTTTTTTCTTATTGGTTTGCTTTTTACTTTTTGTTCCAAGTATTCCTCAGCTCTAGAATTTAGACTGTCAGGTCCAATTAGTCAAGACCAGATTAATCAAACTGAAGCTTTAGATCCCTTGACTAGTCTGAGTTCTACAGAGTAGGAAAACATTCTAGAGTCTTTCTAAAGGAAAAGACATTCTGATTTAGTTCCGTATTGTTTATAATAACATATGCTTTACTTCATGGCTTGAATGCTAATAAGTGCTTCCTAGAATTCATTCCTTAAGAAGTTAAGTCATGGCATCTAATTATTTGGCAGGATGTTTTAAGTATATATAATTATATCTTCCCTCCATTTTGTGGTGGTGGTGAGCCAAGTAATCTGCACCAAGAGAAAATAAATAATACCTACATAAGGGCTACCAACTAGAGCTCACATCACTTTGGAAAAACCCACTCATTATAATCTTAACACACAGTAGGGGCTTAATACAATTTTTTTAGGGTAGATAAAACACATGAGGTTTTTATTATTTGCTTTTTTTTTAACCATGTGATTTCTGACAATATAGCATTTTCTAAATTTTCTTTTGAAAGGAACTTGTTTCTCATGGTAATCATGGTCCGTGGAAACTATTGTGTAAAATGTTGCTGCAGACGCTTAAAATCTTGATGTCCCTCAGTACACATTTGCACCCATTCAGGACTTCTGTCTGAAATATGAATGCATGGGGGCCCTTAGGGTCCTCAATACTTTTTAGTGAACCAAACTACTATCACCTTCAGCTTTCTAGATAAGATAACCCAGGCAAAGGGAAATCATATTGATCCTGTTCCATATTTTAGTCCTTGGAGGTCAGTTAGTTGTGTGAGTGTGGCCAAGACTCTGCACTTGGGAGTATAAAGTTTCAATTCCTGACTGACCAGTACCTTGGGAATATCCCTTCTCTTTTCTGAGTGCTTGTCTGTTTCTTGCCCTATGAGACAGGACCAGTTCTCACACAGTACGGGGCAACAGTGAAGAGGAAGATGACAGCACACTGGGCATGGCTTTATAATCATGAGGGCTAAGTGAAGATTTTTTCCTCATATATTCCAGATTAATTCTATTATTTGGGGATGTTAACTGTAAAACGGGGTTAGAATTTGGGCTAAAATAACTTTTTTCCAGTCTGGCAAGTAAAGTATGTTATAAGCCTTTTGGGGAGTAGACCTGAGACTGTTTCCTCTGGGCACACCACTGAGAGGTAGAAAGGAAAGCAGAATTGCCATTTTCAGCCTGGGAAGGCCGAGCCAGTGAGCCTAGTTAAGCAGGTTGTTTTGGATGAAGAATTTTCAGTCCTACCACTGGCTGATCCAGGCCTCCAGAGCTTTCTTCAGCCTTTTGATTGGGATGATGCCCTCAGAAATGCAGAGTGAGTGCCTGGGTTCAGCAGGGTCAACTGCTACTGGGGGGTAGGAAGTCTAGAAGAAGAGTTAGCTCTTGCCTCACGCTTTAAGGTTGTTGTTGTCGTTGTTGTTTTTAAGATTTTATTTATTTATTCATGAGAAACACAGAGAGAGGCAGAAACACAGGCAGAGAGAGAAGCAGGCTCCATGCAGGGAGCCCGGAAGTCGATGCCAGGTCTCCAGGATCACACCCTGGGCCAAAGGCGGCGCTAAACCACTGAGCCACCTGGGCTGCCCTTACGCTTTAAGGTTAAATGTCCTTTGGAAAGTTACACCTCTCAGGTCCTATGGACCCATGATCTATCTCTCTTCTACCTATTCCAAGAGGGAAAGATACCTTGTCTGTTTGGATGACCCCTCTTTATCCCAAGCATGGGATCCGGCACATAAACAGGGCTTTACCGGGCCAAATATTTCTGTGAACGCAGGGACAAGGGCATGTGAAAACATTTCGCCAACTCCAGATTTCTAGCCAGACTGAGGTCCGATCCTAAGGAACCTGAACTTTCCTTAAAGCGCGGGTTGTAGCCGCTTCTAACACCCTCGGGTCGCGCCTCTCTCCGGAGTAGGCCAGAAGCAGCAGGGGTTGGGCGGGGGGTGGTAGGAGGTGTCCTCCTCCTCCCCGGGAGGGCGCACACCTGGGGCGGACGGCGACGGCGGGCGAGGCTGCGTGGGGCGTGTGGAAGCCAGGCTCAGGAAAGCCCCAGCCTCGGCCGCAGGCATCGCGCACTGCCCGACAGCCGAGGCCCGAGGACAGGTGTGTGCGGAGGGAGGCAGGTGCACCGCGCGGCCCTCCCAGGGCAGACACACCCTCCTCCGCCCACGAGTGACCTAATTACGAGGTGCCTGCCGCGCCCACAGGCGGAGGTGGCCACTCCAAACAGGTGACCCCTCGGCGCCGGCCCCTGCCTCCCCAAAGACCTGAGATTCCACACGACAAAGACCACACGATTCCAGCGCACCACGGGGTCCCAAGTCTAGTTTCCGTGGCCGGGGTGCAAACGCGGGGGGAAGCGCACGCGCACAGCCGTCTCACCGTAGGGAACGCGTCTCGGGCGGCGAGGTCCTGCCCCACCCGCCAGCCCCCGGCCCGCCCCCGGCCCGCCCCCGCCGCGGAGGACGTCGCGCTCGGGAACTAGCCCGGCTGCGGGCTGGAGGCCCCGCGGCGGCCCTCCTCGCCCGGGTCTCCCCTTCCCCCTCGGCCCCTCCCGCGGGGCGACCACGCCCTAAGAGCGAAGGCGCCTCAGTAACCGGCCGTCACGTTGCGCCTGCGCCTTGGCCCCGCTTCCCGCCCCCCGCCCCCCGCCCCGGCGGCGCCCGCGGCCGACCCGGTTGGCTCTGCAGTTGCGCAGCTCCTGTCCCGGCCCTTCTACCCCGCCGCCTCCTGACGCCGGGCGTGATGTCACCACGCCGGCGGCCGCCATTACAGAGAGCGGAGCTCCGGGGCTAGATCGAGCGGAGGAGGGCAGCGGCCGGCGGCCGGGCACCGCAGGGAGAGTCCGCGGGTTCGCGCCAGCGCCGGGCAGCCGCCAGCAGCCGCCAGCAGCCACACAGGTACCCCGGGAACCGGCGGCGGCGTGTGCGTGTGGCCCGTGTGCGGGCGGCGGCGCCGGAGTAGCGCGGAGCGGCAGCCGGTTCGGGCGGGTGGCATCATGGACGAGAAGGTGTTCACCAAGGAGCTGGACCAGTGGATCGAGCAGCTGAACGAGTGCAAGCAGCTGTCCGAGTCCCAGGTCAAGAGCCTCTGCGAGAAGGTGAGCTTCTCCCCGCCTGCGGCAGCGGCGGCGGGCCGGGCCCGCCGGGAAGGAGGCGGCGACGGGGACGGTGCAACATGGCGGAGGCGGCCGGCCCGGGCCCCCCGAGCCTCCCAGACCGGCGGCCGGCGCGGCCCGGCAGCGGCTCCCGGGCGACCCGGCGCCCCCTGCCTCCAGCGCGGGGATTGGTTGTCGCCGCCACCGCCGCCTAAAATGGCGCCGTTCCCCCGACTCCGGGGCTTCCGAGCCTCCCGGCTTTGGTGCGGGGCAGGGTGGCCGGCGGGGCGGAGACCCTGCAAGTCGGGGTCGGGGACGGTTTCGAGATGCCTGTGAGAGGACCTGGGTCCTACGGCCTGGGCCGCGGGGCCGCGACTCTTCCGTGAGCCGCGTGCCAGGCTTTTGGCTTGTTCTCGGGCCTAATTCTTTGGTCCAGAGGGATCCCCCAAAGGCCAGCTCGCAGGCCTGATCCCAAGACCTGTTTAAAGGTCACTCGGCTTCAGTTCTGTCCTGGGTGGTCTGTGTGAAACTCACGGACTGAGCAGTCCTTCCCAGAGGCTTGACTTTAAAGTGGGGTTACAGGGATTTAAAAATCTGTCCCTAATCTAATTTCTACGAAAGTCATGGTGGGAGATGCAGGAAGGAGTACAACTTATATTTCATAGTTGGAAGAAATGGAGAATTTGGTGAGTCATACTACATAAGGAGCTTTGGGATTGGAAATCAAGTGTCAGTTGAATCTATGATTTATATGCTGACTCAAATTGGGTACTGTGAAATCCTTCTGTAAGCTGGACGTACTTGGCATTTTGCCTTGTGTTTTTAAAAACGAACAACGTAAACTCGGAGCCGCAAATTTTGTATACTGGCTCTTTGTTGGAAAAGTTACTTCTTTGTATTTTTGAGGCTTTCAGTAGCGATAGTAACTGTTGATTGAGCTTTTACTCTGTCCCAGTCGTTGTGCTTTTTAGTGTTTAAATATCTTACAGATGTTGAAAATAGAATGCTATAGTTCTTTTGAGAAGTCCATTTTAAATGGCCCAATTTCGTTTTGTTTTTTACCTAGGGGTTGAGAAACAGGTAGCCTATTTGGCTATTGACTGTGTTGTGTTTTTGAAGCCTTAGGAGTCAGTTTTCTAATACATGGAATATGCTTATCTCCACTATAGGTAGTTTAACTTCTCTTGTCAAAATTAACTTGGCAGTATTTCATTTTAGTTCAGAATTTCGGATTGCTGTATTTGCATTTTGTGTTAGTGAAGAGTTATTAGAGAGCAATTATACTGACTCGTTTGCGGTTTGATGGGAAAATTAGGTTCATGAGTTTGATGTATATGCTCCTAAAGCAAGCTTTTTTGGAAACTGTGCTGTGAATAATTGCAATTTAAATGAGTCAAATTCAGATTTATTTATCCTTAGCCTGAGCAAGTCTCCTGCTAGTTGATTAGGTGGCACATTTTCTGTTGGAGCTGAATTTTAATGTTAGCAATGTATTGAGTCTTTTTTGTTCCTTCTTTACTCATCAGATAAGGATGGTGTTTGTGTTAAGGGTTTAGAAAGGGGCTTTTAAAACTTTTAGTGTGTATTGTCAAGTCTCAATTTCTAGGTGCTCTAAGTAATGGTTTTAATGACTTTTAAGGATCAGTACTTTATATATAGACTTTGAGTCAGCATCTGGCTAGATGACTAGTCATTTGTGTAGGAAACATTGGAAAAGAAGGTAATGATATAATTGGAAGACCACTGGACTTCAAGTTATACCTGAACACTAGTCCTCTTTCTGTTTCAGAGTAATTGTGACTGACCTTGGGACAACCACTTAGTCCACATTTTCCTATTTAAAGAGTTAAAACATGTTTTAGGGTCCCTTCTAATGTGAGATTATATATAAAATCAATTTAAATTAGTGTGTTGTGTTTAAATATTGAGCACCTACTGATTTTCCACAATTCCTTACTTTTATGAGTGAGATGAAAAGCAATAAAGTATAATCCTGTTTGTCTCAGGAGCATGAATCTAGTTGGAAGTTAAGTATACATGAACCAGGGAAATAGAGGATTTGTGTTGGAGACTGTAGGAGATAATTTTGGGTGCTTAGGGTTGGGTGTGTGAAACTTGATGAATCTGGTAAATGTCATTGCTTTCCTGTCTTTGTAAAACTAAGATATAGTGAGATTAAACACTCTGTACTCAGGGTGAGATTAAACACTCTCTACTTGGTGGCTCAGTGGTTGAATGTCTGCCTTTGCGCAAGTTATGATCCCGGGGTCCTGGGATCGAGTTCCGCATCGGGCTCCCCACTGGGAGCCTGCTTCTCCCTCTGCCTCTTTTTTTTGTGTCTCTCGTGAATAAATAATCTTTTTTTAAAAAACCCAACAATTTATGCTTATCCATTGTGTCCAGATTTCTGTTCTTAGGGCCAAAAAAGTGGAAATAATATTTGAAATTAGGTTCCCAAGAAATGGATCCTTTGAGGGGGAATATTATGCAGTCTTCATTCTCTTTTTAACTTTGTAAGTATTTGAACTTTTGGAACTATGTTAACTTTGCAAACTAAATTTTAAGGCAGCTTCTCTTTTCACTTTTAATTGAGTAGCCAATAGCAGCACATCTAGTGAAAGCTACATATTTTGAGAATCTTGAGGGAACCATTTTTCATTAGTAGAATAGTTTTTTCTTTTGACGAAAAGTTACTTGTTGGAGATAGGTACTTGGTGTAGTAGTTGATTGTTTAATTATAAGAAGGAAGAATAATACAAAAGCCTTCCCTTTTATCTCCCTGAAGATGACTGCTCTGAATGAAATATTTAAATGGTACAGATAGAAGTATACCATGGGAGGTCATGGTTATTAAAAAATTCAGAGACCATTATTATGGTCTCCCATCAGCAATTAATTAACAGTGGTAGGTGTTCAAAATGCAGAGAATCCAGGTGTGTCTTTATAGACAAAGGTGAATATGGTTTTTATACAGTTGACTAGTTGAACTTTTTTTCCCCTTAAGGTAGGATTAAAGTTTATATCAAAGTCAAGATGAGGGGATCCCTGGATGGCTCAGCAGTTTGGAGCCTGCCTTTGGCCCAGGGCACAATCCTGAAGTCCCGGGATCGAGTCCCACGTCGGGCTCCCTGCATGCAGCCTGCTTCTCCCTCTGCCTGTCTCTGCCTGCCTCTCTCTCTCTCTCTCTCTCTCTCTCTCTGTACATCATAAATAAATAATAAATAAATAAATAAATAAATAAATCTTAAAAAAAAAAAAGCCAAGATGATACTTGGTATACTTTGTCATTTTGAGGATCCTAATTTTAGTTGATTGTTGAACATTTATTTTGTGGTGAGTGAATGCAGTTTTGTCTTAGGCACAGTTCTATAGTCAGTAACATTACTATATTTGTATAACTGGACTGGTATGTTTCCATTTACAGATTGGAAGAAGTAAATAGTATCAACTACAGTAAACAGTCTTTTATTATGTGACTTCACCAGTGGTTTAATTTAGGTATGATTTTTGGCTTTGTCCTTTCAGGTCTTACCAAACTTGTGGAGAATGTTGTTTGATAGCCAGTTTTGTTTTGTTTTGTTTTGTTTTTTTCTCCAAAGGAGTTCTTTACCTACATATGCTCTTTTCCATGACTTTACAAACACTATAAATAAAATGCAGTCATTAAGGCCTCACATTTGTTACATAAGTATGGGAAAAAGCAAACCCTCCTTCTAACTGGATGAGCCGCAAAATATATGACCAAGGTTAAATTTCTATATGAAGTGAGTAATTTTTGTGAGTTGGTATTTGTGCTTAATTTAAAAGGTTGTTTTGGGGTACCTTGGTGCAGTTGGTGAAGCATTGGACTCTTGGTTTTGGCTTAGGTCTTGATCTCGGAGTTGTGAGATCAGTCCCCACATCCAGCTCCTTGCTCAGCCTGGAGTCTCCTTGAAATTCTCTCCCCATCTCTGGCCCTCCTACTCATGCACAGACGTGTTCTCTCTCTCTCTTTTTGGATAGATAAATCTTTTAAAAAGATAAAAAAGGTTCCTTGGTTAATTTTTATTAGAGTCATCTGAATATTGAAAACAAATGGAAGTGTTGATGCAGAATGATGTTTGCATCATATTTTCACATACACAGTTCTCCTAACAAGTTTATGAGATAATTGTTATCCTCAGTTACAGATGGAAACCAGAGGCTCAGAAAGGTAAAGTGACTTGACTTTAGGGGCTAAAGTGAGATTGCCCAGGCTTACAGAATCTTTTTTTTTTTTTTTTTTTTAAAGATTTTATTTATTTATTCATGAGAGACACAGAGAGAGAGTGAGAGGCAGAGACACAGGCAGAGGGAGAAGCGGGCTCCATGCAGGAAGCCCGATGCGGGACTCGATCCCAGGACCCCAGGATCACGCCCTGGGCCGAAGGTGGCGCTAAACTGCTGAGCCATCCGGGCTGCCCGGCTTACAGATTCTAAGCCCAGTGTTCTAGTCTTGCTTCACAGCCTCCCCTTTATTTTCTTAGGTAGTGTTAATAATGAAAAATAGAGGTGAATTGGGGTCAAACTGAATTGTACAGTCAATAGCTCTGTAAAATAAATAAAGCATTATTTTTATTTTGAATGCTTGAAAGCTTCCTATTCATGTCACACACACTGTTTGTCTCATTTTGTCCTGGAGGAGGAAACAGTAATTATTCTTCAATTTTGAATGTGGTTGGCTGCATTTGCCCCTCAAATAACATTAGTGAGAAGAAAATGCCAGTTAATTTTCTGTGTATCCTCAGTGCAAATCATGATCTAGAAACTGAACTTTAAAACATTCCAGGAAAGTATATCTAACATTTATATTCTTCAATACAGCTTGTAAAATGCCTTATTATCATAGCTTCTGCAGTCCGACCTACATGTGCCTGTGTGTGTTTCATGAACTCCCAGTCATGAAGTAGTAATTCAGTTGGTTTGGAGTTGACTTAAGGAGGAAGTATTGATAAGGTGAACAGCCCTACTATTTGGAAACACAGGTTCCCCCAATTCTTTTGTTTTCTCTGTCAATGTCAAGAGTTGTATCTGCAAATATTGGCAGATACAACTCATGCTGTAGAAACCAGAATGGACACTGGAGGGGAGTGTATGGGTAACATTTGTGTCACCTGTCCACCCTCACTTTTATGGCAGGAGGTATTGCCTATTGTGTTGTAAGTTGTTTGTGGAGTATTCTTTGTTTAGGTTGGAGGAGGTGAGCTAGGAAAACCAGGAGACATTAGGTTTGCATTGAAGTAATAACAGGGGTCTTTTTTTGAAGGTGCTCAGAAGAAAGGAAAAGTTAGGTGTGGCAGAGAAACACTCCTCTTTTTTTACTTTTTTGACCCATCATTTTTGTTTTCTTTATTAATTTCTCTTTGCCATCTTTGTCTGAAAAAGCCTTCCAATTGCAGTTTGCTACACAAGTGAGATAGAAATTGGACTAGAACTATGAAGGGGAAAGAATTTGGGTTTTTTTGTTGTTTAGATAACTTTTACAGCTTCTGGTGCAGAGGTGGTAAAAGAAGCTGAAGTAAAGAGAGATCTGGCTGCTGGTGGATGGCTGGGGGATGGGTTCTGAAAAAATTGTAAAGAGCAATCTGGGATTAACTGCTTAATTTCTTAATACAAAGTTACTGTTGCCTACTTTTATATTGGTAGCGTGGTTTAGAATGGATGAACAAGGCAATGACAGAGATGTGTGTATATGAATCTGGATATTTTCTAAACTGTACATGACCAGTTGGCCAGTCACTCTGGCACTCCATGTCCTCACCCTCATTTTAATCATTTAGTCACTGTTACAGATGGGAGTGTGACTGATGTCGAGGGGACTGAAAGAGGATTGAGAACCTTTCTCTAGAGTGCTCCTGGAGACTGCATCATTTACCTAGCTAGACTTACATACAAAGTGTAGTTCACAGAGACTGCAGGGTCTGTGATGCTATTAATTATGTGACAGTGTATGTTTAGTTTTGGAATTCATTCGGTCAAAATTTATTAAGCTCCTATTTATGTGCATTATCCATTTTTGCTGTTTAGCTTTGTCAAGATAGCATTATCTTAGGGATTTGTTAGTTTTTTGCTCTAATGGTAAGGTTTCACATTAAGAGATTGAACTTGTAGTAAACTCTATAGATAAGAAAGGTTTTTAGATTTTTGTGCTAGTGGTGATCAAGTGCATTTTATTTCTCTGCCATGCATTGTTTGTAAACTGGCAGTTGTGCCCACTACCTGTTTCTTTTGGGTGGCTGTGACTTAGTGAAAAGGCTTAAAAATGCTTTAGTAAAATTTTAGTGATAGAAGGAACCTTAAAGACCATCTAGGCCAAGTCATCTGGTATAGATGAGGGAGGAAACAGACACCTAGAGCGAATATTATTTGTGATGAATTGTTGTCATAAGAATTTTTAAACAATGGCATATATATATGTATATATATATATATATATATATATATATATATCCAACATTTCTCTGTTGAGTAGATTACATATATTTTTCCCCTTTGCAGGAATGATTGGGAATGTTTTAATTCCTGCACATGTTTATTTGACAGAAAGAGGTGGAAAAACATCAACTGATGTTTTTTCTTTTAATACGGTTTTAGAAGGACGCCTGGGTGGCTCAGTGGTTCAGTGCCTCCCTTCAGCCTGGGGTGTGATCTTGGAGTCCTGGGATCGAGTCCCACATCGGGCTTTCTGCATGGAGCCTGCTTCTCCCTCTGCCTGTGTCTCTGCCTCTCTCTGTGTCTCTCATGAATAAATAAATAAAATCTTTATTAAAAATACAATTTTAGAATTATTCCTTATTCCTGAATGTTTTTCTTTTGGTAAGATCCTAAGCCTTAAAACCAAATAGTAACTACCAGTTCCTAGAACATTACAAGGAAGATTATAGTACTTTTATAGTGTAATCACACAAATATTATACATTCAGTATAATCATATAGAAGACCAAAATGTTTCATAAAACGTTAGAGGCATCTGTTCGGTGTAATTAATGAAAGACAAGTAATAGGAAGAAAGGTTTGATAGTTGAAGATGATTAACACAAGATTTATTTGCTTCCGAGGCTAGTCCTACATACACCAAAATAAAAATTTAGCGGTATACACTAGTCTGTCATGAACCTTAATTTTTTTGTACAATTATGAAAACCTACTTTCTTTTTATCTTTCATAAAACAGTATGAAGCAAAATGAAAATCTGTTGTGGTTTTGAAAAAAAATTATTGTTGCTTGCAAATTTGCCCCCGCTTTTAAAGATTTATTTATTTATTTGAGAGCAGAACGGGAAGGGGTTGGGGGGAGGTAATCTCAAGCCACCTCCCAGCTGAACCTGATGATGGGCTCCATCCCGCGACCCATGAGATCACAACCTGAGCCGAACAGAAGAGTTGGATGCCCTGTTCTTTTTTTAAAAAGTTTTCAAATGTTTATATTCTGAAACAAAAGTAAAATTCAAAAATTATTTGTTGCATTTTTTTCAGGTTTGCTTGTCTTATGTCTTTTTGGCTGTATTAGTAGAAGATATACTCAATTGTGATTAAATTGTGAAATGTTTTATTTATGTGAAGTAGAGTTCCATTGAACATTTTAATTAATCAGATTTTTAATAGAAAAATATCTAAGAGCATCATCTAGCTATCGATAGATACTCAAAAAATTTGTGTGGATAATCTGTATAAGAGGAGAAATAACTGATAGTAAATAAACATAGAGTAAAAAAGTTTGAACTCCAAAATAAAAAGCACCAGGTAAATCAGAAGGTAACATTTTGTATTTGAAATAGATTAGAATGAGTGTATTCTTCCATTTATTATTACATATAAGTTGGAAATAATTGAGCTTTATAAACTACGTATGTAACCAGAAAATGTTCATATATTTTACTCTGTAAATTGAAAATCTCCGGAAAGGAAATAAGTCAAATAAACAATAGATGTGTAAGTATGGGAGGATAGTATACATCACTTTATTTTTTATTTTTATTTTTATTTTTTTAATATTTTGTTCATTCATGAGAGAGAGAAAAGCAGAGACACAGGCAGAGGGAGAAGCAGGCTCCATGCAGGGAGCCCAATGTGGGACTTGATCCCGGGACTCCAGGATCATGCCCTGGGCCAAAGGCAGGCGCTCAACCGCTGAGCCACCCAGGGAACCCCTATACATCAGTTTAAAATGATTGCTATAATGCTATAGGACATTGGATTCGTGAATATGAACTTTAAATATTTTATTTCTTTGGGAGAGAGAGAGAGAGAACGTGCTCATGCGTTGCGTGAGTAGAGAGAGAAAGGGAGAGGGCAATGCAGACTTCCCACTGAGCAGGGAGCTAGATGCAGGCTCTATCCTAGGACTCTTGGATCATGACCTGAGTTGAAGGCAGCCGCTTAACTGTGCCACTCAGGGACCCCCTTAAATATTGAACTTTAGGAAACAAGTTGAGGCATTTACCAGTTTTAAGCATAAGATTTGTATATGGGTAAAAGCTGGAAGGGAATACAAAGAAATGAGAATAGTTTTTGTTGATGTGGTGGGTTTAAGACTGCTATAACCCATCAACACTTTAATGTTCTTCAGCGTTCTTATACAACAAATTTTTACATAATTGTAATCATTTGCATTTTAGCATGTTTGCTTGGTTTAATAATAAAAATGCATTAATATGTTGTATGACTTTATTTAATATAAAAATGCATAAGTATCCTCTGTCTTTTTCTGTGGTACATGTTAAGGAGAAATTATACTGCTGTTGTGTGCTCTTAAGGAAATTAATTTATAAATGGTTTGTGAGGGATCCCTGGGTGGCGCAGCGGTTTGGCGCCTGCCTTTGGCCCAGGGCGCGATCCTGGAGACCCGGGATCGAATCCCACATCGGGCTCCTGGTGCGTGGAGCCTGCTTCTCCCTCTGCCTGTGTCTCTGCCTCTCTCTCTTTCTCTCTGTGTGACTATCATAAATAAATAAAAATTAAAAAAAAAAAAAAAAAAAAATAAATGGTTTGTGAATCTGTTGTTGGTTCCCTATTTTCTCTTTTTCTTGTCTATCTTGACTTCGATGATTTTAGGAGTCTAGTTTAAATTTGCTTTTTTGTACATGTTATTATGGTGGTTAGGGATAGCCCATACCCAAGAAACCTGATGGTAAGTTGAAAATAAAAATTGTAAATTTCTGAATCTGAACTCAGATTAATTAATAATTAATTAATAATTAATAATAAATTAATGTTCTTAGAGGTTTCTTTTCTTCTAGTGACTCTCCAAATTGTTTGAATTTTAGGACAGTAGAAAATTTTAACTTTTCACAGTTAAGCTCTTATTACTGGACTAGCTTATTCTAGTTTCAGCCTTGTTCTCGGAAGTTTTGTATTAGATCTTTTTTCCTTGAATTCACTGATTTCAGTCTATGCCATTTGAATTTTAGTAGAGTTCCTACTGAAGAATCAATAAATAATCAGTATGGTGCTGATTACACTATTTTTAAAAACCTTGATCTTCTGTTTTGTTTTGTTTTTCCCCCAAATGTTTATTACTGAGACTTTTGAAGGCCTGAAAAAATGTTTTGGGGGAAGCAAAAAAGTTTGGGGTATGTGTCTTTTGCTTTTGCTTCTCTGTATAATTCAGGTGCAGAGGCTGAGGCTCTAAATTATAGGAGTCAATACCAGAAAGTGAAAAGGTAGTTATTAAAAGTATAAACATCTTGAATGTTAATTAAGTTGCTTTGAAAATCTGGTTTTGCCATTTACCTTGAATATTAAGCTAGGAAGTTGAAGTTGTATATCTATCTACCTTAGAAGCTGATGGTTGGTGAAGGCAGCCTGCATGTTCTAAAGGAGACTCATTAGATTGCTTTTTGGCCTTTTGGGTAAGATCAAATATTAAGGTGACTGACTCATTAGAGATCCCATTAGGTGGCCCATAGAGGAGGTTCTCTTATGTGCTTCTGAGACTTGAAAGGCCTTGTGATAGCATAGCTCCTCTGGCATTTCTTTTTCTGTGATTAGTTTTTCTTGACTGTAAAATAATCTTCAGTGAGGACATCTGCAACTGTTATTGCTTTGGTGTTTGGGATAGTGTATTTTGGTGTGTAGTAATGATTTGGGAGCTGAGATGAGACCCCACCGACCCTCCCCAAAACAAGTATACTTAAATTCTTTGTAAGCTTGAATTTTTGTTGTTAAGATACACTTTATAGTTGTCTTGATGGCATCTGGTGCATAATACTATTTTTCTCCAGGATTTAATTATAATTGTTCTGGTCTCAAATTTGGTAGGAAGAGAAGAAAGAACTTTGGCTTTCCCAGATGTAGAAGTTTAAGATGTTAATTTTATAAATACAGTGTCCTTTCCCTTTTGGAGGACAATTTTGTCATGTCAACATAAAAAGGAGCTGATAGATCTGCTAATAAGATATTTTCTTTCTGGGAGTGTCTGTATATGTATACCAGGTGTATACCAGGGAGCAAATACTAGGATATACATTGTAGTGTTTTTGCCTTCCCTGGTAACGGCCTCTCCCTGAATCATAATCCATCAGGGAATATTCTACTTCCATCATGAGAAATTAATCAGGTCTGTATATATTCATTATGGTCTCCCAAGATGGATTATTGGAGAGAAAAGCAGGCTGCCTAAATAATACTGTTCTTTGTTTAAAAGTGCAAAAGAAAATGATTATGTTTTTGTAGGCACGTAATATGTATGTAAAACTTGTAAACAGGGTTTCAAAAGAATGTACATCAAAATACTCTCAGTGGTAACTTTCCCAAGGGATGTGGGATTGTGGAGGGTGGTCAAAGGTGACATTTGGTTTTATCTGCTGCTTAAAAAAAAAAAAAAATTAAGGATGTGTCACTATAACTTGCATATTTTTTAAAAAATTAAAGATCGAATCACCTAGCTGGCTCAGTTGGTGGAACATCTGTCCAGATCTCAGGGTTGTGAGTTCAAACCCTATGCTGGGCTCCATACTGGGAGTGGAGCCTATTTTAAAAATAAGTAAGTAAAAGTAAAGATAGAGTGTTTATCATTGTGATATGTTGAAATTGAAATAAAAGGAACAAATAGCATTTAGGTTTGATTGTCCTTTTATGATTTGAATGGGAATTTTGAGTATATTGTAATAAGGACCTTAGGATACTTGGGAATGGCAACTTTTTATCATTCATATAGTATATCATTGTCCCTTTAAAACTTCTGAATAACTTGCAAATTTCTTTGAAGTGGGACCTATTATTTCATTTGTGACTATTTCCATTACTGTGCACCAGGTGCTCAAAAACACTGGACATGGTATTAATGCCAAATAGACTAGGGAATATCCCTAGTGAAATTCTGCATTTTAGTTACAATAAATCATGGGAGATTGGAATTACCCTAGCAAGATGGATTATTTCTTAAGAAAAATACCACTTTTTGAGACACGGTGAAATGTTTTTCTAAATTTAAAAATAGATCAAATTAATTATTAATTTTTGGATATCAGTGATTGGTCAGTGTCTTGAAATAGGCTCCCCAAATGTTGGGAGACTTGGAAATAATACTTCTTAGGGGCAGCTGGGTAGCTCAGTCAGTGGGGCATCTGCCTCAGGTTCCGGTTGTGATCTCGAAGTCCTAGAATGGAGTCCCACAGTGGGCTCAAATAAATAAATCCTTTTTCTTTTTTTTTTTAAAGAATGATTCATAAATTTCACTGCATTTGGGGAAGCATTGGTGTGGAGTGAGGAGGGAAGACTAAAAAAAATTTGGTGCTTGGATCCCACTCCTAAAGACTCTGGCTTCATTGAGAGAGGAGTAGCCTCAGTATCTGGGGTTTTCTTTTTTCTTTTCTTTTCTTTTCTTTTCTTTTCTTTTCTTTTCTTTTCTTTTCTTTTCTTTTCTTTTCTTTTCTTTTTTCTTTTCTTTTCTTTTCTTTTCTTTTCTTTTCTTTCTTTTCTTTTCTTTTCTTTTCTTTTTTCTTTTCTTCTCTTTCTCTTTCTCTTTCTCTTTCTCTTTCTCTTTCTCTTTTCTTTTCTTTTCTTCTCTTCTCTTTTCTTTCTTTTCTTTTCTTTCTTTTCTTTCTTTCAAGTTCTCAAGTGATTTTTCATGTGTGGAGAAGTTTGTATACCACTGCCTTAAAACCAGTCCTGGTTACCCTTGGTTGTCGCTCAGAATGTAATCAGCAATGGCTCATTAGCAACAATTCATTATGGCAATTTCACCTCTATGTTCTAGTGTGTTGCCTTCCCCCCGATGCAACTTCCCACTGTACATTCTGGAACACCATTTCATAATGCTAGCTGCATATAGAAGAAAATGCTCAATAAATCCTGAGTGTATGAAATAAATACTTCTAATCCACTTTGAGAAAAATTTCTTTTTACCTTCTTGGTTTAACTGAAATCTGGTTCTTCCTGAGAAAGTCATGTACTTTCTCTAATAGCCTTCCCAGATAGTTGGATGCTGCCTTTCTCTAGGATAAAGTTACCTGTCTTTCGGGCTGCTTTTCTCTGTCTAGGTACCCAGACTCTTTTCCTTACTACTCTTAGCTGTTATTTCTTCATTCTCCGGAGACGTTGGTACCAGTTTCCATGCCTGTACTTCTGATATTGTCCTGAGAGACATCCATGGCTTTCCCTGAAGATGATCTATCCAGTACCCCCAGTATAAATTCTTGATTTATTCAGCAAATAGATATTAAATGCCTTTTACATCTCAGACATTGTTCTAGCAAGGTTCTGTGTATGCAGTCGTGAATTAAAGGAATCTGGTGAACATTTTTTAGCTCTTAGTCTTGATAGTTGAGTGGAAAATTGATTAGAAGCAGGCAGAATGAGGGATCCCTGGGTGGCGCAGCGGTTTGGCGCCTGCCTTTGGCCCAGGGCGCAATCCTGGAGACCCGGGATTGAGTCCCGCGTCGGGCTCCCGGTGCATGGAGCCTGCTTCTCCCTCTGCCTCTCTCTCTCTCTCTCTCTCTCTCTCTCTCTCTCTCTCTCTCTGTGTGTGTGTGTGTGTGTGTGTGTGTGTGACTGTCATAAATAAATAAATTTAAAAAAAGAAAAAAAGAAGCAGGCAGAATGAAAGCAGGGAGTTCAGTATGGAAGCTAGCACAGTAATCCTGGTGAGGTAATGGTGGCTTGGACCAGGATAGTGGCAAGAAAGATAAAAACAGATTGATTTGTGTTTTGGAGGCAGACTGGGCAAGACCTTTT
The DNA here is from genome assembly GCF_048164855.1 of Canis lupus baileyi. Classification (NCBI taxonomy): domain Eukaryota; kingdom Metazoa; phylum Chordata; class Mammalia; order Carnivora; family Canidae; genus Canis; species Canis lupus. The sequence goes on along the minus strand of NC_132847.1, from coordinate 23,620,557 downwards.
GGTGGATTGGTCCCTGAATACTAGTGGCCTTTAAGCGCTACTCTGATACCCACATGTGTAGCCCTACCTCGGAAATCCGAAATTCACTCCTCAAGTTTTCTACCAGTAGATCTTTATTCTAGTATTACTTTGATTAGACTTGTTCTTTGGTCCATGTTCATGCCCTACTCTTCCCTTGCATTTCCTACGTGGAGTGACCAACTGTCATGGTTTACCTGAGCACAACTGAGGCATTTCTTGGGATGCCAGACTTTAAGTACTAAAACCAGGATAGTTGGGTCACCCTGCACCTACCCCAGTCTACCCCCTTCTCTACTCTTACTGGTATGTATGCTTCAGCCTTTAACCTTTTCCTCTTCCTGAGAATTTATACACAAGATTGTACCTTGTCTGTGTTGGACCTCTCATTTCCTTTTCCCATCCCTTTCCTTGGACTTCAGTCAGGCAGATTTCCTAGCTGTCCCAGTGTTTGTGATCCTGGAACACTGCTGCTTACTCTAGCATGTCTTAGCACTTGGCCTGATCATTTTATTTTCTGCCTCTCTGCTCCACTGTGTGCTTTAATGGGCTGTCTTGTTGTGTTACCTTATTAAATGAATCTCCACCGTTTACTTTGTCCCTTTCTTTTATCACTTAACATACATAGCCTGTACTTTGGTGATTGGTTACTTGTTTGTGGTCCCCTGTCCCAAGTGACCTGTCTTGTATACTGTGGTCCTCAAGTGGCTAGCACAAGGCCTGGCATCTAGTATCACTCAGATGATTGAGCAAATGAATGATGGTCTCCCAGTGAACTTTGGTTTTGGGGGTAAGGTAGATGATCTATAAACGTGTGTCGAATGACTGATGAGGTTTCAGTTGAGTGAAATAACGTTATGCTGCCCTTAAAAGTAATGTTTGAATTTGTGATTATGTGGGGGAATGCATATGCTGCCAAACAACTTTATAAAAAGCATGTATATCAAATAGTTACAGTTGTAAAACAAAGTTTGTATTTTTAGTATTAAGAGCTTAAAAGTCATGCAAAATTTTATAATGCCCCCCCCCCAAAAAAAAAAAAAAAACTAGTTAAGGGGGGAATTAGAAAGCTTTTCTTATAGCCTGGAGTGCCAGTATACTATAATTAGAACTTTAAGGTTAAGGAACTAGGTACCTGAATGTCTTGTTCCATTTTCATTAATCTTATACGGTTGCTAATAATAATCTGTTTAACATTTAATTAGATGGTACTTGATAGATGAGAGGAATGGAACTATGCATCTAGATACATGATTTTTCTAAGTATCAGGAGTGAGATAACAGAATCTGGCCATATTTTGCCCTCTTACTTTAATGGAATTATCAGTGCCTACAGTTTTGTCTTACATTGTGTCTGCTCGTTAAGCTACATTAAGTTTAAGTGAACATCTTTGTTAATGTTTAATGCCAAATGTATTGGTTTATTTTATCTCCCTTCTGTAGGCTAAAGAAATCCTGACAAAAGAATCCAACGTGCAAGAGGTTCGATGTCCAGTCACCGTCTGTGGAGATGTACATGGGCAATTTCATGATCTCATGGAACTGTTTAGAATTGGTGGCAAATCACCAGACACAAACTACTTGTTTATGGGAGATTATGTTGACAGAGGATATTACTCAGTTGAAACAGTTACTCTGCTTGTAGCTCTTAAGGTAATTTCACTGTTACCTTTGGGACATTTTGCAGAGGGTGAGACAGTCTCGTTCCTTTTTTCCTGGTGATTTGTGATTTTCTCTGAATGTTAATTTTTAGAATAAAACTCCATATTTAAGGAATGCAGGTATTCATGTTTAAGATTTATAAATCATAGATCTATCTTCATTCTAGATAAAGGGATGGTACAGAATAAAAGTAAAAAAAATTATTCTCATTCAAGTTTTTAGGAGAATATTAGAAGGCTGGTCAAATAAAAATGTTACTTCAGTTAATCAAGGTGTGGGGAGATAATATTATTACTTTTCTTGAAATAAGTAATTTTTTTAAATAAAACATACTACTAATTATTAGAATGTTTACAGATTTTTGACACAGTGATCCTATAATTAGACTTCGCTGAAGACTTTTCTAGAAATACACTTTAAAAAAAAATACACTTTTTTGAAATAAAACATACTAAATATCAGAATGTTTATACCTTTTGACACAGTAATCCTATAATTAGACTTTGCTGAAGAAGAAATTCAAGAGGAGAAGAGCTTTATTTGTGTGAAAACATTAATTGCAGCATTATCTTCAATACCAGAAAAAGAATAGATCTAAATATCCAACAGAAGTGAATATGTAAATTATGATTTCTCTCTATGTGGAATAGTTTGCAGCCATTAAAACTTGACGATCTAGAACAATAGGAATGATAATTAAAGGAAGTTGCTTTATACCAATTGTAGCTTTGGGAAATGTACAAATATCTGAAAATGAGACACAAAGTAGTGGTCACTAGTATTTAGAATGACAGGCTTCTCTGCCTTTCCCTGAAAAGAAAGTGTGATTTTACCTTTAGGGGAGATTTTATTAAAGAACGTTCACAATGGTAAAATGGCTTCCAGAAACCTCTAGTATTGCAAGAGTGGGAAGATGTGGTTTTGGCATGAGCTGAATTTTAGACAATATATAATGTGTGTGTTCATGAAGCCACTAGTCTGAATCATGTAACGTGCTACACAACTTGGAGGATACTAAGTTCTGTATCTGTAAAACAAAGCAGTTAGATTAAATGATGGAAAATTACTGCGGTGCCTCTAGATACAATGGAAACAGCCTTACAAGCTAATCTGTACTTAAAGCCTAAGATGAGTCCCAGTGCTCAGCAGAGGAATGAATATGCTGCCTTTAAGAATTTATATTTGAATGTTATGGGGCTGAATTGTGCCGCATACACCTCCCTCTATTCATACACTGCAGTCTTAACCGGTGGTACCTCAGAATGTGATGGTATTTGGTGCTAGGACCTTTAAGAGATAATTAAGGTAACATAGGTCATAAGGGTGAGCCCTAATTGAATATGACTGGTGTCCTTGTAAGAAGACATTAGGACAATATAACGGAGGGACGAGGATAAGAAATGTGAAGATGACCTTTTATTAGCCAAGTAGACAAGTCTTTAGAAGAAACTAACCCTGTTTACACTTTGATCTGGACTTGTTTCAGCTGCCCGTTTCCTCTACTTTGTTATAGCAGCCCTTACACAGAGGGTTTTAATACAGAGGGTTGGGGGAGGAAGTTAAGCAAGTAGTGCTAGGACAGAGGGCTATCTATATACAAAAAATGGACTTAGAATACCTCATACCATACAAATGGATCAAAATCAATCAGAGACCTAATGTAAGAGCTAAAGGTACAAAACTTCCAGAATGAAGCATAGGAGAAAATATTGTAACCTTGGATTAGGCAATGATTGATACTATATGAAAAGCACAGTCCATTAGAAAATTTGTTAAATTGGACTTCGTCAAAATTAAGATTTTTTTTGTTCTTCAAGAAATATAACTAAGAAAAAGGTATTTGTGTTCATATAACAAAAACCTATTAGGATTCAGTAAGATTAAAAATGGATAAAATACTTACATAGATACTTCATCCAAGAAAATACATGAATAGTCAATAAGCACATGAAAAGGTTCCCCAAATCATTGATCATCAGGGGAATGCATATTAAAGTCACAATCACACCCATTAGAATGCTGTTGTCCATAAGGCTGATAATAGCAAGTGTTAGTTTATGAAGAGATTAGAACCTTCATATACCAACCATTTTGAAAATGGTTTGGCAATTTCCCTAAAAGTTAAACATACTTTTTTTTTTTTTTTTTAAGATTTTATTTATTTATTCATGAGAGATACAGAGAGAGAAAGAGGCTGAGACACAGGCAGAGGGAGAAGCAGGCTCCATTCAGGGAGCCCAATGTAGGACTCGATCCCGGGTCTCCAGGATCATGTCCTGGGCCAAAGGCACCGCCGAACTGCTGAGCCACCCAGGCTGCCTAAAGTTAAACATATATACACCCATAGACTCATCAGTTATATTGGACTAGGAATATACCCAAGAAAAATGAAAGTGTATTTTATGTTTGTATGTATTTTATAAAAACTTATAGGCAAGATGATCATAGCAACATATTCATAACTCTCAAAAAGTAAACCATCCAGAAGTTCATCCTAATAGTGAATAAAGAAACAAAATGGGGCAGCCCAGATGGCTCAGTGGTTTAGCTCCACCTTTAGCCCAGGGCCTGATCCTGGAGACCCGGGATCGAGTCCCATGTCGGGCTCCCTGCATGGAGCCTGCTTCTCCCTCTGCCTGTGTCTCTACCTGCCCCCGCCCCCCCGTCTGTCTCTCATGAATAAATAAATAAAATCTTAAAAAGGGGGGGGTATACTCTGGAATACTCTGCAGCAATAAAAAAGATCTGCTGATGCATACACAAGTGAGCCTCAAAAATACTATAAGTAAATGAAGCCAGACACATAAAAAAAACTATATATTGTATTACTCATTTATATGAAATTTCTATAAAAAGCAGATCTCAAAAGACAAATCAGTGGTTGCTGGGAGTAGGAGTTGGGATAGCAAATGGGGGATATTTTTGTACTGATGGAAAGGTTCTAAAATAATCATGATAGTTACTACAGGACTATGCATTTTACCAAAAGTCATCTAAGTATAGAAAAAATTTCATGGAATTTTACAGCTGATAATTATGCTTAGTGTAAAGTTGGTAGTAGGGCAGCTCCAGTGGCTTAGTGGTTTAGAGCCGCCTTTGGCCCAGGGCATGATCCTAGAGACCCAGGATCGACTCCCACGTCAGGCTCCCTGCATGGAGCCTGCTTCTCCCTCTGCCTGTGTCTCTGCCTCTCTGTCTCTTTCTCTGTCTCTAATAAGTAAATCTTTAAAAAAAAAAATAAAGTTGATAGTAGTAGGAGTTTGATTGTAGTTGAGATGGGGTTCACCAAAACTCCGTGGACAGATGTCATTAGGTGTAGGGTCTCATTTCAGTGTAATATGGAGGCATGGAAGGTTTTCTTCACCAAAATTAGAACTCTGAATTTTCCTGTAGAAAGTTTGCCGAATTGTCATTTGGTTTTTGAAGGATCCAGGTATTCATATTGTTTTCTATTTTGTTGTTTCAGGTTCGTTACCGTGAACGCATCACCATTCTTCGAGGAAATCATGAGAGCAGACAGATCACACAAGTATATGGTTTCTATGATGAGTGTTTAAGGAAATATGGAAATGCAAATGTTTGGAAATACTTTACAGATCTTTTTGACTATCTTCCTCTCACTGCCTTGGTTGATGGGCAGGTATGTAGGTCTTCCTAAAACTTATATTGCTGATTGTTTTCATGAATCTGTTTTCTTAACGTTTAGATGCCACTTTTCCACCCACACATCCCTTTTAGACTTTTGACGTCTGTCCTTTGTATCAGGCACTGAACTGTATGTTGGTACCACAGGGATGGAAGATGTAGCCCATCCATCCTCTGAGGTTGTTTTTGGACAAGTCTTGGAGATATGATTAACTATTTAATGGTTCATGTAGAGGAGTGTACAGAAGAAATCGCAAGAAAATTCTATGAGAAGGAAGATAGTCTATGGTGAGGGTAAGGTCACAGAAATTCTTTCTGGGTGCAGCAGTAATCATTTATCAGGAAGAAGGGGGGCTGTATTCAGTAGTGTAGAGTAGGCTGGAAGAAAGCTCTTGCAGAGACAAGCGTGGTTCTGGCAGAACACAGAAACCCTAGTCTCACTAAATGATGTGGGCTGCTGCCTGTAGCTTAGTCCAGAATGTTTAAAGTTTATTTTATGTGAGGTTAACATTATAAACTACTCTTTTCAGATATTCTGTCTACATGGTGGCCTCTCACCATCCATAGATACACTGGATCACATCAGAGCACTTGATCGCCTACAAGAAGTTCCTCATGAGGTATTGCCTTTTTTTTTTTTTAAATAAGTTACTCTGTTTGGTAGTAAAATCATTTCAGAAAAGTTTTTAGAGGGGAGAAAGTTTATTGTAACTTTCATAGGTGTGTTCTCTCTTCTAATGCTTAGAAATGACCCTGTGTGGGTGGTATCAACACTCTTCTCGGCAACCTCATCCTTTAGAGGCTAATATTAAGAAACCTTTCAAGATCATAACACCTTTGAGACTGGGCTTAGAATCTAGGCTGTTGTCTTCAGAGCCTCTACCTTAATTACTCCTCTATACTGTCTGATTTGAAATTTGCATACTATAGGGCCTATTGCTCTTGGGGCACATTGATGTGGGGTATGTCTCTTAAAGACATTTGGAAATAGTTTATTTGACACAGATATTTGACTTTTAAAACAAAACCTTAAAAACAAAACAAAACCTTAGACTGTGTTCAGCAAATACCCCTCAAAGTGTGACTTCATTAAGGTCATGAATTACTCAAATCATTTTTGTAAGAAGTCAATTTATAACTTACTTTTTAGGGTCCAATGTGTGACTTGCTGTGGTCAGATCCAGATGATCGTGGTGGTTGGGGTATATCTCCTAGAGGAGCTGGTTACACCTTTGGGCAAGACATTTCTGAAACATTTAATCATGCCAATGGCCTCACATTGGTGTCCAGAGCTCACCAGCTGGTGATGGAGGTATGTTCTCTGAAACCTGATTTACCTTTTAACTAAATGCAATGAAGGAAGATACTAAGGAAGGGATTGGAGGTGGGAGGACTAATTAATGAGGATACCCTATGTATCCCTTCCAATGAATTTGCCATGGTAGCTTGAGCCTTTACAGAAGATGAGTTGACATGTTTTCAGAGAATTCTTCATGACTGAATAGTGCTTGGGATTTAAGCCTGGGAAAGTAAGGTACAGGGAACAGGGGAGAAGGGAATGTAACATTTTTAATCTCGATTTTGTTTCTTTAATGTATTTAAAATGTATATATACAGGAGAGATTGAGATGAAATACCAGATATTTTGGTAGTCCTTTTGGATGGTAGGATTACAGATAATTTAAGAAACTAAAAGGGAAATGGGACATTGATTAGCATACTTAGAAAATGAAGTTCCTATTAGATTAATACTCTTAACAACTGTGATTATTATGAAACATATGGCTTTGCTAAAGATAGGGAAAGATATTTGTGTACAATGCTTAAAAAGTAACTTGAGTATTCAGATGGACTTAACAAAATGAGGCCAGAGATCCTAGAGGCCTCTTTTCTTTGTACCTGGGCAGTGACTGACTGGGGGACCTTCCCCTTTGCCTTAGAGAATTAAGACAATTTTGGTCTAGAGGAATATGTTATATGCCTCTATAAGGAGTGGCCATATACTCATTCATGAATCATGTTTGGGACCATTGCAGTGGGAAGCTGATGAGATGCTGCTGTCCACAGAAGGCAGCCAGATGAAGAAGAAGCAGTTAATTCTTCAGTGATTAGTGCTGTGTTTTAGTGTCTTTTCTATTTCTAGTAAATTAGCTTTGTAATTTGGGAAAAATTAATTCATATATACACATTTTTCAGTTATACACAAGAGTACAGAAAATTATTAATATGTCCAGAAACAAAGCATTAATAGTTTTTAAGCCTTTTGGGAGGGAAGGGGAGATCTTTTTTTCTCTCGAGTCACATTTAGTTGTGTAAATAAGGAAATAAAATAAATAAGTTTTTAACACCTTTCTTTTCCTTATAGGGATATAACTGGTGCCACGACCGGAATGTAGTAACGATTTTCAGTGCTCCAAACTATTGTTATCGTTGTGGTAATCAAGCTGCAATCATGGAACTTGATGATACTCTAAAATACTCTTTGTAAGTATTTACACCTTAGTAGTTGGCTGCCATTACAGTTGAGTCAAACTGTATAGTTTGAATGGGAGTTAGTGTAAGAGTTAAAGGGCTCATGCTAAATCCAGATTCCAATTTGATTTTTATGTTTCCTTTTGTTTGCTTTTAAGATTTTATTTATTTCATTTGAGAGAGAGAAGGTGTGAAGAGAGGCAGAGAGAGAGAGGAAAAGAACCTCAAGCGTCTCTACACTGAGCAGGGAGCCAACATGGGGCTGAGTCTCATGACTCTGAGATACCCTGAGCTGAAACCAAGAGTCAGATGCTTAACCTACTGAGCCACCTCTCTGTTTCCTTTTGAACGGACTTAGGATATATTGAAACACTAACAGAAACTTGTCCTATATAGACCCCAATGTAATTTATTAGGATTCTAATTTTTTTTTTTTTTTTTGGATTCTAACTTTTAAACACATGTTTTTATTATCGGGTTAATAAAATATATCCTAAGGTTGAGATTACAAATACAGTACATTAGGCTTTTTAAATTATATTTATTTAGTAGAACTCTTCTTTCAAATAATCTTAGGAATCCTGATGTATAAAAAGTCTCTCTGCCTTGGCTCTTTGAGAAGGCATGCAGCTATTACACTCTTAATAAATGCATGATTTTAAATAAATAAATGCACGATTAGGCTACAATTAGGGTTCTGTTCCATTGAAGGCAAACTGAAATTGTATAGGAAAAAAATTATAAAGTTTGAAAGAATAGTGTCTTGATTTTGTCAGTAAATTGATACATGGAGTATAAACAACAAACATGTTTTGTTTTTCAGCTTGCAGTTTGACCCAGCACCTCGCAGAGGCGAGCCACATGTTACTCGTCGTACCCCAGACTACTTCCTGTAATGAAATTTTAAACTTGTACAGTATTGCCATGAACCATATATTGACCTAATGGAAATGGGAAGAGCAACAGTAACTCCAAAATGTCAGAGAATAGTTAACATTCAAAAAACTTGTTTTCACATGGACCAAAAGATGTGCCATATAAAAATACAAAGCCTCTTGTCATCAACAGCCGTGACCACTTTAGAATGAACCAGTTCATTGCATGCTGAAGCGACATTGTTGGTCAAGAAACCAGTTTCTGGCATAGCGCTATTTGTAGTTACTTTTGCTTTCTCTGAGAGACTGCAGATAATAAGATGTAAACATTAACACCTCGTGAATACAATTTAACTTCCATTTAGCTATAGCTTTACTCAGCATGACTGTAGATAAGGATAGCAGCAAACAATCATTGGAGCTTAATGAACATTTTTAAAAATAAGTACCAAGGCCTCCCCTCTCTACTTGTGAGTTTTGAAATCGTTTTGTTTATTTTCAGGGATACCGTTTAATTTAATTGTATGATTTGTCTGCACTCAGTTTATTTCCCTTCTCAAATCTCAGCCTCATGTTCTTTGTTATTGTCAGAACCTGGTGAGTTGTTTTGAACAGAACTGTTTTTCCCCCTCCTATAAGACGATGTTACTGCACAAGAGCACTGCAGTGTTTTTCATAATAAACTTGTGAACTAAGAACTGAGAAAGTCAAATTTTAATTGTATCAATGGGCAAGACTGGTGCTGTTTATTTAAAAGTTACATCAATTGATAAATTTTAGAATTTGTAGAATTCTAGGTAAAGAAAAAATAAAAATCAAGGTCACTATATAATCTCTCTGGTAACTCCTTGACATTCTTCAGAAGATTTTCAAGACTCATTTGTAATCCAGATAGTACAATTTGTCAGATAGCCAGCGTGCTCTTCGTGGGTTCTTCCTGCATATTACTTTGTCTGCAAGAAAGGAAATCTGTGCAGCTTCAGTAAGACTGGACTGTAAATCCATAGAACTTGAGATTTAAGTGTTTTGGGTTTTGTTTTAATAAAACATCATGTTTTCAGATAGAGCTTGACAAACTAATGTGTCTACTTTTCAGTCAGTGCAGTTTTCTGGTTATAAATATATTGCTATGTATGTTAGATGGACTCTTCATAAAAAACCAATGGACAGCTTTTGTACACTTGTCATGTTATCTTAGCGTTAACTTTGTCTCACATAAAGCTCTTAAAGTATTATCCTGTATTAAGCTCCTTTAGTACTACTAGTTAAACCAAATAGAAAACTATTGCGAAGATCATGGTTTAGTGTTATATACATTCACCCAAGGACAAAAATGGCATTTGAAATGAAGTGGCAGTGCTAATGAGTTTCCTCCACCCTTTTCTCCTTTGAATAGGATTAGAAAGTTAAAACAGTTCTGTGGAAACTAATATTTGGTAATCTTAAGCTATCAGGGTAAACTTCAGGGCACTTAATCATTACTTGTGTGAATGTAGTAATAAAAGTTCCTTTGCTTTGTATTGTGTTGAATTTGGAACTGACAAGGAAGTTCTCTCATACCTTAAGATACTTTAGGAAGATACTCATACACTCTATGTTAAAGAAATGGGCTAATTTCTTTTTATCTCTCCTGATCTAATTGACAGTATTTGTGGTGGTTTGCGGATTTGATGGTACAAAGCAAAAAACCCTGTTTTTCTACGTCTCCATTCCATTTTATTCTTTTATGCTTTCACAAGAAATACATCTATCTCTGTTTTTGCTTTGTTGCTTCATGCCCTTCCTCTTTGAACAAATAATATATCGATTTATAGCAGTTTTAACCCAGTATCCAAGTGATCTAAATACCAAGCAGCTGTTTTTCAAGTCCTGTGATAACTGATTTTGAAAGAATGCCTGTCTTCTAATCAATGTGGTAGTATCATTCAGGTGTACAAATTCTCTAATTCTTGTGGTTAGCAGAAAAGGGCTTGTGGCCAAAATGGCTTGGGTTTAGAACGATTACCAGAATTTAAGTTTCTAATCGTACAGAATGACTGGGCCGATGCCTTCTAAACTAGAAAGTGATAGTAACCTACCTGATTATGAAGTGGGTTAGACACACACACACACACGTCGGTAAGTATAGTAATTTCCTTTAAAAATATTTAATTCCTGTTGCTGATTTTTCAATTAGTAGATTAAAAGATAGTTTTTATAATAAACTTTTTTAAAAGCTTTTTTTTTAAAAAAGACTTGTCAACTAAAAATAAGTGCTTTGAGATTTCTATACGGGGGGAGCTTGGAGAAGTTTGCTTTAGAACTTTTAAGGGTAAAATGAAATGGCAAAATGGTGTACTCATTTCTTAGATTAACTATTCTTAGCAAACATAGATGGCTTTTTTCCTTTTCTTGGTTGCAGTAGATGTTTTAAATAGAAGTATAATTAGTATTATTTTTCAGAAAGACTTAGCTTTAGATTAGTAGGATAAGGATGGCTATTTCTGTAGTTCTTAGCCTTGATGACTACAGATTCCAATTTAAATTGGAGGCATATCCAGGCATTGGTATTTTTAAGTTTCCCAAGTAATTTTAATTCACATTTAGACTAAGAGTCTCTGCTCAGTGTCCGACCTACAAATTTAGGAAAATTGGCTTTTGTGGTGATTGGTGGTGGTTGCGGCTTTTGATAAATAGTTAAAATATACCATATGACTTTTTGTTTCAACAGTGAGTTTTATCTTGTACAGTATACACTCTCACATTTTAGAAAAGCCATAATGGGTTCCTAGAAATGAGCCTTAAAGTTTAGTGATGGGCTTGTTTGCTTTGAGTGGACTCTGTCCCCATGAACTGCAACTTTTTTAAAGCCTGAATCTGTTCTGTTCTTTGACATATTTCTATTTTTTGTAAACTTTTCTTTTTAACTTTTTTCCCTTCACAGTTACACGTTTATTTTATCAGGATTGTGGATGTATTATTTCAGTCATTTTAACGATCTCCATTTTGTTTCAATTTTAGTTTAAGCCTATGTCTTAGAACTATAAGTACATTTTATTTTTGCTTTTTATTCTGTATATTTATACAGGTACTGACATATTGACAGAGATGGGATGTTGCTGAAATGGCACTGTTGCAGTCCTAGTGCTATCCTATAAATAAACGTTACAGTGTGGATCAGCTGGTTTATAAATTCAAAGGAAAGAATATGGATTATGGATATTTATAATGTACAGATTTGTTTAAAAGTTGATCTCGCAAAGATCAGTGATAAGAGTAAGTGGACTGAAGAAAAAACCCCAGATGTCTGTTTTTTTCCACACCTGGACCAGAATTCCTCTCCCAGAGGATAAAAGAGATAGATAGTGAATAAATGCTGGGAAAGGCCATGTCTTTTTCTTTAAGACAAAACAAATTCTCATGGCTGCAGGTTTTTGTTTTTGTTTTGTTTTTAATTCCAGTGTAGTTAACATACAATGTATTAGCTTCAGGTGTGTAATACAGTGATTCAACAATTCTGTACATTACTCAGTGCTCATCACAGTAAGTGTTCAATCTCCACCTATTTCACCCATCCTTCCACCCAACTCCCCTCTGGTAAACCATCAGTTTGCTTTCTTGTTTCTCAAGTTTAATTGTTACATTATTTGTATACTCAATAGGTTTGGGATAAGTAGACGGGCTGTTGAACTTTCTTTCCCTAAAAGGCTACTACTAATAATACAACATGTGGCTCATATTGCTACTTAGACCCCTTGGGAATCTCTCTGGAGATACCCTTAACCATCCAGAGTATGGTCATTGGGAAAGTCCATTTAGGCTTCCATGGACAGTACCAGTTGTGTTCTTCAAAGATGATTAGTAGGCATTTCCTGGTGCAATGGTAAGCTGTTGGTGCCAGCAAGTCCAGAGCCCATTAGTGGAAGTCAAAGATGAGAATTGTGATGGAAAAGGAAGTTAAGAAGAGTGCTTGCTGTGGAAGCATGACAAAGACTGAAATGAAAGGTTCAGTGAAAGCTATTGGAAATGGCAAACACCACTACCTCTATGTCAAGGCTTAGCATACCTTCTGAGCTGTAAGGAGACTGCTCTAATTTGGCTTAAGCTTCTGCAGTAAATTCAGAGCTGCTTCAGTATGGCTAGTACTAGCGGGCAATGGGCAAAGGCTGGTAGTTAGCTTTTGTCAGCCTGGTCAAGGGTAGGCCTTCTGATTCCCAAGGTCAGGTGTGTCCAAACATATCTCAGCAAAAGAGCCCGGTTGGGAGGTACAGTGAAATATACCAAATGTAAAGTGTGTAGAAAAAGCCCTTGCTGTGTTGGGTCCAGCTTCAAGTACCTTGTCAGCAGTAGTGAGAATCTGAGAAGTGTGTTGAATGCAGCAGGCAGAGGAGCTGGAGGAGAGGCTATATAATCTGGCCCTGAGCATACTTCATTTCCCAGAATCATGCAGAAGAAGGGTGATTAATCTCTATTTTGTTCCACTGTAAGTAATCGTGGAAATATAATAGTAAAACCACTGTTTTTATTTTAATCCTTTGAATGATCTGTGACTAAAAGACCTCAAAAACCTAAACCTGGGCAGCCCGGGTGGCTCCGCGGTTTAGCGGTTTAGCGCCGCCTTCAGCCCAGGGTGTGATATTAGAGACCTGGGATAGAGTCCCAAGTCAGGCTCCCTGAATGGAGGCTGCTTCTCTCTGCCTGTGTCTCTGCCTCTCTGTCTCCCTCTGTATCTCTCATGAATAAATACATAAAATCTTTAAAAAAAAAAAAAACCCTAGCTCACTACTACCTCCTCACAGCCCCAGTAGAATTGGTTGGTTGTAAAGTAAAGGGTTGAGGAGATAGTTCATTCAAATATGAATGAAGATCTTTGGGGTGGGGGCGCCGGAGTGGCTCACTTGGTTAAGCGTCTGCCTTGGACTAAGGTCATGATCCCGACAGTCCTGGAATCTGAGCTCCCCATAGGGCCCCTTGCTCAACAGGGAGTCTGTTTATCCCCTGCCCCTCCCCCTGCTCCTGCTCACTCTCTCACGGTCTCTCAAAGTCCTTAAAAAACAAAAAAGGATCTTTGAGATGGCAGTGTGATACCTCTCATGACTTTGAAGAGGTCAAGCTGATGAGAGATATGATTATACCCACTTTTTGTGTGATGCTAGTGCAGTATGTTTTGTCCTTAGCTTTGGATATCTTTGAAACAATCTTGATGGGCTTGTGGCTGGCTCAGTCATTGGAACACGTAACTCCTGGTCTCAGGGCAGGAGTTTAAGCCCCATGTTGAGTAGGGTGACTGGCTGACTCCGTCGGTAGAGCATGTGACTTTATCTTAGGGTTGTAAGTTTGAGCCCCATGTTTAATGTAGAGATTACTTAAACAATCTTGAGGGGCACCTGGGTGGCTCAGTGGTTGAGTATCCCAGGATTGAGGCATCCTGGGATCGAGTCCCGCATCAGGCTCTTCCAGGGAGCTTGCTTCTCCCTTTGCCTTTGCCTCTGCCTCTGTGTCTCTCATGAATAAATAAAATCTTTTTTAAAAATTACAAATTTTTATTTATTTATTCATGAGAGACGGGGAGGGGGGAGAGAGAGAAAAGCAGGCTCCATGCAGGAGCCTGACGTGGGACTCGATCCCAGGATCACCCTGGGCTGAAGGCGGCACTAAACTGCTGAGCCACCAGCCTGCCCACAAATCTTGATTGTGTTACAGGCCTTTGAGTGTTTCCAGCTTCACCTTACATCCTAGGAAAAATAGCCGTACTCTAGAAATCAAGCCAGGATTTTACTTTTTAAAGTTTATTTAAGTAATCTCAACCCCACATGGGGCTCGACCTCAACGACCCAAAGATCATGAGTCACATGCTCTTCTGACTGAGCTGGCCAGGCACCCCAGAAGCCAAGATTTAAAAAAATAGAGGCAGAAATGTGGATAGAGGACTTACCGATTTTCATGAGAGTATTTGTTGAAGCCACCTCTTGGAAGCACTTGGACATTTCTGCTCTCAATTGGCAAATGGCCTACATCATTAGGTATGTTAGAAGGATGCAGGGTAAGTGATTTGTGGCTTCTGAAATACGTAACTTCAGTGTTAAAATCCTAAAAAACGGTAGCTGACATTCTGAACTAGGCTAGGGTTTTGATGCTCTCAGCATCTGAATGAGGAAAGTGCTGGAGTGACCATTACCTAATGTAAAGAGTGTAGCTGGATCCAGAATAACTTGGAAGAACAGTAGGTATTGGACGTTCACTTTGAGATAGCAGAAATAGGTAATGGTGAATAATGTCTAACACTGAGGGTTCCCCATGTACCAGGCATTTTACATGGATTATTTTATCGTCCTAGCAGTTTAAAAGGGCAGAAAAGGTAAAGCTATTCAGGTGTCTGTCACAAAAATTCCAGAGTTACAGAAAAGCGTGAGATTTCTCTTTTCCTTTGCTGAGGTTAGTATTTAGTGGCCTTTGAAGGATGGGCAAAACCCTCCACAGCTTTCAGTTCCAGAGAAAATGACTTGTGTCTGTGCCTGACCCCTGTGTCTAGAAGCTGATTGTGGAGCAGGCCCTTAGAGAAACATGGCAAAGGGAGGTTGGCCCAAGTCAAGTATCCTGGTCACTGCATTCTTGAAGTTAATGGAGTGACTTGACTTGTGTGTCTCAAGGACATTTATATGAACCAGATTTTGAAAGCTAGCTGAGGCTGGTTGAGAAAATAATTTTCAACTCAGCACCTCATACCACAGCCTATTATTCCTGAGAGTAAAGGAACTTTCACACTGGTCTTGGATTAACAAATGTATTTAAGATGGAAAGGAAAATCTATGGTTTCTTTTAAGGAGGCATATATGGAATAGGACACCCCAGTTCCCAACTTCTAACTCTTTAAGAGAATTTTTGGGTTTACAAAATGGAGAAGAAGGTAAGAGATTTCCTATCCTGTCCCCACAAAAGCACAGCCGCCTCTTATCAGCATACCCTACCACAATGGTAGATTTGTTAAAATTGAGGAACCTGGAGCACCTGGCTGGCTCAGTTGGAGGATCATGAGTTTGAGCCTCATTTTGGGTGTAGAGGTTACTTAAACTTTAAGGGGCACCTGGGTGGTTCAATTAAGCATCTACCTTCAGCTCAGGTCATGATCCCAGGGTCCTGGGATGGAGACCCACCTTGGGCTCCCAGATCAGCAGGGAGCCTACTTCTCCTTCCTCGCTGCTTGTGCTCTCTCCCAACCTCTTTCTCTGTATTAAATCAATAAATAATTTTTTAAAGATTTTATTTATTTATTCATGAGAGGCAGAGACTCAGGCAGAGGGAGAAGCAGGCTCCATGCAGGGAGCCCGATTCGGGACTTGATCCTGGGACTCCAGGATCACAACCAGAGCCAAAGGCAGACCCTTAACCACTGAGCCACCCAGGCGTCCCGTCTCAACAGTTTTTAATGTCGTGGTTGCAGTAATACTAATACACAATTGCCTGCAATTAGCATTGTAGTAAATATTACCCCACCGGAAGTCTTTGTGACCTCCTTTCCTCAAGGCTATGAATGCTCTATAGAGGGTGTAAGCTTCAATTTGCTCAAGCTGGAAACCAGGCCGTATTCCATCCTGGGCTGCCATACATCTTTCTGAAGCTAGTATTCCCCCTTCTTGGGATTGCTTTAGCATAAGGTTCCCAGGAGCAGGTCAAAGGAGTAGGTTTATGATTCTTGTTATATATTGCCTAATTGCTTTCCAGGAATGCATCACTTTATACTACCTCTCCTGATAAACCTCATTTGGCTTTCAGGAAAAAAAAAAAGTGCTCTCATTTTATAGTAAAGGTATTATATCTCACTAAAGAATATTTGGGAAATATAGAAAGAACTAAAGGAAAAAAATCAGTCCCATAAACTGATCTTTTAAAAAGTTTAGTTTTTTGTAAACTCTATACCCAACGTGGAGCCCAAACTCACAAACTGATGACCAGGAGTCACAAATTCCCATAAATTGAAACACAACTTCCATTAATACTTAATATATTTCTTTCCTTAAAAAAAAAAAAAGATTTTATTTATTCATGAGAGACAGAGACAGGCAGAGACAGGCAAAGGGTGAAGCAGGCTCCATCCAGGCTCCATGCAGGCTCCATGCAGGCTCCATGCAGGATGTGGGACTTGATCTTGGAACTCCAGGATCATGCCCTGGGCTGAAGGCAGCGCTAAACCACTGAGCTACCCAGGCTGCCCAATAAATAATTTTACATTGATGAACCTACATTGGCATAATCACTGAGTTCATAGTTTACACTAGGGTTCACTCTTGGTGGTGTACAGTGTAGGGGTTTGGAAGCATGTATAATAACATGTACCCATCGTTACAGTAAACAGTATTTTCACTGCCCTAAATGTTCTCTGTGCTCTGTCAATTCACCACCCCACCTCCACACTCTCTTATCCTATCCCTGTTACATCTAAATGAAAGAATTCCTCCTTTTCTCCCTGAAAACCCAGTTGATTTGAGGGCATTCTTTAGCAGAGGAATGATCTTGATTTTTCAGACTCTAATAAACCTCTGGTATTCTATGCAAGACTGTGGAAACTAGTCAGTTGTTGGGACTTTAACAAGGATAGCAAATGGAATCTTGTGCTAGCCCTTCATTAACTGGCCATTTCCCCATGTTTCTGAAGACCCTTACTTACCCCGTCATCTGGGGAGCCAGAAGCCAAGACCAAATTACTTTCTTGTCTGGTCTTGTGGTACCCAGTTAACCATCTATAAATTCTGATAGAAAGTACTTGACCCAGGGATCCCTGGGTGGCTCAGTGGTTTGGCTCCTGCCTTTGGCCCAGGGTGTGATCCTGGAGTCCCGGGATCGAGTCCCATGTTGGGCTCCCTGCATGGAGCCTGCTTCTCCCTTTGCCTGTGTCTCTGCGCCTCTCTCTCTCTCTCTCTCTGTGACTCTCACGAATAAATGAATAAAATCTTAAAAAAAAAAAAGAAAGAAAGAAAGCACTTGACCCCTCATACACTGCCCAGCTCTGATCCGTATGGGTGCCCAGTCTTTGGTAAAAAAAAAAAAAAAAAAAAGATCTTTTCTACTATTTTATGATAAAATACATACTTCTCGTAAAGTCAGTGCAACAAAGATGTATACCAAAAAAAGTCTTCCCTTAAACCTTACTCCTGTTTTACTATTAATGGTTTGTGGATACCTTCACCATAGATACTACCATACCCAAGCCTACCTGTTTGTAGAGTAGCAGTTTTACCTCATAATCATGTATAATTTAAATCACCTCCTTTAGAAGCAACTTAGTTTTGTGTGTGTATGCATGTCACTCCTTACCTTTTTAAAACGTACTGGTACATTTCTCCTTCAACATCTTGAGTATTGTGCCAACCATTATTTTACAAGTAACTAGTAGTGAGTTGGTGAAAAGTACGCTGGGTCCCTGAAGTAGTTTAATGTTAAACAGGGAGGCAAACCTGAGGCAACTTACCAGGTTGTGTGGATGTGTGGTCACAGTTGGGCACAGCCCTAATACAGGGTAACCAATTGTCTTGGTTTGTCTAGGACTTAAGCATTTCCCAGGATGCAGAGTTTTTAGTCCTCAAACCGGGACAGGTGGTCCTCCCACTATGTTTTGTGCCTACATCTTAGAGGCATAGAAAGCCTTTCCCACCCTCACCAACTTTGCAGGATCCAAGCTGGGCTTTGGCTCTCCTCTGTGTTCCTGGTAGGAGAGTAGGAGAGGTGGTAGTTGGATGAAGTGACTCAGACCTGAGTCCTAAGTCCATCAGTTGTGTGGCTGGCATCTTGGGTCAAAAGGAAACAGTTTTTGCATTTAAAAAACTTATGACTCCAGGACCTGCTGACTCTCAACATTCCAAGCCTTGTTCTATATTGATAGCTCTTGCTTGTGAGAAAATTTCAAGGCTCTCCAAGTCTTGAAGCAAAGGACAGAACTATTTGTTGAAGGGGGAGATGAGAGGTAGGAAATAAATCAATGAAAAGGCTAGGAAGAAAGGGTGAAAGCAAGAGTGTGTGCAGTGAGGGGGTGGGGGAGGTTTGTGATTCTAGCAAGAGGGCTTAGTTCTCTCAGCCAGAGTGTAGTAAGGGGCGGCTTCTATCTGGGGGAGCATAGCAAATGAGCTCAAGAAAGCATGTTGCATGGTGTCTGAGTAATGTCCATAGGTAAGGGGCCCCTGGGTGGCTCAATGGTTGAGCACCTGCCTTTGGCTCAGGTCATGATCCTGGAGTTCCAGGATCAAGTCCCGCATCGGACTCCAGGCAAGGAGCCTGCCTCTCCCTCTGCCTGTCTTTGCCTCTCTCTGTGTGAGTCTCTCATGAATAAATAAAAATATATTTTTAAAAATGTCCATGGGTAAGTCAGCCACTACCTGATACCAGCTGAATTGCATGGTTGGGAGAGTGGGTGTGGCTGGTACAGGTGGTATAAAATCTTTAAAAAAGTTAAATTTTAAAATATTTTAAAATATCACAACCTAATTTAAAAGGGCAAATGGGAGAAAATAGATTTAAGCATGCCCTCAATAACTACTTACCGAGTAGCTGTTATGTGTCAGGTGTTATTAGGCACTGGAAATAAATACAGTGATGTGCAATACCAAGTGTCTGCCCTTGTGGAGGTTACATTTCTGAGAGATAAATACAAAAGTCAGATAGGGACAATGTGCTATGAAGAGAAATAAGGCAGGGTATGAGGCAGGGAGGTAAAAAGAGGTACCCTTTTATCACAGCCTACACAAACATGCTGTTGCACAGGTTGTCCACAACTCACCAAGTTTGTGGATTACAACAATTTTCTACCTGATAGCATAATACATATTGATACAGTGGCTTTTAAATGTCTCAATTTATATAAATTTTATTTAAATTTAGCAGTGCACTGATTGGGCTGGTAATGAGCCTGGTGCTTTCTGAGGAAGTGGCATTGAGCTGAGACCCATAGGATGAAAAGGAGCTACCCCTTTTCACCAATCTGTATGAGACACTATCACAAGATCATTATTTATCACTTCTTTTATTTTAATTTTTTTAAAGATTTTATTTATTCATGAGAGACAGAGAGAAGCAGAGACACAGGCAGAAGGAGAAGCAGGCTCCATGCAGGGAGCCGAGTGTGGGACTCGATCCCGGGACTTCAGGATCATGCCCTGGGCTGAAGGCAGGCACTAAACGACTGCCACCCAGGGATCCCCTATTTATCACTCCTTTTAAAAGAGAAAACTAGCGTGTTGTTTGTAGAGCGACACCAAGAGTCACCTGATGACATCTCCAGAGATTTTTGCTTTGACCTGCTGAGGGCAGGAGGTCAGGGGCAACAGGAGGGAGGCTGCAGGATGGGAACCTGTTTGTAGCCCAGGCTAGGACTTGCTATCCAGAGACCGAATCCTGCACCTGAGCAGCAGAACACGGCTAGAGAAATGCATAACTAAGCTCATGGGAGGGACTCATTTATACAAATATCACAGTAACCAGTCACTGCCAGACAGTTTCCTCTGCTTCCTAAGATTCCTTCTCAGGCTTCAAGAGGACTGATTCACATGGTCTCTCTCTTCTCCAATAGCCAGCACCCCCTCTCCTGTACTCCAGAACTCTGATGACCTTGCCAACTTATACTTTCTTCTTCCTGCCACCACCTCCACTAACCTTTCTGCAGCTGTGCAGCTGTATCTGTAACGTTGACCTCACCTGGATCATTCCCAACAGCATACAAGCATGGCTCCAGCATCTTCAATCCTGAAAACAAACTCTGTTGACCTCACAGCCCCCATGTCTGTGCCTTTTCTATGCTCCTCCTCTTGGCAAACCTTTGTTAGCTATTCTCTGTTCATCTCCTCTTACACTGTTTGCTCGGGACATTGCTCCACTGGAATAATAGACTTTATCAAGGTTATTTTTTACATTGCCAAGCATAGTAGACATTTTTCTTACTATATTAAATTCCAGTTTGGGGCACCTGAGTGGCTCAGGTGGTAAGTGTCTGCCTTTGGCTCAGGTCATGATCTAGGGGTCCTGGGATGGAGCCCAACATCAAGCTCCCTGCTCAGCAGGGAGTCTGCTTCTCTCTCTCCCTCTGCCTGTGCGCCGCCCGCCACCCCCCCCGCCTCACTTCTGCATTCCCTCTTTCTGAAATAAATATTTTTTTAAAAACTGCAGTTTTTAGGAGCGCCTAACGGACTCAGTTGGTACAGCATGTGGCTCTTTTTTTTTTTTTTTAAGATGTATCTATTTATTTTAGAAAGAGAGAGTGGGGGGTGAAGGGTGGGCGGTTGGGGGCAGACGGAGAGAGAATATCCTGAGCAGGCTCCACACTGAGTACAGAGCCTGATGCTGGGCTCCATCTCACAACCTGAGATCATGACCTGAGCTGGAACCAGAAATTGAATGCTTAACCACCCATGTGCCCCAAGCATGTGACTCTTGATGTTAGGGTCAGAAGTTCAAGCCCCATGGTGGGTGTAAAACCTACCTTAAAAAAAAAAAAAAAAAAAAAAAAAGTCCAGTTTTTAGCATTGGATTGGAGGCAATTAACCAAAACAACTTCTTGGAAATAATTTCTTTCCTTGTCTACTATGACACTAGGTGTGCTTGTTTTCCTCCTTTTTGACCACCACTTCCCAAGTCTTTTGCTAAATGTTAGTGTCACCCAATGCTTAGGTCTCTGTCTCTCTTTTTTTTTTTTTTTTAATTTTTTTTTTTTTTTTTTTTTTTATGATAGTCACAGAGAGAGAGAGAGAGAGAGGCAGAGACACAGGCAGAGAGAGAAGCAGGCTCCATGCACCGGGAGCCCGACGTGGGATTCGATCCCGGGTCTCCAGGATCGCGCCCTGGGCCAAAGGCAGGCGCCAAACCGCTGCGCCACCCAGGGATCCCTCTGTCTCTCTTCTACCTCGGTGATTTCATCTCATCCCATCTATAGGCTCAAGAGTCCCAAACTTAGATTCTTAACCCATGTTCTCCCTTGAGCTCCAGAGTTATATATCCGATGGCCTCCTTGGCACGACTCAGATGTCTAACATGCATCTCAAGCTGGATTCCTGATCTTCCACCCAAACTCCTGGTGGTCCCTAACTCAGTAAATAGTACCACCATTCATGCACATGAAATCCACTAGCTATACCTCCACATATATCTTTCTCCTCATCTCCACTGTCCCTGCCCTGGTTCAAGCCTCCTGAAAGATCTTACTATTTCCCTTCTGCCTACCAACCACATTCTATGCACAGTCACAAAGTGAGCATTCTAAACTGAAGATCAGATCAGGCCACTTGCTGCTTACCTCCAACCCCTGAGCTTGCTAAATGCAAACAGAATAAAATCCAACCTTCTTTTGTCTTCCCTGCCAAGTGTCATGCTTTGGTCCTTGCTTGCTCCTCTGTCTGTATTGCATTTCACTCTCCCCCTGCCTCATTAAGCTCTGATGATGCTGGAACATACCAAGGTCATTTTTTTTTTTTTTATGATAGTCACAGAGAGAGAGAGAGAGAGAGAGAGGCAGAGACAGAGGCAGAGGGAGAAGCAGGCTCCGTGCACCGGGAGCCCGACATGGGACTCAATCCCGGGTCTCCAGGATTGCGCCCTGGGCCAAAGGCAGGCGCTAAACCGCTGCGCCACCCAAGGATCCCCCAAGGTCATTCTTAACTCAGAGCCTTGCTCTCCTTGAATAGCTGTCCCACTGCTTTCCATGGCTGGTGCCTTCTCCAGCAGGTTTTTGCTTCCTGCTGCCCCTACCTTCCCCGACTTCACTTTCTACATCAGCCTTTATTTTCCTCACAATATTCACCTATTTAACATTTTCTCATTTGTGTGCATTTATCTTACCCACTAGGGGCGCCTGGGTGGCTCAGTAGGTTGTCTACCTTGGGCCCAGGTCATGATCTCAGGGTCAAGGTATGGGGTATTAAGGTATCGAGCCCTGCATCAGCCTCCCTACTTAGCAGGGAGTCTGCTTCTTCCTCTCCCTCTGCTCCTCCTCCTGCTCATGTTCTTTCTCTCTCAAATAAAATCTTTAAAAATATATATCTTACCCATTAGAAGACAAACTCCCTAAGACCAAAGTCCCTTTTCTGTCTTGTTTACCACTGCCTATGACATTGCAGATGGAGAGGGTACTAGGTAAATATTCTTTGACCGGTTGACTGGCACAGTACACACTGGCAGCCTTCTGGGCCAGTTAGTAGGTCATGGGTTGGGCCTGTACTCAAGAGATTCTCCTGAGGACGTCCTTGCCACTCAGTGGCCCCTTGGCAAACAGGCCTTCATAACTAGGCATTCAGCATTCACAGACTAGCCCTTGGTTTGTGAGAGATCCTAAAGTCATACTTGTCAGGATGCCTGGGTGGCTCAGTTGGTTAAGTGTCCAACTCTTAATTTCAGCCCAGGTAATAACCTCAGGATTGTGAGCCCCACATCAGGCTCTGCACTGGGCATGGAGCCTGCTTAAGATTTTCTCTCTCCGCCTCTCCTCTCTCTTTCTCTCAATAAAGTCATACTTGCCTGCCCCTCATTGATGTCTCCCCAAGTCTAGCTCCTGGAATGTCCAGCATATCAGGGCCTGGCCTGGAGCTCTGTGGGTAGCCAGCTGGCAGGCTGAGCTGTGGACCACTCAGACTGTCCTCTTGTGGTTTTGCCCCACTGTGCTGGTTCCAGATGCCACACTGATGCTGGTGTCCTCTGGTTCCCATAGTGGGAGAGAGCAGAGCTGTCATGATTTTGTCATCTACAAAACAGTTCTCGATGGCCTACATTGCCCTGCTTTTGTCCTGGGCCCTGTTGCCAGGACTTGTGTGTGAACTTGATTTCCCAGAGGGACGCTGTGGCCTACAGGGCTGGAAGCTACTTCCAGAGTCACACTGTGGGTATGTAGTCAAGCTGTACACAAAGTCAATCTCTCTGTCACACCAGGGATCTGGACAGGACGACTGGTCCTGGAGAGGAGAGGAGGCAGCTTCTGGAAGCATCTCTGTGAGGGGACAGGCTCAGTTAATGACTACTGGCCCTCTGGCACCATCTGCTGGCCAAAGCCAATCAGCTCTTGGGGACTGGCCAGGACCAGACTGTATGTAGGGCAACCCCCTCCCTGTCCCTGTCTTTGCGGGGCCCTGGGAAGCCACTCTGAGCCTACAGAGGGTACCTATGTATCCCCGTGGACTTTCCTACTGGGGGGAGCTGAAACAGAGGGTAGCCCATGCTCTTCTGGAAAGCTTTGACTCATCTGTGGTGAGTCAGTCAGACCTAGGTTCAGTTCCACGCCCCATTTCCCTGCTGTGTGGCCTGGGACAAGTTACATACTAAGCCATCTCAGCTTCATGGGCAAGCCCACTCTGGTTTGATAACCCTTCAATCCAGCCTAGACCCACGGGTCTCTGATGGAGTCAGAGTAAGAAGTTTTCTCTTCTTCCATTTAGGTGTGGATGCCACTTTTGACTAGAGCTTCCATAGCAACTTCCTGGGGATGGGTCAATAGCCTACCAGGGGAGGCAGTGCCCTGGCTGGCTGAAGTAGAAGCAAGGAAGCTGATGAGTGGCTCTCTCTGCAGCTTTGTCCAAGGCCTCAGTTGGACTTGGGCTCTGGGCAGCTAAGTCTTTCCCGGGCGGAGGAACCTTGCAACAATCTCCCACCTTCCTCCCTAGCATCTTCCATTACTCCTCCAGCCTTGAATTATAATAATACATGAAATAATAAAATCTTAAAAAAATATGTCTGTAAGATTCATCCATGCTGTTGTTAAGATCAGTAGTTTCTTTTTCATTGCCATTTACTCTTCCACTATGTGAATATACAAGGTTATTTTTACATTTACAGTTGGTGGATTTTTTATTTCTAGCTTTTTCTGTTAAAGTTGCTGTGAACATTTTAAAAAAGATTTTAATATATTTATTTGACAGAGACAGAGAGGGAGCACAAGCAGGGAGAGGGGTAGAGGGAGTTAGAGAAGCAGGTTCCCTGCTGAGAAAGGAGCCTGACATGGGGCTCAATCCCAGGACCCCAGGATAATGACCTGAGCTGAAGGCAGCCGTTTAACTGACTGAGTCACCCAGGTGTCCCACTGTAAACATTCTTTTTTTTTTTTTTTTGTAAACATTCTTAAACATATTTTTTGGTAGACAGGAGAATGTATTCCTGTTGGGTATTTGTCCATAATTGGAATTACTGAGCCATTGGGCATATGTATGTTTAATTTTAGTAGACTGCCAATTTTCTGGTGTACCGATCTGCTCTCCCACCAGCGGCATGTGTTGCAATTGTTCTTTGTCCTTGCCAACAGCTGGTAGGGCCAAGCTATTAAGTTTGGCTGTCCTAGTGACTAAAATAATTAATTTTCACAAAAATCCTGTGAGGCAGATAGTGCTGTAAGCCCCATTTTACAGACAAGAAGACTGAGGCTACAAAGGACAGAGGCGGCCACATATCCCACGATGACACAGGATGTAAGCAGCAAGCGGGCAGCAACTGGTCTGCAGGATCCTTGTCCCCCTGTGGCCATATACAATTTTAAAATCAGAAAACGTGGCTATGCCAAAATGATAGGTCTTTTGTTTTCTTACTTGCTCTCTATTCCATTTGATAGCAGAAATGTAATTTGCTTACTTCCTGGCACAGTCGGCCAAGGGAGTGTATGATCATTAAGTCACTTCAGGGGTACATGCAGTCAAATTGAGGATTTTTGTTCCTTTTTCAAGATTTTATTTATTTATTCATGAGAGACACAGAGAAAGAGGCAGAGACACAGGCAGAGGGAGAAACAGGCTCCATGCAGGGAGCCCCATGTGAGACTCGATCCCGGGACTCCAGCATCACACCCTGGGCCAAAGGAAGGCACTAAACCGCTGAGCCACCCAGGGATCCCTTTTTGTTCCTTTTCTATCTAGGGTCAGAGCTACATCATGCAGAACTGATGTGGTCATGGCGTGGAGTGGGAGGAGAGGGTTGGAGGTTGTCTGGTCATTGGTCATCATCCATTATCCATCACCCAACTTCCTGTACTCTGTAGGGAGGCAGCAACACCTGGTTGTAAGTTGTCATCCTTGGTTTCTGCTATGGCCACAGATGGATGCATTTGTGTCATGGCTTTTGGCTTGGACAGTGTCAGTTGACCTAGGTTCATCTGAGTTCCCTTAATTACATTTCACAAGCCCCTTCCTGGTCATCTCTCTCCTCTTTGAGCAACTTCCATGCTGTTTTAGGGCTCCAGGACACATTTAGAGGGTCTCTGAGATCCCTACTCATGAGGCCTGATCCTGACACACTTCCAGGCCCACTTGCCTAAACACACCCAGCTGCCATTTCTACTTAACTGATCCCATATTTTCTCATCATGGAAGACTTTAGCCCTTTCTCACAGACCAAGGCATAGATTCTCTTCATCCTGAGAGCCCACAAACCTTTCTGGGGTTAGTAAACTCTATCGCTGCGCAGAGAGGATGGGAGGAGTCCTTTCTCAGAGACCCACCCCAGTGGTTAACTGCAATGCTCCCTTTGCTTCAATTTTCCCCCCACCCCTATCCTTTGGGAAAATTGGTTCTGGTATCATCATACCTTCTTTTTCCTAACACTGCTGTTGCTGTTATACCATTTAAGATTTGAGTCCTTCAGCGTCTTGGGCTTTTTGCTCCAAAAAACCTTCTTGCTCTAAAGATTCCATTTTTTTTTTAATTTTTTTTTATTTATTTATGATAGTTACAGAGTGAGAGAGAGAGAGGCAGAGACACAGGCAGAGGGAGAAGCAGGCTCCATGCACCGGGAGCCCGATGTGGGACTCGATCCCGGGTCTCCAGGATCGCGCCCTGGGCCAAAGGCAGGCGCCAAACCGCTGCGCCACCTAGGGATCCCCTAAAGATTCCATTTATTCTAAGAGTTCATTTTGCAAATCAAGATCCAAAAATTTGACTTTTTTCTTTACATCCAGCCCTTTCTCTTCAGGAGTAATAAGGTAGTCTGGCTTTTAGATGGAAGGCTTAGAGTTTGGAAAAAGGAAGAAAGAAGGTCAGAGATCTCCTGGGAACTGGATTACTTCTCCGCTTACATGCTGTCCTATGGGCTGGAACACACCTCCAGATTCAGTTAGTCCCAAGGGTAGGTGCCTGACAAAGGGAGTGTGAACTGAATTCTGGGCAGCAAAGTCCCATTTTAGATGCACTGAGAGAACTGGTCCTCATAGGAATTCTCCTGTGAACTCTTTATAGCAATGAAACTCGATTTACAAAGCGAGATAATCCCTGGAAATGAATTCACCATAAAAAGCAGATTTTCCCACCTGGACTTGAATGTGAGCCCTTTAGCTTCTCTGCAAGTAGTATGCTGGAAACAGTAGTAAATCAGAAAATATTCCTAGCATTTGAGGGATGTAGCTACAATTCAGTATTTGGGCTGTGGTGGCAGCAACATAGCTGGGACTGGAGCCTCAACCTTGTTCCACACAGTGGCTTTCTGACAACGGAAATGTCCCTTCTCTTTGGCTTTATTTCCTTCCTCTGCAGAACAAAGAGTTTTGATTACATGGTGTGTGGAGTGGCTGAAGTAAGGACAAGACCTAAGCCTTCTCAGGGCCAGCTTTGAAGTTAGAGGAATCCCTATTTCCTCGCACTTTTACCCAGCAAGGGGACTCTGTGGGGGCCAGTCCTTTCTGACCTGGGTTGGTGATTATGGATAAATGAGTGGGGATGAATAATCACCAGCCTGCACCTGACAGTCCTCCAATTGCCTTGTCCATCCTAGAAGGAGAGTTTGAAGGCTGATTCAGAAAGTGTGGGGCTAAATGAGTCACCTTCAAAAAAAATTATTCATGAGAGACACAGAGAGAGGCAGAGAAATAGGCAGAGGGAGAAGCAGGCTCCCTGTGGGGAGCCTGATGCGGGACTCGATCCCAGTACCCTGAGACCACAACCTGAGCCAAAAGCAGAGACTCAACCACTGAGCCAGTCAGGTGCCCCTAAATGAGTCACCTTTGACAGACACTGCTGGGCCCTTCTTAGCAGTAATTCATCACTGAGACCCTACTACAGTGGTTTCTCAACTAACCCTCAGCTTAAGAATCCCTTGGAAAACTTGTTTAAAAGGCAGAAAAACCGGGATGCCTGGGTGGCTCAGTGGTTGGGTGTCTGCCTTCGGCCCAGGTGTGGTCCCGGAGTCCCAGGATCGAGTCCCACATCAGGCTCCCTGCGTGGAGCCTGCTTCTCCCTCTGCCTGTGTCTCTGCCTCTCTCTCTCTCTCGGTGTCTCTCATGAATAAATAAAATAAAAAAAAAAAAAAGGCAGAAAAACCTGCCACCAGGGAATCAGATTCATTAGATCAAGAGTGGACCCAGGAATCTGCATTTTTCTTGACTTGATGCCAACTTATTTTTTGAAGTAAAACATTTTTGAATATGTAATATATTCATATGGATCAAAATCCAAAAGGTAGAAAAGGGTATAAAGTGAACAAATCACTCCAGCCCCTTAAACCTCGTCACCTGGTTCCCTTCGCCATGAGGCAATTTCTTATGTAACTTTCCTGAGATAATCTATGAATATAATAGACCAGATATGAATAAATGAAATCTGCATTTTGAAAACAAACATCTCAGGCACCTGGGTGGCTCAGTGGTTGAGTGTCTGCCTTTGGCTCAGGTGGTGATTCCAGAGTGCTGGGATCAAGTCCCACACGAGTTCCCAGCAGGGAGCCTATTTCTCTCTCTGCCTATGTCTCTGCCCCTCATGAATAAATAAATAAAATCTTTAAAAAATAAATAAAGAGAAAAGAAAAACAAGCATCTCTTGGTGATTCTAACACTGGTGGTCCCCAGACATATTTGGAAAAGCATACACCTACTCCATGCTGGGTCCTCAGGCTGGACACATGACCTATTATTGCTCAGTCCTTCCTTCTCAGGATGTTTAACAGGAGTTTGCAAGGTGTCACCTGTATGCCACGGGCAAGGGAGCAAAGGGGCTCCAGTGGGCCTTACCTAGGGGACCAGAGTCCTGAGCTGCAGAGGGCAGGGCTGTGTTGTGGAAAAAAAAGTATGAGAGGTGTAGGTCCTTTCATCTCCCTGCCATCAGCTGTGGCACCTGGCAGACACTGGATACCACAGCTTGTAGACAAAGACCTGGTAATCCAAGAAGCTGCTTGGCTTCCCTGCCCAGTCCCATCCCAGAAGAGCTGTAGGCCTCTGATTTCTTTAGGGGGCCCTGTGTGGAAGTGTCTTTTGTCTCCCTGGCGTCAGGAACCCCATCACATGCTCGGTGGTTAGGTGAGCCAGGCGCCTTAGTCGGCCCGAGAGGGGCGGCAGTGCTCACCAAGCAGCAACACAGCGGAGTCCCGCAGAGCCCCTGACTGCAGGGCGTGGGGCTGGGTTGGGAGGGGTGGGGGGCGGTGTTTTGTCACAAACTCCCTTTCCTTTAGCGTTAGCTTCATCCTATGGACCCAGCAGACCTCAGGGAACATCCCACAGCAAGAGTTCTGTGCAGGCAGCACCCTCCCAGGCTGCCTGGTTCACCCCTAGAATCCTGCTGCCCTGCCTCACACGCACGTCTGCTCAGTACACGAATTTGCTTCCAGAGAGGCCTCCTTTCCAGACTCGGGGGTCCTCTGCAACAATGGCTCCTCCGGCCTGGAGGCCTCTCGGGAAAACAACGGTAGGACGCAAGGCTGAAGAGCACTAAGCTGCGTTGGTCTGCACGTGTTCGGAGGTCCAGAGCAGGGAGAGGGCAACGACCCTTCAACCTCACGGGTTACCCCGGAGAGTGAGCTACCGCACGCTGGGCTCGGGGATGTCATTCCTCCCGCGGGGCCCCTCTCCCCGTCCTGAAAGGGGGGGGTGCGCAGCCCCTCCCCGACACCAGTCCCTCGGCGCCCACACGCTCACTAGCAGTTTCTAGGCTTTCCACGGAGGGAGTCTTTAACTCGGCAGAGGCCAGCCCCTGCCTGAAGGACCCTTGCAGGCGGCGGAGCATCCCAGCCGGTCCCGCGGTTCTGCTTGCAGGACCGCGAGCCGCGGCTGCGCAGGTGAGGCGGGTGAGGCGGGTGGGGCGGAGTGGGGCGGGGCGGGGCGGGGGGGGGGTCAGAGCGAAGCCCCGCCCCCGCGCCGTAGCGCCCGCCCCTCCGCCCCGCTGTCTCCGCCTGCGTCAGGCGATCTCGGCGGCCAGCCCCGCCGGCTCTGTGACGCCGCGGGCCCGGGGTCCTCAGCGCCTGCGCCCGCCCTTATAAGGCCGACGCCGCGCCGCGCCGCCGTAGAGGCCTTGTTCTCCCCCTTTCTCCTCCGGCCGGCCAGGGTGCTCCGCTCTTGGCAGCCTCCAGCCCGCCGTCGGCTCGAGACCGAGCACCGTGAGTAGCCGCCGACCGAACGCGAAGGGGCGGTGGTGCCGTGGATTGCGGGCTGGGCGGCCGCCCGAGGCGGGAGGCGGGAGGCGGGAGGCACCCGGGCCAGGCCTCCCTCAGGCCCAGCGCGCCCGTCGCCGACCCTGTTCCCGGGAGGTGCCGGCGAGCCCTCTCCCGGCCGCGCGTCCTCACGACGCCTCGGGGGCGCTGGGGCGGCCGGGAGAAGGTGCGAGCCGGGCCGGAGAGTGGCCCCTCCTCGCAAGGGGCGAGGGTCCGCCTGCCTGCGCGGAGCTCGGCCGCGAGGCCCAGGCTGCGGCGCGGGGCCTCCGTTGGCCGGGAGCCTGCGGGCCTCGGGGACCGCGTGGGGGTGGGGTGGGGGCGGTGGCGGGGCTCTCGGCGGAGGCCCCCGGGCCGGCGTGGGCGTGCGTGCCTGTTTGTTGTCTTGGCGTCCCGAAGGCGCGTGGCGGTGGGAGCCCGGGAGCGCTGGGTGGTTTTCGCTCCCATCTTTTTCCCTCTTCCTTGTGTCTGGCGTCACTGGCCACAGTAAGCTGTGGCTACCTGCTTGGGCCGCACGTTTGCCCGGCAGGCCGCCTGCTGCTTCAGAATATTTCTCTCCATTATTTTGCCACAGCTTGGAGTTGCTGAAACAACTGTTGAAATAGCCAGATGTTCTCGTCATCGTGGTGTGACTTTTAGGAGGCCTAACTCTTTCGAAGCCAGGCTGCTTTTAAGTTTTAACGGGGATAGGACGTTCACCTGGATAAGGATCTCAGGTTTGGGTTTTGGGGTCATGAATTTTTCACCAGAGCGTCACGATAGAATGTATCTGTGTCATAGAGCAACGTAGAGTTCTCCATTCTGCTCTCAAAAAAGTGTCAACAATTCGGGTCACTGAAAACACAGGTTTCTCTTATGTTGTTGATAGAATCTGTTTCATGCCAGTAATGGAAGGTGATTGATTTTCAAGATCAGAAGCTTAAGGAATTGTCTTGAAAGCATGTCCAATCAGAATCTCGTCCATTATCATCATTACAGTTTCGTCCTGAATTCCAACTCTATGACAGTAAAAAACGAAAACAAAACGACCCTTTGAAGTATTAAGTTTGGGATCACAAAGTGAATTCGATTACAAATGAACCCATTGCCTCCCTGCTTATTTAATAAGATCTCAACTCCCTTAAGAGTAATATAATACCGGAATTTGACTATGACTAAGCAGATCTGGTTATTTACCAACAGTTACTTGAAAGCAATATGAAATGGTCATTGTGCTCACAAGTAATTTTATCAA
This sequence comes from Canis lupus baileyi, assembly GCF_048164855.1. Lineage (NCBI taxonomy): Eukaryota > Metazoa > Chordata > Mammalia > Carnivora > Canidae > Canis > Canis lupus. The sequence continues at coordinate 23,589,321 of NC_132847.1, read as the reverse complement.
TTGTATTGCCAAGCTTGCCTTTCTGTAGTAGTGCTGATTGCAGCACTATGGGATATAAAAAGAGCATAGAATGTTTTGTAATTAAAAATTGGATTCACACTAAAATGTTTTTGGGAGGGATACCTTTTGTTATTGTCTTGTCACAGGGAAGGTCCTCTGCTCTGGGCCCTTCTCCATTGAATAGGACAACTGCATTATTGGCAAGCACTAAGCAACATGGAGGAACAGACATATTTGTGAACTGAAAAGTGAAATCTGATTCTCTCCAGCCCTGGACCAGTGAGAGCAGGATATTGCAGTGGCTGATTTTAAAACAGAGCTTTACCTTTTTTTGCTTCCTTTCTCTAACAGCTTATTTGGGTAATAGAGATAATTGTCTAAGAAAAGTGGAATGAATATTTTAACTGATTTAATGGGTTTGGAATCTTTGATCCTAAAATAGGTGCAGTGAATATTTTAAATGGCGAATTCTACACTCTAGAGTTAATAGGGCCATTGCAGGATTATGAATACCTGAGAAGCATGGGCCTGTAAAATATTTATTTGAAATTTGAAGAGATTGTAAAGTAATGTTTAGAGTCGGGTATTGCTGCTCTTCCTACTTCCCCTAAGAATCTGAAGATAAGAAATTGATGGCTTGGAACTTTTCATTTTAAAGAAGTGGGGTTTTTTGGTTTTGCTAGAACTCAAGTCCTTTGTAGTTAATTGCTTAATTTTTATCTAAGAGGTATCTTTTTCCCAGTCTGAGGTAATAAATACATTTTTGAAGCTAGTAACAGGTTATTTCTCTGAGGATTTTATTTTAGCAGGAGAACTCAAATTTGGACACCTGGACAGTCAGTAATGGAAGATAAAAAGGGCTGTTAAATTTAAGTACTTTTAGTTTAGCAGATGAGATTGACATTTGTTTGTCCTTAAATATATTATTATCTTCTATATTTTACATTGATGCAAACATAAAATAAGAATATTCTCATAACACTCCTCAGATCTGAACTCATTTTTTACTGGTAAGTCTCACTATTGGAACATTTGTATCTTACTTGGTAACTTCATTTATTTTGGACTTTGCAGGAGGTTTATTGTGACAGTTAACTATTCAGATGAGAGTAGTCAGCATTCAGTGACAGCAGAAAGGCAGGCAAATGGGTGCTGGGTGACGTAGTTGGTTAAGCCTCTGACTCTGAATTTTGACTCCAGTCCTGGTCTCAGGGTGGTAGGATTGAGTCCTGCGTGGGGCTCCCTGTCAGCACAGAGTCTGCTTAAGATTCTCTCCCTCTGCCCCTCCCCTGCATGCATAAGTGTGTGTATGCATCCTCTAGAGCTCTCTCTTTAAAATCTCTCTCTCTCTCTTTTTTTTTTTTTTAAGGTTTTATTTATTTATTTGGCAGAGCACCAGCACAGGGAGCGGCAGGGAGAGGGAGAAGCAGACATCCTACTGAACAGGGAGCCCGATGTGGGGCTCAACTCCAGGACCGTGGGATCATGACCTGAGCTGAAGACAGATGCTTAACCAACTGAGCCACCCAGGCGCCCCAAAATAAAAAAGCTTTAGAAAAAACACCAGCAACAACAAAATGCAGGCTCAGGCTGAATAGTTTATTTTAAATATATCTTACATTAAAAATACAGAATGTAACTCTAAAATTTATACCAGTAATAAGTTCAGTAGGGCAAGCCTTAAAATTAAAAGCTTGTATTCCTAGGAGTTACACTTTGAAAAAATTGATAGCAATACTTCTATGCTAGCCTGGGAATAACCACTGGCCGTGTTTTACAGGATTATATATATACTACAGGTCGTTAGGATTTTATAGTTAATATGTTAGATGTCTTTTAACAACAGACTAGTTGATGAAATGTAAAAAAGTAGTATCTCTTATATTTCAAATTCAGTGTAGTACCTTTTTTTTAGATGCCTTCAATTAAGTTGCAGAGTTCTGATGGAGAGATATTTGAAGTTGATGTTGAAATTGCCAAACAGTCTGTGACTATCAAGACCATGTTGGAAGGTAAGTTTATTAGAAAACCTGAGACAGGGGAAAGAGGAAGTAATGTTTAGTTGGAGGTAACCTGTGAACATTGAAGTTAAACAAGTCACGATTTGTCATTAAATGCTCAAGAGTATGAAGGGGTAAAGTTTACATTTTTTGAATTAAAGAATTAACTGCATCTTTTTGATAGAGGATATTTTCTGCATTGTCTGAATTAATGGATTTTTTTTCATTACTAAATAAATAAGATCATAAGCTAATATTGAAGTGATTTCTAAGCATCAGACAATGGCCTAATTATCAAGTGAATTTGGATTCACAGTTTCTAATGAGAAAAATAAAAGGCTCTGGAAAAGAGATACATTCCTATATGATATCTAAATAGAGTCCTTTGTTTCAACAGAGAAGTAAGCTGAGTAGATGGTAAACTGAGATGTCCTTTTTTTTTTTTTTGACCGAGTTTTTCCTTTTGTCCATTTTGTCATTCCCCTGAAACTGCTGCAAAGCATATACATGGCACATTGAAGAATTAAGGTTAGAAAACAGGCTCTGAAACATTTCAGAACTTTACTAGTTAAAATGAATGTTTTCTTAACATTATTACTGGATTGGTGGACAGTAATAGTATATGGAGACATTACAAATCAATTTCTAGCATTTTTTACTGGTAAGTCTCTTTTTACTGGTAAGTGAAAAAAAATTAACAGTAATAAGGATGTTAAGTACTCAAATATCAAAGGTTTTTATTTAGCTTATACTTAAGTGAAAAGTGCAGTGAAAGGAAGGTGAGTGAGAAATAGTCTTTGCTCTTGAATTTGTAAACTAGGAGGGGAGAAGGACACCAAAGAACACAAACCGTCACACGGTGTAATTAGTGCGTTAGTAGAGTGTGCCAAGTGGTACTGGTGGAACGTCTTGGCTGATGTTACTTTTCAAGCTTGTGGAGAGACTACACTGGGTAGCAGTAGTGATGTGATATTTCAGTTCTAGTAAAATTAGAATGTTTTAGGAGATGATTCTGAGGTAAAGTAGACAAGATGTGTTCTAGGAAAGTAGAGGTTTTTATTTGGGGTTTATTGTTATAGAATGAGATTGTGATACTGTAGTTGGTAGATCTGAAGAATGGGTTTGAGAGAAATGGAAAGAAAATGACTTCTTAGGTATGTTTACTTAACCCCTCCCTGCCCCAAGAAGATTTTTGTAATAATCTATGTGGCTCTTGGTCCAGTCTTGGTGGACTGCTGGAGATACATAGTTTGTGTAGTGGGTTATAGGAGTGTTTATGGGAGTAAATGAGATTGGCAGTCAGCCATATTGGAACGGGAGGCAGGTGGTGTCAAGTGAGTAGAAGTCAGAAGTGGAAGATGAGTGGAGTAAGATTTGTGGAAACCAAGGGACGAGGGAGGCATTTTGAGATGACCAGAATGATTATCAGATTCATATACTATACTCTGGTCATTTGAGATTTCACAGTAAGTTAGAGCATTACTTACTGCGTTTATTAGGTATGGTAGAGGCAAAAGCTAAATTGCAGAGGGTGTGTCTTCTGTTTTCTAAGCTGGTGACTTCTGTTTGCTGATAAAAGCTGAACGTGTAACTCTTTTTTGGTAATTGGTACCACTCCTGTGGCACTTACAGTCCTGTATCCTGATAACTTACAAAAATAGATCACTTCTATTAAGTTGTAAACCCCTTGGTACATCCCACAGTCACTGTTCATCAAGTACCTGTTGAATGAAGAACTATGGTATGGTCACTAATAAAGAGTGTGAAAGCAATCCAAGTGTCCCTAAAGGCAGGTGAGTAAGGCATTACCTAGAAGGTGTAGAAACTGATACCAAAATTGCTGCCTGAACTCTTGCTTTGGCAATGGAAGTGTTCTTTATTTCATCTTAGTTGGTGTCTGGCACACTAATCTGTCCTGTGCTGCTTCAAAGAAGCATTTGCCATGTAGGAACGTAGGGCTCCTTGAAGGTTTTCCAGGCCTCTTTAGATCACTGAAGCAAGTGGAGTGATAGCAACAGTTATATGATTCTTTTCTTCCATAGCCTTTGGGCATTAGAGGTGAATGACTTTAAGTACCAGTGGTACTTAAAGAATATAGAATTCTAGCCTCTTCAGAATTAGCGTCTATTGAATTTGGCAACTTAACTGTTTTTCTTATTTTTGATTATGGGTTTTTTTGTGACTTAAAACAAAACAAAAATAAAACCTAATCACAGGATAATCAGAAGTGAAAATCTCAGCATGTGTACATGTGAGTTGACTGATTTGTTCAGGTCCAGGATGTGGTATCAGGATACAGGTGTCTTTCAGAAGTCTTTGAAACTAAATAGCTTAAAGGAATGACTATTGATACTTGTGCATTCAGTCTAAAAGTAGAAAGGAATTGCACATCCTTGGTTTAAATGCTAGAGAAGTGATCCTTCAGTTGATCCTACAGTTGTACTGTAAGGTCCTTATTTTTAATGTGACTTAAGCCTTTCTTCCATATAATGTTTGGATCTAAACAAGTTAGTCTTCTGTATTATGTTTCCTCTACTATCTCAAATTCCCAAACATAAGTATTTTATATAGTGTAACTTCATTTTCTCCCCCAGATTAAAAATACTTCATACTAGTACAGGAAAAGCAAAAGTGGCTTAGTCAAAATTGACACACTCATTTTTACAGTTTTACTCTTAGATTGAGATGGGATCAAGGAACAACATTGGTAGAAAGGAGGAGGGGAAATGAATGATCCATCTATACAGGAAAATAGGATTCTTTTTGAATATACTCTAATCTTTACCACTCCAGTAAAATTGCCTGTTAAGCTCATTGACCTCCATGTTGTCAAGTGCATAGTCTGATTTCTCATCTAGACCAATTGACACCATTTGATCATCCTCTTCTACATCCGACTTCCAGGATACTTTACTTGTCACTTCACTCAGAGCTTTGGTGTCTTCCTATCTTTAAAGCCCGTAGTTCCTCACGGCTGGCTTAATCATTGGACGTCTTCATCATATTCATACTCCTTCATTCCTTTGGTCTTCTCATCTAGCCTGATAGTGTTGTAAGCCATCTAAACACCAATTCCCAAAACTACCTACAATTCTGTGTCTTCTTTTTATTTTTATTTTTATTTTTATTTTTATTTTTTCTCTCTTTTGATTTTTAGACTTGGCATATTTAACTGCTTGGTCTACCCTTGGTTATCTAATAGGTACCTAGACTCAATAAGCTAGAGTTCTTAATTCCCAGCCCTTCAAAATAACAGTTCTCTGACAGCCTTCTGCCTATCAGTTATTGGCAACTCCATTGGCAGTTTCATCTAGTTCCTTACGTCATAAACCTTCGTCTTCCCTGACTCACATTCTATTTCCCATCCATTGCCTCTGCCATCAAAATGCATACAGAATTGAATCATTTCTTCTTCCGTAGCTGTAAACCTGTACAAGTCACCATCTTGTGCTTGGATTATTGCCAGCCCCATAGTAGATTTCCATCTTTTCTCTGCCACTCTCTACCATCTCTTCCCAATACGGTAGCCAAAATGCATGGGGCCCTGTGACCATCAGGTCCCCTGTCACTGGTCTCATCTACTCCTTTCACCCTTGCTAAACCTGCTGTAGTAACACTAGATTCCTTTAGTGTTATTGGAACATGCCAGAGCATCCTATCACAAGGACTTTGCGTTTGTCATTTCCTCTACTTAGGTGTTTTCTCTCCTTTAGGATTTTACTACGGTGTCATCTTGTCACTGAGACATCTTGAGCAGTTCTGTCTAAAATTGCAACAATTCTTTGTATCCTCTATATTCACTGCTCACTCTCCACTGCCAAGGACACCTGTTACACATCAGGAACTCAAATGGTTTGACTCAATGCTGGCCATGTCAGCATAACTGGTACTCTGCTACCACCAATATAGTGCTAAAGTAACTTTGGCCTCTAATCTTCATACTTACTAACAAATAACTTTGAGCAGCTCTTTTTTAGTCATAATAGAGACTGAAAGACAAACAAACCCATTTAGCATGAAAATACACTTTTATTTAGAATCTTTAACAGGGATTTTAATTTTAAGGGTTTTTTTGTTTTTTGTTTTGTTTACCAGTCACTTTGAGAATATGAAAGTTAGGCTTTTTACCAGGACAATCTATAGATTCACAATTATGGATAATATGTGATGAATAACACTAACAGGTATACACTGAAACAGAGTCCCTCAGCCCACATTATTAACTTTTATTATTATTATTAACCCTACACATGATACTGTTAACAATTCCATATGTATCCTTCTGGAAATACTTTAAATATATGTGTATACCCATTTTTATTCAGTAACATTTATTTTCTTATACCTGGCTTTTAAAAACTCTAATCCTGGAATCATACCCAGTATGTATGGCTCTGCTTGCCTTATTTTTGTTTGTCAGTGGCTGCATGATTTGTGTGTGTGTGTGTGTGTGTGTGTGTGTGTATATCTCTTTGGGCTTCAGATTTTAATAGACTGAGATTCTGTTACTTGAAATACTTTTTATTTTAGTGTTATTTTTCTAAATGCAGCCCATCTAGAGAGTTTGGTATAAAGAGGAAGACTAGGAGTCTGGCTTTGATCCCCCCCACCCCCACCCCAAAGTCATCTCAATCTCACTTAATTAGGTTACTTTTCTTCCTCTTTAAGGATTCTGTTTATGTAATATTCCTGTATTTGTCTAGTAACACAGTTTTATAGTTTTAGGTGGTTTATGGACCACTTACTAGGAACCGCTAATTTTAAATGCTTATAAGAGACTATTTCTTAGTAAAGTACTTTTCAAGGACTTTTAGACAATGTTTTACAAGGTACTTGTTTGACACGTCTGGTTGGTGTCGATCTTACAATAGAATTAGGAAATAATGGCAACTCTTCATATAATTTTCTTAGATTTGGGAATGGATGATGAAGGAGATGATGACCCAGTTCCTCTACCAAATGTTAACGCAGCAATATTAAAAAAGGTAAGGTAACAAACTGTGTGCTTGAATATGTACTTTTCTTTTGTCACTTAACATCCTGATGATCTTCCTATACTGCTACATAGGTAGCTTCATTACACAGACGGATTATGATTCTAAATGTTTGTTGTATTTATTTAAACAGGCCCTGAGAATATTTGAGTTGTGCAGTTTATTTATTTGAGTAGGCTCCATGCCCAGTGTAGAGCCCAATATGGGGCTTGAACTCACCACCCTGAAATTAAGACCTGAACTGAGATCAAGAATTGGACACAACTGACTGAGCTACTCAGGCACCCTAGGTTGTGTAGTTTTTTTGATTAACACATTTAAATTACTGAAATAATAATAGTATGTGCTTAGCAAAAAGGAAAAAATTGTCAAGGGGAGCTTGAGAACAAATGTACCCTCACCATTGCTCACCTTACCTTATATTTAAGCATAAAAGGCTCTTTACATTGAATCAAATTTAGTGTTTCAGGGCACAAGGCTCCTTAACAGAGCCAGCTATTCAATTGGATGTTCATTTGGAGAAAGACCACTCAGTTTTTACAAGGTAGAGGAAATTAGGATTAGAGATGGGAATGGTTGGTTCCATTTGGCCCCTTTCTCAGAGATTTTCAGAAGTCATTGCCCATATGCAGTTTCATCTCCTGCTTTCTCGTGACCCTGGTGTGAAATGCAGCTATGCTGTATATTTTTTCATATCTTACCATGATTGGCTATTAACAGTTCTTTTAATTGCCCTCGAGTGGGTAAAAAGTGATTCTCTAAGCATGAACAATTTTTACATATGTTACTGGCCATTTATATTTTCTGCTTTGTTTTCCTTTGCACATCTTTCTGATGGACTTAAAAAAATTGTTATAAAATATACATAACATAAAAATTACCACTCTGGGCAATTCAGTGGCATTAAGTACATTTGTATTGCTGTGCAATTACCACGACTCACCATCTCCACAAATTTTTCATTATTACAAACTGAAACTATGTACCCATTAAACAAACAATAACTCCTCAATACTCCTACCTCCAGCCCCTTGTAACTAACCACTATTCTATTGTCTGTCTATATGAATTGGACTGTTGTCGGTATCTCCTATAAGTGGGATTATCCAGTATTTGCCTTTTTTTTGTCTGGCTTATTTCACTTTGCAAAATGGTTTCAGGATTCATCCATTTTGTAGTTCAGTGGGCTTTTTTACAAGAGTTGTTTATATAGTGTTTCTATTACTTTGCATTGTCTTACCTCATTTATAGTATTCTATGGTTTAGAAGCTTTATATTTTATCTTCTGGGTATTGTCTTGGAGTTAACATTCTATTTTATACTAACGCAAAATGCATCTGATGTTTGCACTCATTCAAATGCCAGATATTTTTTAGGTGCTGGCGATATAGCAGTGAACCAGAGACTAAATCTCTGCCCTTAGGAACTAACATTCTAAAGGTGTGGGGGAAATGTATAATGTAAGAAATATGTCAGATGGAAAAGCTGTGGAGTATAAGTGGGTTGGTTGGTGGAGAATTACCTATTTTTAAGATAAAAGTGGTAGGGGAATCCCTTCCTGAGAAGTTGATCTTTAAACAAAGACATTAATTAATATGTAGGGGAAGAGAATTCTGGGCAATGAGAGCAAGTGCAGTGACCCTAAGACAAGAGCATGCTCTACCTTTTGAGGAAAGGAAGGGAGGCAAGTGTGGTGACTAGAGCATAGTGAACAAGCAAAGAATTAGTAAGAAGGACAGGGTTGATGGGCTGGGTGATTATAGAGCCACTTCTGAGAGAAAGTTTTTTTTAACCTATTTTCATTATTAAGTCTTAAGAATGTTTAAGCTTATGTATTGAATAATTGCATGATCTAAAACATAAAAGTATACAGTAAAATCTCCCATTCTTATCTCTATCTGACCTGAAACCCTCTCAAGTAATGATAATCAACATTCATTTCATACATCCTCTTTTAAGAGTTTTTTTTTAATCCCTACATAAGCAAATATTGATAGCTTTTTTTTTATACAACTAGAATAATTCTTAAAAAGGCATTATTTCTTTATTTTTTTTTATTTTTTATGATAGTCACACAGAGAGAGAGAGAGAGAGGCAGAGACATAGGCAGAGGGAGAAGCAGGCTTCATGCACCGGGAGCCCGACGTGGGATTCGATCCCGGGTCTCCAGGATCGCGCCCTGGGCCAAAGGCAGGCGCTAAACCGCTGCGCCACCCAGGGATCCCTGCATTGTTTATTTCTTTAAAACTCCTAGCTTGGCTTATCCTTCTAAAAATAGTTCTTTCCTTTTTTTTTTTTTTTTTTTTATATCCTGGCAGTATAATTTCTCAGCTCTGCCATTTTTTTTTCAGCTTTGTTTATTTCTCCAGCATTATATACTCTAAAGAAAATTTAGTCATACAGAAAGTGATATTACACAGCAAACACCCATTTACCTATCACCTAGATTCTACAACTTGTAATACTTTCAGTGTTCATTTTGGTCTTAATGATGGTACTTGTGATCTAACCAGCTTCCTGAAACTTGATCTGTTTATTCTCCTACTAAGGGAACATGTCGGCTTTTCTGGTATCCTTATACCCAGTAGTCTCATGCATATGTGAAGGATATTTAGAATTGCTTGGTGATATTGTATCCTTGCCTTCATTAGGTAGTTGCTAGATTACTTTTGAAAGGGGTTATGCCAATTTACACTCTCTAGTATAAGAATTCATGTTATCCTCACACTGTTGACAGTGATGAGTATCAAAATCTTGATTCTTCCCCCCCCCCTTTAGTCATTCTAAAGTAGGACCTGACTAGACTGTTGATTTTTTTTTTTTGCATCTAATAATACTGAGCATTTTCTCTTTTTTGAGTATTCAGATTTCTTTTGTGAGTAGCCTGTTCATATCTGTAGCCCATATCTTTGTAGTGATTTTCTTTTTTTTATTAAGTAAGCTCTATGCTTGACATGGGCATCCTGAGATTAAAAGTCACATGCCCTACTGACTAATCCAGCCAGGTTTCCCGCTTTGTATTCTTTTTTACGATTTATTCTAGAGAGTAATCATTGCTGGTTGTTCCTGTTGCACGTATTTTCTATTCATTATCCTGTCTGACTTCATGTCTCTTTTGCACAGGAGCTTTTTTAATGTGGTCACGTATAGTAATCTATCTGCATGGTTTGCTGTTCTCTAAGATTTTCTAGCCTCAAGGGTTGTGAAGATTCTTCAAGCTTCAGTTTTCCTTTTCAAGCCTGGCCACTAATTTGGCCATTCAAGTTAGCTTCTATCTAGTTCTTAGCCCAGTGTAGGAATAACCTTGCCCCAGTAGTGGAATGAGTACCTCGTGATATAGTGCCACAGAGAAATGAACTTTGTTACAGGTCATTCAGTGGTGCACCCACCACAAGGATGACCCCCCTCCTCCTGAGGATGATGAGAACAAAGAAAAGCGGACAGATGATATTCCTGTTTGGGACCAAGAATTCCTGAAAGTTGACCAAGGAACACTTTTTGAACTTATTCTGGTATGTTTTTAATGCATACTTTAAAATATCTCTAGTTCAGCACTTCTAAGACTTGTAAGAGTTTAGTTTGCATTTCTAAGAGAGTTTAACTTGTTAAATTCATTGTTACTAAATTTTAATTCTCTAAACTCAAATGCAGTGCTGTATTTAAATTCATACATTAACAATCACATTAAATATAAATGGATTTAAACACAAAGAGAGTACAGATTGTCACCTTTGAATTAAAAAAAAATTCAGCTATGCTCTCCCCAAAATACCTGCTTTATTTTTTATTTTTATTTTTTGAAGATTTTATTATTTGGAGAGTGAGAGAGCATTAGCAGGGGAGAGCAGCAGAGGGAGAGGGAGAAGCGGACTCCCTGCTGAGTAGGAAGGCCAGTGTGGGGCTTGATCTCAGGATGCTGGGATCATGACCTGAGCCTAAGGCAGACAACACTTAACCAGGGAGACAAGACTTAACCAACCAAGCCACCTAGGCACTGCTCCCAAAACACCCACTATAATGACACTCTTAGTTTTAGAGGGTGGAAGAAGATTAAATTATGCAAATAGTAATCAAAAGAAAACTACAATGATGTGTTAAAGTAGATTTCCGAGTTAAAAATATCACCAGGATTAAAGAGAGGGTTGTTGCATAATGGTAAAGAATCAGTCCATTGTTAAGACGACATAACAATCCTAAATGTTTATCTGTCTAAAGGCAGAATTTCCAAAAAGTGAAACAAAAACCAGTAGAACTCAAAGGATAGACATACCCACCATCTTCTGTCTCTCCTTAATTGATAATACAAATAGAATGAATAGGGATATAGAAGATTCAGGTAACACTACTGGCCAACTTGACCTGATAGACATTTATAGAACATTAAATCTCATTACAGCAGAATACTTTTTCAAGTATGTACTATTAAATTAAGATAGACATGTTAGAAATAAAAGCAAGTCTCAGATTTGAAAGAACTCAAGGCACACATAGTGTTTTCTGATTGCAGTGAAATCAAATTAGAAGTCTGTAACAAAGCTCTCTGGAAAATCCTAAGTATTTGAAAACAAGCACTTCACAGTAACACGAGTCAAAGAAGAAATAGAAAATTAGAAGCAAGAATTGGAAATTTTACACCAGAAAGTATTTTGATCTAAAGGGAAATTAAACCCAACACAAGAGAATTTGTGAGACGTAGCTAAAGTAGTATTCAGAGGAATACTACTTGATAGCACTAGAGCACACCTATATTGGAAAAGAAGAAAAGTGTCAAATCAGTGATCTAAGCTTTTACCTTAAACTAGTCAGAGATGAAATTAAACTCACAGAAGAGAATATTAAAGAGCAGAAACCTGTAAAGCAAAAAATAGTAAAGAAAACCAAAGAATCCAAAAGCTCATTCTTTGAGAAGATCAGTAAAATGTAATGTTATTGCTTCTGTTTCTTTAAATATTTTTGTCAAGATTTGCTATGTGGTGCTTCTGTGCACAGAGCGCACACATACACACACCCACAAGTAGTGACCATTCTTGAGCATTTGAGGTGGTGTATGGTTTACTTAAGGCAGCAGCAGGACTCCATATTACAGAAGGTGTAACAAAGGGTTGTATGAAAATATTTCACAAAAGCATCTGATTTTCCCTTTAATTTCACAAAATTAACTAGCATTTTAAGTTTAATTACATATGGATTGGCAGTTGCTAACTTTGGATTTAGTTGAAAACATCAACTATATAATGAAAACAACCATCACATTCCAGGCTGCGAACTACTTAGACATCAAAGGTTTGCTTGATGTTACATGCAAGACTGTTGCCAATATGATCAAGGGGAAAACTCCTGAGGAGATCCGTAAGACCTTCAATATCAAAAATGACTTTACTGAAGAAGAGGAAGCCCAGGTAGGTTGCTCACAGCTTGTTTCTAATCACATGCTTTAAAAAAAAAAAAAAAAAGAGTAAAACTCAGAACGTACCTGGAGAGGATGTGTCTCTATCAGGGAGTCTTGACTTTACTTGAAAGATGATAAACTAGGTACCTCTGTGTCATAAAAATATTCTTGTTGAGAGACTGGTCTGTCTGTGATTCTAAATACTTGCATGCTCCCATTCTTGTATGAGCATAAGAACAATTAGCAGCCATAGGTGTTCTTTGATACTTCCTCCTTCACAGTTACTAGTTTTGTCACCTGGAGCTTACGTGTAAGCCATAAATACTTGACTTCAGAAAAGCAAGCACTGTGGCTAGTGTACTGCCAGGATACTTGAAAGAAAGCAACTTAGTGAATGGGGGAAGAAACAAAGGAGTAGATCAGAATGTTGACACAGCTACAAACTGAAAGTATTTAAATTGGCTGTTAGTTCTGGTGACTGAAGTTTTAATTGCCCATTGCCTTTGCTTTTTTGATAATTTCAGCAGGGCAGAATAAAAACCTGGGGAGGCAAAGGAGGGTAAGGAAGTGTACTTGTACCCTCGTATTTTTCTAGTTTTCCGTCTGTCCCTTGGTAACCCTCCTCACAAGCTCTTAATGAATCATGAGGGTAGTAGTCTTAAGAAAGGCGGTTTAAGGTACTTCCTTATATCTGTCTCTTCTAGGTACGCAAAGAGAACCAGTGGTGTGAAGAGAAGTGAGATGTTATGCCTGACACTGTAACACTGTAAGGATTGTTCCAAATACTAGTTGCACTGCTCTGTTTATAATTGTTAATATTAGACAAACAGTAGACAAATGCAGCAGCAAATCAGTTGTTTTAGCAGAATATTGTCCTCCTTGCATGTGTAGTTTGAGTACAGATTCCAAACTTATGGCTGAGTTTCTTCTAGTATGATCGAAAGTTTCTTTTTTTCCTTGCTCTTAATAAACTGAACTGTGGGTTCTCTGTAGAAGGTGGCATTTTGGGCTTTCCCTCTCTTTGTAAAGCGATTTCTGCCTAGTTTATTGTCTGGTTAACTTTAGTTTAATGACCTTTTAAAAGTTGGCATTGTAAATAAAACAAGTTGAAAAAAGTTTTCTGAAATAGAATTAACAACGTATTATCTTTATTCATGAGTTGGAAACTGGAAAAAGGCTACTTGAGGTAAATGTTTTGAGTGGGGTTATTAGGATGTCTTCCAACTTCCTGGAGTCAAGGAGTACCACTGGTATTGATGAGCCTGTATGTAGCTGGGCTCCCTTAATTGGATCTAAAGACTTGTTTTTGCATTTTTAATCCTTAGCTTTGAATACATTGGCTAGAGACTCAGTTACTACTCAGTTTGTGGTTTTGGGGGAAATTTAACTAGCCAGTCTGTTAGCTTTTCAATTAAAAAAGGCAAATAACCCATGTAGTATGTCATCTTTTTATCATCAGTTATCCCATGTGGGGGAAACTTCACACTACTTGCATGTAAAAAAAATTAATTTAACCTTTAACATTAAAGTGTCTGGCAAAACCTAGGAGTATCCATCATGAATGCAAGATTCAATAAAAAGTAAGTTACACAGTAGGTGGTAAATGGTTTGCTTTTGTGTAAATTAACTGTGTCTCTTCACTTATTATGAAATGAGTTAAATATATATGTATGGTTGTGTAGCTGGAGACAGCTTGCAAGGAAGTTCATGTATGAGCTCACTGGAGGCTGCTGACCTAACACTTGGGTTCTGATAGACTTCTGTCTCCTGATTGTCATGATCCAGTTCACTGGAGCCAATGCTTCAGTTCTTAACTGGTGTACGTGGCCTCACAGAATGGCCCTGCCATTGTTTCCAGCCTCTGCCCTATAGTAGAATTAAGTTTTCTTGGTGGCTTAAGATGGCCCACAAATTGTTCTTTTTTCTGTCCTCTGTGCTCCTTTTTTCCTGCTTTCCCATTTAGCATCATCTGTGTTCACATGTAGTCTTACTGCATTCTCTTCATGTTTACTATGAACTGTTTCAGCTCAGATTATTCGCTGACATTAGTTTGCCTTTATACTTTACCTCTCATTTGCTCCAAATCTATCTTATTTAATAAAGTCCCATATACTGTCTCACATGAATTCCTATTTGTGGTCTGTACCAGAGATTGCAGATTGCAAACTACAGCCCTTGTGTGGGTGAGATCCAGCACACAGCCTGTTGTTTTTGCAGTTTCTGAGTTTAAAATGGTTTTATGTTATTAAAGGATTATTTAAAAATCAATGCAGGACATGGTATTTGACTAAAAAGCCTAAAATGTTTCCCTCTGGCCCTTGACAGAAAAAGTTTGCCAACCCTTATGACTACTTCTGGATCCATGATTCCTTTTATTCTCAGGAATTAAGCTTGTTTTCCATTTGTCTTGGGTTCACTTGGGGAGGTAGCAGAATTCAGTCCTAGCTGGAGTGTCTTTATCGGCTAATTCCCACCATCATGGTCAGTTCTTGAAAAAACTTAATCACCCCCAGCAAGATCTCTAGCAAGATCATGAAAAACCAAATTCTTAACTGAAAGTTCAGGATTGTTAACATATGTCTCATTTAGTTTAGAAAGGAACAAAACCTATTGCTGTTAGTTCTCAATCTGTATAACCCCCAAGAATTGTTGGAATTACAGGACTAAATAGCATTACCCCTATTTAAAGGACACTGGGATCTTTTTGATAAATGGGTGAGACTGAGCGGACAGACAGTATAGTAGTTAAGATTTTTGTTCCCTTCCTGATTTCCTATAGACTGTGGCCCTAAGCTTTAAACAAGACATCCTGATAGTCTTAAACTCTCAGGTTTTATAGAGTTCTGACAGCTCATCTCAGAGAAAATAGGCCATTTGTGGACATCATGTGCCACGTAAGTCATAGATGGGGTGTCAAGAGGCACTTCAGGCTGGCTACACAGGCCTATTCCCTGCCTGCCCTATTCCCTGCTAGATGCTCACTTTTTCTTTAATACTTACCAAGAGTTTTCTAGGCCCTCACCTTACCCTGGGAAAGCAAGTGGCTCTTTGCCATTATCTACAGTAGCCAGACCTATCTCCAGAGATATACCCTTTCCCACCCTCTCATTTCCCAGCTGCCCTAAATCAATACCGTGGCATGAAGTCCTGTTGTGAGGCCAGACTCCTACTTCTGCCTCTTAGTGCCCTTGTGGCCTGGGGTAAATTAGAAATGGTAGCTACATGCAGAGTGGTGCTTTTGGTGATGAACATTCTTCTGGGACAGTTCTTTGGCTTCTCAGCTTTTCTTTGACTGTCACTTAAAATTGAGAGTAAACTAAACTCCTGAGTGTTAGTCTATTCCTTTTTCCCTCACATTATCATGGATTAAGCATATGCCCCCTCAAACAGATTCTAATAATTCTTACATTGTAGAAGCAAGTTTTATATTTGAAGTGCCATTCTATTAGCTTGCCTTCATGAGGTGCCTTGGGTATTGCTTTGCAATTTTTAAATTTTTTCCAAAGATTCACAAACTCATCCTAGTAAGTTAAAGATTCCTGAACAGCATTATAGCTGTGATGTTGATTCTGCACCTGTTGGAACACACCAGCTGCTGGAATTAAACAAGATCTTTAATTTGGTGGACTGTTAGGACCGCATCCTGGTAATATGAAGTAATGGTAATGCTGAGTTTAGACTGGATCTAGCTGAAGAAGGCAGCTAGTAGCAGTCACAATGAGCATGTGACTCAGGGCAGGCAGATACTCTAAACGACATGGTCTCTTAGTTTGCTTACACAGTGGCCATCCTGTAGTTTGTTTACTGATCCCAAGGTAAATTAAGAAACGAGGTAGGTTACCTAGACTCTTAACAGGTCAATTTATACAGATATAGGAAGTGACTTCCATGAATTAAGAACAGAGAGAGGGATCCCTGGGTGGCGCAGTGGTTTGGCGCCTGCCTTTGGCCCAGGGCACGATCCTGGAGACCCGGGATCGAATCCCACATCGGGCTCTCGGTGCATGGAGCCTGCTTCTCCCTCTGTCTGTGTCTCTGCCTCTCTCTCTCTCTCTCTGTGACTATCATTAAAAAAAAAAAAAAAAGAAAGAGCAGCTGACCTCTTGATCTGAGCACTGTTCACCTTAGCCGTGGCAAAAGAAGTGCATTTATCTTTTAAAGCTCTTTGTTTTTTTTTAAAAGATTTTATTTATTCATTAGAGACAGAGGCAGAGACACAGGCAGAGGGAGAAGCAGGCTTTATGCAGGGAGCCTGATGCAGGACTTGATCCCAGGACCCTGGGATCATAGCCTGAGCCGAAGGCAGATGCTCAACTGCTGAGCCACCCAGGTGTCCCTTAAAGCATAACTTCTGCCACTACTTGTGAGAAGAAACTAATTTGATTTCAGAAGTCATTTTGGTTTTGGTTGGGAATGGAGGAATGCCAAGGTGAGGGGGGAAGCAGTTCTCAGTCTGGAACTGCCAGCAAAAAGTTGAGTATCAGTTGGTTGGCTAGAGAATATAGGCTGGAATGAAATAGTGCTGGATTAGTGATAGAATTTTAGTGATGGTCCAGGAAGAGAGTTCATCAATCCCATGTCAGGCAGTGCAGTTCTTGAATGGTTGAACAAAAACATTTTTTAGTATTCTACTAAAGGACTGTGACAGGGGGTTTTATAGTTGGAGTTCTAATTGATGCTTTTGTTGACTCTTGTTAAAAATCACTCTCTAGGAGTGCCTGGGTGGCTCAATTGGTTAAGCGTCTACCTTAGGCTCAGATCATGGTTCTGGGGTCCTGGGATTGAGCCCCTTGTAGGGCACCCTGCTCAGCAAGGAGTCTGCTTCTTGCTCACTCTCTGTCAAAGAAATAAATAGAAAATTTTTTAAAAAAAGAAATCACTCTAAAAGGCAGAATGAGTAAGAGAACTGGATGTGCATATCAAGACAAATGATGTGAGAAGTTTAGAACGTATCCTTTGGCCCAGCATTGAACCTTTTGGCCACCTAAGCAGAATGGACTGAATGCTGTCCTTACTTTTGAGTGGTCAGTGGATATGAACATTATTGTTGGCATAAAGGTGTTGGTCAGGGTGCTCTCGTTTGATGGATTTCCATTGTGGGACTTGAGTGATAGTTTAACTCATGGATGACATACATACTTGCTGCCTTGTGGCATCTTACACTGTTGGCTACATCTGGTCTGCATGCCAATACCGAGAGGCATTTTGTGGGAGGAATATAGAATATAGTTGCTTACAACAATATCTGTCTGTACATTCTGTGGTTCTCATGACCTTCTGACACTGCTTAACTTGAAATTTTCAGAAGTATTTACTAGGCACTTGACCTATATGCCAGCTCCCTCTTCTTTCTCTCTGAGGATCAGTCTAGTCCATAAAAGTGCTCTCAATTTCAGCACTTACCTCATATATTGTACAAATTAACATTTGTCATTGTGCTGAGTGTGCTCTTTTACAACTTCTCTTACCTGCCTCACATGCTTTGCAGATACTTCTGCTCCAGGAGTCTTATAGGATGGGTGGGACTACAGAGCAGCATGGTCAGAGTTTCCAGAAGTCTTCGCTGGCTTGCTTGGTTTCCTTTCTTTGTTCCTTTGACCTAATTCCTCCTCCTCCATTTTTCTCCCCTTTCTATCCCCCGCCTATTGACCACATAACTTTAAATAAGTCTTCAGATAAAGGAAAGAACACCTGAATGAAAAAAGGAAGATCTGTTCCAAAGCCCCAGGTGAACTTAAAAGAAGTATCAGATTGAACTAATAACTATTTCTTATGTAATTTATAGCTGATGAAATACCTCTTACCTTGTCTGACTGAACTCCTGAGAACTGCTAGAGATAGGATAGTTCTACCACTAGGACAGAATGTGCTTTGTCTTACTACTTCTGTGCCTGATTCCACATTATTGTTAACTTTGAAATCTCTCGTGAGGGGAGCTGAGCTAGGCTTTTATTCTAGCCAACAGACTGGGAATGTCCCCATCTATGTCCCCTGCTGTTTAAGTTAGGACTGGTCTCAGACCCCTCTGGCCCATTGTGGGCAGGTAGGCAAAGATCCATTAGCTGCTCTGGGCCATTAGAGAGCCTGAGTTAGAGATCTGGGACACAGGGGATTGGAATAATTGGCATTGATGGAGCCTAGGAACCAGGGTTTGCTTGAGTGGTCAGCTTTCAGGGGCCCTTGGTGAACCTTTTTTTTTTTTTTTTTTTTTTTTTAAAGATTTTATTTATTCATGAGAGACACACAGAGGCAGACACACAGGCAGAGGGAGAAGCAGGCTCCATGCAGGGAGCCCGATGTGGAACTCAATCTCGGGTCCCCAGGATCACACCCCGGGCTGAAGGCGGCGCTAAACCGCTGAACCACCTGGGTTGCCCGCCCTTGGTGAACTCTTAAAGCTCTGTGTAGAAAGTAATGATAAAGTAGGCTTTCTAACTTCAAAGCCCAAATCAGCTTTTTTATATAAGGAATTGTTCTTGTCCTCAAATCTTCTACTTTGACAAGTCTGACATGTCTTGATTACCCTTACCCTTTCTAGGCTGTTTTTCTAAAAATGTGTGCAGAAACCTATTTCATTTCTTTTTTGGAAAAATAAAAAGAATCAGCCTGTTTCCTGGCACCTGTGGCCTTTCTTGCCAGACTTAAACCATACACTCAGTAGAAGCTGGGCAGCAGTGCTTTTGGGGACATTCAAAAAATAGTCACAGCTAGAAAAGAGGTTAGCCACAGGGCTTCTTACATTAAAAGGGGAAACATGTTCAAACTGAGAGACTTGGCAGGCCTTGCCAGCTGGTGAGCTGCGTCCTCACCATATTTCTAAGCCCAGGAGGAGCAGCTGCAACACGGATGCCAAGTCAGTTTGCCTGTTTTCTGGGAATGTGGAAGGGAGGTTGGGATATCTGGTCTCATGAGGTCTTAGAAACAGGGCTAGTTCTTGGCTTGTAGTGAGGTGGGACTGGTGTGCTATTTGAAGTTGAATTTGGGCCTTCACTCAAGTCACCTGTGGCCTGAGGAATGTGCTGGTTTGACCTGGGAGGATTTGAGTTTCATCTTTGAAGTTACCTTTTTAAGAGGCTGGTTGGATTTTAACGAAGTTGCCAGAGCCCCCCTCTTTACCCTCACATACACAAAGGGTGCATTGTTCCTGTACCCAGTGTGCTCTGAATTAGACACCAGATCAGATGCAGCAACCCATTCTTGCATGAGCCTTAAAGTGTAGTTTTTGAAACATCTAGGCCAGTAGCCAGAGTGGAATTCTTTAAATGGGACAGACGTCGAGAGAATGGTCTCCTCTTGTACCCTTCCAGAAAAAAAGCAAGTCTAGGATTACAGCTTGCAGTGGCCTACTTTAAATAGGCACTACTCTGGAAGATGACTTTATTTATAAATATTTTCAAACATAAAATCCCAAAAATATGACTCAGTAAAAATTACAGTGCATGATGGTGAGTGACCCAGTGGGTGGCTGTTGTGATTTTTTTTCTTGCCCAGCATTTGCATCTAATGTTTGACCTACTGAAGTGGCCTTACACCTTTTACATTCATGATGGGTTTGAGGAGTTAACGCTATTAAACATGATGGAAACCCCTGTGTAAAAAGTAACCTGCAGACTGAACTGGAGAGGATTTACATAAAAATAATGAAGATACTTCACCTAATTAATTAGCTTTTGGGAGGAAAGAGCACTATTAAAATGCCCTTTCAAATTTTCTGACACCACATTCCAAAAAACTCCAGTTTGCTCATTTTTTTCAAAATAGGATGTACACCAGAGTGTTTGGTCTTTTCTCTCTGTGGAAGGATAGTGGAGGGGAAGATGGAGCCTAGTGGTCTTGTGCCCATTCTCATATGCAGGCAGCCTAGCCCTGCATCAGTTGTGAGGTCCCACAATTTGGGACTTAGGTGCAAAGCTTGGAATGGGAGTTTACACATAGAATGAGCTTAGCTCTTGTGGTTGGAGCAAGGCCTAAGCCCCCCTATGGGAAAAGTGAGGAAAGTAATCTTTGGCTTCTGTAGATTGAGTCTCAAGAATGTGTCCCATGATCGAGAATAAGCCCCAAGTTCTAAGCTGTGGATAAGAAAAGGAGAGTGTAATGCTCCATTACTGAAACAGCTTATTCCTCAGGGTCAAGTTTTGAAAAAGAAACCCAGTAAAAAGTATCTTTATTCTCATGTTAAAAAAGTTTTTGTATGATGATGCATTAACAATACAAAAATATTTTGAATACTACAATAGTCTTTTCTTTCTCTCAAGACTTCTTGCAACACTAAACTAGAATATACGTTCTTTGGATTCTGAGAAGCCAGTGGCTAAAGTAGGAACTAAAGGCTTTTGTTGAGGGGTACATGGGTATAGGAACAGCCTTTTTTCTTTGGAGTCAGGCTATGTACAGTGAGGAAGAGGCAAAAAAAATTTTTTTAAATAAAAAAAAAGTTTTGTTTTTTAAGGCTCAGGGTTGAAGCTTGGCTCAGAAATGGGTTAAAGTAGGCTGTGGTGAAAACCCACTGACTACCACTGGAGGTTCTCTGGACTCCTTGCTTTGATGGTGATGGTACCTTCCTGCAGCCCCATCAGGGAAAGGAAGCTGACCTGTTTCATGCTGGAAGGTAGGCACTGGCTGTTGTGAAGTTTGGGCTCCCTCTCACAACTGCCCAAGGGCTGCCTAGACTGATACGGCTAAGCAGGAAATGGAGCTGTGGCAAAGGCTCTGGGACTGGGGAGGGATGCACACCAGGTTTGGGGACATCGTTTCTCTCAGCTGTTAAGTTCAGCCACTAGAGACAGACTTGGGACCTTGGTATCACCTTTTGGGGAGGTTGGGTTTCTCTTGGAAACAATTCTAAGTAATGTGAACTAGAGCCAGGTACCTCTCACTGCCCATACTTGCCTGATAAGGTAGTGTCAGGTTATTCCTGTTGCCTACGGTGATAGGCCTAGATTTAGCCTGTTCCATTCCCTCCTTGTCTTACAAGCTCTTGAGAACATGGTAAGAGGCTTCCTTCTGGTCTAGTTTATGAATAGTTACTGCATTCTATCAACAGGGCTTCTCCAGCCCCTTTTGAGAGCATGGTCTTGAGCATGTGGTTGTGACCATGCTCACGTGTTGTTTCATAAACTAGCTCTTCTTGGTCCATGAAGTGTCTGGTATGGGGAGGGCATGGCAGTGGTGGGGCTAGGGAGGTGTAGGGTAGGGCAGGCAGCTGGGCTGAGTCCACCCCTCTGTGACCTATAGCAGAAAAGCAAGGGAGGCTGGGACATTTGGCCAGCAAGACAGGTGGTAAAAAGAGTCAATGCAGGCTGCTGTAGGCACAAGGGATGCCCTTAATCAGATACCACAACACAGATCTGAGTCCCACCACTTGGAGCGCTTGGAATTGATGGCTCCAGGTTCAGGCAGAAGTTGTACAGCCTCGGAAGTCTCCCGGGCCTGGTCCCTGAGCAGGAGGTAACGGGGCCCCTGGCCAGTTTCCACGTGCTTTGGGGCTCTGTCGCTTCCTTTCAGAGGATGGGCCTCTGGAGGTAGCCAGGTGTCCCGTGCATGCTAGGTTGCCTGTCTCTGAGATTGCTGTTGTTGCACTTGTGTACTCTGCAGGGTGCTGGGGGGGATCTGGGGGGGTCCAGGGGGCTGGGAGGCTGAGAGCGGCTGAAAGACCTGGTGATGTAGGCGCCGGCTCCGCAGGGCTGGCAAGCAGTTCTGTGGGGAAGTGGGGCAGCAGGAGGTATGAGGGCGAGTCCTGGGGGGCTGGGGACCCGGGGCAGCCTAGAGCACTGTCATCGGAAGGAACGGGGCTGGGGCAGCGGCCTTCTCCGGGTAAGTACCGAATGCATTTCTTTTTCCTCCTAGGAATAGTGAAGAGAGTTATCTGTAAACAGAGGGTGAATTCATAGTCATACACCACAACCAGAAAATGCTGTCCTTGCACAGGCCTAGCTGACCTCTTGTTCCCTTCTCCCCAGGACTTGAGTGGTGGGCCTGTGCCTTCAAACCTAGCTTTGCAATTCTGCTGGGCCGGCCCAGACCTGGATCAGGTGCAGTTCCCTGCACAGCCAGCGGGTGGCACAGGAACCGCTTGCAGGCTAGCCCTGTGGGCCACCTCGTTTTCCAGAGGGGCCATCTCCTAATTTGGGCCTCTGAGCCGGTTTCACGTGTTTGGGGAGGGGCTCCTATTTGCATTAAGGCGAAGGGCTGCAATGCCTGTGGCTTGGCCAAGAGGTGCTTGGGCAGAGTAACATGAATATGCTCTCCCCACGTGTACGTGCACACACTTACATGCTACCCAAATGCCCTTGTCCTTGGAGAGGGAACATGGTGGGCACTCTGATGGGCTGGACAGTATTCCTTAGAGTCTGTGAGTTACTCCCTTCTCCTCACATACACATTTCTCTGTTGTACAGGGAGACGCACAAGTTTAGTGCCATAGAGCCTAAGTATGGCCCTTTCGCTAGGACAGCTTAGGGATACCGCCGGTTCCTCCCTGCTTACCTCTGCAGTCTCCTGGTCTCAGGTACAAGATAAGATACATGGACACTTGGCATTGAGGTTATTCTCTACCCTAGGGCACCTTGGTTTTAGATTCAAGGGTTCAGGATAATACAGGTAGGGATCCTAACTTGAAGTGAGGGAACTGGTGGACCATCGTGAGTCCTAGACCTGGTAGCAGGGGCTCAGGCCACTGACTGGGATGCACAAAGACTGGTCGGCTGAGAGTCTGCTAACCTTAGCATCAGACTATCCTTAACAGAGGACCCTAGGCATCAGAACTACCTTATTTTGAGTCTGCTTTTCTTCCTTTCTAGAACATCCTTCCTCCACTTCATTCTTAGGAGGCATGGGCTCCCTGATCTGTGGGTATGCTATGGGGCTGGGAGACCAGAGGAGGGCTACAGGCCCAGCAGAACATATGCAGAGTCAGGGAAGCAGCTTGAAGCAAAGGGAGGATGGTGGTGGGGACAAACCCACCTGCACGGACCACACCAATCCGTCTGCTGGTTGAGGCCAAAGCGAGCACGGCATTTCTTAGGCGAGCCAGGGTCTGCTCACAGCCATGCCAGAGGGGCAGAGCAGGGCAGAGGGCGAGCAGGCAGGCAGCAGGGCAGAGCAGGGCCCAGAAAGAAGAGGTAACGTCAGTGTCAGCCAGTCACAGATACCCCATAGGCCCCATAGGCAGAGGGCCTCTCTGTGGCACAGCCAGCCCCAGTGGAGCCCCAGGACCCAGAGCCAAGTTCTCAGGAAAGGCGGGCGCCTAGCTAGCAGGAGAGGCAGTGGGAAAGAGTGGGGGATGGAGGAAGGGAGGGGATCCCATCATGTTACGTCCTCCATCGGGTTGCCCCACGGAGCTGTGGGAGGAGCTGGGGGGCCCACAGGGATCTAGCCCACTTCATCCAGTTTTTCTTCTTTTGCCAGTGCCCAATCTGCCTGACCCCTAACCCCATCATGCTGTAGCTTAAACCAGGTAGACGGTGGAGTCCACGCTTCAACCTCAGAAAAAGGGCTAAGGATTCTGCTCCGCCTCAGTCCCAGCCTCGAGATTTGGGGGGGTGGGGGGGTGGGCAACGTGGCTGAGATGGTCATGGACATGGAGTCTGAAGTATCAGACGTGGGGCAAGAATTCACCTACAGGAAGGAGACCTGAAGCAGTGTGGCTTTCTCGGGTCTTCCATCGGAGCACTCTGCACTGCTGAGCTAAGGGGGGCGGGGGTGACTGAGGGATGGTCGGGCAGCAGCCAACAGGCTATATGACTTCGGGCCGAGGTGGCCCCACCTGCACGGCCCATGTGCCTGTCTCCACGCAGCACAGGGGCAGCTTCCCTGGCAGAGGCTGAGCTCGGGGAGGGCACAGGAGGCAGCACAACAACACAGCGTTACACTGTGGACACTTGCAGCACCATGTGAACGCGACTTAGGAGGGCCAAGCCCCAAGGTCCTGGGGCTGAGGGCGTTTTCTACCCTCCCTTGGGGCCAGAGCAGCGTGCTCATGACCACTGCTGAGAAGGCCTCACCTGTGGTAGATTCCTGGTGCTTTTCCCGTGACCGCCTTTTCTTTTTCCCCTGCAGGGAACAAAGGGAGGGAGGCTCAGATCTGGGAAGTGGCCCCTTGGTTAATTCCAGTGACTGAATGGTTGGGAGATCTGCAGCCTAGCCTGGCTGTTGCTGAGATTCTGGGTACGCTGTTCCCTCCTCCCCACAAGGCCTAGTGTTTCCTGATGGCAGTTTTTGCCAGAGTACCTACCACGGGGCAGTTTGAATGGAGGAGATGTACAAGGCCCCGCACTCCCTTTCCACTTAGGTGGCCAAATATCAGGCGCCAGCCCTGAGGGGGAGCACATCCCAGGTGGAAAAGAGGACGTAGGCCTACCGTGGGGGCAGATTCCCTTGCTTAGCTCTCTCCAGGCTAGCCCTGTGAGGCCTTGGGCCCTTCATGCCACCACCTGGCCACCTCATTTCTGCCTTCAGGACGGTGGTCTGGGGCATGGCATCTTAAAGGTTCCCCTACTCGTCCCTACTGTGTCATTGGCAACTCACATAGTTGTCCCGCGCTGACCAGCCTGGGTACAGCTGCATGTGCAACTGCCTCTCCTTTCGGGCCAGCTCGTAATACTTGGCCTGCTCTTCCCGAGATAGCGCATGCCACTGCAGTGGGAAAGAAGGGATAGATGGGGGGCATCGGGGAGTCAACAGGCACCACTGGGGTGAAGCTGGCCAGGGACCCCCCCCCCCCCCCACCAGCCCACCTGCCCCTGGCCTCACCCTACGGCCCAGGATCTGGTTGATAGCAGCACTCTCCTTGAGTGTGCACTCTGCAATGACCTTGGCTCTCATCTCCTTCATATACAGCATGAAGGCGTTGAGGGGCTTCTTGATGGTTGGCTTCTTGGCCTCCTTCTCCACCTTGGATTCTGCCTGTGTCTTCCTGTGGGGCACAAATCCAGGTCACTCAGTAGCCCTCCAGTGTGCACCTAATGCTACTACCTTCTAGTGTGTTTGCAGTGGGTGTGTAAATGCGTGGAAACTAGGGTTTCATAAATGGTATCTTCTTAAGCTGGCTGGCTCAGTTGGAGGAGCGTACAGCTCTTGATGATGTTGGGGTTGTGAGTTCGAGCCCCACACTGGGTGAAGAGATTGCTTAAATAAGGAAAAGAATAGAATAAAACACCGGTCAGTGGCAAGAATCATAAGATGGCTTGACCGGAGGCTGCCCCTGGTAGTCCCTTGAGTTTCTAGGCAGCAAGGGTAGAGCCTGAGGGGAGGAATGGGTATCTGGCTGAGGGGATCCTGAGGTCTCCTCACTGGTTCCCCTCCCTCTTCCACATTGTGTGCCCTTTCACTCACAGGCTGCGGTCATATGGCTGCAGCTCCTGCTTCCCCGAGGGAGGTACGATGGCCGGGTGGGGGATGGCTGCGGGGTGGCCAGGTACACCAGAGCCCAGCATCAGGGATGGATGGGTGAACCTGAAGGCAGAAGGAGAGTTAACATTGAGCCAGGAAGGTACAGGCCAAAGCCCTGGACACGTGGAGGCTCCAGCACAGTACACAAAGACAGGTGAGGACAGCCCACCCCCAGTGGTTTGCACACAGGTACACAGATACACACAAATACCTGCACCCAACATACTACACAGACACACTGCAAAAATCTACATCCATGTCCCTCAGGTGCTACTAACTCAAATAGCTTTTGTTTTTGTCTTTAAAGATTTTATTTATTCATGAGAGACACAGAGGCAGAGGGAGAAGCAGGCTCCATGCAGAGTCCGACGCGGGTCTTGATCCCAGGACCACACCCTGGGCCAAAGGCGGGCGTTAAAAGGCTGAGCCACCCAGGGATCCTCTATAAACAGCTTTTGAATCTGTCCCCTTACCTTGTGCTTTTATCAGCTCAGCCTCCTGAGCCTGTGCCTCTGCCCTGGGAGCTTCCTTCCTCTCCTGCTTGAGCCCTTCAGGCCTCTCTCCACACAACACCCAGAGGGACCTTTTAAAAACTCCTGAGTGCTCTTGGCCACTCCTGCTGAAATTCCCCCAGAGCCCACAGAATAAAACCCAGGCTCCTCCATGGGACTTGCCCCACCCTGCAGGAACATCACTTGCCCCACCCCTGTGCTCCATCACTTGACCCCCCTAGCCGTCCCCAACTAGTGCTGCTCCCCTTTACTCTGGACATGTTTCTCTTTTCGGGAAGTTCTCCCTGGCCGAGATCTGATTAGGGCTCTCCCATCACCCCAGATAGCCCATTGGCCTGTTAGTGTTTTGTCCATACCTCCCACCCTGGGCTGTGAACTCCAGTCGGGCTGGAAATGTCTGCTGAGGTCCTTCTTCCATCCCTGGCTTGGGTCTGTCCCCTCTGAGGGCGTGAGTGAAGGGAAGGGACACAAACGTAATACACACACCTGTCACTTCGCTCTTCTGCTGTTCTGTGGAAACCACCATGCCCTTGCTCCTTTCTCTGAGCAGGCAGTCCCCAAGGGTCCGAGGTTGGAGACGCATGTAAAGGGATGATGCCTCAGCTTGGGCAGAGTTCACGGAATGCCCAGCAAGCGAGTATGCCTGACTCGCCCTTCGGCAGGGATGCACAACAGAGGCGAGTGCACACACGCCTGCATGTGCACAGGCAGGAGCACAAGCATGCGTGTGCGTGCCCTCTCCCTGGCTGCTCTAGGGTACTTGGCTGCACAGTATGGCCTGGGCCTGGGCCTCTCGTTCTCCCACTGGCTTCATTCTCAGGCACAGAGCAGCAAGGGGCTGCAGAATGACAGACGGACGGATGGACAAACAACTAGCACAGGGCAAGCACTGGCCTGGGCAAGGCCTCGTGTGGGCACTGAAGCCTGGGCAACAGGAAGCAGGAGCCTGGCTGCAGGGTACGGGACTCACCTGGGGTAGGGGGCGCCAGGGGCTGCAGTGGGGGCAGGGAAGTGCTGTCTATATCCGCAGGAAGGGGACAAGGGGTAGAGAGGAGGACTGGGCCTGTGGTTGGGAGAGACAGCCGTTAGCAGTCTGGCTACTGGCCAGATGTGGGGAAGGACTTCCCCACCTTGCTTGGGCCTGACCCATAGTGTGCAGGGTATCAGCCTCTGCTAGGACGCCTTCGGTGTCTGTACTCGGCCTCTGCCACCAGAGGGCAACCCGTGCTGCTCCTATTTCCCTCTGCAGCTTTCTGGCACTTCAGGAGCAGAAATAGCAGCATTCTCCTAGGACTCAGCTTAGGAAGCCTCAGCCCATCCTGCTCACTCCAGCCTGAAATTCCTGAAATTTCCTGGTCAATACAGGCTGGGCACCTCTCTTAGGGCTTCTGCATACACTTGTCAGGACGACTGGGTGGTTCTGCTCCTTTTCATTCTTCATCTTCCTTCAGGCCTTGCTTGGCTACACAACCTTTTCTCATGGAAGCCCTTGAAATCCCAAGCAGGACGAGGCACCCCTCTGAATCTTTACAGTACCCAGTGCTAACACTGTCCTGTGCTGTCAGGCCTCTGGCCTGGGGAGCGCACCAGGTGGATCAGGTCTCAAGAGGGCAGTGGCCTGAGGGCTGGCCAGCGTCAGCAGTGCCATGCCACTCTGCTGTCCAGAACCCTGCCTACCCAACTTCAAACCTGAGGGCATTAAGAGGTACAGCCCTGACTGGTATTCAGAATGGTGCACAGCCCAGGGAGAATCTGAAAATGGAGGCATGAGTTGAACGTGGCTAAAGAGCACATAGAAGAGGGCAGGCCTCTGGGCTTCCCTTCCTTCCTGGGAAAACCACGCTTCCCTGCTGGGGGGTGACTGCCCCAGCTCAGAGGCCACACACCTGTCCAGATCACACTGTGGCTGATGGGCTGATGGGCTGATGCCCGCTGCAACCTAGCTCCAGCTGAAGACGGGCCCTCCGGCCTACAGTTGGGCCTACTGACTTCACGTTCAGGCTGGCTCCTGCTGGCCCAGCCTTCACAGACTTGCAGCAGGCTCTCCAGGCAGCTGGCCAGGGGCCTGAGCTCAAGCAGGCACGGAGGGGGCACAGAACTCTGCTCCTCGGGGAGCGCAGCCAAGGGACTAGTCAGCAGTAGGCACTGCGAGGAGCAGGAAGTGTTCCCGTGCCTACCATGTGGCCGGGAGGCAAAAGCCTGTCCCATAGCCATTCACACATACTGTCCCCTCCCTGCTCGGGCAGGTCTAGCTCTTCCTTACACGCTCATGACCCTGGGCAGCTCGGTGTCCCCCACCCCCAAGCCATCCAGATATCTCACACTGGGGCAGAGTTCAGGTGCCGTGGGGCTAAGGCCAGGAGCCAAGGGGAGCGTGACGGGCTGGCTACCTGGGGAACGGACCGAGCTGCTGGGCGGCCCGTGGGACTGACACGGCTGGCGGCAGAATGCTGAGCAGAGTAGGCTGGAGAGCAAAGTGCCACGGCAGGTGTGGGTCTCATGAGCGCAAGGTGCCCTCTTCCCACGGGGCCCACACTCACCAGCTCACGGTGTGGGGGAGTTGTCCCATGCTGCCTGAGGTCAGAGAGTAGAAGCCGGAGAGGTCAGGGGTCTGCAGAGGCCTGTGAACGCCTACAGGAGAGGGGGCTGCGTGAGGGATCCAGCCTGACCTGGAAGCCACTGCGGCTGGTTACTGCATCCTAGCGCCTCCTGTGGGGCCTCTTCCACCCCACCTCCATCAGCTAGAGGACCAGACATACTGGTTTGTTCAGGACCATGCCAGCGTAAGAACAGTGCCCCACTTCCAGGCTAGGAAACCGAGGGCAGAGAGGCTGGGTAGGACAGCCTTAAGGATACCGGCTGGCCAGGGGCAGAGGTGGAGTCATTCAAGATGGGGAAGGCCGGCCCCACCATGCCCCGGTCCACCACGGGTCTTCAGCTGGGGTCTCTCAGCTGGGGGTTCTGGCCTGGCTTTGTGTGCAGGAGGCAGGCCCCCTGGCCTGGGCAGCCCGGGTTCCACCCAGCCCCTCTCCTCCCCACGGTTGAGTCAGCAGGTTTCCCACAGCCGACAATGGCTGATTTCAGAATGACTTTCCCTGAGGCTGAGGTGAATCAGCCATCACAACCACCACTTTCCATTTTCTCACTGGGGGGAGGGAAAGGATACAAGTTTTATTGTCCTCAGCTTTACACAGATGCCTGCTCCCACATACCGGCCCTGGGAGGCCATTCAGGAGTAGGGTCCGGCCTCAACCTGAAGCCTTCCAATCTGACCTGGCACCACCTGCCCTCAGGCTCCCCATCCACCCTTCTAGCATTGTCTTTGGGGTTGGATTTTGCGCAGCCCCAGGTTCTCCGGCTGTGAAAAGGGCCTAGCCCCCTGGACTCAGAACCCCCCTGGGGCTGTCAGGCCCCTCCCCTTCCCCCCATCCATACCTTGCTTCTGGCTGATGTCGGCTGGTGCAGATGTAGGGTGTGGGCTGCTGAAATGTTCATAGAGAGGAGAGAGTTGTGGGACGCTGTGGGCTGGCTGACTGGCCTTGTTGTGCTGAAAAATGAGGGGTGGGGTGTGAATGTGGGGAGACCCGAAGGAGGGAGGCCCGGGGCTAGGGGTATACATGAAGACAGAGCCTCTTTTAGCTGTGTGGGTAGCCCAAATGTCAAAGCAAAGTGGGGGTGGTTAAAAACCACAGGCCTCTGGGAGGGGGCACTACTCGACCATCCTGTGTGCAGTCAGCGGCCCTGCCCACAGCCTCCCAGACTTGGCTCAAGCAGCCCTACTGCCTCGAGAGCCTCTTGGTTTCTGTACACTCAATTCCAGGAGGCACCTCTCCCTCCCCTGTCCAGGAAATTCTTTCTGCCTCTGGATCTGAGACACTCCTGCCCCCTCCTCCCGGATTTCTCTGTGGCGGCCCTGTGGCTTGTCTGGGGGGGCTGGTCAAGGCTTCCAGCCGTGGACAGCAGGTAATGGTCAGAAGACCAGGCTTACTCCAGGACAGCCTAGAGTTTTCTTTCCTCCTCCAGCCCCCAGACTTAGGCTCCCGCATCTGACCCACTATTCCACCTCAGACTTTACAGGATTTGTGGGTACAGGGAAAGTTCCCATCAGCCCTTTAACTCAGAGCAGGTGGGCTAGATGGGGCCAGGGTTTCTCTAGGGCCAACCCACCCAGTGCCCCCACTTCCTGTTTCCTCAGCAACACAGGACTCTTACTTTTCACACTGGTCACATGGATCTGTCATGAGATGACTCATGCTGGGAAGGGGGCTCCCCATACGACCCGGCCACAGGGAGGTGCTGCTTGGGGCCAAGGCACAGCTCTGCACATCCCCAGCGCACACCTGCACAGGCCAGGATCCTGGGAACACCATCTACCACTGAGGCTCAGCTTCCACTTGGGAAGTTCACCTGTGGGGATTCTGATGCTAGGAGCACAGATAAGTGACTTCTGATTCATGCACAGAAGAAATAGGACATCTTTGGAGGACAGCAATGAGAGGTGGTGACTTGGGTTCCATCCTACCCTGTGGGTGAAATTTCCCACTGGGTGAATTGAGCCAGACTCCCTAACATCTCTGGGCTTCAGTTTCCTCTCTTGCGTAATAGGTGGGGTTCATGATTCCTTCATCACCAGGCCTGGGGAAGCTCAGGGTAGCTCATGGTGAGGCCTGGCACAGGTCCCTTGGGATTGGCTGTTTGGGGTCCAGGGCGAGCTGAGAGGGAAGGCCAGGTAGGAGCTGCTACTTAGTGTACTTAGTGTGAGGCTCACAGCAGCAGCCCTGGCTGCCCTCTGCCCCACACTCCTGCCTTCAAAGGGGCTTGAGGCTGGGCTATTAGCTGCAGCACCTTCCCCAGGGGTGTGGGGCAGGTGCTGACACTGCCACCTGTCCAGTCCCCTGCCCATTCATCTGCCCACTGGGAAGAGTCTCACAGACCAGGACTATGAGCCTTCCCTCAGGCAGATGAGGTTCATGTCCCAGTGGCAGTGGCTCCTTTGTGGTTAGCATGGATTTGTGAGCACCTCTAACCGGAGCCCTCCCTTGGCCTCCTGGGGCAGCCCATAGGGTGCTCCTCTGTGAACCCAATGAGGAGTTGGCTGGCCTGTTCAGGTCCTGGTTCTGACGTATGTGGCCTCTAAGAACTACTACAAGATCTGAGTATCTGTTTCCTTGTCAAATGGAGAGGACAATGGGGTTGTTGTAAGGGTACAGCCACACAGCACCCAAGAGCTCAAGGACTCAGGTGTTGAGTTGGAAGGAAGGGACATGCAGAAAGGCCCTCCCGTGCACCGAGGCAATGCTATCGGAGTCCCCGCCTGGCAATGGACTTGCCGCAGAGGATTTGCCTAGACGGGGAAGACCCATGCCCGGCAGCCCACTGGCAACATCAGCCCAGAAGGCTGGTGACCGGGCCATGGTGTCTCCAGGCCTTGGGTGCTGCCGACTTTCCTGCTGCTGTTCTGAGGCCGGGCTTTGTGAGCAAGCTGGGGGCCCATGCTGCACTCTGGCTTTCTCTACCCCCAGACTGACCCCAGACACCTCTGGGACAGAATCAGGGTGCGTGTGGGAACAAAGGATACAATGTAGGATCCTCAGGCTTGCGGAGGAAGTGGGGTGGGACAGCCGTGGGGGATGTGGACACCTGCGGAATCCTTCACCTACTGAGCGCCTGCCGTGGGCCCAGCCGCGTCTCCAGCAGGGGACCAGTAGGCTGCCATTTCTCCCCCTTATAATCCTCCTCGGCCACCACCTCTTGTCTCTCTCACTCCCCTTTGCTGCACACCTCAGCAGAGCCGTCCTTGCCCCATTACTTCGCCAGATGGCCCTGCTCAAGGTCCCCGGTGCCTGCCACACCACAGAGCTCAATGCTTAGGCAGGAGTGGACACAACTCATTCCTCCATCCACCTGGAAATCGTTTCTTCGCTTTGCTTCCAGAATGCCACACTGGCCTGGTCTGCCTCCAGGCTCACAGGCCGCTCTGTCGGCCTACCTTCTGGTGCTCATCTTCCTGACCTGACCCAAAACGGGCACTGGCTTTCCACCTGCCCTCACACCCAGAGTGCTCCCATCTGGGGGCACAGCTCTCCATGTCTTCATCTGATGACTGCCATTTGTTTCCACGTCAGCCCCTGCTTCCTCTGGGAAACTCCACTCCCCCAGTGTATATTCACCAAGTCTACCCAGAAGTCTGAAATGCTGCCCAAACTCAACACGTCCAAAGCAGAGCCTCTGGTTTTCTGCCCCAAATGCTCTTCTCTTTCAGTTGCTCAAATACCTTGGAGTAACCCTAGACTCTTCTCTCACATCCCACCTCCAATTTATCAGGTACTACTGGCTCTACTTTCAAAATAATCTAGAGGGCACTCCACCGCTTCTTCCTCCCTGTCCCTGACTCCGTCCAAGCCACAGTCGCCTCTCACCTGGACGACTCCAGGGGCCCCCTGTTCCTCCACCAGGCCTCCAGCCAGCAAGAGTGTAAATCAGATCACAGCTCTCCTCTGCTTGGAGCTGCCAACACCCTTAGAGAGCCTGCGGAGCACTGTGTGGTCAGGCCCCACTCTCCCTCCCCCCACCCCACCTTCTCCTCCCAGCTCACAGCCAGCACCTCCCATGTGTGTCAGGCCTCCTCCTCCAGGTAGTCTAGTGGGAACTTTCAAGTGTGCCACAGTGTGAAGCAGGCTTGGAAGCCCAGCTCCAAGGCTCTCTGACCTTTACATGAACCTTCTCATTACAGGATGCTGGGCCAGTTTGCCCCTTGAATAAAGAGGATGAGAAAAGCAGCCCTGACTACCTCAATGATCACAGATCCAAAAATTCTGCCTCATGTCAGAGTTTTGGGGAGCAGTGGCTGACGGCCTAGGAAGCTTCCTGGAGGTCTCTGGGGCCTTTTTATTCTGATAGATCCCCAAAACAGTGAAAGGCAGACATCAGCCCTGACCGGGCCTTGTGACAGACAAGGCCACGGCCTCAAGAACCTGGGACTCTGGTGGAAAGCATCCCACCATTTACCACCTAAGGGTACAAACGCTTGGAGCCCTTGCCCAGTGGGTGGAATGAGCACCCTCCACAGGTCCCTCCAGCCTAGGGATTTTTGAATGTAAACCCCCGCTTCAGAGAAGGCCTTGCCATCTGAGCCCTGACTCTGGCTCTTAGGCCCCCAAGACTATAAGCCTGGCTGGCGGGGCGGGGGGGGTGGAGGGGGATACCCTTGGAGGGAAGTCTTAGAACCAGAGCCTGGGCTCCAATGTGCCAGGTACAGGAAGATGGTCTCAGAGTCCCACTCTGCCCAGGAAGGGGGTAGGGTGGGTTTGCTCTGAGGGAAGGGAGGGTGGCTCCACAGTATGTTTCCCAGCAAACCTCCCATCCCTGCGAAGGGCTAGCTTTGGCCAGGGAACCAGGGAGAACCCTCTGACCTGATGGGAGGACCAGAGCTGACTGCTGTAGGCCAGGCTGGCACTAAGCCCCAGGGTATAGCAAAGCCAGGCCTAGGAAACCCCAGAACCAGCTCGGCCTACAGCCCGTGGCCTGGGATGCATGTGTGGAGCAAGGTATTGAGGGGGTGGGAGGTAGAAGGCACCGCCCGGTGGTCAGAGGGCTCATCCTGTCCACCAGCCCTCCCTGGGAAATGGGGGAAAGCCTCTAATTAAACCGGAGTCTGCAGCCAAACCACAGGAGAGGTGCCAGGTGGGCAGGGGTGGGACAGAGAGCCTGCCGTTCACTGGAGGCCCTGGGTGGCCAGGGCTCCAGGGCAGGGCACTGAGGACTTGGCCAGTCCTTCCCACGTTTTATGCAGGCTGCCCCTCAGCCTCGTGCCCTTGCCCCCCTCCACGTCTGCGATGGTAGCCAGGGGGAACCGTCTGGCGGAGGGCCCAGTGCCCCACACGCCCCTCAGCCAGGGGAACGTCCCGCTCCACGGCCTCAGCACAAGGCTGTCCCAGGGCCAGGCTGCCCAGACAGCAAGCTGGGGTTGCCTGGGGCCTGGCATGTGTACGGGGAGCCCAGTGACTGGAGCTACCCCTCTCCTCTCCTCTGATGATGACCGCCGGCCTCCAAGGCAAGGGGCAGGCCTGGGCTGACCGTCCTCATCAGGCTCTCAGGATCTCCACGGCACATCCGTGATCGCCTCTCCTACCTGGGGGCAGAGTGCCAAGCACAGAGCTGGGCCCTGCGTTCCCGGCGTGGTGGAACGCACACAATCAGAAGGCTCAACAGCAGTCCATACTCTTCGGTCAGGACACTCCAGGATCCCGTCCCTCTGCCTCCGCCCGGATGCCCCCCGCCCCGGGGCTACAGCACCAGAGGACAGGGCCAGGACTCAGAGACCCTGGGGCCGGGAGGCCATCCTTCCTGCCGGTGCATGGCTTTTACTGCTCTTCACCTTCCGACTCAAAATGCCCCATCCCAGAGGTGGTCGGTGGCCTTCCGGACACTTTCGTTAGCCCACGGCTCGAAACTGCTCACTGAGCTGCCCTAGCACCGCTCCTCTCCTTCGGAGCCTGGAGCCAGGAGGAGGTGGAAATGAGGGGCTCCGGGGCAGGTCTCCTCTGCTCCTAGGCTGGGCCCGGCAGGGCTGGGCTGCTCTCCCTCACCCCCTCGCCCCCCTACTTCCTGCGGGCTCCGGTGAAAAATAAACACCGTCTGCATTTTCCCTGCAGACCGCAGCGGGCCTGTGGGTCCGCTCACAGGCCCTGTGCGCCCTCAGAGCCCTCGCCGCCACCGGCAGACAAAACTCCCTCGCCTCTGACGGTTGACTCTGAAAACCCCCACACGCGCTAGCCTCTCACACTTTCCTAGCGAAGAAAGTTGCCGCTTCCTCTGGCCTCACACGGGGTGGGGGGAGTGCGTGAGGCCAGGCCAGGCCCCCCCCAAAGCGGCCTCCCTGTGGCAGGGGCTGTGCCAGGAAGGACATGTCCCTAGCGCCCCCAGTCCCCGGCCCTCACATCCAGATGCTCTGTTGATCACCAGCGACAGACATGGTCGGTCAGCTTGGGTCACTGAGCGCCTGGGTGCCAGGCCAAAATGTTTCAGGGGGAGAGAAAAGCGTTTCCTAATGATAAGTGGGGGGTTACCATGTGTCAGGCCCAGTTCTGAGTACCTTCCAGAGGGTAACTCCTATGCTCTTCAGCGAGAGGCAGAAATACTCTCTCCATCTGATAGAAGAGCAGACGGGCACACAGAGGTGGTACTGCTTGCGCAAAACACACAGTAAGCAGCTGAGCTGTGACGCTACCCACTCTTCCCGAGGCCTATGGTGGTCATGGATGGAACCAGAGGGCGCATGTGAGGGGATACCTGTCCACCCCAGCTTCCCTTCCTCACCCTGGTGGCTCAGGTATCCAAGCCAGCACTTCCCTGACTCTAAAAATTCTTCACAGGTTCCAGGGCCATTAGGATTGGGGTTCTGGCCACACCAGCTGCCTGCCTGCCTGATGGCCCCACCGCACAGGCCCGCCCCTCTTCCGTCCCTCACCTGCCTCGGTGCCTAGCTCTTCTGGAGCCTAGCTTTTCTCAGCCTCAGCACCTTTGCCCACCCCTCCTCTGTCCTCTCAGAACTTTCCCTGCTTCCTCCTGCTCTTTGCATGCCTCGTTCCTTCTTATTCTGACCTCAGTCTAAGGGTCACTTCCCAGGAAGGGACTGTGACCTGACTGGGGCTCCCCAGCCCAGCAAGCACAGGTACCCACCTGGTGCAGAGGTCAGCCTGGGGGTCCTAGAGGGCACAACGGGCTTGTAGTCCTCTAGGCCTGGCTCGGTTCTGTACTCGGCACGTTCACTAAGACTTGCTAAGGGGAGGCCTCCAGAATCCCTGGTGCCCCAGAACCTCTGCACACCCCACTCCCTCATCCACCATGGATCGGACTCCCGTCTCTGCTTCCTGGCTCCCCTGTTCCCTCTGGCCTGTGCTGGAGCTGGAGAGAGCCCCATGGGGACGAGCAGATCCATACCCCGAGCCTTGTGTTTCTTCCAGGGCAGGAAGGTGGGCTATTGGCACAGTTACTGTTTGCTGCTGGCAGGTGCAAAGAGGGGATGCGAAGTATTTACTGTAAAAGTCACCTGTGACAACCCATTTGAGAAAAGCATTCTCCCCGCTTTGCACACGAGGCAGATGAGGCTGAGGTTGAGAAGATTGCCTGTGGCCATGCGGCCTTCTAACAGGTCCGTGCTGGGACCCCTTGGTGGGCTCTCTGGGTCTTTGGTGACACCGGACAGCCACATCTCTTCTCCCCCCCTCTCCTGCTATGCTCCAGCCATGGGAGGGCCCACTAAATCTACCTCTAGAAATCCCCCCCCTACCTGGCTTGGCCAATTTCCATCCATCTCCCAGGCATTGTCATAAATGAGACTTCGCCCTGGAAGCCCTTCCTACCCTCCCCGTGTGAGCAGGGGTCCCCTACTGTGGCCCACCGACCGCAGCACGCAGACCGACCCTACTGCGCTGAAGTGTCTGTTCACTTGTCTGTCTTCACTGCCTCCCTGAGATCTGAGATTGCACCCTGCACGGTTTCTGTTGCCTGAGTGAAAGCTGGGCCCTCCAAGTTGGGTCTCTAGCAGGAATGAGGAGGGATCCCAGCATGAGCCAGTGTTTAGGGAGAATGTGGCAGTGCTGGACAAAGCACCCTGGCTGGAGCTGGACATAAGGTCACAGCAGCACTCGGGAAGCTGGAAAGAGCAGGGGCCACTGCCTAGAGTCAGGGACATCCTGCCTGACATCTGAGACCCCACGTCGCCTCCGACCCACCCTCCCCCCAAGTCTCTTCCTGTCTGCAGTACTTTGGCAGTCAGAATAACCAGAAAGCCAAAGCCAGGGCTGCTGCTAATTCATATGGAGCCTTTGTACTAATTAGAAGAAGTACATCTTTCTGTGGACAGACACCTGGACCCACACAAGGGCACACGGCTTGGGCGGCATGAGTATGGGCTGAGCTTCAGCTCCCAGGCTCAGCACCCCCACATAACCCCCCATATTGGCCATGCTCAACAGTCCCCTCTGGTTCTCACTTCTCTTCTCCCCACTCTTGCCAAGAGCCAGGCTCCATCCACTCTGGCCTGGATCAGTCCCTTGTGGTTCCTCTCCCACCTCTAGGGCCCACCAGGTAGCCCCACAGCTCCCCCAGACCTGTGTCCAGAACTGGGACCCACTGTCCAGCAACAGTGGTTGCTTAAGCACCAAGGAGTCTGGCCAGTTGCTGAGTGGGAAGCTGCCCCAAGGCCTGGGATGCCGGGGATGAGTTTCTGAGAAGAAAGCAAGCCCCCCAAAGCCCTTCCAAGTGGGACTTGTCTGCATATCAAATGGGCCTAGATTTGGCGATCCTGGCGGACCCTACCTCTGCAGACATACCCTAGCAAGGCTTGTGCCATATTATCCTCAGCCCCCGCTCTGGGCCCTACTGCCCAGGACACGGTGCTCTCCAGAGGACGGCCCGAGAGCTCCCCACCCACAGCGTGCCGGACGCCTTGTGCCCGCCACCCACCGCAGAGCACGGAGCCGTGGCTGTGTGGCTGGCCGAGCTGGAGGCCTGGGGGATGGCTGGGCCACACCCTGTGGACCAGGAGGCTTCGGTCCCACCTGCCAGCAGAGGACTGTTGCTGTGGTTGCACAGAGCCCTGCCAGGTGCGTGTGGCCAGTCTACCAGCTGCCTGGCCTCAACATCAGATAACGGGGCCCTGCCACAGCAGAGGTGAGGACCAGAGCCCTTGCAGGAGGCCTTGGCAAACCACAGGCCTGCTCTAGACCCAGCCTGGCCCCAAGGCACCCTCCGAGCTAGCTGAACCTCACTGAGCTGAGTGGCCTGGCCCATAGCCTCCAGTGGTTTCTGTGCATTCGTTTACTTGTGTTTTCCTTCCTCCTCTTTGAGGTGAACGCCCCTCAGGACAGGATGTTTTTAGAGGAAAATAGAAGCTTCCGGGAGCTGCTGCAGCTGAGCTGCTAGTTGATGCTGCTGACACACCGGGTGGGGACTCTGCAGCAGCCCTGTGGCAGGGCACCCCTGCCCTCTCCACCCTCCCGGCGCAGGTGGTCTTGGTTGGCTCCTCCTCGGTGCCTGGCTGTTCAGGAGCCTGCCAAAAGCCGAGTAGGCCAGGACGGCTTCGGAGCTCAGCCTGTCTTTGGCAGGAGGGAGAGCAGGCTCTGCAGATGGGGGGATTCAGGGAAGTTCAGAGATTTGGTTCCCCGGAGGAAAGCCAACAGGCTCTGTAGGAAAGGCAGGAAGAGACGGCAGCCTGGGCTGCTAACAGCCCGCTGTGTCCCCAGGCACGCACAGCAGACCTCCACCCCCTGCCAGGATCTGACCAGTCTTCCCCTGTCACCTGATGACCCGTGCAGACTTTGCAGACAGGGAATGGGAAACCCAGAGAGGCTAAATAGCGTGCCCAAGGGCTCATGGCAAGTAGCAACAGATTGGGATTGGAATCCAGCCCTGTGGGGGTCCTGGCCAGAGATCTTCTCCACTCAGGGACAGACCTCAGACCAACATGGAGACCCTGCACGCGAAGCCAGGGCTTCCCAGGTTCCCTTTCCCTCTCTCTGAGCCTCCCCACTCAGACCTCCAGCCCGCCAGGGACCCAGGACCCCTGACTTGGCCAATGACCCCTGTTGAGCACCTTTCTGACTGACCAGCAGTGTGCCTTCGCCCTGTCCTCACAAGTGACTCAGTTTCTCCATCATCAATGACTAAAGGAAACGTGATGGGTCATCCTTCCCATGGGGTCTGGCCTGTGCTCACCCCTTCGCAGGCGACGAGGGCTCGGGACAGCAGCCAGCAACAGGGGTGGCTTTCACTGGGGCCTGTCTAGACGAGTAAGCAGGCTGCCTAGGAAGGAGAGCCCAGAGAGCCCAGGCAGAGCCTAGAAAGGCAGGGGGGCTGATGGGACCCCTGGGGCCGGGCGGGGGACACCTGGAGATCTCAGCACTGCACTTCTGCCCTGATTAATCTGAGCCAACTTCTGAGAAGCGAAGACAAGACGGGTGTCTCTGGTAAGCTGTCTGTACTAGACCCAGAAGGACCATCCCTCCCTGGGGCCGTGGTCAGGAAACTCACTTGGGTCTCACCTTCATAGCTCCCGCCACTTGAGGCCCCGGGGCTCTGCGTGGACTGAGCCCAGCAGTTTACACCAAGGCAGGCAGGGCACAGAGCGGAAAGGAGCCGACCCAGGCTTCAGCGCCCTCACCAAGCCCTTCAGACTCGATGTCCACAGAGAGAGGAGCGCAGGGCTGCTCCACCTGCCACAGGGGCCCTCCAAAGAGAGCCCCCTGAGGAAGCTGAGTTAGGGGGTTCCAAAAACCACACCAGACAGCTGTTGCAGACAGATACTCACCTAGGTTTACCAGTATAAAAACACAAGGGAGAGGGGGAAATCCCAAACTCTTGGGGGGTAAGGAGTGGGGACGGAGGTGGAAGGGGTTCCCAGGGGGACCCAGCTGGGGCTACAAAACCCACGTTTTTAATAAGGAGTATATAGGCATGTTGTCTGAGGCCAGGAAGCTTGGTGGTAAGGGCAGGAAACACAGAGGCCTGGGTTCAAATCACTCCTCCAGCATTTGGAAGGTATAGGTCTCCCCAAGCCTTGTTGGGCTCCCAATCCAGGTATGACTGTCAATATCTCAGGAGGTTGATGTTGGGGTTAAATTAATGAAGAACAAAATAAAAGGGAAAAAAAGAAGACAAAAGCAAGCCCGTCCCTAAACCAGGCTTTTCAGGAAAGCCGGATTTTGGGTCAGGCTAGGTCCACTGGCCCTTGATTTTTCCTGTGGACTCCTGCCTGACTGCTATCAGGCCCGACGGCCAAGCTCCTGACCGGCCTTCAGTGACCAGAGCCAGGGGATGGGAGGCAAAGGAGGGCAGCGGTATAAGGAAACGCTGTTCTCAAAATGCCCCAGCCGGACTTGCCCACGGGGGAGGGGAGCGACACAATGCCAACAGACATGATACACCATGCCTGGGGACACGGCCATTCCCAGTGACTCGGGGCATAGGACAACCTCCAGCCCAGCCCCACAGCACACAGAGGAGGGCACCTGCTCCAGAGAGGCCCCACACTGAGCTCGAAGCCAAACCACGACCAGAGCTAGAAAGAGCAAAGGGTCCACTAACAGACCATGCTTCCGTCAGCCGCCAGCCCTGATCTATCTTAAACGTTATTTGGAAACATGTTCCAGGGCAACATTTATTCTGGAAACCCTGAGCTCCTGCTTCCAACCACAAAACACAACCCTGACTTGTCAGATGTCCAGGGAGGAAAGTATCCAGCCCTGACCTAGGCCCAGAGCTGTGAGGTCATGTCCAGGAGGGGCATTGAGGGTCAAGAGTGTCCTCGGGCCCAGAGCACCCAGCTGGTTCCAGCTCACAAACCCAACAGGCGTGAAGGTACCACTCAGCATTAAGGCCTCCACACACTTAAGAACAAAGGGGCAGAGCCACAAGGAGCATGGATCTTGGGACAAAAGAAACCTCAGTGCAAGCCCTACTCTTCCAGGTCCTAGCACATTCTTCACCTCTCTGAGCCTCAGCTTCCTCATCTGTAAAATGAGAGCAGTAACAGTAACCACTTTCTCAGCGTCCTATAAGGATCCCAACTCTGGGACTCCAAGTTCCGGGCACAGTCCTGGCACTTGGGAAGCTCTCGACACATCCACCACTAAAGCTGCTGTTATTCATTCTTTCTTTCATTCTCTTTTTCTTTTCTTTCTTTCTCTTTTTCTTTTCTTTCTCTTTCTTTTCCTTCTCTCTCTTTCTTTTCTTTCTCTCTCTCTTTCTCTCTTTCTTTCTTTCTCCTCGCTGAGCCTGGAGCTGGATGTGGGGCTCCATCCCAGGACCCTGGGATTGACCTGAGCTGATGGCAGACGCCTACCCCACTGAGCCACCCAGGCGCCCCTGCTGTCACTCTTTCAACAACGGTTTGCTGAGCACCTGCTCTGCAGGGCTGTGCGGGGCACTAAGATGCCAGCAGTGAAGAGGACAGATGTGGCCCTGGCCCCATAGGTCTCCTCCAGCCCTTTCTAACCCAAACCACCAGCCCTGAAAACCTACCTCAACACAGCCATCAACCCTTGTGGCCTTGGCAATCCT
The DNA here is from genome assembly GCF_048164855.1 of Canis lupus baileyi. NCBI lineage: Eukaryota > Metazoa > Chordata > Mammalia > Carnivora > Canidae > Canis > Canis lupus. The sequence continues at coordinate 23,547,974 of NC_132847.1, read as the reverse complement.
GGCCTCATCTGCCCCTACACCCTGCAGACTGGGGTCGCCCCCAAGCCCCACCCCTGGAGCTACCCACCACAGCTGGGCGGTTCCCGCCAGCACACTGCTTCAAGCTGGCCAGCAAGCTGTGGGGCGGCTGCCACAGCCTGGCACACACTAAGCAGCCGCCCTGCCTGGACCCCGGCTGTACCAGCAGTGACATCGCTGCTGCTGCCACAGAGCTCTCTGCAGGCTGTCCCTCGGTGTCCCCGAGGGCCCACCCACCCTCTGCCCGCCTGGCCACTGGGCCAGCCACAGAGCCATCTGATTTGAATGAAACTTCAAACTTAATGACTTTCATGCTGGTTATTTAAAATGCAATGTAATTTTCTTAAACACCCTATTATTTCCTTTGATAGCTACAAAGCTTCCCCCAATCCCATAAGCATGTTTATTTTTAGGGAAAAGAGTGGTTTGCAGTTGGTCATACAGACCATAGGGAGAGGGAACCCACAGAAAAGCAGGGCAAAGAGTCAACCCCAGCAGCCTGGAGATGCACAGCTGCCCTGCCTTCCTGCCAGGGCTGGCATTCCACCAACACCGTGGGGCCCTGGGCAGGCCCCCTGCCCTTCTCAGGCCACCACATCAGCCAGTGGCCAGCTGCCCCCCTACAGGGCCCCAGTCTTCTCATCTGTAAAATGGTTCCACTAGCCTCCCAATCCGTGTCCCACAGACACTCCAGACATGTATGGAGCTGGGAAAGTGGTCCTGGGACCACCGACACACCCTGAGCTGCCTCCCGCCTGGTTCCTTCAGACATTCTGCTCCGGGGAAAGCCTTGCGGCCTGAAGCTTTGACCAGCTGGATGAGATCTGTGCCCAGATAAAGTGACTCCAGGCAGTGGCTGCCCACACTGGGAGGGTGGGTGGGTGTGGCCCTGCCAGTCGGGGCTCCCCATCAAGGGAGGTGGCCTGGTGGTGGGTGTGCGTGCAGAGGTCAGCTGAGCCCCGCCAATGCGGGGCGTCCTCTGGGAGTGGCTATTTTTAGATTCTAGGCTTTCATGTGGCCAAATGATGTGGAATTTACAAAGCATCAGTAATGCGTTTCAGATGGCGGCCCAGCAGACCGGGAGGCTGGGCCTCTGCCACCAGAGCCAGGTCAGAGTTAGTCAGAATGCCCTCTGCCTGGATTCCCATCACCTGTCCCTCCATCCCATCTCCCTTGCCTGATGGGGAGGCTGGCCCTGGAGCAGTCCTGGCAATGCCCAACAAGAGCCACCTGAGGCCCACAGGAGCTGCAGGTGTCTCCAGCCAACACTTACCTGAACCTCAGAAATCCTCCCTGGCCAGGGATTCCCCACTGCCAATTTAGTGAAGGAAACCAAGCCCCAGAGAGGTTAACAGATTTGCTAGAGATCGCATAGCCAGGGAAGAAAGTGGCCCTGCCCTCTGGCTTCCTTCTCCATCACAGCTCCCTGCCCTCATGGGCCTAGTGGGCTATTTCATGCCAACCCTGGCTAGGCCAGCCCAGATACTGTGGGGAGGGGCCCCTCTAACTATGCAAATCCCCAAAGCCCAAGTTCCTGGGGTGGACCGCGTCCTGCCTGTCTGTGCCTTAGCCATACACTCATCATTTAGAAGCACATAGTGTAATGCTCTGACAACTCTCCTGTCTCTAGAGAGGGAAACAACTGATCATTTTAATGAGAGAGGTAGGGGAAGCTTATTTGGCAGAACGTCTGCCTCCTCTGACCTCCAGGGAGCTCTGGCTCTGGAGTTGGCTATGGCACAAAAGCCATGTCTGTTGGCAAAAACCAGGCAGTCAGGCTCCATGGGACAAGCTACGTGGGCAGCCTCCCCACAGGAGGGGGCCCAACTCACACCCATGTTGGCCGTACCCCAAGCCATGGCCCCTACCCAGCAGGGACCCATGCACAAGGGGACTGCGGCATGGGGAGCCCAAGGTTCTAGCAGGACCAGAATAGGCCAAACCCTATGACCAAGACAAACCCACCTGGGACACCCCTGAGAGACTTTGCATGCTAAGGCCACATCTTTGTAAGGCGGGGTGGTGGTGCCCAGACCAAACCCCAAGCATCACAGATCTGTAAGAGGAGGCCCCAAACTGCCTGAAGGAAGAAGCTAACAATGTCCTAGGTTCTCAGAGACTCTCCCCAGACTCCAGTCCTGCTGAAGACAGTGCTGGTAAGAGGCCCTGACTAAATCACTGCTGGGCCGAGGGACTCAACCTCTGGGGGTGCAGTTCCTTTCAGTAAACAGACCCTAAATGCATGACCCTAGAGACAGACTGAGCATCAAATAACATGGAGATGCAAACCTCCACCTCTGAAGCTCTCTTGCCTGGCCTGTGCCTACACACCAGGGTCTCCCCTGCCCAAAGTCCACCCCCTCCCTCAGCCTTGCTCGTGCTCCTCCCACCAGCTCTGGGCCTCCCAGCATCCACCCTGCTCCAGCTGCTGGCCCTGTCTGCCTCTCCCTCCGTGTCCAACTCAAACCATCTGCCAATAGTCACCACCTGGTCTTTCGTGTGCTCGCCAGCCACTGCCAGGCTCTAGGACTAGTGCCACCGGCCTATCAAGGTCACGTGCTGGGCCCTCCCTGCTGGCTCTTCCCCAGCCTCACCTGGTACTCCTTGCCGGCCCTGGGCTTCGGGCTGCCCTTCTAGTGACCAAGAACATACTCATTTCTGCTTTTCTCTGCTCAAACTGCCCCTGCCCCCTCAGAGCGTTCCCCCATTTCACCTGTGCAGGGTTCCAGCTGGTCCTTTCAGGAAGCTTTTCTGGCTGCCCGCCACTGGCCTCTCCTTCCTTACTGCCCTTCACCAACTTGGGCAGAACCTCAAAGCTAACTGTGAGCCCCCAGGAGTCTTTGCATCAAGAGAACTGAGCTCCGGGAGGCAGTGACTACCACCCCTCTGTGCTGAGCCAAGGCTAAGCTAGAAAATGCCAGTAGGGGCCTGGAACCAGGGTTCTAGATACAGCAGCCACTCTGTCACCAGCCACGTGAGGCCCTGGGGCCAGGCAGGCTGGCCAGCTTGGCTCCACGCCGCTGAGGGGAGCCGGCTGCGGAGCTGAGGAGGAACAGGTGTCGTGGTCGCATCTCAGTCCAGCTTCAGGAGCACCCAACCACCCTCTGAAGGAGCTCTTTCACCCTAGTGTTAGCAACCCGCCCCAGTGCTTGCACTCACAGCATGTGCCGTGGACCATGGACCCCAGACACACTGCCTCCTTCCATGCCCCAGGAACCCAAAGAGGTCGGAGTCCTCCTTCTCATTTCTAGATGAGAAAACAGCCTCCCAGCAGTTAAGGAACTCACTCGGGGCCTCTCAGCCAAGGAAAGACAGATACGGTATTCGAGGGTGGATCTTCCTCCCTTTCCGTGCCTCGAAGGGGCCTTGGAAAGGTCCCTTCCCTGACCTGGCCTTCCTGTCCCCACTGGTGGAAGGAAGGTGATTACCCAAAGATCTATGCACTGTACTGCTGAGGAAGGGAGGCCCTGTGACCTGATAAAACACCTGTTTCCTCCACCAGAGTCTTGTTTGTACACAGTGGCAGGAAGCAGCCAGTCACAGGCATGAGGGAGTGTGACTTTACGGCTCCAGGACCACAGGCCCCTGAGGAGGCTCACAGGGAAGAGGAGGCCACGGCACCACCTGCCCCTCCCTGCAGCCAGACCTACCCTAATCCAGCCTGACCTCAGCAGTCACGACTAGAAACCCAGGCCCCCAGAGCCCATTCTCATAGCTCAGCTACACCTCCTTTGCTGCCGGGGCAAGGGGTGGGGGGTAGCCTCAAGAAACCCAGGAGGCCATGGGCTGCTGGCAGCTTCGGGAAGTAACCACCAAGCTCTCTCCTCTTCAACCCTACTCAGTCTCAGGGTACCTGGGGAGATGGATAGAGCTATGGAAGCTGGTCCGGTGAAACCCTGATACATTTGAGGGAGGAACACCTGGCCCTTGGTGACCTCAGCCCACTGAGCTAGAGGAATGGGCAGGGGTCCTGGAACTGCAGCCCCTGGGGACAGGGTGGGGCAGGACCGGCAGGATGAGCCTCCTTTTGGTATTTCCCTGGCCCTGAAAGGCAGCAAGAGGATAGTCTGAAGGTTAAGATGCACCTTGGGGGCCACAGATTTTCCAAATACCACAGCCAATGCCACACAGCCTTCTAAGTCAGGAAGGAATGCAAGTCAAAATAACTTTTAAGTCCTATTTCCCACCATGAACCTATTAAATGAACCAAAAAGAAACTCCATGTTGGAGTTTGCATGCAAGGAACCCGCAGTAAACAGGGCTCACAGGGGAGCAAAATGCTATGATTCTTCCTACTATTTTAAGATTTTATTTTTGTGGGACGCCTGGGTGGCTCAGCGGTTGAGTGTCTGCCTTCAGCCCAGGGAATGATCCTGCAGTCCCAGGATCGAGTCCCACATTGGGCTCCCTGCATGGAGCCTGCTTCTCCCTCTGCCTTTGTCTCTGCCTCTCTCTCTGTGTGTGTCTCTCGGGAATAAATAAATAAAATCTTAAAAAAAAAAAAAAAAAGATTTTTTTTTAATGTAGTCTCCACCCCCAGTATGGCGCTCGAACTCACCACCCCAAGATCAAGAGTTGCACGCTCTACTGAATGAGCCAGCCAAGCACTCCTGATTCTTTCTTTTAACCTCGTAATTCTCCTCAAGCATATTGCTCCAAGAAAATAATCGAAAAGGAACCTGAGGAGTCATTTGTACATAGCATCACTCCCACTGGCAACGAAGGCAACCCATGAGCAAACTAGAAGCTATATGAGAGAGAATAAAGAGGCTTTATGTGGGCACCGTCTCGGGGCCTGCAAACATGCACCTCCACGGCAGGGGAAGAACCAGGGCAAGGCACAATGGGGTGCATGCATGGGGTGACCATGTGAGCAAAGGTCTGAGAATGGTATGGAAGCCAACAACCAAATGGGTCTTTTCCCTAGCTTTTCTTACAAAACAGCTTCAGCCCCACACTTCTTACATAAAGGGCTTCTACATGGCTAGGGAAGGGGGACTTCTTTCAGATAAATCTTTGGGGGTGGTAGGATGGAGTGAATAGTGAGGGCTCCCATCCTGGCTCTAAGTATAGTACTTCCCCTCCCAAGAATCCCTAGGTGAAGTCCAGCAGCAAGAAAGGAGCCACTGGGGGGGGGTGGGGGTGGGGGTGGGGGTGGGGGTGGGGGCACCTGGTGGCTCAGACGGCTGAGTGTCTGACTCTTGATTTCGGCTTGGGTCATAAACTCGGGGTCTTGGGATCAAGCCCCGTCTGGGCTCCCCACTCAGTGGGAAGTCTGCTTGAGATTCTCCCTCCTTCTCCCCTGCTCTTTTGCTTGCTCTGCCTCTGAGAATAAATAAATCTTAAAAAAAAAAAAAAAAAAAAGGAGGGGGGGAAGGGGCCTGTACACTTGTGTCCCTGCCCCAGAGCTGGCCCCCAGGGTTCAGACCTCCAGACTCCGGTTGCCCAAAGCAGAGACACAACCCTCCAGATGGGAGTCTATGTGGGGTCTACCACTGAGCCACACCAGCCTCAAAAAAGCCAGAACAAGGGAGAAGGGATCAATTATGGCCAACCCCCCGCCTCCCAAGCCCAGGACAAGCTGGCACCTTCCTGGGCACCTCGCTGGCACTGCTGCCTCTCATCCACACTCCCAACTCTGGTAGGGGGGTGCTTACCACTTGGATAAACAAATGAGGAGACTAAGGTAGAGAGATACTTTTGACAGACGGGCAGCCTCTGGTCTCAGTATAGTGAGTGCATCATAAAGCAGTGCCACCCACCGTGGTGAGAGCCACCAAGGTGGGTGAGGCAGCAGAGGTCTGGGGGAATGACAGAGGGCCACACTTGGATGTTCACAGGAGGTGTCTCTGGGGAAGTGATATATTTTTTTAATTTTTAATTTTTATTTTTTTTATTTTTTTATATTTTTTATTTATTTTTTTTTTTGGGGGGGGGGGAGTGATATTTTAATAAAGCACTGAATGAGGGCAGCCCCGGTGGCTCAGCAGTTTAGCGCTGCCTTCAGCCCACGGCGTGATCCTGGAGACCTGGGATCGAGTCCCACATCAGGCTCCCTGCATGGAACCTGCTTCTCTCTCTGCCTCTCTCTCTCTCTCATAAATGAATAAATAAAATCTTTAAAAAAATAATATAAAGCACTAAATGACAAAGGAGAAGGTGTCAGCTATATGAGAGCTGGACAAAGGAGAAGGTGTCAGCTATATGAGAGCTGGGGAAGAGAATTCCAAACTGAAAGAACAAGTGCAAAGGTCCTGAGGTGGAAAAGAATGGGATGAGTGTAAAACAGATAGGGACACTGCAGTAGCTGCTATTCAGGGAGAGAGGAAGAGGATGGTACAGACGAGGAGGGGCTGTCAGCAGGGGCCGGCCACCCAGGCTCTTGGGCTGTGGTGAGTGGTTTGGAGCTTACTCCAAGAGCAAGGGGAAGCCACTGCAGGGTTTCAGCACACAAGAGAAGAGATCTGATTGATGCTGGGCTGCTATGTGGAGTCTGGATCGGGGGTCAGAGCAGGGGTTCAGGTAGGGGCCAAGAAGGCAGCCAAAAGGGAGCCTAGAGGCGGCCCTTACTACCTTCTGGGTGAGGGATGGCGGAGGCCTGGGCTTTAGACGTAGAGAAGTGGGAGATGTGGCATGTGTGCAGGGGAGCTCTGGTACTCTTTGTCCTCATCTGCTGGCCAACTCTGTACCTTCAAGAAGCTGCTCGGTGGACCCTCCTCCATAGCCCACATGGGGGCCAGCTCCAACCAGGACGCCCCAGCAGGGCCTGCTGTGACTGCACTTGTCCAACCAGGACCTGGTTCCAGCCTGTTCATTTGTCTCCTCCACTCAGCTAGGCACTCCCAGAGGCAGAGACTGGTCATGCTCTGTCCAGTGCCCAGCCTGGTGCCAGACCCCTCCAAGCAGGGCTGGTGATCAACCCTCACTAACCCTCCCCAGCAAGCCCTGGCTGCTCCCTCTCTCTGAAGCTACAGAGGGCTGGGTGGATGCATCTCTGCAGAGCTTCCCTGGACATGGTGGCCGTGTGTCAGCAGCACTTCCTTCCTCTGCTCAAGTCTTGCTCATACCTGTACCTCCTGCCTCCCACAGAGCTCATTAGCACAGCCCTCATCTATCTCAGACCTTGGAGTCCAGGAATGTGAGCTCAAGCAAGGGTCCACTGCCTTAATTGGGATCCCCCACATTGAAACTGATGCCTGGGCCCTGGCTTGAGGGCATGCACACACACCAGGACGGTTGTGGAGGTCAGGCACTGGGGAACGGCCCCAAGTCCCTGCAAGAGCCAAAAGGCTCAGCCTTTTTATTTTTTTCAATTGAGATGTAATTTGCACATCATAAAATTCACTATTACAAAGTATACAATTCAGCGGCTTTAGTATATTCACGAGATTGTACAACCATCACCGCTGCCTGGTTCCAGAACACATCCATCACCCCAAAAAGAAGCCCCATACCCATTAGCAATCACTCCCCATTCCCCTCTTCTCTTAGCCCCTGGCAACTGCTCATCTATATTCCCTCTCCATAGATTTGCCTATTCTGCACAGTTCATCTAAATGGCAAAAAGCACAGCAACCTTCTAGGCCAAAGACTCCAAGTGGAACCCACAGAAGGGGCCACTAGAGCACATCCAAGAATTTGAGTTTCCCTAGGGAGCAATGCCTTATTCATCCCAGAATTTCCTCAAAGTCAGGCCCAGGACCAGCTCACTGGCCCTTCCACCCTAACCCTCACCCCCAACTCAGAGCAGAACAGAGCAAACAAAACAAGAGATAAGCAGTGGCTACTGGCCCAGGCCAGGAACTACCTGCAAGCGTATATTAGATGCCTCACAAACATCAAAGATAAACTTTGACCTAATTCTTCCTTCCCAAAACAGAGTTCACTAGAAGCCATGTACCAAAAAGAAGCACCCTTATGGGGGGAAAAAAATCTCCCTCTATCCCCTGGCAGATGGCTGTGAGGTGGTCATTTGGTCCACTGACCCTGGCAAGGTTTGAGTCGGCCTGCTTTGAGGCATCCAACATGATAGCCACATGGGCATTCCACCCACATGTGGGCAGAGGAGGATCCCAACATGCGCCTTCCCTGCTGTCTGGGGGAAGTTAAGCGACTGGCCTTAAAAGCTCTTCAGCACAACTGTTGACCGCCTAGATTCTCTCAGAGGGCAGTGGGGGCAGGTGGGCTAGTTCTAAGGCCTGTGGGCAGCAACTGGGCAGCATGTCTTCTGTCCCCTGAAGATGGGCTCAGGAAAGCAGAGCTTGGGAGGAAACCTCCAAAAGGAGTTTATCCTCAGAGCCCCTACAATGGACTCCTGACCCACTGTGAGTTTCTTTTCTAATGAAATGTGGTCCCAAAACTTGGAGTCAACCAATTTTGCTTTTTAAAACCAACTGTATTTTTTAATATCCACGCAACAGCAATTACTCCTATTTGCTATTCATTTTTAACTATCAGGTTTGCTTAAAAGAGGCTCCTCTATATTCATGTACATCTTCCTCACCCACTGTCACCCCAAATTAGGCCCTTGCCTCTGTCTCTGTCCCCAGCCCTGCAGAACAGCTGGTTCCAGCACACCGAACATCAGCTCCAGAACTGGTCCTTCCTCCTCCTGTGTTCCCAGAAGCCAGGCAGTGGGAGGCTGCAGCTGGGTGGGGAGTAGGACAAGGGGGGTTACCTCTATAGGAGAGGGTGTGACATACAGTAGCTTGAGAAAGATGCCGAAGTTGAAAAAACAAACGACCCAGGCCATGGGGAACAATGGTGTGCCTGCCCTCAGCCCCTACCCCCAATGCTGATGGCTGGAGTTGGCCAGCCAGCCGTTCGCCTACACTCTGACCAGTGTGAGCTTAAGGACACCAAATGGTCCCATCACCACACCCTTAAAGAGAACGAGGCCCTCCCACTCTGGGCATTCTCTCTGGGCCATGAAGGAATGCAGAAACCCTGCCTTTTCCCTGCACCACTGTGAAGATCACAAGAGGATGGAGGGAAGCCTGCCCTCCTGGGACTGTTCTTGGGCCTGGGCCTTTTGTCAAGTCCTGACTGTCACAGTGACCCCAGCGTTCCGTGCAAGCAGCTCACCTGCCAGCAGTTTGGAAGTGTAGGGTTATGCCAAGTTGGACTAAAAAGCATCTGTGTTAAGCATCTGCTACTGCAGGGCAGAGGTCTCTGGGGAGAGGTAGAGGTGTTGCACCAGGTGGCCAGGCCAGAGGGCAAGCCCCCTGACCCACAGCCTTGAAAGAAGCAAACACCTCATAGATGGAGCCACCCTAGAGCAGAAAAACTACTCAACCAACATGCTCCTTCTGTCTATGAGGAAATGAGGAGTCCAAGGGACAAGGGGCTCATTTCTATAGTCAACAGTTTACCAGGTTTTCCATTCTGAGGTTTCTAGAGAGAAGCCTCAATCTGTCTTCTCACCTCCCACCGGCTTCAGTATGAAAACAGCTTTCAGAACCAACTCCCCTCACTCCTGGTCTGAGACAGCCTGGCAGTTACCATCCTCCCTCGGGGAGACTCCCCAACTAGCCACGTGAACCGTCTACCTGCTGGCCTCTCTTGCACTGGGCCTCCATTTGGAGCCATCAGAGTTCTTCAAACACTTCGTGTACTCTAAGAGCTCTGAAGTCCCCCTTGATTTAGGCCAGCTGAGGACAGTCTGAAACACTAATCTCAATTTTTTCTAAGTGCAGCTGTACTGCCCCAATGCACTCAGAATAGACTCTTCGCCCTTTAGATCATCTGTGCCAATGAGGGAGAAAAGCAGGGTTTATAAAGACCGAGGGATCTTTTCAAAGTGCCTGAACATATTTAATTAGCAAAATGATTAAACGGGCCCCTTACCCACACCGCTGATTTCAAACACCTCTGCAAACCCTTCCTGGTGCATGTGAGAGCAAACCAGCCTCAGAAAAACCTACTCTCTACACATTGCTTTTGGGGTCTTTCTCTGGCAAGAGTGCACTGGTGCCAATAAGAATAAAGTAGAGCCGGTTTCTCCCCCACACCCAGGAGCTCTGAAGCACACTAGTGTCTCTGCCCTTTCCTCCAAACACCTAGGCTTGGGGTGAAGGCTAACTGCAAAGCTTCACAGCTCAGACCACACTGCGAACAGCATCCTTAGGAAGGGAGCGGATGGTGTCAGCTCAAAAAACTCTGGTAACAGACTGTACCCTGGCATTCCCTAGCACCAGGACAGGGCCTGCACCTGCTTGTGGGCCAGCTAGGAAGACAAAAGCCAACAGCTGGAGGAAAGGAGTGGTGCCTGGGGCCCTCTCTCCTGCCTTCAGCAAAGTTCTCCTGGTTCAGATCCCACTGGGTATGTGTGTGTGGGGGGGTAAGACGCCAGTATCTATCTTGTTGTAGGCGAAAGCCACTCGTTGCCCACGCCTCCCCTACCTGGTCAAGGAGGTGGCAGGCCCAAGGCCGCCGGGTGCCGGGTGCCGGGGCCACTTACCAGCGGAGGCTGAGGCTGGGGGTGCTGCCCTGCTCCCGACGGGGGTGGGTAGTGCATGAGCAGATTGAAGGCGGAGTAGACCGTGTCTTTGTACATGCCGCTGGCGCACTCCGGGGCCTTCAGGCCTGAAAAACCACAGCTGGGTCAGCCGCGCCGCCCGGCCGGTGGCTCCCCAGGGGAGGAAGAGTTGCCCAGGGGTCCCGCTCGAGCGTGTGGCCGGGAAGGCACGGGCCGGGGTGCCTCAGCTCGGGTGAAGGACCCCGGGTCCAGGCCTCCCCTCGGCGGCCCCTGCGTGACCCCCAGCCCGCCCTGCGGCCAAGGGACCTGGGCCAACGCCTTCTCCTCTAGGACCGGGGATTAGTCAGTCACCTGGGCAGGAGGGGAGGCGGAGATGGCGGGGGTCTGTTTACTCCTATAAAGGTCAGGGCACCGGAAGTGACTCGGGCCGGCGGCGCCCGGGAAACCCGCCCCCCGCTCCCCCCGCCCGGGCTTTGCCGCCTCCTGCAGCCTCGGGAGGCGGGGGGGAGGGGGGGAGGGGGCACGGGGGGCGGGGGGAGGCCCCCACCCCCCCCCCACCCGCCACCGGCCCTCAGCGGGGCCAGGCGCGCCGGGCGAGACTCACCGTCCTCCAGGGACTCTGGAAGTTTGTCGGGGAAAAGTCTCTGCGAAGCGTGCTCCCGCCCGAGCGCCTGCGGAGAGACCCAGAGGGGCCGTGAGGGGCGCCGGGCTGGCGGCCCGGGGCGGGGGGGGTCGCGGGGGCGGGGGCCCCGGGGGCCCGGGAGAGGCGCGGGGCGCGGGCCGGCGCTCACCTCGGCCCCGACCTCCGCTGCGCCGCGGGCCCCGGCGCCGGCCCCCGGGACCCCCGCGCCGCCCGCCGCGCCCTCGGACTCATTGACCAGCGAGGACTTGAGCTCGGCCAGGTCGCGCTCGGGGCCCGCGGCGCTGTCGCGGCTCTTGTCGTCCTGCTCCTCGCCCTCGTCCTGGAAGGCCAGCAGCTCGTCGGGCGCGCCGAGGTCGTCGCCCCCGCCCGCGCCGCCCCCGCCCGCGTCCAGCTGCGGCATGGTGCGCTCGGCCCGCCGGGGCGCGGGGCGCGGGGCGCGGGAGTGCGGGGCGCGGGGCCGGCCCGGCAGGCGGCGAGCCCGGAGTCCGGACCTCCGAGCCCGAAGCGCGGCGGGCGGAGCGCGGGCCGACTCCGCCTGGGCGGGCTGCGGGCGCGGGGCGCGGGGCGCGGGCGCCAGGCTGCGCGGCTCCGGGAGCTGGCGGGTCCGAACATCAAAGGCGCCGCCGGCCGAGTGCGGGGGGCGGGGCGGGGGCGCGGGGGCGGGCCCGGCGGGGGCGTGGCCTGGCCGCCCCGCCCCCTCCGCCTCTCCGCCGCGGGGCTGGGGCTGGGGCTGGGGCGAGGGCCGCGCGCACAGTCTTAAAGGGCTCGCTCTCCGCGGCGTTACTGCGAGGCGTCCGACCAGCTTGAAAAGCATCACCCTTCTTCTGAAATGTGGGGCCAATAAACGAGACCCCTGGCCCCGCTTCCTCCCCTACAATAAGAGACTCCGCTCTGCGTCCAGGCTTCTCCCCCGAGTGCACAGGGAGCGGGTCCCCTAGGCCCCGGGGCGGGGCGGGGCGGGGCGGGGGCAGGAGGGCACTGGAAGGCAAGCCGAGGTGTAAATGCGCCGGCGCCCCGGGCCATTAGTACATCGAGGGCTTGAGACTGGGGACTTCTTAGAGGTTGGAGGCTGTTCGCGAACCCCGGCTGGCAGGGTTAGGACTCCTCAAATCCCCATTCTCCGCTCAGTTCTCCAACCCTAGGCTGGCCTGGGACCTCCTTCCAGGCTGCCCTCGTGCAGCGCCAACCCAAGCATATTGCCCTCACACATTTACTGAGCGCCCGTTTGCATGCGGGGCTCATGCATCACACGTCTGTGACGTGCCTCTCGGCCGTGTGGCATCTCCAGGGCGCGAAAAGAGGGATCCCACCCTTCAGCCACCCACGCATCCTCTACCACCCTCCGCACCCTCCCAACTCAGTTCTACGCCTAGAACATGCGGCCCAGGGATGCGAGCCTTTGGGCAGCCACGTGGGCCGCGGGATTCCGACGAGGGGTGGGTCGTCAGAAGCAACTCTACACGGGAAGTCGCATTCGCATGGAGCCAACTGACGCTGAGCCTGACACCCGCGGACTCCGGCAAGATCCAGGCTGCCGGCGCTATTAGAGCCAGAGGAGCGCGCGGGAACCTGAGCCGGCTTCCATCGCCTTTACAAGGCACCCGGAGTCGTGTCCACGCAGGCCTCCGCAGCACGCTTGGCCTCGACTCTAGCACTGCATCTGGGAAAGACACAGGTCCTTTAGAAGCGCGGTGCAGTGAGCCGCAGCAGCCCCCAGCAGGTTTCAGGGTTGGAGTCACTGTAGACTTTCCCATCTCTCCGGAGAGCACAGGGACAGAGGGTATTTGGAAAGGAGGGTGTCTTGGACGCCGCTCCGGCCCAGAGCCCCAAGGGACCCCTGGCAGCGGCGCAAATCCGGGCCGGAAGAGGGCCGCGCCGCCCCTCCGGGTCCAGGCCCAGCCCGGCTGGCTGCGGATCAAAGAGCCAGGGCCGTCCTTCTGCGCGTTCAGATCCTATCTGCGCCCGCGCAGCGGGGCGGCTCGGCCTCCTACCTCACGGCTGGAGTGCCCACTTTTCCTCCCTTCCGGGGGCTGGGAAGGGGGATGAGGGCTACTAGTGCTCAGTCTGGCGATGGAGAAGTGGAGAAGATCCTGCACCTTAGGTTCCCCCAGTCTCCTTTTCTGGGTGTGAGCTGAGTCTCACTTGATCCCCACTGGACAGTGGGTGTGTGTGTGTGGAGGGGGGTGTGGTGGGGCGAATCCAGCAAATCTTAGCCCAGTAGAGAGGGGAGAGGGTACACGAGGAGGGGCCCATGCCCCCCTCCTCCTCAGCCCTGAGGTTATAAGATCTGACTTGGGGGGGATCCCTGGGTGGCTCAGCGGTTTCGCGCCTGCCTTTGGCCCAGGGCACGATCCTGGGGTCCGGGGATCGAGTCCCGCGTTGGGCTCCCGGCATGGAGCCTGTTTCTCCCTCTGCCTGTGTCTCTGCCTCTCTCTCTCTCTCACTCTCTCTCTCTCTCTCTCTCTCTCTCTCTGCCTATCATAAATAAATAAGAATAAATCTTTAAAAAAAATAAAGATCTGACTTGGGATGAACCTCTTCTGGGAAAGCTGAATGGGAAGATGATCTGCCTAACTCATAGGCTTTGGGGGTCCCCTTGTGATCCTGGGTGATCCCAGCTTACAAGGAGCCTCCTCCAGGATAAAGGTCCCTACACCCATGAGTAGACACAGGACAGTGGGGGTTGTGTTCTCCAGTCCATGGAGAAAGCAGAGAAGTCAGGGCAACAGTGAGGTGGTTTGTTTTTCTCAATAAAGTTGGATTTTTTTCAGCCTAAAGTATTAGCTTATAATCAGAGATTATGGATTTTCTGCTTTATTGGTATAAAAACAGCCTTTCTTTACTAAAGTAATGGTGGAAATTGATTTTTTTTAAATGTTCTTATTTGGCAAAAGAAAAAGTTGGCCATTCTACTCACTCCCCCACTCCCAAATCTCTTTGCACATTTTATAGGGCTGTGAAATCTCAAAGTCTGGGAACCACTACCCTACAGGATCAAGCCCTGCTGGGTGGAACCAGGGGAGGAGGCAGGTGAAGCAAGGAGAACAGGGATGTGAGGAGGAGCAATAAGGGAGGGAGAATCAAGCTGCGTATCAGACATCTATAGCCACACTGAAATCAGCTTGGATACCTGCTAGGAGAATCTACTGCGTACCTAACCCTTGACTCAGGCTGTAGAGAGGGGAGAGGCAGTGGTGGGGTTCCTCTTCCCCAGGAGGTATTGTCTGCTTGAGAAGCAGAGAGGTTATTAGAGCTATATTTGTTAGTTATTAATGTGTTCAGACCATGGGCAGAAGGAGCTCAGATATGGTAGATGAATGTGGCTGGAGTGGTCAGATGGGCTTCCTGGAGGAGGCAAACTTCGTCTGGACCTGGAAGCCTCTGGAAGGCTTGGAGAAATAGGGAAAGGAGCTTGGGCTTGTCCACAAAAGGCAGGCATGGCCCTGCAGCAGCCCCTCGTCTGGCCAACACTGATTCTATCATCATCATCATCATCATCATCATCAACATCATCATTACCATCTGCACAGTGACTTCCTATTACTGAGTGATTGCTATGTGCCAGGCATCAAATCAAGAGCTTCACACACACATCATTTCATTTAATCATCCTACCAATTCTGTGACATAGGGACTATTATCCCCATTCACAAATGAGGAAACCAAAGCTTAGAGAGGTTGAATAAGTCACCCAGGATCTCACAGCTTGGAAGTGAGAGTATCAGAATTCCAAAAGCCTGACAGTCTGACTCTGGAATCCTCACCCTAACTACCACACTGTAGTGTTCTATCATGATCTTTAACTTCCAGAGGAGTGCTCTTATCTGGTTTGTGGTCTCTGCAGACAAATGCTGATGAATGAGCTGTGACTAATTGAATCCTGACTTTCAGGGTGGCTGATGTTGCTTGGAGAGACCACCAGGAGGACGGGGGAATCTCTCTGGTTGGTCTGCATAGGGTGGCTCAAGCTCTTTGCTAGCTAGATAGGAGGGCCCAGTGTTTCCCTTGAGTCAGACCTCAGTCTGTACCATCTCTGGGTCCACCCTACACTACCCACTCTGGGCACTGACTCAGAGCCCATAAGGGAACAATGGCCCTGGGGTTCTTCCACAGGGTGGTAAGTGGGATCTGCTATGGCTCCCCCTCTAGTGGTGACCAGGGAATTTCAGGATGAGGGCCAGAGTCTTCTGCAGGGAGGCCCTGGAGCCTTCCGGACACATGAAATCCAGAACAGAGCTGAGGATTTATTTATTTATTTATTTGAGAGAGAGAATGTGTGTGTGCGCACACGCCCATGATGGGCACATGCACATGGGGGGAGGGGCAGAGGGAGAGAATCTTCAGGCTCACTCCATGCCTAGTATGTAGTTGGGAGCTCCACCTGGGGCTCAATCTCCGGACCAAGGAGATCACCACATGAGCTGAAACCAAGTGTTGGAGTCACTTAACTGAGTCACCCAGGTGCCCCCAGACCTGAAGATTTAGTGAGGTTTCATCGACATGCGCATGAGCTAGGTGGACATGTGCTGTCTTCAGAGGCTGAATGTAGGACACAGTCAGAGCTCACAAGGGTTGAGGGTCTGATCAAGGGAGCTCCAGCTTTGGATTTGGGCAGACCTGGGTTTGCATCCCTGCCCTACCTTTGATGAGCTGGGGGATTCCAGACAAATCACTGATCCTCTCTGAGCCTCAGCTTCCTCCTGGGTAAAATGGGTATCAGCCCCCAAGGCTGCCTTGTGCTGCAGGAGTGATACGGAGCTGATTTCCGTATCCTAGGAAAGAGCTTAATGCAAGGCCTGGCACATTCCAAGCGCTCTAATAAATGGGTGCTCCTGAGCTAGATAGTCTTCGGAAGTTGTTAGGTTAATTGGCTCTTCGTGTAACGTCATGTAAGCCCTCTAAGTGTTCTCATGACCTGGGCCCACCTCATCGCAGCTAAGGCTGAAAATGTGCTTTTCCTTTCCTTTTCTTTCAAGTTCCTTAACATGAAAGGCCTGTGTGAACTCCTTGACCTTTTCTAATGGGGAGACCCTCGAAATGTGGCATTTCCAGAAAACAACTCAAAGGAGCCCCAGATGGGTTTGGTAAATTACAACAGGGAGAGGTTCGGATAGGCATCTCTTCCTGCCCGCCAGCCCGCCTGGCATCCTGTCGGGACTTGCCGAGAACAGCCTGGAGGCCTGGCTGCCGGCTCTGGGCAGGAACACTTCCCGTGCGAGCCTTCTCTCTCGGGGCAGAGCCTGGTCACACGTCCTAGAGGCAGACTGTGGTTTGTTACTAGAAACACAGTTTGCTCTTTGGAAACTGTGTAGTTTCACTGTATGTTCATGTGTGTGTGTGTGTGTGTGTGCTTGCATGTAGGTGGCTGTGGCCTGCAGGATGGCAGACACACAATTGCTGTAATGTGACTGCCCTGGGTCAGATACCAGGCAGCTGCCTTCAAAATGAAGCAATGGACAAGGCACACCTTGCTGGCTCAGTCAGTAGAGCATACAAACTTTTGCTCTTGGGTTCCTGAGTTCAAGTCCCATATTGGGTGTAGAGATTACTTAAATAAATAGATATGTAAAAAAATAAAATGAGGCAAGAAGGATTTGGGGTCATGTCTTCCTTCTTTTTTTTTTCATGTCTTCTTTCTTTATAATTTTCTGTGGGTTCTCCTCCACCCCACTCTCCAGACTTTATGCGATAACTGAGAGTTGCTCTTAAAAGTAAAAATGTAACGAAAAAGATTAATGATAAAACTAGGTATTAGTTATTCCTGATGAAACCCCAAGGAAATTTGGCCAAATTGGTTTGTAGAGTGGTGGTGGTGAGGCTACAAAGAGCTGCCCCTCAACTTCAGAGGGCTTGCGATGACAGTTTCCCACAGGCTAATTTCCCACATCGTGCCAGCCACGGTCCCCAGGGAATAGAGCTGGGATTCGCTCACCAGGAAAAAGAAATCACCCAGGGTTTCCACAGGAAGGGGTCTGGACTCAGAGGCACCAATGTGTCAGCCCCAAAGGCAAGCCAGGAGGAGCTGCCAAACGCCACACACTGTGCTGTCAGAGTGCGTGGGTCTCCAAAGAGCTCGGTAGTGGGAGGTCTGTGTTCCGGTCCCTGCATGACTCCTTGACCTACTGGATGAACTCGGGTAAGTCCTCTGCCTTCTTTGGGCTCAGGGCCCCTTACCTAGTACCAGGGATATAGTGAGGAGCCCACAACCATGAGATCAGAGGTGAGGCAAGAATCATCACAAATGCAACAGGAAATGAGGGGGACAGACCCAGGGTCCACGTGGGAGTTGCCTGCAGCTTCACAAGGAATGTGCCCATACCCACTCATGTTTGGATTGTGGGAACAGCCGCAGACACATGGATGCAGGAATGTCTTACAAGAAAAGTACCACTGGATATTTAGTTTTGAGACAGGGTTGTAAGGGCTTTGCTGCCTGATACAGGGCTTGTTATAGGGCTGGCAAAGTGCAGTGTTCAGAAATTTTTGGCCTGAATGATTGGATGGGTGGATAGATAGATGGATGGATGGATGAATCGTTCATAGCACTGATCACTAAATCTGGGAAGGAAGTATTAGGTCTTGTACCTGCTTTCAAGGGACTCTTGTGGGACACATTAGGATAGAGAGAATTTCCAGGAACCAGGAGTTCAGAAACATGACTATTGTTATATGTCTTGGCACACAACGTGGCAGGCAAGGGGGGCTTCCTGGAGGAAGAATGTCAGCCTAGGAGGTAAGTAGGATTAAAGAGAACAGGGCTGGGGTGCCTACCTGGCTCAGTTAGTGGAGCATGTAACTCTTGATCTGGGGATTGTGAGTTCAAGCCCCATGTTGGGTGTAGAGCCTAAAAAAAAAGAGGACAGAGCTCTGATCAGGTGGGGTAGTAACCACATTCTAGATTATGGTTGACTTTAACCCCTAGCCAGGATCCTTGGGGAGTTTGGCCATCTGTTGAACATTGCCCAGAATGGTGCATCTTCATGTCCGAGGTCCTCTGATCTCCCTATCTCCACCACCTAGGACAGTTCCTCTCCTCCCCAGATCCTAGCTCTCCCTGATTGTCCTCTCTCCTAGGACAGACTCGTGGGTGCATGATCTACCATCTTCCATGTGGAGATTGTCCCCTTTTATTCCCAGTAGCTCATGTGTTGCAAGAAGGACCGACAGGGGGATGCTTGGGTGGTTCAGTGTTAAGGATCTGCCTTGGGTTCAGGGCATGATCTGGAGTCCCAGGATCGAGTCCCACATCGGACTCCCTGCATGGAGCCTGCTTCTCCCTCTGCCTTTGTCTCTGCCTCTCTTTGTGTGTATGTCTCATGAATAAATAAATAAAATCTTTAAAAAAAAATACCAACAGGACGTGCTGAGCATGGGGTACCTGAGGCTAGCCTGTGCCAGACCCTATAATCATGGCCAGTCCCAATGTGCACAGCCAGGAAAGACGCAAGAAGCCCTGTACCGGAGATGTCCTGTCTAGCCTTCTTCAGCCAAGTGTCTCCCAAACTTATTTGACCATAAAACTGTTTTTCGGGATCCCTGGGTGGCTCAGCAGTTTAGCGCCTGCCTTCAGCCCAGGGCATGATCCTGGAGACCTGGAATCGAGTCCCATATCAAGCTTCTTGCATGGAGCCTGCTTCTCCCTCTGCCTGTGTCTCTGCCTCTCTCTGTGTCTCTCATGAATAAATAAATAAAATCTTTAAAACAAACAAAAACCTGTTTTTCCATGTATGATTTTCCAAAGAACAGAATTCCTCTGGAAGTCTTTTGGAAAATGCTGGTATCCTTTTGGAAGGCAGGAAGGGGCACTCCTTATCCAAAACACATTCCCAATTCATGTCCCTGATCTGGAGGAAATGAGCAATAGCTGAACCCCAAACTGGTCATCACAACTCTAACCAGGCTTCACTCCTGCCCTACTGGCTCATCACCTTCTTGGCATCATGGACCTTTCATCATCCCACCTGCTCCTGACCACAAGGATCTCTCTCCCTTCCAGATTCCCATGGCCTTTAGGATTGGAGTCATTCAACTTCTCCTGAGCAGTTGGGTCTGTGTGCTTTGAGTGGGTCTCCCACGTCTCCACTGCTGTCTTTGTCACCCGGCAATCAGGAGCCGGGCTGGAAGCTCATAGCCTGTGTGTAAACTGGGGCTTCTCCACCTATTCATTGTGGGTGGGAGCTTGAGCCAGCCACCTCCCTCTGAGAGCCCTCATTTGCATACCCGTTCAGTGGGTGACAATAATAATATTTGTCTCAAATATTAGCTGGAAAGATGGGATAAGTTCTTGCCTGTAAAGTACTCAGCACAGTGTAGTCTAATGAAGAGCAGGGACTTGCTAAGTGGTGTCCAGTGCCACTAACTATTACTGCTCCCAGCCAGCAGTGCTGTGCTCAGGACCAGGCCTTTAGAGGAGCCTGTCCCTGTAACCCCACGGTCCTGCTAATCATGGGTGGAAAGCGCAGACCAAGGTAAGAAAGGCACTAGGAGCCCTGCCTTCTGAGGCCAGCCTGAGTGGAGGTTCCGCCTGCCAAAAGATGGCCATCTCCAGACGTCTACGGGCTGGAGGGAGCCGGCTGGCCTGTGGGCCCCGAGGGCAGAGACAGGACTAATGGGAGGAAATTACATGGAGAGATTTCATCTCAGCTTGAGGAAACACGTCTACCAGTCAGAGCTGGCCAACCATGGCCTGCCCAGGCTGCCAACAGAGGCAGTGAGCTCCCTGTCACCAGAGGTGTGCGAGCAGAGTTCCCTTCCTTCCCAAGGGAGGGAAGCTGTAGAGGAGGGTTTTTACCCATGAGGCCCCTTGGAGGCCGTGGGCAGTTCCTTCTGCTTCCATGCCGCTCTCCTCCCCACATGGCTTGGTGGAGTCCACTGCAGGCATGGGAGCTACGGCCGCCTCGGAGGTGAGTAAGAGCAAACCTTGCACATCTCCGGCTCCAAACAGGGGGTGGAGGCTGGAAGGGAGTGCTCCTATAGGAGGCCAATTTTAAGGGAGAGTAATGACAATATCACCTTTTGGGGAGGCGGCTTAACGCAGTGGCTGGCAGCCGCAGGAAGCCTGAGCCAAATCTGTGCCCAGGCACCACCCACCACCCCCTCAGGCCTGCTGGGGCTGGGGACATCAGACTAGGCGATGGGAGGGGGCTTGGTTGGTTTTTTTTTTAGATTTTTTAAAATTTGTTTATTCTTGAGAGAGAGAGAGAGAGGCACAGGCACAGGCAGAGGGAGAAGCAGGCTCCATGCAGGGAGCCTGATGTGGGACTCGATCCCGGGACTCCAGAATCACACCCTGGGCTGAAGGCAGCGTTAAACTGCTGAGCCACCTGGCCTGCCCGGGGGCTTGTTTTTATTTTTTTATTTTTTTATTTTATTTTATTTTTTGGGGGGGGGGCTTGTTTTTAAATCAGTTTCCCCTCACTTGCTTTTTTTTTTCTTTAAACATTTTTTTTTTATTTATGATAGTCATACAGAGAGAGAGAGAGAGGCAGAGACACAACAGGCAGAGGGAGAAGCAGGCTCCATGCACCAGGAGCCCGATGTGGGATTCGATCCCGGGTCTCCAGGATCGCGTCCTGGGCGAAAGGCAGGCGCCAAACCGCTGCGTCACCCAGGGATCCCTCCCCTCACTTGCTTTAACTTCTAAAACCACAGGCTGGAAGGAGAGGGGTGGGAAGAAGCAGAAGAGGAGAGAACCTGGGTTTCAATTCTGGCTCTGCCACTAGCTAGCTCTGTGACTTTGGGAAGTCACTTAGCCTCCCTGTGTTTCAGTCTTCTAATCTGTAAGATGGAATGATAATAATACCTATCTCGGGCAGCTGCCTTCGGCCCAGGGCCTGATCCTGGAAACATGGGATCGGGATCGAGTCCCGCTTTGGGCTCCCTGCATGGAGCCGGCTTCTCCCTCTGCCTGTGTCTCTGCCTCTCTCTCTCTCTCTGTGTGTGTGTGTGTCTCTCATGAATAAATAAATAAAATCTTTAAAAAAATACCCATCTAAGTTCTTATAAGAATTAAGTGAGTTGTTATTGGTAGAGTACTTGAAATAGTTTGGGGTCCATATTAAATATGATATAAATATTCGTTAAATAGATAAAAATTAATTGAGCAACTCATATAAGCCTAGCCTAGAAACATACAAGGGGCTTCACAGTGGTCATCTCATTTACTCTTTACCATACCCTAATGAAGTTGAAAATACTATTATTAGGGAAAGTGAACTTGAGAAGGTCAAGTTCCTTGCCCAAGGTCACACAACCGGTAAGAGGCAGAGCTAAGATTTAAAGTCAGGATCTTCTG
This sequence comes from Canis lupus baileyi, assembly GCF_048164855.1. Lineage (NCBI taxonomy): Eukaryota > Metazoa > Chordata > Mammalia > Carnivora > Canidae > Canis > Canis lupus. The sequence continues at coordinate 23,526,542 of NC_132847.1, read as the reverse complement.
TCTCCTGGACCTGGGCTAGCAACCACTCAGCTCTGTCGCCCCAGGAGTTTGCTGCCACTTTAAGGGAGGTCAAGTGCCCACAGGAGCAGGATAGCAGATCAGCAGGCAGGAAGGGGTCAGAGAAGTATCCCCCAAGCTGGAAATTCCCTTTCCTCACTGCTGCCTAGGGGAGATTTTTCCAACTAATTGGTGGCAACATTGCTGGGTGACTCCATTTACAAATTGCAGCCCTGCTTCCTCCAGCTGAGTAATCTCCATCATGGGGTCCCCAAAGCAGTCAGAGCTCCAGGCTGGTGGTGTTAGCTTTGGTGGTGACACTGCTGAGGCAGATGGACCACCTCCCACAGCCTCTAGGAACAGGGACAGGATCTGGGAGACCTGGGATTCCCTAGACAGCCTCCCTGGGTGTAGGCGAGGCTACGGGCAAGGGGTGTCCTGCTCACTCCCCTCCTCTCTGCTGTCTCAAAGACAGAGATTTTACTCAGGACTGTTGTCCTAGGCTATAGCAGGGCCTGGCAGAGAGCAGATGTCCAGTAAATATGTATTAGACTCAAGCATATCTCCAGACACCTGCACTGCACTTTACTGTTTACAAAACTCCTTCCTATCTGTTATCTCATCTGATCCTCCCAACAGCCCCAAGAGGTAGGTCTTTTAACCCCATTTTACGGATGAGGAAACTGTGGCTCCCAGAAAGGAAGTGACTCACCCAAGGTCACAGAACTCAAACCCTGATCTCTGTCTCCAGGCTCTAAATTCACTCTAGCTCTGTGCCCCATGGAGATGTCTTCCCTTTCTTTGTGTGAGGACTGTGAGGAACAGAAGGGACCCCTAGCTGGTGTTGGCTTCTTCAGAAGACTCCTCAGAAATGAGAGATGGGGTTATTGGCTCCCAGGGAATGGGCTCCAGGGCTTCTGATGGGGGAGGGGGTGCTCAGGCAGCCAAGGGTCATTTATTCATGTACCAAGTGCTTCCTCCGCCTCTCCTGGGCACCAGGACAGGCAAGTCCATGCTCTCAGGCTTTCTGGCAGGGAGGTAGGGCCAAGTCACCATCCAAAAGGGTAGCATCAGAGCTTTGCCTCATTGAGGGGGAGCAATGCTCTGTTTTCTGGAGACAGAGCCCCAGGAAACCTTTTGGGATCCCCCCTCACAGAGCTCTGCTAGGGCCTAGGGGTGGGAGGCCAGCTCTTTGGAGCCAGCCTCTTTTCTGTGAGGTGAAAGTGTATCTTTTCAGCTTTGGGTCACTGGTGGGCCCCTGCTGACTGCTGTGGTTTTCCTTGTCAGCTTTGCTGGTTTTACTTTTTGTTCAATGCTCTATTATTACTGACATCTTAAAGGGTTTCCCCTCTGGTCAAGCTTGGTCTTTGTTTTTATAATTTGAGAATTTCTCTTTTCTCCTTCTTTTCTTTCCCTTCTCAGCTCAGCTCATGGTTTTGAAAGCTGCTGAAGCAGGAGGTAGGTGGGGAACTGGTTTATTTATTTATTTATCTATTTAATTTATTTATTCATGAGAGACCCAGAGAGAGGTAGAGACACAGGCAGAAGGAGAAGCAGGCTCCCTGCAGGGAGCCCGATGTGGGACTTGATCCCAGGACTGAGCTGAAGGTAGATGCTCAACCGCTGAGCCACCCAGGAGACCTTGGGGGGTTGATTTAAAAGCCGCTTCCCTTGGGCAGCCCCGGTGGCCCAGTGGTTTAGTGCCGCCTTCAGCCCAGGGTGTGACCCTGGAGACCCTGGAGACCCTGGATCGAGTCCCACGATCTCTGCCTGTGTCTCTGCCTCTCTCTCTCTCTGTGCCTCTCATGAATAAATGAATAAATAAAATCTTTAAAAAATAAAAAAATAAAAGTGGCTTCCCCCTCTATCTGGCATCTCCCTGCTCCTGTCCTCAACAGGCCTAAAGTGCCCCCACCCCCACACACAACAGGTAGACCCTGCTCTTTGAAATGCGGATTCTTTTTCCTTTTCTGAGTGGAAACTTTCATGCCTGTAGCCCCCTTTTGGTCCTGACCCATCCATTCTCTTTCTCTTCAACTGTCACCCCTCTCAGGGCTGCCCTCCCTGCTTGGGGAAGTTTCTGACACATTTGAGCCCATTGACCATAATAAGCAAGTCACCTTGCTCCTTGGGGTCTATGGTGCCCTGAGAAAATAGGCACATGGCAGAAAATGGGCAGAAGACTTTCATGGGCCCCTTCTCACACTGATTCAGAGTAGGACTACGTCTGTGACCAAAAACTCCCCTTCTTGATTGGGTTTGAGTGGGGGTTGCTTCTGCAGCAACAGGTTGGACCACAACAACTGGCCTGATGCACTGGATTTCTGGCTATAGTCCAGGGGCTGGGACAGACTTTCCATCCTGACCAGAGGCAGGAGTGGAGGGGGCAGGGGGGGCAGGGGTTTGTGGGGTGGGGGGTGGGGGGAGTACTTGGCAACTGGTTTCTGAGAGCCCAGGACTACAGACCTGAGAACCACCTGTCTATGTCTGCCTTGGAGCCAGAGAAATGCTCCCTGTCTCCTGCTAAGCCCTGTATCTAGGGCCCCAAGCTGGGGAGGAACAGAAGTCCTAACGCTTTTTATTCTGGCTGGAACACAGTACTCTGGGTGCGACCTGACTGGTCCCTGAACGACTCCAGCTTGTAGGGCTGAACTCGAACATTTGTGTTCAAAGGTGAGATTCAGGTCTACAGGGGGAAAGCACTTAAAACCCATTTGGTTGCTGGGACTTCTACACGAGACAAACCCGCAGTGCACTTGCATCCCAGCATGGAAAATGCCGTCCTGGCCTTTCCTTTGCACCCACAGAAAGTCCCAGAGGTACCATGGGTTCCAGGTTGCAGTACAAGTCGGGGAGCTGCCCTCTAATGCCAGCCTAGATGAGGGTAGGCCTTTCTTATTCACTGTGGTTCCAAAGCTCCCAGAGGATGGGCAGGTGTCAGTGGGAGGTTAGAGTACACCCTGTGTACACAAGGGCGGGGTGTAATGAAGTGCCCCGGCTGGCAGAGGAGAGCAGTGCTGACCAGAGGGGTCAGGAGGGTCCCCCGAGGAGGGGCCAGTGCTGCGCAATGAAGAGCCAGTGAGATGGGAGGCAGGGAGTTGGGGGCCTTGTGGAGTAGGGTTGGGCGGTGAACCTCCCCTGTCCTACCTTCCTTGGACCAACCCGGAACACTGAGGAAAGCCAGGCTGTTAGACCTCAGAGAGATATAGCAGATTGCCAGTACCCCCAAACATGCACACAGGGGAAACTGAGGCCCAGAAGGGGCAGGGACCTGCCTGGGTCTCACAGGCCATTGGGAGGCCTCCCTCTACTACATAGCCCAAAAAGAGCCATCTGCCTTAAGTGCAAGAAATCTTGAAACACGCAGCAAAAACAAACAAAAACCCAAAGAAGCCATTTCATGTGTTGAGCATGAGTTGCTTTTGCGATAAAAAATAAACGATTTAATGTTATTTAAAAATGCCGGTGGACATGAGAACATTAGGGGTAGGGTGGGGACTTGGGACTTGCTCGCTGGAAGCTGCTCACTAGCTCAGGGTGACCAGGTGGCTCCTTCCACAGCCTCTGGGTCCCCGGGAGGCTGTGATTCCGCTGGAGAGCACCCCCTGGTGGCTGGCTCTGGAAGAGGCTGCGTCTGAACCGAAGGGATGGGAAGGGAAGTAAGGAGCGTGACATTTGGGCACGGAGCCCCTGCCTCCCCCGCAGCTGTCACCCCTGCATACCAGAGGCTGGCACTGCATTCATTGGTAGAATTCATCTTCCTCATGAAGGAGCCATGGCAGGGTTCTCACCTTGGCTCTGGAGTAGGCCTGATGGCCAGGTGTTCTGATTCAACTGAATCCCAGAGGGGGTCTTTTAGAAGAAAGTTGCTCACATGGGGCATAAAGGTCTGTGTGTGTGTGTGTGTGTGTGTGTGTGTGTGTGTGTGTGTGTGTCACTTCATGACTGAGCCCTGCCTTCACTGATGGTGACAGAGCTGTGACTCACAGCTGGTGAGGTCCCACAATGAGGGGCAGAGCAAGGTGTCACTGGGAGGGGATGGGATGGGGGGTGGTCAGGAGTGCTGGCACTTCCCTGGCTCACCTGCTCAGGCTGGCAGGATCATGACAAGGATAATGGCAGTGACAGCCTTCGCTCACGTTTACTAAGTGCTTCCTGTGGCCAGCACCACTGGGGAGGCCTCACAAGGGCTCTGTGAGACAGGTGGTCTTTTGTTGTCATTGTCTTAATGAAAAATCTCAAAGGTAGAGAGAATAGATCCACATACATCCCCTCATCCCAAATGCATGATTATCAAGATTTTGTCACACTTGTTTTTTTCTCGTTTTTTTCCTTCTGTCTCTTTTAAATCAAGTATGTTAAAGCAAATCGCAGACATCATGTCATTTCACCCTTGTGTGCTTTAGCATGTATTTCTCTTTTTTTTTTCAAATATTTTGTTTATTTATTCATAAAGACACAGCGAGAGAGAGGCAGAGATATGGGCAGAGGGAGAAGCAGGCTCCATGCCAGGAGCCCGATGTGGGACTCAATCCGGGGCTCCAGCATCATTCCCTGTGCTGAAGGCAGGCGCTCAACCGCTGAGCCACCCAGGTGTCCCTAGCATATATTTCTAAAAATAAGGACACATTCTTAGATAACCACAAAGCCATTATCACATCAAAAAAAAAAAAAAAGTGAATGACAATTCCTCAGTGCTATCTAATACTTGGCCCATGACATGGTTACTCTTCTTGCCTCTATTTTAGGGAGGAGGACACGGAGACTCTGAGGGGACAAAGAACTTGGTCCAAGGTCACACAGCTTCATAGTGATGGGGATGGGATTTGAACCCCGGGAGACGGATTTAGGAGCTTACTACTACCTCCCTCTCTCTGGGTCTTAGCTTCTCTCTCTGTAAAGTGGAGGATTCATGGGGATAATGCATGAGTGTACCACATTGTTCTTGCTTTGGACAATAACAATGAAAATGAAACAAAGCAATCGAAGTATCACTGGAATGTTGGCATAATTGTAAAGGAATATGACCATTAAAGTGGTGCTTGAATCCCCACTCATATGTCAGCTCTCCCTCATCTCATTTAATCTTTACCCCGATCCTGTTTCCTAATCACCAGCTTCTTTTACAGGCAGGCGAGGGAACCAGAGACTCAGAGGGAGAAAGTGCCTCCCCCAGGTCAGGTACTGGCAGCTGGCAGGAGCAGGATCCAGGGCCAGGCTGGTCTGTTGGGGGTGACAGAAAAGTCCAAGGTCTGTCAGGAGCTGAAAGTGGCCTTTGCTAAAGGCTTTGAAGCATCCTACCTTCATGAGGAATGTGCCCATTGAGATTACAGCTTGCAAGCCATAGAAGTCCCCTTTAGTGGTCCGAGGCAGAGCGGCAGTTTACTGCAAGGATATGGGGTGGCTCACAGAATGGAATGTAAGGAGGAAGCCAAGATGGGACAAAGATGACCATGGAGCAGCCCTGGGCTTGGAAGGCAAAACTGCTCAGAGGACCCATCTGGACTCCCCCCGCCCCAGGATGAATCCACTTCTGACTGTCTCTGCTTTCCAAGACCTAGAACCCTGAGACAGAACGTCGGGGTGCCTGGCAAGGTGCCCAGCATGGGTAGCCTGGCCCCTACCCACTATGGCTGGAGAGCATGGCATGGTCCTGGAGGGTCTGAGTGCAGGGCCATGCCTGGATTTTTAAAAGGAGTGAATTGGGGAGGGAGCTCAAGGGGATTCCCCAGAGAACACTCAGCCGGCTCTGGTTTTCACACGTAATTTTGCTTCTGATCCTGGGAGTGTGAGTCACATGTGAAAGTCTCTTGTTTTTCGAGGCCCATGTCTGTTGCTGTCACCACCTTCACAGCAGCTGCCACCTCAAGGCAGGAGGCCCAGGTAATGGGCAGGACTCCCTGTCTGCCACCAGTGCTGCAGCCATGGGAGCAAAGCATTAGGGACTGTAACTTTTGGGCCCAGTTGCCGAGGGGGATTTTCCATCCTATGCATTACATGAAAATAGAATGCAAATAATATGTAAATGAGCAAGTGCCCTAGAAGCTCTTCTGCTGGGTAAGATGTGAAGGGGATGGGGCTCTGGCTGGCCTCTGCCTTCCAGAAAATGCTCAATCCACTTACCCCCAGGGAGAGCCACAGCCTCCCGGCATATCCACTGCCACCTACTCTGCCTCCAAAGGGAAATCTTCCTAGCTATTGCAAAGATCTGTCCCCCTGGGCACTTAGTACTCCTCAGAGGCCTCAAATCCTTAGAAGTAGGTGGGGCATAACTAAATTAACAAATAAAAAGCATCCTGCTGCTTCTGTTTTCTCCACCTGTGGCACATGCACTGGCCCTGGGCACACAGGGCCTACTGGATTGACCCAGGGCCAGCCAAGGCCAGGCTGCACCAGCAAGGCATGAGAAATGTGGGACAGCCCTCTCCCCTTTCAGCCTCAACCCCTGGGTCTGGCCCACAGATTCTGGTGAGTTAAGGAAGGTGGTTAGAAAGGCTGACTCCAGGGCGGGGTATAGGGCTGTTTAATAGCTGGCCAGAGACCCAGCAGACTCCCCAGACATGATGTCTCGCTTCACCAAGACTGTGCCAGGCTGCTCAGATGGGAAGGTGAGCCACCGGGGGATGTGGAGAGGCATACAGTGAGAGGGACTTCATCCATGGGCCCCGGCCTCCTCACCATATATCTGAAGGCAGCCTTCAGGGCCCTGAGAATCGGGAGCATTTTAATTTTTGGTAAGTCAAAAGGCAGGTCCCATCGAAGGTTAATTCTGTGGCAACCAGAGGGCAGGCCGGAATAGTCCATCCCCCAAGCCCAGCCCAGCCATATACTGGCTTTTTCTAGTAGCCCAAATTCTAGTCCTTCAAAAGGCCCTTCTTCTCAGGGTCTGGGATGCTCAGCATGAAGCACCCCAGGCCCTGAGCTGCTAAGTTTCAATGAGTTCCGCCTTTCCTGCCTGTAGTTCTACTTCCCCTCCTCCTCTCTCTTCCCTCCCACCATCTTCTCTTCAAGAAGCTCTGTTCCTCCACTGTCTCTGGGTCTTCCCCCTCTGCGCCGCCCCACACAGTGCACCCCACCCAGTACCACCTGACCTCCTTGTTCATCAGGCTGCAGGATCTGAGCCTGGGATCCAGCCTGGCTCGCTCGCTGCTCTTGCATAGACTTAGGCACAAGCATCACAACTTTAAATCCAGGGCAACCTGGCTGCTGGGTCATTTTCCTGTCATGGACTAAACCTTGGCCCTTTTGGCCTTTGCTCCCTCCCAGTGCCTCCATCCCTCTATCTGAGCCTTGGGGGTGAGGGTAGACACTGGGCTGGCCCTGGTTACCATGACATTATCTGCAACTTGTGCAGGCTGCAGACAGCTCCAATGACACAATCAGGCCAAGCTCATGCAGAGAGCTTCAGGAGCCTGGAGCCAAGGATCTTCCTGTGACGAAGATAGGGCTAGTAGTCAGGGCCATGCAGGGTATCACCATCATGCAGAGGGCTGCAGGGTAAGGAGGGGCGTGCTGGCAGAGGTTGGTGGAGGATTGGCCTGAGAGAAAGAACTCCCGGTGTTGGCCAGACCTGTCCTGTTTGGGTCCCCATGGGAAAGCTCCCAGGAACCTGGGCCACAGTTGCAGGAAAAATGTGACAGTTGCCTCCTATGGCACACCACTGCTCCTGTGCTCCCCCCTTCCCAGTTTAGAGGAGCGCCTGGAGGGTTCTAGAAGCTGCAACTGGAAACACACCCTCACCACTTCATCATCAGATGATTTTTTTTTTTTTAAGATTTTATTATTTATTTACTAATGAGAGACACGGAGAGAGAGGCAGAGACACAGCAGGCTCCATGCAGGGAGCCCGACGCAGGACTCGATCCTGGGTCTCCAGGATCACACCCTGGGCTGAAGGCGGCGCTAAACCCCTGAGCCACCCAGGCTGCCCACGACGTTTTTTTCTTTCTTTCTTTCTTTTTTTTTTTTAAGAGTTTTGTGTTGTGGCTGTTCTGGGTGAAGTCTTGGCGATCTGATTTTAAAAGCCTCCCCCCCTTCCGTGAGTTACCATAGAGATACTTCAGAGGCAAAGCAGAGTTAATGAGCTCGGTTGGGCCTTTTGTGTTCCTGAATGTTTTCCATTTCTGAGCCCTTAACATATAATTAGAGAGATTATTTAGCATGGACGTTTTCTTTTATTGTAAATTAATTTCAAAACCAAGTTCTGATGTTAAATAATGATTGTATTTGTTAATCAATCCAACCTGGATTTCCTTCCAAAAGAAAACAGGATGCCATTGTCAAAATTTTGGGAACAGGATGTTTGAGAATTTAGGGGTTTCATTGATTGCAGGGATGTGAAGGGTCCTAGCAGTCAGTACTAATCGGTGCTGACGTCTTTTTATTAGACAGGGATGTGTTCTGAGAGGAGGTGAAACCGGAGATGCTTTTGGAGAAAGGGTCCTGGGGGTATGGTGACCCTCTAGCTATAGGCTGTGCTCCAGGAGAGTCACAGCTTCCAGAGAGGGGCGGCCAGCTTCTTGGACAGGCCTCGGGGTTGCCTGGGGGAGAGCCCACAAAGGTCTTAACCAAACACGGTAGGTGGATGAGAAGGACTTGCCTCGGGGAGGCCGTGGGACGGGTTCAATGGGCTCAAGGGCCTCATACCTTTCCAGCCTTGCTTCCCTGTCAGAATAAGTTCCACTGTTTCTCTCAGGGCTTCTCGGTCTTGGTACTACTGACATTTCCTGTGGGATAATTCTCTCTTGTGGAGGCTGTCATGTGCATTGTATGATATTTAGCAACATTGTTGGCCTCTACTCACTAGATGCCAGGAGCACAGAGGCTGTACCCCCTCCTTCACTGTTGTGACACCAAAAGTATCTTCGCATGTTGCCAAATGCCCTTTTTGGGACAGATTTACCCCCAGTTAAGAACCACTGAATCAGGCACACCTGGGTGGCTCAGCAGTTGGGGGTCTGCCTTAGGTTCAGGGCCTGATCTGTCAGAGGATCAAGTCCCACATCAGGCTCCCTGCCAGGAGCCTGCTTCTCCCTCTGCCTATGTCTCTGCCTCTCTCTGTGTCTCTCATGAATAAATAAATAAAATCTTTTTTTTTTTAAAGGACCACTGAGTCAAAGAAAAAAATATTGTAGAAAATGAGATAGAAATAATCTGTAATTTCAGTATCCAGAGTTAACCCCTGTTAAGACTTTGGTGTACTTTTTTTTTTTTAAGATTTTATTTATTTATTTATTCATGAGAGACACACACACAAAGAGAGAGGCAAAGACACAGGCAGAGGGAGAAGCAGGCTCCATGCAGGGAGCCTGACGTGGGACTCGATCCCGGGTCTCCAGGATCACACCCTGGGCTGAAGGCGGCGCTAAACCACTGAACTACCCGGGCTGCCCAAGATGTTGATGTACTTCTTTCCAGACTTTCTTTTCCATGCATGTATGCATTTTTTTTTTCTTTTTCACGAAGCAGAGGCCACAGAGGGTGCTGCTCTGTAACTTGGTGAGGCACAGGCTGCATGGTGGAGATCCCTCTTGTGACCCCACCTACCCTGCTGCACCTTCCTTTCGAGCTCCGTCAGAAGCACCCTCTTCAGTAGTGGCTGCTGGAGAGCCTGGAAGGGTGGTGTGCAGCTCAACAGGACCTCATCGTAAGCTTTAGGGGTCCCAGGACCAATGTGATCATTCATTCAGAGCTGATCTGCGAGAACAGACGCACACTCACACTAGTGCACCGGTTACAATCAAGTCACCCCAGCCCCATCCCACCTGGCCTGGCTCCATGCGGCCTTGTATCTAGCGGTCAGGCCTGGCAGAGAGCCCACCTTGTAAGGAGGGGGATTCAGGGTGGACCAAGGCCACCGGGGCTCCCAGGTGCCAGGCAGCAGGGGGAGGAGGGTTTTGACCATGGGTTGGATTGTGACCACTCTGAGGGTCTGACGGAAGCGGGAGCCTTTCTCAGGGGAAACACCCACCTCTGCCCAGCTCTGCAGGCAATTCCATAGATCCCAAGGTAGGAACTTCAGAGGGAGGGATCTTCCTGGCGACATGGGGTAGAATCTTAACCTCCCTCTTTCAGGAATATTTGTCAAGGCCCTGGGAAGGCTCTGACCTTGCACAGGGCTGGGCCTCCATCCCAGACAGGCAGCGTCAGTCACAGACAATAGACGGGTAGATGGGTAAAGGACAGGTGTGCAGATGCCTGCGTCCTGAGAACAGGGGCTAAGGGCCGAGTTTCTCCCATGAACATGGTGACCAAAGCCAGCCCAGGCTGAGCCTATACTGTGGGCTGAGCTACTCACCTCATGTGCTCCCCACCTCCCTCCATCCGATGGGGAGAAAGGTATCATTATCTTGAGCGAGTTGCCATTTTACTGAGCTGGAAACAGGCTGAGACTCGTTTAAGAGCATACATACAGCTTTGTGAATGGAAAGCCAGGATGTTCACGCTCCCAACCCTGAAGCTATGCTGTCTCCAAGGAGGGTGGGATGGAGCTGCATGTGCTGTGAAGGACAGGTGCACACCCTGCCAGGACCCTCTGGGACCTCTGGCCCTGGGCCTATCTTCCAAGCCAGGATCAAGAATGCTTCTGGCAGAGAAGCAGAATGGAGGAAGCTGGTTGCCAAGGGCTAGAGGAGAGGAAGGGAATCAGAATGTTGGGCATTGAGTTTCACTGCTACAGAATGAAAAAGCCCTCTAGATCTGTCGCACCACAATGTCAACATACCTAACACTACCAACCTGCACACTTAAAATGTTTAATATGCTCAATTTTTTCATATGCTCAATTTTATGTTTTTTGTTTTAAAAGATTTTGTTTATTTATTCATGAGACACACAGAGAGAGGCAGAGACCTAGAGAGAAGCAGGCTCCCTGTGGGGAGCCCAAGGTAGGACTCGATCTCAGGACTGGAATCACACCCTGAGCCAAAGGCAGATGCTCAACCACTGAGCCACCCAAACGCCCCTATGTTATGTTTTTTATACTACAATTTAAAAAATGTGGAAAAAGGTTATTTATGGAACTCTGAATACTGGAAGAAAAGAAAAAAGAATGCTTATGGTTTTTTGGCCTCTTCACTGTCCCCCACTCCCTACCCCGAAGGTGGGCAACACTCCCTTACACTCCTCCATCTGACTCCCTCCCACCCTGCAACCACTGCCCTGCGGAGTGCTTCTGGAAGATGCTGAGCTTCTGGGGCTGTCTCCAAGTCACCTGCAAGGGTCTTCTGGGGCCAGAGAGAAACACGCAATGTGGGGAGAAGTCTATAAGAGGGTGGAGCTTGGACCAGCCTAGGGGCAGGAAAATGGGAAATGAGTGCCTTAAGGAGGTTTTCTTACATTTTATTTCATTTCACTTTTAAAAAGACTCCATAGGGAGGCTCAGTGGTTCAGCCTCTGCCTTCAGCTCAAGTCCTGATCCCAGGGTCCTAGAATCGAGTCCCGCATCAGGATCCCTGCAGGGCGCCTGCTTCTCCCTCTGCCTATGTCTCCGCCTCTCTTTGTGTGTCTCTCATGAATAAATAAATAAAATCTGAAAAGACTACATAGGTCAAACTTCAAAAGGTACATGGGAAAAAAAGGTACAAACAATTATGCAGTGAAAATTGTTTCCTCTCTACCCTCTTGCCTGCCCCACCCCTTCCCTGAGGCAGCCACTCTCACTACTTGCCTGTGTATCTTTTCACAGACAGTTCGCGCATCTGCAAGCATCTACGTCTGCATTGTGTGCAACCTTTTTTTTCCTGCCACAAATGGCAAATCAAACTTACTGTCCTGTGGTTTGTTTGTTTTTTGTTTTTTTTTTTTCACTTAACAACACACCTCGGGGATCCCGTCCTATCTGTATATAGAGATGGCTGTCAATCTGCTTTAGAAGTGGGAAAGCAAAAAAAATGAAGAAGAAGAAGAAGTGAGAAAGCATTCCATTGTGTCTGTGAACCTTCCATTAATGAATCAGGCCTCTTTGGATCATCACATGGGTCGTTTCTGAGATGTATGGTGATAAGCAACACTGATGTGGATCGTCTTGTCCATTCACACCATTTCACACATGTGCAAGTACATCTGTAGGCTAATTGCCACCTGTGGGAAAGCCAAGTCACAGAAGTTGTATGCTTCTAGCTGTGATGGCAATGGTCAAGTTGTCTTCCACAGGCGTGGTTCCCACTTAGGATGATCCCTGGCTTGGGCACCGGGGTGGCTCAGTTGGTTGAGTATCTACCTTGGGCCCAGGTCGTGATCCCAGGGTCCTGGAATTGAGTCCCGCAACGGGTTCCCCCCACAGGGAGCCTGCTTCTCCAGAACTCTGTCTCTCATGAATAAATAAATGAAATCTTAAAAAAAAAAAAAAAAAAAAAAGAGAAGAAAAGAAATGGCTTTTTAGAGCATGAGCCACAGAACCCTGAGGTTCTAGGCCTGTGTCCCATCCCTGACTCTCTGCTGAAGGCTTCTGCTAAGGGATCATTGAAGAAATGGATGAGGCCCCGAGACTGGACCCTGGGTGGGATTGCCTGCTCTAAGGCTGGACTGGAGATTAAAACAGCCACTCTTAGGGAGAAAGGTCAAACTTGCCGTCATGTAGCCATTATGTAGCACAGATGGCAAGCCTACTTTTGGGGTTGCTGTATATGGCACAACTCCAGGAGTGTCATTTATATGGACTGTAGTATGAATGGTACCCCCTGGAGTTATGTGACATGATGGCACTGTTGGGTCCAAATCAAGCAAGCTATGGGCAGCTAGAACTGGTCTCTGCTTACTTTTTACTGGGTAGGCCCTGTAACTTTTGGAGTACCTAGTTCCAGCCAGGGCAAGTTTATATTCATGGGTGCATTGACCCATATCTCGGCAGAACAGGACAGCTACATGGAGTGTCTCTGTTGCTGTGGGCTTGGCTTCCTACAGAGATTAGCTTCTCAGTGTAGCCAGTTCACCTGGCGAGGAATGCCCAAGATCTCTTTTCCTGAGGCAGGGCAGAAAGAAGCCTTAGGGAAGCCTTGAGACCTGAGGACAGGCAGAAAGGGCCTGGGTAGGTCTGACGGGCTGCTCTGGACTCTGTATGTGGCCCAAGTCTACAGAGAGCTGACAAGTAGGGGCAGCTTGTCCAGTCCTTGGGTCCAGAGAATCCCTCAGCAGAAGCCCTCAGTGGTGCCTGGGCTTATAGCCAGTTGTGCAGAGGAAGCAGTGGACACGGGTCTTTGGCAGTGTCTTGCTAGAGACCAGCCGCCTAGCCAGCTCCCCAGCCACCTGGCCGGCCAGTCTAAGAGCAAGACTGGCCTGGGCGGCAAGCAGTCCAGGATTCCAGACTGCTTGGAGGGAGGCCTTTGGCATCTGCCTGGAGGAAGTCTGGGGCATGGAAATAGAGTATCCTTGGTTGCCAGAATGAAGGAGAGACAAACGGCCCACAACCCCCCTGCACACCACTCCTATACCCCTGCCCACCCCCCAGACTTGGGGTTTCATAATGCTGAGAGTCCTGGCAGAGGCAGCTTCTGGAACCTGCCTCAAATCCTGAAGCTCGGGGTGCTCTGTGGAGCTGTAGACCTGGAGGCAGAGGCCACATGTTAGGTGTCTTGTCTCCTGGCATGGAGAATGAGGGCACCATGGGACTGGTATTCCTCTGGGAGCACAGGCATGGAAGGGGGCAGGGAGTGCAGTGGCTCCTTCCCCAGGCAGTCAGTGAGGCCTAGGAGGGCCTGGGAAGGAACCAGAGTGTGGGAGTCAGGCCCTGGAGGCAGGAATGGTGCACCTTGTTGAAGTCCCAGGGAAAATCCTCTGTTCCATTTGGTAGAGACTGACTCTGTAGCTGGTGCCCTGTAGCCGCATGGCTCAAGGGAGGCTGGTGGTTAGATTACCCGGCAGGGGCAGAAGGCCAGGGCTGCTCTGGGTCTTTCTTAGAATTACTGTGTAGCTCTGCGCTTGCGTCTCAGGCTCTCTGCCACTCTCATCAGCACTGTCTGAAAGAACTTTCTGCAGAGATGGAAACATTCTCTGTGTAGTCCGGTATGGTAGCCACCAGCCACACGTGCCTTCTGAGCACTTAAAATGGGGCTGGCGTGACGGAGGAGGTGGTAAATTACACTTAATTGTAATCAGCTTCAGTGTAAATAGCTGCATGTGTCTAGTGGCTCCTGGTCCGAACAGCGTAGCTGCGGTCCCTGCACCTCACCAGCCTCCCCCTGCACGCTGGGGCCCTAGGAGAGTGGGAAGGGGTGGTAACATCTCGTAGAGGAGCATGTCCCCCGGTGATTTTGATAAACTCCAGTCTTGTGATAAAGTCCAAGTGAGAAAGGTCAGAAACAATCCGGGAAACAGCCTACTTCATCCTTTGACTTTTGAGATGCATATAGCATGTTAAATACATGTTCTGAGATGTTTTGCTCCTAAGAGACCCATTTGGTTTTATTTAAGCCCAAACTTTCCAATTGTATTTGACTACAGTTCTTTTTTTTTTTTTTTTTTGCTACAGTACATTCTTACATGGCATATCTATCCATGTTCTGTGAAGGCCTTGGAGATGCTGGGGAAGGCGGGACTCCTGGAAGAACTGATGCTCCCACATGGGGCTACTCCTGGTTCCTGCAGCCTGTGTAAGGAAACCCCAGAGCTCTTGGTTAAGGCTATAGACATTGCCTTGGATTGCCACAGCCCTTCCCGGCCTGGCCGGGAATGCAGCAGCAGCCTCAGGAGGCCCGGTCACCATGTGCTCTGCCCTGGACAAGGCAGCTGTGGGGCTTGGGGCAGCTCCATCCCACTCTGTCCTCTGGCCTTAGTGTGCGGGGACAGAGGTATTGTGGGGGGTGGCGGCACAGAGGCAGCTGTCCTGTTTTATGTCTTTTCGGTCCCACCACTCTGGACACAGAGATTGGACTGAGAGAAGCTCTATCATTGTTCTAGTATCTGAGCCTGTGGGGAGCTGATGAGAAAAGAGGAAAAGCGGGCTAGGTATATGTTAGGTGCTCCCTCCCTTTGCCCAGGGAGGCATGTTGGAGGTCGAGTCCCACAGCAGATGGGACTTGTACCCTGGCACCTCTGCTGGGAGACTCCAAGAGCTCCTCCTGGAAATGCTTCACACCTGCTGGGGTGAGGTGGTGCCCAGCCCTGTTGACTTTGCTTTAAATTGAGCAGCAGGGCAGCTGCAACTTCCACTGCCCCCCCACTCCCCACCCCACCCTACCGCATGGCCCTGCTGGCCCCGTGGTCTGGGATCACACGGCCCTGATCTCTGGGCCACCTCGGTGGGCTTGGAGCTTCGGATTATAGGAAAGTAACAGTTACTTTCAGATGCAGCAAGGGCTTCCAGCTAGGGGGCATTAAAAGGTTTCCCACCAGAACAGGGAATGACCAGCAGGAGAGGGGCTGCTGTGGCCACTTTCTATCTGTCCCTGGAGGGTTGAAGTCTGG
The DNA here is from genome assembly GCF_048164855.1 of Canis lupus baileyi. Taxonomy (NCBI): domain Eukaryota; kingdom Metazoa; phylum Chordata; class Mammalia; order Carnivora; family Canidae; genus Canis; species Canis lupus. The sequence continues at coordinate 23,511,143 of NC_132847.1, read as the reverse complement.
CAGCCGTCTCTCCCTCAGGGGCAACTCCAGTCCCCTCCAGGCAGAGGGAAGAAGCCCTTAGCCCTACTCTACCTAGAACTCTGTGGACACAGGTCTCTGCCCTGCACAGAGGCCTATTCTCCTCTGCCCACCCCAAAGCTCTGAGCCTGATGTGGGGGGCATTAATGGGAATTCTGGAATGAAGGCACATCCAGGAGACCTGGTCAGGCCCTCTGGGCAATTACAGGCCTGTAGGGCTTTGATCCACGTGGGATTCTCAGCTCTGCCTTGCATAGGGCCAGCCTGGCCCAGCCTGGAGCCCCTTGGCCTGGCCTGTCTCCCCACGGACACACGGTGCACACATGCAGGGCTACTGTGGCACAGTTCTGTGGGTCCTGCTCACAAGGACACACATGGCCATGCTCAGGACACACACACATGCATATACGTGCCAGTCTTGTCACTGTGTACACCTTCCTCACTCTACCTTAGTATTTCAGATATGTGGAAGCCCAGCCTGATTATAAATAGGCAGTGATCTTACCCACTGCAAAAGGGAATGGCTTCTCCTAGGGCATTAAAAAAAAAAAGATTTTATTCATTTATTTGTGAGAGACACAGAGAGAAAGGCAGAGACACAGACAGAGGGAGAAGCAAGCTCCCTGTGGGGAGCCCAGTGTGGGAACTCGATCCCATGACCCTGGGATCATGACCTGAGCCAAAGGCAGATGCTCAACCACTGAGCCACCGAGGTGCCCCCAGAACCTTAGTCGGTTCCATTCACATCTAACTTCACAGGACCATATCCAGCTCTGTTGAGTGAGGTGCACCTGTGCACCAATGACTCATACATGTCCTCAGGTTTGCCAGGGGTGGCGGCAGCTGCCATTCCCAAACACAGCAGATCACTAGTAGATTTATGACTCAGGGTTGAGAATCCATAAATCACCTTTATCCCCTGGAAAGATGATTGGGTGTGAGCTTGAAAGAGGCCTTTGCTCCAGATGGTTTTGGCAAGCCCCAGTCAAATCTGTGAACCAGCCGACAGGGAAATTCCATTAGATCTGCTGGGTTTTGAGAAGAGGCAGAGGTTGCAACCAGGAAACAAGATTTGAATAAAAATCTCTGGTAACCTAAAGCCCTGTAGTGAATTTGCTGAACTGCACGTCCATGCTATCAGTATGGCATCTTTGTTCTTTCTCGGCGGGGTGGGGGCATTGGGGATCGCTGAGGGGGACAGGCATACATCATGAAATCTAAGGTCAGTGTTGGAAATCACCTTGACAGACCTGCACATCTTCTAGATGAGGACATGCATCCAGAAAGGTCAAGGCATGACCCCAGGAATGAACAGCATGGGAGAAGCAAAGCCAGGACCCCAACCTTGGTTGGGGCAAAGCCTGGCTCCGGTGCTGGAGCCTTCTACATACAACTTCCTCTCCAAAACAAAGAGAAGCCTAAGACTGATTCAGAGGCCCCTTTGTCAGTTTTGCTGATAAATTCTTTGTTTTGAAGTAAGATCTTCTGGGACGCCTGGGTGGCTCAGCGGTTGAGCTTCTGCCTTCGGCTCAGGGTGTGTTCCTGGAGTCCTGGGATCAAGTCCCACATGAATCCCATGTCAGGCTCCCTGCATGGAGCCTGCTTCTCTCTCTGCCTATGTCTCCGCCTCTCTCTCTCTCTGTGTCTCTCATGAATAAGTAAATAAAATCTTAAAAAAAAAAAAATGAAGATGCTCTGCATCCATTAAAGTCTTTAGGAAATTATAGTGATTTTGACTTTTTCAGACATGTTTGAATTACTCACAGTCTGGAATTCCCAGGCAGGAGGTGAAACCCAGAGAGGCTGCAGAGAAGTTAGGGGCACAGAATCTGGGATCAGATTGACCTGCTTTCAGATCCCCACTCTGTCACTTGCCAACTGTGTGAGTTAGCCTCTCTGAACTTGGGCTTCCTCGCATGGTTTTGTAACCAAAGGTTGCACTTAGTTCAAAGGTTGGTGGAGCATTAAATGAAGTCACAAGCAGAGAGGGCTTGGCCTGTAGGAGGCGTGGGTAAATGGGCACTGCGGTTGTTCCCTGGGCCCCGGATTGACCAGGAAGGCCGGGGTCTTGGTCAGCAAGCACAGAACCAGCCAGAGTCTGCTCGGCCTTATCAATCAGAGGCCAGGTTGCCTGGCCTCAAATCCAGCTCTGTCGCTGACGTGGAGACAACCAGAGGACTCTTCCTTTCTGAGGCTGTTTCCCTGAAGGAAAAACAAATGTGAATAATGTTGCAGAGACCTGCATGTTCAGGGCTCAGCACGGTGTCTGGCGTCCAGTTGGTGCTCATATATGATCGTTTTTGTCACTGTCCTTTCACTTCACCCTGTCATTCTGCCTGTACCTGTGTTCTCTGCAGGGCAGCAATTGCTCCTGTGTCTATAGAGCTAGTGGAAGCGTATTCATAGCTCTGTTTCAGCCGTGTGAATTTGCATTCTGCTTGTTCAGTATGTGTTTGAGCCTTTGCCCATGCTGTTCCTATGCCAGGAAATCCAACTTCTCCATCCCCACCTATCAGTGTCCTTCTAAGCCCCAGCCTGCAAGACTGTGGCAAGAACTTCCCTGATCTCTCCAGTCAGAAACATTCATTAAAAGTCTACCAAAAAAAAAAAAAAGAAAGTCTAACAAATATTTGAGTTCCTACTTCTGTCCAACACTATGCTAGCGTCAACCTCTCCAGTCTTTTTTTCTAGTCCATTTCTGTACTTGAGTCCATATTTATTTCACTCTATCCTAGCATTAATTTTTGTCTCTAGATTTTAGACAGAAGGGGCTCCCGGGTGGCTCAGCAGTTAAGCGTCTGTTTTCGGCCCAGGGTGTGATCCTGGAGACGGGGGGTCAAGTCCCACATTGGGCTCCCTGCATGGAGCCCATATTCTTCCTCTGTGTCTCTACCTCTCTCTCTCTCTGTATGTCTCTCATGAATAAGTAAATAAAATCTTTAAAAAAAAAAAGATTTTTAGACAGGAAAGGGCCTTATAAACTTGCATAATGTTTCATGGCCAGTTTGTGGCCAGGTAGCCTCTCAGTCCTGGACTTTGCTCCCTGAGCACAGACCCACCCGGGGCACAGATATGTTAGTCTCCCACCCACGAGCCAAGGGCAGATGGATGTGAGCATGCTTAGAAAGACCGTGGGGGGTACTACCATGCAGTTGGGGGTTCCAAGCCCTCGAGAGGTAGCCCCCAAAGAAAGATGAAAGCTGTAAACTGTTATTGTAAATGTGTCTTCTCCTCTGTGGGTTGCATGGGGATCAAAGTCTGAAGGAAGTGGAAGGTTGCTCTCTGACAAAAACACCGTATTTTTAGAAGTACTCGGTGGTTTAGGATGTTTGCCCCAGTGCTGCCTTTCAGTGGCAGGGGGTGGGGCTGGGGGTGGAGGCCCAGGGCTCCCACTTTGAGGTGAGACTTGGTGGGAGTGGGTTTCCTGGTAGAGGGCCTGAGAGTGGAGGCTGAGGGTGGGACAATAGACCATCATCACATTGCTTTCCTGAAGACCAGAACCTTCAGGCCGTACACTGGGTGGGGGGCTCTGGGGGCTGTGAGACCTCTGGCTCCATTCTTCCTTCAGAGATGGGAACACGGAGGCTCAGAGAGGAGCAGAGGCTTGGCCAATGTCCACCCCCGCCCCCACTCCCATCTGGGGATTTGGGCCTTGCACACATGAAACCGTTAGAGAACAATGCATGTATTCTGCAATCAGGGCTAATTGGTGTGGTTCAGAGGAGGAGGAGGAATGATGCCAGGCATTTGGGAGAAGGACATCAGTGGGTCTCTGAACTGAACATCCAGGAATAGTCCGTGGAGAATTGGACAAGCTCCTGGGGCGTGGGAAGGGTCATAGCAGAGTAGGTGGGAGGACCGTGTGGCAAAGGCAGAGAGGTAGGAAGTAGTTGGGCGTGAACATGGGGTATGAGGGGAGGCATAGTGGGGCAGGAGGCAGGAGATGACCTGTCCATGCTCCCAGACCTCAGAGCCTGCCTCACTAACTCCTACTGAGCCTCATTTTCAAAGAACACCAGGAGAGGTGAACTGGCTAAGCCTGGCACCAAGAGGGGAACAGAGAAATGCACGTTGGGGGGCTGCCCAGCCCGCCCACCCTCCCCAGTGCCTCTACCTTATAATCAGGGTGGCCCTTCCTTAATGTTTATGCCAAACTCCCAAACAGCCAGGCTGGGATGGTGAGCTATAATTTATATCATTTTTCATATGGGTTCTGGGCTCCAAAGGCTCAGACTCCTTCAAATGGGAACCACATTGGAGAAGGCTAAACCAAGAGGATGGAATGTTAAGAAATCTGGTCCCAGGAAACCACCTGCTTCTCATTTGGGACATGCTTGGGTTTATTGTTTGTTTCCAGAGCCCAGCTGGTTTTCAGAGGTGGCAGGGCAGCTGTGGATCACTGCCCTTGCCAGGCGTCTGTGCCGAGGCTGGGGCGAACCTCTGCTGTGAGTCCTCACAGCCTCCGGTGTCCCCCATGGGAAGCTCTGCAGAGGAAATTGGGAACCCATTGCTCTTTGCCCCTGCCTGTCCTGGCAGAGCGAAGCCAGCTGGAGACAACTGAGTCTGGGCAAACCCCACAGTCTGCGGGAGGCTGGCGCCGCAGGCTAGTCCGAGGGATTGAGGACTTTAGGCTCCCCCATGCACTGCTGGTTGCAAACCAGAGAGGCAGTGCACCAAAGTAGGCCAGGAGGCAGGCTGCAGTGACGATGAATGAACCAAAGCGACACACGACAAGGATGGATGTGAAACACGTGGTGTCGAACGAAAGAAGCTGAAAGAATGGGTATGATTGATTCCATTCACATAAAGTTCACAACCAGGCAAAACTCTTGCACGGTGTTAGAGGAGGTAAGCTCATGGGGTAAAACTAAAGTTAGAAGTGATTGCCCTAAAAGTCGGGATAGAATGGTGACCTTTGAGGAAGAGAGAGGGGAAGGGGTCAGGTGGGGCAAGGGGCGTGCTTCAAGGGCAGGCCACCTTCTAGTTCCTGATCCTAGAGGTGCCACAGAAGCACCTTATGCTATACATTTGCATTCCTTATGCTATACATTTATGCTTCATGTCCTTTGCTGATTGTTATTTCTTACAATAAGAAAGCATAAGAAAGCAGAAGCAGAAGCAAATGAAATGACCGAGCATGGCCCTCACTGTCCTCCCCAGGCTACCTCTCCTCTCCAATACACTTTCCCTCAAAGGTCCCCATGGCCCGTGGGGTCAGCACCCTCCCATGCACACCCACACCAGCTCTGGCCCAGACTTTCCTTGGCACTGATGGGGTCACAGGCCAGCGGGCCTCCCTGACCTCCAGAGAGCCCAGAAACTCAGGAATTGTGGGCCCTCTTTCTGTGTAGTCCCCGGCCCACTCTGGAACTGTCTGGGGGCTGCATAAATGGGCCAGAGGACCTCTGTGAACGGCCATTGAGGGGCCTCTGGAAGCAGGCCTGCCCTGACAAGTATCTGCTCTCTCTGAGGGATGCCCTGGAGTACCTCTACTGTGAATGAAGGCCATATCTATAGAGCATGCATGCTTTTTGAAAAACAAATCTCTGATCTTCAAAGTTCTGTTCGCTCTGTTTATTTTCTTCAAGGAGAACTATTGATAGATGAAGGCAGGTATTGCCTTTCAAAGGTAAAAGGAATCCCTCAGTGTTCATGTTGAAGAAACCATGCAAGAAAATGAATAGTGTTTGTGTGTGGAGGGGGGTGTTCCTGGGAGGGAGGGGGCTGGGTTCTGGGGGCTGGCTCCTTCCTCTTCCCTTGTTTCTGGGGGGCAGATGACTCTCCCCGGGGCACCTAGGCCTCCCTGCTCTTCCTCGGACCTTTCAGGTGAGAAACTTTCCATTGTTGCCTTATCTTGCGGCAGTCCGCCTAGCCGCCTTGCAGCGACCACAGGTGCGCACAGATCTGAGGCCCCGATCTGTTCCACTCTTTGTGCCAAGCAGAGCCGGGGACGCGAACCCCAGCATGAAACGGCGCCCACAACCACAAGGCCCGGTGTGCGCCCTCTGAAACTGTAGGTAAAGACAATTACCGGCAATTTCCATAGCATGGTTTGTTTTTTGTTCAAAGGCCATGGAGGTATTCTCAGCAGCAGGCCCAAAATATATAGTATTCCCACCGCACGCCGCCCTCGTAAGTGTGTGATAAAAGCTGTGGTTGCTTTGTCCCGGCTCTTCCTTTTAACAGTCAAACCTTCAAGTTTGATGGTGAAACTGCTTTTTTTTCTTAAAGTGTACTTTGATGGCTCAGATAACGCTCCATGATAAGGAGCTGCCTTCAAAACCGCTCACTGTACCTCGTGCTCACCATTAGGATGCGCGTCACAAGGGAAAATCAGGTGCCCAAACTTATGAGAAATGGGATAGGAATGTGCTGAGTCTATGAATTCTCCTCATTGCTGCCTGTATTGGAGATTATGCAGAGAGAACGAATGAAAGGAAAAGAAAGGAAGGAAGGAGGGAGGGAATGAGGAAAGAAAGAGAAGAATCAGGCACTGATCAGAAGGGGATTTTATGAGAGGAAAAACCAGGAGCAAGTCCTAAAAAGAACTGTTTCCCCTCCACAAAAGTTGCCAAGAATCTGCACATTCATGCCCATCAATTTTCCCTAATTGCAAAGATTCCATGAGGCTGATGTTAAGTGGTCTAGAGGGTTTGGGGATGTCTGTGCTCTCCTGGGGGAGGTCCTGAGGTTCTGGATTCATCAGCCACAGGATCTCCTGCCATTTGATTTGAACTTTTCTGTTAGTTCATCAATATTTGGAATCTCCCAAGGGCTGCCCACACCGACAGTTATTACATCACAATAGGAACAGACCCTTGTGTGTGTAATCATTGGCTGGTTTTTCAAAGCAGGCTTCGTGTCCCTTACCTCCTCTCCCGTCCTGGAGAAGGTTGACATCAATATGGCAGCCAGCACAAGCCCCGCTAAGTGTAGTGCTATGCCCATTTTGCAGATGAAGTAAGAGCAACTAGGGCAATGGCTGCAGAAAATACCCCAAGGCCATGGAGGTCCCATAATTGTGTCTGCAGAAACCAGGCATTTTCTTTCTTTTCTTTTTTTCTTTTTCTTTCTTTCTTTCTTTCTTTCTTTCTTTCTTTCTTTCTTTCTTTCTTCTTTCTTTCAAGATTTTTATTTATTTATTTGAGAGAGACAGAGTGAGCAAGAGAAAGAGAGTGTGCATAAGCTGGGGAAGAGGCAGAGGAAGAGGGAGAAGCAGAGTCCCTGCTGAACAGTATCCCATGATTCTGGGATCATGACCTGAGCTGAAGGTAGACAGTTAATAGACTGAATACCCAGGCACTTGAGACCAGGCATTTTCAAAGACCTCTAAACTTCACATGGAATCAGTGGCTCCGCAAGTCTGTTGGAGAGACCACCTTGGCTCCCAACTTCATTTTTAGCTTTGCCTTGTGCCCTAGGGAACCCAGAGACCACAGAGACCCCTGGCCCATGAGGCACAGGGATTCAACCTGCTTGGGTCAAACTGAGGTTTGAACCTGGCTTACCAGCCATGTGACTTTAGGTGAATTACTTTATTTCTCTGGGCCTCACTTTTTCGGCTACAAAAACACAGGGTGTCTTAGGAAAAGCTGCCCAGTATCCTTGAGGGGCATGGCAGTTGGTGATGTGATTCTCTGAACTGCCCTGGATTTGCATAAGCAGAGCATCTTACTGGCTTTGAGGCACTCTCACATATCTTTCAGCAGCTCATTTGATCTCAGCCACAGCTCTGTGTGGTGGGCAGGCGGGCCTGCCGTATTTTCATATCACCATTTGAGAGATGGAGAAATTGAGGTGCATAAAGATTAAGTGGCTAGCCATAGGAAGTCTGGTAAGCTGGTGGCTGGCCAGGACCTGAACAGACATGTGGGGATTTCTGGACCGTCTCCTCGGCAGCACTTTGGTGAGAGGATCCCTGGAGGGACTGAGATGTGGCTCAGGGCTTCTGGATCTGGCTTGGAGTGCCTGGTCCTCTGAGCCTCCTTATCGTGGGCAGCTCTACTGCTGGGCCATTGGCTGCACACAGAGCGCCTGGCTGCATTTCAGGAGATGCTCTCTGAGGCAGCAGTAAAGGTCTGTCCATGGCAGAGAAAGAGGAATCACTGTTCCTGCAGACTTCCCACTTCAGTCCCCTTCCCAATGTGAGTCCACGTGCTCTGTCTTGGATCACACAGGTTTTCCCTCCAGGGATTCCCTCATTCCTCTTCCCAGTTGAAGTCCTAGCTATCCTTAAAGTCTAGACCAAAGAGCCCTTCTTTGAGCCTAGCACTCTACATAAATTTTCTTATTTTTTTTTAAGATTTTATTTATTTATTCATGAGAGATAGAGAGAGAGAGGCAGAGACACAGGCAGAGGAAGAAGCAGGCTCCACGCAGGGAGCCCGATGTGGGACTCGATCCTGGGTCTCCAGCATCACGCCCTGGGCTGAAGGCAGGCGCTAAACCGCTAAGCCACCCAGGGATCCCTAAATTTTCTTATTTAATTCTGTTTATTCATCTGTAAGAGAAATAGAAATACGTACTGTCACATAATTTATTGCTCATTTTACAGAGGGTGGCGGTGGAAATTGAGGCTCAGAATGTTAAGCCATATGCATGCCTGACAAGACTGAGCTGGTAAGGGCTGGAGCCAGGAATTGAGCCGTATGATCTAAAAGACCTGCCCAGGACCCTTAGGTACCACACAACAGTGATTTTATCCTGTTCACAAAGCCCTTAGGGATCATCTCTCATTTTGAGCATTTCTAGCCTCCACAGAGTGTGTGTTCTGTGGGTCTCTCTTGATTCCCTCTCTGGGCCCTGAGTCTTACATGGCTGAATCCTGTTCAGCGCCATCCACTCTACACACTTGCCTGGCACATGGTTAATCTTAGAAACCCCTTGCCAGTCGAAGGCTCATATAGTGAAGAATTGCTGAGCAGAGAGGTGCCGAGACCAGCCTGGGGTCTACACACCTAGGGGCTGCTTCTGCTTCCAGGAGGTCCCCCAGAGCCAGGCTACTGAATGCTCCAGGACTCTAGGGCCCAGCACTTAGAGCATAGTAGTGCAGTGAATGACCCATTCTGTTTTTCTCACACTGACCATACACTTGGACCTGACTTTTCCAAGTAGGGAGAATAACGTGCTGTTTAAAAGCATGGCATCAGGGTTAGATGCTCTGTCCCCCAACCACTGTGAGATCCAGGGCAAGTGACTTCATGTATTTCATAAATTGAATACTTCATCCATCATAAGGTACACCGTATTTTATGTCCTACCAAGAAAGAAAAAATGCTCCCTGCCAGTAAAGCTATAGTAAACCAGCAACTGTAAGATGTGTCTCAGTTTCCAAGATATTAAGATTTGTAAAGGCACTTTACAAAAGAAAATATACGAATGGCTGATAAGCACATGAAAAGGTGCTCAGCATCATTAGTCACCAGGGAAATGCAAATTATAACCACAGTGAGATACCACTACCATATCCATCAGAACTGAAAACACACACACACACACACACACCCCAAAACTGACCATACACCATACTGGGTGTTGTTGAGGATGTGAATCTACTGTACTGTTGATGGGACTGTAAAACCACTTTTAGAAGAGAAATGAAAGAGAAATGAAAACCGATGCACATAGTAACTTATACTCAAGTGCTTAGAGCAATTTATTTGGGAATAGCTAGAAACTGGAAAGAACCCAAATGTCTACCACCAAGTAACTGGATAAATATACTGTGGTACAATCATATAATGAAATACTATGCAGCAATAAAAAGGAGCGAACTATTGATATGGGCAACATAGGCAACAACGTGGGTAAATGTCACAACAATCCTGTGGAATGAGAAAACCCAGACAAAAGAGAGTACATACCGCATGACTAGATTTACACAAAACTATAGGAGTGGTGGCTGGGTGGCTCAGTCAATTAAATGATTGACTTTGGCTCAAGTCATGATCTCAGGGTCCTGGGACAGAGCCCCACATCGAGCTTCTCACTTAGCAGGGAGTCTGCTGCTCCCTCTCCCTCTGCCCCTTCCCTCCTGCTTGTGTGCACTCTCTCTCTCTCTCTCTCTCTTTCTCAAATAAATAAATAAAAACCCTAAAAAAACCTGTAGGAAATGTAAAGGAATCTATATTGTCAACAAGCAGGTCAGGTGGCCTGGGAGAGGGGTGGAAGGAGGGAGGAGTGGATTTCAAAGAGGCGTGGGAAACGTGGTTGGCGATGGGAATGTTCATTATGTTGATTGTGGTAATGACTGCATGAGTGTAAACATGCAGAATTTAGTTGTCTACTTAAAATATGTACAGTTTAGTATACGTCAGCTATATCTCAGTAATGTTAATTTAGTTTTTTAGTTATATCTCAGTAACATTAATTTAGTTTTTTTATTTTTTATTTTTTTTTGTACATTTTAGAATAGAAAGATTTCCTTGTCCATGACCCAGGAATATTGCTGTGAGGCTCAAACGAGATAAGGCATCAGCCCAGCGTCTGGTGCTTTACCTCTGGAGATGGCTTGCAGTTTCTGTTCCCATCTCAGGTCCCTTTACATCTGGGCCTGGAGGTGGGAGAGTCCAGGGACCCTGCCCGGGGCCTGTAGGGAGCTGGTGTCATGCAGGCCAGCATTCCCCGTCTGGAGGGGACCCCCAAGCCCCTGTGGCCTCTTCCTCTAGTCTGACCTCAAGTGGGGTAAAGGGAAGACAACCCCAGCTGCCAAGGGCTTGGGAATGGTCTGGGTGGCAGAGCCAAGGGCACTGGGGACCCCAATATGGGAAGCCCTTAGCAATGGATGTTGGGTCCTTATGGAGGACAACGGACTGCAGCGAGCTGTGCAAATTGACATTGCCTCCCTTGCGGCCTGCCCGGGTGGATGCAGCACTCCTTACACACAACCTGCCCCGGCCGGGCCCCAGGTCTCCTGCAAGTGAGTGATTCAAAGCCACTCTTCACAGCGAGTGTGAGAAGCCCCCACCGCAGACCGCCTTCGGAGCAGGCCAAGATTCGACATTACTCACAACTTCCAGTACCTGCCTGAGTTCAAACAGGAAGCCTGGTTTTTCCTCTCGTGTCAACAACAGCCTTTATTGCTCTTTCTATTCTGGCCTCTGGGCTCTCTTGTGGAGTGGGTTTCTTGGGGTGAAAGTCTGGGGTGTCAGTGGCCATGGAAGCCCCAGCAGCGGATGCCTCGGCCAGAACCTCCTTGGCTGGGAAAGCCCAGGAGAAACATGATGTAGCTCATCTGTGGCTTTATAAACAAAGGGAGCATCCGGCCAGACACACAGTGGGCCTTCAGTATATGTTTGTTCAGCTGATCTAGACTGAGATGTGATAGGTCCCCAAACAAATGCAGTTCCTCCTAGGTTCCTGGCTCAGCAAATACGACCGCTACCTGCTCACCTGGGCCAGACACACCGGAGGTGCCTCCCTGGCTTCCTACGCCCTCATTCCCCACCCCAGGTGGACCCTCAGTCCCTCTGTCCCTCCTCCTTAGTATTTCCAATTCCGTCTCCTCGTCTCCATCCTTTCCATGATGGTTTGAATCTAGATCCCTGGCCCCCTTCACATGATGCTGTCATGCTCTTCTCTGCCTCACCTGGCCCCATTCCACCCACAGACCACACAATGGCCAGAGCCATCCTTCCTAGATGCTTGAGGGACCACATCACAAATGGACCTTCTTTGCTTCTTGTATACCTTGTGTGGTTAATCTACAATCCCTACTGTGGCCTGTACGGCTCAGGGAGGCCTTCCATCTCTCAGAACTCGTCTCTGCTCCCAGAGCCATCTCTATGTGCTGAGAACACCCTGCCACTTCATATGGCATTCCCTAAGCAAGTCTTAGGCTACCTGGCCCCCCCACGGCTTTGCATGATGCTCTGAATAGGCCCCTGCCTGCGCCGCATATTCTGCTGCAAAACCTTTCACCCCTCAGCTAAATGCCCTTCTCCACTTCCCTATCCCCTGTCGCTTTTCCTGAAGGAAGCCAGAGTTGATTTACTTCCTGTGCATGTGTTTATGGCTCAGTTTTGCATGGGCCACCTGTGCATAGCTCCAGCCTCTGAGGCCAGGGCTCTGCTTGGGTTCTGTGTCTGCAGGCCCGTCCAGTCCTGCCTAGTCAAGGAAGGTGTAGCACAGACCAGAGGCTTGGCAGCTGTGTGTCAGACAGCCTTCTCTGTGCCCTTCACATCCTCAGGGGATCTAGGGTCTGGAAACACCTGGCATCTGACAGCAACTCCCCACCTCTCCACTGCTCCCCAGGCTCCCTGATGCAGCTTGCTTTATAAGGAACACATCCCCAGGCTGATAATTAGGGGGCAGGGCCAAAAGGGAAGAGTCTCTTCCCAGGGGAATTTCTGCCTTTTATGTCCCCCTCCGCTTTAGCTGGACGGCTGACCTGTGGCCAAGGCTGAAACACTCACAGACAACCCACTTTCCATTTCTGCCAAACTCTGAAGAAAGTATTTCAGGAGCAGCTGGTCAGACAGGCCCCCTCTGGGTTGGATGGGTGTTGGGAAGGCGAAAGGGAGGCCTTGCTTATCTCTACCACAGGGAGTACTTGCCTCATAGGGTTTTGTGAGCATTGAACCAGTGACTGTGTAAAGCCCCCCCTTTTAAAAAATATTTTATTTATTTATTTATGAGAGACACACACAGAGAGACGCAGAGACATAGGCAGAGGGAGAAGCAGGATCCCCATGGGGAGCCTGATACAGGACTCCATCCCAGGACCCCAGGATCATGAGCTGAGCCAAAGGCAGATGCTCAACCACTGAGCCATCCAGGCATCCCTGTGTAAAGCTCTTAAACAGAATTGGATGCACAGTAAGTGCTTTCTGTTAGTTACTTCTAGTGTTAGGAGGTGCAATTTGTTAGTACTGTGTCTTGATGATAATGATGATGAAGAAGGTCCATGGGCATTTCATCATGGTGGGGATGTACAGTCACAGTGTGAGGAGGGTAGGATGGGGGACTGAGTCATACATAGATCCCTCTCTCATGAGGCTCTGTGAGGGTAAAGGCTGCATCTGGCACATGGTAGATGCTCAGTAAGTGTTTATTGAAAGGATTTAGTTTTGATTTTTTAGACCAGGCTGAGATTTTCCCTATGACAGGGAAGGAAGGCTTTGCCAGGCAAATGGGAGAATAAGGAAGTTTAAAGATGAATGTTTAATCTCTTAAAAGAAGAAATACTTCTTTTAAGAGAAATATTGGCTTCTCTTAAAGCCAGTGGCTCAGTGGGTTAAGCATCCAACTCTTTATTTTGGCTCAGGTCATGATCTCAGAGTCATGGATTGAGCCCCACATTGGGCTCTGTGCTTAGCAGGGAGTCTGCTGGAGATTCTCTCTCTCCCTCTCCCTCTGCCCCTCCCCTTGCTCATGCATGCACGCATATTCTCTCTCTCTCTCTCAAATAAATAAATTAATCTGAAGAAGAAGAAGAAGAAGAAGAAGAAGAAGAAGAAGAAGAAGAAGAAGAAGAAGAAATACTTTAAGTGCTTACTTATGAGGATAGTGCTAATTAGTAATAATTATTACCTGGCCATTAAATCAGACCTCCTCCCGGAACTGTTAGATACCCACCTAAGCCCCAGTTGGGCTATGAGTGGGCAAATTGCCATTTCTTTAAGACAACCTGATTCTCTCCTTGTTATTCCTGCCTCTCACCTCTTCAGCTCCTGTACCTAATGGCCTTAGGTCCTTGGATGAGAAGATACCCCTAGAGGCTATTTGGTCCAGCCCTCTCCCTTACAACTAGATGTGCATGACCATGATGGAAGGAAAGGCATGTCCTGAGTCCTTTGAAGACTGCCACAGGGCAAGAATTCTCTGGGCATGGAGTCTCTCCCATATACCACAGAGTTTCCTTGTTGCTGAATCCATCAGGTACCAGTCTTTGCAGGGGTGCTGGGGAGAGAGCAGTGAGCAAAGCTGACTCAGCCTTGCCTGCCCAGGGATCAGGGTCAATCTAGTAGGGGAGATGGAGAGATGGGGAGATGGACACAGCACAACCATTAGACACATATAAACATCATTGCAACATGTACTACATACAAAGGAGATATCCAAGACTAAAATGAGAGCTGGGGCACCTGGCTGGCTCAGTCAGTAGAGCATGAGTTCAAGCCCCACATTGGGTATAGGGCTCACTCACACAAAAAAAGACTAAAATGAGGGCTGACCTCAGCAGGAAATGACCCAGTCTGGGGAACTCAGGAAGAAGGTCCCAAGAAATGACAGGTCAACAGGAATCTAAAGCCTGCATCGGACTTATCTTGGTGAATGAGGATTTGGGGAGTCAACAGTGCAGGTCAAGGGCACAGTGTGTGAGGTCCTGAGGTCTGTTGAAAGGACAGAAGAATGGAGGAGTTGTACAGTTGAGCAAGGTTACAGATGGCCTGGAGAAGAGGGTAAGGACCTGGGGCTGGGCTCTGGGGATAGTCACCATGACACCCATCACTGTTCTTCTTGCTCTGTCTAGGTTTGCATGGAAAACAAGCTTTCCTGGTGGATGTTTTCACAGCATATGTGAGGATTAGCAAATACCAGATCTCCACTTACCTGCTTGGAGCTCCCCCCGCCATCACCACACAATTCCTTGCAGGGTTGGGTAAGCATCCTTCTTCCCTACTTTCTCTTCTAAACTCCAAGTGCTCTTTGGGAAGGGGAACCGGCAGTCCTCCCATTGCTAAGTGATTGGGATGGGTTTGGGGGAACCAGGAGAAGAAGGGCTAAGGCTGTTATAGACACCTTATAGGTGAGATTGACTTGGCCTGACTTTGCTCATCCTATGAGCAAAACCTCTGCCTTCCACTTTACTATACAGCACTTCTCTCTTCTCAGGATGACCTGGCATTCATGAGCTGGGGCTGGAGCTCTGGCACCTGACTCCCACCCAGGTTCTCTGCCTGGCACCAGGGTGCAGGACACCCCCCACTCCAGCATGCTTGCTGCTTGGTTTGACTTCCTTTTTCAAATTAGATCTAATTTCCATTAAAAACATTTTTTTTTTAAAGTAAGCTCTCTGCCTATCATGGGGCCTGTACTCACGACCCCGAGATCAAGAGTCACGTGGTCTACTGAATGAGCCAGTCAGTAGCCCCTCAAAGTTTTTATTCCTTCTTTCAAATTGACTTCTAATGATGTAAATAATACAGATATTGAGGGTAAAAACATGGCTAAAGCTAAAGTTCTCCCATCCCAGTACTCTACCTGGGGGTTATCTTTTGAATGGGTCTTCTTCCAGTCTGTTCAATGCATTTTCATTTATATGTGTATAGATACAAGGATAGATTGTTTGGTGTACTTTTTTTTAAAACATAAATCTGAGTTCTGTGTATTATCGAGCAACTTCCTTTTCCACTTAACGGTACATCTTAAAGATCTCTGTATCTGTAGCACTGCACGTCAAGGTATGTAAACCTACCTTGTTCTTTGATAATGACAGCATAGTATTCTCAAGTGTGTATTCCCATAGGTTAATTAACTATTTTGTCACTGATGAATATTCATTTATACCGTTTCCAGATTGTTACCATCACAAGCAATACTGTAACAACATCCCTTTTTCCTGGTGGCTATGAGAGGGACACTTGTGCACCTGAGGATTAGACCCCAAAGGGCATTTGGTCAGTGCCTTTGCCTGGAGCTGAGTTTGGACACCCTGCATCTCCTGGGTTCCCTGTCCTTTGACCCCTGAGGTGTTGTGCATGAACATCAGCAACCTTGATCATCAGAAAGAAGCTTCCTCTGGACTGCTGGCTCCTTTGTTTGTTGCACTTATCAGAAGGGAGGAGGGAAGAAGCCTCAGTCACCATGCTACAAATCTGGTGGGAGAGATGGAAGCCCCTTTGGAGCTCAGGAGAGCTGCTTCAGGCCCCTGGTGCAGGCAAAGTTGGATCCAGTTCAATCCCAGTGCAGAAATGTTATCTGAGTTAGGTTGTGTGCCTGTGTGTGTCTCTCTCTGGGGTTATGTCTAAATCTTGAATGTTTTCTCTGATGTGTTCATAGTTACCATCCTAATGCTTAGCACAAAGTGCCTAACAGATCCTTGTTGAGTACATGAATAATGAACTTAAGCCCTTAGAAGTTGTCTGCAAGATGAGCTCAGGATGCTTACTCCCTGGATATGGGGGATAGGCTGCCCGGCCAGCTATTTAGCTGTTTGAGACTCTTCTCTGCACTGCTGTAGCTGTGGGGTCTGGGGCCCCCACCAGGAACAACCTCTGTACAGCCTCAGATGTGCAAAAGGGCCCTGGGGAAGGCTCTGCCGCCTATGCTGGGGTTACCCTGGGACAGACCTAACCGCGGAGGGGAGTGTGGAGAGGGGGCACCGGCTTCCCCCTTCTCGAGGTGGAGCTGGAGGGAGTGGAGCGGGAGCTGGCGCCCAAGGTCTGGGGGCAGCACGAGCTCCGAGCTCCGAGCAAGGCTAAGCTCTGTCCAATATCCCATCACCCACCGGCCCTAACTTGCTAGCTCTGCAGTAATACTGGAACTGGGGGGAGGGGAGGCTGGGAGGGAGGAAGAGAATTTTAATCCTTTCAGACTCAAATCTTAACTTCTCATTTCTTTCATGATACCCGCTCCTAACCCAAAAAGCGAAAGCCGAGGCCGGGGGAATTCTGCACGGTGGAAAAGCTCAGGGTGTTACTTTTGTTCTGGGTCGGGCCGGCCTTCTGCAGCTCGTGTCTCAGAGCCAAGGTGCCCCCGGCCCAGGGCGACGAGTCTGCGGGTCGGGTTCCCGAGTGGGGCTGAGTCGGGGCCTCGGAGGATGTCCCCCGAGGCTGGGCGGGGAGGACGCGCCCACCTGCGCAGCCCTGCTGGGCTGGCCCTGCGCACCCCCCTGGCCGGCTCGGCGGGGAAGGGCCAGTCCTAGGAGGCTGTCCTGTGTGAGCCTCCCAGCGGAGGTCCCCCCCAGACCCCCACCCCCAAACCCAGCGCTTTCAAGTGGCCGCGACCGCCGGCACCCCCCCCCCCCCCCGGCCCGGCGCCGCCCCCGCTGCGCCCGCACCTTGGCAGTGGCCGAGTGCTTTGCATAGAAATGGGCCCGGCACCCGCTGGGCACTCTTTGCAAATTCCTCCCCGGGAGGCCCAGCCTCGGGGCCGCTGCAGGGGGTCTGAAGGCCGAGGTGTGTAAGGTTAGCCCCTCTAGCCTCTTTCATGATTGAATACCTCCTCCCGACTTGGGGCGGGACTGTCAGAGCCCCCCAACGGTCCTTCTGGAGGAAATGGGGGGCGGACTGGGGGGGCGGGAGGGTGCGGGAACCAGTTTTCAACGGAAAATCCAACGTGTTTGTACCAGAACTTAAAAACTGTGCAGACCTAAAACACAAAAACCAAAAAGCCAAAAAAACCCGTGCAGACCTTTCATCTGGCAAGTCCATTGCTATGAAAATAACCATAAGTGTGTGCAAAGATGAACATTTCAACACATGGGGACTTGGTTTAAAACTGGGAAACCGTGGAAATACCTAGCAGTAGAGAGCACTTGTATTCTCTAATTAACTACTTGACCGCGGGTCACACAAACCGTTGGAAAAACTCACGACTTCAAATCGTTCGCAATGATGATGTAGCATATTAATTCCCCGCAAAATGCTCGTGATATTAAATGAAAGCAACAACTACATACACCGGTATGGAGAAAAGACTGGAGGATACAGGATACCACGTTCTTATGGTATTATTGTCACAGGCTTTTCTAAAATTCTTTACACTTTATGCCACAATCATGTATATGTATAATTTTTATATGGATAAAACTTCAGTTATAAGATTATAAAAACAAAATTCTACCAGGTTTCTCAGTAATTTCTCGTTTGAGTAGCACCCGACAAGACTCACCACTTTTTTTTTTAAATGTTTATTTATGATAGTCACAGAGAGAGAGAGAGAGAGAGGCAGAGACACAGGCAGAGGGAGAAGCAGGCTCCATGCACTGGGAGCCCGACGTGGGATTCGATTCCGGGTCTCCAGGATCGCGCCCTGGGCCAAAAGCAGGCGCCAAACCACTGCGCCACCCAGGGATCCCAGACTCACCACTTTTTAACGTATTTTTCTCTTTTCAAAACAGGTCTTCAGTCTTGGGATGGGTGAGCAATTACTGTTATTCCCATTTCACAGAAAGGAAGGCTGGTGCTTGGGAGGTGATGGATGGTGCCCAGGCGTGAGGCACACTGTGCACTTCCTCAGCACAAAGCTCCTTGGAGTTGGGGGAGCATGCATGGAGAAAAGGAGTGAGAAGAGCTGCAGGCCAGATGTTCCCTTTGGGGTGTGGCCAGGACCCAGGCATTCTTGGCTTCCCCACCTTCAGCCTGCAAACCACCCCACTGCAACCCAGATCTGCAACAACGGCAAAGTAAGAAGTATTAGAAAATGTTAGAGCACAAGAACAGGAGCCCCAGACCACAGTCCAGACTTTGGGAGTCCTAGGTCTGGTCTGATGCTACTCAGGGGACCTGGGATGGTGGAGGGACCTTCTACAGAACTGAGACTTGTCAAACATTCCGCTTTGTTCCAAAAAAAAAAACAAAAAAACAAAAACAAAAAAAAACTAGCTATTGGGGTCCCTGGCTGAGTCAGTCAGTAGAGCGTACTAACTCTTGATCTCTGGGTTGTGAGTGCAAGCTCCTCATTGGGTATGGAGTCTACTTAAAATAGCTAGCTGCAGGAGAGTTCCTTCTCACCTCTGTAAAGCCATCATTCCCCCCACCACCCACCATCCATTATAGCTGGTCTCTCTCATCCACATTAAGAACAGTACTGAAAAAAAAAAAAAAAGAAAAAGAACAGTACTGAATTAGTAGGGGATGGCTGGGGAGAAAGAAGGGTGAAGGAGAAGTCTGTCTTGGGATGTATTCACAGGGTTTGAGCCCAACTGAAATGGCTACAGGCATTGAAATGGGCCCCTCAGTCTTCATCATAAAGTTTAGAGAACAGTAAAAAAATTTCCCTTTTCTCTAGTTAGCTTTGGTGATCTTTTGAAGTTCTTGTTTCTAACTTGGCAGTTTATAAGTCATTCTATGCTTCTGAGTTCTTTAACATTCATCCTTGTGTTCTTCTGAAAGCACAGTAAAACGTGGGGGGGGGGGGGTGTCTGCGTGGGCAGAGTTTTGCTGGGGCCCCCAGAGGGTACTGATACTAAGTCAAATTTGCTTTTACTAAAACACACAAAAATCACCTCCCAGAGAACTTCTCTCTGTTCTAAGTTCACTTTAGATGAACATACCAATTCAACATAAAGATTTTAAAAAGATTAGGGACGCCTGCATGGCTCAGCAGTTGAGTGTCTGCCTTTGGCTCAGAGCATGATCCCAGAATCCTGGAATCGAGTCCCACATCAGGATTCCTGCATGGAGCCTGCTTCTCCCTCTGCCTGTGTCTCTGCCTCTCTATGTCTTTCATGAATGAATACATAAAATCTTAAAAAAAAAAAAGATTTTCAAAAGATTAGAAATAATGAAGAAAGGAAACCAAGACACACAGGATAGAAGAAACAGCTCAAACTCCACCATGAATTTTCAAGAATGGATTGATACCTAAGTTCTTAGATGGAAGAGGAACAGTGATTTCTGAGCAGAAAAAATAGAATCCCTCTATAGCTAGCCACATTGTAGTGAAACTACACAACACCAGAGACAATGAGAAGATCCTTAAAGAAAACCACAGAAAAAAAGAAACTTTCCCTGCAAAGAAATGATCTTTAAATAGCCTTCTCATCAGCAGTGAGAGGCAAGGATGCTATCTACAAAGTGCTGAGGGAAATAATTGTTCCTAAAATTTTATGCCAAACATGTTATTCAAGAATGAGGGCAAAATATGGGGCACTGGGGTGGCTCAGTGACTGATAATCTGCCTTTGGCTCTGGTCATGATCCCGGGGAACTGGGATAGAGTCCCACATTGGGCTCCCTGCATGGAGCCTGCTTCTCCCTCTACCTACACCTGTGCCTCTCTCTTTCTGTGTCTCTTATGAATATATAAATAAAAACATTTAAAAAAAAAAGAATGAGGGCAAAATAAAGACACTTCAGACAAAAAAGGGGGGGGGGGGAGAAAAAGATGTTTTCTTACATGCCCTCATGGAAAGAACTGCTAAAAGATGCTCCTCAAAGAAATTATTTTTTAATATTTTATTTATTTATTCATAAGAGACACACACAGAGAGGCAGAGACACAGAGAGAGAAGCAGGCTCCCCACTGAGCAGAGAGCCCAATGCAGGACTCCATCCCCATCCCAATCCTGGGACTCCAGGATTACATCCTGAGCCTAAAGCAGAGGCTCAACCCCTGAGCCTCCCAGGCATCTCAGGAAGAAAGAAATTAATCCCAAAGGAAGCAATTCAAGGAAAGAAGCATCCCTGAGAAAAAGTATGTGTGTGGGTAAATCAAAGTAAGCCTGTATCTAAAAAGCAACAAAAGCAACAATAATAATATTGGCAACTAATCTTGGAAAGTTTAAAAACAAGAAAGGATAAAGTACTAGGCAACAATAATGGTTAAGATGGAACAGGGTAGGCACCTGCCTGGTTCCATCGCTGGAGCCTGGGACTCTCACTGTGAGATCAAGCCCCATGTCGGGTGTAGAGATTACTTAAAAATAAAATCTTTTGAAAAACCACAAAGAAAGATGGAGCAGGGTCATTGGTGTAAAGCATTCTAAGATTCTTTTGTTTTGGAAGAGCAAAGAGTAGAAAGTGAATTCATTAAGCTGCTAAGAAGTCATAAGTCCCAGGATGATTCTTTCTATTTATTTATTTATTTATTTATTTATTTATTTATTTATTTATTTAGATTTTATGTATTTATTCATGAGAGACACAGAGAGAGGCAGAGACATAGGCAGAGGGAGAAGCAGGCTTCTCCCTGGGAGCCCTATGTGGGACTCAATCCCAGGACCCTGGGATCACAGCCTGAGCTGCTCAACCACTGAGCCACCCAAGCGTCCCTCTATTCCTTTTTCTTAAAGAAGACCCCCAAATTGAATAAACTTCAGGTCCCATAAAAACTGGATTTGCCTCTGGGATAGGGTTAATGTTTTATATTCAGATTTTATTAGAGTAGTTGTGTATGTTTTGTAAACATACACATGTTGATCTGCTGAAAGAATAAGAAACAGAATGCATGACTTCTAACCCAGTAGGGAAAATAAAGATAAGAAAATTGGACTAAACTATGAAAAGCAGAGAAAGAGAGGGAAACGACACCCAGTGGGCTCAGTCAGTAGAGGATACAACTCTTGACCTCAGGGCTGTGAGAGTTCAAGCCCCATGTTGTGTGTGGAGCCTACTTAAAAAATAGATAAATAAAAATAAAAAGGAAAGTTGGCGGGGGGCGGGGGGAGCAAAGAAAACACAAACTAGAGTGTCAAATGTGGCCAAAATTCTTACTTAAACATTGATATCTGTTCTCCATTTGTCATGTAGTAATAAAAGTTTTTATTGAGATATAATTGATGTATTATTTTCAGATGTATAACATAATGATTAAATATATGTATATTTTGCAAGACAATTACCATAATTAGTCTAGTTAACATCCATCATCATGTAGAGTTAAAAATTTTTTTTTGGTAATAAAATTGTTAGCCATGCAAATTTAAAATCTGTATCTCTCATCCTGCTTTACTTACAGACAAGGCCATGAGTAGTGACCAGAAGTGATATTGCAACTTGAAGGGAATTTACCTTCTTTTTCTCTTCTGGTTGGCTGCAATTTTTTTTTTTTTTTTTTTTTTTTTTATAGAGAGAGAGAGAATGAGATCCTGAGAGTGAGTGGGAGGGGCAGAAGGTGAGAGAAATATTTTTTAAAAAAGATTTTATTTATTTATTCATGAGAGACACAGAAAGAGAAGCAGAGACCCAGGCAGAGGGAGAAGCAGGCTCCATGCAGGGAGCCCGATGTGGGGCTCGATCCCAGGACCCCGAGATCAACACCCGAGCCAAAGGCAGATGCTCAACCACTGAGCCATCCAGGTGCCCCGAGAGAAAGAATCTCTTTAAAAAAAAAAAAAAAATTATTTATTTATTCATGGGAGATGCAGAGAGAGAGGCAGAGACATATAGGCAGTGGGAGGGGGAGAAGCAGGCTCCCCACAGAGATCCCGATTCATGACTCCATTCTAGGACCCCAGGATCACCACCGGAGCCAAAGGCAGACACCCAACCACTGAGCCACCCAGGTGCTCCTGAGAGAACCTCAAGCAGGCTCTCTGCTGGGTGTAGAGGCTGCTTGAGATTTTCCCTCTGCCTATGATACATACCCCCCCCACACACACACACCCCGCCCTTGGAGAAGCATTCTCTCTCTCTTTCTCTCAAAAAAAAAAAAAAGTGTGTGTGTGTATATATATGTGTATACACATATACATACACATATCTTATACACATATGTATATTCAAATATATATATATTTGAAAAAGACAAAAAATAGGCTCAGTACTCAACACAAGAATTAGAAAAAGAATAACAAAATAATTTGAAGAAAGTGGTGAAAAGGAAGTAAGAATGGAAACAAAATAAAAACAAGGAAGCAATCAATAGAGAGATAAACAAAAGCAGAAGTTAGTTCTTTGAAAAGACCAAGCAAGACCTGGGACGCCTGGGTGGCTCAGCGGTGGAGAGGGAGCCTGCTTCTCTCTCTGCCTCTCTGTCTTTCATGAATAAATAAATAAAATCTTAAAAAAAAAAAAAAAGACCAGGGGATCCCTGGGTGGCTCAGCAGTTTAGCGCTGCCTTCGGCCCAGGGCTTGATCCTGGAGTCCCAGGGTCGAGTCCCACGTCGGGCTCCCTGCATGGAGCCTGCTTCTCCCTCTGCCTGTGTCTCTGCCTCTCTTTCTGTGTGTCTCTCATTAATAAATATAATCTTAAAAAAAAAAAAAGGATCAAGACAAACCTCCAACCAAATGAACCAACCAAAAAAAAAAAAAAGAGAAAAGGAACAAGTAATACTAGACTGATTAATTTACTAATTGGTTAATTTAAAATAATTAAAAAGTGAACGTAATAAAAGATCTTGTAGAGGCTTTTTTTTTAAGTTATGAGAAAATACCACAAGCAACTTTATGCTGACAAACTTGAAATTTCAAAAGGAACATATAATTTTCTAGAACCTTGTCAACATTCAAAACTGGTGCAGCAAGTTAGAGAAAAATAGAAGTCTCATTTATTGTTGAGTAACAAGTTACCCTAAAACAGAATGTCTTAAAACAACAATTTTTTCTTTTTTTCTGCTCATGATTCTGTGGGTCCGCAGGTTAGCCAGGCATTCCCTAAGAACAGGCTTCCTTCTGGTCTCACCTGGAGCCTCAGCAGTGGCAGCCAGCTTGCTCCTCTTCTGAGTCTGGATGGTCCAAGGTGCCCTCCCTCATGTGATCTGCAGTTGATGCTGATTTTCAGGTGAGTCCTATGTTTCCATTAGGTATTCCAGGCTTCTCATGTCAGCAGCAAGATTCCCAGTAAGCAGCAGAATAAAGCAAACCCCAGTGCACGAGTGCTCTCAAGCCTCTGGTTAGGTCACATTCGCTAATATTTCCTTGGCTAAATAATATCAAATGTTGGCCAAAGCAACTCAGTGAATCAATGTGGCAGGGCATTTATTATTACAATCAGCTAAAACTAAGTAGTTAAAAATCAACCCTCTCTATAAGCATTCTTTTTTTTTCTTTTTAAGGATTTTATTTATTCACTTAAGAGAGAGAGAGAGAGAACATGAGCAAGTGAGGGAGCATGAGCTGTGGGGGAGAAGCAGAGTCCTTGCTGAACAGGGAGCCTGCTGTGAGGCTCACTCTCAGGACCCAGGGATCACGACCTGAGTAGAAAGCAGACACTTCACCCACTGAGCCACCCCGGTGCCCCCAACCCTCTTTATAAGGTGGTGTTCCACACTGGATACTAGAACAGAAAAAAAGACGTTAGTGGAAAAATTGGTGAAATCCAAATAAAGTCTGGAGTTTAATTAATAGTAACATACCGATATTTCTTTTTTTTTTTTTAAGATTTTTATTTTATTTGAGAGAGGGAGAGAGACAGAGAGACAGAGCGCGAGCACATGAGTGGGATGAGGGGCAGAGGAAGAAGCAGACTCCCTGCTCCCTCCCCTACCCTCCTCATTCACTTGCTTGCTCTAAAAAAAAAATAAATACTGAGAATAGGATCAGAGTGATTTATGAGAGAATTTAATGTGTGATTTATAAAAAAATAAAATAAATGATTCGTGAATCAGGCAGCTTCCCATCAGCAAGTAGAGAGGAGAGCTCCTGTGCACACTTTTTTTTTTTTTTTAAGATTTTATTTATTTATTTGACAGAGACAAAGAGAGAGAGAGCACAAGCAGGGGGTGTGTGAGAAGCAGGCTCCCTAGAAGCAAGGAGCCTGATACAAAGCTCCATCCCCAGGACCCTGGGATCATGACCTAAGCCAAAGACAGACCCAGGTACCCCATGTACTCTTATTAGGAGGGGCCAGGTGATAGATAATGCTATTTACAATTTTTGCACCAATTTTCTGTAAACTAGAATTATTCCAAAATTAAAAATTTCTTTTAGGGACACCTGGATGGCTCATAGTTGAGTGTCTGCCTTTGGCTGGGGTGGTGATCCCGGGGTCTTGGGATCGAGTCCTGTGTGGGGCTCCCTGCATGGAGCCTGCTTCTTCCTCTATCTGTGTCTCTGCCTTTCTCTCTGTGTCTCTCATGAATAAATAAATAAAATCTTAAAAAAAGAGAAAAGTTTCTTTTAAAAAACCAGCAGTCCTGCAACATACTGAAAAACTACTGGCCTATATAGCTTTATGGGTGATTGTTGCCAAATAACTCAAGTAATAGTCATCCCTCTTTTATTTAAATTGTTCTAGGGGGGAAACGAACAAGGGGTAGTGGAAAGAGAGGTGGGCGGGGTTGGGGTGATTGGTGATGGGCACTGAGGGGGGCACTTGGCGGGATGAGCACTGGGTGTTATGCTATATGTTGGCAAACTGAACTCCAATAAAAATTTTTAAAATTTTTTATTAAAAAAATTTTTTTAATCTTAAAAGTAAATACAGCTTATTTTAAAAATTCAAAAAAATATAAATTGTTCTAGGAGCACATGGCTGGCTTAGTTGGTGGAGCATGCAACTCTCAATCTTGAGGTTCTGAGTTCAAATCCTACTCTGGGTATAGAGATTATTTAAAAGTAAAAAAATCTTGAAAAAATTTGAAAAATGTTTCTAGAAAACTGAAAAAAGAAGGAATGCTTCCTAATTGACTTTATGAAATTAATATAATCTTAATAAGTAAGATTATGTAATACAATCTTAATATATAATTTCTTAATATGAAATTAATATAATCTTAATATGTAATATTTTATGAAATCAATATAATCTTAATAATCTTAATGTGTCCTTAATATGATTAAGGAAAATAGGAGAAAAAAATTATATACCAATGTCATTTATTTCATCCTAAAAAATATTAGCAAATTGAGTATATGTATATAATTGATCCAACTGGGATACAAAAATAATTTAAAAGTAGGAAACCCCAAGTTGGGTCCTCTGGGTGGAGCACTTGGTTAAGTGGCTGACTCTTGGTTTTGGCTCAGGTCATGACCTTAGGGTCATGAGGTGAAGCCTCACATCAAACTCTGTGCTCAGTACGGAGTCTGCTAGTTTCTCTCTCCCTGTCCCTCTCCCTCTGCCCCTCCCTGTGCTCTCTCTTTCTCATAAATAAATAAATAAATAAATAAATAAATAAATAAATATTTAAAAATAAAATTAGAAAACCCCAAGAAACTTATCAAGTTAACATAGCAAAGAAGAAAACCCAATTTTAGTATATGTGCTGCTGAAGCTAGCACAACAAAACCCATATAATCTTCTCAATAGATACAAATAGCATTTAAAAAAAAGAGTTTATTTATTTATTTGAGCGAGAGAGAGAGAGAGAATGAGAGAGATCATGAGCAGAGGGGAAAGGGGCAGAAGGAGAAGCAGACTCCCTGCTGAGTCAGGAGCCACATTATAGAGCTTGATCCCAGGACCCTGGGATCATGACCTGAGCCAAAGGCAGACACTTCACTGACTGAGTCACCTAGGCACCCCACAAATAGCATTTTTAAAAAAGATTTATTTTAGAGGAAGAAGGAGTGCATGTACATGTGCATAAGTGTGGGGACCGGCAGAGGGAGAGGGAGAGAGAGAGAGAATCTAGAGCAGACTCCCCACTGAGCATGGAGCCTGATGTGGGGCTCTCTCTCACCACTCAGAGATCATGACCTGAGTCAAAATTAAGACTCAGACACCCAACTAAGTCACCCAGATGCCCTGCTAACAAATAGCATTTGATAACAATTTAACATCACTCATTATAAAAAACTCTTGACCATTTCAGAGTTGAAGGAAACTTCCTAAACCTGAGACAAGATATTTGTCAAATATCTACAGCAAAGGATATTCTTTTTGTTGTTGTTGTTATTTTTAAGATTTTATTTATTTACTTGTGAGAGACACAGAGAGAGAGAGAGAGAGAAAGGCAGAGAGATAGGCAGAGGGAGAAGCAGGCTCTCTGCAGAGAGCCCAATGTGGGACTCATGGCGGGGGACTCAAGGATCACACCCTGGGCCAAAGGCAGGCGCTAAACCCCTGAGCCACCTAGGCGTCCTAGCAGATGATACTCTTAATGGTGAGACTTAAGATGTATTTCCTTTGAAATCAGATATGAAAAAAATCTACATGTGTAGTGCTGATACCATGCAACATTGTACTAGATATTTTAGCTAGCATAGTAAAACAAGAACTGAAAAGATAAAAATTGCAGTGGAAGAAAAAACTGCAATTTTATGTGCAGATGACTCGTCTAGATAAAATATTCAAGGAAATCCACAGGTAAACTAAACTAGGAAGTGTTCAGTAAGATGGTTGCATATAAGGTTAGTATAAAAAATATGATAGAAAAATTTAATTGAAAAAAAAAAGAAAAATTTAATTGTTTCCCAGAGGAACATGGAACAGGGTGAAGAATAGTAGTCTTCACCCAGGTGTATACACTTTGTTTCTTGAAAGAAAGATGGGGTTCCTGGATGGCTCAGTTGGTTAAGTGTCCTACTCTTGATTTCAGCTCAGGTCATGACTTCAGGGTGGTGGGATGGAGCTCTGTGTCAAGTTCTGTGCTCAATGGGGAGTCTGCTTGTCCCTCTCCCTCTTCCCCTCTCCCCATGCTCATGCACACTTTCTCTCAGATAAATAAACAAGGGACGCCTGGGTGGCTCAGTGGTTAAAACTGCCTGCCTTCGGCTCAAGGTATGGTCTTGGGGTCCCAGGATCGGGTCCCACATTGGGCTCCCTGCATGGAGCCTGCTACTCCCTCTGCTTGTGTCTCTGCCTCTCTCTGTGTCCTTCACAAATAAATAAATTCATAAATAAATCTTTTCTTAAAAATTGGTTCTTTAGAAGGGGTACTGGGAAGAGCTTTCATTTCCTTATCTGTACCACTTCAGCATTCACTGAACAGTACTTCCTGAGTGAGCACCTCCCCGGTGCTGGGCTTTGTGCCAGGCCTTGGAGATCAGACTCCTAGTGTTGGAGTGGAGCATGGGCTGCGATAATGTGTGCGAGGGGCATCAGCATGGTGGCTGGAGCACGGCTGCACTCAATATATGGTGACCATTATTATTACTGGCTCCTAAGGAAAGGCATGAAGTTTTCAGCTGCCAAGATAAAGAGTCAGTCTCTCATTAGTCCTGCCCTTGGCTTTATTGCACCCAACACATGTTCATTAAAGTCTGTGTTCAGCCTATTCCACACAGCCCAGCATGTAAACAAGTCATCAGGGGCAGAGGCCCCTAGTGGGGCAGCCCCAGCACCTGGGGATGTGGCGGGTGCAGGGAGGCTCGTAGACTCCATGGATCCGGAGAAGAAGGATGGAGCCCTGGTGGCGCTGTGATGGCCTCTTGAAGTAGACGAGGGGTCTCCTGGACCTCCACACAGGCCTGGCTTTGGCCCTCATTTCTTGCTGCTTGGGCCTCTATCCCTTAGCCGCAGAATCGAACACAGTATAACAAAAGGAAATAAGCAGGACCTCACACTTGGGTGGCATTTAAGTTTGCTGTTGCTCAGAGTCTGTTTTTGAACTAAAGGAATTTTGTGTGGGGCAGGATTGGGTGCGGGGTGTGGGGTGTGCCTCACTTCATTGTTCCAGCACAAAAGAATCACCCAGTTCTCTGAAAATTCTGGAAGCCCTTCCACGCCAAAATAGCTCAAGGATGTGCCAATGCTCAGAAGGCCCGAGGTTGGAGCTCCTGTTGGTGGGGAGCTTTTAAAACTGGCCTCCTGGCACCGCGAGCAAGGCTGCTTACAGCCCTGGGTGTGGGGCATGTCTTGGAGGGCAGGGAAGTGCCTCCCTGGATCCAACACCCACTGCACGAGGCAGGCGCCCTGGCTCTAAACTTTCCCATAGTTTCGGTTGGAAGATGCCGTCTTTGAAACTTCGCTAGGCTCTGACGCCAGCCAGTTTCCTCCTGGTCTGGAGCCCAGGGACCACGGTCCAAGCATGCCCAAGCCCTCCTGCTGGGCTTGCACCCCTGAAACTGGCCTTGGCTCTGTGGCCTGGGAGCCCAAGAAACTCTTGTTGGCAGGCAGGGACAGAAGTGGTAAGAGTACTCAGTCTGCTGCTCCTGTCAGGGTTAGTCTGTCTTTCTTGCCGTCTTTCTTCTAGCTTTCTCTCCCTTTCTTTCTTTCTTTCTTTCTTTCTTTCTTTCTTTCTTTCTTTCTTTCTTTCTTTCTTTCTTTCTTTCTTTCTTTCTTCTTTCTTTCTCTTTCTTTCTTCTCTCTCTTTTTCTTTTTTTCTTTCCTCCACTCTCCTTTCTTTCTTTGTTTCTTCTTTCTCTTTCTCTTTTTCTCTTTCTTTCTTTCTTTGGACCTTTCTTTCCCATTGCCTCAAGCCTAGAGCTCTGTAGCTCCCTGCCAGCATTGCCTCCTCACTGGCTGGCAAAGCCTGCTTGGACAGAAGGCTGGTAATTTGTGACTCATGGCCTGTCTCTGACCATGGGCAGTGCTGAGTCACTGGGGCTTGCCTGTTCTGCCGAGGAGTGCCAGGGGTGGGGTAGCCCCCTAGGAAGGCACTGGCAGGGGTGGGGGGACGCCCCCTTACCTGCTGGGTGGGGCTGGCCTCAGCTCATGGGGGCGCAGAACCTGCCTGCCGGGGCTGTGCCCCTTGAAGAAACCCATGCAGCCAGGTCTGTGCTGTTGTATCTGGGGCATCTGCCTCAGGAAGGCCTCCCCGCTTGGGTCCCCTTGGTCCCTGGGACTCCGCTGGCTGTTGGCCCTGACTGGAGCGTACCTTGCATAATCAAGGCTGCTGCAGTGGGTGGTCTGTCCACTGTCTCTCTGGAGATCTTGAGATTCTGAGTCCTGGGTGAGCCAGGGATGGTGAGGCTGCCGACCTGGGTCCTCCAGCCACTGACTTGATCTTCCTTCATATTTCACTTAGAAAAGGACAGAAGTAAAAACAGTGAGGAGCACCATTTCATGGGTTCTGCTCATCAGATTGTCAGAACATTTGAAAGGACTGATAATGCCCAGTGTTGAAGAGAATGTAGGGAAACGGATGCTGTTCTGTGAAAGTGGCTGCAAGAGGCCCAGCCCCTTTCAGAAGGGCCACTTGGCAGTACCTACTAGTCTTCATTCATTATTTTATTTAGATTCAAGTTAATTAACATATAGTGTAGTATTGGTTTCAGGAGTAGACTTTTTTTTTTTTTTAAGATTTTATTTATTCATTCATAGAGACACAGAGAGAGAGAGAGGCAGAGACACAGGCAGAGGGAGAAGCAGGCTCCATGCAGGGAGCCCGACATGGGACTCGATCCCGGGCCTCCAGGATCACGCCCTGGGCTGAAGGTGGGGCTAAACCACTGAGCCACCGGGGCTGCCCAGGAGTAGACATTTTTGAAGTGTCTATTAACATTTTAAAAACACATATACTTTTTTTAGAGATTTATTTTTGGGATCCCTGGGTGGCTCAGTGGTTGAGTGCCTGCCTTTGGCTCAGGTTGTGATCCTGGAGTTCCCAGATCGAGTCCCACATCGGGCTCCCTGCATGGCACCTGCTTCTCCCTCTGCCTGTCTCTGCCTCTCTCTCTGTGTGTCTCTCATGAATAAATAAAATCTTTAAAAAAAAGCAACAATTAAATAAAGACCATTAGTAGGGTGATGTATAAATAAAGTAGGCTCTACTTTTGAATACAACTGTGAAAAAGAACAGGGTAGATCTGCATGTACTGAGTGATATGAAAGGGTGTTTGTGATCTAAAGTGAAAACAAGTCATAGAATCACATATTTCATAGGGCCTATTAAACAAGCAGAACCTTGTATGTGCGTGTATACAGCTCTGCATGCACACGCATTCACACATCCACATATGGAAGTATGTTAATAGTGGTTTTCTCTGGAAACAGTCTGATCTTTGAGATAATGGGAGACTTTCACTTTGTAATCTTTATATTCCCATTTCGTGTGACATTTTTACAAGTGGGTCTTTTAAATAAAAACAAAACAAAACAAAACAAAACAAAAACAAAATAAACAGATGTCCTCATGCATGATGAAGACTCATATGTGTGTGTATAAATATGTCTATATATGAGAGATGGGAGAAGAGTTCGAGATTTCTCCTGCCTCCCCCAGGGCTGAAAGCTCTTCCCAGAGCCCATCCTCCCTCAGGTCGGATCACCCAGTTGGTGCCACAACTGGGCCTAACTCCCATTCCTACACAGCTTCCCATGTTGACCCCCCACCTCTCCATGTTACTTCCTTGGGAGGGGGGGGCTGTCCCCATCCTGTGTTCCCAGAGTTCCCTGCCTGTTTCCTTTGTGGCCACTTCACACTGGTTACACCCCTAATTTGCTTCCATGCAGCAACAAACTAAGGTGGCATCCTGCCCCTCATATGCATAGAGAGGAGCCTGGGGACTTGTGCAGTGAGTAAATGAATAGAAGGGGATGCTTGGGTGGCTCAGTGGTTGAGCGTCTACCTTGGGTTCAGGTTGTGATCCCAGGGTCCTGGGGTTGAGTCCTGTATCGGGCTCCCTACGGAGAGCCTGCTTCTCCATCTGCCTGTGTCTGTCTCTCTCTCTCTGTGTCTCTCACGAATAAATAAATAAAATCTTAAAAAAAAAAAAAAAAGAATAGAAGGATGCTGGGGGAAGGGACCCCTGCCATCACTCAGCCCACTTTCCCATCCAATGCCCAAATGCCCTCTGCTGGCACCTCTGGTGGTGGGGCGCCCACTCCTGTCTGGGCAGCTCACTGGGCCTTCCTGCGCAGAGTAAGCGGCTCCCCGTGCTCCACAGGGAGAGGGCCAGGGGGTCCCGCATTTCCCAGGTAAATTTAGTCTGTAATCAGTCCAGCAGGCAATTTCGGAGCTTGACAGCCTGAAATGCAATGCCTCCCTCTCTCCAGCCGGGAGAGCCTGCCAGCGAGACCTCATCCAGTCCTAGCAGGCCAGCCCCACCCTAACCATCGTGTTGGCAGGGTAAATTAAGCATTAAAAACAAACTAATTAGTACTTCAGGGTAGCTTCATTCACAAAATTACCTCACTGAGGACGTGTCTCATTTATAACCGACTTAATTAAAAGAAACTCGGTAAATTCCTGTAACAGATGAGGACAGCACTTTCTAGAAACGCCGTAATTGAAATGTTTTACTGCGTGTATCAAATGGTTATTAAATCTTTAATATCATAATTCCTTAAGAATGCCATTGTCAGTGACAAACAGCAACCCTCACAACAAAGGAGCTAATTGTTCCCTCCTCTTGGCTCCGCAGCCCACAGGAAGTCATAACTTCTCTGTTGTACTTCTTTCTTTGCATTTTTAATGCGTATGGGTGCGTGCCAGCCCTGGGAGGAATCCACCATAAAGATTAAGAATGGGAAGAAGCCCTGTTTCTGACTGGTTGACTTGAGGTTTAGAAAAAAATGCACCTTTCCCAGGTGAGGCTCTGGCAGGCATTGGTTGAGTATCTGCCACTGTGGGTGGGCTGTGGCCTTGGGGTAGCACAGGGATGCTGAGTGACTCCCCCAAGTTACCCAGCAATGTGGAGTTTGGAGAAAGCTCCCCTGTGCGGTGTTGGGTGGCCTGGCTGAGGCTCCGTGGGAATGTGCCCTGAGGCAGGCAGGATAAAGTGTGTACAACCTGACCTCCACTCCCCCTCCCCCCCATACCAGGCTTCCTCCCCACCAGCTCCTAGGGACTCACTCCATGCAGGGGCCCCAGGCGCGTCTTTGTGCAGGATGGGTGCCAGGCCTTCTCCCCTGAGCACCTGGCCCTGGAATGGCTGATGGGAGGAATCTGCAGAGTGGTGGAGGGCTGGCCAGTGGGTTCATTGACCCAGAAGAAACTGGTAAAATACGGACACTCTCAAGCTTCGGAGGGGGCATTGAAGGAGCTTATGAATAGAGTCTGAGGCCTTTTCAGAAGGAAGGGATTGAAGGCATCCTTTTGCTGGCTTGCTGGATGACTGGGCGAGGGGCACGGCCACTTCTTGCTCTGGTTTCCTTTCCTCTGAAAGAGGTGGAAATGTTACGAGGGCCTGTGTTCGGAGTCACAGTGATTGAGCGTGACTCCTGCTTGGTTATGTATCGTGGGATTTGGGGCCTCTGTCCCTTAACCTTGTAGAACGAGATGCTTGGCTTCAGGGCCTGGAGGTCAGGGTCCAGTGAGCCAGCTCCTGAAGCAGCAAGCACAGTAACTGGCACACGGGCAGCGCTCAGTAAATGGATTCACATTAATTGTTAATACAATCTGATCTGGGTCCAGAGGAAGGAGAAATAGAGTGGATCACGTGGTGCCATGTCCAGATGGTGGACCGGCTGACTGCATCAGGTTCTTACAAACAAGTCCATGAAGAGGAGCTGAGTGGGAAAGGCAGTGTGAGGTGCTCTGACCCCAAACCAGAATGCAAATTACTTTGCAACAGTCTTTCTTGGAAAGTGCCGTTGACCTGGTCACCCTGACCCGCGGAAGCACACCGGGCTGTCTTCCTTCTAGCTGCAGTTGAGCATACATGAGAGCTGCCTACATTCTCTTAGTATCAGAGCTGGCGGGACCGGTAGAATGAGCTAGATTGATGGGGAAACCGAGGCACAGGGTGGGTGATTCTTGGTTCCCAACTGGAGAGCTATGGCTGGTTTGGAGTCAAGGCCCAGCCTCCTGGCTCCCGGTCCAGTGCTCCTTGTACAATTCACTGCTATTGTCCAGACAGCCACTGGCCCCCTGGACATCTTTTAGAGAACTGGAAGGAGGTTCCTTCTCCATCCTTGTAATTAGAGGGTCCTGGCTGGATTTTAGCCTCACTGACTTCCTCCACCACGTGCTGTCATACAAGGCACAACCCAGAGGCCATATGTGATATGATCTACTGCCCCCTCTTCCTGCAGCCGGAATTATACACATTTTCCTAGCTAGGCCTCTTCCACAGAGGAGTGTGGGTGGGTATGGGTTGGCTCCCCTGATCCCCCAGATGCTCCCATGGATTTTTTTTTTTTTTTTTTTGCTTGAGGTGGGAGGAATTGTTATCCATCTGGGTCACAGCCTCCTCCCCTACTCTGACTCTGGCTACCACCCACATGCCCAAAGCCAGTTTACCAAAATCGATATATCCAGCAACATCCCCATCCCCAAATATTAGAATATTAGAAATCCCCCTTATTTCTAATATTCTTTTGGAAGAAGTTTTCCATCTTTTGAGTTTTTCAAAGAGATTCTTAAGCCAGTTTGCATTAGGGTGGTTCTGCCTTAACTCCAGGTCAACCAAAGCACTTTAGAAGCTTCTAAGAAATGGAAGACCTTGAGAGAAAGTCATTCATGTGTAGAAGAAGGGGCAATCATTCCCCATAATCAGGAAAACAGTGGCTTCTGTATTTCACACTCTCCTTATTGCACATTCTCTTTTATCTCTGCCCCTTTCGGGGGTGGAGGGTGGGGGTGTGTGGAGGTCTTACAAGTGTAAAAGGGGCTTCTCTTCAGCATGTCCCCCAAAGGATGCACTGAAGAACAGAAGGGTTCAATAATTTAAGAGCAAACTGTATGATCACCAGAAAATAGAACTATTGACTTGTCTGGAAAGGGAAGGTGTATCAAAGCTGGGTACAGGGGATGACACTATAAAAGAGAAGGTGGCACAATTAATTCATCTAAATTTCCACATGTAAAGCAAAACAAAACATAATCAACTGAGAAATAGGCCTCAGAAGCTTTAAAAATGCTTGTACTATTTGAACCAGGAATTCAACTTATGCTGAATCTCTGGTAATGAATAGCCCTTAAATATGGAGTTCAGTTATACATTGAATTATTTATCGTGGAATTATTTGTGACAGCAGAGGGGAAAGAAAAACAGAAAATAGTCTACATATGCAGTGATTGAGAAATGGCTCAATCCACCTAAAAGAATATTATGAGGTCATATTATTTTTTTATTTTTTATTTATTTTTTTTTTTTAATTTTTTTTAAAATTTTTTTTATTTATGATAGTCACACAGAGAGAGAGGCAGAGACACAGGCAGAGGGAGAAGCAGGCTCCATGCACTGGGAACCCGATGTGGGATTCGATCCCGGGTCTCCGGGATCGTGCCCTGGGCCAAAGGCAGGCGCCAAACCGCTGCGCCACCCAGGGATCCCTATTTTTTTATTTTTTAAAGATCTTATTTTTAGGGGCACCTGGATGTCTCAGGGGTTGACTGACTGTCTTTAGCTCAGGTCGTGATCCTGGGATCCTGGGATGAAATCCCACAGGGGGGTTCCCGCAGGGAGCCTGCTTTCCGGCTCTGCCTGTGTCTCTGCCTCTCTCTGTGTGTTTCTCATGAATAAATAAATAAAATCTTTTAAAAAATTATCTTTAGTAATCTCTACACCCAATGTAAGGCTCGAACTTGCATTGGGTATAGCATTTAAAATTATTTTAGTGGGCAGCCCAGGTGGCTCAGTGGTTTAGTGCCACCTTCAGCCCAGGGCCTGATCCTGGAGTCCTGGGATCAAGTCCCACGTCCGGCTCCCTGCATGGAGCCTGCTTCTCCCTCTGCCTGTGACTCTGCCTCTCTTTCTCTGTGTGTGTCTCTCATGAATAAATAAATAAAATATTTAACAGAATTTTAAAAAATGATTTTAGTGGTGCCTGGCTGGCTCAGTCAGTAGAGCATGGGACTCTTGATTTTGGGGTCGTGGGTTAAAGCTGCACATTGAGTGTAGAGATTACTAAAAATAAACTTTAAAAAAAATAGATAAAAATGTTCACCAAGAGGCAGTGATACATAGTATCAGCAATATAGGTTTGGAGTTAGCCAAACCTACATTAGAAATCAGGTGCTACCTGTATAAACTTGGGATAATCTCTCTCTAAATCTCAGTTTAGACATCTGTAAAATGGAGATAAGAAGAGTACCCACTTAAAAAAAAAAGAGTACCCACTTTGTAGGGTAATTGTGTGACACGAGATAATGTATATAAAAAGACTCATTGCAAAGGAAGCCCTCAATTGTCACATTATGATGATCATTCTTTTGCAGAACTTAGACAGTTATCCATGTTCACTCATTCTTGAATTCAGCAAATATTTATTGAGGTCATATTTGTGCTAAATACTGCTCTAAATATTGGAGCTACAACACTAAATATGTTCATGCTACCTGAAAGAAACAGAAGGTATGCATGCAGCTTGAGCCCAGATGTGTTAAAAATAAAAAGATGCCCGGGAAAAAAAAAAGACTAGAAGGAAATAGACCAAGATATTAGCTGAAATTGTCTTTGGATAGTGAGGCCATTGGGTGATCGGTCCTTACTATCCAATATTCCTTAATGAATATGAATTTCTTTTATAAGGAGTAATGTTTTTAGGGGTTGAAAAAAGAAAAAAATGCTGGTGCCTGTTGATTAGCCTTTTATGACCGAGGATCATGCTTTCTGTGCATGTTGTGAAAAGCGGGGCACTGCGGTGAACCATGCCTCTGAGACCCACCCCCCATGTCCTCCTGCAACGTCAAGCCAGACCTACCATCCCACGTGGGAACAACACTGGCTTGTGCTGATTTGTTCTGAATGCATCCACATTGCACAAAAAGTGTGCAAAATCAAAACAGAACAGCAAAGCAAAAAGTAAACACCCCAAAGGATTTATAGCTGATGGCGGGGTCTGTAGCACCATGAGATGATAAAATACTTCTTGGCCATATGACTGCGAGGAAGCAGCATCAGCGGAGAGATCCACAGGCCGCCCCGCCCCTGCCCCCGCCCCGGGCTCCCTGAGCTTCCTCCTGTGGGGCTCTGTGGAGACTGTGGGAATAGGCAGGAGCATGTCGTTTCTCTCTCCTATAGAAACGATGCTCGATCCTCGGAGGCCCACCTCACGCTCCTGCCCTGGAAGCCTTGCGGGTCCCCGGGGCACCTCTCTTCACCCCACCTTGACCTCCTGTTTGGAGAGACCTCGGCAGCACCTCTGATGTTGCCCCTCCCTTCAAGCCGCGGGGACACTGACACATCTCTGTTGCCTCTCAGTGGGTCCTGTCCCCGCACGGGCCTCCCGCCTGCGTGTCTGCAGTCACGCACCACTCAACTCCTTATTAACCAGGGCTTCTAGCCTGCCCCAGCAGGCGGCCTTGCAGGCAAAAAGCATCCCTTTGTTCCCTTTCTATGACCTACTTAGGTATCAAAAGCTTCATTCCCTGGGGAGTTTCCAGGAAAGCAGCTCTGAGGAGGGGCAAGGGAAGGGCTCTGAGGGTCAAGGACGCTGTCTGGCTCCCAGCCCTGCCGGGTGCAAGAGTGTGTCCCTTCCTTCTCAGGGCACTTACTTCCTTCATTTCCACCTGGGGTGTGTTTGGTGGGGGCAGGGGAGGTGGCTAAGATCACTTGACACGGCCCTAACGGCGCAGCCACAACACAGGCTCAGAGCACCCTCAAATCAGGCCCTGTGGCTCTTTATCTTCACCCCCACTTAACAGATCAGAAAACCGAGGTCCAGAGATGTTACACGACAGGCCCAAGGTCACCCAAGAGGCAGGTGGTGGAGTTGAGATGGAAAGCAGAACGGATGCTGCTGACCACTCTGCAAGGTGTTTTAAAACCAGCTTCAATTTGTGGGGAGGACTCCTTTCTTCTATTTTGAGGTGCTGCTCCAAAGGACACAGCACTCAGAGGCCTGCAGCCTCCTTCTGGCCTTCACTCAACCCTCTTAGACCTTGGATGGGTCCTCCGATTTCTGGCTGTGGGAGGCAGAATAATGTTCCCTACCATCCTAAAATGTCCATGTCCTAACCCCTAGAACCTATGAATATGTCCACTGACATGGACAAGAGACTCCACAGATGTGAGGAGTGAAGGAGCTGCAGCTGGGGAGATCATCTTGGGCTATCCAGGTGAGGCCAAGGTAATCACAAGGCTCCTTCAAGGGGGAGGCAGGAGAGTTGGTCATAGGAGATAGGACAAGAAAAGCAGAGGCCTGAGAGAGATTCTTCGAAGATGCTGCATTGTGGGCGTTGCTGCAGGCTTTAGAGATGGTGGGTGAGGTCACCAGCCAAGGAATACAGGCAGCTTCTAGAAGCTGGAAAAAGCAAAGAAATGATTCTTTCCTGGAGCCCCCAGAAGAAATGCAGCCCTGCTGGCACCTGGATCTTAGGACCTCAGACCTCCAGATCTGTAAGATGATAAATGTGTGTTGTTTTGAATCACCTAAGTTTGTGGTAATTAGTTATAGCAGCCACAGGAAACGAATTTGCTGGGCTCCAGCTGTCCCCTCTGTAAACAAGTAGGGTGGCCGGCTGGATGGGCCATACACACTCTGCCTTTTTCCAGAGGCTTTGCAAGTCCCAGCCACAGAGCCTGGGTTGTTTTGACTGATTTTGTGGACTTTGTTAGGGAATCTTGATCCTTAGCTGTTCTTTATCCTCTGTGGAAAGAGCGGTTGCTTTGTCTCTTGGGGCCCTGGGGCAAGGGGCAGTTTGGCCTGTAATTGGGTTGGCCAAACCCCACAAGGCAAGAAAATAGTACAGCTCTGCAGAGCAGGCCTTGCTGGGGGTTGCTGGGTCCTTGCATTGGAACTTGTCTTGAGACCAGCCCCTCAAAAGGTCAAAACTGCCCTCTGGCTCCCATGCAGAATTATAGCCTCCCTTCCGCAGAATGGCCGAGGTTGAGGGTGCCTCCATGAGGGCTCTGAGCTCCATGTGGTCCCGTTCTCTTCTATGTTCCCAGCACTGCCACAGCGACTCAGAGAGCAGGTGCTCGAGAAATGGGTGTTGAATGAATGAATGATTCAGTGACACACATCACACAGTCATTTCTATACCTAGACGCATAGCTAGACATGCACCTGCATACAAGTCTCACACAGTCACACACCCGGATGGAAATGTGCACACAGATGCATGGAGATGTGCACACACGTGGGGCTGAGCCCCACTCTGAAGGAAGACAGGACACTGTTCTGGGGAGGGAGTTAGAATACCAGCTAGTTTAACAGGGTCTTGGGAGCTTTAATAAATCCATGGTCACCAGAGGCTTCCCTGTGGGGCCCAGCAGCTGAGGAGGGACCCAGGCAGGAAGAATGGGGCAGATTCTCCATCGATAGAAGGTGGGTAGCCAGATGCTGGCTGCCGTTGGTGGGTACACACACCTGCGTACGGTGTGACCTAGGGACCGAGAGGGGACTGGGGGCCCCGCACAGATGTCTGAGTTGCCTCCCTGTGTGTGGAGATGAACCTCTGAATTTCAGGTCCTGAATCACAACCCATCCAGATCCCGGAGGAGGCCCAACTTTGGAGGCTTCTTAGAAAGGAAGCAATGCAAGCTAAAAATCCCCCTGGTAGAGGGATAGGGGAGGGAGGCAGGTGGTGAGCAGAGAAGATCCCTGCTCTTGAGTTAGAGGCTTGGTCCAGTCTTAGTCTGTTGCTTACCAGCTGTGTGACCTTGGGCTGGTTGGTTAAGTGGTAGCTTCATCATCTCTGCGGTGGGCTAATGGAGGTCCTTACTTGTCAGAGCTGGAGGGGTTAGGTGAGGGAATGAGAGTCAAGTGCTCAGCTCACTGCCAAGGAATTAAAAAATGGTAGTCTGAGAAAACAGAGGTGCTCAACCCAAAGGGCACTCAACCTATTCTAGATCAGAATAACCAGGGAGGACATGAGGAGTCCTCTCCAGCCACTTGCCACCAGCTGGTCCCACAGTCTAGAATCCTGCTCTAAGCAGGCTGGTTCTGGGAGAGGTATGGGTCATGGGCCCATGTTGACCTGGTGAGGCTTGCTGTGTGACCTTGAGTAGATAGCTTTGTGTCTCTGAGCCCCAGCTGCCTCATTATCCCCTGCCCGGAGAGCTCTGAACCTCAAATGAGACTGTGCCTCTGAAAGTCTCAGAGGAAGTAAAGAATCCTTCATCAGCTGGGAGTACCTCTGGCCGTCCTGGGACACTGGGAAATGATGACCCACCGTTCACCCCCGAGTCTCTGACCACTGGCGAGTCTCTGACCACTGGCTCATAGTTTCTCCCCGAGGCTCTTGACTGGATCTGACGGCTGGGCCAGCTGGGCCTCTGTGGGTCTGCCTTTTCAGCTCCCATTCTCTTATCCAAACAGAGAAAAAAGGCCCAGCAGAGTCCCTCCCCAGGCATGTCTGTCAGGGCCTACATGCCCTGGGTGCAGAGACAGGAGAGCCCCAGATGCCCGGAGCATCCTGCTTTCTGCCTTATGGTGTGATCCCTCCAGAGATGGAGCCTTAGAGGAGCCCAACTCATTGGAAAGCTCAAGTCCAAGTCTCAAGTGAGGCTGTGCCTGGCCATCTCTCCTCTGTAGCCTCAAGGGCTGAGTGAGTCCCCATTGTCTCATCTGTTGGCCAGGAATTCCTACGGGGCAGGGCCCAGGTATACATCACCCGGTCCTGGGCACTCAGCAGGGCCTTGTGGGCTACCAGGGTGCTAGGGTGGGGGTAGACAGGGGCTATGAGGTCCAGAATCACTGGGCTTGGTTTTCAATGCCATGTGCCACCTCCTCACCTTTCCGTGCTAACAGGGCCTGGTCCCCAGCCAAGCCCACACTGCCCAGGCTGAGCACAGGATGGCTGTGGCCTTGAGCCCGCCTCGGTGGCTATCGGACCCCAGGTCATTAGTGCTGGGTCATTGGGCGGCCTTCTTTCCGAGCCTGCCACACCCTCTTTGACTCATTCTGAGACAGCATTGCCATGAGGGTTTCTGGCCTCTGAATTCACCTTTGGTTTGGTTTCTGCTCGGGCAGCTCAGAGCAGTTTTGTTTTTAA
Organism: Canis lupus baileyi; assembly: GCF_048164855.1. Taxonomy (NCBI): domain Eukaryota; kingdom Metazoa; phylum Chordata; class Mammalia; order Carnivora; family Canidae; genus Canis; species Canis lupus. Next base: position 23,470,868 of record NC_132847.1, on the reverse strand, counting down.
GTACAAACCCACAGAGCTGCTTTCCCCTTTCTCTGATCCCCCAAAACAAACAAAGGATGTTGGTCTGCATTTTGGTTTGTTTTGAAGCTGAGAGGAAAGTGAGGGAAATGGGTCACATCAGGGGCTTCGAGGGTGGCCAGGTTGGTGAGGGAATGTGAGGGTGAATGGGGAGGGGCGGGTGGTGGCTGGGATGGCGTCTCACTCCCTCGAAGGGCACCCCGGGTGGGCTCTGCTCCCCTGGAGCTCCCCCATCAACAGGAATGTGAGAGCTGGGGACCTCTCAGGGGGCCAGGAGAAGGACTCCACATTGAAGGGAGAAGACCCAGGTCAGAGTCATGGCTCTGAGTTCCCTCACTGTGTGACATTAGGCAAGGCCTGCTTCTCCCTGAATTTCAGCTTCCTGAGGCATCAAGCTCTGTTCCATCCTATGGAACATCCCCTTTTGCTGATGGGGAGCAGGGGAGGCACCACTGATGGGGAGACACTTATGATCTGACTTCCAGGTCTACCCTGAGTAGCTAGTCCTAGATCCATTGGAAAGCGCTTTGTATCTGCTGGGACCTTGGCCATCAGATGTGGTCTCCCCCAGCCCAAGCTCCCCTCCCCATTCTTCCCTCTGGTCTGGTAGAGGCCCCCTATCTGGGGTCTATGATCCATGCATGTGCCCCCACTGGTTCTGTGACCCCTCCAATAGGGTATGCAATTTCCTGAAACAGAAAAGATCAGTCCAAGGAATTTTCAGTCCAAGGGCAGAGAGGTCTCTTTTCTGACACTTCCCAAGGAAAGTCTAGGAAAAAAGTCACCTGAGCAAGGTGAACTCCATTGTGCCCAGAGCTTCCAGGAGACCAGCGATGTTCAGAAGGAGGTGCTGGGCTGGCCAAGTCCTTGAACCACCAAGGGAAGGAGCTGGAGGTGTTTCTCCTTCAGTGACAATGAGTTGAAAAGTGAGCACATTTGTTCCAGAATAAATCAACTGGATCCTAAATAGTTTAAAATTTAAATTTCTTTATTAAAATCCATCGGGCCAGGGATCCCTGAGTGGCTCAGCAGTTTAGTGCCTGCCTTCGGTCCAAGACATGATCCTGGAGTCCCTAGATCAAGCCCCATGTCAGGCTCCCTGCTCATTGGGGGGGGGGGGGGGGTCTACTTCTTCCTCTCCCTCTGCCCCTCCCTGCTGGTGTTCTCTCTCTCTTGCTCACCCTCTCTCTCAAATAAATAAAATCGTAAAAAAAAAAAAAAACTAATAGACTCCATCTGTTCGACAGTTCTTAATCTTTTGTGTTTTTAATCTTTCTAGTGGAAAGGGGTTCACATCCCTCCATGCTGAGCTTTTAGGAAGTTGAGGGAATCCAGGGAGAGATGACTGGCTCAGGTGCCCCATTTCTCATTTGGGGTAATTGGGCTTTTTTTCAAAGGGTACTTTGGAGAGATGTGGAGCCAGTTTCTTCTTTTAAGGCATGTGATGCCTGCTTAGAAGTAAGTCTCTCTTGGTTACCAGATCAGAAGGTAACTTTCTTGGGGACCCATGGGAAGGAGGCCCTGGACTCCTGGGCCCCAAGAGGGGCCTATTTTGGTGTTCCTGGAGCTCTTTAACCTAAAAAGGAGGTAACGACACCCCCCTTTTATTTATGTATTTATTTTAAATACTTTATTTATTTATTCATGAGAGACAGAGAGAGAGAGAGAGAGAGGCAGAGACACAGGCAGAAGGAGAAGCAGGCTCCATGCAGGGAGCCCCATGTGAGACTCCATCCGGGACCCAGGATCATGCCCTGGGCCGAAGGCAGAGGCTCAACCACCAAGCCACCCAGATGCCGCCCATCTCCCCCTTTAAAGTAATTTCTACACCCACTGTGGGACTCGAACTCACAATCCCGAGGTCAGGAGCCAGCGGCTCTACCGACTGAACCAGCCAGGAACCCCAGCCCTTTTGATGTCTTAGTTGAGCAGATCATCGGTGGGTGGGAATTTGCGCGGTTCAGGTTGCAGCACTGCTTCTAGGACCCCTTGCAGCCCCAACGAAGCTCCACCAGGAACAGCGTGGAAATCCGGGGGGGGGGGGGGGCGCCTGTCGGTTGACCTCCCACACCCGGAGGGGATAAGACTCCAAGCGGCCGCGGCTCGCGCCGACAGCCCAGGCTCGGAGCGCGGCCCCCTCCCGGGCGCTCGGGTTGCGGCGAGCCGGGCCCGCCCCCGCATGGCTTCGGGCGGCTTCTGGCGCCACCTGCTGGCTGCTTCTCTCGCAGCGCCCGGATCTCCCCCTGGCCACGGCGGGTCCTCGCCCCGAGTCAAAGGAGGTCTTTCACGAAACTCCTACCAGCGGCAGAGGGGGGAGAGGCACCCCAGACGGATTAAATCATCATCTCTCGGGGTGAGGCTGGCATCCACGTTTTTTAGAATTCTCCAGATGGTGCCAAAGTAAAGCCAGGGTTGGGAATCACTGTGGGGGCAAGCGGGTTGGTTCCCCAGGCCTGGGCTAACCCACCAGCAAGGGGGAGTCCAAGGGGCTGGGGAGAAATTTCAGAGGCTTTCTGAAGAACATGCCTCACTCTCCTTGAGTAGACCTACTCAGTGCTCTGGAAATTCAGAGGCATGCGGACCAGGGAGTCGTGATCGCTCGGTGGAGAATGTTGCAACTAAAGAACCGAGTCTCTGATCTGGCCTTGACGTTAGGGTCTATGGACATTTCATGGGAGTCCCCAGGTTTTCTATGAGCATTTGCTCATTTTGTGTCTTATCTCAGGGAAAATATTTAAAAATCAACATAGACACACTTTGCATTACTTGGAGGTTTATTAACTGACTCTCTCTCCCAAGGTTTTAGTAATCCAAGGTCCATTTGGAACCTTTTTTTTTTTTTTTTAAGATCTTATCTATTTATCCATGAAAGACAGAGAAAGAGGCAGAGACATAGGCGGAGGGAAAAGCAGGCTCCCTGCAGAGAGCCCAATGTGGGACTCCAACCCTGAACTCCAGGATCACGCCCTGGGCCCAGGACAGACGCTCAACCACTGAGCCACCCAGGCGTCCCTGGAACTTACTGTCTTATTGATGCTAAACAGAACTACTTTAGTTGTCATGGGCAAATTAGCAAAGGGTGAAAGGACTTAACTGGTGCAGAATGTGTTGAATCAGATGAAAGCTTAGAGAATATTCCAGAACATTCTACAAACAAAGGTTTTATAGCAGTTCCAACCAAGAAAAGGCTTGGGAGAATAGAGATCTCTTTTTTAAAAAAGTCCTTTCAGGGCAGCCCCGGTGGTGCAGCAGTTTAGCGCCACCTGCAGCCCAGGGTGTGATCCTGGAGACCTGGGATAGAGTCCCATGTCGGGCTCCCTGCATGGAGCCTGCTTCTCCCTCTGCCTGTGCCTCTGCCTCTCTCTCTCTCTCTGTCTCTAATAAATAAATAAAATCTTAAAAAAATAAACAGTCCTTTCATGCTTTTAGAATAAGGCTGTAGTTATTTTGAACTCTTAAGCATCTGCCTCATGCTGTCCCATGTGTATTTACCTTGTGAGTGATGTTTGGGATGGAGAGGAGGAGTCACTGGCATTTGGACAAGAAATAAAGTCTCTACTCCTGACCATCGCAAGCAAAACCCTGTAGGCTCTGCATCTGCCTTTCTTCAAACCTCCCTTCTTACCCTTCCACCCTCCCTGGCTTTATTCTAGCCATACTCAACTTTTTGCTGCTTCTCAAGGATGTCAGACTTATTGCCACCTCAGGGCCTTTGCACCTGCTGTTTGCTTTGCTTGGATCACTCTTGTCCCAGATATTTACATGGTGTGCTCTTTGAGTTTTTTTCAGGCCTTAGCTGTGGCCTTACCTCACCATCCTAAGTAAATTAGGATTTACTCCCTCCCATGCAGGGAGCTTGATGTGAGACTCGATCCCAGGACTCCAGGATCACGCCCTGGGCTGAAGGCAGCGCTAAACCACTGAGCCACCCAGGCTGCCCTATCTTTTCATTTTTAAAAAAGAGTTTTTATTTATTTATCTTAAAGTAAACTCTACACCCAACGTAGGGCTCAAATGCACAAAACCCCGAGATCAAGAGTTGCATGCTCTTCTGACTGACCCAGCCAGGAGCCCTGCACATGAAGAGGTTTTAGAATTGCCAAACCACAGCCTTCTGAGGAACAAATTCACTAACTAAAATATGGGTGCATATTCTTTTTGTTGTCTTCAGTCTTGGCGTGTGCCATCAAAAAATCATATTTCCCTAATTTATTAAGACCAGCTCTTTTCTTCCCCACTCTCTGGTGTGGCTGGCTTTGTTATTTCTTTCTAATAAAGTTAAATTCATTTCTTATCCTTTGTATTCCATTTGAGGCACCCCACATCCTGGTTGATTTGGATTATTATTACTATGATTTTTTGGTATGTGAAGTATTAGCATCAGGTTTTAAGACTCCGAACTGTACAAAGAGATTGGCGGAGAGGAGTGGCACTCTTTGTTACTGCTGTCTGCTCTCATTCCCTCCCCCTGCCAGTGTCCACTCCTTCCTGTACATTAGCACTCTCATTAATTAGTAGTTTCTCCTTCCTCAACTTCTTTTTGGACCATGTTCAGATGTATATACATATTTATTTTCTTATACCCCTTCACTTCTTTCTCACATAAAATGTAGTATACCATAGGTACTCTTAAAAAAATTTTTTTTAGGGTAGTCCGGGTGGCTCAGCAGTTTAGTGCCACCTTCAGCCCAGAGTGTGATCCTGGAGACCCGGGATCAAGTCCCACATCAGGCTCCCTGTTTGGATCCTGTTTCTCCCTCTGCCTATGTCTCTGCCTCTTTCTCTCTCTCTCTCTGTGTCTCTCATGAATAAATAAATAAATAAAATCTTAAAAACATTTAAAAAAAGATTTATTTATCCATTTTAGAGAGAGAGAACACGAGCAGGAGGCAGGGCAGAGAGAGAGGGACAAGCAGACTCCCCATTGAGCAGGGAGCCAGACTTGGGGCTCAACCTCACCACCCAGGGGATCACACATCCTGGGCCGAAACCAAGAGTCTGATGCTTCACCACCTGAGCCACCCAGGCACTCTTTTGCATTTTTCCTTTCTTTTACTTTAATATCTCTTGGGAATCAATTTGTATCCAGTTCTTTCTTTTTCTTCCCAGCTGCAAGCTACTCTGTTATGTGGCGCACCATAGTTTATTCAACCATTCTCCTGTGCATGGACATTTAGGTGGTTTCCATATTGTGCAGTTATATACAATTCTGCAATGAATAACCCTTTGCAGGCATATTTTGTATTGCTGGAGGTGTTTCTTCAGAGTAAATTCCTAGAAGTGGTTTTCTGGGTCAAAAGGTAAGGGCAGATGTAGTATTGTGAGGTAACACATCAGTTTGCTAATGCTGCTATTACCACAAATCTAGTGGCTTAAAACAGCACAAGTTCGTAGTCTTCCAGTTCTAAAGGCCAGAACTCTGAAATGGTTTCACTGGTCCCCAAACCAAGGTTGTCAGGGCATGCTCCCTCCAAGATGCTAGGACAGAAACTGTTTCTGTACCTTTTCTCGTGTCTGGAGCTGCATTCCTTGGCCTCAGGTCTCTTCCCCATCTACAAAGTCAGCAGAGTAGCATCTTACTTCCATTGTCCCGGGGTCTCCTCCTTCTGTAAAGGACCCCTCTTTTGTCCATTGTCCCAGGGTCTCCTCCTTCTGTAAAGGCTCTCTCTTATAAGAACACCTGCAATAGCATTCAGGATCCATCTGGGTAATGCAGGGTAATCTCTCTATCTCAAGATCCTTAACTGAGTCCCTTTCGCTATATAAAAGGAATCTGTAAAATTCACAGATGGCCGGGATGGGAACCTCTTCAGAACACCACAGGGGGGATCCCTGGGTGGCGCAGCGGTTTAGCGCCTGCCTTTGGCCCAGGGCACGATCCTGGAAACCTGGGATCAAATCCCACATCGGGCTCCCGGTGCATGGAGCCTGCTTCTCCCTCTGCCTGTGTCTCTGCCTCTCTCTCTCTCTCTCTGTGTGACTATCATAAATAAATAAAAATTAAAAAAAAAAAAGAACACCACAGGGAATACAGGCTTTTTTGAACGAAGTGAATATAATCCCTACAGATTTACTGCAAGTCTTCATTTTTATTATAAAATCTGTACAAGGCAAGGATAAGACCTGGAGGTCTTTTTTTTTTTTTTTTAAAGATTTTATTTATCTATTCATGAGAGAGAGAGAGAGAGAGAGAGGCAGAGATACAGGCAGAGGGAGAAGCAGGCTCCACGAAGGGAGCCTGACGTGGGACTCGATCCCAGGAACCCAGGATCACACCCTGAGCCGAAGGCAGATGTTCAACCACTGAGTCACTCAGGCATCCCAAGACCTGGAGGTCTTTAAAGTTCCTCGTTGTTGAAAATCCTATGTCTGGGGGTGCCTGTGTGGCTCAGTCGGTTAAGCATCTGCCTTTGGCTCAGGTCACAATCCCAGGACCCTGAGATTGAGCCCCACATCAGGCTTCCTGCTTAGCGAAGAGTCTGCTTCTCCCTCTCCCTCTGCCTGCTACTCCCTCTGCTTGTGCTCTTTCTCTGTCAAATAAGTAAATAAAATACTTTTTTAAAATTTTTATTTACTTTTAAATTTATTTTTATTTTTTAAAGATTTTTATTATTTATTTATTCATGAGAGACACACAGAGAGAGGCAGAGACACAGGCAGAGGAAGAAGCAGGCTCCATGCAGGGAGCCCAATGCAGGATGTGGGACTCAATCCTAGGACTCCTGGATCACGCTCTGGGCCAAAGGCAGGCACTAAACCTCTGAGCCACCTGGGAGTCCCTATTTTTATTTTTTTTTTTTAAAGAAGGAACAAAGAAAAGTCTATGTCTGGCTTTTGTTCTGTCTTGATGAGCTGGATAGTCAGTAAACAGTTGTTCCTAACGCTGTGTTGATCCCACACAACGTGGCTCTCCAGGATGAGGTGCTTGTAGCCTGTCTCATGAGTGAGTGACAAGTGATAGGATGGAAGTGGTGGCTGGAGCATTTTATTTTCTTTCTTCTCTTTCTTTTTTATTCTCTTAAAAGATTTTATTTATTTCAGAGACAGAGAGAGCATGAGCAGGGGGAGAAGCAGATGGAGAGGGAGAAGCAGACTCTCCACTGAGCAGGGAGTCTGATGTGGGGCTCGATCCAGGACCCCAGGATCATGACCCAAGCTGAAGACAGAAGCTTAACTGACTGAGCCACCGAGGCACCCCTTCTCTTTCTTTTAATTTTTTTATTTTATTTATTTTATTTATTTATTTATTTATTTATTTATGATAGTCACACACAGAGAGAGAGAGAGAGAGAGAGAGAGAGGCAGAGACATAGGCAGAGGGAGAAGCAGGCTCCATGCACTGGGAGCCCGATGTGGGATTCGATCCCGGGTCTCCAGGATCGCGCCCTGGGCCAAAGGCAGGCGCCAACCCGCTGCGCCACCCAGGGATCCCTTCTCTTTCTTTTTAAAAAGATTTATTTGTGGGGATCCCTGGGGAGTGATTTAGCTCAGTGGTTTAGCGCCTGCCTTTGGTCCAGGGCGTGATCTTGGAGTCCTGGGATCAAGTCCCACGTGGGGCTCCCTGCATGGAGCCTGCTTCTCCCTCTGCCTGTGTCTCTGCCTCTCTCTCTCTCCGTGTCTCTCATGAATAAATAAATAAAATCTTTTTTAAAAAATAAAAGATTCATTTGTTTGTTTATACAAGTAAGTAATCTCTATACCCAACATGGGGCTTGAAATCAGGACCCCTGAGATCAAGAATTGCATGTTCTTCCCACTGAGCCAGCCAGGTGACCCTGGAGCATTTGCTGTTGGGTCTCTTGGTCTCCTTGGGACAAAAGCCTTGGTCTAGCAAATCTAGGCCTAATTCATGATTCTAGCACAAATGGAGAGCTGAAGAGAAAACTCCTTTACCCTGAGATGCATTGGTCTGAGTTTTTCTTATGATTAGAGTTGCCAAACAGGAACTTGTGGCTCAGTGAGTTTCTGGTCAATAGAAGTTCTAAACAGGTGCTAAATGACCAGAAGAGGACAACCCGGGTGGCTTAGTGGTTTAGCACCGCCTTCAGCCCAGGGCGTGATCCTGGAGACCCAGGATCAATTTCCACGACAGGCTCTCTGCATGGAGCCTGCTTCTCCCTCTGCCTGTGTCTCTACCTCTCTCTCTCCCTGTCACTAATAAATAAATAACATCTTTAAGAATAAATAAATAAAAATAAACTGTCTTAAAAAATAAATGACCAGAAGATATTTCTGGGGGATCTGTTACATTATTTAGGACCTCACTGTCCAACATAATAGGCACTAGCCATGTGTGCTATCTGATGCTTTATGCTTATTTTGTATTTAAATTGTTTTTAAAGATTTTACTCATTTATTTGAGGGAAAGAGAGAGTGAGAGAGAGAAAGAGATCACGAGTAGGGGGAAAGGGCCGAGGGAGAGGCAGATTCCTTGCCAAGCAGGAAACCTGATGCCAGACTCGATCCTAGGACCCTGGAATCATGACTTGAGCCAGAGCCAGACACTTAACCAACTGAACCACCCAGGCACCCTCCTATATAAATTTTTTAAAACCTTTTTATTTTGAAATAATCATAGATTTACAGGAAGTTGCAAAAATAGGAGAGAGGTCGGGATACCTGGGTGACTCAGTGATTGAGCGTCTGCCTTGGGTTCAGGGCGTGATCCTGAAGAGAGGTCTGTACCCTTGCCCCCACTTCCCTCAATGGTTACATTTTGTATGACTGTAGCACAATATCAAAACCAGGAAATTTGCATTGGTACAATGCGTGTAGTGTCCTATGTCACTTTCTCACATGTATAAGTTTGTGTATCCACCTCCATAATCAAGATCTAGCGCTATTTCCTCACCACAAAGCTCACTCACGTGGTACTCCTGCAGTCTTCCCCCACCCTTCCCCCCACCATCCTTAGTTCCTGATAACTGCTTCTGTTTTCCATCTCTGTAATATTATCATTTTGAGAGAATTACATTCATGGAAGCATAAAGGTATACTGTTTAAAGTTTAGTTCATTAAAATTAAAATTGAATTTAAAATTCAGCTCCTCAGTCGTACCAGCCACATTTCTATCTATCTATCTATCTATCTATCTATCTATCTATCTATGACAGAGAGAGGCAGAGACATAAGCAGACAGATCATGACCTGAGCCAAAGGGACATGCCCAACCACAAACCACTCAGACATCCCCAGCCACATTTCTAATGCTTAGCCACATGTGGCTAGCAGCTGTCAGGGGACAGCACGGATATATGACTGTTCCATCACTGCAGAAAATTCTATTGGCCAGTGCTGCTTTATGGAATAAGACCAGATCCATAGTTCACAAATGCTGATTCGTGGGGTGCCTGGGTGGCTCAGTTGGTTAAGCATCTATCTGCCTTCCAGCTCAGGTCCTGATCCTGATGCATGGTTCTGGGATCCAGCCCCGTGTCAGTCTCCCTGCTCCACAGAGAGCTTGCTTCTCCCTCTCCCTCTGCTGCCCCCCCGCTTGTGCTCTCTGTCAAATAATTAATTAAATAAATAAACTTAAAAAAAAAAAACACAACCAAATGCTGATTCATATACCAAATCACCCAGAAGTGTGACAAAATAGATTCCTGAGTATATTACTTAACTATTATGTATAATAAATTATCCCCAAAGGTAGTGGCTTAAAACAATCAACCTTTATGATGTTGCATACTTTCTGTAAGTCGGGGTTCAGGAATGATTCAGTTGTGTTATTAGGCTCACAGGCTCTCATGAAGTAGCAGTAAAATGTTGGCCAGAGCTGTGCTCATCTGGAGGCTTGGCGGGCTGGAGGACCTGCCTCCAAGGTGGCTCCCTCAAGAGGCTGGCAAATTAGTGCTGCCTGTTAGGGTGACCACTTGTCTCCATTTGCACAGGATTAGATTAAGAGGTTTCCTGACTTGTAGGTAAGACTTTAAGTGTCAAAACTGAGACTGTCCTCGACACCCAGGAACAGCTGTTGATGGGAGGACTTCATTCCTCCCCACATTTGGCCTCTTGTGGGGCTGCTCTAATGTCCTTCTGACATGGCCATCGGGTTCTTTTAGAGTGAGTAATCCTAGAGAGCAAGAGAGAAGCTCCAATGTCTTTTCAGACCTGCCTTGGGAGTCGTATGGCATCACTTCTGCTGTATTTTGTCATTAGAAACAAGTCACTGAAAACTCTGGTCCACATTCAGGGAGAGGGGAATTAGGATCCACTTTTTTGAAGAGAGGTTTGGGAAGGGATTAGTGGACTTATTATTGTAAACCCTCCACACTGACCTATACCTGGAATCCTGATGGGACAAAGGGGGCAGGGCCGAGGAATCCATACTTTATCAAGATTCCTGGATGATCCCTGATGTGCCTGCCACCAGCTTCCCTGGCCTCAAAGGCCCTTCCCACCCTGAGATCGTGGACATCTCACCTACTTTGGTAAACACTCTTAGGAGGTAAGAGGACAAAGGATGATTTCAGGCCAGTTGAATTGGTGAGTTGAGTGATTCCTGAAGCTTTATTTGAGTATATGGATGTCATTTACCATGGTGTAAATGAACAACTAGGGAATCATTTAGAAAATCCTCCCTGGGGGATGCCTGGGTGACTCAGTGGTTGAGCATCTGCCTTTGGCTCAGATCCTGATCCCAGGGTCCTGGGATCAAGTCCCGCATCAGGTTCCCCACAGGGAGTCTGCTTCTCCCTCTGCCTATGTTTCTGCCTCTCTCTGTGTGTCTCTCATGAATAAATAAATCTGAAAAAAAAGAAAAGAAAAGAAAATCCTTGCTGAAACACTGAACCTGTTACAAATTATCATCAGCAAAACATATAGCAAAATGGGGAAAGATGTGACACAATATATTTATCAAGTGTGTATCACACACACTTAAGGGATGGTTGAGATGCTGTAGCAAGAGGTGGACAAGGTCTGGGAATGCATTTATTATACAAAAAAAGAACACAATTGCAGTTATGGTTGGTGGGTGGTGAGAGGGCTGTGAAGACTAAAGAAACTACTGCTGGTTTTATTGTCTCTTCAATAAAAGAGAGTCATTCCTTCTTCAGATCTTAGCTCAGCTGACACCTTTTCAGAGACCTCTCCAAACTTGGTTAACACTGGCCTCCTCTGTAATAGTTGATGTTTTATTGTCTTGCTTGTGTCCACATAGCACCTGTCACTTTTGCAAACATTATCTCCCCCTGCAGCCTGTGAGCTCCCTGAAGGAAGGCAGGGACTGGGTCTGCTTTTGTCCTCTGTGGTCTCTCCCGGGCCAGCACTAGTGCCTTGGACACTCACTGCCTAGGGATTAACTGAAGTATGAATGAGGTGAAGTCTGAAGGAAGGAGGAGGGAGCTGCTGGAGGTGCAGGAGGCAATCGGAGAGCTTGGAGAGCTCATGCTGGCTGGAGAAGGGGAGGCTGGGATCAGCCCTGGTGCAGTCGGCCCTGATCCAGGGAGACGGCTAAGATGACATGGGCCGACATTTGAGAATCTGATTCAATCTGTGTTTCTTGATCTTGGCGCTGTTGATATTTTTGGTTAGATAATGCTTTGTTGCAGAGGGCTGCCTTGGGTAAGATGTTTAGCAGCACCCTGGACCTCCGTCCAGTAGAGGCCAATGCCACATCCTCTCCTGTTGTAACAATCAAAAATATCCCTGAATATTGCCAAATGCACTGCCCATGGGTTGGCTCAGAGAACCAGTCCAGGGACGCCTGGGTGGCTTAGCGGCTGAGCGTCTGCCTCCAGCTCAGGGCGTAATCCTGGGGTCTGGGATCAAGTCCCACATCTGGCTCCTTGTGGGGAGCCTGCTTCTCCCTCTGCCTATGTCTCTGCCTCTCTCTCTGTGTCTCTTATGAATAAGTAAATAAAATATTTTAAAAAGAAAAGAAAAGAGAACCAGTCCAGCACCCTAGTGAGCCTAAAATCTTTGCATGAAGATGAACTGGGGATGTAAAAGAGGGACACTGAGGCCTGTCTCACGCGGGAAGGACTCTTGAGAATGATCTGGGCATCAGGTGCGGTGTGTGCTGGCACCTGCTGGTGCAAGGCTGGGAGTGCACCTATGGCAACACAACAAACCCGGGGACTGGAGCAACTTGGCTGGTGGGTGGGCGCCAGCAGTGCTGCCCATTAAGAGCCTTTCCTTAAGGATGGGCCAGGGCAGCCCCAAATAAGACAGCTGGGGTGTGCAGCAACCAAGGGAGCTAGTGGGAACAGGACATTTCCCCATCATTTTGGTCAAATGTTCAAGGATGTGCTTGTTAAAAAGAAAAAAAAAAATCAGGCCAACTTATTTATTTCTCTTTTCCTTTTTTCTGCAGACACAATGGTCCCTCCTCCCTAGAAATTCTCTGATCTGGGTTTGGATCAGGACAGGGACCCTTCGAGAGGGGGTCATGCTCAGCTTCTTATTCCTCAACCACTCCCCTTGGCTAGACTGCTGGTGATCCCAGAGGTAGCTGCCTCCCATAGGCTACCCTAGTGGGGGTAAAGGGGTATGGGGGCAGGGGTTGATGGGGGAGAAGGCAGGAGGTTGGCACCTCCAATGGCCAAACCCACACTTCCCATCTTCTGCACACCTGTCCCTTCCCTATGCTCCCAGCTCAGTAGGGATGGCATCAGCTCTAGTTACAGAAATGTCACCTCCAACGTTGAGTCCTACAGGTTCTGCTTCCTTTTTTAATCTACCTTATCCACCTTCCCACCTCTGGGGCTGTTTTCACCACTGCCTGAGCCTCCCTCATCCCAAGCCTGGGCCACTGCTGTGGCTCAGTTGGACTGTTGTATTCCATGCAGTTTCACCTGAGGCCACACTTGTGGTTGCGTTGAGCTGAGACCTGGCCAGGGCTGGAATGTTCTATAGATGGCTAGTCTCACATATCTATCTGGTACCTGGGGCTGAGAGTGGGGGTAAGGAGGTAGCTCAGCCTCTCTCTCCTGCAGGAGAGTTGCACTTATCTGGGGGACTGGGGCTACAGAAGATGGAGAAGGAAAACTCCTTGCCTCTAAAGTCTAGGCCTAGAACTGGCGCACTGTTCCTTCTACCACATTCAGTTGGTCAGAACAGGATCCAAGGCCAGTTAAGTTTTAACAGGAGGGGAAGGAGACTCCACCTCTTTCATTTATTTATTTATTTATTTATTTATTTATTTATTTATTTATTTATTTATTCATGAGAGACATACAGAGAGTCAGAGACATAGGCAGAGGGAGAAGCAGGCTCCATGCAGAGAGCCCCACGTGGGACTCGATCCTGGGTCTCCAGGATCACGCCCTGGGCTGAAGGTGGCGCTAAACCTCTGAGCCACCCGGGGTGCTGTATTTTTTTTTTAATTTAAATTCAATTTGCCAACATGTAGTACATCATTAGTTTCAGGTGTAGTTTTCAATAATTCATCAGTTTCATATAACACCCAGTGCTCATCCCATCAAGTGCCCTCCTCAGTGCTCATCACCCAAACACCCCATCCCCTCACCCACTTCCCCTCCAGCAACCCTCAGTTTGTTTCCCAGGGTAAGAGTCTCTGTGGTTTGTCTTCCTCTCTGCTTTCTTTCCATTCTGTTTTCCCTTCCCCTATGATCCTCTGTGCTGTTTCTTATAGTCCACGTATGAGCGAAACCATATAATTGTCTTTCTCCAATTGACTTATTTCACTCAGCATAATACCCTCCAGTTCCATCCATGTCAATGTAAATGGTAGATATTCACCCTTTTTGATAGTTGAGTAATAATCCATTCTATCTATTTATCATCTATCTCACATCTTCTTCATCCATTCATCTGTCAAAGGACACCATGGTGCCTTTTATAGTTTGGCTACTGTGGACATCACTGCTAAGAACATTGGGATGCAGGTGCCCCTTCGTTTCACTACATCTATATCTTTGGGGTAAATACCCAGCAGTACAATTGCTGGGACATAGGATTAGACTCCACCTCTTGATGAAAGACGCTTGATAATTGGGAGGAACTGGCCATCACCTTTGCAGACAACCCACCATGCCCACCTTCCTCAGGTCAGGTCAGCCTTTCCATTAAAGATTCACTTACTCACTTTGTTTCTGCTTAAAAAGTTCCCTCCTTGGAAAGGCCTTTGCTTTCTACTGGACATTTACCAGCACTTGACATTATAGTTCATATTTATTGGCTAACTTTTAGCCTTGCCCATGAGACAGTAAGCCCCAAGAGGGGAGGGATTATGTCTTTTTAGTTCAGTGCTGAGTCCTGGACACCTACCAGAGTGTCTGGCCCACTGTAGGAACTTAGTACATGTTTGTTGAAAGAATGAATGTTTCTAAGAAACTTTTTTTAAAGATTTTATTTATTTATTCATGAGAGACACAGAGAGAATGAGACAGACACAGGCAGAGGGAGAAGCAAGCTCCATGCAGGGAGCCTGACATGGGACTTGATCCTGGTGGGTATCCAGGATCACACCCTGGCCCAAAGGCGGCACTAAACCACTGAGCCACCCGGGCTGCCCAGAAACTTTCTTCCATAACACTGGAGATCATCATCATATGTTTATTTATATGGTGATTTGAGCAAAGTCTGTCTTTTCCACAAGGAAAGGAACAGTGTTTATACCCATCATTACATTATATTGCCACTTTTTTAGGGCAATGTCTGGAAAATAGGAACCTACATGAATTTTGGCTGAATGAGTGAACTCTGAGTGGAGGGACAGGCTGCAGGGCAAAAGTGAAGCATCTTCCTAGGGAGTCATCCCTCATTACAACGCACAGACCTTGGATCTTGAAAAAGAGGGCTATAAATAAAAATGTTCTGAATTGATACTCTTTATTTTTTTGAAAAGTCTTTTTTTTTTTTTAATTTATTTATGATAGTCACACACAGAGAGAGAGGCAGAGACACAGGCAGAGGGAGAAGCAGGCTCCATGCACCAGGAGCCTAATGTGGGATTCGATCCCGGGTCTCCAGGATTGCGCCCCGGGCCAAAGGCAGGCGCTAAACTGCTGCGCCACCTAGGGATCCCTGAATTGATACTCTTTAAACCTGCCTGAGGGAGTTGGTGTTTGGCGCAGCCGCACCCTGAATTTCTCTCTGTGAGGTTATGTAAGGTCATGGCATTTCTCTGAGGACCACTTGGGGTGCTTCTGAAAAATGCAGGTGGTGGCCCCACCCCCCAAAATATTAATGGAGCACCTTGAGTAGGGAGACCCCACCACCTGCATGTGCCAGGAGCCCTCCGGGTGATTCTCAGGTGCACCACATTTTCAGAAACATTGCTTTTCATTTCTGCATTCGAAGTTTGTGGTTCTGGGGGCTGGGTTTTCCTATAGACCACTTGTGTCTCTTAAGTCCTTGGTAGCTTTATTTACTTATTTCCCTCAGAAGGCTTTGTCAACAAGCAGTCTGTTCTATCATCCCTGGAAAATAAGGCTTGTTTCCTCCTCTTTTGAGGAGGCTGATGCTCAGGATCATGGAGAGGTCATATGGTGTAGTCCCCTGTGGCTGGGCAGGATCATGCTTAAACCACAGAAGGCAGAAAGGAAACAAAACTGGGTGTCTTCTCCTGCAGACTGATGATGTGTGGACTTATGAGGTTTGTGTCTGGGGCTTATAGAGAGAAGAGGTGGGGTCCTTGATATGGGGAGGCCCTTGGCTCAGTTAATGGAAAGCCAGTATCTCCCCAGGGTTGAGGAGGAACTGGGGAGGGAATGGGAAGGATAGAAGGCCTAATCTTCTTACGTAAGAGTCATGGAAGAACTTGTTTTGTAATCCCGGGGCAGCAGGGCTGCTAAGTTTAGATTTGAACCTGAAACTTCTGAACGTCGAGAGGCATCTGAGGCTGCCACTCCCTTGGGCTGTGCTGGCAGGAAGGGCTGTGTCTCTGGCTCCATGGTCTCCAGCTGGGCAGTGGGGGGAAAACTGGGGCGTTAGAGGAAGGAGAGGCCTAACTAGTTTTAGGCAAGCTATGGCATTTCCAGAGGAAACTCTGGTGATCAGCCCAAGCCCCACAGTGTCTCCACCAGCAAGGACTATAGTAGGTCCTGGGGAGGGGGGTGAGGCATGAGAGACTGGGGTGGGGGCAATGGCAGGGACACTTTGGCTCAGTAGCCAACCTGGCTGCTGATTTGTTGCCTGCCTACCTGTCACTGTCCATATCAGCAAGAAAGTCCCTCTCATCGGCCAGGACAGAGGAGGTCCCTGTGGTGAGGCCAGTGAGGAAGCAACTACTGTCCTGGAGCTCCTGGAGGAGGCTTTGGGAATAAGAACCAGTAGGCAGTATAGTCTCAGCTAGGGCAGATGCTTGGTCTGAGAGTAGACCTTGGTCAGCCTGGAGAAACCAGGACAGTCCTCTTCCTACAGAGTGTATGCGTGTGTACCTGTGTTTGGGAATGGGAGTGGGGGGTGGCTTAGGGGAAGTGCTACGTGAGAGAGAGCAGTCTATCAAACCATGCCCCCCCCCTTTTTAAAAAAGATTTATTTATGTATTCATTCAGAGAGAGAGAGAGAGAGACAGGCAGAGACACAGGCAGAGGGAGAAGCAGGCCCCATGCAGGGAGCCCAATGTGGGACTCGATCCTGGGTCTCCAGAATCACGTCCTGGGCTGCAGGCGGCACTAAACCGCTGCACCACTGGGGCTGCCCAAACCATGCCCCTTTTGACACCAGTTGCAAGTTTCAGGGTCTCCAAGATCACCTTTATTTTTTTTTTAAATTTCTTTTTAAAAAGACTTTATTTATTTATTTATTTATTAATGAGAGATGGAGAGAGGCAGAGACACAGGGAGAGCAAGAAGCAAGCTCCATGCAGGGAGCCCGACATGGGACTCAATCCTGGGTCTCCAGGACCAGGCCCTGGGCCGAAGGCAGCGCCAAACTGCTGAGCACCCGGGGCCGCCCAGTCAAGATCACCTTTATATGTAATAATTTACTAAAAGGACTTGCAGAACTCACCAAGGGCCATTATGGTTACAGTGATGGATATGGAATATTGCCAACTAGGGAAGTTCTCTTGAGCCTTGGTGACCAGAGATTTACTGGGGCTCCATAGTCAATTGTCCACGTAGCTGATATCAACATCCAGTCCCTCTGGAGGTCCAGCTGCTACTGTGTGACTCAAAGCTCCCACCCTAAATCACATTGTTAGTTTATCTAGTTAGTAACTGGTCCCTCCTCTGAATCACATTGTTAGTTTATCCTGTGTGGCCAGCCCTCACCCTAAATGAAGATAGTCCTATCTGGCATGACCTCGCAAGGGCTCAGAGATTATTTTCCAGAAGCTAAGGGCAAGTTCCAGACCTCTCTTAGAATGAAGTAAGATTAAATTCCTTATTACACAGGCAGATTAAACAGCCCTCCACCCACAATAAGGCTTTGAGGCCTTTCCTCCTGGATGATCAATGACAATCCTTGGGCACGATTTCTAGCTGTCTGGCCAGGAGGACCGAGAACGGCGGTCCTTAAAGTGTGCCACCTGCATAGAAGTCAGTCACCTCCTTTTACAGTGTGTGCCACTCACCATCTATTTAGACATTTGTTTACTCACCATTTACTGAACACCTGCAATGTGAGCAGCATTTTAAGGAGGGAGATGGAGAATCAAGAGCAAAACAAGTGTGAAAGAATTTTGAAGTGTGCTACACGCTAAAAAGGAAACAGAGGGCTGACCTCAGAGTAAGAAGAGAGGGGAGAAAAGAACCTGCTTTAGATTGCATGGCAGGAAAAGGCAGCTTTTAGTGGGAAAGACGGACGGACGAGTGTGCCTGGTGTAGGGGCACATGGGCCTCAGCTGCCATTGGATGCTTCCATATGGGTTTCGGAAAGGTGCCCAGCAGCAGAAACATAACTGCTTCCTTGTGGTCGACAACAGTCTTGTCAGGACCCAAGGCTTCCTGAGCCATGTCTGGACAGGATCTCAGCCCCACACATCCCCTTTGCCTGTGCTTGCGCAGCATGTAAGCCACAGGACTCCTTGGACGAACAGTACCTGGAAACAAGCATCCCTGGGGCAGCCCTACCGTGCTGGGACCAGATACAAGGCCATTTTAACTGCATCTGACCTCACGCACATTTCAAATAATGTGTTGCCTGTTAGCAGAGGACATGGTGCAGAAATTGGGAAATTCTTCCTCAAGTCCCAGACCTTTGAGCAGTGCATGCAAGTCAAGGGCAAGAGGCATTTTTGTTTCTGTCTTCAGGCCATGCTGGATGCATCCACTTACTGGTGGGGTCTGGAAAAGAGATTCCCTGTCTCTTGCAGTAAAGGGGATCCTATCTGAATATTTGCCTGGTTTTCTTCATCTTTTGTAGGACCCAGTACATGCTGAGCAAAGGACAAAGTCTTACCCTCTTTTAGCTCAGAGGTCTCTGGTAGTATATTAGCCCAAGTCAGTTCTACCTAATACTCTCAGCCCCACCCCCACACACGCAGGCGCTTGCACACACACTGGTGTCCCTCTCCAGGGCCCTTACAAGTACCAGAGCTGGACCTGGATGAGGCTCAGGTTTGCCATACAGTAACATTAGATCTGCGTTCCAAATCACAGGTGGTTTTACATAGCAGAAATCCCTGCTTCTTTTCATAATTGTTTGATTTTAATTTGTTTCCCACACTGTGTGAAAGTTGAAACTTAGAGAAAATAAAACAAAAACAAAAACACTTAGAACCTTGCCATTTATTACGGACTGCATGTTTCTGTCCTCCCTCAAATTCAAATGTTGAAACTGTAACCCCCAACGGGAATATATTAGGAGGTGGGGCCTTTGGGAGGTAATTAAGGTTAGATGAGGTCATGAGGGTGGGGCCCCCTGATGTGAATAATGCCCTTATAAAAAGAGGAGGAGACAGGGGATCTCTCTCTCCTTCCCTTCCCCCTTCCCCTTCCCCCTTCCCCCTCCACCTTCCCCACCCTCTTCCTCTTTCTCTCTGTGCTCACACCAAGGAAAGCCATGTGAGGACATAAGCAGGAAGGGGGCTCTCACCAAGAACCCAATCATGCTGCCCACCCCCTCCCAATCTCAGACTTCTAGCCCCTAGAACTGTGAGAAATTAATGTCTGTTAACCTAGTCTTTGGTTTTCTGTTTTAGTACTCTGAGCTGACTAAGCAGTCTAACAAATCATTTATAGTATTGTCTTCCGAGGTTTGTGTATTAGTTTCCTAGGCTATTATAAAAAACTACCTGGGGGCACCTGGGTGGCTCAGTCGGTTAAGCATCTGCCTTCAGCTCAGGTCATGATCCCAGGGTCCTGGGATTGAGCCCTGCATTGGGCTCCCTGCTCAGTGGGGAGCCTGCTTCTCCTTCTGCCACTGCCTACTGCTCTGCGTGCTTGTGCTCTCTCTCTGTCAAATAAATAAAATCTTAAAAAACAAAACAACTACAATAGGCTTAGGGGCTTAAAACAATTTAGATTTAGTTCAGGTCAGAAGTTCAAAATTAGTCTCACTGGGCTAAAGTTAAGGTGTCAGCAAGGGCTGGTTCCTTCTAGAGGTTTTGAGAGGAGACTCTGTTTCCTTATCTTTTCCAGCTTCCGGGCTGTCTGCATCACGTGGCTCATGACCCTTTCTGCCACCATCAAGGTCAACAGAAAGGCATCTTCCAATCTTTCTCTCTGACCTTTGCTTCTGTTGTTACATCACCTCCCCTTGCCCCGAGTCTCTTGTCTTCCTTCATAACACCACCGTGAGTACAGAGGGCCCACCCGGACAGTCTAGGTTCACCTATCCATTTCAAGATCCTGCACATAATCATGTCTGTTAAATTACTTCTGATATGTAAGGTAACATATGTTTAGATCTGGGTGATTAGGGCATAGACATCTTTGGGAGGTCATTATTCTGTCTCTATATTTTTTATTTTTATTATTATTTTTTAAAAGATTTTATTTATTTATTCATGAGAGACACACAGAGAGAGAGGCAGAGACACAGGCAGAGGGAGAAGCAGGATCCATGCAGGGAGCCTGATGCGGGACTTGATCCTGGGACTCCAGGATCATGACCTGAGCCAAAGGCAGACCCTTAACCACTGAGCCACCCAGGCATTCCCGTCTCTACAGTTTTTAATGTCATGTTGCAGTAATACTAATACA
This sequence comes from Canis lupus baileyi, assembly GCF_048164855.1. Taxonomy (NCBI): domain Eukaryota; kingdom Metazoa; phylum Chordata; class Mammalia; order Carnivora; family Canidae; genus Canis; species Canis lupus. Next base: position 23,450,793 of record NC_132847.1, on the reverse strand, counting down.
CAATTGCCTGCAATTAGCATTGTAGTAAATATTACCCCACCGGAAGTCTTTGTGACCTCCTTTCCTCAAGGCTATGAATGCTCTATAGAGGGTGTAAGCTTCAATTTGCTCAAGCTGGAAACCAGGCCGTATTCCATCCTGGGCTGCCATACATCTTTCTGAAGCTAGTATTACCCCTTCTTGGGATTGCTTTAGCATAGGTTCCCAGGAGCAGGTCAAAGGAGTAGGTTTATGATTCTTGTTATATATTGCCTAATTGCTTTCCAGGAATGCATCACTTTATACTACCTCTCCTGATCAACCTCATTTGGCTTTCAGGAAAAAAAAAAGTTCTCTCATTTTATAGTAAAGGTATTATATCTCACTAAAGAATATTTGGGAGATATAGAAAGAACTAAAGGAAAAAAATCAGTCCCCTAAACTGATCTTTTAAAAAGTTTAGTTTTTTGTAAACTCTATACCCAACGTGGAGCCCAAACTTACAAACTGATGACCAGGAGTCACAAACTCCCAGAAATTGAAACACAACTTCCATTAATACTTAATATATTTCTTTCCTTTTTTTTTTTAAAAAAAGATTTTACTTATTTATTCATGAGAGACAGAGAGAGAGGCAGAGACACAGGCAGAGGGAGAAGCAGGCTCCATGCAGGAAGCCCTATGTGGGACTCCATTCTGGGACTCCAGGATCACGCCCTGGGCCAAAGGCAGGCACTAAACTGCTGAGTCACCCAGGGATCCTCCAATAAATTTCTTTCCAATATTTTTCTCTGAGTGTATGTATATATAATTTAAAAAAAATCATAGATACGATGTTGGAACTTCTTGGACCTGTTTTAGATCTGGGACACCTCATTGTTTTGGATCTGCAGGAGAAAAATTTTTATTGTGCTTATCTTGGGATGTCCCCAGGATATGGTCTGTTTCTCTTTTGTGGACTGGTTTCATTCTTAGGGTCTTTTTTAAAAATTTTATAAAGATTTTATTTATCCCCTGCAGGGAGCCTGTTGCAGGACTTGGTATCAGGACCCTGGAATCACAACCTGAGCCAAAGGCAGACTCAGTAACTGAGCCACCCAGGTGCCCCAGCGCAAGTCTTTATTTCAAAAGCCCTGAAGTCTGACGAAGATCATTGGTCCATCCTGTAGCCAGTAGGGTGCAGTGCTTTGATTGGTCCAAGAAAGGGCCTGGAGTCAGGGATGGAGTTAGCTCCATCAAAGCTTATGGAATGACTGGAGAGAGAGAAGGGTCATTCCCTCCAAAGAAACACTGTTATACCTGACCTGGGTTTATTAGCTCATAATTGCAAGGGAGGACCTGATTGGCTGCTCTTGGGTCAGGTGCCCCCCTCCAGTCCGAACCTGGCAAGAAAGAAGGAAGGTGGGGCTGGAGGTGGCAGAGCCAAGCCTGGCATAACCTGCTGCCTGGTTCAGCTCTTCCTTTGGGGCTGTGGCGGGGAGCAGTCAACACTAGGGTCTGAGGATGCCATGTTGCACCAGATTTCTTCAGTGTTTTTGGAGTGCTTGCTTCCCATTTTAAACTTGCCCCAACCCTCTGAAATTGCAGCTGAGCAGTTAGCCCAGTTGCCCAGAGTCACACAGCCAGTGAGTCAAAGAACACTCGTGTGATTCATCTGAAAGTGACACCTGGGGGAGCCCCAGAAGGGACCCAGAGCAGGTGGGGTATGGGGAACTCTTCCCACAATCAGGGTCCTGAAAGGTGGTTTGGCAAGGAGGTGCTGGAGAGGAGGGGAACACTTAGGACCTTTGGTCCAAGCATCACACCTGGGCTTTACTGACCCAGGGTGAGATATCTGCTCCTAGCTCCTGTGACATTTCTGGAGCCCCATCTTCCCCTAGAGCTATCTGGCTCTGCCCTGCCTCCTTGAGGTCCTGTCCTCCCAAAGGCGGCTTTCCTGCGCTCATGGGTGACTCAGTGGCTTTCCTTGCCTCACCCTCTCCAGGAGTGTGCCGGGGCCTTTGTGTGTGGAGCGGGAATGACCAGGCTGGGAAGCTCTGAGCCCTCCAGTTAGCCATGGAGCAGCTCGTGGGCCTGGGGAGAGTTCCAGCATGAGCGCTCCACGCTCCAGGACCTCAGGGGGTTTAGCGTGCTTAGACCAGAGACCCCTACAGAGCCCGGTGCACTTTGCACCGCCCCCGCCCCCCTCCCCCTCCCCCTCCCAACCCCATAAGCTGGTGCCCTTCTTCTCGGCATCCGGGCCCCATCGGAACACCAGTCAGTTGCCTTTTCCTCCTCCCGCTGCCCTCGGCCCAGCAGCCTGTCCTCTGGCCTCTGCCGCCGCCCCAGCCGCCTGCTCCTTTAATCGGCGCCACAGCTGGTGGTGAGCGAGCGTCCGGGTCCCGGAGCCCCTGCCTCCTCCACGGGCCCCGAGGCGCGGAGAACGAACGTTTGTTGGCGGAGGCCAAAGCCGCGCAGCCCCTCCGACCGGCCACGAGGCTCTGCGCAATTCTGGGTGACGGAGGCCGCCGGCTCGGGCGGGGCGGGGCGGGGCGGGGGCTCCCCGGGGGCCCGGGCTGGCTCCCGCCTCCCGTCTGCGCTCTCGGGCTCCCAGCGGGGGACGTTCTGCCGAAGCGCGGTTTGCTGTTTTCACTTCGCAAAAGCTCCGAAAATGGCCACTGGCAGTCTCGCTCCCGGGGAAAGTGCCTGCTACTCTGGAGCGCAAAAGCTCGGCGCACCCGGGTTGCTCGGCGCTTGGCCCTCGGCCGCCGCGGCCGGCACGCGTGTCCCCGCGCACGCACCCCTCGCGCGCCGCCTCGTCCCGCGCCGGGGCCCTCGCCGCCCCCCTCCGCGCGCCCGCACTCGCCCGGGGCACCGCGTCGGGGCAGGCGCCGAGGGCGCGCGGAGGGGGCGGCGGGCGCGGGCGCGGGCGCGGGGACCGGGCCCCGGCCTGGGCGGTGTCCGGGGCGGGCCCAGGGGCGGGGCTCGCGGGCCCGGGTGCGCAGGGTCGGGGCGGGTCCGCGCCGCCGCCGTCCGCGCCGCCCCGCCCCGCCCTCGGCCCGGCCGTGCGCTCGGTTCCTCGCGCAGCAGCCTCCGCGGTAGGTGCCGCCGAGCCCGCCGCCGAGCCCGCCGCCGCCCGCGAGGTAGGCACCTCGGCCGGGGACCCGCGCCCCGCAGGCGCCCGGGGGGGCGGGCCGGGCCGCGGGAGCTGAGCGGGAGGCGGTGGAGGGAGGAGCCGCGCGGACGGGGGGCCGAGGGCCGGGCCGGGCCGGGCCGGGCGGCGCGGGGGAGCGGAGCGGGGCGGGAGCGGGGCGGGAGCGGGGCGGGAGCGGGGCGCCCCGCGAGGGCCTGGGCGGGCAGCGGCGGGCGCAGCAGGCCTCGGCGGGCGGCCCGGGCGGGGAGCGGGCGGCCGGACGCCCCGGGGCGCCTGCGGCTGGGGCTCGAGCCTGCGGGGACCGCGGGGACCGCGGGCGGAAGGGCACGGGCCGCGCGTGAGGGCCCGGCCGGCTGCAGGTCTCGGTGACCTTTGCCGGCGGCGCCCTCTGGACCTGGGTCCCGCCCTCGCGGCCCGGCGGGGGACCGCCCGCCACCCACGCTCGCCGGGCTCGGCCCACGGACCGGCGCGGGCCATGCGGTGGCCGCGGGGATGAGCCGCTGTGATGACCGAGGCCCAGCCCGGCCCCGGCCCCGGCCCCCGCACCGGCCCCGGCCCCGCACGCCCTGCCCGGCCCGTGGGTGCACGCCCAGGGACGCTGGCGCCCGGCCTTGTCCGCGGGTCCTAGGCCTCTAGGGCCCGGGCGGTGGGCTAGGCCTTGGGAAGGGAGGCCCGGCGGGAGCGGGATGTGGCCTCCTTGGCCTCTGGAGCGCCTCCCGGTTTGTTTGCTCGTTCATTCACGGAGTGCGGCGGCGCCTTCACGAAACTGGCTCGGAGCCCTTGGATTTCCGGACTTGCAATCCCAGTGACTTGTCCAAGGTCACACTCAGCAGGCCTGAGTGCTCTCATCTGTAGAATAGGAGCAGTTACAGCTCTCCCTCGTTGGGTTTTTGGGAAGAATAAAATGAGTTGGTCAACACGAAGCCTTCAGGGGAAAGCTGGACAGCCTTGAGGCTTTTTGGGAGGATTTAGCCCATCCTCTGCAGACCATTTTACTCCACGTGGTGTTCTGGAAAGGGTTCAATAAACAGCCAGCTGCTGTTATTTTAAACATTATTACTAAGCACTTGTATACTGGGCACTGAGTAATTTTCAGGATAATTCATGAAAAATCCTTATAGAAGTTTATAGACAGACAAGGTCAGGCTGAAGCAGGAAGTTGCCTTTGGGTGCAGAGCTGAGGGAAGCCTAGCCTTGTTTGACCCATTCCCTTGACCAGCCTCACCTCTCTGGAGGAGATAGAGAATGGATCCCTCCTTTTCTGCATTCACTGTTGGCAAGGCCAGGGCAGACTGCCCAGGGCTTGCCTTGTTTCTCCAGCCCAGCTCTGGACTGAGTTCTACAGGGTTAGGCTTAAGCCTTATGCAGCTTTGTTTTCAGCGCCTGGGGTGGTGCCACTTGACCCACATTAGGTACTTGAGAAGGGTCTGTGGGGGCAAATGCAATCTTGCTTTTTATCCAAGAAGCAACTCACCCTTACTGAGAGAAGGATAGTTTTTACGATGGCAGCATGTGGCTTAGAGTAGGTGCTCATTAAGTATTTGTGAAATTATTGAATGGGCATATGTAGTGGATGCAGGCCCAGACCAGAGTTTCTTGATCTTGGACATCCTAAGGGACACACACTCATTCACTTCCAGCAAATACCCTTGCTTAGGAGAGAGTCACAGATATTTAAAGACTCGCAGTTGAATGTACAGCCCTGGAGCACTGAGATGCAGATCTGTTTCCTTTTTTTTTTTTTTTTTTAAGATTTTTAAATTTTATTTATTCATAGAGACAGAGAGAGAGGCAGAGACACAGGCAGAGGGAGAAGCGGGCTCCCTGCAGGGAGCCCGATGTGGGATTCAATCCTGGGTCTCCAGGATCACGACCCAGGCTGTAGGCGGTGCTAAACCACTGCGCCACCGGGGCTGCCCGCAGATCTGTTTCCTAATTTGAAATCTGCTTTAAACCTATTACCTTCGTTATGTGACTTTTTCACATCCTGTGGGAAACTTGTAGAACTGGTGTTTCTGGGCCTGCAGGGTGGTGGTGGTGGGGTGACCCCAGTGAGTCGGGATTCTCCTAAGGTTTTGGGCCTGGTGCTTTTCCTCTTTCTGATGAGTGGATTGGTAAAATGCTTGACCCTGGAGATTGTCCAGAGTAAAATTCTTGACCGTGGGGAGGGGGTAGTACTGCTCTTACTTGATTACTTAGTTTTATTTCTGTATTCTATTCTGTATGCAATAGGCAAGGGCTATCTGTAGACACAAATACAGTGGCTTAGGGGGACCATATAGTGATGAGTTGACTGTGGGCTGCTGGTCCTGCTGGGCAATAGGCAGATGTGGACAGTAACCTTCAGGCTGGTGCTAAGGAGAAACGCTGGCCCTCCACTTTTGCCTGTAAGATGTTCCCAAGGGACTGAAGTTCACTTGGTCCTTGATGGAATTTCTCATGGCCTACCCTCTTTGTTGGTGATGACTTTGTTGGCATGTGTGGTTGAGAGCCAGCTCAAATCTGCAGGCAGCCCCTCAGGGTACTCAGAGGGTCTGTGCCCTTGGGCTCCCTACAGACACTTTTTTTTTTTTTTTTTTTTTAATTTATTTTTTTTTATTGGTGTTCAATTTACTAACATACAGAATAACACCCAGTGCCCGTCACCCATTCACTCCCACCCCCCGCCCTCCTCCCCTTCTACCACCCCTAGTTCGTTTCCCAGAGTTAGCAGTCTTTACGTTCTCCTACAGACACTTCTGGTAGCCACTGAGGAAATGTGACCAGTGGGATCCTCCACCCGGCCTGGGCACAATCCTCCTTTTCATTGCTTGCTCTTAGTGGTGTGTGGGTGGGTATCTATATGCCCTTTACCCAGAACTGTGCTAGAAGGAGTCTCGGAGAGCACACTGAGTTCACAACACAGCTCTGACAGGAGCCCCCAGATCTAGTACAGGTCAAGTCAATGTCTTGTTCCTTAGTTTCTCCCCTGTGTGATCATCATCATCATCAAAATAGTCCTTAATTGAGGGCCTGCTCAGCACCCTCCTGGGGGCTTAACATGTGTTCTGTAACATTGAATCCACTATCCTGCAAGCCTTGGGAGAGAGGTACTATGGTTTGTTTCTTTTTCATGGGTCAGGAGGCTTGAGCACATATTTGGGATTCAGGGTTGTCTGGCTAGTTCCAGGGCTGGCAATTTTGTTTTTGTTTTTGTTTTGTTTTGCTTTTTTTGGTAGGGCTGGCAATTTTGCACTGAGGTTGCCACACCAAGGGGCCACTGGGATGAGCTAATAGATGTGAATGCATTTTGAATGGTAGGATTTGCTGTTCAGAGGGGAAGTGTTTTCTTTCCCACTAATCGGAGTGAACATGTGTATGGCTGGGCGTAGGCTAGCTGTCAGTGGATTGCAGTGGATCACAGTCCTGTGGAGTCATCCCTCTTTGTCGCAAGGACAGTGACCCTGGACATCTGTCAGGATTGAAAGGTCAGTTTTTCCTCGGGTGAGATAGGATGCATTCTAGGACCTACTGGGAGAATATTCAGCTAAACAGTCCCTCATTATGGTCAGGTAGAGAGTGGCCTTTTGATAACTTGCATTGCAAAGGTAATTATAATAAGAAATACATAAAATGTAAATCTCTAATAAAATACTATCTGGTTGTTGCATACCTCCCAGGCACTATTCACTGTATTAAGTATTTCATGTTACCCATCTAATTCAGTTCTCACAGTGATGCTGAGATAGGTACTCTTTCCCCATATTAGAACCTGAGAAAAGTGAGACTTTTCTTGCCCTGAGCCACGTATCCAGAGAGTTGTGAACTGGTACTGGAACTCAGGGCTGCTTGACTCCCAGATCTACCTGCCCAAGCACTATCTATTTTAACCCCACTGGATCAAGCCAGGCAGTAAGGCTCCAGGTAACTTGAGTCTGAGGCCACGCCGGAGCTCTGGGTGTGCATGGGACCTAAACCTCATGGGTGGGCAGGCAGGCAGGCAGGCAGGGTGTCCCCGGGTCAGTTACATTGTCTTGAGGATTCTGATGGAAGGCTGTGCTGGTGGTGGCCTACCTCCCGGGGTGTTTGAAAATAGAAGCAATGCCTAGGAAGCCGGGCTGCCCGGTGTGAGACTGTCGTGGAGTGGGAGGGAAGGACAGCTGTGCCGGAAACACAGACTTGGTACCAGAGCACACGATGTTGGTTTTGCCAGCATCCTATAGACCTAACAAGGGGCTGCCTTTTCCCTGAGAAAATGTGGGATGGGTATGTGTGTGGCAGCTTCTGATGGTGTGGGCCCAGTATGTTGGCTTTCAGAGCTGGGCTGGCCTCCTCCTGGGGAACTTGCTTTTCCTGGTCCCCAGGGTTAGGGGGAGGTGCTTTTGTTCTAATCCCTGGCTGGTCTGATGCTCCTCCTATATGCTGGCCCAGTTCTGCTCAGACAAACCACCTCTAATGCTGTTAAGAGAAACAGCAGAACCAAAGGCTTTCTTACAATTTTCCCTTTCTAAGGGAAATCCAGGACGGTGGTGATGGTGATGGAGGTGATTGCCATGTTAGTTGGGGTCCTTGCAGGAATCAGGTATGCACTTATGTGCAGTAATAATGAAGGGATCATTTGCCAAGATGTGAGCAGAGTGTGGAGCACCTGACAAGTGATGTGCTCCACACCACCTCCTCCCCCTCCCCACAACTTTGGGTCCTTTGGAACCTGGATAGGGCCCCTTGGCAGGAGCCATGGCCTTGGAAGATCATCAGTGCCCACCTAATGCCCAGCAGGGAGGGAGCTTGGGGAACGAGTGCCCCAGCCTCACTCTTCCATCTTTTGCTGGTGTCTCCTATTGGCCAAGAAAGACACTATTGTTAGCTCCATTTTATGGAGCAAAATGAGGCACTGAGAATATAAGTTCATCAGAGGTTTGTCCAAAATTATACAGCTAGTAAAGGCTGGTGCCAGTAGAACCTCTGCCAGACTCATAGTTCCTTCTAGTAGTCACTGTATCCTGCTGCCTGGGCACCCGGATAGGCTGGGAAATGCTGTAGCAGGGTGGCTCCTGGTGTTTAGGTCCTAGCTCTGTTGTACCCTTGCCCTTGAAGATAGTGTCTGTCAACCCATTGGCTGTAATGTTGCTCAGAAGACTTATCCTGACTAAGCCTCGAGGACTTAAGGCTACCCTGCTTCCTGTGTGAACCACTTCAGTGGTGGTTAGCTCTCTGAGGGTACCAGGGCTCCTGTGTCTGGATCCTTCTGCCTCTGCAGAGAAAAGTGCTGTCCTGCCTGTTTGCTAGGCTAGGAAAGGCTGAGAGGGAGGGAAGGAGGCTTTTGAACAAGTGGCTCAGGTGATTCTCATGTACACTAAAATTAGGAAACTGTCCAACTCCTGCCTCCTGGACAGGATGTCCAGAGCTACAGGTGGTCACCTGGGAGTAGAATGTGTCCCCTATAGGCCTTGCTTGTTAACTGTGACATCTCAGTGTGGTTTGCATCTGTTGTTGGAACCAGGATAGATACTTTCCACATGGCTTTTCCTTTTGGCTCCTCTATTGCAACAGCCATTTAGAACATGACTTATTGCGTCGTGTAGGCAAACATAGCTCAATTTCAGACACGTTGGCTGGATTTTTAAATTTCCTGTCCTTAAAAAAAATTATCATTGTATCCCAACAACTTAAATAATAAAGTGGAATAAACATTGAAAATCCTATTTTTAACTCTACTACCTCCATAAACCCCCTCTTCTTTCCAGAAGCAGCTCCCAGGCAGCCACAATTTACAGATGGGCTTGTAGCATTTCAACATGCCTTTCCATCATTCACAAATGTGTGAATATACAAATGTGTTTGTAAAAGGGTTTTCCTCTAATAACATGGAATTAACACATTGTCTGTGACTTGCTTTTTTCATTTAACTACAGCAGGGCCTTGAGCAACATGGGAGTTAGAGATGCTTACCCCCAAGCAGTCGAAAATCCTTGTATAAAGATTTTATCTATTAGAGAGAGAGAGAGAGAGGGCATAAACAAGGGGGAGCAGTAGGCAGAGGGAGAGGGAGAAGCAGGCTCCCCATGTATCAGGGAGCCTGATGCAGGGGCTCAATCTCAGGACCGTGGGATCATGATCTGAGCTGAAGGCAGCCACTTAACAGACTAAGCCACTCAGGCACCTCCTTGTATAACTTTTGACCTCTCCCTCATTTAACTATGAATAGCCTATTGTTAACTTGAAGCCTTACCAATAAGATATAGTCGATTAACTTATATTTTGTATGTTGCATATATTATATATATATTCTTACAGCAAACTAAGGTAGAGAAAAAATAATTAAGAAAATCATAAGAGAAAACACATTTATAGTACTATACTGTATTTATTGAAAAAAATCCACATATAAGTAGACTTGTTCAAATCCGTGTTGTTCAAAGATAGCTGTATATCAAAGATAGCTTTCTTTGCCACAATGCATAAATCCATCCTGTTCTTTCTACCACATAGTACTCCTTAGTTTGCACGTACTTTAATTTTTATTCATTCATGGGATGCCTGGGTGGCTCAGCAGTTGAGCATCTGCCTTTGGCTCAGGTCGTGATTCCAGGGTCCTGGGATCGAGTCCCGCATTGGGCTCCTTCTAGGGAGCCTGCTTCTCCCTCTGCCTCTCTCTCTCTCTCTGTGTGTATCTTTCATTAATAAATAAATAAAATCTTAAAAATTTTTTTTTTTATTCATTCATTTCCCTGTCGATGGACATTTAAGGTACTTCCAGCTTGTGTGTTAAAAGTAATGCTGCAGTGAGCATCCTCATGTACACATCTTTGGGTGCCTTGGGTGGGTTCCTAACAGCAGAATTGCCACGAGGTTGATATATGCCCGCTTAGACACAGGCCGGCAACTGTCTCCAGAGGGGCTGTACTGTACAAAGTACTTACACTTGGCGTGAATGGGAGTGGCCATTTTTCACACCAACAGTGGATGTTTTCACTTACAGTTTTGCCAATTTGTTTGTTGAGTGAGCCTCTCAAACACAGATATGTCATTCACTCTAAAGTGGCTCCCTGAGGCCCTTAGAATAAAGTCCATGCCTTGTTCCGAGGTCAGAAGAGGCAGTGATCACTTCCGCAGGCACGTAGTCTTGTCGGCTTGAGTTGAGCTCTCCTCAGGTCAAGGTGGGTGAAGAGGGTGCTGGTTGTGGGTCTCTCCACCCCCTGCTGCGGAGGGAGCTCTTACTGCCTGGTTTACATTGTCATTGACTTAGACCCTCTTGTTGGATACTAAGTTTCTATTTTTTTCCTCCTACTATAAAAATGCTTTCATGCTCTTTGCACATTTACTCATTAAACAGACATTTATATTGAATATCTGCTACGTGCTAGGGCTTGTCATCTTTGACACATAGCTTTTTACATATTTTGGATGAATTTAGGCGTGACAGGCTCTTGGATGCTTTGAGTTCAAGGGCGCAATTTGGGGGTAGGTGTGCATTGTGGGAGTGGTGGGGGCGCTGGGAGCAGAGCAGCCGTCACTGCTCGGCAACTGATGAGTCAAGGAAGCTATGTTCCCTCTAGGCGGAGGTTATGTAAGTGTTAGGCAGGCCATGCTGGGCGATATACTATCTCTAGGCTTTGAGCTTCCAGTAGGGCCTGGAGTTTCATTCCTCAACTGGAGTGGAGCTTGCGTAATCTGTTCAAGGTCAGCCAGGGAACGGTTGGGTAGGTAGGCTAGGCGGCAGTGGAGGGATACCAGGGACTCCTGTTGCCTGTTGTGGCTTACTTAGTCCTTGTCAAAGTTAGGTCTCCCCGGCCCAGGCCTGTCCATCCCTTGTGTCCCACATATCCTCGGGAACCATGACCCTGGGCTCTTTCTTGAAGCCTTCCCCAGGCAGACAACTAGGTTCCCGCCTTCCCCCAGGCAGCCTTCTGATTCCCATTTGTCCAGGGTCAGCTCTGTGTCAGAGTGCCCCATTTTGTGGTCAGCCTCCAGAGGATGGTCTCCTGAAGGCACATGGAGTGGATGTCACAGAGAGAGATGGTGAGCGATTTGGAGCTCACCAAATGTGGGTGGAGGTAGGGGCTAGGGCCAGAGTTCAGCCTTGGAGTCAGCACAGGCAGGATGTTAAGTGAAAAGGCAGGATACCTAGCTCTCTTCCCTCTGGTCCCGACCTGAGAAAACATGAATGGAAATCATTATTTCTACACTAAAAATTGTTTTTGCAGTGGGTGCTGAGAACTGTGTAAAAATGGGCATTTTCTGGGTGCTGTTGGCAGTTGTAAGAAAGCTGAGCTGTCTCAGGCCTTGCATGAATCCTCAGAAAATGCAGAAGGAGACTGGGCGGGGAAAGCGGAGGACTGCACCAAAAGCATAGGGGAAGCTACCTCTGCATGGCACACTGGGGCCTTTAGTGAGGGGGAGTCATCCTCTCGCCTTCCCTGGGTCCAGGAGTGGGCTTGGCTTCACTCAGATCCCGCACGTCTTCCCTGTAGCTGAGCTGGAGCTGCACAGAGAGCTTGGCCTGGTCCAGGCTCCCTCTGCGGTCCCCACTCCCTTGTCCTTCCATGGTAATCTCCTTAACGGCTGTGTACTTTAGGGCCATGTTTGCTGGCAGTGGAGTGTTTTTGGGCAGGTGGCTTTGCTTGTTGGGTTTTGGGGATTAGTAATGAGTGAGGGCATTTGGGGCACATTAAATGATGAGTGATCTGTCTTTTCACTGAGGGACAGACCAGTCCAGCTAGGAAAGCTGCCCATGTCTGGTGAGGTGGGTCCTAGAGGCAGCAGAGGGTACTTGGGAAGGCGCTGGACCCTGAGGTATGAGGGAGGGCTTAGCTGACCCAGAGACACTGGCACGGTCCTCCTTTTCCCCTCACCTGGGGGCTGCATTTGTGGCAGGGGAAGGGCAGCGCTGAAGATGGATGCTCAGTCTACTAATCCCTACTAGCATTGGCTGGGGTGGAGAGTGCTGTGGGCCCTTTGCTGAGATGTGCACATTTCCTGGGGGCTGCGTTGTCTCAGCCTTGACACATGGTTGTTTCATTGCTTCTCCTGGGAGGAGCCAGGGCCATCTGTGGCTGGAGCATGTTTATTTAGGCTGGGGGTATTCTGGTGCACGGTATTCTGGTCTGCCCCTGGGGTGGATGTGTCTGTGAGGTTTGCTTAGGGTGGGAGGGGAACAGGTCAGGAGAGGGGAGTCCCCAGACTTGAAACAGCCAATCAGGACAGCCTAAAATGGATCTTTCCCAGTGTTCTTTGTAGGCTGATGCAGACGTGGACTGAGCTATCCATGGTTCTAGCCGGATCACGTGCAAGAAATAACAAGAGCAACAAAAATAGGAGAGTGTAAACAGCTCACGGGGCTGCTCCACTCCACGCTGCTCTGACACAAAAGTGGGGTGAGGCAGAATTAGCAAAGCCTTTGAAAAAAGTAAAATAGGACTTGGACCACACTTTTGTAATTTCAAAATGTGGAAGTTTATACTTGCTTATTTTACAATATACTCCCTGCTTCTGTGGGCTTCATGCAATGTGTTGGAAGTTAAGGCTTAGGTCAGCAACGCAGCTTCCAGTTGTGATACTGTCCCCCTGGGGTCACTTGAACCACTTTTCATTGGGTTCCCGTTTACCAAGGGCATGCTGTGCAGGTGTTGATTTGTGTGACTACATACATATGTGGCTTCAGATGGGGTATATGCAGATTCAGTTTGGCGATTTAGGTACACTACATATTAAAATTAAAAAAAAATTATTTATTTATTCATGACAGACACAGCTTGAGAGAGAGAGGCAGAGACACAGGCAGAGGGAGAAGCAGGCTCCTTGCAGGGAGCCTGACGTGGGACTTGATCCCGGGTCTCCAGGATGAGGTCCTGGGCCGAAGGCAGCGCTAAACCACTGAGCCACCTGGGCTGCCCTATATTTTAAAAATTAGTGGAACCATTTATGAGTTTATTGAAATTCTGCTAATTAAGGCTAATGATTCTGGAAATGAGGAAGATGCAGGCTATGGTTGCTTTCTCATGGCTCCTCCTGGGTGGAGCACACTTGTATGTGCCATCCTGGATTTGGATTTTAATTTTATGTGTGTGATACATCACAGCAAAGCCTCTCAGGGATACATTGTGGTTCTTAGGGCAAAGGACTGTTTGAATTACTTGCCTTCCTTGATCACTGAGGTATTTAATAAATGCTTGTTGACTGATTTAGTGATATGCAACAATTTCAAGTAGTATTTTGATAGTTGATTTATTTATTTATTTAAAGATTTTTTATTTATTCATGACAGACACACAGAGAGAGGCAGAGACATAGGAGAGGGAAAAACAGGCTTCCTGTGGGGAGCCTGATGCAGGACCTGATCCCAGGATCCTGGGATCATGACCTGAGCCAAAGGCAGATGCTAAGCCTCTCAGGTGCCCCTGAGAGTTGGTTTTAAAAATAAAGTACCATTACAACTCAGTAAATGTCGGGATGCCTTGGTGGCTCAGCGGTTGAGTGTCTGTCTGCCTTTGCTCAGGGCATGATCCTGGAGACCGAGGATTGAGTCCCACATCGGGCTCCCTGCATGGAGCCTGCTTCTCCCTCTGCCTGTGTCTCTGCCTCTCTCTCCATGTCTCTCATGAATAAATAAATAAATAAATAAAATCTTTAAAAATAAAATAAAACAAATCAATAAATGTTTGTTTGAATTAATTTTTGAGGGGTGTGTGTAGTTTTATTTCCTTCCATATGAAAGTTGCCTAATTATTCAGTTTTACTGTATTCTCTATGAGGAATACGATTCTTAAAAAATGGGTTCCCCTGAAGGGCGCCTTCTTTTCCTTCTGCTGCCCCTGCTTGTGCTCTCTCTGTGTCTGTCAAATAAATAAATAAAATCTTGAAAAAAAAAGTAGGTTCTCCTGAAATGCAAAATCTTGTGAAAAGTTACATTCGTTCTGGCACATAGTAGGTAATCTGTAAGTATTTTGTTGAATGGATGAAATCAGAACCATATGGAGAATAGGTTGGCCTGACAAGCTCTGATTTCTATTCAGTGAATTTAATGTCTTAGTAGCCGACATTTTGTAAGAAGATATGTTTCATTGGCAAGAGCCCTGCAGTTCAGTGAAGTAGCTGGCTCATGAGAATGTGTCTTTGACAATTAATTCATTCAGCAAATATTTACTGACTCCTGCTATATTCTGGGCTTGTTTTCAGTCCTGGGGATGCCAAGGAGAAGTCTAAAGGCAGGCTGATATGCTGTCAACAAAAACTCATGGATGCCAGGAGAAGCACTAGAGCACAAGACTCCCGTGCTCCTGTGCACATCTGGGAGAATAAGGAGTCTGGACCTCTGTGCTGATGATTTTTATTGGTGGTTAATTATAGCTAATAATTTTTATTGGTGGAAAACTCATTTCCCTAATTACTAATGTATTTCTCCTGGTGATTCTTTTATTGTAGCAGAAGATGGCTGTGCCTCCCACGTATGCTGATCTTGGCAAATCTGCCAGGGACGTCTTCACTAAGGGTTATGGTGAGTGTGTGAGCTCGCAGACTGGGTTGGCACGTAGGGATTTTACCCACTGCATTTTGAAAGACGTAGGTCAGGTAGCTCTTAGAACTCTCATGTCAGGAAAAAAAGACAAGCTGTCTATGGCTAGTAAAGTAATTTTGGTTTGTGCACCCGGTAGGGGCAGGCTCATGAATTGCTACAGGCAAGTGGACATTCTGGTTTCCTCTCCCACGGGTTGGAGCAGCTCTTTGTATGCCACTGCAGCAGAGTGTGATTTCTAAATGTAGCCCATCCTTAGGCACGTGCTCGCGCTATCATGCATCTTTTCCTCACATTCTGTTGGGAGTACAGGTGAGGCTCGGGGGTGCCATGCCTTTCGGTGTGCCACTCTTTGGTGACACCCTGAGTTCCACACGTAGGCAGGCAGCAGCGGAGACAGGCTCCCTACACACTCATGGCATTTTGAAACAACAGAAGGGAGGCAGAGATGCTACTCGAGTTATTTAACCTGTTAATAGTCATTATCTTCTTTCTTTTAGGATTTGGCTTAATAAAACTTGACTTGAAAACAAAATCTGAGAATGGACTGGTAAGTTGTCTAACCGACATGGAGTATGCCTGTTTATTGTAGATCAGTAAATAACTTCCATGTCCTGGGTGGCAGAGCCAAATGAAAGGCCCTTTTTGATTGTGGCGGTTGTGGCTGTCACATTCATTGCATCTTCTATGGGATGGGTGGTTCAGGGGAACCCTGCCTGTAGGTCCCCAATTTAGCAGCTATTAATACTCATTGTTGTTTTCCTTGTTTATTACTTTAAAACAGACCTGTTTCGGGGCACCTGGGTGACTCAGTTGGTCATGATTTCAGGGTCCTGGGATCAAGCCCTGTAGTTTGCTCCATACTCCTTCTGCCCTCCCCCACCGCCCCTTGTGTACACTCTCTTTCTATCTCAAGTAAATAAATAAAAATCTGTAATAAAAAAAATTGACGTGTTCTTTTTTTGACCTGTTTTTAATGCCACAAAATTATTTTAAAAGTCTTAGTAGTTCCTTTTATTTTTTTTAAGATTTATTTATTTTAGAGAAAGAGTGTGTACACACGTGTGTGTACAAGCGAGGGAACTGCAGAGGGAGAGGAAGAGAATCTCAGAGAATCTCAAGCAGACACCCTGCTGAGCATGGATCCTGAAGACCCAGGGCTCCATCTGAAGACCAGGGGCTTGATCTTACGACCCTGAGATCCTGGCCTGAGCTAAAACCAAGAACTGGATGCTCAACTGACTGAGTACCCAGGCCTCTTTAGCAGTCCCTTTTAGATTGTGCATGTGGTAATTGTTAGAAGGAGGAAGTTTTGGGGTTGATCTACTGCAGTGTCATCTTTAGCTCAGTGCTGGAAGTAGGATAGAAGGGGGATTGCTTTCCTGTCTAGACCAAAGCATTACCAGGGAGGAAGGAAGCTGTCTCCTGACAAAGAATTCCCCATAAGAGTCCTTTAATCAACAGATTTCTTTAGCCCCATCTGTATTTAAATACTGAATTGAATTATAGGAATAGCTTTTGTTCCCATATATATATATATATTTTTCCATATATATATATATATTTTTAAGATTTTACTTATTCATGAGAGACACAGAGGCAGAGACATAGGCAGAGGGAGAAGCAGGCTCCCCTTGAGGAGCCCGATGTGGGACTCGATCCCAGGACTGAGGGATCATGCCCTGAGCTGAAGGCAGACACCCAACCACTAAGCCACCCAGGTGCCCCCTCCCCCCACCACATTCTTACATAAAGGAAAATGCATTCTGTTTAGGGTGGCATGATGTACCATGGCAGTGCTGGCATACAGGTTATGACTCTCTTTCTCCTTTTAAAGGAATTTACAAGTTCGGGTTCAGCCAACACTGAGACCACCAAAGTGACGGGCAGTCTGGAAACCAAGTACAGATGGACTGAATATGGTCTGACGTTTACAGAGAAATGGAACACTGACAACACTCTAGGCACAGAGATCACTGTGGAAGATCAGGTAATGGTCACCTGTGGAAAGACACATTTTTATTCATTGACATCTGTTGCCCTGCCTTTTGACTAAGCCTGGCAAATTTCTTTTCGGTTCAGCTTGCACGTGGACTGAAGCTGACCTTTGATTCATCCTTCTCACCAAACACAGGGTAAGAGTCTCGTGTGTTTTCTTAGCAAGGACGTTTAGCCATGTTGTGTAGTAAGGTTCTGTGCTGCCCACTGTGGTTCTCCTGGCCTTAGCTGTGGCCAGGCTTCAGGACTTGTGGTCTAGTAATGCTCTGTGTCATATGAATGAGGCTGCTGCTAATGCAAATGGCCAAGGCAATAGGGCAGCAGGCGATGTTTGGAAGCAGGGGTTAAGTGAACACTGTGCCCAGCCCCAGTTTTCAGGCTGGGAGGGCCCTCTCCTCAGCTTTCTGCTTAGGAGCAGGGAGGCTTCTAACTGAGGGTGGCTCTGGAGGCTGCTCTTTTCCTCTGTGACCCTCAGCCACAAAGCATTTAAGCTTTACAGTTATTGGGCTCATCAGGAGGCAAGATGGTGTGTTGGTTGCCTCAGCTCCTGAGTGCTTTTCAAAGTGGCTAGGAGAGGAAAACTTTCTTTTTTTCCTCCCTGCTTAGAACAGTGGGTCTCCTAAATCTGGGGGAGATTGTTTTGCATATCATTGACAGGCTCAAGGGCATATACTGAATTTCACTTTTTGGTTTTTAAACATTATAGTAAAATACACATATAAAATTAATCCTCCACAGTCTTTAAATGTACATTAAGTGGCATTATGAATTTCATCTTTTGCTGTTATATATTATTTCTTTTCTTCCCTTCTGAAAAATGTCTTTTGGAGGGAGGGTCTACTGAGTTCAGACCCTGCACTGCATGCAGGGTAACTGCAAAGAACTGGACACACAGGGCTTCTGTGTCTGGAGGTTATAGTTTTTTGTAACTTTGTTATGGATCACGTGAAGACCATTGGGCAGGAGCTGGATTTACTCTTTTTCATCTCTGCTGTAGTTTCTCCTGCAGCAGCATTGGTTTCTTGCTTGCCTACTTCCTCCCGGCACTTTGCCATGATGAGAGAGGTTACCCAGAGAAACCCTGTGATAGCATGAGGGGCAGGAGGATATACTCACATGCTTGAATTTGCTGCCTAGGATTTTGCCTGCTGCCCTGAGATGGCACACTTTGGAATTTGTAAGGTATTTCCTATTACCTTTGGGAGGTTTGCAGAGAAGTCTCTAGGTCCTATAGTAATACACATAAGAGGAATGCTTTTTTTTTTTTTTTAAATTAACTTTTTATTTTGAAATAGTTTTATAGTTAACATACACAGAAATGCTGCACAAATAGTGTATAGATTTCCCATATATCCTCAACTTAGCTTCTCCTAATGTTAACATCTTACATGATGACTATAACATGATCATCAGAACCAGGAAATTTATGTAGCTTTCATATAGTTAACTGATCTGTTGTCCTACTAATGTCTTATTTCTGGTCCATGATCCAGTTCAGGATACTAGATCGCATTTAGTTGTCAAATCTCTTTTGTCTCCTTTAATCTGGGCATTAGTTTTTCTTTCTCTTTCGTGACCTTGACAGTGTTAAAGAGGATTGGCCAATTATTTTGTAGAATCCTTCAATTTGGATTTGTTTGATGTTTCCTCATGGTGAAACTCAGATTATGCATTTTTGACAGCCACAGAAGTGATTTTTGTGTTGTGTCTGTCTTGGTGTGTGATACTAGGGCGTATATGTCAGTATGCCTCATTACCAGTGACATTAACTTTGATCACTTGATTAAAGTGCTGCTTGTGAGGTTTCTCTATGTAGCTATTTTTCTCTTTGTAAATAAGTATCTTGGGAGATTCTTTGAGACTCTGTAAATATTCTGTTTCTTATCCTTTGACTAAGAAAGTTAGTATCCATTAGTGATTCTTGCCTGCAACAATTATGTTTGGCAAGTGGTGATTTTCTCTTCCCATCATTCCTTCTGCATTTATTAATTGGGATTCTGCTGTGAGAAAGAGTTCTTTCTTTTTCTCCATTTATTTATTTAATCAATTATTTCTTTCAGCATGGATCCATTGACATTTTTTTTAAAGATTTTATTTATTCATGAGAAACACACACACACACACACACACACACACACACACAGGCGCAGAGACACAGGCAGAGGGAGAAGCAGGCTCCATACAGGGAGCCCGATGTGGGACTCTATCCTGGGACTCCAGGATAACGCCCTGGACCGAAGGCAAGCGCCAAACCACCCAGGGATCCCCATGACTCCTTTTTATTTTTTATTTTATGTATTTATTTATTTTTATTTTTATTTTTAAAAATATTTTATTTATTCATTCATGATAGACAGAGAGGGAGAGAGAGGCAGAGACACAGGCAGAGGGAGAAGCAGGCTCCATGCCGGGAGCCCGATGCGGGATTCGATCCCGGGACTCCAGGATCGCGCCCTGGGCCAAAGGCAGGCACTAAACCGCTGAGCCACCCAGGGATCCCCTCCCATGACTCCTTTTTAAATAAGCATAACCACAATATGATTACATTGTAACAAATAAGTTCCTTCATACTTTTAAATCTCTAGCCTGATCAGATTTACATGATTTTATTTTTTTACAGAATCAAAAGTTACCCATGCAAAATTGCAAAAATTGGTTCATATGGCCCTTAAATCTCATTAATTTTTAGATTTTCCTCCTCTTCCTTTTCCCCACTTGCAATTTATTGAAGTTGAAACTAGGTCATTTGTCCTATAAGATTACATACAGACTGCATTTTGCTGTTTGTGTCTCTGTGGTGCCATTTAACTTGTTCCTCTGTCTCCCTCATTTACTGTGAATTGGTAAGTCTAGAGGCTTCATTGCATTTAGGTTCCACTGGTGGGGGGGGGGGGTTGTAGAATATAAATGGTGCTGTATGCTTCTATGATTTGGACGTAGAAGGCCCAATTTGTTCTTTGTGTGTTAGTGTTATTCACAATTCATTAGAGGTCACAAACTGGTGATAATTCTACTTTAATCATTCATTCTTCAGGTATTAGCTAGAATATTGCAATAAAAAGAAACTTCTGATTAACTATTGGTTACTTTAAGATAGAGTTAGTGTAGGAAAGGTGGATTAAATGTTTGCCTCCTTTTTAATTTATTGTTTCAAAGTAACATATTGCTTTTCTAGTCTCTGAAGATGACTTAGGTATGTGTTTTAAGTGTATGAATGAATTCATAGATTTGAACATACTTGTTACATTTCAATCCATTGCTGGTATTGTTCTTAATAATGTCCTCTTGCCTCCCATGTTGACCTTTGGTAAAGGCAAGGTAATATGTTTGCAGGTGACATGACTCACCCATGTTTCCTGAATAGTAGGCACGATAGGCACTCACCTGGTCATATATGCAAAACTGGGATTAGCAGACAAGACCTGTGGACTTTTCCTGACTTGCAGGGACCTGGCCCCCATGACTGCAAGGCCTCCAGTTCATCTCAATACCCAGGTCTCTGAAATACATACTCATTGGGATCTCATGAATAATGAATTAAAAGCTATCAGTTATATTTATACTTAGAAGGATCTGGCTAGTGTTTGCTGGTTTATTTACTTACTAAGTGAGCCACAAAGTAAGAAAGTAACCATCTCCTTAAAAGTTGCCGTTGAGATTGCTGCCTTCATGACAGATACACCATATCTTTTTCATAGACTTGGAGGATAGCAAAGAAACATCTGTTTCATAATTACATGGTGGCACTCTCCCTAATAAATGCCTGTGTAAATCATTACATTAAGCATAGGGAGAGGTTAGTAAAAGACAATTACTTAGTGCTTTTTCCCCCCAAGCTTTTCCAGGCTGTGTTCTCACTTCATTATTATGGCATTTCTGCAGACTGGATTCTGGTTGGAGAGTTTGTGTTCTGCCGTTAGAGCGCAGCAGCTGCATAAGGAAGATCTGGGCCCTGACTTGGCCCTGCATCTCTGTATATAAACTGGGATTAAATTTTTTTTTTTTAAATTTCTTGGTATGCAAGGTAAGTTAGTAAGTTAGTTTGTGTTCTTAATCCAATTTCTTTTTCTTCAGGAAAAAAAATGCTAAAATCAAGACAGGGTATAAGCGGGAGCACATCAACCTGGGCTGTGACGTGGATTTTGACATTGCTGGTCCTTCCATCCGGGGTGCTTTGGTGCTGGGCTATGAGGGCTGGCTGGCTGGCTACCAGATGAATTTTGAGACTGCAAAGTCCCGAGTGACCCAGAGCAACTTTGCAGTTGGCTACAAGACCGACGAATTCCAGCTCCATACTAACGTGTAAGTGTACATGAGTGTGGTGTGTGAGTTTGTGTAGAAGAGAAATTGCTTTTCAAGCTCAATTTTTTTTTTTTTTAAGATTTTATTTATTTATTGATGAGAGCCACAGAGAAAGGTAGAGACATAGGGAGAGGGAGAAGCAGGCTTCCTGCAGGGAACCCAATGTGGGACTTGATCCCAGGACCCCAGGATCACCACCTAAGCCGAAGGGAGATGCTTAACCACTAAGCTACCCAGGTGCCCCCAAGCTCAATTTTAAATTACTTTAATATGAGTGTATTCATTTTTTTTTTTAAGTGAGTATATTCAAATCAGATGAACCAAATGGCCTTCTGGTATTTTTCTGTTTCCCACCTGCTCATCTCCAGAAGTGGCTTAGAGTCTTTCTGTTCTAGAGATGGTCAGTGTTGTAACTGGTACACATAGAATGACTGATCAGTTACAGCAGTGGCATGATGTCTGTCCAGAGGAGTGTCCCTTCCCTGCTAGTGTCCTTTAGTGGACATTAGAGCACCTTTCAGTTTTAGTAACAAAGTGGTGGGGAAAGGTGCTGCTCTCTTTCTCTGTATGATGCCTAAGATCAGGTGGCTGTGCTTAATGAAATGCAGATCTGAGAGACAGGTTAGGGGATGATGATCTTGGTTGCATACGGTGTCTTCTCTACATGGCATAGCATGCCCATTTTATTAATGACTGGACAGTATGGTGAAGGGGCAGATTAGGTTAGAGAGCCCCTTGTAATCAAATTTGGGAGTTCAAGTGGAGTGCTGCTGATTTAGGTAAATGGAAATGCACTTTTTGTTTTTTAAAGATTTTATTCATTTGACAGAGAGAGCACAAGCAGGCGGAGGGTCAGAGGGAGAGGGAGAAGCAGGTTCCCTGCTGAACAGAGAGCCAGATGTGAGGCTTGATCCCAGGACCCTGGGATCATGACCCTGAGGTGAAGGCAGGCGCTTAACTGATTGAGCCACCTGGGCACCCTGGAAATGCACCTTTAAGTCTAAAATCACCATAGGCAGGAGGTACCTGTGGCATGAGTAGGGGACAACTTTACCAGTTTTCTTTCTTTCCACTAGAGGTCACTAAAGAAGTGACTTAAAGACAAGGAAGGGATACTAATATCTTAACATTTCCATTTATAAACTTTTTTGAGGAGTTTTTTTTTTTTAAGATTTTATTTATTTATTTGAAAGAGAGAGAGAGAGACAGCAGCAGAGAGCAGGAGCTGGGGGATCAGAGGGAGAGAGAAAAGCAGACTCCCCGCTGAGCAGGGAGCCCGACATGAGGTTTGATTCCAGGACCCCAAGATCACAACCCAAGCTGAAGGCAGACACTAACCAACTGAGCCACCCAGGCACCATGAGGAATTTTTATTTATTTTAAAAGTTTTAATTTTTAAAATATTATTTATTTATTTATTCATGAGAAACACACAGAGAGAGGCAGAGACACAGGCAGAGAGAGAAGCAGGCTGCCCATGGGGAGCCTGATGCGGGACTTGGTCCCAGGACCCCAGGATCATGACTTGAGCCAAAGGCAGCTGCTCAACCACTGAGCCACCCAGGTGTCATGAGGAATTTTTATACAGTAGTTCCCCCATATTTGCCATTTCACTTTCCACAATGTCAGTTATCCATTTTCAACCACAGTCTAGAAGTAGATGATCCTCCTTCTGATGTATTGTCAAGAGATCAGTAGTAGCCTGACGCTATGTCACATGTCTTTGTCATTCACCTAAAATTTATCCCATCATGTAGGTGTTTTATCATTCACAACATCCTAAGAAGATTGTATATACTCTGAGGCGCCTGGGTGGCTCAGTTGGTTAAGCATCCAAATCTTGATTTTGGCTCAGGTCATAATCTTAGGATCATGAGATGGAGCCCCGTGTCGGGCTCCATGCTGGGCATGGAAGCTGCTTGAGATTCTCTCTGCTTCTCCCTCTGCTCCTCCTTATACCTCCCTCTCTAAAAACAAAACAAAACAAAACAAAAACCACCAACAAAAAAACCCCCCAAAACCAAAGACGGGGATATACAGCGCAATAAGATATTTTGTGAGACAGAGAGACCACATTTATAGAACTTTGAGTACAGTATATTGTTATAATTGTTCTATTTTATTCAAAAATTGTTATTGTTGCTAATCTCTTACTATGTCTAATTTATAAATTAAATTTATCATAGGTATGTATGTATAGTAGAGAACAGTAAGTTTAGGCTTCAGTACTATCTGTGGTTTCAGACATCCATTTGCGATCTTGCAACATATCCTCTTCAGATAAGGGAGGACCACTGTAATTAATATAACGGAATTAACGTAATAGATATATTAATGGAGTAATTTTTGAGTTTTTTTAAAACAAGAGAGTCCCATGAAAACCATAGTGAAGGATAGTCTAGGGTTTCCTAGGTTGGGGGTGGGAGTGTGTGACCACAAAGGGGTGGTATGAGATTTGGGGCGGGGGGCAGATAGAATTGTTCTGTATCCTGATTGTAGTGGTCACACAGATCTTGTACATGTGTTAAAATCCGTAGAAATATACACCAAAGGAGTACCTGGGTGGCTCAACAGGTTAAGCATCTGCCTTCAGCTCATGTCATGATCTTAGGGTCCTGGGATGGAGCCTCTCTAGGGCTCCCTGCTCAGAGGGGAGCCTGCTTCTCTCTCTCCCCTTGCCTGCTGCTCCCTCTGCTTGTGTGCTCACTCTTTCTCTGTCAAATAAATGAATAAAATCTTAAAAAAATATATACCAAAAAAGGTAAAAAAGATGGGTAAATTAAAAAAAAGTAACATACAAAAATGTCACGGGAAAAACAGTACAAGCAATAGAAAGATTTGTTAAGTTAGAATTTTTGTTTTATTTTGTTTTGTTTTTTTAACATTTTATTTATTCATGAGAGACACACAAAGAGAGGCAGAGACACCGGCAGAGGGAGATGCAGGCTCCCCACAGGGAGCCTGATGCAGGACTGGATCCTGGCACTGCAGGATCACACCCTGAGCCGAAGGCAGATGCTCAAAACACTGAGCTACCCGAAGTTAGAATTTTGACTGAAATGGAAAGACCTTCTTTGGTTTGGAATTGGAAATTGGCATCAGTTCTAGGAATAACAATGACTGTTAGCTGTTTTCCCCACATACCTGAGCCTCACATACCTGATTTTTAATAAGTGGACATGGTTTATTTTTAGCTGGCGTGGAAACAGCTGACACAGCTAATCTGGGTTGCTCTGGTGCTTGTGGAGGCCCCAATGTGTAATAGACGCTCTTTGTGCTTTTTTTTTTTTCTTTGTGCTTTATATAGATGAATTGGAACAATGAATTCCCTCCGTTTAGGGTTTTGAGAGCTCAGTACAGGAAGATGGCCGTGTTGCTGGTTTTAGAGTTTACTGAAAAAACAAGTTTTTTAGACAAACATGTGAGGCCCCCAAATTTTCCCATTTTAGTTATACTAAAGTCACTTATAAATCTGTTATTTGTGACAAGCTGCTGTTTTGTAGCATACTCAGTTTTTCTGAAGAAGTTAGGATTCCGTGTGAATTGGGGTTGCCTGGGCTCAACCTGTACTTTCTGGAAGCACAACGTCTATGTGGTTGAATTCCAGGGGAACATTTCAGCATTTAGAATGTATTTATGAGCATCTACTTCAGGGAGAGTGTATTGGTGAGGAGTAGAATTTGCAATGAATCAGTAACTATTTGTCCTTGGATTAGTGAGTGACTTCTAAGCTCTTTGCTGAATTCCAAAGCACATGGGCTTTGCCTTTACTAGTTTCCCTTCCCTTCCCTTCCCTTCCCTTCCCTTCCCTTCCCTTCCCTTCCCTTCCCTTCCCTTCCCTTCCCTTCCCTTCCCTTCCCTTCCCTTCCCTTTCCTTCTTTAAGATTTTATTTATTTATTCATGAGAGACACACACACAGAGAGAGAGAGAGGCAGAGACACAAGCAGGCTCCATGCAGGGAGCCCGACACGGGACTTGATCCCAGGTCTCCAGGATCACACCCCAGGCCGAAGGCAGCGCTAAACCGCTGAGCCACTGGGGCTGCCCTCTTTACCAGTTTCTGATGACGTTTCTACTTGAAACACCCAAGACGATGAGGCACAACTCTGAGATTGTTTCATGTTAAAAATATAAGGAGGGGAGGGGGATATCTTCAGAGGCTGGAGTCAATATGGGGTGTTTGGAAGAGAGGAAGGAGTTTGTCCCAGTTGGGTTTCATTCCATTTTTGAAAGCTAGAAACATTTTGTAAGCACCAAGTAGCTCCCTTTCATCCATCAGAACTGTAGAGATAGTGCGGTTTGCGCTAAGAGTTTTGCATAAGTAGAGGAGTTTGAGTTTCAGGTTAAGCTCTTTTGTAATTGCTGGTCCTCTGAGGGACCGGGTCACTTTTGGCTGTGTCTACACAGCAGTGGCTGCAGCTGGTGGTGCTAAGGGCTGTAACTTGCCATCTGAAGAATACTAGAGGCCCAGTCTTTCTTACCATTTCTGGCTGTGTTCTCTTCTCAATTGCTTCTGCTTCCTTACCATTGTTATTTATAGTCACTTTTATAAAAGTAATAACATCAGCAGCAGCAAAAAAGAAAAATTTCCCAGAATCCCAATGTCTTACTTGCTGGTTTTATTTAAAGAATATTTTGGAAGCAAACCTCCAAAGTTCCATGCATCCTGAGCTTCCTGCCCTTTGGTGTTCCTAGTGATGGTTCAAATAGCCTTTCCCTTCCTTTGAACCTTCCCAATGCTGGTGTCTGTTCTATTCCTGTCAGGCTTTTCCCTAATTTGGTACCTGCTTTGTGTCAGCTTTGGTCCATTTATAGCATCCCTGCCCTCTGTTAGACTTGGACAGCTGTGCCTGGTTCTAGCCAGTCTTTGGGCATCTGTGCTATGCTTGTTTGCAGAAATGATGGGACAGAGTTTGGTGGCTCCATTTATCAGAAGGTGAACAAGAAGTTAGAGACCGCTGTCAATCTGGCCTGGACAGCAGGAAATAGTAACACTCGCTTTGGAATAGCGGCCAAGTATCAGATTGACCCCGATGCCTGCTTCTCGGTGAGTACCTGTGGAATCATGCATTGCCCAGGCTCCACCTGAAGGTTGGGTTGCAATCACTCTGGAGGGCTGGGATTCTGTGCTTGGGCTAGAAATTTTCTCCCTGTGGAAAGAGTTTGAAATGAGGAAAGTGATAACAGTAATAGCACTCACTGTGCATGCCAGGCACTGTGTGCAGCCCATTATAGGTGGGTTACTGTGTTTAATTCTTACACAACCTATTTGAGATAGGTGCCTTAAAAAAAAAAAAAAAATCATCCCAACCCTGTTTTCACAAATGAGGAACTG
Source organism: Canis lupus baileyi (assembly GCF_048164855.1). Classification (NCBI taxonomy): domain Eukaryota; kingdom Metazoa; phylum Chordata; class Mammalia; order Carnivora; family Canidae; genus Canis; species Canis lupus. The sequence goes on along the minus strand of NC_132847.1, from coordinate 23,424,551 downwards.
AAAATTCAGAGAGGTCAAAGGCAGATGGGGCAGACAGTCGGTAAACACTGAGGTCTGGACTTGATGGTTTGCTGGGGAGCCTCTTCGTCTAATCAGCCCTTATTCCACCTGCAGACTGTAAAGGGGTTACCTTGAACCTTAAGGTTTTAAATGTTCATTTTCCTTCTCATTTTTCATTCTCTTGCCCTGCTTCTGTATTGGATATTAAGAAACCAGACCCTGGCATTTAGCAATTGCTGTATGGTTTTTGCATTAAATCCTGTTCAGCTCATCTCTTTTGTCACAGGGCATTACTAGCTGCATCCTTTTTGGAGTGGAATGAGGAAATCTCATGTTACGGGATGGTGCTTGTGTAATTTACAAACAGCCCATTTGAAGTCTGAAATGGAAACTGAATCTGGCTCCCTGAGTGTTAAGTGCCTTAGGAAAAGGGGCCTTAGTAATTAGATGGTATAAGCAAAAAGGAACAGCCAGATGGGGCACTCACTCACTCACTACTGGGAGATCTTCCTTCCCCCTGCTTTGTTCTTTCTCATGGGGGTTGTCAGGTTGAAAACATGTACCTTGGCAGCCTCAGCTTTTTCCAGGACTTGGTGTTCTCATGACTTGAGATTGCTGTGCTCCTGACCTCTCTTTATTTCACCAGAAAGGGGCCAGGGAGAGGCCCTACAACTCAGGCAGAAGAGTGAGGGCAAAATTATTATTGACTCAACTGCTTTATTGAATTAATTATTAATCAGCATTCACTAAGTGCTGAAATTTAAGTGACTGGCAAAGTCATTCTTTTGCTCCAGCATACATTTTAAATTCAGGCATGGCAGTGCCAAACCTTCTTCATGTCCATATGATTTTTGCTTGCTTTTTTCATGAAGGGAAAATTCTAACAATGCTATGCCTTAAAAAACAAACAAACAAAAAACCCCCTCAAAACCCCATCTGGCATTTGCTGTTTTCCCTTATCCTAATTAAATAGATCTTGAAGAAGTCTTCCATATAAGAAAGATTTCTATTTCTCTGGCCACAAATGAAAGTGTCTTCACCTGTTACAAATTCAGACCTACTCAGTATAAATGAAATTGGGCATTCATACCTTCAGGAATCAAATTTAAATAATAACTTCCTTTTAATTGATAGTTGTGTTGACTCTTTGAGTTTCTTTTCTGAGACTTAGCTCTCAGATTTTATATATTTCATGTTGACTTGAATGAATCCCATAAAAAAAGTTGTCATAAAGATAGAGAATTTGATCCTGAAGTCCAGAGTTGGTTGTTACAAAGCTTTTACTCATTTTGGAGAAGGAAACATAAAGTACTTAACGGTTTCACTGTGTCTTATCTTTTCCTTGACTAGGCTAAAGTGAACAACTCCAGCCTGATAGGTTTAGGATACACTCAGACCCTAAAGCCAGGTATGTGTTGCTTGTGAAAATGAGTGAGATTAATTATTTACTTTAAAGAAAATTAGGGTGCTGGTTTGCTGCTTTATGTTACTGCTTATATAATGCCTGTCTTGTAAATTTTAAATGAGTGTATATAAGGTTTTTATAATGAAATGTTTATAAAAGGTTATAGACATTATAAGACATTTGGAAACTAGAAGTAGTAAATAGGAGAAAAAAGGTCAAGGCTAACGTACATTATACTTTTGGTTATTTTTTTCCATCTGTTTTTCCAGTGTATTCATCATGCTCGATACTTATTTCCAGCAGGTTCTTAAAATTAGCACATAGATCATCCTTATTGTATAACTTGTGCAGGTTTCCTTTGCACGATTGGCTAGACCAGTCCCTTGTGTATTAGAACTACAGGAGATGGTACCACCTTGGGGTTAGTTTCATCATGTTGGGTCTTTGAACTCTAGAAATCTAAGATTATCTGATGGCAAAATCAAGCTATTGTAGGGAAAATACCAATTAGTTGTGTGCATGTGTGTGTGTGTTTGTGTGTACACTGAGTGTGAGGCCTTGGAGTCTGATTCATGGTTGGGTTTCATTTCAAGGTATTTTTGCTGAAGAAGTTTACTGCATGGTGCCAGTGGTAGAGAGGTTATTGTAGCAGGGGGCGATGAGAGGACAAAAGAAAGTGGACTCCCTAAAGTGGGTTTGGGTGGGCTGTGGAATAATAATTGGTGTTTTATAAGCTCCTTCTAGGCTATCAATTAATCAGTCAGATGGTGTTCAGTAACAGGGATTGATGGGCCATGTGGTTTGGCCTTGCTGATCACACACAGCCAAAGCAGGTTCTGAAATTGCTGTGGTCTTGCCAGTGTGCTTTGGCATGCCTCCATGTGTTAACCTGTCTTCTATGTGTTGATATTTCTTATATTTTCTCTCCTCCATTCCTCCCTCTTTCCTCTCCCCGATTCTTCCCCCTGCAGGTATCAAACTGACGCTATCGGCTCTGCTGGATGGCAAGAATGTCAATGCTGGCGGCCACAAGCTTGGTCTAGGACTGGAGTTTCAGGCGTAAATGGATACTGTACAATCATTTAATTTTAAACTATTTTGAGCATAGCTACCTTCAGAATTTAGTGTACCTTTTAATGTTGTATGTCTGGGATGCAAGTATTGCTAAATATCATGTTAGACCTCCAGGTTAAAGATGATTGAGCTTTAAAGTGTTACCCTTTCAGAGGTACAGAAGAAACCCAATTCCATGAAAAGTCCTTTCAGCTGTAGACTTGGGGGGACCTTGGTGGCCCCTCTAGAGAGTTCAGGTTTCTTTTTTATCTAGAAATGGCTGCAAGTGGAAGCTGATAATTTGTAGGCACTTTGTTAATTGATATTGAGTCAATGAATGAAATGATGAATTCTTGAGAATTGAACTTTGGTTTCCTACCCGAATGAAGGAGAGGCTCATTGATGGTGTGTACAAACTCATTGAAAGAGATTTTTTTTAGACAGATTTTCATGACCTGTTTCCACCCACTCCATCACCTCTTTTACACCAAAAGTAGTCTGCAGGGCGTGATAGCTGTTTCTTTTGTGCCATTTTGGGGTGGAGAAGGTGGATGTGATTAAGCCAATAATTCAGGACTTAATTCCCTCTCATGTTGTGGTTTTCTACCCTTGCACCAGAGTATGAAATAGCTTCTAAGAGTCCCAGCTCTAAGCTGGGAAGAGTCTCTGTGACTGTAATCACGTTGTGACAACACTCGGAATAAAAATTGGACTTGTTATATTCTCACTACTCAGTTTATTTTTTAGCAGTTTAATGGGTACATTTTAGAGTCTTCCATTTTGTGTGGAATTAGATCATCCCCTTCAAATGCTGTAATTAACATCACTTAAAGTAAAACTTGAATAAAATATTGAAACCTCATTCTTCTGTTGTCTTTATTAATAAAGGGGTAAATGGGGCATTTGTTTGACATTTGTGTTTGCTTGCACTGTGTGTGTGTCAGAGAGATTTTTAGTTTTCTGTTGTTGCATAACACATTAGCCAAATTTAGTTGCTTAAAACAACACTCAATTATTTATTTCACAGGCTTGTAGGTCAGAAGTCTAGCACAGTATGGCTGGGTTCTCTGTTAAGATTCTCACTATCCTGAAATTAGGATGTCTGCCAGGCTGTGTTCTCGTCTGGAGACAAGAGCCCTCTTCCAAGCTCATGTGGTTGTGGCAGGATTCAACTCTTTTAGGTTATAGGATAACGATCCCTATTTCCTTGCTGGCCATCAGGTAGAGGTATTCTCAGCAAATAGAGGCCACGTGCATTCCTTGCCACATGGTCCCCTCCCATCTTTAAAGCTGGCATGGAGGAACTCCCTTGCTGTCAAATCCCTCTCATATTTGAAATCTCTAGGAGGAGCGCCAGCTACACCATATGCCTTTAAAAATTTTTTACTATTTGTTCATTTATTTAATAAAGATTTTACTGAGGCGAGAGATACTGTGCACATGTGCGTGTACATATGAGGGGAGGGGCAGAGAGAGAGGGAGAGAGAATCTCAAGTGGACTCTGCTTAGTGCAGAGACCAATGTAGGACTCGATCCCATGACCCTAAGATCATGATTTGAGCTGCAATTAAGAGTCGGACATTTAACTGACTGAGCCAGCCAGGCACCCCTATTTTTTATTTATTGAGGTATAATTGACATAGAATATATTGGTTTCAGGTGGACAACATAATGATTCAATATTTGTATTATAAAATGATCACTACAATAAATCTAGTTAGCATCTGTCACCATACAGTTACATTTTTTTTCTTTGTGATAAGAACTAAGATCTGCTCTCGGGGCATTTGGGTGGCTCAGTCGGTTAAGCATCTGCTTTCGACTCAGGTCATGATCCCAGGGTTCTGGGATCAAGCCCTGCATTGGGCTCCCTGCTCAGCAGTGAGTCTGCTTCTCCCTCTCCACCACTTGTGTTCTCTTGTGCATGTTCTCTCAATAAATAAACTTTAAAGATAGAAGATCTTCTCTCTTAGCAACTTTCAAATAGACAATACAGCATTATTAACTATGGTCACCATGCTGTACATGACATCCCCAGGACTTAACTCATAACTTCTCCAAACCTTTTAAGGGTTCACCTGTTGAGGTGAGATCTTCTTAGGAAAATCTCCCCTTAACGACTGTGCCCTTTATTTTTTTTTTATTTTTTTAAAGATTTTATTTATTTATTCATAGAGACATACAGAGAGAGAGAGAGAGAGAGGTAGAGACACAGGCAGAGGGAGAAGCAGGCTCCATGCAGAGAGCCTGATGTGGGACTCGATCCAGGGTCTCCAGGATCACACCCTGGGCTGCAGGCGGCGCTAAACCACTGTGCCACTGGGGCTGCCCTTACTGTGCCCTTTAGTAACCTATCACAATAATGATAATCCCATCATGTTCACAGGTCCCTCTCATACCCAAGGGCAGTGGATCATACAAAGGCATGGATCATTGAGGTTTGTTCTAGAATTCTGCAGTTTAGATTTTAAAAAATGACAGTGTGGGCAGCCCAGGTGGCTCAGAGGTTTAAGGCCGCCTTCAACCCAGGGCATGATCCTGGAGACCTGGGATCGAGTCCCATATCAGGCTCCCTACATGGAGCCTGCTTCTCCCTCTGCCTGTGTCTTTGCCTCTCTCTCTCTCTCTGTATCTCTCATGAATAAACAAAGTCTTAAAAAGAGATGCTTTAAAAAAAGTAACAATGTGTAAATTTCAAACATTTACAAAGTAAGAGTAAACTACGTATACATTATCCAGCTTCAGTAAATGTGAACATTTTTTTCTATTCCATAATACATTTTTAGGCAGAGTGCCTTTTTATGGATGTTTGGAAGTGACAGTGCCAAACAAATTATCAGATTTACTTGAGCATTTTGTGTCACCCAAAACTTGCTGGCCTCTATTTGTCATACTGTCTTCATCAGGTTCATGAGGATCTGTATCTTTTAAAGCGAGCTTCTGAATTTGTCCAGAGATTTTGGCAAATAACAGTTGGGTACATCCAGTCCGAGGCTAGGTACAGTACTGGTATTTTGAAATGTACAAAGGGCCCTCTGAATATTGAAGGGTGTATTTCCCTCCCCTTAGATATTAAGTATCTGCCTGTTGTATGCAGCATGTCAGAATATTGTGAAAAATGCCTTGAGTTAATGATATTTCATAGGTAAGAGAACCCAAACATGCTGATCTGGGGACACAGGAAGAAAGTGGACAAAGAAGAGAAGATTGAAAGTGTGTTTATTACAGAAAAAGTCTTACATCTGAATCTCCCAACAAACAGAAGCTAGAATTGAGAGGCTTATTCATTAAACTGAGTTGTGATTTCTGTGCTCAGAGAAGGGAAAGCTCCAAGGGAATTGGGAAGCCTTAGTATCCTGGCTACCATGGAGGGTTTGCAATAAGGGCACCATTCAGTCTGTCTAGGCTTGTGGTGGGCTTCGGGAAAGGAACATGAATGACCTCTTAGTTTTCTTAACAACACAGAGTTTGTGTGTTTCTGAGCTGTCACTGGGGCCAGATAAATGTTAAGGGAAACCAGATTCAGGAAAACGGGCCCTTCTCTCGAGGGGCAGCTCAGCTGTGTCTCTGGAGGATTCTTCTGTGGGAATCGCAGACATCGGAATGGTGAAGCTATGTGTACAGCAAATGTCTTCATGCCACAATGATTTTCCAGCAAATCAATCAAGTGGAACTTCTAGGATTTCAAGTCTACAGACATTTATTTAAGAAACACTTGCAGAATACCCCACAGCATGTGTCAAGGCAGTAAGGGAACTCTCTAAATCTGCATTTTTATATACTGGAGGTTTTATGTTAACAAAATTAAAAAAGTAACAAGTGTATTGTAGGAAATGTGGAGGCTGTTTGCAACCTACTTCCTAGCCTGCTTTTTCTCCAGTACACCTTTATCATTGTATAGTGTCTGTTTTACACTATCTTCTTCCTCACAAACTCCACAAAGGTATGTAATTCATTTAGTTAACTGTTGTGTCCTGAAATATGAAAAGGTGCTAAGTATTTGCTGAAGTAACAAATGATGAGGAGAAAGTTAGAAACATTTACCTATAATTTCACCACCCAAATATGATGACTGTGAGCAGTTGTGTTTCATTTGCATTTGGGAGAGGGAGCACAGCTACTTCTCTTTTGGGATCAGTCTGTTAAACAGTCAGATCTTCCTTTTAACAATTTTGTTTTTTTTAAAGATTTTATTAATTTATTTGAGAGAAAGAGCAGGAGGAGGGGCAGAGGGAGAGAGAATCCCAAGTGGAGTACCTTGAGCACAGAGCCACAGGTGGAGGCAGTGCTGGATCTCATGACCCTGAGATCATGATCTGAGCCAAAATCAAGAGTTAGCCACTTAAATCAAGTCAATCAGAGGGAGACAGTTATCTGATTTCACTCATATGTGGAATTTAAGAAAACATTATCATAGGGGAATGGACCGGAAAAATAAGATGAAATCAGAGAGGGAAACAACTCATAAGAGACTTAATCATAGGAAACAAACAGGGTTGCTGGAGGAGGGGTGGGGAGATGGGGTAACCGGGTGACAGGCATTAAGGAGGCCAGGTGGTGTAAAGAGCACTGGGTGTTCTATGCAACTGATGAATCATTAACCTCTACCTCTGAAACTAATAAAACACCATGTTAATTAATAAATTTAAATAAAAGAGGAATTGGCCACAACCCACTGAGCAATCCAGGTGCCTCTTTTTTTTTTTTTTTTTTTTTTTTTTAATGACTTTATTTATTTGAGAGCCCCAGAGAGCGAGCACAAGGACGGGGAGCATCACAGGGGGAGGGAGAAGCAGGCTTCCCTCTGAGCGGGGAGCCCGACTGCAGGGCTTGATCCCAGGACCCCGGGATAATGATCTGAGCCGAAGGCAGATGCTTGACCCATTGAGCTACCCAGGCGCCCCGCTTCTTCCTTTTAATAATGTTTTCGGGGCACGCGGCTGGCTCAGTCCGTAAAGGAGGCCACACTTGACCTTAGGGTCGTAAGTTCGAGCCCCACTTTGGGTGCAGCGATTACTGAAACACAGTCTTTATAAAAACGCCAACGTTTAAAACACTTTCACGACCTGGACGGCGCCCGTCACGCGGCAGGCAGGGAGGGGCTGCCCCGACCCTCCCGGCAGCGAACACTTTACAACCCGAACCGCCAACGGGCTTGGGCGGGGCCTGCCCTTCGCTACAGCTGGGTGCCCTTCCTCCGCGTCCGGGTTTCCCGAGCTCCCTGCCAGGCTGCGACGTCATCACGTTGAGACGCAGATGCCTCTGGCGGCGGCGCCTCACGCAGTGTCTGACGTCATGCCGTAGAGCTTAGCAACAGCGCAGGCTCCCGGCGGAGTCCGTTATGGCCGCTGCTGCCTTGAGGAGGATGAGGGGAGCCGTGCGAGCGAAACTGCGGCCCTCGCCGGGCCTCCAGGCGTCCGGGGTGCTGGCGCGGCCGCTGGTCCTGGCGCTCCTGCTCGCGTCCGCCACCACGTCCAGGGGTAAAGGGCGCGCGGCGGCAGCGCGGGCGCGGGCGCGGGCGGGGAGACGGGCCCGGCCAGGGCGCGGGCGCTTCCGAGTGTCCGGCGCAGATGGCGGCGTCCGGAGACGGCAGCGTCTCTCGGGGCGAGGTGGGCGAGCAGGCTGTCGGGAGGAGTCTCCGGCGGGCCCGGAGCGCGGCGGGGGGATGCGGCCATCCAGGGAGCCGGAAGCGGCGAGCGCGGGTGGGCGTGGAGGGGGGGCGGTGGCGTGGGCCCGGGACTCGAGCGCGTTGCCGCGGGAGTGGCGGTGGGGGTCTGCGAGGTTGCTCGCAGGGGCGAGTCGCGAGGGGGCCGAGGGAGCAAGTGCTGCCGGGACGGCGCAGTCAGGTGTGGTGTCGGGGCGGGGCGGGGGGGCAGCGTAGGGGGAGAGGCGCCGGGGAGGGGAGTGTGGGCGCTCTCCCGCGCGGGGCAGCGGTGAGGACCTGGGGGGCGGGCGCCGACCCCGCCCGGCTGCTGCCGCATTTCGGCGAGCAGGAGCCCGACGGGGGACAGGACACTGCAGACGCGGTTCTCCGTGCCCTGCCTTAGCCGGACGAGGCTGCTTCGTTTTAATAGGGTCGTTAGGATTTGATTAGTTAATTAAAATTCTCTTAGACTTTTTTGTTGTTATTTATTGAAGCGTGGTTGGCATGTGACACGTGAGATTCGGAGGTACAACCTCATGATTTGACATTTGTAGACACTAGGAACGTACCGGCACGATAGTTGTAGTTACCACTCATCACCATACGGAATTAAAAATGATCTTTTCTCGTAATGAGAGTAAATGTTAAGATTTTCTATCTAAGCAACTTTCAAATATGCATTACTATATTCTCGACGATGGCCACCCCGGCTCTATATGTTGCATCCTTGCGAGTTACTTATTTTGTAACAGGAAGTTTGTACCTTTTGATACTCCTCTCCCAGCTCACCAGCCTCCAACACGCTCTTTGGCAGCCATCAGTCTAGTCTCTTCTCTGGGAGTTTGGCTTGTTTGCTTGTTTGTTTCGTTTTGATTTTTTTTTTTTTTTTTAAGATTTTATTTATTTGAGAGAGAGAATGAGCACGAGGAGGGGCAGAGGGAGAAGCAGACTCCCCACTGAGCAGGGAGCACCAGTGTGGGGCTCTATCCTGGGACCCCAGGATCATGACCTGAGCAGAAGGCAGATACTTAACTGACTGAGCCACCCGGGGAACCCATTGTTTTGATTTTTTTTATTCCACATATAAGTGAGGTCATACGGTGTTTGTCTTTTTCTGTCTGACTTATTTTGCTTAGCATAATGCTTCAAGGTCATGTCATGTGATGTCACAAATGCCATATTTCTTTTTTTTTAAAGATTTTATTTACTTTTTATTTTTTAAAAAAGATTTTATTTATTCATGAGAGACGCAGAGAGAGGGAGAAGCAGGCTCCACACAGGGAGCCCCATGTGGGACTCGATCCCAGGCCTCCAGGAGCATGCCCCCGGCCGAAGGCAGGCGCCCAACCTCTGAGCCACCCGGGTATCCCCCAGATTTTATTTATTTCTTCATGAGAGACACACAGAGGCAGAGACACAGGCAGAGGGAGAAGCAGGCTCCATGCAGAGAGCCCCATGTGCAGGACTCGGTCCTGGGCTCCGGGATCAGTCCTGAGCCAACCAGGTGTCCTACAAATGCCATATTTCATTTTTGTGTGTGTGTGGCTGAGTAGTATTCCATTGTGTATACATACCACATCTTGATCTGTTCATCCATCCATGGGTATTTAGATTGTTTCCATATCTTGGCTCTTGTAAATAATGCTGCATGATTAAGTATTTCTTTTCTTAGAAATGTTACATTGTGAATGAAGATATTGAAGGCTTTATCAGGAAATAAATATGTAACCTACGGCCTGAGACTTAGGGAGAACAAATCCATTAATAAGAATTTGTAATGATTAAGCAGTATTTTGTTCAGTAGTCCGTTTTTCCTTTAGATCAAGACACAGTCCTGTTTTTCTTCTTATATGTTTTTTGAATTTTCAAATGAAAACCTGTGAATAGGATAGTGTTTTCTTGTTTGCCAACAGGGGCCGGGCTGTCTAGCCATAATTTGTCTACTACAGTGCTGTGGTTACTTCCTTAGGTTTCCTCAGCAGCACTGAGGTTAGGGCAGCCCCCATCCCAGAAGCATTTTAAGTCTGTGGGGGAAGGACTGAGGTTTGTTTTCCCAAGGCCTTTCATCATGAGTAAACATAACGAGGGTTTGTCTGGTTGATGCAGATATTCCTATTCCTAAAGTCCTTACGTATCATGATTGTTTTGGTTATTTAATCATTAAAGAAAAAACCTGACAGTTAAACATTTATTTTTCTTACTGGAATGCTTAAGACATACAGTTTGAGGGATATAGCTGGTAACTGTAGTTTCAGAAACAGCTTTTCCCTTGGTTGAAAATTTTGTGAGAAGGGGCAAGCGAGGGGGAAGTGTGGACTCTTAAGGTATCCTCTTGTCCCTTTATTTATTAGAGCCCCATAAATGATTGCTTGATCTATATTGGGACATTTTAGGTAACCTTTTTCTTTATTAAATCTTTCAGTTTAAAATTCTTATTCTCTACTGAAAATAATTTAAAATGTAAACTAACATACATGCTCTTGGAAGCAGCTACACTGCAGTATATACCTTATGGTAGAGTGATTTCAAAGTACTCTTAATAAAAAAGCTTACAGTCTAGATAGGGTGTGTGTGTGTTTTAAAAATCTTATTTATTCATGAGAGACACAGAGGCAGAGATGTAGGCAGAAGGGGAAGCAGACCCCCCCCCCCCCCCCCGGAGCCTGATGCGGGACTCGATCCAAGGACCCCAGGATCACAACCTGAGCCAAAGGCAGGTGGCTTCAACCACCGAGTCACCCAGGTGCCCCTAGATAGGATGTGTTGAGTTCCAAACTTCAAGTAAGCATAGAAAGTTACTACATTAGATTTATTTAAACTTTTTCCATATAAGGTTTCTTAAAATTTAAATACTTGGGTGTATTCTTGGCAATCTGTAAGGAATTTAAAGTTTTATATTTTATTTTGACAAAATCTAAAAAAATTAATATAAGCATTATTTTAGATCACTGGATGATCACCTTATGATTAAGTTTTGCCATGCCATTTCAAAAGTACCTACTTTCTATTTTTGCCATCAAACTACTCCCAAATGACCACCTCAATTTAATGTGTAATGTGTTTAATTTTTTTTTTAAAGATTTTAATTATTTATTCATGAGAGACACAGAGAGAGAGGCAGAGACACAGGCAGAGGGGAGAAGCAGCCTGCCTGCAAGAAGCCTGATGTGGGACTCCATCCTGGACCCCAGGATCATGCCCTGAGCCAAAGTCAGGCGCTCAACCACTGAGCCACCCAGGTGTCCCTATTTTGTTTTTGGAGTGGGAAGTAAAAATACATTTCTTTAAACTTTTTATTTTGAAATAATTGTAGATTCTCTTGCTGTTGTAGGATATAATACATATCCTATGTACCCTTTACTCAGTTTCCCCAGTGGTAACATCTTAAGAAACTATAATACAGTATCACAGTCGTGATACTGACTTGGGTACACTAAAAGAGCATTGCCATCACCCTCTTGTGTTGCTCTTGTATAGTTACTCCCACTTCCTTCCTATCCCCCATTCCCTCTTGAAATCATGGCAACCACTTATCTGTTATTTCTTTAATTTTATCATTTGAAGGATGTGATATAAACGGAATCCTATGGTATGTAATTTTTTGGAATTGGCTTTTTTTAACCTAGCATAATTCTGTGGAGGTTAATATAGTTGTTTCATTTGTTCTTTTTTATTGCTGAGTGATTCCATTATTGTATAGATATATTGCACTTTGTTTAACCATTCACCTTTTGAAGGACATCGGGGTTGTTTCCGGGTTTTGGCTATTCTGTGAATGTTCATGTACAGATTTTTTGTGTGATTGTAAGTTTTCATTTCTTTGGGATAAATGGCCAGGGGTGCAATTGCTGGATCATAGGGTAGTTACATATTTAGTTTTTTAAGGAATTGCCAAAGTGTTTTCTGGCATTGCTGTCCTTTTTTTAAAAAAAGATTTTATTTATTTATTCATTCATGAGAGACACACAGAGGGAGAGGCAGAGACACAGGCAGAGAGAGAAGCAGGCTCCATGCAGGAGCCCGACGTGGGACTCGATCCTGGGTCTCCAGGATCATGCCCTGGGCCGAAGGCTGCCCCTGGCATTGTCGTCCTATTTTATGTTACCACCAGCAACACTTAAGTGATCTAGCTTCTCTGCATCTTTGCCAATATTTGGTTTTGTCATTACTTTTTATATTAGTCATTTTGATAGATGTGTAGTGATATCTTTATTGTGGCTTTAATTTGCATTTCCCTGATGCATAATATCTTTTCCTGTGCTTATTTGCCATATATATATGTCTTCAGTGAAATGTACCTTTGTGTCTGTTGCCTGTGTTCTAGTTGGATTGTTAGCTTTTTCATTTTTTGAGTTTTCAGATTTCTTTTTGTATTCTGGATACTAGTCCATTTTTGGGTTGGGGCTTACAAATATTTCTTCCTTTGTATAGCTTATCTTTTCATCCTCACAGGAAAGTCTTTCGTGGAGCAAATTTTTTTCATTTTGATAGAATCAAATTTATAGGGTTTTTTTCCTTTTATGTACTGTGTTTTTTGGTGTCAAGTCTACAAATTTGTGTTTAGTCCTAGATTGCAGATTTTTTTTCCTTTGTCTTTTTCTAAAAGTTTGTATAGTTGTACATTTTACCTTTATTTTTATTTTTTGAAGATTTATTTATTTGAGGGAGGGAGTGCTAGCAAGTGAGCCTGTGCCTGTGCTTACAAAAGCAGGGAGTAGGGGGAGGGGCAGAGGGGGAGGGAGAGGAAGAGGGAGAGGGAGAGAATCCCAAGCGGAATTCATGCTGGGTGAGGAGCACGGGGAGGGCTTGATCTAACTACCCTGAGATCATGACCTGAGTTGAAACCAAGAGTTGGGTGCTTAACCAACTGAGCCACCCAGGCATGCCTACATTTTACATTTAAATTGGTAATCCGGGGGCAGCCCCAGTGGCGCAGCGGTTTAGCGCCGCCTGCAGCCCAGGGCATGATCTTGGAGACCCTGGATCAAGTCCCACGTCAGGCTCTCTGCATGGAGCCTGCTTCTCCCTCTGCCTGTCTCTCTCTCTCTCTCTCTCTCTCTGTCTCTATGAATAAATAAATAATCTTAAAAAAAAAATAAATAAATAAATTGGTAATCCGGGATCCCTGGGTGGCGCAGTGGTTTAGCGCCTGCCTTTGGCCCAGGGCGCGATCCTGGAGACCCGGGATCGAATCCCACGTCGGGCTCCTGGTGCATGGAGCCTGCTTCTCCCTCTGCCTGTGTCTCTGCCTCTCTCTCTCTCTCTCTCTCTCTCTCTCTGTGTGACTATCATAAAAATAAAAAAATTAAAAAAAATTGGTAATCCATTTTATTTTTATTGTATTTATTTATTATTTTTATCTTTAAAGGAATCTCTACACCCAACATGGGTCTTGAACCTACCATCCCAAGATCAAGAGTCCCATGCTCCTCTGACTGAGCCCTGTGAACCATTTTTAGTTAATTTTTGTATAAGGTGTGAGGCTTAGGTCAAGTTTCATTTGGCTTGTTAATATGGTGGATTGCGTTGATTGATTTTTGAATACTATCAGTTTTGCATCCCTGGAATAACCCTTGTTCATGGAATATCATTCTTTTTATATATGACTTATTTCTATTTGCTAATATTTTGTTAAGAATTTTTGCAGCTATTCACGAAAAATATTAGTCTGCAGTTTTCTTTTTCTGTAGTGTTTTGGTTTTGGTATCAGGGTAATAATACTACCTTCATAAAATGAATTGAACAGTGTTCCCTTCTGTTCTCTGGAAGAGATTCTGTAGAATTGGTGATAGTTCTTTAAACATTTAATTCTCCAGTGAAACCATTTGGGCCTGGAGATTAATTTTTTGGGAGTTTTAAAATTCAAGATTTAATTGCATTAATAGTTATAGCGCTATTGGTATGATGTATTTCATACTGGGTGAGTTATAGTTTGTGTTTTTAAGACTGATCTTAAACTTTTCTCTTTTTAGTTGGCTTTTTATGACATTGCTCTGGCAGGGGAGGAGGGGTTGCTCTACAGTACTGTCAGATAGATGTAGAAATCTAGGGTCTCCATTTGATCTCTGTTGACACCCAAAGGGTGATAGTCTTCTTGTTACTTTCTGGACAAGGGTGGGGGTTCTGTCTCCCCTCATGGTCTGTACTTATATGGTAGTGAGGGTGGCTTTCTTACTACTGGGTGATGATTAAAGTCTTAACTCTCCACTAGGCCTCTTCTGACACCATTACACTGTGGAGAGGAAGAGGCAGTTTGTCACAGCCTGCTGAGGGTGGAAGTCTAGGCTCTCTACTTGGCCTTTGCTTGTGTAGATGCGAGGAGAGCCACAGTGGTGGTTTTTTGTTTTTGTTTTTGTAGATGTTTGCCTGGAGTAGAGCAGTCATTATCTAAAAGTTTTCTTTCTTTCTAGGCTGCCTCTCTCCTGATTTTTTGGTTAGAGAGAGCAGGCTTTTTTTTTTTTTTTTTTTTTTTTGTGGTCCGGGGATGGTTTGTGTACATACTCCCTGATGTTTCCAGGTTGCTGGTTTCTTTAGCTAGAAGTCCAGAATATGTGAGGTAAAAGAAAAATCCAGGGAAGTTCCCACTAGGTTGTTTCTCAGGTCCTGAGGTTTCTAACCACTCTGCCTTATTTTCTCTACCTTTCAGAGTCTTAAGCTATTTTTTATATAATATACAGGGTTAATTGTTTTCCGTGGAGGAATAGGGAAAATTTGTCTACTCCATATTCCTGGAAGCCTAAGTAAGAATTCATTTTGAATGTCAGACATCCAAGAGGAGATGTCAAGTTGCAGTTGGATTTATGAGTCTAGAGTTCTGGTAGTTCATGGAAGTTCCCTTCTTATGGCTTCCTTTTTTCCCAGAGAAGTTAGGAAGTGATGTCATCCATTGAGAATGAGGACAACAGAGAAGGTGTGGAAAGTTTGAGAATAGAGGAGCGTATGAATAGTCTCCTAAGGGAGTAGGAAGGTAAATGGACTAGAAAAATAGAGTATAATTGCCCACAACATTGCATGTGTGCCTGAATTTTTGGCATTTAATTTAAAATAAAATAAAAACAGTGATATGGTCATGTATTTATTTCTAGATCTGTTCAGCTGCTTGGTGCAGATGGGGGAGTAGTCAGAAAATTTGATTTTACTTGGGATGTAGCCTTGCCAAGTGAATGGGACAAGGTGAGAAAGGGGTTAGGGGCCTGGAGGTGTACATAAGGGAGGGTTAATAGCTGACTATAAAACTGAATCTGGATAAAGAGAGAGGACAAGAGTATTGGGCAAGTATGGGATGGTGGCCCACGGAGGACTGAAAAGATGGTAGGATCAGATAATTGTAGGTCCTGAATCCTGAATGAATTAGGATAGATGGTCATGTCAGCAAGTAGGATGCGTGAAATTTAGATCGTGGAAGATTTGTGAGGATACTGACCATGATATGACAAGTTAAGGGGGAGGTCTGGCTCATCAGAAGAGAGGTCAAGGATTTTGAAATCAAAACAGTACTTGAGTAGATTGAACTAGAGTTCATTCTAGAGCCAGGAGCTAAAATAATTGAGAATAGGAACCGTTGACCTGGAGTTCATGGACAAAGATTATAGAGGGTGATAGGTGATGCTAGGAGAATCAAGGCTGGTGCATCTAGGGAGGGGAATGGGATAATGGTCTGAAAGGGCCCCTCGGCCCCCCACCCCCAGTAATTTTCCCCCTTCCAAATTCAGTGGTGCAAGGATGTGGGTAAAAAAACAACTTTTAATTAAAAGGGCTTCAGGGAAAGTGTATCTTTAGGGGAGAGCTAGTTTTCAGTTATAACAAGAAATTGAAGGATAAGAGATTTGCTTATATCTGACTGAATTCCAGAGTGCACAGTGGATAAGTTTCTGGACATAGAGAGAGGTGGCTGGTGTGGACAATTACAGTCATTCCCACTCCTATCAGCTTGTGTCCTTTAAAAATACACGATTATTCTATTTTCGTATATATGC
The DNA here is from genome assembly GCF_048164855.1 of Canis lupus baileyi. NCBI lineage: Eukaryota > Metazoa > Chordata > Mammalia > Carnivora > Canidae > Canis > Canis lupus. Next base: position 23,408,473 of record NC_132847.1, on the reverse strand, counting down.
TGCCGAAGTGAGTAATGTACATGATTATTCTAAAAGTCAAGTATAGAAAAACAATTTTTAAAAAAGTCACGATTAGTTAGTTGCTTCTAGGTTTAAAAAGTTATAGTTTAAATCATACTTTCCCCAATTTTGGCAGGAAAGTTAAATCTACCAGAGAAATAGTAATTTGTAAATGCAAATGTAAAAATTCTTTTAAGAAATTCCTGTTAATAGTTTTCTGAATAATGTAGGCATTTGTAGGCCCTGTTTCTTTTCTTCCAATGGAAAGTTTCAAGGAACCAACTGTTGAAAGTATTTAAGACAGTTTTACTAATATTTTTTTTTTACCACTTTGCTAGTTTATTTTTTTCTAAGAGATTCCATTCAGTCCAATTAAAACTAGCTATTTATTTTTCCTATACAAAATAGGTGTCAACTTTCTATACAAAATAGGTGTCAACAAACCACAGTATATTCATGTATTCAAGTATTACATGTTTGAACAAAGAGTAGCCTTTTAGGTTGCTAATTTATGTGCATGTACACATTTGTGAAAGTCCAGGAATGATTTGGTTTAACTTACCCCTATAAAATATTTTAATTTGATAGACTTTAAAATAGTATCTGTATATTTTTAGATCTCATATGACAATCACTTTTTTTTTTTTTTTTTACAAGATTTATTTATTTTTAGAGAGTGTAGGGGAAGGGACAGAAGGAGAGAGAGAGAGAGAGAGAGTTTTAAGTGGACTCTGCTAAGTCCAAGCCCAACACAGGACTTAGATCTCATGACCCTGAGATCATGACTGGAGCTGAAACCAAGACTTAGACACTTAACTGTGCCACCCAGGTTCCCCAGACAGTTCCTTTTTTAACAAATATAATGGATGCTCTTGAAGTTTTTTTTTTTTTTTTTTAACAGATACTATATTAGATTGTTAATTAGAAACACTTAAATTTCATCAGGGATTCTTCTGAACTTTTGGTGTATAGAGTTATTTCTGTAAATACTTTACTGTAGTAAACCATACTGAGTGGGTAGGAGCATAAGGAAATAAGAACTTGTATGTGTTTGGTGTCATTCCCATACCTGGATTGCCTTTCCCAAGCTTTAAAATAGTCTAGTTCAAAAAAAAAAAAAAAAAAAAAAATCTACTTCACACTTAGTTTTCAATTTCCATTTCTTCCCCTTTAGGAGTTTTCACTTTCTTCTACCTAAGAATACTTAAAAAGAAAACTGGCAGAGGAGGCCTTCTGGTTCTGGCATCACTTAGAAATGCTGCCTGCAGCTTGCTTATAGCGTCTCTTAAATTTGTTGTATATTTTGAAAATATTTAGGTTTGCATTCTATGTCTAGTTTTTATTTTTTATTTTTATTTTTTGTATATTTTTTAATTGGAGTTCGATTTGCCAACATATAGCATAACACCCAGTGCTCATCCTGTCAAGTGCCCCCTCAGTGCCCGTCACCCAGTCACCCCAACCTCCTGCCCACCTCCCCTTCCACTACCCCTTGTCCATTTCCCAGAGTTAGGAGTCTCTCATGTTCTGTCACCCTCTCTGATATTTCCCACTCATTTTCTCTCCTTTTCCTTTTATTCCCTTTCTATATCTAGTTTGTGGCCTACTTGAGCTAGGATCAGCCACCAATCTCTGTTCTGGGGATGGTGTGCAGTCTGGACAGGTGTTACTCTGAAGTCCAGCCTCTATGTGAAATGAAAACAGAGGGGATGGATGAGAGCTTTGTGTGAATTTCACCATTGTTACCTAAAGTTATCCCTCTCTGTTCTTTCCTTTTTCTTTTGGTGACAGGCTATGTAATGTAGTAGGTCTTTCATTTCTTTCTGGCTAAAGAGTTATTACCTGATGAATAATTGACTAAGAAGAAATGTAACGGATTGCTGGCTATTGAGGCATATTAACAAATAACAAAAGAGAGAGGAATTTACCAAAGAGAAATGCTTAGTGAAAATTTTAGGTAAATATGCTTCTGGCTTGGTGGAGATAAAGTTGGAGATTTCAGTTTAATGTTCTTTATTCACTATTTTAGCTCTTCCACAAACCAATTTGTCGAGCCACACTGTACTCCAGCCAGATGTTTCTGCTCCAAGTACGAGTGCTGTAACACATGAAAACCAAACCAAACTTTCTGTCTTCCAAATCCGCACCACTCTCCAACCCACAGCTAGTACAGAGAAAAGTGGAGGAGCATCTGTGGCCCCTCATCCCTCACCTACTACTTCTCTGTCTCAAGAGGAAACAGGTAACAATGAAGATCCCAGCATAGAGGAAGAGGATCTTCTCACGCTCAATAGTTCTCCGTCCACTGCCAAAGACACTCTGGACAATGGAGACTATGGAGAACCAGACTATGACTGGACCACCAGCCCCAGAGACGATGAGTCCAGTGAGGCCCTGGAAGAAAACAGGAACTACATGGAAATTGAACAGTCAGTGAGGTCTTTTAAGAGCCCATCCTCAAATATTGAAGAGGAAGATAGCCATTTCTTTTTTCATCTTATTATTTTTGCTTTTTGTATTGCTGTTGTTTACATTACATATCACAACAAAAGGAAGGTATGTTTGGTCTTTTCAGCCCCTCTAATTATCCTTTCTTATCTGTTCCATTTCTTACTAATGTTTTTGATGATTCAGAATTTTGTTCTTTTTTAGCCAAGTGTAAATTGATGGTAAAATATCAAGATGTCTGATCAATTTGTAAATCTGTGGTGTATTTCAACAAATTACAGACAATGCTTTATCTTGTGTGCTTCTAAAAAAACGTTGAAAGGTTTTTTAATTAGCGAAACCAAAGCCTGGTGTTTTTTTTCTTTTTAATAAATTTATTTTTTATTGGTGTTCAATTTGTCAACATACAGAATAACACCCAGTGCTCATCCAGTCAAGTGCCCACCTCAGTGCCCGCCACCCAGTCACCCCCACCCCCCACCCACCTCCCCTTCCACCACCCCTAGTTCGTTTCCCAGAGTTAGGAGTCTTTCATGTTCTGTCTCCCTTTCTGATATTTCCTACCCATTTCTTCTCCCTTACCCTCTATTCCCTTTCCCTATTATTTACATTCCCCAAATGAATGAGACCATATAATGTTTGTCCTTCTCCGATTGACTTATTTCACTCAGCATAATACCCTCCAGTTCCATCCACGTCAAAGCAAATGGTGGGTATTTGTCACTTCTAATAGCTGAGTAATATTCCATTGTATACATAAACCACATCTTCTTTATCCATTCATCTTTCAATGGACACCGAGGCTCTTCCACAGTTTGGCTGTTGTGGACATTGCTGCTATAAACATTGGGGTGCAGGTGTTCCGGCGTTTCATTGCATCTGTATCTTTGGGGAGCCTGATGGTTTTTAAAAAACAGGTTGTATGTCTTAAGTTAGCATTGCTACTTCAGTGGCAATATTTGTGGAAAAAGATTAATTGCTTATATATACTTTTAATTAATTAAGCTTTGAATTTAATGATCTTTTAATAACTTTTTTCCTGGTTGTAAAATACATATTTATTTTGAATATATAAATACATATTTATTTAGAATGCCAGTGATATTCTATCCCAGTTTTGAATGTTGGGCCATCTCTGTTATAACTACCTAAGGGACTCCTTGGTTCCCCTGTGATCTACTAACTCATTTCTGCAGATGGAACCCAGAATCAATCTTCAGCAAGCATTCTGCATTAAATTTTGAGAAGCACTGTTTTACTTTTTTTACAAAATGGAAAATAAAGCCCTTCTGTTGTTGTTATTTTGCTTTCTGAATTTGGGGGCCTAGGACAGAGATAATACACTTATTATAATTGTTATACTTTTAGCATATCCCCACTTTCTTTTTTGCATATCTAATTTATTTATTTATTTGTTTGTTTATTTATTTTTTCCAGATTTTCCTTCTGGTTCAAAGCAGGAAATGGCGTGATGGTCTTTGTTCCAAAACAGTGGAATATCATCGTCTAGACCAGAATGTTAATGAGGCAATGCCTTCTCTGAAGATTACCAATGATTATATTTTTTAAAGCACTGTGATTTGAGTTTGCTTATTATGTAATTTTATTTGCTTGACTTTTTTATATAATATTGTGCAGATGTTTGCCATAGGCAGTTGGTACTTAGAGAGATGGGTCTCTCTTTATTTTGCCTTGGTGCTTTGGAAATGAAATGTCACAAACAAGGAGTATATAATTTTTTATCTACACTTTTAGAGGTAAATTTAATCAGGTGTCCAGAATGTGGAGCTAAGCATTATCTGTTAGTTTTGTTTTAGATTTCTTTATTACTTCTTTTGGAAGTATTAGTAATACTGGTTTTAAAAGATCCCAACCTTGTAACTAAATCCTAACATATCTGGTACTGTTGGCTCAGATTCTCTTTCTGCCATCCAAGTACTATTTTTTAAGCATACATTCTGTGCTCCCAAACTATAATCTACAAGGATGTGTGTAATAGTGCTTGGCATATAAGTAACATTTTTTCTTCCAGGAAAATTGCTTTGGATATTTTTGGATAATTTAACTTAAAAATAACTTAAGATAATGATATTGCTCAATCTGACCACAATTTTAGGCAAAACATTAATAAATGTCTCTAGAAATCCTGGCAGTAGAGAGACTCTGCAGTTTGCAGTGGACGTGGATAAAATGTTATAGAGATACTGTATTTTGGCTTAAATTACTGAATTAAATTTAGAGGTAGAAATTGTGGCAAAATATTAAATACAAATTCAGTTGCTTTTAGTTAGCAATTGATTGTAGCACGGGTTCCTCCAAGCTTTCAAGCAAGGAGCAGAGTTTAAAATTATATCAGATTTGTTCATTTTGTTTATTACTTTATAGTAAGTTTGAATAAACCTTAGGGGCCATTATCACTTAAGTAATACTTTATCTAGGCTTTTCAAAATTATACCTCAATGAAGTTGTTTGTATACATAAAGGATATATGTGTACACTGACTTTTTCTCCCCATGTACTTGTTTTATTTTCTTCTGTTTTGTTTTTCACAGCAACTGGAAATTATTTAATGTATTTCATTTTAGCCTGTCTTTATATAATAAAGAGTTGATCAGTTTGTAAATATGTGATTTAAACCATGGTTGACTTACAAATGTCACTGCAATTTTTTAGAAAACATAATCCCTAATATATGTTAAACACCTACTCAGAAAGCCCAGGTGAGCCAGTGAGCATGTGCTTTGTGTAAAGATGGAAGAAGTAGGGCAATCCATCATTTCTTTCAGGTGGACAATTTACTGTCCTAATAAGGAAGGGAGCACAATGGAAATACACCTGAACTGTTTTATTGCAGTAATTTTTCATATCTGAAATTGTATTATTTAATATTTTGAATAAGATTTTAAAAATAAATGGCAAAGATATAAATCTATGATTTTATAAGTATGTTTCATTTTAATGATGGCATGAGTCTTTCATTTGGGTGGTGACAGAGAGGTCGTGCTTTGGGAACAAGATAAACTGACTAGCTTGCTTTTGTTCCTTTTGGCAGTAGTACTCTGCCTCTACGAATCCTCTTAGATTTCTAAATCCTATGTGAGGTCCAGTTTTCTGCTAGGTACTGAAGTTTAATGAAAACTCTTGCAAAGTAAGTTTGCGAAGAAAAGTAAAGGAGCTACATCAGTGTATGCTTTCTAGTATTCTGGCCTCCCTTTTGTGCCCCTGTTGAAGGTTCCCCTATCAGGAAGCTTGTACCATCTTAGTGGATCTAGGGTTCTTGGGCTTTTCCTGATGGCACAGTCTCTGCATTCCAAGCCCCAGTGCTGCAATCAAGTAGTCTTTGACTTTTGGAGCATCACATCATACATTGATTAAAAATGCTGCTGGGAATGCCTGGTGGGCTCAGTTGGTGGAGCATCCAACTTTTGATCTTGGGGTTGTGAGTTTGGGCCCCATGTTTGGTATGGAGATTACTTAAAAAACATTTTTTTTTTTAAGATTTTATTTATTTGAGAGAGAGGGCATGAGCAGGGGGAGGGGAGAGAGAGAGGAAGAGAGGATCTCAAGCAGACTCCTTGTTGAGCAAGACCCGCATTTGAGTCTTTTTTTTTTTATAATAAATTTATTTTTATTGGAGTTCAATTTACCAACACCGCATTTGAGTCTTACAGCACAGTGTAGCTGACCTGTGTGTGCTCTCTGTACCCTTCTCCCACTCTGGGTAGGTGAGGCATTCTGCACCAGGTGTTGGAACGAATGGCATAATAGGTTACCTTTTAGCTTCTATTTCTTATCTGAAAAGGGATGTTTTAAAACTTGTGAGGTAGATAGAAACAGACATTTTGAATTTGTGCAGGCAGGAATGTCGTGACTGGGGTTTTGATTTTAGGTGTGATCTCATGAGGGTGAGTGCAGTTTCTTAATAGAATGTGTGCAGGGGGCAGCCCTCTCAATACCTTGCCCCAGAATGTAAGCTTGAGAACAGAAGACTGGCTCTTAGTCATCTCTGGCCCCATATTCAGCACTGCCTGGCTCCTACTAGGTCCCTTGAAATTATTCAGTGATGTGTTTGTGAAATTAGGTAAGAAAAGACAAAGGAGGCTCAGCACAGGCTCATATAGTTGACATTCAGTCTAATAATACTACTGACATTTGGGACTCAGACCTGCACTCAGTAGGGGAGAACCAAGACGTGTGCGTGTGTGTCAGCTTTATCCGAACAGCCACATTCCTACATTGTGTGCGATAATAGCCCTTCCCCCAAATCCCAGGTTCTGATCAGAGCAGCTGCTGTCCATGAAGGCAAAAGGAGTGGAGGATGCCACTGCTGGTGCAGCTTCCCAAAGCGTCCAGTTCTTTCTCTCGCCCTGACTGACTTTGCCTTTTCTCAACCTGTTCTGCTGGTGCAATAGTTTGCCTCCCTCCTGGGTCCAGCGGCGAGCAGTTCCATCCTTCTCAGCAGAAGTTGAGGTTGAAAGTCTTGCTGAGGGCCTGATGTCTTCCAAGGGAGTGGAGAAGGAGGCTGTCCTGAGGTTTGAGGTCAGTCTGTGAACAGAATTCTGTTCACTTGTGTTTTTAACTCCGACTTGAGGAAGTTGCTGGGACAGATTCTGCATGCACATAGACCTGGGGTCATTTCTGACTCCCATTTCAGTAACCCGGTGGTGGTGACCTGCTGTTTGGGTGAAGTGACTCAGGGAACCTGATTCTGGAGCAGAAAGCAGCAGCTTCTACGCCTTAAGCTCCAAGCCTGCCTCTCTTTCGGCTCCCGGAGGAGTCCCAGACTCCTCTGCCCCTGCTCCCGAGGAAGCTTTTCTCTGACACCCTAATATCTCTGCTTTAAGACCCTATGCTTCTTTTTCTCACAGCCCCCAAACTGTCTCACTTCTCTGCTGAGTAATGATGGCATGTTCTGGGAATCATTTACTTCCTGCACACCCTTCTCGTAGGATCCCTTGTGCCTCTCTGCCAGGCCACCCCTTGGCATGTGGGTTGGATGGCACTCCCATGTGAGACCCTTGTAAAAGAGTGCCGGGCAGCCCGGGTGGCTCAGTTGGTTTAGCACCTGCCTTCGGCTCAGGGCATGATCCTGGAGACCGGGGATTGAGTCCCACGTCGGGCTCCCTGCATGGAGCCTGCTTCTCCCTCTACCTGTGTCTCTGCCTCTCTCTCTCTCTCTCTGTGTCTCTCATGAGTAAATAAATAAAACCTTAAAAAAAAAAAAAAAAAAAGAGGGCAGCCCTGGTGGTTCAGCAGGTTTGGCGCTGCCTCCAGCCCAGGGCGTGATCCCGGGGACCCGGGATCGGGTTCCACGTCTGGCTCCCTGCATGGAGCCTGCTTCTCCCTCTGCCTTTGTCTCTGCCTCTCTCTCTCTCTGTGTCTCTATGAATAAATAAAATGTTAAAAAAAAAAAAGAGAGTGCCTTGGGTTAGAAGTACTAACCATGGTGAACTCTGGAATCAGACAGGTCTGGGTTGAATTTACATTCTAGGTCTGAACTTAAAGCTGAGTGCTCCCCATTTTGCAGCTCCAGGGTTAGGCCAAACACATTTTCTGATACCTTTGCATGTGAGAAAGGGCCTGGAATCTGGAGGGCTAACTCGAATGCCCTGAGCTTTGCCAGGGCTAAGATGTCCCGGCCCCTGTTGTAGATACCTGTGCTTCTAGGAAGACACATCCAAGGAGAAATGGAGGGGAAAGAGAACAGCAAATTCTGTCAAATAAATAAATAAAATCTTTTAAAAAAAGTTTCTTTTACGGGCACCTAGGTGGCTCAGTTAATTAAGCCTCTGCCCTCCACTCAGGTCATGATCCCAGAGTCCTGGGCTCTGTGGGGATCCTGCTTCTCCCTCTCTCTCTGCTGCTCCCCCTACTTGTTCTCTCTCTGTCAAATAAATAAATAGAAGCTTTAAAAAATAAAGTTACTTTTATTATGAGTATAACAATATACTGTAGGAAATACATTAAGCAAGTGTACAGCCTAATAAATTATTACAAAGCAAATACTTGCATAGCTAATCACCCAGATAGAGAAATAGAACTTGGTCAGCACCCAAGCTCCCCTTTCTCTTCTCTATCCTCTTCTTCTCTTCTCTCCATGGGGAGATATTATTCGCAGCAATCACTACCTTGTTTTTCTTTTTTCAATTTATCACCGAAGTACATATGCCTAAACACTGTAATTTGGGACTTTTATATAAATTGAATCCTACAGTACACACTGTATATATATTCTTTTGTGACTGATTTCTTTCTTTCTACATTATGATGGTGAGATTCGTCATGCTGGTTCATTCATTTTCATTGCTGTATGGTATTCTATTGTAAAAGTATGCTGTAATAAATTTTCCTGGGCTGCTGTCGGTGGATATTTGAGTTATTTCCAGTATCAGACTATTATGGATGACATTGTTAGCAACATTCTTATACATATACATATCTTTTGTTGCTTGCAAGAGTGTTTGCATTTCTGATGGGTATATACCTGGGAGTTGACTTGCTAGATGCATACGTTCAACTTGCGTAGCTAACGCCAAGCATTTTTCTCCAGTGACTGAACCAATTTATACTCCTACTAGCAGTGTGTGACACTTCCTGTTGGTGTACATCCTGGCTAGCCTTTGGCATCATTGGTGTCCTTAATTTTAACTATTCTGGTGGATATATAGAGGTGGTATCTCATTGTAGTTTGACTTTGCATTTCTCTGATTTATTAGTCGTTTTCTTTTTAAAAGATTTTATTTATTTATGTATTTGAGAGGAGAGAGAGAGGGAGGGATAGAGGGAGAGAGAGAACCAGCTGGGGTGGGGGAAGGAGCAGAGGGAGAGGGAGAAGCAGACTCCCTGCTAAGCAGGGAGTCCAATGCAGGGCTTCATCAGGACCTTGAGATCATGACCTGAGCTGAAGGCAGGCACTTTACCCAGTGAGCCACCCAGGTGCCCCTGATGATTAGTCTTATTAATCATTTTTTTTCCATTTGTTCATTGGAACGTTCTGTCTTGTGAAGAGCTTATTCAAGTCTCTTGCTTATTTTCCTATTGGAGTATCTGTCTTTTTCTTACTCTTTTGTGGGCGTTCTCTATTCTGGAGATGAGCCCTTAGTTGGTTACTCAAATCCATTTTCTTACTCTATGTCTGGCTTGCCTTGGCACTCTATTAAGGATGTCTTTTGATGAACAGAAGTTCTCAAAGTTTTTTGAGGAAATTATAGCTGTTTTATTTGTATACTTTACATGCATAAATTCACAGATTTTAAATGTTCTGCTTAATCAGTTTTGACAATGTATATATATGTGTAACTGCCACCCATGAGAACATAAACAATATTTCCATCATCCCAGAGAATTCCCTAGTACTTCTTTCCAGACCCTTCTTTACCTATCTTCCAGAGGTAACCACTTTCTGATTTTTTTCACCACAGATTAGTTCTGCTTATTCTAGAATTTCATATAGATGGAAAGAAAAGTATGCATTCTCTTATGTCTTACTTCTTTTGGTCAACATGTTCTTGTTTTTTTTTTTTGTTGTTGTTTTTAGATTCACTCAAGTTATTGCATTATCACTAGTTCATTACCTTTTTTTTTTTTTTTTTTTTGAGAGAGAGAATGTACGTGAGCAGGGGGAGGGGCCAAGGGAGGGAGAGAGAGAGAATCTAAAGCAGCCTCCAAGCCCGGCATGGTGCCTAACACAGGGCTTGATCACATGACTCTGAGATCATTACCTGAGCCAAAATCAAGAGTCAGACGCTTAGCCTTCTCAGCCACCCAGGTGCCAAGCAGTTCATTACTTTCTATTGTTTAGTATCTATTGAACGAATTGATCACGACTTGTTTATTCATTCTCCTATTGATGGACATTTGTATTGTTTCTAGATATATACACATAAATCTGTCTCTGGATTTAATATATATTATACAGATATCAAATATATTAATGATGTATTTTAATAACTTAATGCTATTTAATGATTAATATATTACATATATAGTGTAAATATATGTTAAACTTTAAATTTTGAGATAATTATAGATTAATATGCAATTGTAAGAAATAATATAGAGATCCCATGTATCCTATACTCAATTTTCCTCAATAACATTTTGCAAAGCTGTAGTACAATATCACAACCAAGATATTTTTAAAAAAGATTTTATTTATTTATTCATGAGAGATGCAGAGAGAGAGAGAGAGGCAGAGACACAGGCAGAGGGAGAAGCAGACTCCTTGCAGGGAGTCCAATGTGGAACTTGATCCTAGAACCCCGGGATCACGCCCTGAGCCGATGGCAGATGCTCAACCACTGAGCCACCCAGGCGTCCCCAGGATATGATCTTGATGCTGTCCACATACAGAGCATTTCCATCACCACAAGGACTCACTTGTTTTTGTAGGCATACACATTTCTCTTGCACTCTGAAACTCTCTTTAATCCCTGACAACCACCAATCTGTTCTCCATTTCTATCATGTTATCCTTTCAAGAGTGTTGTATGAATGGAATCACATAGTATATAACCTTTCGGGGTTGGTTTTTTCAGTCAGTATCATCCTCTGGAGATTCACACAGGTTCTTTCCCTTCTCCCTTCCCTTCCCTTCCCTTCCCTTCCCTTCCCTTCCCTTCCCTTCCCTTCCCTTCCCTTCCCTTCCCTTCCCTTCCCTTCCCTTCCCTTCCCTTCCCTTCCCTTCCCTTCCCTTCCCCCTTCCCTTCCCTTCCCTTCCCTTCCCTTCCCTTCCCTTCCCTTCCCTTCCCTTCCCTTCCCTTCCCTTCCCTTCCCTTCCCCCTTCCCTTCCCCCTTCCCTCTCCTTCCCCCTTCCCTCCCCTCCCCTCCCCTTCCCTTCATGTTTCAGGGGTAGAATTCAGTGATTCATCAGTTGCACATCACACCTAGTGCTCATTACCCCAAGTGCCCTCCTTAATGCCCATCACCCAGTTATCCCACCCCCCCACCTCCCTTCCAGCAACTGTTTCATAGAGTTCAACGTTTCTAATGGTTTGCCTCCCTCTCTATTTTCATCTTATTTTATTTTTCTGTCCCTTCCCCTATGTTAATGTTTTGTTTCTTAAATTCCATATATGAGCAAAATCATATGGTATTTGTCTTTCTCTGACTTATTTCACTTAGCACAATAACAACTTCTTTTTTTTTTTTTAAGATTTTATTTATCCGAAAGAGAGAGAGATAGTGAGAGAGAGAGAGAGAGAGCGCACCAGCAGTGGGGAGAGGGAGAAGCAGGCTCTCTGCTGATCAGGGAGCCTGACGCGGGGTTCCATCCCAGGACCCCAGGATCACAACCTGAGCCAAAGGCAGAAGCTCCACTGGCTGAGCCACCCAGGTACCCAGCACAATACCTTCTACATCCACATCATTGCAAATGGCAAGATTTCATTCTTTTGATGGTTGAGTAATATTCCATTGTGTGTTTATTATACACACACACACACGCACACACACACCACATTTTTATCCATTCATCTGTCGATGGACATCTGGGCTCTTTCCATAGTTTGCCTATTATGGATGTTGCTGTTTTTTTTTTTTGAAAATTTTTATTTATTTATGATAGTCACAGAGAGAGAGAGGCAGAGACATAGGCAGAGGGAGAAGCAGGCTCCATGCACCGAGAGCCCGATGTGGGATTCGATCCCGGGTCTCCAGGATCGCGCCCTGGGCCAAAGGCAGGCGCTAAACCGCTGCACCACCCAGGGATCCCTGGATGTTGCTGTTATGAACATTGAAGTGTATGTGCTCCTTCGAATTCCTATGCCTGTATCCTTTGGATAGATAACTAGCGGTGCAATTACTGTTGAAGGGTAACCCTATTTTTTTAAAATTTTTTTTAAATTTTTATTTATTTATGATAGTCACAGAGAGACAGAGGCAGAGACACAGGCAGAGGGAGAAGCAGGCTCCATGCACCGGGAGCCCGATGTGGGATTCGATCCCGGGTCTCCAGGATCACGCCCTGGGCCAAAGGCAGGCGCCAGACCGCTGCGCCACCCAGGGATCCCGGGTAACCCTATTTTTAACTTTCTGAGGAATCTCCACACTGTTTTCTTTTTTTCTCTTTTTCTTTTTTATTGGAGTTCAATATGCCAACATAGAGCATAACACCCAGTGCTCATCCCGCCAAATGCCCCCCTCAGTGCCCATCACCCAGTCACCCCAACCCCCTGCCCACCTCCCTTTCCATGGCCCCTTGTTCATTTCCCAGATTTAGGTGTCTCTCATGTTTTGTCACCCTCACTGATATTTTCATTCATTTTCTCTCCTTTCCCTTTATTCCCTTTCATTAATCCACACTGTGTTCCAGAGTGGCTGCACCAGTTTTTATTCCCACCAACAGTGCAAGAGGTTTCCCCTTTCTCTGCTTTCTCACTAAAATCTGTTGTTTCCTGAGTTGTTAATTTTAGCCATTCTGACTGATGTGACATGGTATCTCATTGTGATTTTGATTTGAATTTTCCTGATGCTGAATGATACTGAGCATTTTTCATGTATCTGTTGACCATTTGTCTTCTTTGGAGAAATGTCTGTTCATGTCTTCTGCCTATTTCTTGACTGGGTTTTTTGTTTTTGTCACTTAGATTCTTTCAAACATTAATAGTTCTCTTTTTTATTGCCGAGTAGTATTCCATGGTATGGACGTACCATACACTCTTTAACCATCCATCTATTCCAGGATGTCTGTGTTGTTTCTGTTTTTTTTTTTTTTTAAAGATTTTATTTATTTATTCATAGAGACAGAGAGAGAGAGAGAGAGAGAGGCAGAGGGAGAAGCAGGCTCCATGCAGGGAACCTGATGTGGGACTCGATCCCGGGTCTCCAGGATCACACCCCAGGCTGCAGGCGGCGCCAAACCGCTGCGCCACCGGGGCTGCCCTGTTTCTGGTTTTTGACTATTGTGAGTAAAGCTGCTATAAAGATTTGTGTGCAAATTTTTGTGTGAATGTAAGTTTTCATTTCCATGGGATAAATGCCTAGGACTGTGATTGCTGCATTATATGGTACTTGCATATTTAGTTTTTTAAAAAAAGTACTAAAATGTCTCTCAAAGTGACTGTCCTATTTTTACATTCTCACCAGCAACATAAGTGGTCCAGTTTCTCTGCATCCTTGCCAACATGTGGTATTTTCACTATTTTTTACTTTAGCCATTCTGATAGGTGTGTAGTGATATCTTATTATGGTTTTAATTAGTATTACCTTAATAGATAATGATGTTGAACATCTTTTTTTTTTTTGGAAGATTTTATTTATTTATTTGAGAGAGAGCATGTGTGCACAACAGAGAGAGAGAGAGAGAGAGAGAGAAAGAGTGAGCACAAGCAGGGGGGAGGGGCAGAGGGAGAGAGAGAAGCAGGCTCCCTGCTGAGCAGGGATTTCCTCATGCAGGACTCCATTCCAGGACCCTGAGGTCATGACCTGAGCTGAAGGCAGACGCTTAACCAGCTGAGACACCCAGGTGCCTGAACATCTTTTCATGTACTTGTCATCTGTACGCCCTTTTCGGTGAAATGCCTCTTAATGTCTTTTGCCCATATTGTAATTGGATTGTTTGCTTTTTGCTGTTTTTTTTCTTCTGTTGGCTTTTTAAAAACTTTTTTTATTATGATATAAAATTGATCATTTTAACCATTTTAAGTATACAATTCATTGGCATTAATTACATTCATACTGTTGTGCAACCATCACCACTAGATGTTTGCACAGTTTTTTCATCATCCTAACAGAAACTCTGCAAGCATTAAGCAACAACTGCCCTACCCCCGCCACCGCTGGTTACCTCTAATCCATTTTATGTCTCCATGAATTTGCCTACTTGAGGTATTTCACAATGGAATGGAATCATACAGGATTTGTTCTTTTGTGTCTGGCTTATTTCCCTTAGCATGATGTTTTCCTGTTGTAGCATGTATTAGGACTTCAGTCCTTTTTTATGGATGAGTAATAATATTGTGTTGCTTGTATATGCCACATTTTCTTTATCCATTCATTTGTAGGTAGACACTTAGCTTGATGCTACCTTACAGCTATTTTGAATATTGCTGCAATTAACATTGGCATACAAACATCTATTTGAGTCCTTGCTTTCAATTCTTTTGGGTCTACCTAGGAGTGAAATTGCTGTGTCATATGGTAATGTTATATTTAGCTTTTTGAGGAACTGCCAAACTACGGTAGCAGCTGTACCATTTGTACATTTCCACTACCCAGTGTAAGAGGCGTCCAACTCCACATCTTTGTGAACACTTGTTATTTTCACTTATTTATTCACTTATTTATTTCCTAATAGTTACGAAGTGGTATCTTATTGTGGTTTCCATTTGCATTTCCATAATGACTAAGAATGTTGAGTATCTTTTCACAAAGTGTTTATTGGCCATTTGGATCTTTTCAGAGAAGTGTCTATTCAAATTCTTTATCCATTTTTTGATTAGGTTCTCTGTCTTTTTGTTGTTGAGTTTCAGGAATTTTTTATATATTTTGGATCTTAATTTCTTATTAGATATTTGATTTGCAAATATTTTCTTCCATTTTGAAGGTTGTCTTTTTACTTTATCTGTCCCTTGATGCATAAAAGTTTTTAATTTTGATAAGGTTCAATTTATCTGTTTTTTCTTTTCTTGCTTTTGCTTTTTAAAAAAATTGTATTTATTTTAAAATATTTTATTTATTTTTTTTTGAGAGAGAGAGAGAGAGAGAGAGAGCGCGTGCGCTTAAGTGAGGGAGGGAGGGGCCAAGGAAAGGGAGAAGCAGACTGTCTGCTGAGCAGACTTCAAGATCATGACCTGAGCTGAAGGCAGACACTTAACTGACTGAGTCATTCAGGCACCCCTTAAAAATTTTATTTTAAATTCCTGTATAATTAACATACAATGTTATATTAGTTTCATGTGTACAATATAGTGATTCATTACTTTCATACATCACCTGGTGCTCAACAAATGCACTCCTTAATCCCCATCACCTATTTCACCCATCCTCCCACGTACCACCTCCCCTCTGATAACCATCTATTTGTTCTTCATAGTTAAGAGTCTCTTTCTTGGTTTCTCTCTGTCTCTTTTTCCTGTGCTCATTTTTTGTTTCTTAAATTCCATACATTAGTGAAATCATATGCTATTCTCTTTCTCTGGCTGACTTATTTTGCTTAGCAGACTTATTTTGCTTAGCATTATATTCTCCAACTCCATCCATGTCATTGCAAATGGCAAGACCTCATTCTTTTTTTATGGCTGAATAATATTCCACTGTGTATATGTATTCCATGTATCCTTTACTCATTCATCAACTGATGAACACTTGGGCACGTCCGTATTTTGGCCGTTGTCAATAATACTGCTATAAACATTGGGGTGCATATAATCCTTTTGAATTAGTGTTTTTGTATTTTTTGGGTAAATACCCAGCAACGTGATTACTGGATCATAGGATAGTTCTATTTTTAACCTTTTGAGGAACCTCCATACTGTTTTCCAGAAGGGCTGCACCAGTTTGTTTTCTCACCAACAGAGCAAGAGGGCTCCTTTTCCTCCACATTCTCACCAATTGTTTCTTCTGTTTTTGATTTTAGCCATTCTGACAGGCTTGAGGTCATATCTCAGTGTACTTTTGCTTTTTTGTTTGTTTTTTTAAATAGTAGCTTTTGGTGTTATCTCTTGTTTCATTTATTTATTTTCTTTTTTTTTTTAAGATTTTATTTATTCATGAGAGATACAGAGAGAGAGGCAGAGACACAGGCAGAGGGAGAAGCAGGCTCCATGCAGGGAGCCTGATGTGGGACTTGATCCTGGGTCTCCAGGATCACACCCTGGGCTGAAGGCAGGTGCCAAACTGCTGAGCCACCCAGGTGTCCCTATTTACTTATTTTCAAAATAGACTCTACCCTCAATGTGGGGCTCGAACTTATGACCCCCAGATCAAGAATGGGATGCTCTACCAACTAAGCCAGCGAGGCGTCCCCTTTTGTAGTTTTGATTTGTATTTCTCTGATGATGAGTGATGTTGAGCATCTTTTCATGTGTCTTAGCTATCTGGATGTCTTCTTTGGAGAAATGTCTGCTCATGTCTTCTGCCTATTTTAAAATTATTTGTTTTTTGGGTTTTGAGTTTTATAAGTTCTTTATATATTTTGGATACTAATCCTTTACTGGATATATCATTTGCAAATATCTTCTCCGATTCTATAGGTTGCTTTGTAGTTTTGCTGATTGTTTCCTTTGCTGTGTAGAAGCTTTTTATTTTGATGTAGTCCCAATAGTTTATTTTTGCTTTTCTTTCTCCTGCCTCAGGGGACCTATCTAGAAAAATATGGCTATGGTTGATGTCAGCGAAATTACTGCCTGTGCTTTCTTTTAGGATTTTTATGGTTTCAAGTCTCACGTTGTCTTTTATCCATTTTGAATTTATTTTTGTGTATCATGAAAGAAAGTGATCCAGTTTCATTGTTTTGCATGTTGCTTCCAGTTTTCCAGACACCATTTGTGTGAGAGTCTTCTTTCCATTTGATATTCTTTACTGCTTTCTAGAAGATTAATTGAGCATATAATTGTGGGCTTATTTCTGGGTTTTCTATTCTGTTTGTTGATCCATATGTTGTTTTTGTGCCCGTACCATACTGTTTTGATCACTACTGCTTTGTAATATAACTTGAAGTCTGGAATTGTGATATCACCAATTTTGCTTTTCTTTTTCAAAATTGCTTTGGTATTTGGGGTCTTTGGTGATTCCATATAAATTTTAGGATTTTTTGTTCTAGTTCTGTGAAAATGCTGTTGGTATTTTGATAGGGATTGCATTAAATGAACAGATTGCTGTGGGTAGTATAGACATTTTCACAATATTTGTTCTTCCAATTCATGAGCATGAATTTCTTTCCCTTTTTTTGTGTTGTCTTCAGTTTCTTTCATTAGTGTTTTACAGTTTTCAGAGTTCATGTCTTTCACCTCTTTGGTTAGGTTTATTCCTAGGTATCTTATTATTTTTGGTGTCATTGTAAATGAGATTGTTTTCTTATTTTTTTTTTTTTTTTTGCTGCTTCATTACTAATGTATAGAAATGCAATAGATTTCTGCACATTGATTTTGTATCCTGTGACTTTCCTGAATTCATTTATCAGTTCTAGTAGTTTTTTGATGGAGTCTTTAGGGTATTATATATAATATATAATATTATATATTATTATAATATATAATATATATATATATATCTGCCAAGAAGTGAAAGTTTTACTTCTGCCTTACTGATTTGGATGCCTTTTATTTCTTCTTGTTGTCTGATTGAGGCTCTGACTTCTAGTACTCTGTTGAATAAAAGTGGTGAGAGTGGACATCCTTGTACCTTGTTCCTGACCTTAGGGGAAAAGCTCTCAGTCTTTCCCCATGAGGATGATGTTGGCTGTAGGTTTGCCATATATGGCCTTTATTATGTTGAGGTATGTTCCCTCTAAACCGACTTTGTTGAGGGTTTTTATCATGAATGGATGTTATACTTTGTCAAGTGCTTTTTCTGCATTCACTGAGATGATCATATGGTTTTTATCTTTTCTGTTATTGATGCGCTATATCATGTTGATTGACAGCTAATATTGAACCATCCTGGCATCCCCGGGTGGGATGATTTTGGTGAATGATTTTTAAAAAATGTCTTGTTGGATTCTGTTTGCTAGTATTTTGTTGAGGATTTTTGCATCTGTGTTCACTGGGGCTATTGGCCTGTAGTTTTTCTTTTTTTGTGGTGTCTTTATCTGGTTTTGATATCAGGGTGATACTCATCTCATAGAATGAATTTGGAAGTTTTCCTTCTTCTATTTTTTGGAATACTTTGAGTAGAGTAGGTATTAACTCTTCTTATTAAATGTTTGGTAGACTTTACCTGCGAAGCCAGCTGGTCCTGGACTTTCGTTTGTTGGGAGTTTATTTTTTTATTTTTTTAAATTTTTATTCATTCATGAGAGACACAGGCAGAGGGAGAAGCAGGCTCCATGCCGAGAGCCCGACGTGGGACTAGATCCCGGGTCTCCAGGATCACACCCCGGGGTGAAGATGGCGCTAAGCCATTGAGCCACCGGGGCTGCCCTGTTGGGAGTTTTTTTTTTTTTTTTTTTTTTTTTTTTTTTAATTTATGATAGTCACACAGAGAGAGAGAGAGAGGCAGAGGCAGAGACATAGGCAGAGGGAGAAGCAGGCTCCATGCACCGGGAGCCCGACGTGGGAATCGATCCCGAGTCTCCAGGATCGCGCCCTGGGCCAAAGGCAGGCGCCAAACCGCTGCGCCACCCAGGGATCCCCTGGGAGTTTTTTGATTACTGATTTAATCTTGCTGGTAATCAGTCTGTTCAAATTTTCTACTTCTTCCTACTTCAGTTTTGGTAGGTTATATGTTTCTAGGAATTTATCCATTACTTCTATGTTGTCTAATTTGTTGGAATATAGTTTTTCATAATATTCTCTTACAATTGTATTTCTGAGCTGTTGGTTGTTAATTCTCCTCTTTCATTGGTGATTTTGTTTGAGTTCTTTGATGTAGGAAATGTTAGGGTTCAGAGCCAATGGCCATGAAAGAATTCTTGAGACATCTTTGGTGCAAAAGAGGTGGTTTTATTAAAGCACAGTGACAGGACCCATGGGCAAAAAGAGCTGCGATGGGGTTGTGACAGGTGACTGATTATATACTTTCTAGTTGGGAGGGGTTTATGGACAGTTAAGTCTCTAAGGAATTTTGAGAGCAAGGTTTCCAGGACTTTGGGGGGGCTAGCTATTGTTAGGAAAAGGACATGTATTATGGTCCTTCCTTTATCTCTCTCTATATAGGGACAAAGGAGGTTTCCAAAGGGATTTATATATATTAAAGAAGATTTACAAGAACCTGGAGGGGTTGGGATAATGTTAAGCTAAGATTACCTTTTGCCCTTAGCAAAGTTTCAACATCAAGGCAGCTGAATTTCTAGAGGAATGTCATTCTGCTTGTTTCAAGGACTTGTCAATGGGCTGTAGGCAGTAATGAAATTTAATATTTTTCTTTACCTTTGTTTCCCACATCATTCTGCCTGAACAATTTTGACCCTTAAATCTTTAAGGTTGCTGAGGGTGGAAGGTCTCATGTTCTGTAACTTCCTCCTGCTGAATAGGGATATAGAGATGTCCCTACCTGTAGGTCAACATTTGTCAGTTGGTGGCTTATATATAGGAGTTATGAAAGGCAGAGGCAGATGAATCCAAAGGAGACCACATGTATGGGATCTTCCCAAGTGGAAAAGATCATCTGTCAGCTTGAAATTATAGCAGGAAAGAAATCGTGGTACCAGGTGGAGAGACATGGGAGAAAACAGCAATACATGATTAGAATTAACAAAGAAAACGAAGCCCAAATAGGAGTCCTTTGATAGTTGACAAAAATCCTCCTCTAGTCCAGGAGTTTAACCCATCATTAAAGGAAAGATAGGCATCTTCTAAAGCGCCAATTTGGGTATTCATATCAGTTAGAAACCCAGAAATATTTTTGTGGTAATCTGGAGCATATACACAGCATTCTGTTTTTATGATAACGCAAGTTCCACCTTGTGCAGCAGTTAAAACATCTAATGACATTCTGCTTTGTAAAACTGCTTTATTTGTGTTACTTCAGTATTTAGTAGAGAAACGCTATTTTGAGGGTCATTTAGGGGTTTGATCATGTACTTATGAAGAACTTCCATATGCCAAACAACATTCTCTAATCCCAAAGAGGGAACAAAGATGGATGCTAGATGTTCATAGCAATGAAAGGCAGAACATATCCACCATTGTTTTAAATTTGGAAGGTTGGCTGGGTTTGTAGTGGTTTTAATAATGCATCGGTGTATCTGGGCAAAACCCAGAGTATAGCAGCCTATCAAGCTTGGGGGAGCCATGCCACAAGTTTGAGCTGCATAGCCATTGGGTCCTGTTAGGAGCTAGCCATCTAATTCTGGGCCTCCTTGAACTGTAGTCAGGATATCCAGGGCTGTTCAGTTTTGACCACGTTTAGAATTTGTGGGTGACTGTGAGTTGGGTCTGGTTACAGGTGACTGTTGTATGCGTGGCTAAAGTCTCCATTTGCAATTTTACATCAATAGAGGTAGTTCCTAGGACAAACATGACTAAGGAATAAAGCCATCAAGAAGTCCTCTTTGTTTGAGGTCCTGCCTTAACAATATCCTAATTATGAAGAATCACTGGCAAATGGGAGAAGACTTTCTCAGGAGACTAGGGCATCCCCAAATGCATCATCTAACCCAATCATAGGGAAAGTGGGGCCATCCGTTATCTCCATAAGTCCATAGTTAACCCTATGGAATGGAGTACATTCTGGCTTTTAAGGAAAAATTTTGTCATCCCAGCCACACAGAATTGGTTAGGGTGGGTTATATTACCACACAGAATTGGTAATAGCTGAGTTATATAATTGTTGGGGAATCAATCCCATTTTCCAGTTATTCAAATAATCATATACCCATGGGGTCCTGTTATTATCCCTACAGAATAACAAGAATGAAGATTGTTTAAAAAAAAAAAAGAATGAAGATTGTTTATACATGAGCTATTGTGGCAATTTCTGTGAAGTTTACCTCAAGTTGTCTAGCTTAGGCAAACAACTTTCAAAGACAATCAGAACTAGAATTTAATATCTGCAAAGATGTGTTATTAAACAGTAATTTTTTCTCTCTAAAATCACCCTTATTTCCAGAGATAGCTAAATTAAGACTAATTCATTTGCAAAACAAGTCCAATTTTAACAAGCTTGGTCTAATTATTTACATAAGCTCAGCAAGAATAGTGATTGACTGTATAGATCTCTTAAAGTCTGCTTTGCTGGAACTTTTATAAGGAATCGAGATTTAAATTTTAGTAGCCTCTCAAGGCCAGAAGCCAAGCCAAGCATTTGCCATCAGACTTGCCTGTAATACCCGTAGTGGGCAGATTTTTCTTGATGAAGTCCCCAGAGTATCTTGAGGTTCTTGCACCTGCCAGGAAGTAACAGCCTTTACTCACCTGGTAAGGCTGCTGGGAATTCTGTAAGCAGAGTATCAGGCCAACATTTCCAAGGGACTTTAGGCTCCATGTTTCATAAAGTCAATCTTTTTTTTTTTTATTTTTTATTTATTTTTATTTATTTATTTATTTTCATAAAGTCAATCTTAACTCTTTAAAACTGTTTGGTCATATCTGAATCCATGCATGTGTCTCTCAAACAGGGCATTCCAGTCAGAGCCTTCGTAAAATAGCCAGTGTTTCCAATGGTGTCCTGTTATAAGGAGAACAGATTCCTATTGAACTTATGCAAATGATCGATTGCCATGGAAGAAAGAATACTTACTGACACATTTTGAATTTCAGAAGATTCAAGTTAGAAAAGTTAAATGCTACGGTTTGTTCACAAATGAATACTTTATCACATTTCTGTAAGTCATAGATATCTTAAGAGAAAGTATCCTTAATCTGGAAGAAAAACATTACAGAACCAGCAATGTTTCAAGTAAGAGTCACAAAACTATCTTTTTTAGTTCATTTAGTCCCATGTTACTAATTCTTGTTCAGCTTGAATGTGCCTTCTTAGGTCTAGAAATTCTACCCATTTTAGTTTTGATCAGAAAGATATCAAATACCTGTATTTGTCAAAAGCCCTTTCTGTGAATCTCCTTGAAGATAAAACTCTTTTGTAAGAGCATCAGAACAATTACTATAAATCACAAAAACTCAGAAATGGACATTGTTAATGATCTGATACGAGAGTTCATTATGATGCAGTTGACAAGGAAATTCAGTTATTTCTGACACATAATACTTCAATAATCAGAACATCATGTGATAACCATATACCAGAATACAACATGCCAAATAAACCAGCCTAACTAGTCAAAGAGACTTCGTTTATGATTTAAACCTTGGGGAAGTTTGTTAAAACCTTAGAAAGTTTTAAAGCACGTGCCTATTTAGGATTAAAGATCATCAAAGACCTGATAAAGGCAAAACATAAAAACTGGTTTTTCAGGGCAAAGAAAACAACTTGGTTTACATTTTCTTATCAAGAGCAGACCAACAATTCAGGAAAACTTGCCTTTTTAACAGAGAGAAAAGAGTTCCAGTGTATCTTAAAAATACATTCATTTCAACTTTAGTTCATCCTGACCACACATAAAATTCTTTTCCAAAGATTTTCCTTATTACCGTCCGCTCTTAAATACATTTAGCAAGATTTTAATTTTCAGAAACCATAGTCTCCAGTGAAAACTAAGTAGCAACCAATCATGAACCGTCACACCAGAATTCTTTAGATGACAGATTTATGAATCAGTTAAGCACAAAGCATGTTTTCCAACAGACCCAAAATATCCTTAGTTTCTTTGCAATTAGAAGTCAAAAGCACAAACTTAACGTTCAGTTATCAATGTCTTAGTATTTTTTCTAGTTTGGAAAAGACCTAGATGTCCAATGAATTTGTTACAATTTATCATCCAAATAAAAAATTAAAGTTTCAGGTTACCAAAGACTTTAAAAACTATCTTAATTATCCTTGAAAACTTTGAGACAGACAAAATTAACCATCATTTTAAATCATCTTTTTGCTAACAAATTGCAACAGAGATAACACAAGTGTATTTGATCTATACTAAACCTTAGTAGAAGAAGTTTCATATTTAATGCTGATAACTCCAAAGACATGTGTATCTTAAACCAACAAACATTGGCTTAAGGAGGAGGAGGAAGTTGGTGTCCCCTTCATTAGAGATGGCCTGTATTTTCTCCAGCAACCTAGGTTCTATCAGGAGGAGGTGTATTTAGATAATTATCATCTAGTACGTCAGGAGAGAGTTTACTGGCCTAGTTACTTAGAAAACATGTTCTACAAGAGACCCTTAGGTCCAGGTCCTGATTTAGAGCCCTGAAGGCCTGGACATAGGGTACCTTTGTCCATTTGCTCTGTTTCCTACAGAAGAGATCTAACTGATAGATCCTCTTGAGGCCATGCACTGTTATGGGAGCTGAATCCTTTTTAAAATTTTGCCATCTGAATTGTTTCCAGTGGGTTAAAAAGTATCCCAAAGGAGAGTCCTTGGAAAGAAGAGAGAAGATCCATTACCAAAAACCTCTCTCGACTCCTGGGTGACGTTCCACAAAGGATATGTCAGTTTCCTGATGTCAAAGCCATTCAAAGTGTCCCTTGAACAAAATCACATGATCACTACCCTGCCATTAAAGGCTTTGGAGGAAGGATGCTAGCTAGCATCCCCTGCTTCCCCATTGCACTCTAGATTGCAAAACGGGTGCCAGTGTATGGACTGAGATGTCCATGTCTTGAAGGTCATACCTTATTTTACCTTGCCTTGGAGAATCTGTGTTTTTTTTTTTTTTTTTTAAGATTTCATTTTATTTATTTAGAGAGAGCATGAGCAGGGAGGAGGAGCATAATGAAAGGGAGAGAGAGATCCCAAGAAGACTCTGCTGAGCACATAGCCCAGCTTGGGGCTGGATCCCATGACTTTGAGATCATGACCTGAGCTGAAACCAAGAGTTGGACACTCAACCAACTGAACCACACAGGTGCCCTCTCTTCTCTAACCTTTATTATTTCTTTCCTTCTGCTGGTTTTGGGTTTTGCTTGTTGTTCTTTTTTCTAGCTCTGTTAGGTGCAAGGTTAGGTTATTTGAACATTTTCTTGCTTCTTGAGGTAGATCTATATTGTTATAAACTTCCCTCAGAATTGCTTTTGCTGCATCCCAAAGGTTTTGGACCATTGTGTTTTCATTTTCATTTGTTTCCATGTACTTTTTTGATTTCTTGGTTGACCCATTCATTGTTGAGTATCATGTTACTTAACCTCCATGGATTTGTGTTCTTTCCATTTTTTTCTTGTGGTTGATTTCTAATTTCTTAGCATTGTGGTCAGAAAAGATGTATGGTATGACTTTGATCTTTTTGAATTTATTGAAACTTGTTTTGTAGCCTAATATGTGGACTATCGTGGAGAATGTTCCATGTACACTTGAAAAGAATGTGTATTCTGCTGTTTGAAGATGGAGTGCATCTGTTAAATTAATCTGGTACAACATGTCATTCAAAGCCACTGTTGCCTTGTTTATTTTCTGTTTGGATGGTCTTTCCATCAGTGTTAGTGGGGTGTTAAAGTCCTCTGCTATTACTGTATTACTATTGATGAATTCTTTTATGTTTGTCATTAACTCTTTTACGTATTTGGGTGCTCCCATTTTGGGTGCTTATGTATTACAATTGTTATATCTTCTTACTGGATTCTCCCCTTTATTATTAATAGTGTTTTCTTTCTCTCTTTTTACAGACTTTATATTTAAAAGTCTCTTTTGTCTGGTATAAGTATAGCTACTCTGGCTTTTGACATCCATTTGCATTATAATTGTTTCCCCATCCCCTCACTTTCAATCTGCAGGTGTCTTTAGGTCTAAAATGAGTCTCTTGTAGACAGCATATAGATGGGTCTTGTTTTTTACTTAATCCACTTTGTCACCCTAGTTTTTTGATTGGAGCATTTAGTCCATATACATTCAAAGTGATTATTGATAGTTTTGTATTTTTGTATTTATTGACATTTTGTTACTTGTTTTGTGGTTGTTTTTGTAGTTTTTCGCTGATCTTTTCTTATCTTACTTTCTTTCACTGTTTGTTGGTTTTCTTTAGTGATATCCTTGGGTTCCTTATGCTTTATTTTTTGCATATCTATTATTTTTGGTTTGTGGTTACCATTTGGTTTATATATAACATCTTCTGCTTATAGCAGTCTAAATTAAACTAATGGTTGCTTAATTTTGAACTCTTTATTCCTCTCTCCTTTACGTTTTAGATATTTGGTATCATCTTTTATATCCTTTTATTTTGTACTTCCTGTTTTTCTTACTCTTATGTTTTCTTTCCACTCACAGGGTCCCCCTTATCATTTCTTGTAAGGCTGGTTTTGTGGTCATGAAAAGTCATGAAACCAGTTTGATTGCTTTAACTTTTGTTTGTCTGGGAAATGATTTCTCCTTCTATTCTGAATGATAGGCTTGCTGGATAAAATCTTCTTGGCTACAGGGTTTCCCCTTTCAGCACTTTGAATATATCATGCTGCTTTCTTCTGGCTTTCTTCTGAAAAATCAGCTGAATAGCCTTATGAGTTTTCCTTCATATGTGACTATCTTCTTTTCTTTTGCAACTTTATTATTTTTTTCTTAAATTCTTTATTATTTTTTTCTTTTTTTCTTTTCTTTATTTATTCATGAGAGACAGAGAGAGGGAGAGAGAGAGAGAGAGAGAGAGGCAGAGATATAGGCAGAGGGAGAAGCAGGCTCCATGCAGGGAGCCTGACATGGAACTTGATCCCAGGTCTCCAGGATCAGGCCCTGGGCTGAAGGCAGCACTTAACTGCTGAGCCACCCGGGCTGCCCTCTTTTGCAACTTTAAAATCCTTTCTTTATCACTGTTTTTTTTTTTTTTTTTTCTGTTTTTAATTACTATGTGTCTTTTTTTTTTTTTAAAAGATTTTATTTATTTATTCATGAGAGACACACAGAGAGAAAGAGAGAGAGAGAGAGGCAAAGGGAGAAGCAGGCTCCATGCAGGGAGCCTGATGTGGGACTTGATCCCAGGTCTCCAGGATCACACCCTGAGTTGCAGGTGGCACTAAACCGCTGCGCCACTGGGGCTGCCCCAATTATTGTGTGTCTTATTATGGACCTTGTTGGGTTGAATTTCTTGGGGGATCTCTGTGCCTCTTGAATCAGGACCTCTGTTTCCCTCCTCAAATTTGGGAAGTTTTCAGGTATTGTTTCTTCAAATACATTTTCTGCTGCCCTTTCTCTTTTCTCCTTATAGGATCCCTATAATGCACATGTTATTACACCTGATGTGTTACTGAGTTCTGTAAGTCTGTTCTCATTATGCAGTATTGGACTTTTACCTGTTCAGCTTGATTGCTTTTTATTACTCTATTCTTCAGGTCACTGATACATTCCTCTGCTTCCTGTAGTCTACTATTTATTCCATCTATTCTATTTTTAATTTCATTTATTGAATTCTTCACCTCTGATATGTAATTTTTTCTCTTTGTCAAGGGTCTTTTTTTTTAAGATTTTATTTATTTATTTGAGTGAGAAAGTGCACATGCGAGAGGCACAAAGAAGGGCAGAAGGAGAGGGAGAAGCAGGCTCCTTTCTGGCTGAGTAGGGAGCCCAACATGGGGCTCGATCCCAGGACCTTGGGATCATGCCCTGAGCTGAAGGCAGACACTTAATTGACTGAGCCACCCAGGTGTCCCTCTTTGTCAGGGGTCTTACTGATGTCATCCACTCTTGTCTGAAGTCCAGTGAGTATCTTTATGATCATTATTTTAAATTCTTTATCAGACTTATTACTTATTTCTCTTTTGTTTAGATCTCCTGCTGTAAATTTGTCCTGTTCTTTCATTTGGGGCATATTTCTCTGTCTCTTCATTTTACCTACCTCTCTGTGTCTTTTTCTCTGTGTTAGAAAAGTCAGTTACATCTTCTGCTCTTGAAAGTAGTGGCTTTATGAAGAAGAGGTCTTATAGGGTTCCCAGTTCACCAGAGTCTGGTACTTTAGCGAAGTCTCTGATGTGTGTTGCTTGCATCTTGCTGTTGTGTCTGAATCATTTTTCCCTTCAGTACAGATGTCTGCACTGACTCTCTGCCTGTTGTGGGGTGTGCTTGCTCTCTGTCATGTTAGTGAGACCCAGGAAGGCTGGCTCTGAAGGGAATGTGACAGGGAAGGGCTTGGGGGCAGGGCAGCAAGGTGAGCAAAATTTGTGCAGAGCCATTTGTTCTAGACCAGATCCTCCACAGCCAGGTGGCCACTGGGAGTATGGTGCAAGGTAGCAGTGTTGGCAGGCAGGGTGCTTGGCATCTGTGTGAGTGATGAATGGGCAGGGTGTGTGATAATGGTATTATCAAAATTTGTAGACTTGAGAAGAGTGTGTGTGCTACTGTTGGATAGAGTATTCTATATATGTCTGTTATATCTGGTTGATTTATCATATTGTTCTAGTCCTTATTGGTCTTCTGTCTGTGTATCCATTATTCTTTCTTTCTTTCTATCTATCTATCTATCTATCTATCTATCTATCTATCTATCTATCTTTAAGTAATTTCTATGCCCAATGTGGGGCTTAAACTCTTGACCCCAAGATCAAGGTTTGCATGCTTTTCCATCTGAGCCAGACAGGTGTTCCTCTATCTATTTCTGAAAGTGGTGAATTGAAGTCTCTGTTATTGTAGAACTGTCTAGTTCTCCTTTCATTTCTGTTGTTTGCTGTATATATTTTGAGGTTCTGTTGTTTGGTTTATATATGTTTATAACTGTTATATCTTCTTGATGAATTGGCCCTTTTCTCAATATATAATGCCTTTCTTTAGGGTTTCTTTCAACAATTTTAAATTTGAAGTATTTTGTATGATATCATTATAGCTATCCCAGCTCTCTTTTGGTTATAATTTGCAAGGAATATCTTTTTCTTTCTTTTCACTTTCAACATATTTATATCTTTGGATCTAAATGTATATATAGCATGTATCTGGATAAAACTTTAAAAAAGCTATTATAATTACTGATAAGGGAAGATTTCTGTGATTTTGCTATTTGTTTTTTTCTATGTCATACTTCTTTTTTTTGTTCCTCATTTTTCCATTACTGCCTTTTTAAATGTTTAGTTGATTGTTTGTAGTGAACTTTTTTGATTGCATTCTCATTTACTTTTGTATATATTCCATAGATATGTTCTTTGTAATTACATGGGGATTATACTTATCACCTGAATTTGTAACAGGGTATTTTAAAGCTCTGCTGTTATATAGCTTTGTCCTCCCTCCTTTATGTTGCTCTTGTCACAGATACCATCTTTATATATTGTGTGCCTAGTAGCATAGGTTTATAATTATTTTTTATGTATTTGTCTTTTAAATCCTGTAGGAAATAACAAGTGGACTTAAAAATGAAAAGTATAATAACAGCTTTTATATTTGTCCATGTATTTATCTTATCAGGCATCTTTATTTCTTCATATGGTTCCTTGTTACTGTCTAATGTCCTGTCATTTCAATCTGAAGGACCCCTTGACATTCTTGTAGGGCGGGTATAATAGTACTGAATTCTCTCAGGTTTCATTTATCTGGCAACATCTTGGTTTCTCTCTTAGTTTTGAAAGATGATTTTGTTTGATTTAGAATTATTGGTTGAAAAAATTTAAATTTCAGCAGTTTAAATATGTCATCCCATTATCTCTGGCTTCATTGGTCTCTCATGGAAATTGTCTGTTAATCTTATTGAGGGTCTCTTGTATGTGATGAGTCGCTTGTCTCTTGCTAATTCCAAGATTCTGTCTTTGTCTTTGTTTTTCAACAGTTTGATTCTAATGTGACTCACTGTGGGTCCTTTTGAGTTTATTCTACTTGGGAGTTTTTTGAGCTTTTGGATTTTTGGATTTGTAGATTCATGAGTTTCATCAAATCGGAGAGTTTTTAGTTATTATTTCTTCAAATATTCTTTGTGCCTATTCTCTCTCTCTTCTCTTCTGGGATTCCTACAGTACATGTGGCTCTGCTTGATGGTGTCTCACAGGTCTCTTAGACACTTCTTTTCTTTTTTCTTTTTTACTTTCTTTTCTTTCTCCCCTGCTCTTTAGACTTGATAATATCAGTCCTGTCTTGAAGTGTGCTAATTTTATTTCTGCCTGCCCAAATCTGCTGTCGAACCCTATAGTGAATCTCAATTATTTTAGCTCATGACTTTCTGGATGTCTCAACTGAGTGTCAGGAATATTAATGTGTTATTTACATGTGTTGGTGAGATTTCATTCACTTTGGCAGGGCCATAACACCAATTTCCCTTAGCACTTTTGCTCTCAACCCAATAGCAGCTCCTATTGGCAAGCCTCAGGTACTCTCTTCCTATACATGTATAGCTTAGCTGTCAGCTACAGATTTACAAGGAAACCCTTCCTTGACCTACTGGGCTCCATATCTGCACATCTATCTTCTATTCAAAGCCCTCATTCTTAGATTGAAGCTGCATTAGCTGCTCTAAACTCTGACCCCTGCTTCCTCATCTTACTGGTACTGTCATACTCTATTTGGACTATAGCTCTATAAAACATGATTGGAAAATTGTCCTCAATAAGAGAGATGGATGGTTGAATGATTGTGTAGCTGACCTTACGAGTTTTCCTTCTCTCAGGTATCAGTCTTACGCTGCCTGCTGTCCCTGCCTGAATAATTGTCATATATGTATTGTAGTTTTATAGTTGTTTATGATGGGAGGGCTAGAGTGCTATTAACTACTGCATCATAGTTACAGGCAGAAGTTTTTCTCTTTCTTTCTCGATGAAGTGGATTATGTGTTGTCAAAGATGTTGAGACAGATGTCAGGCAGAGCCAGCCACTTTCTCTGAAACTTTGCCTTTGTCAGGTCTCAATGAACAATAGGGCAATCACTTGTTCAGCTCTGCAAGTACACAGATATGATGTCTTACACCCCCCAAATCCTTAGCATACTCCAAATAAAGGGACTTCTACTACATGAGCACTAATGGCAAGATTCTCTTGGATCCTGGAAGTCATTCACCTTATTGCAGACAAATAATGTGTTCATTTCTCATTAAAAATGCAGTTCTTCCTGTATTGCTCTTTGGTAGCAAGGAAGTTAAGTTTGCCCTATTGCTTGGTTGCGGGTGGATGGGACCATAACACTTTCAAAGGTCTTTTTGGCTTCCTTGCTGCTGTGATTAGCACATGGGCCAGACTCCTGGCTTTGGGCCTGCAGGCAGAAAGCCATATAGTAAAGCATGTTCCAGCAGAGGAGGACACACAAGGGATGTCTTTCAGCCCGTTAGAAAGGAGGCATAGCCAAGTCAAACACCAAAACTGAGACATGCTACATCTACAAAGAAACATGGAGCTTGGCATCTCACACAGCTCCAGGAGCCCACAGGCAACTCATTCATTAAAGAGACATTTAATGATTGCCCTATACTGAGCCAGGCCCTATATTGGGTTCTGTATATAGACTGTGAGGGGAAGATTCATCAAGGATATGATGCTAAAGTTGGCTTCTGGAGTCAAATCCTGGTTCCAAGGAAAATTGAGGAAAAAAATTGCACTGAGCTCATCTTTTCCATATTTCTATTTGAATAAAAGAACATACAATCTGGATTTATTTTTTGCAAAAGGACTCAGAGATTTCATTTTGGAGGCTGAAGCACTGGTTGGAGGGCAACCTCTAACCTTATCTAACCCACACATATGCTCTTACAGTAGGTCTCAAGAGCCCACTCCTGGGTGTGTTTCCACAGCTGAGGACATGAATAGTATGGCCTTTCTGGAGCACTGAAGACTTTCTTTTTCCAAGAAGTAGATGTCCAAACTTGAGGTGGCTCACTCCACATTGTAAGATTAGGTGTGGACCTTTGAACTCCTTCCCTGGGTTACTCCTGAGACTGCCCTCCTGGCACGTTCAGTTTGTGGGTGGGTTTCTGGTAGGCAGAAAAGGGAAATTTCTATTTTAGGTGCCATGGACCTCTCTGGAGTAGGGACACTGCTGGCCAGGCTGAACATTTATAGGTCTGTATGTTCTTTGTATAAGTGAACCCACTACCTTCAAGTAAAGTCTTACATTCTCTCTGAAAATTTAGTTTCTATTAAAGGGAGGTCCCTGCAGGACCTAATGGTCCCAACACTCCAGAGATTTCCTGGGTTTCCAAAGATGATTTCAGGGCTTTCATTTTAATTAGGTTTACAAATATATCTCTGACTTCTTTTCTCAGTCAAGTTCTTGTGAGCCCTCTGGCCTGGGGGGCCTGGAGTCTTGGAATAAGGGAATAAGGGCTGTCTTGCCTGCTCAGTATCATTTTGGGGTTCTTGTGGCCACATTGGTAGATGAAGCCTCCAGTTCCAGACCATACGCTTCCATAATGCCCTCATCCATTCCTTCTCCAGTTTTCCCATCCTCTCCCTCTGCCTGTCCTCCCAAGTTCTACAGCACTTTCCACATTTATCTGCTGTTGCTGGCATCCCTTCCATGGGCAGGCACGGATTCTTTGCAGAAACAGCCTATTTTGTGGGGTCTGGGGAAAATCTATGATATGATGGTCAGAATTATGATGGAAATTTATTGACTTAAAAATAAAATAAAAACAATTCGGTCTGGAAGAGACACCTTAGAAGAGGTGGTCTAAATGGAAATCCGTGGTATGCTGTGTTTTGTGGTTGGAATGGGATTGTAGTTTCAGGAGGCTGGAGCCTACTCTGAGAAGCAGAGGAAACTGAGTCACCATCACTAAAGGTTGGCAGAAACATGAGCTGGGACATTCCCAGGTGATGGTTACAAGCCTGCTTTTTCCCTCCTCTCACGAGAGTGGGTGTGAATGCCAGTCAAGAAAGCGGATACTGTGCTATCAGGCTGCTCTGTTGTACAAAACAAGTAAAGCATTTGGTGATACTAACCAGGGCCCACCTGGGAGTAATGGAACCCAGGCTTAGGAAAGGTGCTTGGGACTCTAGGAATGCACCAGGGTGGGTGGGGGAGGGGGCAGGGGAAGATGGAGAAAGGGGAATTCACAATTTCTTGTGACTTAAGTGAAGAACAACAAGCAATTTCCCCCTAAGAGCTGCACCCCCCACCCCATAGATAGATAGATAGATAGATAGATAGATAGATAGATAGATAGATAAGGAAAGTATGTGAGACGTGAGCCAGTATTGGCCAAATGTATCCATTGCGTTCTGATAGGCTAGGCTTGAGGAAAGAGTTTTCATGATGCATAAACCACTCTAAGCCCTAATGAGTCTGATTCCTCCCTTCTGGCTCTCCTGGCATAGTGAGAGGAGGCTTTTGTATAATTGGCCCTTGAAACATTATTACAATCACTTTGCGGCCTCCCTTCAGCTTATTTTTAATTACAAGGTCTATTGCATTGTTAAATTATTAACTGTGACAATTACTTATCTTGGCATTTTCTTATCTTGATGAAAATGAAAACAGCAAGGTCGTGTTAGCTCACTTGAGGTTTTGGTCGGCCACAGGCTTCAATTAAGCTGGGCCGGCTAGGCAAATGTTTGCAGTGTGCGGATGGGGCTCGTTGGCGGAGAGGCTGTTAGTGGGATCTGGGCGGCGAGGACCTGGGCTGCAGAGGTGCTCGTTCCTGGGCAGCTGGGACCAGGCCTTCTGTGGAAGTAGGAAGTGTTCTTGCAGGTCAGTGATTGGGGCTGCCTGCTGCGTCTGTCCCTCTAACCTCGAGGAGGGGACCCTGTGCACAGGGCTCACACTTTAAGAAGCTATCCTTCCAGGATCCCTGGGTGGCTTAGCGGTTTAGTGCCTGCCTTTGGCCCAGGGCCTGATCCTGGAGTCTTAGGATCGAGTCCCACGTCGGGCTCCCTGCACAGAACCTGCTTCTCCCTCTGCTTGTGTCTCTGCCTCTCTCTCTCTCTCTGTCTCTCATGAATAAATAAATAAAAACTAAAAAAAAAAAAAAAAAAAAAAAGAAGCTATCCTTCCTACCAGAGAGACAGACAGCTTGGGGCAGAGTCAGGAAGCAGAGTGCGTCTTTCTGCCTCCCCCGACAACACATGTCCCAGCTCTCCGCTAGCCATCGTCCCCTCGTCCCCTTTCTGCTTCTCTGTCAGCTGGAGGTCATTTAGACCTCCTTTTCCCTACTCCTGTCAGCTGACCTCCTAGTGCTCTCTATATGGTCATACGGGCCATAGCGACAGCAACTAAGGGGCCGTGATGGTAACGGTAACATTTAGTGAATGCTTGCTGTATGCCTGGTGTCTTGTCCACAGCAGGCTCTTGGCAAATGTTCTCAAGCGCTGGCCGTGGCACTCATTGTCATGCTGCCTTCTGTCCAGTAGGGGGTAGTGTGACCACACTATAAAGGGGGGCTTTCCTCCACCGAGTTCTCCGGAAAAGTGAAACTTCAGAGCTTCTGCAGGTCCTGGAAGAATGCTACTGACTTTGACCGCGGGTTGAAGGCTCCCACAGACAACAGGGTGAAATGATGCACAGCTGTCATTCCTGCCTGTCCCCCAGCCTGGGGCACTTGGGGTCTATCAGTCTCAACCTCAGGTCATTCTGTGTTCAACCCCCAGTTTCTACTAATTCCACGGAGGGCAAAGCACATGAGGTTGGAGAAACAGCTTTGGCCTCAGTGGGCAGTGTTGATTCCATGGCAGGTCCTTGACCTTACTTCCTTAGAGACACACAGATGATTCCCAGACCAGAGAGCCACGTGGTAGGAATTAGAGATTGGGGGTGCACTGATGCCCAAATGTGTTATATACTGTAGTGTATGGCACCACAGTTGAAAGACTAGTTGGCCATTTGAGATACTTGCTTCAGTAGATAAATCCCCAGGGTGTCTAGCACTTAGGCAGAAGCCCTATGAAAAAGTCCTGTCTTCCCCATAGCCTGGGAACCAATTGTGACCATGGTGTCATTCTCAGAGGGGAAGGAGTGAGACCACAGTGGGATGTGGCTGGGTCAGCTCTGACCTCTCCTGCCCGTGGAGGGCCACAGTGAGAAGATGAGGCCTGAGCTGCTCTTACTCTGGGCAATCTCTGTTGACCTAGCTCCCTCTGTGGGCTTTTGCTTTGGGGAACAGGCAAGAGCTTCTGAGGAATGACTCCATGGACATTTCTGACAACTCAGGACTCTGAAAGCTGACTTTTTACTTGAGGAGGAATTTTCGGTGGCTGTGCCTAACAAAGATGGGTTAGGAGATCTCCTTGGTTAACTTCTCTGAGGGTTTGGATCCTGGGTCCTTCCACACAGCCCACAGCTGAGGCTCTAGCTCCAATGGACTTATAGATTGATGGGGCTGCCTGACCTCTAGGCTTGCAGAAGTGCTGTTGGTTCAGGTGTTCAAAGCAGCCCGAGTTATCTTTGTAGCTTCTCCAAATTCCACCACTATTTTCTAGGCCTCTGTGAAAAAAGATGCTAATTTACCACAGACTGCTAACTCCCCCACCCTCCTCCAGCCCACCTCTCCAGCTATCCACCTATGGGAGCCAGCAGGAACAGAGCAGTCAGTGTACCAGCTGTCAAATGTCTGCAAGGTGAAGGTGATGCCCACATTCTGGGGCTTTTGCTCTCCACCAGCAGGCCTCACCCCGAATTCACTGTGCAAAGTTCTCAAGTTTAGGGAAGCTGTGTATCTGTGTGCATGCTCAGCCCAAGTCCATTTTGAGAGAGTTGCCTTTCAGTGTCAGAGTTGCAGCTGAGGAGGACATGTTCCTTGATTCCTGACCTGGTAGGTGGGTTGGGGCCATTTATACTCTGGTTTAAAATAATAACAGCAACAACAACCATAATGATGATGATGATGACTGGCTGTTCTGAGCACTTTAACACTAGCTATCTACTTTACAAGGATTATCCACTTTAATTTTTCGCAGGAACTCCAGGATGTACCTGCTATATGTGATATATATAATATTATATATAAATGTATATGTATAATGTATATATAATCTACTATATATAATACCTCTGTTATATAAGGTGGAACCTGAAGTGTGGAGCATTTAACTGAAAGGTCTTTCTGGGAGAAAGTCACTGAGCCAAGAGCTGGGAAGTGGCTGAGAGGGGGCTGGCTGAGGAGCAGAATACAAGCTTCAGATCTCTCTCCACCCCAGCTGCTTACACCCACCTGATGTGGAGCCACATGGGGCTTGGTAATTATAGTACGACCTAGATCCAGTGGCCAGCAGCCAAGCTTCAGTCCCCACGATGGAGAGCCATGGTCTCTCATACAGTTTCCCAGACCTAAGCCAATTCACATTACCAGAAAACACATAGTTGAAGGGGATTCTTGGTCCCATTGAGGAAGAAATCTACAACAGTGCCGCACCATGTTTAAATGTACTGTAAATATGCTACTTCCCCTGTGGGGTCCATTGCCATTTACCAGAGTGAATGTAGATAAAGGAAATCTACAGTCCCTTTTGGGGCCACTTGAAACTGAATCTTAGTTTTTTTTCCAATTCCTGGGGACTCCAAATGCCACCATAATCTACCATAAAAAAAAAATTAAAAAAAAAAAAAAGGTTTATGGTGGTCAGATGATAATTGGAGTTTTGAACAAACTTCATTTCACATTGAGTCCATGACCTTACTCTGTGATATTTCCTTAGTTTCTAAATGTATAATGGGATATACACTATGCAATCGGCACTATGCAATTGGCAGAATCATCACATTAGCTCCTTGAGCTGTGGAGTGAGAACTACTATGAACTTTGCCCTTCCTACAGTGATAGCCAAAAACAATGCTGTGTCCTCGGCAGGGGTGGGGGGCAAGGGGAGGATGTCAGAGACTAGCATGGAAAGGTCTTGAAAGGTGTAGAGGTAGTGGTTTCTATCTCATACCTTCTTAGCTCATCTCTTTGGCCTGTGCAGAAAGATGTGCGTCTTAGAAAATTATCATAAACCTAATTTATGTAGATTATCATAAACCTAATTAGTTGGTGATTCTAATTATAGTCACTTTTCTAGGTGTGGTAACTTTATTGGCACAAATCCACACAACTCCTGGCATCTAATATGTTAAGTTTTCAATCTGACAAATACTTTTGCTTTTACACATCAGATACTGTAGCCAGGGCATCTTGGTGTGCTGTCTCAGGCTGTAATATAGACTGTAAGGATCTTGGTCATCTTCACATGCCACAGAACATCACACAGATCCACTGCATGGATGAGAGCCTGCTGATTGGACCTAATAAGGAGGAAGTAGAATCTTAGAAACCTTAGAGACACATACAAGCCAGAGGATGAGAGATTAACCCAAAGAAAATTCTCTGAAGTTTTTTGGAATCTGGCGATTTGGAGAATATGGGGATATTCCCTCCAAAGTGAAAGAAAAGTTGCTCCATCTTTCATCCCTTACCTTTAAAGAGGCACAATGCTTTGGGGCCTTTTTGGATTTTGGAAACAATATGTACTACATTTTAGGATGCTGCTCTGACCTATTTATCAATTTATAAGGCTTAAAGTTTTGCCTAGAGTCCAGAGCAAGAGAAGACTCTGCGGGAGGTCCCAGCAGCAGTACAAGATGCTCTGACACAGAGCTTTAGGACTCAGCAGGTCAAATATACTTGAGGTTATCTATGGTAAATAATAATGCTGTGTGGAGACTCTACTAAGCCCTAATAGGAGAATCAGGGCATATACTCTTGGGTTTTTTTTTTTTTTTTTTAATTTTATTTATTTATTTATGATAGTCACACAGTGAGAGAGAGAGGGGCAGAGACACAGGCAGAGAGAGAAGCAGGCTCCACGCACCGGGAGCCCGATGTGGGATTCGATCCCGGGTCTCCAGGATCGCGCCCTGGGCCAAAGGCAGGCACCAAACCGCTGCGCCACCCAGGGATCCCTACTCTTGGGGTTTTGAAGAAAAGCTGTGCTGCTGCTGCTGCTACTCCTTCTTCTTTTTTATTTTTGTTTTTTTGCAGTTTTATCCTTTATATGACAATCAGCGATTAGTTCTCATCCACATTAACAGTCTGTAGATTTTTGAAAGTGGTGACAGGTATGTAGGTAACAAGCGTGTAGAGCTTGTTTGGTGAATCTTCATCCTCGTTACGTTTTCTGGACAACTGCACACGGATACGGTATGGAACATTCCTTATTCCTTTGGCCCAGACAGCTTTGTTGAGCCTGGTGTCAATGCGCACATCTGGAGTTCCCATCTCCTTCATGGCAAATTTCCGGTCTCTTTGAGTGCCCGAGGGGCATGCTTCTTGAAACCCACTCCATGGATGTGTTTGTGAATGTTGATGGTGTATTCTCTGGTCACTACCTCGCTGATGGCAGAATGGCCCTTCTTCTTCTCGCCATCCTTCTTTGCAGGAGCCATTCCGCCGGGCCCTAGTTGGAAAAGCTTCTTCTTTTTTAAAGCAGACTCCATGCTCAGCATGGAGCCCAGTGTGGGGCTCGAACTCATGATCCCGAGATCAAGAGTTAGACACTCAACTGACTGAGCCACCAGCTGCCCCAAAAGCTGTGCTTTCTTATCCAAATAACTATTCTCTTCTTAAGAAACCACTCCTGGCTTCCTCTAGCTGGCCCTGGTAGACTAGATGCCTGAATAGGCAAACTGAGCTGCCCATCACACACTGGGTATTATTTGGCCCCCTTACCCAAGGTGGGGCTTGCATAGTAGTAAATCCCTCAGATAAGGATTCTCCCTCAAGAGAATTAGAGAGAACAAGTAAATTGCATGATAAGTAAGACATGAGTAAGTGAGTGCCACTTTTTTTTTTTTTTAATGTCAGGAAAATTTTTATTTGATTGAAATGTTAATGAAAGATTCCACACATGTTGAGTGCCACTTTTTTTTTTAAGATTTTATTTATTTATTCATGAGAGACACAGAGAGAGAGAAACAGAGACATAGGCAGAGAGAGAAGCAGGCTCCCCGCAGGGAGCCCAGTGTGGGACTTGGTCTTGTGACTCTGGGATCATGCCCTGAGCAAAGGCAGATGCTCAACCACTAAGCCACCCAGGTGCCCCTAAGAGGTTAGAACTTAAGAACAACCCATGGCTGCCCACTTTCTCTGGACTCAGAGGTGGCCAGAAGTGTGAATCTACTCTAATTCATGGGTAATGGCTTAAAGTTTGGCTGGATGATCAGGGACTTGGAAAGAACAGGATCAGAAACTGGTGGCAGTCTGGATAAGAGGTACATGCATAGATCTCTCAGGAAGGGCACAGAGCATGAAGATTTTTGTGTCTCATGTGAATGCTTACCAAATTGCATCCACTGTGAGGAGGCTTTCGGTAATCAAGTGGACGTGATGACAAGTTCTGCAGAGGTAATCAACCTCTTTTGCCAGTGGTCCCAATGTTTGCTCAATGGGCCCATGAAAAAAGAGCCTGTGGTGGCAGGAATGGAGACTACACATGGACTCCAAACCTGGACTGCTCCAAGGCTGATCTGTTTATCATCACCACTGCTGAGTGCTTAACCTGACAGCAATAGAGACCAATGCTAAGCCCCTGCTTATAGCATCATTCCTTGGAATATTTGACTCCTTCCATCATGGTGAGGACAATAATTGGTTCTCTCTGGAACACTCATGTATTCTGGATATGGATTCGCCTTCCCTGCCTTCTGTCAGTACCAGAATTCACGTATTATGGGATGCCTTATTTACCATTAAGGTACTCCTCCAACATTGCTTCATAGTAAGGAACTCATTTCATTGTAAAAGAAGCACAGCAATGGATGCATGCCCATGAAATTCACTGGTCTTATCATGTGCCCCATTAGCTGGCCTGATAATGGATTGAACCATGTCAAATTGCCAACGTTCAACTGTTTTAGACTCATAAAATTAGCAAATTTCAATGATTCAACTCAACACAACAGTGGAATGACTTTTTGAATATTCATGTATGGCACCAATTGGGAGACAACATCCCCAAAGAATGGCGATCTGTCTTATTGGATGCAGTATACTACAGTCAGAATTCAGGGATCTGGGAACTAAGAGGGTGAATGTGGGAACTGCTCCTTTTACTACTCTACCCAATAATCCACTGAAATGATTTTTGCCTCATGGTCCTGCAACTTTGGGCTCAGCTTGTCTTTTAGTCTTGATTTCTGAGGGAGGAATGTTTTCACTGGGAAACAAAACAATGACACTGTGGAACTGGAAGTTGGGATTGCCACCTGGCCACTTTGGGCTTCTCATGGAACTGAGCCAATGAGTAAACTCTCAGAAGGAGTTTACTCTCCTGGTTGGGAGGATGGATCCCAATTACCAATAAATTCATTGTTTTGCTTAAGTCAGTTCAAGTTAGTTTTCTGTCCTTTGTGATAAAGATATACCATAGGAGCTCAATAAATACTGAATTACAAATTAGTTTCTCTTCTATCTCTTTGGGTTGCTCCATAGTTGGGTCACAGAATAGCTTATGTAATTCATTCCTTTTTTCTTACTGGAGGCCTCCTTTCTTGACCACACCTGGAAAGGCAGGTGGGATGACAGCGCCACCTGAACAAAGCAGCAGAGAAGGAAACCAAACTTTTGGTTGTCATTTAAAACATGAAAAATGAGAAAAATAGCAATTTATATTTCCTTCCTCTCCCAGAGCACTGCGTGAAGTGTCTGAAAGCTTCTGCAGTACAGAGTTTGGAACTGCTTCTTTACCTCACACCTTTGATGAGCAATAGCTTGAGGTCTGAGGCAGGGCTCTAAAAGAAGTTGACATTTTTTCCCTTTTCACCTTGTTACAATGTCCAGTGATGCCTGTTTAATGGGGCCAGAAATGAGGTCCCACGTGTCTACATCAGGGCTTTGAGAATCTTATCTGGTGGTACAACTTTTACTCAAAATTAACGCATTGCGTGGTTAAGGGGATGAATAAACTCATTAAGGGAGCTAGCCGATGTCCTCATTGTCACCTAACAGCATTCATTGTGTGTGTGCTTAGAATAATGTCTTTCCTACAAGCCAAATGGGAAAATGCTCTAATGTATTTCCCTGAATTTGGCCTGCCACTATTGTAAATTACCTTGCTTAATGGACTTTGGGATTCTGTTATCTATTTGGAAACTTCTGAGCTCCTGGAGAACCAAATCAAGTGCTTTAGTCCCTAGCAAGGGAAGGCAGGCTTAGAAGATTTACAACTCTGTGAACATCATTATTGATGTCTGTTGTGTTTTGCAAACAACTTTCCTGTGAAATAAGTACTTATGATGAGGCCACAGGCACTTTTTTTTTTTGATAAGTCACCCTGAAATAATGACTACTAGGACCCATAAATCCCCTCTGGTAATCAACAGGCCAGGAAGGTATCTGGCAATGATCCCACCCCACCCCCACTCTAGCTGCATGTGGGAACCCTGCCAAGGCCCTCAGCAACCTTCTGGTCATTTACCAAGAGCAGCTAAAGTGATCACTACCACTGTCACCACCACCACCACCACCACCGTAGCCACAGATGTAGAGCACTTTACAGCTGATGGAAGCATTCATAGGCCTTATCTCGCCTCAGGAGATGTGGGACCTGAGGTCCAGAGAGGTCAGCCAGGAGTGAGGGCAGGAACTAGGGTAGAACTTGGGCATCCTGACTTGCTCTTACTGTCTTTACTCTTTATACTGGGGTGGTTAAGTTTATGAGTCAGCTTGACTGGGCCATGGGTGTCCAGATATTGGGTCAAACATTACTGTGGGTTTCTGTGAGGGTATATTTAGATAAGAGAAACATTTAAATCGGTGGACTGAGTAAAGCAGAATGCCCTCCCTAATGTAGATGGGCCTCATCCAATCCTTTGCAGGTCTGATTGGAGCAAAGCCCAGCCCTCCAATGAGTAAGAGAATTCTCTGGCCTGATGACCTTTGAACTGGGACATCAGCTCTACAGATTTTGGATTTGCCAGACTCCATACTCATGTAAGCCAATTCCTTACCATAAATCTCCATATATATATCTATCATATATACATATACCTTCTATTGATTCTGTTTCTCTGGAGAATTCTAATATGACTACTTCCTCCTCATGGAGTGATATAACGTGCCCTGACTGCTGGTCCTTGAGCCGGAGCACAGGCCTGAGCTTGGGGATATGAAAAGGTTAAAACTGGTTGTGACAGTAAAGGTGTAAAAGAATTATTTTTAATTGTGACAGAATGCATATAACATAGAATTTACCATCTTGACCATTTCTGAGTGTACAGTTTATCAGTGCCAACTATGCTCACAGTATTGCATAAAGTTCTCATTAAAATTGGGCTAGATAGAACTTTTTAGTACCCAAAGATGAGATCATCCTTACCGCGAGCAGTGACCCTCACAACTTCTGGATTTGCCCGAGACGGCTCCGAGCGACAGGGAAGGAGAGCCAATAGAATGTGTTTGCAAGCAGGAGTGAGAGAAAAATTAAAAATCAAGCTACTGCCCATTTGTCTCTGTGGAGCAGGGGCCTTTCTTTAAGCCAGGATCAGAGCCAGTTGCAAGGCTGTGACAGCATCAAGGGGAGGAGGAGGCAGAAACAAAAGGGAAGCTTGGAGGAAGGGGGGAAGGGTGCATCTGAGCCGAATGTGGAAGAGTGGCAGGATTTGAACACTTGAAGATGGGTGGGGATGAGGGGGACTCAAGGCAGAGAGCTGTGTGACTGAGGGCCAGTATCAGCATGTACACCTGCGTCCCTGCAGTCATGTGTCCTTGGGCCACAACCCTTTCAGTGCCACGTTCCCACCAGGCTCTGCGCCCTGAGCCTGGGGCCCCTAGAGGCTCTGCCGTTCTGGAGGAGCCCCACCCCAACCCCAATTCCCCTCGAGCTTCTAATCCACAACCAAGAAGCAGCATTTTATAAATAGCCGTGTTGACAAAACTTAAATATAGCACCCCTGGGAACTTAATTACCCAGTGGCAGTGCTATAAGGACCATCCGGGCTGTGACTGGTGGTACTGGCGGTGCAGGGAGGGGCAGGGGGTCTGAAGTGTGGCCAGTCAGCCCTGCCTCCAGGTCCTCTGCCCCCCACAACCTGAGCATTTCTACCAGGACTGGCCTGAAGGGGTGGGGTGGGACCTCACTAGGAGCAGGCCTAGCTAGACACCCATCCCTCGTCTGATCAGAGAGACACCTTGGGGTTCTCTGTCCTGGCAGACTTCTTCTCAGAGACTGCAAGATAGCAGAGGCCACCACTGGGGCCATCTGGGGAGCAGCCAGCTTCCAGGCTTAGGCCTGGGACCTGCCCAGAGGACTCACCCGAGCAGCTCAGTCCCAGGAAGTGGACTGCATCTCAGGCCTGGGGGGTCTGGCTCCAGCCTGTTCGCAGAGCCCCTACTCCCTACTGTGCTTTCCACACTGTGGCCACAGGTGCCTTCTTCGGGGACCCCACAAGCAGCAAGCCCAGACTCCACACAGCACCCATCTCCCTGCCCAGAGCCCTCTCCTCTTCTTGCTTTCTCCATGTTCCAACATAAATTCTTTCCCTGAGCAGTGCTCCCTTGTCCTGGCTAAGGGTGCGACCCCTGATGTATGCTCGTGAGGCACTATGTTTGTCCTGGGTACCTAAGATTCCAGTAGTTACTAAGCACTCAGTGCACTGTTGGCTGAATATTTGCCACCTTTGTGAGACTGCAAGCTCGCAAGGATGTGGCTTGTTCCTCCCTGTACTCCCAGCTCCTAGCACGGGGCTTGGCACTCAAGGGGTATGCAGTGAATGTGCAATAAATGGCAGATAGAATATTTAGCAGAGCTCACACTTCTCTAGAACCAGAAGCAGCCACATCCCAACAGCTGAGACCTCTCTCCACCTCCCTGGAAACATCTGGTCACCTCAACAGCTGAGTCCAGCTGAAGTCAATGGGAGAGCCATCTGGATCTCCCTGAGGCCAGCAAGTACTGAAGACATAGATCTGGGAATGCTGGGGTGAGGTCTTGGCCAGCAAGGGGTGTGGTGGCAGCAGGGCAGTGGATGCATCATTGGTACATGCCATTGTGTGTGTCACCCAAGTGTTCCGGAGGGGACAGGGAGGTTGCCTGGTCAAGGCAGGCTGTGTATGGAGGTGGGGAGAGGGGAGGCTGTCTAGACTTCAGGAGGGGATGCTTGAAGCTCTGGGGTACATCAGGAGATGCAGAGTTGAGGCCACAGGGAAGACACAGAGATGGACTTGAGTTCTCACACGTGGAGCCTTTCCAGATAAGGCCAGGCTCTGCTGACCACACTGGCAGCTCCGTGACATGGTAATGTAGACCAGCTGCTGGAGAGGTGGACGTCTGGCACACCTGGGCAGGCCATGACCCAGCAAATCCTGGGGGCAAGGAAGAGGATTAGCCAGCAGGGAACAGTGGGTCCCCCCAGGGCCGGAAGTCTCCGCAGCTTACAGGGCTGCGATGTTGGAGAAGAGGAGGGCAGAGGGGAGAAGGACATGGGTGAGAGACACCCTGACCTCATGGCGACAGGGACAGGCCCTGGTCAGGGACACGCAGCCCCAGAACCACTCCTGGCGAGGCAGGACTCAGCCTGGTGCCAGGGCAGGGAGCCCCCTGGCCTAAACTTCACATTCATGATCACCTCTTCACATTTAGACTTCAGGAATTATTCCAAGTGAGGTTTTAATGTTAAAAGAAGTAATTTGTTAAATGTAAGCATTTAAAACATGCCAGAGGTTTTATAGCTGTATCTTGGCATGTCTTTGGTCTTTAATCTACCAAAGGCCTAGAAAAGTGGAAGTGGTCCAGACAGACCTGCTGGCTGTGGGCGGCCTGGCTGAGACACAGGGACACAGCCCTGGCTGGGGGAGCCCCAGACCCCGTCCTGCCCTGCACACAGTTACTTGGTGTCTCCCCTTTT
The DNA here is from genome assembly GCF_048164855.1 of Canis lupus baileyi. Classification (NCBI taxonomy): domain Eukaryota; kingdom Metazoa; phylum Chordata; class Mammalia; order Carnivora; family Canidae; genus Canis; species Canis lupus. The sequence goes on along the minus strand of NC_132847.1, from coordinate 23,364,677 downwards.
GGATATAGCTCTACCCAGGCCACCAGCTTTCCCCTTGAGAGAACCCAGGATGTTTTCATTGCCTCTTATTCACCCCATTGGTGACAGAGGGGTTCCCACCCTACAACGATGGCCACACACACAGCATCTGATACTGGACAGCAATTTGTCATATAGACACAAAGCCTGGGGAAGGAAGACATAGCACACCATGCAGGGCCACATGGGGATTGAGTACATGGGGACATGAAAACAGAGTACACAACCAGAGTTTGAGAGAGGCAGGCTTTATAGTATCCAGAGGATGAGGTGGCCCCCTTCCTGGGGGAGGATGTGATTGTCTTGTATGTAGTAGTACGCCTGAATTCTAGCTCCTGCCTCGAGTGCATGGTGAGGGACACAGGCCAAGACTGAACAGACAGCAGTGTGTTCAGGGAGCTCAGTGGGAGCTTGGGAGGGGTTTGTGGGAGGCTGTGTGGGCCCAGGAGGTCACCCAAGAGTTCACCCAGGAAGACAAATGAAAGTTCTCCTCTTGCTGACATATTCCTGTGGTACTTCTTGAAGCTGCCCCTGCTGTGTTTAAACCAAGTCAGATTTGTTTCCAGAATGGGATGGCCGCATTTTTCTGGCCCGATGGAGAAAGCACATATGTTGGGGTATCCTTGGGTCAGGGGTCTTAAGGCTAGAAGCCCAGCCACTAGGAGGTCAGCTGACTCTGGTAGGTATAGACTCAGGCTCCTGAGAGGCAGGAAGCCCCACAGAGTGTTCTCTGTTCCCCTCTGCTTCTCCCGCCCTGAAGTTCTTGATCCAGGCTCACAGGATGGCCCTGGGGACCCGTGGGCCAGATGGAGACGTGTAACCCCAGGGTCACACATTCCATGTGTCCACCATTTTGCCTTGTGATCAGGATTGTTGTGTCCACTTTTGACTCTGACAAGTCAGCTCCTCCCAGTGGACCATCACTCCAGCAGTCTCCATACATCGCACCCCAGGCCTCCCTGCTCGTTCATGCCCTCTGCCAGATGCAAAGACTCACCCTTGCTTCCTGGAACTCACACTAACACTCTTCTGTCCTCCATAGACCTATAAATTCCTTATACTTTCCTGAATTGTGTGTGTGTGTGGTGTTTTTCCTGAATTGTGTTTAAAAACACATGATGCAGTTTCTTAGGATATGAATCTTGCTGAAAAAAACTTCACTGATTTTGCTCTCACTGAAAAACTTGAGGCACTTTTTTTTATTGTTATAAGTTTTATTTTGCAGAGATTGAGGTATCTTGACCATTTGCTCGAAACGGAAAAAGAAAATCCTAAAACTCATTGGCATTGCTTTTTCAACAGACCAGGGACTACTGGACTATGAGGTTATGGTCAAGTCTCCTATGGAGGCACTTCTTTTATTTTTTTTAAGATTTTGTTTATTTGAGAGAGAGAGACAGGAAGCATGAGAGAGAGGGAGGGAGAGAGAGAGAGAGCACAAGCAGGGAGGAGAGGGAGAAGGAGAGGGAAAGGCAGATTCCCCGCTGAGCACAGAGCCTGACACTGGACTAGAGGCTAATCCATATAATCTTGCATCCATTTCTTTTGGGGACTCTGGTCTATCCTCCAGGCATCTATGTCCACCACAGAATTTGGTTACTTGGAGTATGCCCAGTCTCAGTTCCAGTTCTACTTCCAGCAGAAAGGACAGCTGAGTGGTTTCCATCCCTCATTCTGACTCTCCAGCCCCCAACTCCTCAGATTGCTCCTGGAGCCTCCAGGGCAGGACCTTGGAGGGAGGGGCAAAGAGCAGGAGGCTCTGGGGTTGGGGCTGAGCCCTGGAGTGAGCCTGGGGTTGAAGGCTGGGCAGGGACTTGGTGGGATAGAATCCCTGGGCTGTGTACCTTAAGAGAACAAACAAGCTGCTTCCTTCAAAAAAAAAAGTCAGGGACACCTGGGTGGCTCAGCGGTTGAGCATCTGCCTTTGGCTCAGGGTGTGACCCTGGAGTCCTGGGATGGAGTCCCATGTCGGGCTCCCTGGATGGAGCCTGCTTCTCCCTCTGCCTGTGTCTCTGCCTCTCTCTCTCTTTCTCTCATTCTCTCCCCATGTGAATAGATAAATAAAACCTTTAAAAAACAAAAACAAAACAAAAGGCAGCTGCCCAACCGAATAAGCCATGGAGGTGCCTTGGGGCACTTCTAAACGTGGGAAGGGGCAGATTTGCAGGTTTCACAAGCAACAGAGACCAGTGTCCCAGGCCTAGATGGTCCGGAAGAACTGGGGGACCCCAGGGAGAATGGCTGATTGGTTTGGCAGAGGTCCACCCTCGATGCCAAATTGGAATGGCCAGGCAAGACTGAAATGATAGGATCCTTCTTGAATATTCTACTCTGTACAGGACCCCCACCCCCACCCCAAAGAATATTGCATGACTCTAGGAAGGGAAAGAGACCTTCCTAAAATCTAACAGATACTGGGTTTCCCATCAACTTAGGGGAGTGGCCTGTTCACTTTTTTTTAAAGAAGTAATTTGCCTTAGAAAATTTGGAAACTGTGGAAAAGTACAAAGACAACCAGCCTTACCCAGAACTGCAGCGCCTGGCGGTAAGTGCTGTTGCCATTTCGGCGCCGTTCCTCCCAGTCGTATTTCCTACCCTTTTAGATGTGGGTATGTCCAGTTCTCAGGACAGGGATTCCATGGGGAGAATTTCACTTGCTTCTTTTGATTTAACAGCTGCACGATACTCTACTCTGTGGATCTCTAATCATATAACCACTTCTCCTATTTTGGGTTTTTTGGGTTCTTTCCAGGTTTTTTGTTTTTGTTTTTTGTTTTTTTTTGCTATTATTAGTAATGCTGCAGTAAATATCCTGGCATGTAAATCTTTATGTATGTCATTGATCAATTGATTTGTCAAGTGTCACCCTGCAAAGACCCCTGCTTGGGAGTAAAGGAGGGTCTCCTGATCTAGAGGTCCAAAGCCAGAGGCACATGCCCATTTCCAGAAACCTTCCCCCTAACTTTTTTAAAAAAATTTTTAGCGGCCAAAAGGTCCTTTATTGGGGCTCATGTGGCAAGCAGGAATCCGTCTTGTCCTATAACCTCTCTTCATCCCACTTCAGTAACTCCTAGGTCACTAGACTGGAAGCTAGCTATGCCTAATCTGGGCAGAGCTCTGGAGACTTTGAAGGGAGAGGGGACAGGAGACAGAAATGGAGGGTGAATGGAAAACCATTCTGGTAGCATTCCCTAGCCTCTCCCACAGACTTGCAAGATAGACCATTTTCTTGCCTCCAGTTGACAGATGAGGAGACTGAGGCACGGATAGAGACAGATTAATTGCCCGAGGCCACTGAGTAGATGGCATTGCTGGAACCTAAAGACAAGACAAACCGAGTACCCCTCCCCCGTCCACCCATGCCGTGCAGAGAGGGGCTCTGATGTGAATGCAGATGGATGGTCTCTAGCGGGCGGCTCCCGCGCCCACCCAGCCCCGCCTCCTTCATTTTCTCCGCCTTGTTTCACACACCCCGTCTTTCCAGTGGGTGTTCAGAAAGCTCCCAATTCAGGACTGTTGCGCCTGACACTTCCTCTGCATTCGTTTAGCTCAAAGCTGCTGTCCACCTCCACCTACCACATCAGAAACTGTGAGGAGGAAACTTGAGAATGCCACTGGAGCAGGAACGTCACGCTTTCCAGTGGGGGACCTGCTGTGACTCACCATTGGGCTGTGGGCCTCTGGAAACATTCCTCGGGGTGAGGGGGTCAGTGTGGCCAGAGAAGCTTTGGGAGCCCAAGGCCCTGTCTGAGCCACTCCTGGAAGAGAGGACACCCTAGGCCTCCACGGCCTCCTCTGCGGATGCTCAGAGGGAAGAGATCCAGACTGCCTGCAGCCCCCGCAAGTCCTCAGGTGCCATCACACACCCTGGGCTCTCCCCAACCCCAGGATCCTGCCAAGCTCCAGGGCCACCTTTCCAGAATGTTCTTCCTGCCAAAGCCCAAGGCACTGATGAAGAAAAAGCAATGTGCATGGAGAATGTTGTGCTCCCCCCTCAAAGGATAAGTTAAAGTCCTAATCGCTGGTGCTTCAGAATGTGATGTTATTTGGAAATACTCAGCAGATGTAATTAGTTAAGATGGATTAAGGCGGGCCCTCAAGCCAAAGACTGTGTCCTTATAAGAAGGCTGTGTGGAGACACACAGAGAAAATGTCCGTGTGACAAGGGAGACCAGAGGATGGAGTGATGTAGCTGTGAACCAAGGGAATGCCAAGGATTTGTGGTAACGGTCAGAAGCTAGAGCGAGGGAGGAAGGATCCTCCCCTAAGGATTTTAGACTGAGTGAGACCCTGTCAACACCTCGATTTTGGACGTCTAACCTTCAGAAGAGAGAGAGAACAAACTCCTGTTGTTTTAAGCCATCCTATTCATGGTCATTGGTCATGGCAGCTCTAGGACACTGACTAGAGGGTGAGTTGGGGTGCTGGCCCCCCTGAAGCACTCCCATTCCTAGAGGCTGAGAAGGCATCCATAAGAGAGGAAGTAAGTGTTTTCAGAGCATGGCTCCTGAACTCGCCCTCTTGGCAAACTTACTGTTCTCTCCTGGGGCTCTCCCCAGCTCTTCAGAGTTTCTGACGCACCTGGGGCCTAGTGGTGCACATCTGACATCCAAGGACTGGTCTGGCAGGGAAGTTTTGTTTGTGAGGGGATCCATCCTGAGACTGGACTTTGTATGTCCAAACCTGAGACTATAAAGAAAGTTTCTTTAAATCACCTTAAAAAGTTTCTGACTAAAGGGGTGCCTGGGTGGCTCACTTGGTTAAGCATCTGATCTTGGTTTCCAATCAGGTCATGATCTCAGCATTGTGGGATCAAGCCCTGCCTTCGGCTCCCTGCTCAGCACAGAGTCCACTTAAGACCCTCTCTCTGCGTCTCCACCCACCCCTAAAATAAATAAATAAGTCTTTTTTTTTTTTTAAAAAGAAAGTTCCTGACTAGAATTTTAAGTCTTTTTTTATCAGTACAAGGGACCCTATATCGCTCTCTACTGTCCCTACCCCTCACCTTTTTGTCTTTTAGCCAGAAGGTAAAAGTAGTTAGCTCATGGTCACTGCTGCATGGAGGAGCTACCTGATTCTCCCATTGTCTCTCCTCACTCTCAACGGGAACTGCTGGCTGGGGAGGGAAGCCCTGGTCATTTGTACTGACGGGAAGCAAACCTGAGCCAAGAGCAGCCGTGCCCAGAATGAGCGTTAAGGCAAATGTGACGCGGGCAGAAGTTTCCCTTTCCTGAAGCCAGCCACCAACGTGGATGGTGTGACAGGGGGGGTAATAGCTCTCATCTTCCCCTCCTTTCTTTTGTGATTTGTCATTGCTTGAAGGTCCTTCATCCCCTCCCTCCTTAGAGTTCAGATGTTATTGGCACCGATCCCCCATTTACATACGTGGATGGTTGTTTATCACGTCTGGCTGCTCTGAACTCTAGGTTCCAGGAGGGCAGGCTGTCCCCAGGCCTAGAGCTTGTCCAGCACATAGAGGGTGCTCAGAAGAACTTTATTGAAACAATAAGTAAGTTAGAAGAAGAGTATTGTTTTACAGAGACACATACTAACTGTGAGCTCAAATCCATGTGGAAGGGGGACAGGGAGGGCACAAACCCTTTTCTTCAAATGAAAAGAACAATAACTGATACCGTATACTTATAGTGCCTTTAACTTCCTCAAAGCACTGTAATATGGTATATAATGTATATATAATATATATATAATGTGGGTAGAGAGGGTGTTATGATCACCGTGTCACTAATGGGCAAAGTGAAGTCTGTGTGGGGTGAAATGACTGGGTTGGGCAGGACGGGGCAGGAACCCAGCTCTCCCTCCTGGGAGTCTGTGCCTGGTAGCTGGGAGCCGTGAGGAGGGTTAAAACAGTACTTACTAATTTTGACATTGAAACAGAAAACAGCTGGCTCATCTAGTATTTTCTAAAATATGTCCTAAGAACGTGAGGCCCTCCAGAGGCTTTGTGAATCTGCAAACTCTGGTCGGATTCACAGAGGATGTAAGGGAGTATGTCACACACATCTCTTAGAAGCTCTGGTAAGTCCTGCGCTAAAGGGCCCATTTAACCTCCAACACTGTGTTTCCCTATGATTTTGGGCCGTAGAAGCCTCCCTCACTCCCTCTTCTTTCCTTTCCTTTCTAGTAGTAAATAACATCCTGCCGCGGATACCTTGTACACTGTCAATTCTTTGGTTTTTCCTTAGAAGAAGTGCCCTTTTCAGAGGATCACATGAAGGGGAGGAGGGCACGGGGCAGAAACCTCATGTCTAGAGCCCCAGACAAGGCCAGTCCTCCTGGGCTCTTGTACCTGGGGATCCTCTTGGGAAGGGCTGTCCTGGGGAGGGCGGGGACTTGGGGCGGAGCTGCGATCCTGGGCAGCAGAGGAAAGAGCGGACTCCTGTGGTGGCAGCTGCCTTCCTGAAGTCGAGTGGAGCAGTCTGTGGTTAATTATTTGCTTCTCCTGAGGAGCACTGCGTACCCCAACCTGTGGCTCCCTGGGCCTGATTGCATGACTCCTCTCCATGCAGATTCATCTCAAACTTGTTTGATGCTTCTCCAAAGAGCTCCATCTAGTTCCCACACCATTTCTGACAGGTGGCTAACACGGCTCTTTGAAGCCCCCAGAACACCAGGAAGTGTCTTCCGCAGAACCGACTTGGCTTTTATGTCACTTTTCTGTCTCCCTGTTGTGTATTTGCCAGGACCATAGACATTTGTATGAAAATGGAGTCCATGTTTGTAAGGACTCGTCTGCTCAGCCTGCAGGGCGAGGAGGCGCTGGGGGGCAATCTGCCCAGCCCAGCACCTACCCACATGGCTCTGTTCCTCCCTATGTGAGACTTCTCTGGGCTCTGAGAGAGGGGGACGCCATCCAGCCCGGATTTATGGCCTGAGTGGGCCTTCCTGGGCCACAGGAGCATCTGCTTCAACATGGAAACAACATCACTCCGTCTCCAAGCATATGTCCAGACTTGGGCCTCATGGGCTGTGGACTGCGGGCTGCATTGTAAAGTGCTTGGCTGGATGGTGGGGCCAGCCTGCGGGGCCAGGAAAGGCCAGTGGGGAGTCTGAGGGGTGAATGACTATCAACAGGCTGCTATGGTTAGAGAGAGCCACTGACAGCACATTAAGAGAGTATCAGGGCCTGGGTGGGGGCCAGCACATGACCTAGCCTGATGGAAGCAAACACCGAGCACATCTCTTCTGCCATCCTTGTGAGCCTGGAACGTTAGCATTTTCAAAGCACCTTCACCACCATTTGGTGTTTTCATGATGGATGTTATGGACCAAATGTTTATGTTTCCCCCAAACTCATATATTGAAGCCCTACTCCGCAATGCGATGGTATTTGGAGCTGGGGCCTTTGGGAGGTAATTAGGTTTAGATGAAGCCATGAGGGTGGGGCCCCCACAAGAAGATTGGTGCCCTTCTAAGAAGAGGAAGAGACAGCAGAGCTTCCTCGTCCACCATATGAGGACAGAGTGATAAGGAGGCCATCTGTAAACCAGGAAGCAGCCTTCACCAGACCCTGACCATGATGGCATCCTGATCTCAGACTTTTAGCCTCCAGAATGGTGAGAAATGTCTAGTACTTAAGCCACCCAGTCTGTGGTATTCTGGAACAGCAGTCTGAGCTGTCTGAAGTGACTGGGAAGTATAGCTGGCTGATGGAGAAGGTCTATCTGCTGCAGGTTCCACAGTCCTGGTTTTTCAGGGAGATGCAGCTCTGATGACATCACTTCTGTGCTGGATCCAGCCATGTCTGACAACCCTAGAGTTGTAGTTTCCTAGTTTTGCTTAAATCAGTTTGAACTGGATTCCTGTCCGTTCTGACCAAAACCAGAGTTCTGACCAAAGCAGTGGTGTACCCCTATTCTGATGCCATTCTCTTGGAGAACCAGCCCTCCCCTGACACTCTGAGGCTCCCCTTGCTGAACAAGTTGAACACCTGTTCCCTGTGGCGCTGCATCCTTTTTCCATAGGGAGATCTTACAATAATCACCCTCATGTGGCATATGGGGCTGAGGCGGGGTGGCTGAGGAGAAAGCCATGGAGAATCACTGAAGAGGATTTTTTGTTTGTTTGGTGGTTTATTATTTACTTTGGGTTTCTTTTTGTTATTTAAAAAATGTATTATTATTGTAGTATTTATTATTTACTTGTGTTTTTTCAATTCACAATGTTTATTATTTTTATTATTATTTGCTTTACTTATTTATTTATTTTTAGAAAGGCCGATTGACAGGACAATACTGATATTTTCCACCCCGAGGGTTGGGGCAGAGGTGAACTGGATGGGCTCCCAGGGCAGGTGAGCTCCTGAACTCAGGAATAGGCAGGGCGATGGATTCAAGAGAAGTAGAAATCTTCAAGAGTCATCACATATTGACTTGAAGGGTATGGCGGGGAGATGGAGTGGATAAGGACTCCTATTTTTTGGGGGTTTTGTTTTGGCTGCAGCATGTGGGTGGACAGTGGAGAGCCATTGAGTCAGAGCAAGCGTTGAAAGGGACCAGCCCCTGGGAGGGCCCAGTTCAGGCCCCAGGCCCTTGTGGCCCCCTCCCCTTGGTAATCCCTTGCTCTATCTACATGTTTACTTTTGAAGGACATTTTCTGTCTATGCTTTGAAGCCACTTAATCCATTAATTCTTCATTATTTATGTCCGGCTTCATTATGTTATAATCTTTACAGTTGTTAATTTGCATTTCATTTCCTGCAGTGACAGAAAACCCCAAAACTTTACCCATGAAAAATGTTATTGTTGTGAATATTAATACAAGTCACAAATGATCACCATCCAGAGCCCAGTGCATAGCAACGGCTCCCTTCTTTCCAAGGATGAGAAGATTGAGGTAATTACCAAAAGCAAGAGCTCTGCTTGCCCTGAGGGCTGAGCAAGGCAGAACCAGTCACGAGTCCTGCGATAATATTATAAGAGGGAGAGGGGCACCTGGGGGGGCTCAGTTGTGTCCCAGGTCATGATCCCAGGGTCTTGGGATTGAGTCCCGCATCGGCCTCCCTGCAGGGAGCCTGCTTCTCCCTCTGCCTATGTTTCTACCTCTCTCTTTGTGTCTCTCATGAATAAATAAAATCTTAAAAAAAAAAAAAAAGTGGGAGAAAAAACAGTACCTGAAGACAGCCACTGCCCACTCTTGCATCTAGCATCACTCCTGGCCCAGACTCCACAATGTCCACAGCTAAGCCTCTTGGAGGCTAAAGAGGCTAGATGGCTGTCTCCATGCCCCGAGGGGTAGGGGAGAGCTCGTGCCCGAGGGGACAGAGGAGGAGAAAAGCCAAGATGAGGTGAGGTGGCCCCGGGAGGGAAGGACAGGATGGGGTGGAGGGGAGCTGCTGCATGTGCTCTAGCTTTAAGCTCCTCAATACCTCCTTTCCTGGCCCAGGATGGGACTTGGGCTTCGTGCTTTTTAAGGAAAACCACACTGCAAGGAGGAATTTCTCTGCCTCGAGGCCAGAGATAACCAATACTCCTAAGCCCCTGAATGAGATGCCTGAACATGGAGATCTGGTAGGGAATAGCTGTCACTCCTAAAGGAGTTTTGTGGCCCTGTAAGAAGTATGGGAGCAAGCCAGGGGTGGTTGAGGCATAGCTCTGCCCACTGGGGCCCAGTTGTGTGCAGGAGGTTAAGGCTGTGAGTGAACCCCTACTGTGGGCCTGTGATCCTGGCTGTGCTCCAGAACGTATCTGGGTCCCAGCTCTAAACATTGACTGGCCTCTGCCTGCACCTGACTCCAGGATGAGCCCCAACTCTGGTTACAGACCTCTCTGGACACTACTTCTGATGAAGCCCTTATCCTGGCCCCTTTCTCCTGCTCCAGTTCTGATTCCAGACAGTCCCCAGTCCCACTCACTTTTCTCCAGTGTCACCTCAGCCTTGGAACGCATTGGTCTACACTGTCACTCACACCAAGCTCACAGGTTGGTTAGACAGAGGCACTAGCTGCTGGACATCCCACCTCTGGGATCCTTCTCCGCAGTGCTGCTAGCACCAACCCCTCTTCCTCCACAAAGCCTTCTCTTTCCAGTCCAGCTCTCACGGACTTATCCTGCCATGGGCAACCTGAGGGCTGGTTGAACTTCCTGGTTCTGTGCGGTTGTCTTGCTAATATTAATGGCAGGAGCCATTGCTACTAATTAGCAATGGCCTAATGACCTAATAGGCCCCAGCCACTGTGCTGAATTCTTCACAGGCCTCAGCCTCTAATCTTCTGGAAGAGCTCAGGAGATTGAGATTAGGTCATGCCCATTGTACAGAGGGGAAGACGGGCTCAGGGATGCAAAAGAAGTTGCTCAAAAATATGCAACAAGTAAACCACAAATCTAGGGTTTGAACCAGGTGCTCTTTTGCCTTCTTTTCTTTTAAAAAAAGTCCCCCTTCCCCACTCTTTTGGGGGAAGGTGTTAACCCCACAGAAAAGCTGGAAGAACTGGGTGTCCTCTTAACAGCTTGCCTTAACCCACTCCATTTCTCTCCCTTTATATACATACACCATTTGCTTTTGTCAAATCGTCCAGAAGTGGGCTGGGACATTTGTGACACTTGACTCCTTGGATGCATGCGTTTCTCAAAAACATGGATTTAATCCAGAGTCGAGCTGCGCATTTGGCTGCGAGATTTCTGTAGCCCTCCTCCATCGAGGGCGGTCAGAAGGTCAGCTCTCTGCAAAGTCTAGACTGATGTGGTCTGCATTAGGTCCCACATTCTGAATGTGTCCTACCTCCTCCTTCTAGCTAGATTCAAGTCAGATGTTTCCATCAAGAACACCAACCGTGTAGGTAAGTCCCTTTCACCACCCATGTGGGGCACGCAGGGGACAGAACCGCCTTGCGGAAGTGCAGCATCCGTGTTAGGGTGGTGGCTGCCCTGTCTCTGCTGTGCACTCACTGTTCTCTCCCTGGGTGAAGTGCTCCGGGCAGTCCTCTGGGGCTGTGTGACACCCGGTTCCCTGCCACAGCCTTAATCCCAATAGTTTTAGCTTCTTTTCCTGATTCTCAACTGACCCACCTTTCTTGTTCTGTTGTCTCCTCTACATTTATTAGTTGGCATTCTCTGATGAGAGATTTTTCATGTTTTCTTGTCTTTCTTCTTTCCCTGGCCCTGTCTTTTGGTGTATTACTGTGGACTCATGGATTCCCTCCCACCCCCATTAAATGTGCTAGAATCTCCACGATTATCATTCTTCTTTTTTTAGTAATCTCTATGCCCAACAGGGGGCTCAAAGTCCTGACCTCCAGATCAAAAGTTGCATGCTCTACCCACTGAGCCAGCCAAGTGCCCCATCATTATTCTTTCTGGTGCTAAATTTGGTCCAAATTTGGCCAGTGGGCTCCTTTTTAGATTGGTTCCTGTGCCTTTGAAAAATGATCCTGTTACATCTTTGATCAGTCCCTTGCTTTCTGGTCCAAGACCTTCCAGGTTCACTTTGTACTTTCCCTGCTCTAGAACTAGAATGAGCTGTTTTTCCAAGAAGTCCTAGTTTTTTCCCCCTTTGGTCTCCTCGCAGGCTTGACTTAGAGAATATACCTATTTCTTGTAGAATGGGCTTCTTGGAGAGATCTGTAATGTAGCAGTCACTATTTGAAGATGCTGTCTGTGGGGATGATGGTTGTGGCAAATGGAGGTGACATTTGGGCAGTAGCAAATCACCAATCAGAATGCTAAGGATGGGCTCAGGTGCCCACAAAGCCAAGGTACCAAGTGGGCTGAGCAGTGTACCCCAGAAGGTATGTCCCATGTTCATATTCTCTAATTTGTGAATGTGACCTTATTTGGGAAAAAGGGAACGTTGCAGATGTAACTAAGTTAAAGATTTTCTGAGGAGAGCATCTGGACTACCCAGATCCTAAATCCAGGGGCAAGAACCCTTATGAGAGAGAAGAAAGGCACATAGAGGAGAAGGCCATGTGAAGAGGGAGCCAGGGATTAGTAAGTGCAGCTGCATGCCCCAGAACAGCTGGAACCACCAGAGGCTGGAAGGGATAAGGAGTTCTCTTCTAGAGCCTTCAGAGGGAGTCTGGCCTTATCAACACCTTGATTTTGGACTTTGGGACTCCAGGATGATGAGAGAACAAATTTCCATTGTTTTAACCCATCTAGTTTGTGGTGATTTGGGAGGGCGAGCCAGGAAAGTCACACAAGCACCAAGGAAAGAATTTGCCCGAAAAAGCATCAAGGTAGTTGATATGGAAGAAATCAGAATGGTGTTAGACCACCTTACACTTCTTGTATAGTATTGTTTTTATCTGAAATTACTGCTGGGATCCTCTAAGGTCTTGACCCAGTCCTGTCCCCATGTTCCCGGTGGCTGGTGCTGTGGCCATAGCTCTGAGATGTTTGCCACGTTCTGCGGAATGGTAAACATGGCCCCCCAGATAGAGCGGTAGCCTGCCCTGAGCCCTGCACCCAGGGATTGGGGGCTGCCTCTATCAAAGGGCTGCCACCCTGGTCGGACGGCCCTCCCCAGTTCAGAAGGGTCTCTGGTGGCTGACTCACCTCCCATTTCCCTGGTCTGTGCATACAGGGCCACATAACTGGAGAGGCAACAGTGAAGGATTAGGGCCTGGGGGACATAACTAAGGTGATGCTAATGTGCTGGTCTGGAGCCACTGGGAGCAGCCCTCACAGCACAGGCTTGGGGTCCAGCCTGCAAAGCTAGGTGGGGGCTGGTGGACCAGAACGTGTCTGATGGAAAGCTGGTGTGGCAGGACATGGTGGTTCAGAGCACCTGATTTGATTTGATGAGGGGATCCTGCTGGAGGGTGTGGCACCAAAGGGTTGAAAGGACAGGCTTGTGGCTCGCCTACCCCAGTGACCGTAGTGTCTGACTCACTCCGGGGATGATGGATCCCATCACTCCTGTGAGCGCAGTGCTTCTTTCAGAATAGCTAAAGCTAATCTTGGGTCAGGCTGTGTGTGACCTCAGGCTCTGCTGACTCTTTGTTTCCATAGTGATTTGGGGTTTTTGAAAAGGTGGGTCCTCAAAGCTGAACTGGGGCAGGGCACCTATATTGGGCCTCGTGGTCTGGGCCATGGGCATGAGCGGACACCAGAGGAGAGTTTTCTGCAGAAGGCCCCCAGCCCCTCTCCCTGGGACATACAGAGCCCTGGCCTTTAGACTAGAGAAGGGCAGGGGGAAATGACCTTGCGCCCAAGCCCGGCCCTCCAGCTCCGACATAGCCACACTGCTATGACCCGCCTGATTTCCACTAACGGCCGAAGAGAACCATAAATTCCGATTAGGGAAAGACGTTGGTTGGCAATGACATACAAAAAAGTTTGTGATTAGTGAACTGTAAAAGCTAACATGACATGCTCATAATTGGGATGTATTTACTGCGTGAGAAATGCCGTGCTGCCATTGGGACAAAGTGACTTTGAGGGAACTTTCTAAAGGAGGCTGACACAACTTCTCTCTTTTGCTTACCAAACAGCAGTGGCTGTTATTGATGGCGCTTTTCACACGGCAGCTACAGAGAGCGAGAGAGGGGCTGTGATTTCTTGTCAGAACTGCTTTATGGTGTCGTATTTTCCGGGTGTTTAAGAAGCCCTGTTCATTGGCGGCATTATCCTGGGTGATTTATGGACCCTCAAAAAGCTTACTTCATTTCACTGTTTTAGACATTTTGCTTTTTTTTTTTTTTTCAACAAACCTTCCAATATAATCAATGGAGGTTTCTCCATCTGGCCTGGGAGGGGAGTGCCATGTGGGTTTATAGCAAAATCAATATGAGGATAAATGGACAGCAAAGAAAGTCCATTGTCAGGATAGAAAGAGGCTTGTAAGTCCCGTCTAAGTGGCAGAGCCATCGGCAGGGGCTGGTTCGAGGCTGGCCCTGCCAAATATGGCTACAGGGTGTTCTCCTCACTGACCAGCTTGGAAGGGTTAGGGACCATAGCCTGGTGCTGGGGAGAGGGCTCAGCCACACTGTAATTAAATAAGTTTGTTTATAAGCAGCCCCTCTGCAAGTCTCATTAATGTTTGATGCTGTTTGAATCTGTGTTTTCTAATTAAAGTAAAAAATGATTCCCAAACATATCAATGTTCGAACATTTGCTTTCCAGGGGCCGAGAAAGCAGATGAGCAGCTCACAGCTGGGTCTGATGTCTCCTGAAGGAGACCTTACCGCATCAGGGCCCCTGGAGGAGCTCTAGACGTGCTTGCTCACCCCCTGTCAATGCCAGGAAAGTCCCTGTATCTTCTCTGGAGTCGTGCAGGGGTACCACAGGCCACTGCTTCCAGGGCACCTAAGAGGTGGAGGACTGTTTGGGATACCTGGATGGGGCTGCTGTGAGTACATGAGGTCATATAAGACAAATAAGAGTTGGCTTTTATTAGAGAAGGAAAACTTACAGGCCTCTTGAGCCCTCTTGGAGGAACACAGTAAATATTGAATTAATGAGCAAACAAAGGAGAGTCAGACTGGAAATAAAATCCAGTTCCAGGCAGAGGGGATGCACATGTAAGGAATACCTCTCCCGCCTTGAGCAGCCTCGTGGGGCACATAGTTGCTCACTGTCCCACTGGCTGGACTTATATTCATTCACTCATGGATTCACTCACTGACCCCCTGGGATGGGCCAGGGCTTGTGCAGGGACCTGCAGGCACAGTGGTGCCTCGGACACGTAGGCTCTTGCTCTCTTGGAGCTCATAGTCTTGGGCAGGAGCAGGTCCTGAACAAGTGAGCACAGAAACATAGAACTACCAAAAAGAGACATCACGAAGAGCCCAGTTAGCTTCCCAGTCCTCTCGAGCACTGCTACCACCCTCTGGTCAGAGAGACCACTCCTATTCCTAGTGCTTGATGGATTTGGTTCTGGGCCCTGTCAGGCCATGCCTTCTCAGAAACTTGCTCATCTCTCCAGCCTTTTACTCACGAGGGAGAATTGTGCCCTTGCCAGAGCACGTTGCAGAAATTACCATGGTATGCTTATTTATTTTTAAACTTTATATTATAAAAATATATATACAGAAAAGTAGAGGGAATAGTATAACGGACATATATAGTATAGTGTGTGTTATAGTAGTATAACAGACACCCGTATGCCCACCACCTATCTTTAACTACTATTTACATTATGGCATTTTTGCATCTTCTCTTTCTTCTTTCTTTTTTTAAAAGATTTTATTTATTTATTCATGAGAGACACAGAGAGAGGCAGAGACACAGGCAGAGGGAGAAGCAGGCTCCCTGTGGGAAGCCCGATGTAGGACTCGATCCCAGGACTCCAGGATCATGACCTTTGCCAAAGGCAGACGCTCAACCACTGAGCCACCCAGGTGCCCCTTCTCTTTCTTATTTCTGAAGTATTTAAAAATAAAGACACTGTTACATTTCCCCCATAACTATTTCAATACGCACCTCTGGAAAAATAAGGTAATATGCATATGTAATCATAATGCCATTGTATCAGTTAGGGTTCTCCAGAGAAAAAGAACCAACAGGATGTATGTGGATACATAGAAAGAGATTTATTGTAAGGAATTGGCTCATGTAGTTATGGAGATTGAGAACCCCAAGATTTGTAGTTGGCAAATCCGGGAGAACTGATGGTATAGTTCCAGCCTAAAAGCCAGCAGGTTCCAGACCGAGGAGGAGCCAATATTTCAGTTCAATGTTCTAATCATGCAGGAAGCCTTCTGTCTTATTAGCAGGAGGGTTAGTCTTTTCAGTTTATTCAGTCCTTCAACTGACCAGACAAGGCCCACCCATGTGAGAGAGGGCAATCTGCTTTACTCTGTTCAACTGTGTGTGTGTGTTTTAAAGATTTTATTTATTTGTTCACGAGAGACACAGAGAGGGAGAGGCAGAGACATAGGCAGAGGGAGAAGGAGAAGCAGGCTCCCTGCAGGAGCCTGATGCGGGACTTGATCCCAGATCCCTGGGATCACATCCTGTACCAAAGGCAGATGCTCAACCACTGAGTCACCCAGGTGCCCTTACTCTATTCAAATGTTAATCTCATCCAAAGAACTGTCACAGACAGACTCAAAATACTATTTCAGCAAATGTCTGCCACGCATGTGGCCTTAAGTTGACACATGAAATTAACCATCACAGCCATTATTGTGCCTAAAAAAGTTAAGAGTCTCCTGATCCAATACCCTGTCTAAATTCAGATTTCCCCAAAATTCCTTCAGACTAGTATCCAATCAGAGATCAAGCATTGAACTTGATTGTCACTTGTGACCTTTTGAAAAGCCCAGTAGCCAGGGTCATTGACTCCTCCAGGTTTATGGGGGAAGATGTTGGATGTGGAATTTGGTGGTGGGTCTGAGAAGATAATTGTTTATTACTGAGAACAAGCACAAGTGAAGCATCATAACACTCAGGTCTGCATTCCCCGGTAATTTATGGGCCCCAGGCATGGAGCATTTATGTCTCTAAGTGCTTTACATCGTTAATTAGACACACCTGGGAACTCTAGCAAGGACAAGTCAGCACGACCACGGCTACCTCCAGCAAAGTTTGAGAAGCTGAGCTGTACAGGGAAGGTCACCAAGCAGGTGTGGGCCTGAGAGTGGAGCAGGGGCCCCAAGAAAAGAGTGTTGGACTCCTCTCTGAGAGTTGAAGCCAAAGCCCAGCAGCCAGCCTTGGTCCAGCATTCCCAGACCCAGGATGGATTTAGGCTCCCCCCTGGAGAGAAGGTTGGCAGGCTAGCAGCAGCGGGTATACACCCAGGGGTAGACATAGGTTCCCACTCCAGGTCAGGAGGGAAGACTCCTTCTTGGAGTGTGCTCCTGCGGGGCAAGAGGCCCTTTGGTTCTAGATGCCCTCAGGCCCCTCTCTGAAGAGCAGTTCTGAGTGCTTCTTCTTGGAATTCACAGCCAACTGCCTTTGCTCCCCCTGCCACATTATTTTTCAAAGCGATGACCCAATGAAGCAATTACTATTCCACTCGGGATGAAGATCTCTGCAGCCTGCAGCCAAGCATTGCCTCTGGAGCATCTGTTTCTTTCTCTCTTCCTCAGCCTCACCAAAGACCTCCTCCATTTGTGACTGCTCAGGTCTACAAAGGCTCCAACAATAAGACCAAGGCCCCTCTGAATGGACACTTCCTAAGAAAGGAGCTCCACGTTATCCAAGAGACTTTGTGAAGGAGTGTTTGGTTCCACTTGTGCTGTTTGCATTCTGGATGCTCTTCTCCCCTTGGAGAGCAAACTCAATTAAAATTTACATTTTATTGATAGACAAATTGTGACTACAGTCTAGAAAGTTTAATTGTGGAAGAACGGTTCCATGATGCTTGGCCAGGCACTGTTCACCTATGAAATGACTGTTTGCTGCACCATATTCTCCAGCACACGAAAAATCTGGAGCAGAAGGAAATAAAATGGAGGACTGCACAGGTTGCTTCTGCACAGGTTCTGTTTCTGCACAGTGTGTGGACGCTGTCACTGGAGGGGCAAGGGCCATCGTATGTTGGGGAGGTGGAGTCCCTGCCTGGAACTTTGGAGAATGGGGATGTCAGGCTTCCCCGCTGCAGGAAGAATATGGACCGCAGTTATGGGATCTTGTACCTGGAAGCAAGCAGGGTGGGCAGGGACCTTGATGCTCGACCTTTCTCACACGGCTTTTGGCTCTTTCCCTCATCTTTCTCCCAGAAGTGGACCTTTCAGGGGGCTCAGCTGGTTCTGGCTCCAACAGTCCCTCCTAGGCTCTCCACGTCTGGGTGGAGGAACTGGGAACAGCTATGCCAGCTGCACTGTTCTGTACAGCTTCTCCCAGGAAGGTCCAGGTCCAGAATGCTCTATGCTCTGTGACCTTGTGGCCTCAGTCATATCTAAATGCATGTGGATCAGCCAGGACATGGGGCAACAGAGTCCTTGCTCCCACTTGGCTGGGGTGTAGGTGCAGATATTCTTGAGCCTCAGAAGAGGTTCTGAATCTGTGTGCCTACCGGTCGCTTTGCTGGGGAAGGCGGTGTGTGAGGGACCACTCCCTGAGGCACTGCAGAACTCTTCCCAGCTGCCCTGCCTGGTGCTACCTGCCCCAGCTGCCTACCAAGTGGGATGCAATGGGCACCTAAACAAACTTACAGGCAACTCCAAACCGTTGCAGTTAGGATACTACCTAGCTTTCCCCTGAAGGGCTGGGCTTCGGAGCTGTCAAGACAATGAAGTGTTTTTGAATACCAGTGCTCGGGTGTTCCTGCAGGACTCAGAGCTGTGCTCTCCCAAATCAGAAGCATAGCATGCGACTGTCATCACGTTTTGTTATTCTCTGCCTGCATTTACATAACATTTCTGCAAAGTGCTTTATAATCATTTCATTAGTCATTCATTTGCTTAATTGCATAGCCCTCAATTCAGTTAGAAAATCTGATTTTAAATTCAAGTTTCTGCGACCACAAGTTTTAATTCAGAAAACTTTTTTTTTTTTTTTTTTTTTTTAAGAAGATGGAAACATTTCCAAATTTTGAGCCCCATCTTACCAGCAGTGACTGATTTTGGAGTACAGAGTGAGACATTTAAAAGTGGTGACAGTGGTCACTTGCTTCTAAGATCTAATTTAGAATGACTAAGGGGTACCTGGGTGGCTCAGTTGGTTAAGCATCTGCCTTTGGCTCAGGTCATATCCCAGGGTTCTGAGATTGAGCCCCATGTTGGGCTCCTGGCTCAGCAGGGAGTCTGCTTCTCCCTCTCCCTCTGCCCCTCCCCTTGCTTGTGCTCATGCTCTCTCTCTCTCTCTCTCTCTCTCTCTGTCAAATAAATAAATAAACTCTTAAAGAAAATGAAGAATGGCCCAGAAACCCTGCCCACCACCTTGAAACAGTGGGGATACCAGGTTGAACATGAATGTGGTAGGTCAGAAAGAGTTCTGTTGCTAAAGAAGACTCACAGGACCCCCAAGAATCTATGGCTTATTGCAGGGCCAGGATACAACACAGCAATAGCATTATAAAAAAGAAACCCCTCACTGCCAAAGGCTGCTTCACAGTGCCAGGCACCACTGTCTGGAGAGAGTCCAGGCCTGAGCTCCAGTTGTCCTCTTTGTGGAAGGCCGTTCTGGATACACTTTAGCTCTTGGACCAGGAATCTTCAACAAGGGCACAGAACACTTCTGAACTGGGAAGTCTGAAATGGAGACTTGGCCAGGGCCTCTCATGCCCAGGGCCTCTCATACCCAGTGGGCATTTTTTCTGGCTGCACTCCTGGCCTCATGGTAGAGACTTTGGTGGGGGGGGGGGGTCATGGAGAGCAGGTGCAAATCATCCGTCTTGGTGTTATCAATAAATGATGCTGTCAAGTGGAAACAAAGTACCCTTAAACTCTTATGACCCATGGTTGCAAAGCAACGCTATTAATCAGTGAGTTTTCTGTGCTGATCACGGGACCAGCGCCGTGTAGGTGTATTTCTTATTTCAGTAACTTTGCTCAGGCCAGTTCTAGGCCTGCTGGAAGCAACCCTCCCAGCAGCTCGGGGAGCATGGGTGACCAGGAGTGAAGAGGGCATAGGACTGATCCAGTGTGCTAGTGTGAGCCTGACTGTGGCCCCAGGCTGCAGACTCCCTGCCTTCCCATCCATTCTCCATTTGTTACCCAGACCTCGCGTCAGGGGTGCACATTTGGTTAAGTCCTTACTCGGTGGCCACCCTTTCAGCGAGCTCTTCTGTGCATGCCCTATTTTAAATTGCACCCCTCCCACATGCTCCCTATTCCACTTCCCGGCTGTATGTCTTTTCTTTTTTGTATAAGTAACATATCTTGCTTTTTGTCATCCATCCCAATAGAGTGTAGGCGCCATGAAGTGGGAGTTTATTATCTGCATATTCAGTGTCTCTGTCTGTGAGTCTGAGTGCCTGACATGCGCCAAGTCAGTGTCTCTGCTTGCTGCCTGAAACCCAGCTTCGTGCCTCTGGTTTTGGGTCCTCTGAAGCTGGTCCTCAAATCGCATTTTTGGTCTTTTTTTCCCATTGCTTCCTCCATCCCACCCAACACGTGCCTACCCTTTGCCAACTGCTTCCTGGTCCTTTTACACCCCTTCCTCGTTCACCTTGCACACGCTTTTCCCCTTCCTGGAATTCTCTCCCCTTGCCCTGACTCCCCATTACCTCTGGCACACCACCCCAAACCCACTCCCCCAGCTCCTGTCCATCCTTCAAGGCCCAGTTGGAATGTCACTTTCTCTCAAAGGCCCACCCTACCCTGCTTCCCCAGCACATGCCCTGTGTGCTAGCCCTGCAGCCCAGCCCTGCGGCCTGCTGTTCTGTCTGTGACCATCTGCCTAGTGGACTGAGGCATGGAGGGGGAAGGGATGAGATAGGTTTTACAGATACTGTGAAGGCCACCTCCATCAGGTGCGGGGCATTGGGCTGAGTGCTAGATGTAGATGAGCTCGTTTAATTTGCCCATCTCCCCAGGAGGCAGATATGAGACTATTCCCATTTTATGGAGGAACACACTGAGGCTCAGGGAGACCAAGAGCCTTACTGAGTATCACATAGCTGGTAAGTTGTGGGGCTGAAAGTCAGAGCCAGGTCTGACTCCAAAACACTGGATTCCTAACCACTCCTCTCCTGCACCTCATCCCCCTAGATTGTTTATGTTGTCCACTGCTGTGCTGTCGGGGGGAAACACTTCTGCACACCTCTGGTTTTTCACCTGACAGCTTCTGACCCTTCGCGCCACCCTTGCTGTACCTGGCTGACAGATTTGGGAGATGAAGTGGGCGTGCATGCCCTGCCCTGTCCCTTTTCTTGGCCCTGGGAGCCAGGCAGCCCCCGGACAGCCTGTGCTCCCATCTGTTCTCTGTGCTGTGTCTCCACCTGACTGGCTGGGAAAGCCAACCCCATTTTGAGGCAGAGATGAGAGAGCCACTTGCCTTCAGATACAAGTCATGGTCCCCAATTCAGCCTGTTTTAGAAATACAGTGACCTTTTGGTTTTCCTCTCAGTATCTCATTCATCAATTGGTTCAGGGTTCACATAGACAAGGGGGCAGTTATCTGCTGGGTCCTTAAACGTGGACACCATTAAGTATTTGCCGAATGAACTAAGGCAGGAGAAGAGCGTGTGGGGAGCAGAAGGCTCAGGAGGCGGGGGGCACTGGGCAGTGGGGAGGGTGCGTCAGCCTCTCTACAAACCTAAGGAGGGCCCTGGGACAAAGGAGACACTGCAGTAAGGTTCTGGGCTTTGCTCCTGGCCCCGAGGTGAGCCCATGCTGGGGCTCGGCGGGCGGCCATGGCAGCAGGTGGTCCTTTCAGGGCATCTTCCCACGGCTTTCTGAAGACAACCTCACGCCTCTCCCCTGGGCCTGGCGTCCGTCTGGTGAGAGTATTGCCTGTGGCCGTGGCCAGCCTGTGGCGACACGTGAGGCTGTGGCCTTGGGGGTAGGCCAAAGTGCTCTGGGCCCCGTGAGCCCGTGCTGTGCCTGCTCCAAACCCAGGCCTGGGCCTTGCTGCCTCCCGGCTGGCTCGCCGGCCCGGTGTTCCCGGCCACTCCAGCCTGTGGGGCAGCTTGGAACCCCCGTGCTAGCATCTTGCATTGTGGCCCCCTGGCCTAACCCGAGAGCAGGCTGTTTAGTCCACCTGCCTGGTGCCCATGACTGGGTTGAACTCAGAGGCTCGGAGCCTCACGGAGCCCAGAGCAGACAGCCCGAGCTGAGGATGCTTCCCTGTGCGGGCGGGCACTGCTGCTCAGAGCTGGGCACTGCAGGGCTGGGTGGCCACCTTCTCTGCCAGGTTTTCCTTCTGAGTCTGGGTGCTCTGCCCCTGGGCCTTTGCAAGTGGAAGAATGCAGAGGCTCGGGGCCCCCTCTGGCTCAGCTAGAGCCCCCAGAACCCCCCCTCCTCCCTCAAAGAATATCCTCCAACTTTTAGTAAGGCTAACGGTGTGCAAAGTGCTGTACTCGTGGCACCTGATTTCATCCCCATGTGCCCTCGTTCTCCCCGTAGGGCTGGGGCCTGAGGCCCACAGCTGGTGCTGCCCTCTGAAGCTCCCACTTCTCTCTCCCAGCCCAGAGGAGTCACAGGGTGCTGTGAACTCTGTGTGAGGACTGCTTCAGACCCACTTCACTTTCATGCTTAGCACCACTTGCAGTGAATCTACACCAGCCAAGGCAGGGGCATGGTGTGATCCAGTTTTCCAGGCTAGAATTCCCCTTGTAGAAAAAGTCAAAGCATTTTACTGACTTAACTTCTCATAGCTGTTTCACCTTTGGCATATCACTGAGTTCACCTGGCAACACCTTTAGCGGACATTGGTGCCTCTGTTTTTGTAGGTGAGGGATCCGAGACCCAGGAAGCATGCAGAACCCCTGGTGGGAGTGCAGTTTCCCAGGGCAGGGGCTTGTCCTGCCTTCTGCTGTGGGGTGATAATGCAGAGCCCAGGTGTGTCTGCCTGTGGAAAGTTGTGGCCACGGCTGGGCCTACTAGGTCTCTGTTCCTTTTTCTGAGTGATTGATGTCTGTCCCTTGTTGGATCCCTGATCTTTTATTTTTTAATTTTTATTTATTTATTTATTTTTGGATCCCTGATCTTTTAACTGTCACTCTGCACCTGTCCCTGTAGACTGCTGAGCTGGGAGAGGGGGCCAGAAGACATGGGTCCTAGCCCTTAGAGGGTACCTGGGATCTGTGGGGCAAACACTTGCTAGTGAAACAGAAAATCCTTAACATTTCAGTGGCTTAAGTGAGTAATGCCTTAAAGTTTAAAGTTTATTTCTTACCCATGCCTAGTCCAGTAGGGGAGTCCCTGGCCAGGCAGCTGATTCAGTGACTCAAGGATCCAGGCTCCCTCCCTGTCATGACCCGGCTGACTTCATTGACTCACAGTCACCAAGTAGCCATCTGCACTGCAGGCAAAAAGCAGCAGAGTGACTCTCCCATCGCTCAGGACTCAGATGCATGGCCACATCCAATCACAGGGGCAGCTGAGAAATGCCACTTTGCTGAAGGCTCAGGAGAGGTGGGGAGCACAAGTTTCGGCGAGCATATAGTGCTCTGCCAGAAGGCCTGGCTTGGCTCCATGGGAGCCACCTGCAGTCTCAGAATGCTCATGTGCTTTCCTATTGCTTCCCAGGGTGTCTTTCAGGCTGGGGGAGCCTCTGGCTGATTGCCTGGTGACTCTGCAGGATCAGGGACCCTGAACGGTAAAGGCTGGGGTTGGGCTGGGCCCTGAATGATGTACAAGTGGACTCAGGTGAGACCTAACACGCCTCATGACTCCAATACCTAATTAAATCCAGCCTGCCTGTTAGAGTTGTCAGAGGAGCAAGTAAAGGTGTCCAGAAAAGATGACAGGAGCAGGCAGTGGGAGGAGGAAAAGATGGCAGGTTATAGCTGGGCGTGGTCCACAGAAAGGCTGGGGGCACTCGGCCCCAAGGATGCCCAGGCAGCCCCTGTGCATGATTCGTTAGGCACGGCCCTGCCTGCCGTGGCCAGGCCATCCACCTTGAGCCTTCATCTATTCACTCCGTACTGTATACTGATCCTCCTGCAGGGTGGGGGGTGAGTGAGGGGGTGGTGGATCTTAACACATTAATAGCATTTGATCCAGCACCATTCTCCTCCAGTTAAAAATAAGGCTCATCAATTGAGGCCAGGCCCTAGGGGACAGCAGTGTTATAAGCTCCTCACCTGATGATGTTCAAACCTAGTTACAAAAATACACAGCACCTCTGTACCAGGGAGAGAGTGACCTACTTTAGACCTCCTGGACTGACACCAAATTGATGGGGACAACGTCTGGGCCCTCCTTCTGTTTTGAAATTCCTGATAACCCATTATCTCTGGCTAACTGCGCTTCTTAGCAGTTATCCAGAAGTCTCTAACCAGTGTGGATTTTTGTTTTGTTTAGTGCTGCAGCATGCCTAGATTTGGGTCCTCACAGCAAGAGGCTCTAGAGCACAGGGCCTCTGGGCATCTGAGCAGAATTATTGGGTTTCTACTAGTCTCCATCATCAGGGCGTTGGTCCCCTGGAGTGAGGAAGGAGATCTTCCCAGGCGTTGCATCTCCTCCCTTCCCTGTGCCCGGTGCTGGGGTCCCTGCAGGATGGGGCTCTAGCATCTGCAGGGAAGCTCTGAGACCTCCCTGCCTCACAGCCTCCCCTGGGTTCAGAGCCCGAGGACACCCAGAAATATCTGCTTGCTCTTTACACATTCCTTCACTAAGTGTTAAATATCTTTATGAACCTGTGTAGACAGGTACAGAGACAGCTAGTACACACATGACGGTGGTGCGTGCCAAGGAGGGGAGGAACATACCTGGTATGGTGTCGGGAGGGCCTACAGCAGGGAGGTTTGGCCTCATCTCTGAAGACAAGGGATAGCTTCTTGGAGGGAGTGATGAGGTTGCTGAGCTTAAAGATGAGGAGGAGGAGGCCAGGATGGGGGTAAGCATCAGGAAATGGGCTGGGCTGTGGAGCGGAGCACGGTAGTTCAGCTGGGAAATCCTGCTCTAGCCAGAGCTGCTGGTGGCTCTCCCCAGGCTGTGTAAGGACCCGGGCTCAGCAGTCCCTCTCCTGAGTCTTCTTCAGCCCCCTGCCTCCAGCAGCCTGGGCCCCACGGTGGGTGTGCAGTAAACTTTTGCTGGGTTGAATTCAAGAAGAATTCCTCTTCTTTTTTTTAAAGATTTTATTTATTTATTCATGAGACACACACACACACACACACACACAGAGAGAGAGAGAGAGAGAGAGAGAGAGGCAGAGACACAGGCAGAGGGAGAAGCAGGCTCCATGCAGGGAGCCGGACATGGGACTCGATCTCGGGTCTCCAGGATCACACCCCAGGCCAAAGGCAGGCGCTGAACCACTGGGCCACCCGGGCTGCCCAAGAATTCCTTTTCTTAGTGACTTCAAATTCTCAAAGTTTATGTTGCTTCTTTGAGGTGTAGCTCAGAAACACCTGTCTGGTTGAGGTTGGCAAAAGGGAGGCCAAATGCCCAGGTCTATCTCTACCCCCTGCATGAATTCCAAATACACTCTTCATACTAATAAGAACAAAAGACATATGTTTTCCTGCCCCCTCTCCCCCGAAGAAAAAACCCATGAGGAGGTTGTTTGCTTGCTTTGGGAATAGGGGTGCCATCCTATTGGCTTATGTAGAAGTCAGGTCTGAGAATTTGCATTTCTCCTTTCTGCTGGCTGCCTCCTGGTTGAATCGACTTCTTGCAGGTCAGTGTATGGTCAGGCAATGTCCTGTGGCCTTACTGTGGCCAGGTCTGGCCTGATGCGGTTTCAGAAGTTGGCTCGTGGGTGTTGCCTCTGGCAGAACCCTGGAGGGGGGTGGTCCTGGACGTTGTGGGTGGGGGGCAGTGACATTGGCCAAGACTGCACCAAGAACCCATGCGTCCCTCTCCAAGGCCAGCCATCAGAGCTGGAGGACCCGAAGTGCTGCTGCAGCACGGATGCCTGCTGCCCTCCCACTCCTCAGCCACCATGGCCCTCCTTAGCCAGGGAGGGGCCTGACCACGGCGCCGTCCAGGCATCCGACAGCTTCCCCACACTGGGGCTGGCCCCACCACCCCTCTTGTCATTTTCAAGGCTTCCCCCAGCCTGTTTGTGGAAACACCCAACCTTCCAAACTGGCCTTAGAGAGGTAGCCTCCCTCCCTGGAGGGAGAGGCCCTTCCAAATTCTGCCCTTGAAGGACCCTGGGACAACTTGGGACGGGGGCCTGCAGGGGTCTCTAGATGTCTAAGGGCCAACACCTGGCATTAGGGTGGTGGTTAGAGAGAGGGTTACTGATACCTACCATTTCCCTTTGGGGAACAATTGAGAGTATAGTTAGGTAAATGAATGAATTGCAGGACAGTGATTTTACCGCGTTCAATTGAAGAGCATCTTTCCAAAGAGCTTCCCCAGTTGGGCTCTCATTTACTTCCCTCTCAAATGATCCTATATGTCCTAGGATACTGTGGTGTTACTAGACACTCTGACATATAGGTATTCTGATAAGAGAAGCAGGCCGGAGAGGCTGCTTGATGAGCCCAAGTTTTCTTGTCCCTTCACGGCCGAGCTGGGAAACCCTGACGTGCTGCCCGCTGGTGCTCACATCCTCGGCTGCTGGTCTGGAGAAGCCCATCGAACATAGGGAGCTGCTTAGTCCCTTCCCTCCCTGCTCCTCATTATCAAAGTTGCAGAAGCGCTGCTCTGCTCCCTGCTCCAGTAGAACCACTTTAAGATCTCATCTGTGAGGCAGACTTTTTTTTTTTTAAGATTTTATTTATTGATTTGAGAGAGAGCGAGAGCCAGAGGAGGAGCAGAGGACTAGGGAGAGGGATAAGCAGACTCTGCATGGAGTGCAGGCTCAGTCTCACGACCCTGAGATCATGACATGAGCTGAAACCAATATTTGGACGCTCAACCAACTGGGCCACCCGGGTGCCCTGAGGCAGAATGACTTTTGAAGTTGTGTGGACTCTGTGAGCATGTGCAGACTTCCCTGGACAAGAGAAGGACTGGACTGCCTAGCAGTGAGTGTGATGGCCTCACAACCAGACACACCCCAGTGCTGATGAGGAGAAGCCCCTGTCAGGGCTCCTTGGTTCCATTGGCTCATGACCTGGGCAGGACTGAAGGGTCAGGGGGGCAGATGGAATGATCCTAGCCCAAAGTGGAAGGCAAGATTTGGGGACACCTGAAGAGAAGCAGGAACCCTGGAGGCTGAAGCAGACCCTTCCTCAAAGAGGAAAGGCAGGTCTCTTGGTGCAGACGCCTGGCAGTCCT
Organism: Canis lupus baileyi; assembly: GCF_048164855.1. Taxonomy (NCBI): domain Eukaryota; kingdom Metazoa; phylum Chordata; class Mammalia; order Carnivora; family Canidae; genus Canis; species Canis lupus. The sequence goes on along the minus strand of NC_132847.1, from coordinate 23,337,973 downwards.
GGCTGGCGTGCAGCCCGTCCCAGGAGGGCCCAAGGGAATGAAGCTCTCCCATCAGCGTGCTCAGGACAGTGCTCCTGCTCTCCAGCCTGCTCTGCCCAATGCATTATTAATGAGGCAGGCTTCATTTCCAGTTTTTGGGTGGCTAATTTGTTCCTACAATCATGATTTCAAATATCACATGAATAATTCAGAAAATTATTTTACTGTAGTTAGATAAGCCTGTTAGCTGTCACACATTGGAATAAATTAGTTTTTCCATCCCATGGGGCATGGAGAGGAGGTGCTGGCCATGCAGCAGGGGTCTAGCCCGGACTTGCACACTACTTAGCACTCGGCTTCTAGAGGCCAGGCAGGCCTTGGGGCTGAGCAGATACTAGGCATCATAATTTGTCACGGACAAGCGTGGTTACTTCTGAGTGAGAATGGGTCACTCACAGATGGCAATTAGTCCCCTGGACCTCCATTTGGATTAGAGATGTGCATGGTTGTTTAACAAGCCCTGGGTGGTACAGCTCTGGCCTCTCCGGCTCATAAATGCACAGCAGTGCCCATCTTCTATGTGTGAGGCCGCAGGTAGTCCGCACAGAAAAATCTCCCCACTCCCATTGCTCATAAGGCCGGACCAGATGGGAATTCACCTGAATTTTTTTTATTTGGATGAGGGGAATGGCCTGGCTCTGTCCCTTATTAAATGTGTTGTATTTGGGAATTTGCTTCTTTTCTCTGAGCCTTGGTTCCTTCATCTGTACATTGGGCACACTCTTCTGAGCATGCCTCAGCCCCTGGGTTTTTGTCAGAGATGAAAATGACACAATGGGTGTGCAAAAACTGCAAACTGCAGAAAGCAGCATGGATCTAAAGGTTACTCTGCACCTGCCTCCTTCAGGACAAGGGCTTCTCTGCATCCCTCCCCACTTACCTGAGAAAAGACAAGTCTAGCTTCTCTCTGACACCCATTCTGCTATTTGAGAACCTACCCAGTTCCCTGTCTATGGAGCCATCACCAGCCATAGGCCAGCACCTGTCTCTGACCTCTGGCCTAGCACCCCTGGTATGCCATTCTCAGCAATAGCTCTGGGTGGGACGATTTGTCTCCTGTGCCAGATGCAGCCAAGCTTCTGGCTCTGGGGACGGAACTGGCCCTGGTGTGACCATCTGTCTGAGACTCTCTGTTGGTGAAGGCAGAAGAGTAGGATGCTTTGGCCCCATTGGAGAGTGGCCTGAGCACTAGAGGCTGAAAAGAGAGGAAGGTGTGGCCTGCTGGCACTCCTGCTTGCCCCTGGGACAAGGCTGGCAACTGCAGGGGCTCACCAATGCCCTATGGAAGAATGACAAAATCCCTCAGTCCTGTTTGGGGAATTTGGGCTCCTTGCACACGTGGGTTCCAGCGAGAGTGTGGCTCAAGTGAGAGGGTCAGGGACAGCTGGCCCCAGGGCCTGGGTGGGGGAAATAGAGGTCAGTGGTTAGGGTGACCAGAGCAGCTGGCTGAGGTGAGGTTGTCTGGGGTTCCCTCGGGGGAGGGAGGGAGAGCAGCCAAGAAGAACAGGAGACAGGACAGGGGTCAGGGCTGCAGGGGCCACGTTGAGGAACAGGGAGAGTGAGGGCCGGTGGTGGTGGTGGGGAAGGGAGTGGTCAGGGTAGCATGGCCCAGAGGTTAATGTTGTAGGCTCTTGGGTCAGGACTGGTGCCACCGGGGACAAGTGCTATGGCCTTTCTAGACTTCCATTTTCTATAAGGTGGGGATGATAATGGCACCATCTCTGAGCATTGGATATTTGTTCCATGGGATAATGCCCTTAAAGCAGGTGGCACAGTGCCTGGCATATCAGGGTGCTCGATATGCCTTCACCTTGCCTTCACCTTCACTCAGCTCAGATGCCCCCAGGGGTGGGGAGACGCTGCATCCTAGGCTAAGCTAGCTGATTTAGGTCATCGACTAAAGCACCCAGTCCTGGATAAGCTGGAGGATGTCTTGGGGTGTCCTCCCTTTCAGGAGGCTCCAGGACACAGTGGGGAGATCAGACCAGCCCGGGGAAGGAGGGGTCTGCGCAGCTCTGCAGAAAGTTGGGGATGGCTCAGCTGAGATTCTGGAGGCATGCAGGGCTGCTGAACAAGCCATTTATCAAGATCTTGGCGACAGGTATTTAAAAGGAAAAACATTTGCATGTATATATTTTTTCAAAATGATTAATATTCAAATTAGTGCTGGAGATCCAAATTGCTAAAGTGTAAGTAGGCAGAAAACTTCTCTCACAGCTTATAGTTTTCCGTCCATTCCTCCATCCTCACTGCCCCCCCCCCCCCAGTTCCCAGAAATATCTCTGGGCTTCCACAGACTTGTCCTGGAGTGGCAGCAGCTCCCTGGCAACTCGCTTCCCAACTCTTACAGACCGAGCTGTGGGCAGCTGACCCTCCAGGTAGAAAGAGCAGCTTCCTAGTGACCGCCCAGAGCCCTTGAGATGCCCGCCTCCCTGCAGGCTGCCCCACCCCACTCAGGCGTCTCCTGCACACATCGCACTCCACAGGTGCCATCCTAAGGCACACCTGTAAACATCCCACTCCTTGTTCTAGCAACATCCATGTCATTCTGTTGCTTGTGGAACAAAGCCCGAATTCCTTTTTTTGGAAAATCATCACCAAGACCCAACCTAGTTTTACAGACCTCTACCCTCCCCAACCTCTGCTCGTCTGCCCCTGCCACCCACGGCGCCCTGGGCATGAGAGCACTATCTCACTCTGCACCTGTCGTTCGTGCCGTGGCGCGGGTGCAGGTGCTTTCACTGTGCTTGTGGCATCTGGAGAGCCCGCCTCCCCTCAGCCAGATGTAATCCCACTTTACAGTTTATGAGATGAACCGGGTGGAAGGTAGTGAGAGAAGCTCCTATTTCTCAGATTTAGAGCAGCTCTGACCGTGCATCCCAGCTTAGAAACTGTTCTTTATCCTGTAGGACACACATGGAGGAAGGAAGTTCGCTGCGGGCTTGGTTTGATAACCTACGACAGATCTTAGTTTCTTTTTTTTTTTTTTTTTTTTTTTTTTTTTTTTTCTCTTTGCATTATTTTTATTGGTGTTCAATTTACTAACATACAGAATAATACCCAGTGCCCGTCACCCATTCACTCCCACCCCCCGCCCTCCTCCCCTTCTACCACCCCTAGTTCGTTTCCCAGAGTTAGCAGTCTTTACGTTCTGTCTCCCTTTCTGATATTTCCCACACATTTCTTCTCCCTTCCCTTATATTCCCTTTCACTATTATTTATATTCCCCAAATGAATGAGAACATATAATGTTTGTCCTTCTCCGACTGACTTACTTCACTCAGCATAATACCCTCCAGTTCCATCCACGTTGAAGCAAATGGTGGGTATTTGTCATTTCTAATAGCTGAGTAATATTCCATTGTATACATAAACCACATCTTCTTTATCCATTCATCTTTCGTTGGACACCGAGGCTCCTTCCACAGTTTGGCTATAGTGGCCATTGCTGCTATAAACATCGGGGTGCAGGTGTCCCGGCGTTTCATTGCATTTGTATCTTTGGGGTAAATCCCCAACAGTGCAATTGCTGGGTCGTAGGGCAGGTCTATTTTTAACTGTTTGAGGAACCTCCACACAGTTTTCCAGAGTGGCTGCACCAGTTCACATTCCCACCAACAGTGTAAGAGGGTTCCCTTTTCTCCGCATCCTCTCCAACATTTGTTGTTTCCTGCCTTGTTAATGTTCCCCATTCTCACTGGTGTGAGGTGGTATCTCATTGTAGTTTTGATTTGTATTTCCCTGATGGCAAGTGATGCAGAGCATTTTCTCATATGCATGTTGGCCATGTCTATGTCTTCCTCTGTGAGATTTCTGTTCATGTCTTTGGCCCATTTCATGATTGGATTGTTTGTTTCTTTGGTGTTGAGTTTAATAAGTTCTTTATAGATCTTGGAAACTAGCCCTTTATCTGATATGTCATTTGCAAATATCTTCTCCCATTCTGTAGGTTGTCTTTGAGTTTTGTTGACTGTATCCTTTGCTGTGCAAAAGCTTCTTATCTTGATGAAGTCCCAATAGTTCATTTTTGCTTTTGTTTCTTTTGCCTTTGTGGATGTATCTTGCAAGAAGTTACTATGGCCGAGTTCAAAAAGGGTGTTGCCTGTGTTCTTCTCTAGGATTTTGATGGAATCTTGTCTCACATTTAGATCTTTCATCCATTTTGAGTTTATCTTTGTGTATGGTGCAAGAGAGTGGTCTAGTTTCATTCTTCTGCATGTGGATGTCCAATTTTCCCAGCACCATTTATTGAAGAGACTGTCTTTCTTCCAATGGATAGTCTTTCCTCCTTTATCGAATATTAGTTGCCCATAAAGTTCAGGGTCCACTTCTGGATTCTCTATTCTGTTCCACTGATCTATGTGTCTGTTTTTGTGCCAGTACCACACTGTCTTGATGACCACAGCTTTGTAGTACAACCTGAAATCTGGCATTGTGATGCCCCCAGATATGGTTTTCTTTTTTAAAATTCCCCTGGCTATTCGGGGTCTTTTCTGATTCCACACAAATCTTAAAATAATTTGTTCTAACTCTCTGAAGAAAGTCCATGGTATTTTGATAGGGATTGCATTAAACGTGTATATTGCCCTGGGTAACATTGACATTTTCACAATATTAATTCTGCCAATCCATGAGCATGGAATATTTTTCCATCTCTTTGTGTCTTCCTCAATTTCTTTCAGAAGTGTTCTATAGTTTTGAGGGTATAGATCCTTTACATCTTTGGTGAGGTTTATTCCTAGGTATCTTATGCTTTTGGGTGCAATTGTAAATGGGATTGACTCCTTAATTTCTCTTTCTTCAGACTCATTGTTAGTGTATAGAAATGCCACTGACTTCTGGGCATTGATTTTGTATCCTGCCACGCTACCGAATTGCTGTATAAGTTCTAGCAATCTTGGGGTGGAGACTTTTGGGTTTTCTATGTAGAGTATCATGTCATCGGCGAAGAGAGAGAGTTTGACTTCTTCTTTGCCAATTTGAATGCCTTTAATGTCTTTTTGTTGTCTGATTGCTGAGGCTAGGACTTCCAGTACTATGTTGAATAGCAGTGGTGAGAGTGGACATCCCTGTCTTGTTCCTGATCTTAGGGGAAAGGCTCCCAGTGCTTCCCCATTGAGAATGATATTTGCTGTGGGCTTTTCATAGATGGCTTTTAAGATGTCGAGGAATGTTCCCTCTATCCCTACACTCTGAAGAGTTTTAATCAGGAATGGATGCTGTATTTTGTCAAATGCTTTCTCTGCATCCAATGAGAGGATCATATGGTTCTTGGTTTTTCTCTTGCTGATATGATGAATCACATTGATTGTTTTACGGGTGTTGAACCAGCCTTGTGTCCCAGGGATAAATCCTACTTGGTCATGGTGAATAATTTTCTTAATGTACTGTTGGATCCTATTGGCCAGTATCTTGTTGAGAATTTTTGCATCCATGTTCATCAGGGATATTGGTCTGTAATTCTCCTTTTTGGCGGGGTCTTTGTCTGGCTTTGGAATTAAGGTGATGCTGGCTTCATAGAACGAATTTGGAAGTACTCCATCTCTTTCTATCTTTCCAAACAGCTTTAGGAGAATAGGTATGATTTCTTCTTTAAACGTTTGATAAAATTCTCCTGGGAAGCCATCTGGCCCTGGACTCTTGTGTCTTGGGAGGTTTTTGATGACTGCTTCAATTTCCTCCCTGGTTATTGGCCTGTTCAGGTTTTCTATTTCTTCCTGTTCCAGTTTTGGTAGTTTGTGGCTTTCCAGGAATGCGTCCATTTCTTCTAGATTGCCTAATTTATTGGCGTATAGCTGTTCATAATATGTTTTTAAAATCGTTTGTATTTCCTTGGTGTTGGTAGTGATCTCTCCTTTCTCATTCATGATTTTATTAATTTGAGTCTTCTCTCTCTTCTTTTTAATAAGGCTGGCTAATGGTTTATCTATCTTATTAATTCTTTCAAAGAACCAACTCCTGGTTCTGTTGATCTGTTCCACAGTTCTTCTGGTCTCGATTTCGTTGAGTTCTGCTCGAATCTTTATTAACTCCCTTCTTCTCTTGGGTGTAGGATCTATTTGCTGTTTTTTCTCTAGCTCCTTTATGTGTAAGGTTAGCTTTTGTATTTGAGTTCTTTCCAGTTTTTGAATGGATGCTTGTATTGCGATGTATTTCCCCCTTAGGACTGCTTTTGCTGCATCCCAAAGATTTTGAACAGTTGTATCTTCATTCTCATTAGTTTCCATGAATCTTTTTAATTCTTCCTTAATTTCCTGGTTGACCCTTTTATCTTTTAGCAGGATGGTCCTTAACCTCCATGTGTTTGAGGTCCTTCCAAACTTCTTGTTGTGATTTAGTTCTAATTTCAAGGCATTATGGTCCGAGAATATGCAGGGGACAATCCCAATCTTTTGGTATCGGTTCAGACCCGATTTGTGACCCAATATGTGGTCTATTCTGGAGAAAGTTCCATGTGCACTTGAGAAGAATGTGTATTCAGTTGAGTTTGGATGTAAAGTTCTGTAGATATCTGTGAAATCCATCTGGTCCAGTGTATCATTTAAAGCTCTCGTTTCTTTGGAGATGTTTTGCTTAGAAGACCTATCGAGTATAGAAAGAGCTAGATTGAAGTCACCAAGTATAAGTGTATTATTATCTAAGTATTTCTTCACTTTGCTTAATAATTGATTTATATATTTGGCAGCTCCCACATTCGGAGCATATATATTGAGGATTGTTAAGTCCTCTTGTTGAATAGATCCTTTAAGTATGATATAGTGTCCCTCTTCATCTCTCACTACAGTCTTTGGGGTAAATTTTAGTTTATCTGATATAAGGATGGCTACCCCTGCTTTCTTTTGAGGACCATTCGAATGGTAAATGGTTCTCCAACCTTTTATTTTCAGGCTGTAGGTGTCCTTCTGTCTAAAATGAGTCTCTTGTAGACAGCAAATAGATGGGTCCTGCTTTTTTATCCAGTCTGAAACCCTGCGCCTTTTGATGGGGTCATTAAGCCCGTTCACATTCAGAGTTACTATTGAGAGATATGAGTTTAGTGTCATCATGATATCTATTCAGTCTTTGTTTTTGTGGACTGTTCCACTGAACTTCTTCTTAAAGGGGAATTTTAAGAGGCCCCCTTAAAATTTCTTGCAGAGCTGGTTTGGAGGTCACATATTCTTTTAGTTGCTGCCTGTCTTGGAAGCTCTTTATCTCTCCTTCCATTTTGAATGAGAGCCTTGCTGGATAAAGTATTCTTGGCTGCATGTTCTTCTCATTTAGGACCCTGAATATATCCTGCCAGCCCTTTCTGGCCTGCCAGGTCTCTGTGGAGAGGTCTGCTGTTACCCTAATACTCCTCCCCATAAAAGTCAGGGATTTCTTGTCTCTTGCTGCTTTAAGGATCTTCTCCTTATCTTTGGAATTTGCAAGCTTCACAATTAAATGTCGAGGTGTTGAACGGTTTTTATTGATTTTAGGGGGGGATCTCTCTATTTCCTGGATCTGAATGCCTGTTTCCCTTCCCAGATTAGGAAAGTTTTCAGCTAGAATTTGTTCAAATACATATTCTGGCCCTCTGTCCCTTTCGGCGCCCTCGGGAACCCCAATTAAACGTAGGTTTTTCTTCCTCAGGCTGTCGTTTATTTCCCTTAATCTATCTTCATGGTCTTTTAATTGTTTGTCTCTTTTTTCCTCAGTTTCCCTCTTTGCTATCAACTTGTCTTCTATGTCACTCACTCGTTCTTCCACCTCGTTAACCCTCGTCGTTAGGACTTCTAGTTTGGATTGCATCTCATTCAATTGATTTTTAATTTCTGCCTGATTAGCTCTAAATTCTGCAGTCATGAAGTCTCTTGAGTCCTTTATACTTTTTTCTAGAGCCACCAGTAGCTGTATAATAGTGCTTCTGAATTGGCTTTCTGACATTGAATTGTAATCCAGATTTTGTAACTCTGTGGGAGAGAGGACTGTTTCTGATTCTTTCTTTTGAGGTGAGGTTTTCCTTCTAGTCATTTTGCTCAGTGCAGAGTGGCCAAAAGCAAGTTGTATTGGGAAAAAGAGAAAAAGAGAGGAGAGAAAGAAGGAAAGAAAAGAGAAAGAGAAAAAAAAAGAAAAAAAAAGGGGAAGAAAAAGAAAAAAAATGAAAAAAAAAAAAAAAAAAGAAAAAGAGAAAGAAAAAGAAAGGAGAAAAAAAGGGGGTGGGGGAAGGAAACAAATCAAAAAGCAAAACAAAACAAAAACAAAAACAAAAACAAAAACAAACAAACAAAAAAAGAACCACCGGGGAGTATCTTCTGATTCTGTGTACTTTAAGTCCCTTGGCTTCTCCTGGAAGTTGTCCGTCTAGCTGGTGTTCTGGGGGAGGGGCCTGTTGTGCTGATTTCCAGGTGTTAGCAGTTGGGGGAGCTGCTGTGCCCCCGCCTGGTGCAGGGCTCGGTGGGGGTTGTTTACCCCGTGAGGCCGCAGGAGGAACAGCCCCAGTGGCGGGGCAGCTCTGGAAACCTGGATTCAGCTCCGGCAGGAACTCCGTCTGCAGGGCCTGGAGGCTCCGGGGCGGGGCTGCTGATCTGCTCAGCTGGGGCAGGAGCGTCCTCGCTGTCCTGGGCCCTCCCGGCCTCTGCCTGTCCCGGGGGAGGCGGGATCCTGGGCTGTGTCCCGGCGCCCTGTGCTCCGGAGCCTGCGCTGGTGGATTCGCGCTCCCGGGCCGCGCAGCCCCCTCCGCGGAGCCGCCGCCCGAGCCCCTCCGAGCTGCTCCTGGAACCGCGCAGCCCCCTCCGCACGGAGCCTCTTCTTCTGCCCGAGCCCCTCCGAGCTGCTCCCGGGGCCGCGCAGCCCCCTCCGCAGAGCCGCCGCCCGAGCCCCTTCAGCTGCTCCGGGTCCCGCCGGGTCCCGCCGTGCGCGCTGCAGCCCTTAGGGAGCTCGGCGCACTCTCCTGGGTGCGCAGTTGCTGTTACTGTCCCCGGGAGCCCGAGGGCATCCCCGCCCTCCTGGGTCCTGCTCCAACTCCCCGCGAGCCCCTTTCCGCCGGGGAAGGTTGGTGCAGCTCCTGCTCCTCCGGGACGGGGCTCTCCTGTCCTGGGGACACTCGCCCCGGCCTCAGCCCGGCTCCTCGCGGGGCCCCTCCCCCTTGGAGGCCTTTGTTTCTTTATTTCTTTTTCCCCGTCCTCCTACCTTGATAGAAGCGCGAACTCTTCTCACTGTAGCATTCCAGCTGGTCTCTCTTTAAATCTCAGGCCGAATTCATAGATTTTCAGGATAATTTGAAGGTTTTCTAGGTGGTTTGGTGGAGACAGGTGATTTGGAGACCCTACTCTTCCGCCATCTTGCTCCTCCCCCCCAGATCTTAGTTTCCACCTATGACTGCTTTTGTCTGAGGAGGGCCCACTGAGTGTGGGCCCCATGAATCGGCTTCTGGCAGACTAGTGCTACCAGATGTTGCAAGCTCCACCCACTGGCAGTCACGTGAGTCCTTATTCTTGGCTTGTCTTTCCCTTTAGGCACCGAGCGTTCCCCCCAGGGCAGGGTTACCTGTCAATTTCCATGTCCCAGCACTTAGCATCCATACACCCATACACCCATACACCCATCCATCCATCCATCCATCCATCCATGAATCCAAGTGATATTTATTAAGCCCTTAATGAGTTTTAAGCCCTTTGCTAGGTGCTGGGAGTAGAGCAGCTATCAACCCAAATCCATTTCTTGCCCTCAAAAAGCTCCTTGTTGAGTGGCAGAGGCAGAAAGACAAGCAAGCAATAATCATACAGGGATTGTGAAAGCCACAGGAGGTGTAGATCCAGCTAGGATGGGGAAGAGGCAGAAAGGAAGGGTCAGAGAAAACTTCTAGAAGCCAGGATGTCTAGGCCAGAAGAATGGGGGTTCAAGAGAGGGGGCTCTGGGGTCAGGTGGCTCTGGATTTAAGTCCCAGTTCTTCAAGGTGAGGGACTCTTGACCAGTAAACTAACCTTTCTGAGCCTCGGTCTCCTAATCTATGAAATACAGTTTCTAAGCCAAATCCTCTTCTTCTCCCCTTCCTCCCTCATCAATTCCCAGCTAGAGAACTCAGCCTATGTAGGGTGAGGCCTACAGGGGACTTTCTCCTGCAGAGAACTACAAATTGAAAGAGAAAGACTGGTGTCAGGAGGAGAGGGAGAGGAGATCGGAGGCCTATAGAATCTGGATGGGAGAATGTTTAGGGGTGGGCACAACCGCAGGTAGGCAGGATGCTGATAGAGTGAAAGGCGGGAAAGAAGATTTTTAAGAATTTTTGCTTTGTTTTGTGAAGAATTCTCCCTTTGGAGATAAGGGTCTAGCTTGCTTTACAATTATATTTAATTTTTGGACTGGTGATTTTTTGGAAAGCAAAGTTATACCCAGACTGGCTTATGAGGCAGGCCGACTTTACATGGCTTACCTTCTAGTATACCCAGCCTGAGAGGTGGGGTATATTCATGGTCACACACATGTTCAGCCAATACTCACACCTGAGCACTCCAAACCATGTCATTTCCCCTAGAGTATGTTGAACTGTGGATGAAGTTCCATTGACCACATTCCCAATTATAGCACAAGGGGGTTAGAAATACAAAAAAGTAATCTTGGGGTGTTCCACTGAATGGTATTTTAGAAAGTTGTCTTTTTTAAAAACAGATTTTTATTTATTCATTTGACAGAGAGAGAGAATGCACAAGCAGGGGGAACAGGCTTCCCATTGAGCAGGGAGCCTGATGCAGGGCTCCATGTGGAGTTCGAGGTGGGACTCGATATGAGGCTCCTTCCCAGGACCCTGGGATCATGACCTGACTGGAAGGCAAGTGCTTAACCGACTGAGCCGTCCAGGCACCCCTAAAAAAGTTGCCTTAGGGATGCCTAAATCAACAAGAAAACCCAGAACAAAAAATGGAATAATTAAAAAAAAGCACAAACTGTCAAAACTTATGGCTGTTTCCAAAAACAGTACATTCAGAAAAATTGTATAATTCTAAATCCCTGCATCTCCAGGAAAGATTATAAAGAAAAACAAAAACCACACACATGGTGAACTGCTTCTCCACATTACAGATATCCAAGATGTAAGAAAGAAGCCAAGACAGTTCAGAAAGCAAGCAATACTAACCTGATAAACAAGACCTAAGAAATGAGTACTGATGGATAGAACCAGTAATTAGGCTTTTGAGAAAATCCATAAAGCCATTAGTCCAACTAATCAAAGAAAGAACAAATACATAAACAAATGAAACCAGAAATGAAACATAAGATGTAGCAAATAATATAAAAGAAATTTGTAAGATTTGGGGAGAGTATGGATTTTATGTATATGAATAAACAGGTATGGATATAGGTGTATATCTGCAAAAAGTTCAAGATATGGCACCTAATGCCACCAGCACACTTGCAAAGAAAATGTGTCTTCTTTGTCACTGAGTTCTGTTATGAGCTGAACTGGGTTCCCTACCCTAACCTTCATGTCCTACCCCCCCCCCCTTGCCCCAATATACTGAAGCCCTAACCCTGGTATGTGTGAATTATGACTGTATTTGGAGATAAGACCTTTGTTAATACAATCAAGGGAAAATGAGGTCGTTAGGGTGGCGTTAATCCAATATGAGTGATGGCCTTATAAGAAGAGGGGAAATATGAACAGAGGCATGCAGTGAAAGCACCCTGTGATGACCGGGGCAGAGACTAGAGGGGATGCACGTGCCAGCCAAGGAACACAGGATTGACAGCCCCATCAGAGGCTAGGGACAGGTAAGGATGGGTTCCACCCAGAGTCTCAGAGGGAACATGGCCCTGCTTTCAGACTTGTGGCCTTCAGAATTATGAGCAAATACATTTCTGTTGGAAGCGACTCAATTAAAATTTGTGGTTATGTTGTTAGGAACCCAGTCGTAGGAACCCAGCACAGTCTCCCTCCACCTGTCAGCTATTGGGTCAAGTTTGTCACGTTTCTCAGGTCTCTCATTCATTAGCTTTCTTGATCTGTCACTTAGAGAGGAGAATGTACAGTCGGGGGGATTTCTGTCCACTTCCTCGCATCTATTCTGTGGCCGTGGTGTCTGAGCCGCATACCTGTGTTGGATGGTCATTGTTGATTCATTGATAAAAAATATACTCTTGTAACTTTGTGTATCTCATAATAGTCTTTGCTACCAAATCTACTTTATCTGTTATAATGGAACTGTTGCTTGTTATTTTTATTTTTTGCATAGACTCTATAGATCAGGGCAACATTTTGGCATTCACTGCTTAGGGTTAGGGTTTGGTGAGGGTTTTGTTAGAATTTCTTTTGGTAGAACTACATGTCTATTTTGTTTTAGACTTCATTCATGAACTTTCTCAAGGGTGGCTTATCCTGCAGGTATTACTTGCGGGCACAGGATAGGCACTGGAAACACAGACATGATCCTGCATCCTTGGCTTTGCTCTCCCAGACCTCAGAGTCCAAGGAGATTCTTCCAGTGGTGGCTCTTCTTTTAGCAGAAAGGTCAGCTCAGTTGCATTTCATGTTAGAACTGATACAGGGATGGAATATTCTGGCACTGCCCATAGAGAGAGAGCCAGTAGTGGAGAAAAGCGGGACGGAAAAACACGAGAGGAGGAGAAAGGAAGAGGGACAAGAGAAAGGAAGAGCAAAGGAGGACCCGGGGCCTTTGAGGATATTTAGAGAAGTGTTTCTTCCTTCTAGCCGGAGGCTTTGCAGGTGGTGTCTCTGCCCCTGTTCTGTGCATCAGGAGTAATTTGACTGAGGTGGGATGAGTGCTGTGGGAGAGCTTGCATTCCTCTTTCCAGCATCTTCCTGTCTGAAGTCTGCTCCTATCTGTTCTGGTGTCTCTGCCCTTGGGGAGCCTAAAAGCTGCTCATTGTGAGTGAACTCCACAGTGAACTGCATCTCTGAACCTTCCCCACCTATCATAACCTGGAATTCCCTGGAAAATCGGGCTCCTTTGGAGTAAGGCGCCTGATTTCAAGAGACAGGGCCTGGTGATCTGATGTCTCTCATACCCATGCCTCTAAGAAGCTGTGGACTCTAACGGGAGAGAGAGAGAGCCCCACATCTCTTCAGGACCATCCGGTTCAGCTGGCATGGCCTGAGCTGCTTGTGACAGGGGCCTGGACAGAAAGGTCCTCTTCTGCGAACCAGGCACTGCACATTCTGCTGTCACTTTGATTTCCAGCTCCCGTCTAGTTGTTAGAGTGAATGCATCCATCACCCCTACAGCTTCTACCCTGGAGCTTTCACAATTTAAGAGGTCTTCACTAAAATATGCTCTATTAATAGAAGCCATGGGGTCCAAGTCCTTGCTTGGCCTTCTCTGGACTGGAATTTCTAACTTAGCCAAATATATTTATCCTGATCTTCATGGGCCATGAGGGGGTGGCCCTAAGAGCCCATAAACCAAACAACATGGGAAAAGGTTGAGCAGCTTGGAAATAAATCACCAAATTGGTGGCTCTGTGCTCTGGCCCTGAGGCCTGGGGACTTGGTGTGGCTCCCCTTGCATGAGTGTTTGAAGCCTGACCTGGCCAGCTCCCTGCAGAAGATGGTGGTGGGTCCAAGTTCTGGGCATGTTCTGGAAGGAGCACTGTGTGAATGGATCCTTTGGTACCAGAAAACATGGATAAAGCAGCAGCCTTCAGCACGTGAGATACATTCTTGCCCCAGGGCATGATGTTCACCCCCAAAGCAGCATGCAGCAAGCTCCACCAGCATCTCCATTCTAGCCCTGGGTTTGTCATTGGGGACAATGGAAAGGCAGAGAGCTTTCCACACAACATCTCATGGAAGACTCACAGCCACTTTACAAGCCAAATGTTGTTATTCTCATTCCCAAGATCTCATAGGGAGAAGAAGCAGAACTGGGATTTGAACCCAGGAGTCTTTGATTCCAGAGTCTGTGCTTTTAAGCATCCACTGTCCTTCATTCTGTGACTGGGGCATGGTTGGAAGGGAGGGCAAGTCTTAAATCCTTTCTGGAGTTTATATTCTTTGAGTCTCTTCTCTACAGCAGCCAGACCTATTCAGAAGGAAGAAGATGTCCATCAAGTTCATCTGGCTGTCAAGGTCAATAGTCTGGTGAATGAACAGCTTATTGGCCAGAGGTGGGGGCTGGCTCAGTGACCCTATCCCCTTCCGGCTCTGCTGTGAGCATCCCCACCCCAATAGTCTACCAGCCCTTGAATCTTAGTCCTTGCCATCCTCAGGGGCCAAACAGATTTTCCGAAGCCAGGAGGGGGTCCAGTTTGCCTGTAGTCTGACCCCCTGAGTGTCCTCTACACACAGTCCCAGAGGGCAAGTGTAAGAGTTGGCTTCCCTGACCCTTCCACGAGGCTCCTCCCCTTGCTCAGCCCACTGCGTCATGGTCCAGGACTCTTGCCACAGATTATCCAGAACAGTCACTGACCCTACCACCCCAGACATTGAAGAGTGGCTTTGGGATACACCCAGGATATCCATTGCTATTTTCTACAGCTGGTGAACACCCATGTACGTTTCCATTCATTGAATCACTGGACACTGATCAGGGCCAGAGAGACACAGAAACCAGAATGCAAGGTCAATGTTATCTCAGGTAGTTCAAAGTTGGAGAGATGCTGTCTGTGACAGCTCTGAAACTCTGGGAAAACTCTGGAAAGCTTAGAACCTCGTAGAGAATGAAAAGGGATTCCTGTGATTTAATCCGAGGCTGTCTGTGTCGGTTTCTAAACCTTCATTATTCCACTTTGACATCTCTCAGTCTCCCAAAGGACAAGGATATGACAAACACAAACTTTGGGTATTTGGGATCCCCTCATCATACTCTTCATCATGAGTGTGATACCCAGAGATTTAGAACTCTCAAATGCATTGAGTACACCTGCCCCACTGTGTCCCTAAGAGACCTCGAACCTCTGTGTGAATGTGGGGAGATGAGAAGAGGATTTGGAGGAGGCTGATGGCTGGTCCCTGAGCTCCTCAGAGAAGGTCACCTAAGAAATCTGAGCTGGGCACCCCATCTTGCTACCTGCCCCTCCCCAGCCCCAAATACAGCCCCTGAGCCTGCCTGCATGGGGAGGGGCCTGTCCCACCTCTGTTGCTGCTGCTTCCTCCACAGACTCACACATCTGCAGTCTACACCCAGCAGGGCCTGGAATGTTTGCAGTTTTGGAAATAGTCAGAATGCGCTAAAAATGCAGTGACAACAGCCGTCTTGGAGGGATATTTTTAAGGGTGATAGGATCTGAGAGTCATTAGTGCCAGAAATGTGGGTCTCATCTTATTTTTAAAAACCAAGTGCCACATCTCCAGATGCTCCAGCCTACACCTCAGGCCACGTCTTCAAACAGCCACACCCCTGGTGTCTGTTGAGTGCTGGGGACACGGTCAGACATCTTCCTCATGGGATGTCCCGGTGAGGTTTCAAG
The DNA here is from genome assembly GCF_048164855.1 of Canis lupus baileyi. Classification (NCBI taxonomy): domain Eukaryota; kingdom Metazoa; phylum Chordata; class Mammalia; order Carnivora; family Canidae; genus Canis; species Canis lupus. Next base: position 23,322,547 of record NC_132847.1, on the reverse strand, counting down.
TCTTCATTATTCCAACTGGAACAGAGAATGTAGTGTGAAGAGGCAGGGCTTCCCATCTCAGCCACTTCTTCCAGCTTGGGTGCATTTCACATGAGGCTTCCTCTAGGGAATGGTGATATTTGGGGGCCCTTTGAGCATGAAGACCACACCTGGCAGAGGGAGTCCCACAGGAAGCAGGTATGTCTGACCCCTGCAGTCAGTGCCCAGGGCCTAGGCCACAAGGCACCGAGCTCTATCAGTACACACTGCCTCAGCGACACTTCCACCTTTGCTCTGCTGCGAGCCCCCTGTAATCCACCAGCACTTGAACCCCAGTCCCTGGGGTTGAGAGACTGAACAGGGGTTCCAAAGGCCAGGAGGGGGTCCAGTTTGCTGTAGTCTGGCCCCCTAAGTATCCTTCCACACAGTCCCAGAGGGCAGGTGTGGGAGTGAGCCTTCCCCAGCCCTTCCGCTTCCAGGTTCCAGAGGACTGAGCCCTCTTCCTTGCACTGATGCATAGGAAAAAGCAAGGAGTTTGGAGCTGCAGAGAAAAGGCTTGCTGACTTCTGGTCAGAACTGCTTCTCAGATGACTATTTCCTCTAGATCAGTATTGTCTTAACACAGATCTCATGTGAGACATACAGGTAATTTAAATATTTCTGGTTGTCCCACTAAAAAAGTAGAAAGAAACAGGTAACATTAATTTGAATAATACGTTTTATTTAACCCCATCTATCCAAATGCTGTCATTTCAATATGTACCTAGTGCACACAACTGGTAATGTGAAGCCTGCATTTTTTTTTTTTGTACAAAGCTTTTGAAATCTGCCATGTATTTTATACTTACACACATGGATTTGATCTAGTCATATTTGAAGTGCTCAGTAGCCAAATGGGTGTCTAGTGGTTACCATATTGGACAGCACAGGTCTAGAGCCTCTTCTTCCAGGTGGGCATATAGGAGGGCAGCAGGACAGATGGAAATAGTCTCCGGATCTGGAGGGGAAGATAACCCATCATTCCTAGTTGCCTTTTCCTAGGGGATACAGGACAGCAGGAGGTGGGGAGGGGGGAATGTTGGTGCTAGTCCTCCGCACACACTGTTTTCTCCCTAGATGGCCATGCTCCCTAGATGGCCATGTGGGTGTGGCCACAGAGCCAGGTCCTGGGGCTCCAGTGGTTCCTTGCACAGTCTGGAAAGGGTTCAGAGGCAGCCTTACTGAGCGTATGGGTCCCGTGAACAGAGAGCTGCCCTTGTGCCCCTCTTTTCTCTCCCACAATACTGTTTCTCTGTGAGACCAGGAGCAAAGTCATTCACTCTTCAACAAATACTTCAAAGCATTTGCTGCATTGCATATGAGGCCCTGCTCTAGGATCTGGGAATAAATAGAACAGTTAAAAAAAAAAAGACAAAATTCTTGCTTTTATGGATTTTACTTTTTAGTTGGGGAGAAGGTGCAGAGAGAAAGAGAGAGACCATAAAGAAATTTTATCAGTGGCAATGAATATTGTCTTAGGCTGTTTGGGCCCCTGTAACAAAATATCATAGGCTGGGTGCCATATAAACAACAGAAATTTATTTCTCACAGTTCTGGAGGCTGGAAAGATTAAGGTGCTAACTGATTCAATGTCTGCTGAGGCTGACCAGCTTCTCACTGTAACCTCATGGGGTGGAAGGGGCGAGGGAGCTTTCTGAAGGGAGCCAGGGACAGAAGCAACCTCATGGAAGTCTGGGGAGAGCCTTCCAGGCAGAGGCAAAAGCACTTGTGGAGGTCCCCCTGCAGCAGAAGTGTACCTGGTGCCTGGTGCTAACCCTAACCCTAAACCTGGTGTCTGTTGTGTGTGAAGAGCAGCAGGAGGCCAGTGAGCACAGAGGAGAGTGGGAGGAGGTGAGGTCAGACCAGTAGAGCAGGGCCCACAGCATGCCCTTTGTAAGCATGTTGTTTTTACTCTGGACCGGCTTAAAGGCTCCTGCATGCTTTTTTGTTGTTGTTGTTGTTGTTGTTGTTTCGTTTTTTGACATTAAAGCAGCTATTTTATTTTGAATAAGTGGCATAAGCAATTCTGAGTATCCCTCCACTCATATGAAAGCTCGTACCCGACAGTACTCCTTGCTTAGTTTTTGGAGAAAAGTAATCTTTTCTTTGGCCGGTCCTGTCATCTGCTATGACACCTTCTAAAGGCGGGCATGGCATCAACGGACATCTGGTTACAGTCAAAGAACCAGGTCCACACAGCAGTCTGGCACTTACATTTGGGGTGGTGACTATCATTTGGATTAAAGTTGAATGCATGCGCTAACAGGGCTGCTGACCGCTGATCTTGAATTAGGTAAAATGAATGTGATTTGTCCACATTCCTACAGTTGTGTCCATTTAAAAATCACCTTTATAAAAAAGCTCCTTTCATTAAAACATACTCTGATCAAATAATCATGCAAAGGAAAGCACCCTTAGCCCCCGAGTCTATGATATAAAGGCAGGGAGAAAGGACAGGTTCTCTGCTGTGATCGCATTCAGGACATTCACAAGGGCAAAGGGTGAGCGAGTTCCTGGGAGTGATGCTAAGTGGTCACAGCGAACATTCCACGTGCTGCCCCTGAACCTTCAAATGATCAGCTGGCCGATTGTACGCTGTCCTCCCCGCTCTCCCATGAACGGCCGCATGGCCTTCACGTAGTTCTTTTCCTCCAGCGTGAAACAGTGATAAATCCCTGCAGGAAGAGTTATCATGTCTCCTTTTTCATGAAAATGTGGACACACTCATCCTCTTTATCTCTCACATCAAGGCACTCACTGTCGTCCAAGACGGAGTAACGGATCTCATCATCCAGGTGCAAATGCTCCTCACAGAACATCTTAATCTTCATAATTTAGTTGTTTATCTTTGCATGTGGTTATTATGTCCATCCAGGAGGAGTCTCTCTCTTTCAGATCTTTTCTCATTCTGGATCATTCTCATATTTCTCAGCATCGAGCTTCGAGCGGGCACAGCTGTCCCCTGAGCCCCACCTCCACGACAACCTCTTCCTCCTCCCTCGACTCCGGCCACATTCTTCTTCCTCTTTATCAGGCTCTTCTGCCTCCTCCTCCTCCTTCTGTTTCTCCTCCCTCTTGTCCTGGCCGCAGGCTACGCTTAAGTGGGTTTGGGAGCAGCCTGTTGCGGGAGTTTGTGTGCAGGTGGCACATGGTGGCCCCAAGGTGCATGGGCCAAGTTGTGTGGGTAAGGAGGGTTGAGGACACCTGACTGCCTGTGTCAGGGAACCCTTGGTACTAAGTCTACCTTGAGGGCCTTCTGTGAGCTGAGGGACCATCTTGGAGGAAGGCCTGTGACTGTGACCTTCACAGCGCTCCTTTTGTTGGGCTGGGTGGTTAAGCAACGTCATTAAGATGAATGTGTGTTTTGGTAAAGGGTGTAAATATATGAATAGTGTCCTCTCCAGCCCCATACATCACCCAGTGTTTATTCAGTGCCTGGTGCATAAGCTAGAAGGCATGCATTGCTATTTGGGGCTGTGAGTTTTAAAGTACATTAAAGGAGTTTACTGAAAACTCTTGGCAAACAGATAAAATACAATTACTCTAATTCCCAAGGCATTGCAGACAGAATGTCCTGAAAACCTGCAGTGTAATAATTCACAGGGAGCCGTGGCAGGCAGCCTGTGAGGCATCAGAAGCGCTGCTTTTGTAAACTTCAGAGGCGGCCAAGAGCTGTCCCTTGGGAGACCCTCGACCTGTGTTTTATTAACCTCCCTGTTTCTGGCTGAGAAGCTGCAGGGAGAATCTAGCTGGCAGGGCTGGCTGCCACCCTCAGGAGCTCTACAAGGGCCACCATCGAGGGGGGGAAGGGATGGGACCCCTGTTTTCTCTGGCTGCACCCTGCCTGTCCATGTGAGCTTCAGCCTCAGGCTCTGCTAGCTGTCCTATCGCACATTGGGGGGGGGGGGGGTGGGATTCTCCCCATGAAGCAGTCAGGACTCTCAGGCCTTTCCTGGGAAATGGAGGCTTTTGGTGGGACAGCTGAAGAAGGGTCTTAGTGATTAGATGTGCCATCTTTCCAGAGAATTTGAGGTTGACTTCTAAGACGCAAGGGACCCAAGGACAATTCCTGATGCAGAGGTAGAGATGCCATCCTGTGGAGCTTGGGCAAGATTGCACGGGTGCTCTGCTCTGCCTTGCTTTTCTCTACTTGCCAGGGCAATGGGAGATGCCCCCAGAGTTTGTAGACTATAGGTGCCTCTGATCAAGGAGTCATCCTGTACCTGTGCCCAGGATGAATGCCAGTGCTGGTCTCTGGAGCCTAGGGAGAGCCTGGACCCTACTGCACAGGAGAGCTGGTGGGCAGGGGGTGACTTAGCTTCCAGGCATCTCCCTGGTGAGAGGTGGACAACAGAGAAGGGTCAGAACTTTGGGAGCTAGGACCCCAGTTTCTTGGAGAGGGGGCAAAGGATGGGCCTTCCTTGAGCAGGGCTCCTCCCTGGCTCCCAGACTTAAAGCAAGGAGCTGCTCACTACTCAAAAGCTGGGCCTGAGTCTGCTCTGCTGAAGACCATGGGCAGGCTCAGAGCATTGGTGCAGGGTGAGCAGGGGTGTCTGGGAGGTGGTCCATAGAGAGGTAGAGGCAATTGGAGGGCAGTCAGGAGGCAGCTTGCACCGCGGGGAAAGGCCTCTGCGTTGCTCCGTGATCGTGGTCAAGTTCTCAGAGCAGAATAGACCCTTGTGGGAGAAGGGCCTTCCACGAACATTGATTAAACATTGCACTGAAGAGACATCACAATAGCTAAAGCCTAGATAATTGCTTGAGCTGAAATGTTGGAGCACCTGAGGAAGAGTCAGGTAGGATGCAAGTTTAGAGGAGGTGATTTCTGGAACATACCCTCTACCTGAATCAGTAGTTCACTGGGAGACTGCCCTCTCACTTGGTAATAATGGTAATAATGAACACCTCCCCAGTGAGCAACAGCTGGGATTTACAGAGCACATGCTTCCAGGAGGCTCCAAGACCTGGTGAAGGCCCAGAGAGAGCCGGGGACCTGTGGCTATCTCGTCATGCCTCATACACTGTCTCTCGGGAGATGGCCCCAGAGCCTCCAGCCAGAGTCTGGCATTGGGGTCTCTAAACTTGGCCGGTTGTTTTCTTTATCCTTAAGGCTGCCCATGAGGCTTCCGGCCCCTAAGGAGTATTACCTGGTCCTGTCTAATTAGGTATCCGGCTCAGAGCCCAGGCAGGGCCCTGCTGGGTGTGGGAGTTGGGAACACCCCATGCGGCCCACACGGGCCTAACTGGGTCCTTATTCCAGGCCTGGAAACGGACGGCTTCGGCTGAGATTCACTTGCTCTGGTGGAACAGTATGCGGAGTCTCTCGTGGGAGATACAGAAATTAGACCCGCTTAACTCGACTGACCATAGCCTCCGTTTGAAAGCCTCCTTTCTCACCGCCAGCGAGACTCGGTAAGTGGTCGTGTTTAAAATAGTTGTTCGATGGGGCTACTTATTAATCTAGCATTAGTTACGGTAGTTAGGCTTTTAGAGATAATGAAATGTAAATGCTCCTCCAGAACAGGCCCTGTTCTCTCAAACCAAACACATTTGTGAAGAAAAATGGTTGTAGTAAGATGATGGAGAATATTAATTGTGTCGATTTACATACTGTACAGATGGCCATGCAGATGCTGAGTCCGGTCAGGAGCCAGCTCAGGCCAGCAGGAAAGGGGCCCCCGGGGCTTGCTTTACTCTTCCCTTTGGGGAGACCACTTTCACTTGTTGCTGAAGGCTTCCCGCTGGGGTTTTACAGACAAAGATTGTTGAAGAAGCCTGTCAAAGGCCACAGGGGGTCAGAGGCAGAGCTGGGCCTCGGGCCTGGGAAGCCTGACTCTGAGCTCTGGGGTTCTTGACCAGCTGCCCCCCGGTGGGCTCCCCGGCTGCCCAGTCCAACCGGCTCTCCGTGGGGGTCTCAGCAAGTCTCGCCACATCCATCCTGACCACTTCCCTTCTCCGCAATCTGCTCCTACCTAAAGGCAGAGACAGCCAGCAATGATTATTCTTTAATCAAGTGTTAATTATTGAGTGCCTCTGCACGCCAGGCACCACGCCAGGCTTCGAGGTTGCTCTCATTTGTGGAGCCGACATCTAAGCAGTCAGCAAATATCCACCAAGCAGACACGCCGTGACCAACTGTGAGACCGGCTATGCAGGCGAAGCCCAGAAGGGGATGGGAGGTAGAAAATGATGATTATGGTGACAGCTGACACTGATTTTTTTACTATGCACTCCACACGCTTCAAAACACTTTAAGCGAATGACGTCCTTTGATTCGCCTAACAATTCCGTGGATTAGCTCCATTTCACAGATGAGGAAGTGGAGGCACAGAGAGGTTAGGTAATTTGGCCGCTGTCACAAAGCTAGTCAGTGGCAGACCTGGGATTTGAATTGGGGATTCGGACTCCAGATTCTCTGCTAACTAACTGTGCTGATTGCGTCTTAAAAGTGAGAGTAAATTTGGATTACACAGGAAGTAGGGAAGACCTCTCAGAGGAAACCAAATTTAAACTGGCCCAGAAAGGTGAACTGGCCAGGTGGAGAGCCAGAGAGTGGCAAAGCCCTGGGAGAGGGAAGAGCCTCAGCCTTCTGGGAGCTGCTGGCATCCTGGGGCGAGGGGGGGATTGCTAGCCAGCCAGGGGCGGTTCAGTGACAAGGCCTCTGGGGCTGGTGAGCTGGGACTTCTGATCCTGAGAACCACAGGAATCCAGGGTTTCAAGCAGGGGAGTGGCAAGCATCAACCTTTCTTTCCCTAAATAATTGCGCTGGGATGGGCCGAGGCCCTTCTTCCCCTGGGTGGCAGGTCGCTCGGTAAGCTGGAATTTGGTTCATGAGTAGAGCATCTAAGTCAAGGGCAGACTGGGTGCAGAACAGGCATCTGTCAGCTTGGACAGGGTCCATTTCCAGACTTTGGAAATGCAGGGGAGAGCAGGATGTGTCCCACTCAAGGTAGCACAGCTGTGAGTGTGGCAGACGGCTGGGAGGGCTGTGTGTGTGACACCTTCTGAGACAGGACAGTTGGTGAGTGTGCTAGGCACCAGCATGCACATTTATGGGGAACTGCAGCCGGCTCTGTAGCTTATTTGAAAGAAACACATTGCTTATCGTTGACCTATGGTTTATGAGTCCCAGGACCCCTGCCCCTTAGAGGGAAATGATTCTATTTGTATCATGGAAGGGTCTTTACTGTGAAAAATGAAAAGGCTGCAATGCGTATCTCGGTGGCTGCCATGAACTAAACACAGGTGGAGATGGGAGTTGAGGAAGCATCCCTAAGGTGGCCTCTGTGGTGGGGATATTTCCATCATTACATCATTTTATCAAGCCCAAGGAGAAGGCCAGGGTCTGAGACAGTGACCAGAGTGGGCAGAGAGCCGGGAATGTACAACACACTTAGAAAAATTGGAAATACATCTGGGGCCTAGTTGAAGAGGTAAGAGGATGCAGACTCACCAGTGATAAGAAGATAGAAGTCTGGGAGTGCTTCCTGGAGGAGGCAGGGCTTGAGCTGGACTCTGTGACTCTCAGGACAGTGATTCTGTAAGCCCTGAAACCCTGAGCAGAGGCCTGGCCCTGGGGAAACATCCTATTTGTGCAATATCCTCATGCTGTTCCAAAAGCCAAGTTCAGATGATAGCTCTCCAGACTAAGTCCAGAGTCCTCACTCTGCCTACCAAGGTTTGGGGCAGCAACCCCCACTTGTAGGCTCTGGAGTTCCTACACAGATGGAGAGACTCAGGGGCAGGGGTCTGTGGAGGAGTAGACCAGAGATGAGCTGTGTCTGTGTGGCTCTTCACACAGAGGGAAACATGGTCAACTGTCTCGTCAAGAGTAGGGGCAATGAGGGAGCTTAGGGGGTCTTAAAGACTCCCCCAGCCACCCCTTGGCTCTGTCACTGTTCTGAGTCTGCTCTGAAGCCATTGTTGGGTGGGGGGGGTGGTTCACCAACACCGGCCCTCTTTTCTGTTCTCACATCCAAGGACACAGACCGGCAGTTTTTGAGCCACCAAAGGCTGCTCTTGACCTGGAACAACCTATATTCTTTGTTCAGATCCCAGCTAACTTATAACACCTTTTCCTGGCACTTCCCCCTCCACTCACTCTGAGCTCCACAAGTACAGGGAGTCCTGGTCTCATTCCCTTATCTGCTTGTAGCTTGCAGAACAGGGTCTGGCATGTAGTAGGTGCTTCGGGAATATTTGTGGAATGAGTTAAATGAAGCTTTCTTATTCCTCCAGCCTTGGGGCTCCCAGGACATTTTTATGACTCTCAGTTGGCATTTATTGAGTTCATTCCTATGAATGATGTTTAGAGTTGCAATGGAGACAGGCCTAGGCAAACTGGGACAGCTGGTCACCTGGCTAGCTAGCATGGTGCCTGGACTAGTTGGTTCCTGATATGTGGTGGCAGTTGTGTCTTGCATGTGGGAAGAGGACAGGTAAAGGTGGCGCGTGCAGGGATTTTGTTCAGGATGAGCTGGAGTTGGATGGGAGAGGACTGAGGAATTGGAGCCTTCGTCTCTGGGTAATAGGGAGCACAGTAGGTCTCTGAGAGCTGCAGAGTTTCTTCTGGGGAGGCCTGGGGATTTCTGTGCTGGAATCCCTGTGCGCTCCCTCTAGGCCGGCTCTTGGGACTTCTCCCACAACCTGCTGCATGCAGAGTGGGTCTCCTGCCCCTGGGTCGCAGCCAGCACCTGCTGGGCCCAGAGAGCTGCTTTCTGAAACCAAGTGCCGAAAAAGCCTGGCTTGCCCAGACACCGTTCCCCCATTTGAATATTCTGAATGGAGCTGATTGCCTAAATTGAAGGTATTATGCTGTAATGATTGTTATAATTAAAACTATTATCATCTGAAAGAGACTAGAACATGGGAAACCACTGCAAAGACTTTTAAAGCTTTTAAAGCATGTTTTTGGACCAGATAAAAAGCGCCTTTGTGTGGAGTGTTTCGAAGGGAGGGAGTCTGTGAGTGGGCACCTGTGGGCTCTGCAGGGCAGCTCTGGCTGCAGCCCGGACGGGAAGCCCGGTCCTCAGTGAGGTGGCGCGGGGAGCAACCGGGACATTCGGTCAGAGGGTGGCAGCTGCCATGCTGTCCCAGACTCCAGACGCAGCCCTTGGGCCTGCAGGCAGAGGACGAGTTGGCTCGCAGGCTCGGGCCAGGCTGGAACCTGGCAGAGGAGCCCTCTCGGGAAGACGGGGCCGTTGATGCCTCGCATTTCTCCATGCTGGGGAAGGACCGGCCAGCCCCGGTGGGAGAAAGGGGACCGTGTCTAGGCTGGGGGACAATGAGATCTTGGGGGCCTCCAGATGGCAGGAGGAGGGGACTGTGTGATGGCAGGACCTGGGCCCCCAGCAGGCTGTGGGCTTGGCAGTCTGGACCCCCCTGTACTCACAAGTGGGCTCTTGGACCCAACCCAGTGAGCAGGGAACTGGAGACACAGCCTGAGAGCAGGTGGGACTGGCACAGTGGGCAACCCCCTCTTCTGAGTCTGGTGTCCTTCCCTCTTCCCCCCCTCCCCCTCCCACAGTACAGGTATAGAGACTGAGGCTCGGAGAGGCAGGTCTGGGTGAGGGTCACCCAGCTCAGGAGTGGCAGGGCCAGGCTCTGGGCTCCAATCCAGGGTGCTGTTCCTTTTGCCTTGGGCCTCTCTGTGGTCAGCTTGGTCAGCTCTTCCTTGGGTTGCTCCTGTGTGTCTGGAGTCATGTCTTGCTGGGCCACTTTGTTACATTTTGTCCCTTCTTGGTTTGTTTTATTTATTTATTTATTTATTTATTTATTTATTTATTCATTCATTCATTTATTTATTTATTTATTTTAAATTTAAAAAAAAAATTTTTTTATTTATGATAGGCACACAGTGAGAGAGAGAGAGAGAGAGAGAGAGAGAGAGAGGCAGAGACACAGGCAGAGGGAGAAGCAGGCTCCATGCACCGGGAGCCCAACGTGGGACTCCCGGGTCTCCAGGATCGCGCCCTGGGCCAAAGGCAGGCGCTAAACCGCTGCGCCACCCAGGGATCCCCCTTCTTGGTTTTAATTCTTTTTTTCCTTTTCCTTCTTCCAAAAACAATTACACAATGAGTACATGAATTGATTCCTTGTTAAGCAAACAGTATGGATGATAATAGTGAACACACAGCACTGATCTTAGACGTGTGTGGATGTGTTTGTGTATATGTGTATATATTACTAATCCTCATGCAAAGCAATGACATAAGTCTTACTATCCTTGGTTTACGGAAGATAAGACGGAGGGCTGGGGTACGGGGGCTCCACAGCTGGACTTAGAACCAGGCAGGCTGGTCCAGAGCCTGCATAGTCGTCTCCTGTGCTTGTGGAGAAAGTAAAAGTCCCCCTGAGGACACTTCCCTCCCACTTGTGGAGTAAAGACCACAGTTACTCTGTGGTGTCTTCTTTCAGACCATCCTCGTGAATTTACACACACAGAATTTTGGTGTGTGTTTCTGAACATCAATAGTATCATTTGGTTTTTATTGTTTGCAAATTGCTTCCACCACTGAACAATACACCTTGGAGATATTTTCATGCCAACATGTGGCAACACTTTACCCTTTTAAGATGTTGCAGTGTCTTCCCTAGTTTATTATTATCAAACGCATTCCAGTGTCATAGACTAATGTTGGTGTCTCCCCAAAATTCATATGATGAAATCTAGTCCCCAAGGTGATGGCATTAGCAGGCAGGGCCTTTGGGAGATGATTAGGTCTTGAAGGTGGGGCCCTCATGAATGGGATTAGTGCCTTTATAAATGAGACCCAGAGAGCTCCCCTGGCCCTTCCACTAAGGTGGCCCATGTCCTTACTATCTATGAAACAGGAAGAAAGTCCTTGCCAGACACCAAACCTGCGGGTACCTTGATCTTGGACTTCCAGCCTCTAAAATGTGAGAGAAAAATAAATAAAAAAATAAAAAAAATAAGAGAGAAATGTCTCTTGTTTATAAGCCACATAGTCTGATAATTAATTCTGTTATAGCAGCTTGAACAGAAAAAGGCCTGATTTCAAATTTTTAAAAAATAATATTAATATAATTAGTAACTATGAAGATGTAAATTAACAAAAAGGAGATCTAGTTTTGTCACCTGGCCACTTGGCAAACATGAGAAAGATTACTATCATCAAGTGTAAGCCAGAGTAAGGGATAATTGCCCACTGCTAGTGGCAGTGCACCCTGGGTGGCCTTCTCTGAGGGCAATTGGTCAGTATCTATTAAAATTTAAACTGGTACATTTTGTCCTGGCCTCCTAGCTTCTAGATCTTTAATCTGGAGACACATGTACATACATGGCCAAGAAGGCATGCCCAGTGATGTCTATGTAGCACTGCTGGTGCTAGTGTAACACGCTGAAAACCACCTGTCCTCAGCTGGCACATAGCCTCCCAGAAGTGGGTACAGACCTGCTCAGATGCCAGGAGACAAGCAGACAATTTTTTTTTAACTTTTTTTTTTTTTTTTTTTTTTTAGAGAGAGAGCAAGTGAGGGGTGGGCAGGAGAAGAGGGAGAGAGAAATCTAAAGGGCTTCATCCAGCATTGAGCCCAACTTGGGGCTCAATCTCATGACCCTGAGATCATGGCATGAGCCAAAATCAAGAGTTGAATGCTTATCTGACTGAGCCATCCAGTAGTCCATGGCTTTTTACACTTTCTAAAATCTAGGTTTGGTGTACAAGGTTCAGAACCCAAATAGAAGTCCTGAGCTTATCAAGAATGATGGCAATGCCCTGCCCCCCTGTTCTTTGCACTTGGCTCCCAGGCTTTAGTGGTCACCCAAGTTTTTCTTCTATTGTTTTGTATTTTCTCCATATTACTATGCTAGTTGATTTAACTGTGCTTTCTTGATTTTCTAAAAAAAATTTTTTTAGATATGATCCATTGACTTTCTTTTGTGGAAGGGGCAATTTATAATTTCTGTAAGCTGTGCAGCACCCTCCCTTGCTCCCCGCCTGCCCCCCCTCCCCACCCCAGCTTCCCCTTCTCCTCTATCCCTCTGAGAATGTCAAATTTTCATTTTGGGTGAAATCAGTATTCATGTTTACATTATTATGACTGTGTAGCTACAGTTCACAGGGAGCCATATGTAGTATGAAGATGGTAGTTTCTTGTGCAACTTTGCATTTTTTTAGGATGACTGTTTCCCTTTCCCTCTTTGTTTTGTTTATATGAACCAATTACAGATGATTTTCCAAACTCCATGACAGAAATGAACATCTTGGAAATTTCCAACCTATACAGTGGTTGACTTGTTTTATTTTTGCGTGTATTTTTCAGACAGCCCTTCTGAGCCTCCAGCCTGCAGGTCTTGTCCAGACTGTTCTCTGCATATAGCATCCAGATTCACACACCATCTCCTACTTTTAGAGATCCCTTGCACCAGGATCCCACTTCATCCACTTTCTTGGGTTCTTCTCTGCTTTTCTTCAGTAACCTCTGGAGAAAGGGTGACTAGGAGGTAAGTTTTTGAAGACTTTGCTTATCTGACCATGTCTTGATTTTAGCCTCATATTTGATTGATATTGTGGCTGACTCTGGATTGGAAATCATTTCCCCTCAGAATTTTGAAAACATCGTTCCATTGTCTTCTGGCTTCCATTGTTGTTGAGACAGCAGATAGCACTCAGATCCACAGGTTTGTTTGTGACCTGCTTATTTATTTTGGAAGTTGTTAGTATTTCTCTCCATTTCTTTGTTCTACGGGTCATGATGATGTTTCTTGGAATGGTTTAAAAATTTTTTTTAAAGTTAATTTTTTAAGTTTAATTCATGGTGTCACATACTCGGAGGATCTGTTAAGTCTTGCAATCCATTCCTTCAGTTCTAGAGTAGTATCTTGTATTGTTTTTTGATAATTGAATTTTCTATTACCTTTATTTTGTTTTTCGGTAACTCTTGCTAGTTGGATGATAAACCTATTAGATTAATCCTTGAATTTTCTTATCTTATTTTCTACTTTCTTTTTTTTTAAATTTAGTTAACATATAATGTATTATTAGTTTCAGAGGTAGAATTTAGTGACTCATCAGTTGCATAAAACACCAAGTGTTCATTACATCACCTGCCCTCCTCAATGCCCATCATTCAATTACCCCATCCTCATACCCCTCCAGTAACCCTTAGTTTGTTCCCTAGAGTTAAGAGTTTCTTATGGTTTGCTTCCCTCTCTGTTTTTATATTATTTTATTTCTATTGTTTTTTTGAAAATTTTAAAAAGTAATTGCTACACTCTACGTGGGGCTTGAACCCACAACCCTGAAGTCAAGTCATATGCTTTACTGACTGAGCCATCCATGTGCTCCTGTCTTTCTGTTTTTTTAATGGAGATTTTTTCCCCTATTTTTCAAATATTCTATTGGTGAAAACGATTTCTGCTATCCTATTTTGATTTCAAAGAATTTTTTTCTGAATGCTCATTTTATGGCCCTCTTGTTCTCATTTTATGAAATGCAGTATCTTCTAATTTTTGTATGGGTATGAAAATACATACATTGTGTATATATTTTTCTTTTCTTTCCTGCCATCTCTTTGTTTTGTTTTTGTTTTTTGAAATTCTTTTATTTCCTGTTTGCTCTGATGTGACTTTCAGTTAGATAGTTTTCTGCAATGCCTTGTGCTCTTTGGCTCTCCACACATATCTAAGAGTGAGCCACCACCAGATAACCCCTGGTAGCACTTTGTGCCTGGGGGAGGCTTGATGACCAGTGGGCCTCAGTATAGGGTGACAGAGTGGGTTAACTGGGCTATTTCCTTTTTTTTTTCTCCTCATCTCCTTTTTTAAAAATTTGAAATCAGGCCTTTTTCTTTTTCTTTCTTTTTTCTTTCTTTCTTTTCTTTTCTTTTCTTTTCTTTTCTTTTCTCTTTCTTTCTTTCTTTCTTTCTTTCTTTCTTTCTTTCTTTCTTTCTTTCTTTCTTTCTTTCTTTCTTTCTTTCTTCTTTCTTTTCTCTCTTTCAGTTCAATTTGCCAACATATAGCATAACACCTAATGCTCATCCCATCAAGTGCCCCCTTCAGTGCCCATCACCCAGTTACCCCATCCCCCTGCCCACCTCCCTTTCCACCACCCCTTGTTCGTTTCTCAGTTAGGAGTATCTCATGTTCTGTCTCCCTCTCTGATATTTCCCACTCATTTTCTCTCCTTTCCCCTTTAATCCCTTTCACTATTTTTTTTATATTCCCCGAATGAATGAGACCATATAATGTTTGTCCTTCTCCGATCGACTTACTTCACTCAGCAGAATACCCTCCAGTTCCATCCACGTTGAAGCAAATGGTGGGTATTCATCTCTTCTGATGGCTGAGTAATATTCCATTGTATACATAAACCACATCTTCTTTATCCATTCATCTGTTGATGGACACCGAGGCTCCTTCCACAGTTTGGCCACTGTGGACATTGCTGCTATAAACATCGGGGTGCAGGTGTCCTGCCATTTCACTGCATCTGTATCTTTGGGGTAAATCCCCAGCAGTGCAATTGCTGGGTCTTAGGGCAGGTCTATTTTTAACTCTTTGAGGAACCTCCACACAATTTTCCAGAGTGGCTGCACCAGTTCACATTCCCACCAACAGTGTATGAGGGTTCCCTTTTCTCCACATCCTCTCCAACATTGGTTGTTTCCTGCCTTGTTAATTTTCCCCATTTTCACTGGTGTGAGGTGGTATCTCATCGTGGTTTTGATTTGTATTTCCCTGATGGCCAGTGATGCGGAGCATTTTCTCATGTGCTTGTTGGCCACGTGTATGTCTTCTTTACTGAAATTTTGGTTCATGTCTTTTGCCCATTTCATGATTGGATTGTTTGTTTCTTGGCTGTTGAGTTTAATACGTTCTTTATAGATCTTGGATATTAGCCCTTTATCTGCTAGGTCATTTTCAAATATCTTCTCCCATTCTGTAGGTTGTCTTTTAGTTTTGTTGACTGTTTCTTTTGCTGTGCAGAAGCTTTTTGTCTTGATTAACTCCCAATAACTAATTTTTGCTTTTGTTTCCCTTGCCTTCATAGATGTATCTTGCAAGAAGTTGCTGTGGCCAAGTTCAAAAAGGGTGTTGCCTGTGTTCTCCTCTAGGATTTTGGTGGATTCTTGTCTCACATTTAGATCTTTCATCCATTTTGAGTTTATCTTTGTGTATGGTGTAAGAGAATGGTCTAGTTTCATTCTTCTGCATGTGGATGTCCAATTTTCCCAGCACCATTTATTGAAGACACTGTCCTTTTTCCAGTGGATAGTCTTTCCTGCTTTGTTGAATATTAGTTGACTGTAGAGTTGAGGGCCCATTTATGGATTCTCTATTCTGTTCCATTGATCTATGTGTCTGTTTTTGTGAACTTGGCTATTTCCATATGGGATTCCCTAATAACAATATCTTTAGGTCTTTTCTCTTGGGGTGGCCATTTTCTCAAAAGAGAAATCCTCCTATTAGCTAGCTGCCTGAAGGAGGTGTATAGGTTTGTCTGAGAACTTCTAGAAGTGTTCAGTGGGAGAAGGTGGCATACATCTTTACCATTCAGTGTATAGACATCTGTATTCCCTGTTTTTAATATGGTCCCTCATCCCCATGCTCAGCTGTGTCTGCCATACCTGAGTCCAGAATCTCTTTGACCCCAAATCTCATTGAGTTGAGCAAGTTGACACCCTCCAACCCCCAATCTTGCTAGGAGGCGGGAGTAGGATTCCTAGGTCTTATGCTGATTTTCCAAGAGTCCTCCAGCATTTAGCCCCGCCTATGCCTCAGAGGTATTTGGTGCTGCTTGAATCCCTAGGCCTTTTCTGTGTTCTGAATGGGTGTCTCTTATAATCTTGGCCTCTGTTCTCCAGCTCTAAATAACCTCCCAAATTCCCACTGCCAGATCTCATCACTTTAGGGGTTAGGATTTCAACACATGAATGGGGACACAAGCATTCAGATAATAGCAAATTGTTTGAATACTTGTTACACCACTTTGCAAATCAAAAACACTTAAAAGGTATCCAATAAAAAGTCTCCCTGTAACTCCTCCTCTATCTGCTCAATAGTAGGACTTTATTCTTCCAGAATATTTTTAAAAAATATTTTATTTTTTTAAAAAAGATTTTATTTATTTATTCATGAGAGATACAGAGACACAGGCAGAGAGAGAAGCAGGCCCCATGCAGGGAGCCCGACGTGGGACTCCCAGGTCTCCAGGATCACACCCCAGGCTAAAGGCGGCACTAAACCACTAAACCACCAGGGCTGCCCCAAGATTTGATTTGATTTGATTTGATTTGATTTGATTTGATTTGATTTTATTTTATTTTATTTTATTTTATTTTATTTTATTTATTTTATTTTATTTTTTATTTTTTTTTTTATTCATGATGGGCACACAGTGAGAGAGAGAGAGGCAGAGACACAGGCAGAGGGAGAAGCAGGCTCCATGCACCGGGAGCCTGATGTGGGATTCGATCCCGGATCTCCGGGATCGCGCCCTGGGCCAAAGGCAGGTGCCAAACCGCTGCGCCACCCAGGGATCCCAGATTTCATTTTTTTAAAGTAATCTTTACACCCCCCATGTGGGACTTAAAATGAGAATTCTGAGATGGAGAGTCACACGCTCCACCAACTAAGCCAGCCAGGTGCCCTCTTCTAGAATCTTTTTATATAATGCATATTAAAGCAAATATGAATGTGTGGTTTATCTACCCCATGCCCACTTTTTTTTTTTTTTTTAACAAATGATGGCATACGTTAAGCATTTTTGGATACTGCTTTTTTTCCTTCACCTATCAAAATATTTTGATATACGAAGTACATCCATAATATTTTATAGTTGTATCATATTATGTTATATGCCTGTAATCTAATATGTTGAACCAATTGTCTCTTGATGGACAGTTTGGTTGTTTCTCATATTTGCTAACATAATACATTCTACAAATTTGTTAGGATGAATTCCCAGAATTGGAACTGCTGAGGAAAAGGGACATGTCTTTGTGACCTTGACAGATGCTGCCAGTTGCCCTCCCTGGGGGTTTGTACCAGTTTCTCCCACCAGCAACGCATAAAGGGCCCGTTTTCCATACACTGACAGAGTATGTTCTCAACTTTTTGGATTCTTGCCAATCTCATAGGTGAAAAATGGTCCTTGTCTCTCTATTTAAGAGCTAAGAAATCATTCCCAGGGGCTTCTCCAGCAGGCTTGTTCTCCTGAGCAATGTCTCCTTGATCAGAATTTTGTAATATGCCTCTTCCTAAGCTTGTCATTGGCAAAAGGAATGAAAGGACTAATTGGTTTAAGGTTAATCCAGATTAACATCCTGTGGTGGGACTGGGATAGGGGCCAGCCTTCCCGCTGCCTGGGAGCCTGGATTACACCTGCTTCTGTTAGCAAGGTGGATGGGACTGATGCTATTAGAAGGCACCCAGCAGTGTCTGGGGCCATGTCCCTGGTGCACCCTCCTGCTAGAGGGCTTGCCTGACACCTGTGCCTCCAAGGTCAGGCAAGGCTGCTTCTAGGAGTCCTCATTTTCATGTGCTCATTGTTGCTTGGCTGCCTGGGGTGGGAGGATGCTCTGTGCTTGTGGAAAGGGCCTGATCTCTGATCAGATCCAGTATACTGGTTGCATAAGCCAGGCTAGAGAAGCATCTAGGCTCTAGCATTGAAAGCCCTGGGTTCAAATGTCCCTCTACAATGTACTAGCCATGTGACCACTTAGCCTCTCTGAGCTTCAATTTTGTCTGTTATAAAACTGGGCCTGGAACTTCTATGATAGTGGCCCTAGGGTGGTAAAGAAGTATGAATATCATGTGCCCAGCCCAAAGCCTGGCCCACGGGGAGTATTCAGCAGAGGACTGTCCTTATTCAGGTCTCCTGTCTCCTAGAAGGCAGGAAAGAATATCACACCAGTTGTGGCCTTGGATCTTGAGCTTGGTTGTCCCTCTGTCCCCAGGCTCAGCACACAGCTAGAGCCTCAAAAAAGGTGCTCAATCTATGCTTGTTGAAGGAATCTGAGAACAGCAATAAATTAGTACAGAAGCCATCACTACATATCCTAATAGTATTTGGCCTTCTCAGCCATGTTGAGGCAAAATTTCCCTTGATAGGATCTGTATTGAATCATTTACACACGCCGTGCTGCCTGATGACGTGCACTGTTTATCTACAGCATCAGCTTCATATTGATTTATCAATGCCCATTTTGCATGAGGATCAATGGCTTAATTGCATCTCGGCAGACATGGGGATACAATCCGTGTGCCATTTGGAGCACAACCCCGAGTCGAGAGCCTGCTGAAGCTTCTGTTTGCTCCTTGTGAGTTTGCCTACACGTGGTGCTGCTCTAGTGGACAGTCCCCGAGGCCTGAGTGACCAGCCGTCATCGCTGCTGGCAGAGGTCAGGGAGACCAGGTGGGGTGTGTGTGAAGGTATCCAACTGGATGAAGAGGATTCACTCTTATGGGAAGGGCAGTGGGTGGGAGATGCCTGCAGCTGGTGTGGGCTCTGCTCCCATGACCCTTCCTGGGATGTGTGTTACCCCTTTTAGCCCCTCTGCTCATTTCTCCTGTAGACGGAGCACCTCAGAGCAAGGGTATGTTCTGGTTGGTCTGTCTCCCCAGGATCTGCCGCACACGTATAGGGCTCGAGGAAGTCTGGCTGAGGGCTTGAGGGTAAAGTGCACCTTTCCCTGGGTCTCCCTGCTGCGCTTCCAGGTGGTGTGGGGGCTGATGAGCGCAGGTGGCGGGGCTCGGGCAGTAGGTGGCGCTCCGTCTAAGTCTGCGATCCGGGTCTGGGAGGAAAGGCGGTCAGAGCTTCGGAATTCACCCGACTTTAAAATTAAACAGAAAATGATGATTAAGCATTTTAAACTTTTTTTAACTCTTGAAGTGATATTGAAAAGCTTTGTGTTATGAATGTCATGGAATTGCAATCAATCAACTAAGATAATGTCCACTTATTAAGCCCCTACTAAGTGCCAGATATGGTATTAGCATATTAATCCTGAAGGGAGTACTCTTCCTTGTGTAACATGTCCCCCTGACTAATCTATCTGTATTACTTACCTTTTAGAGGAATACATTGATGAATTGCTCTATTAAAAGAGAATAAAGGTATTTAAAGTCTTTAATGGGAGAGGAATCGCAAAGGAGTTTTTAAGGCTTAGAATTGTGTAGAACGTCAGCACATTATGTTAATTTTTTTCCAGAGGCTGAACAGCATAGAGGAGGGGGAAAAATCAACTTGTTATCATCTTGTTGCACAACCTGGGTAATCTTTGTCTCATCAATGCTAACAAATATACCACTAATAGCAGTTTGTGTTTGTAACAGTGAGATATGCTTCTCTGGAAAATATTATCAGCACTTAAATTATCTTACAGATCACACTCTGGCTTAACAGAGGGTCTTAGTGAAAATATGATAGCAGGTTGCAGCCAATGGGCTCTCTATTTTTGGGTGGGACTGTGGGCTGCTAAAGTCCCAGGCATCTCCTCTCCACCTGGGGGAACCTGGGGGAGCTGACGGGGTCTGTGTGAGTGGAAGTGGTGTCACCTTCTGTGGGACAGGCAGAGTGAGGGGTGGCTGTCAGCAAACTCCCGGCTTGGTCCTGCTCGATGTGTCTGTGTCTGGTCCCTGCTCTTGCCTCAATACCAGCGCAGTGCCTGGCACACCTACGGGCCTCAGCAATCCTGGAGGACCCAAGTGTTTAAAACTACAGAAGATGTGGGCAGAGAGGTGTGACTAGACAAGGTGCCATTCAGGGGCCCAGTCGGCACTTTTCTGTGTGCCTGGGCTACCTCTTGAAGCCACGGGCCGGAAGGAGCCCAGGTTCAGGCACATCTGAGGGCAGGAGAGCTCTGTGGTCTGAGGAAGCTGGTGACTGCAGTTGGTATGGTGGGGCAGGACATGAAGAGGAGGAGGACAGGCTTTCTGGCAGGAGGAGGAGGGCATAAGCAAGACTCTGAGCAACCATGAGGTTGGGGGTGTCTGGGCCAAGGGGCAGGGCAGGGCAGGGTGGGGAGGCACCTGGCTCCATGTGTCCCCAGGCTTCTAAACCCTAGGGGCACCTAGCCCAAGACCCACTTGCCATTCTTTTTGTCCTTGGAGAAGGAGTGGGGCTTTTCTGTGCCCACAGATCCTATTCCAGTTCCGAAAGAGTCATTCTCCATCTGCAGCATGAGGGGCAATATCAGGGAAATTTCAGGAACCTGCGGCCCCCCAGACGGTGATTCTGTGAGCCTGTTTTCCCTGCAGTGCTCACCTGGTCTGTGGGGGTGCTGGTCAGGCAGGGTGCTGCCCCCAGAAGCTCACAGTCCCGTGAGGAAATAATCAGCACATGGGGTATCATGGTTCACACCAGAGCCTTGGTGTCAGCATCTGTGTCCCCTGGCCAAGTGTAGAGCCTGGGCCACAGCCAGTCCTGGTCTTGGTCTGAAGAGTCCAGGGGACATTCCTGACCAAGGTTGGGGGCTGCAGCAGGGCCGTTTCATGCTTCAGGTATGAAGAGGCTGGTAAATAGGAGGGCATTGTGGGTGGATGCAGTGGCAAGTGCTCAAGGCTCAGAGGTCCTGGGTGCCCAGGCTGTCCAAAGTATGGGCTGCAGGAGAGGGGGCAGTGCCTTTGAGGCCAGATCACGAGGGCCTGGTTGCCACAGTGAGGTGCCTACAAGTGTTCGTCCTCTGCTTTCCTGCTTGGGGACCTAAGCAGGCTGTGCCCAAGTGGGGTGGGATCCTAAGGGCAGAACTACAGAGACCCCCAAGGCCACAGCGACCCCTCTCCTGGCTGGCTGGGTGGGCCTAAGAACTGTTTAGGGGGCAAGGGGCTCCTGTCTGCAGCTCAAAGCCAGGAAGAGGCCTGGCCTCTTGGCTTGCAGGCAGCAAAAGTGACTCCAAACCTATTCTGGAAGGAAGAACAATCCATGGTCTAATGTGAGTCTCCTGCAGGGCCAGGGGCTGCTTGTTGGCCCATTGTGCCCCTTGGTCTGGGCTGGCGCTGAGGCTGCTGGGGAGGAGGCTAGAATGTGGCAGCCTCTAGGCCCAGGCAGCCCTACACTGTGCTGCGGCTTCATAGATGTGCTGCATCTGCATGAGGGCTCTTACTCAGCTTCCACAGACATCCCGGAGTCGGCCACAGGAGATGTCATGAGCTCCAGGGCTGGTCGGGGTTAGGCCCTGAGAAAGGGTCCTTTGGGTGGCAGGAGGCTCCAGGCCCTGCCCAGCCCCCCTGTGTGCAGCGTCAGGTGTTCTGAGGGCAGAGGTGGGAAGGCAATGATGGAGCTCTGTTCTTGGCTTACAATGATGAGCCTGAATGCCCTGCATCTGTCCTGTGCCACCGGAGGTGGTTTTCCTCTGGGCACTGCAGTCAGAGGAATACCCAGGATGGGATGATGCCTTCAGGGAGAGGCCTGAGAAAAACAACCATTTACTATGCAAGGGAACAGGGGAGGGGCCCCAGATGAGCAAAGGGGAGAGAGCAATGGTTAGTGCTTAGCCTGAGAACAGAACTGGGAACAGCCATTTTTGTCTGAGTGACAGCATCTGAAAGTCCCCATGGGGGTACCCCAGGCCCTTCTGCTCTGGCTCTGGCCATTCTGCCCTCCTCCCCTCGCCCCCAGGTCTTCCACTGCCTCCACTCCCCTTCCCTGGCACCAAGCCCTTTGTCAGGAAATCTGTCCTGGCTCTCCAGAGCAGAGGGGCTCCGCCAGTGCCTTCTGGACTCCGGGCTCACCTTGTTCCCTGCATAGGAGGCTCTTTGCACCTGTCTCTCTGCTTCTTGCTGGTTGGGTCTCTGGGGGTTGGGACCCCACCTAAATGGGCAGTGTGGTCGCATCTTGATTCTTACCTTGGTTGCATCTGCAAAGACCTGATTTCTAAACAAGATGACATTCTGAGGTTCTGGGTAGTTGTGAATTTTGGGAGGACCCATTCAACCCATTGCAAAGAGGGGCCCTTGTTTGTTTATATTTTTCTTATTTTTAAAAGATTTTTATTCATTTATGCATGAGAGACACAGTGAGGGGCAGAGACACAGGCAGAGTGGGAAGCATGCTCCCTACAGGGAGCCCAATGAGGGACTCAATCCCAGGACCCCCGGATCACGCCCTGAGCCAAAGTCAGACAGATGCTCAACCACTGAGCCGCCCAGGTGCCCCCGTTTATATTTCTAAGTCTCTTTCTGAGGTGGTAATTATCCTATGAGCCCAGTTACCAGTGTTTTCAGAACCAGGCAGGGGAAAGGGGCTGGGATCACTTGGTAGGTAGGCTCCTACTTCATTTATTTTCATTATGGGCCTTCCACTCAACTAGGGGGCACAGAGAGAAGACCTTCAACCTGCCAGCTTTCTGCACAGTGTGCCGTGCAGTCCCTGGCTGTGTAAGCCACGCAAGGGTGGTGGTGTGGATCTTGTTGTTTTTATATAGATTTTCAGGCAGTCCTCCTGGTTTGAGTGCCACCTTCACTCCTACTCTCAGCAGTGCCTGGACCCTCAAACTCCAGGACCTATGTAGCGTTGAGGATGTGCAAATCCACTGCTTTAGGCTTTCCCTGCTGCTGGCTTAGACCTGGTTTTCTCTGGTCCTCTGTGTCACTTACCATCTGGTTTCCAGCTTCCCAAATTTTGATGCTATTTGTCTTCTATTTGGTTTATACCTTTGTGGGTATTATCCCTTTACTGTCACTCTATTAAAATCCATCAGTGGACTCTGATCACATTTAGAAGGATGCTTAGAGTCTGCCCATGGCCAGCTTCCCAGCCTGGGCTTCCTTATACATCAGACACCAGCCCTTCCGTGTTCTGAGTTCAATCTTCAGAACAACCATCCTAGAGCTCTCGCCCCTTTGTCTTTTTATCACACTCATGGACAGGAACAGGCTTCCGTGCAGGGCTCTCTGTTCAGCTGAGGAAAGCAGATACACGGCCATGAGCTCCTTTTGATGTTTCCTCTCCTCTTCTCCTACTTCTGCTAATTTCTTTTCTTTTCTCCCCTTTTCTCTTGGAGTCTGACCAACAGAGCCTGGAGCTTTCTGGAAGGTTTCCTGGGGAGACTGGGGGATGGAGCCCTCCTCACTGAGGCTTTAAAAGGAGGCCACACAACGTCTTTGAGTTCAGGTTTCTATTACGCGTGTAGAATGTAGAAGCTGGTGATCATCTATGAAAATTCAATAAACCTTGAAAACAGCATCAGAGTTGATATCTGTAATTTAAAATAATGGATACTAAGAAATTGTTTCTCATTTATCTCTACTGCTGAGATTGTGGCATGAAAGAGACTTCATTAGGCGTAGGTTTTTTTTTTTTTTTTTTTTTTGAAGAAAAAATAGTGTCATTTATCTCCATCAATGATGGATGCAGGAGGTAGCTGATGAGGCTGATAAAACCCAATCAACAAAAGCCTTGGTTCTTTCGCAGTTTGGGATAACAGAATGGAGCCACAAAAATCACAGTGGGAGAGGCATGGAAACTTAAAGTCTTGTTCTGATGTAAAAGTACCACTTTGATTTGTTAGGCAGCACACCTGGCCCGAAGCATTGTTCAGAAATTAGGGGAGGAGGAGGGGGTTGAAACATGATTTAGCCTCAGGTTGCATGTGGTCAGAACCTCTTCTTCCTCCAATGTTCCTCTTTACATTCCAGGAGCATTGAGCTGAAGCTGGAGTGCCTATGAAGGTACCAATGCTCAGCTCCCAGGGTGGGCTGTGATTGGCTGGAGAGATGCCTGAAGGGTGTGTGTAGGTATGTGCGTGTGTCTATGCATGTGTGTGCGAGCATGTGTCTGTGTCATGTGCAGGCTTCTCCCTAATGAGTCAGGAGGCAGCATTTCTCTTTTTGTAATATTTCCACTCCGAAATAAAAAATCTCAGAGTCCAGTTCCTGCAAGTGACCAACTGGCGAGAGGAAGACCATGCGTGTGAGGGGGATTGATCAATTCCCCTTTTAGGAAAAAGAGTACTCAACATGCCAACTTAAACTCTTTCACAGTCCCTGCTCGGCTGGAGGTGGAGGGCAAGGCCTGAAACTGAGTCCAAACCCACAGGGGCCCTGGAAGGGGAGGTTCCACTGAAGCCACCAAGTCTGGATTGTGTGATGGTTTGAGCAGATGCTGCTTTTGTGCTGAGTGCCAGGCATGGTGCTTCCCAGAGCCATGTGGGTGTGACAGTGATGCCAGATGATCCGGGGCACCTGTAACCCTGCGGGCACCCAACTAGCAGAGCTTCACAGAGCGGTATCCTACCTTGTGACCTCTTGCCCTCCTCCACGTTTCACTCCCACCTCCCCTTCTGTCTGGGGGCACACGCTGCTTGTACTTCTGATGTATTTTAGATGCAGGGCACGTGTGTGAGCCTCTCTTCCCCTATGTGCACATGCGCACCTGTGTGCATGCACACACATACCCACCCCCCTTCTTGAAAGAGGAAGCCTACATCCAGCTACAGAGCCAGGGACATCCTACTGTTAGGACACGGATCAAAGAATGCTAATTGATCAAATATTAAATGCCATTTAAACGCTGCACTGAATAATTTACCTTTTCTCATGTGAGCAACTTTGCAGCAACTGAAATAGGAAGCGGGAGTTTTCATGCTGATAACGGTGTTAGCAGGGGAGGGGAGGAGATGTTTGTTTTCCCGAAGTGTTGTGAAATGTGTGAGAACCAAAGTTTTCACTTATTAAATTCAGCCCTGTAGGAATATGGTGTCAAGGTTTTCCATCTCGACGTGATTTTTAAAGAATCAGGTGATGGGGATATGGAGGGTATGGAGAGGAGGAGGTGGTGAAATCCTTGCTAGGAGTGACCACTGATGCGGCCAGGGACGCTCTGCCTGGAGATGAGGAGTGCAGAGAATAAGGGGAACCCCACTGCCGTAGGTTGGAGTATAGACCCCCAAGATATCCTCGTTCTCATCCTAGGGGGGCTGGAGCACATTCTCCCACCCAGCAAGGAACATTGCGGAAGTGATTCAGGTCGTTCAAGGCAGGGAAGTTGAAGTGTATTATCCAGGTGGACCCAAGGAAATCACGAAGGTCCCTTAAGAGACAGCGGGGGGTTCAGAGTCAGAGAAGGAGGCATGCTAGTAGAAGCAGGGTTTGGGGTGATGCCACCATGAGCCAAGGAATATAGGCAGCCTCCAGGAGCTGGAGAGGGCAAGGAATGGTTGTCTAGGGCCTCCAGAAGGAGCACAGTTCTGCTAACACTTAGCTCTTAGCCTTGTGTAATCCGTTTTGCTCTTCTGACTTGCCGAAGTATAAGGTAATAAACTTGCGTTGTTTGAAGCCACTAAATTGATGGTAATTTGTTACAGCAGCAACGGGAAACTAATACATATATACCTTTGACTGTCTCCCTGCATCTTGCTGTGTCTCAAAAATAACACCCCACATCTAGTCCTTTGGGGGCAGATATTTGTTACTATAATTACTGTTGGTAGCATCTGGAAGCACTTACTACGCGCCATGCTCTGTAGCAAGAGCTCTTCTTGCATTAGCCTATTTAGTCATCATGTCAAGCCCATGGTCAGAAACCATTGCCATCCACACCATTTTAGTTATCCACTGCTACCCAACAAATTACAGTTCAAAGCCCAAACATTTATTATCTCCCAGTTTCTGTGAGTCAGGATTCTGGGAAAAGCTTAGCTTGTTGTTCTGGCTCAGGATCTGTCATGAAACTCTCGTCACCTGCTGTCAAGGTGTCCACTGGGCTCTGGTCATTGCAAGGCTTGACTGGGGGGCGAATCCATATCCCAGCTCACTCATGTGATGATTGGCGGCCCCCAGGCTCTCTATTGTTGGCTGGAGGCTCCAGTTCATTCTCCACATTCTCCAGTAGCCCTCTGTGAGGGTTGTTCACAGCATGGCAGCTTCTTTCTCCCCAGAGTAAGGGATGAGAGAATGGGACGGAGGGAGAGAAAAGGTGGGGTGGGGGAGGCAGAGAGGTGAGTGAGAACCCAAGATGGAAGCCTTGGTCTTTCTCTCACTTAGTCTCAGAAGGGACATTCTATCACTTCCACTGTATTCTGTTCATTCGAAGCCAGGAATGAGATCAGCCACACTCAAGGAGAGGGGATCTCACAGGGGTGTGAAATCAAGAGATAGAGATCATTGGCAACCCTTTTAGAAACTGCCTACCATCCCCACTTTGCAGATGGGATAACTAAAGTCCAGAGAGGTTAAGCTTGTAGAAGCTAGAGCTGGGATTGGAATCCAGCTCTGAGCTCAGAGCCCATGTTCTTAACCTTCAAGCTGTCATGTTTCTCAGCAGCCGGAGTGTGTAACTATTCCTTCCTGTGTTATTAAACACTCCTGCCACCTTCACATCTCATATTAAGGTCTCTCCTTAGGGTGCCCTTGGCCCTCAAGGATACCTGAGACCTAGCATGGACCACCATGTACTGCCGTGTTTGGTTTATTGTCTGTCTGTCCTGCTGGATGAGATGGGGAGCCGAGTGCCAGGTGGATGCCTCTTTGAATGAATGGAGAATGAAAAGCAGGAAGGTTCAAAGAAAGAAAGGAGTCCTGGCAACATGGGGCCACCGAGTGAAGGGTTTGCTGTGATGGGGGGACTGCGCATGGACCTCTGTTTCTGTTTGGTGAGCTCTCTGTGTGAGCTTCCCCTGGGGCCACAGAAGCTTGCCTCTCCACCAGCCCTTCGTCTGTCTGGTACCACGTCTGTGGATGCCTCAGCGGGGTGGGAGGAGGGGGCAGTGTTGTGGGGCTAGTGAGCCATGAAGGGCTTGTCCTGGGGAGGAAGAGGATACAAGGCCCTGTGGTGGTGTTTGTTAGACATCTCAGGTATGTCCTTCCCATTTCCTTTTGGGAGGACAAGAGAGAGGAACAAAGGGAACAAAGCTCAGGGATCTCTAGAAGGTCACATCTTCCCACAGTAGGGAGGGGACTTCTTCCTCATTGATTCAGCACCGATGCCTTGATGCCTTCTTCCTTAATGTCATTTGTTGGGAACTTTTAGGCCAGTGGTTATCAAAGTGTGGTCTCTGGACCAGCAGCAACATTAGTTGGAACTTGTCAGAAATGAAAATTCTCAGCCCTCCCATCCCATACCTTCTGGATCAGAAACTTTGGGGATGGGGCTGAGCATTCTGTGACTTAGCAAGCCCTCTTGGTGATACTGATGCGTGATAAAATGGGAGACACGTGCTCTAGGCCCTTAAAAACCCTTTCATAGCTTTTGTATTTCTTAAAATAGAAATTACCCTAAGTGCAAATCTTCACTATATGAAGGTATTGGAAAACCCAGGAAAACAATGGGACGTCTAAAATTACCCAGAGATTAGTATTAACTTACTGGTGTGTGTCACTTCATCGTTACAGGATTAGGTGCATACTGATAAATGCACCATTTAATAAAGTTGAGATTTTACTATAAATATTGCTTTGTATACTGCTTTTTAAACAATTCTCCATGTCCTCAACACGTGTCCATGGCATCACTCCTTCACAGCTGCATACTGTTCCATTGTGGGAATGTACCATCACTAATCCGTCCCTGGGACTGACGCATCCGCTGACGTTCGCTGTGAACTCTGCTCAGATATAGCCACCGTGTAAACAGATGGTGGGCAAAATCAGTGAATTTCTTCATGTCTCTGTCCCTCGGAGGCTGGGAGCAGTGGGGAAGCTCGTGAGAATACAAGGATGGAGGCCTGGACACAACCATGGCAGTGAAGAGAAAGGGACAGATGAAAGGACAGATGCCACGATTTCAGCGAGTGCCCAGAGCGGGTTTTGGGGAAGAGGGAGGCAGAAATTCAGAGTCTGTGTGAGCCAGAACGCACTGTGATAGGAACACATCTGATGCTAGTTTTGCTTGGGGAATAAGCCCTCCCAAAACAAAGCCTCTCTTTATATGCACAGAAAAATGTGTGGAAGGCCATAAACCAAAATGTTAATGTAATTTCTGAGTGGTGATGTTATGAGATATTTTCATTTTCTTCTTATTGCTTATCTATATTTTCTGAATTTTCCATAATGAGCATCCATTACTCTTGTAATAAAAACAATGAAAAGAAGACAAGAGGAGTCGGGAGGAACAGTTAGTTGACTGGGGCAGAAGATGCTGGAAGGTTCTTTTTGGTTGTGCTGGGTGATGGCTCCATGGGTGCTTAGAAGGGGAAGCAGGTCAGGATTGAAGGAGTGAGTTTGTGAATTTTTTCTAAGTGCCCAGGATGTCAAGGGCCTGACAGGGCATTCTAAGGCTGGGATAGGGCCATTGACCTCCTGTTAGTGGATCAAAAGACCCTGACTGGCTCAGAGAAAGTTCTGGCAGGGAGGGGCTCTGTGGCCAGTGCAGTGAACTCCCAAGCCTGGCATGAGCATGTGTGTGCGTGTGCATGTGTGTGCGTGTGTGTGCACGGAGGAGGGCATGGAGACCAGCCCTGATTGGGTCTCTGCTGATCCTGGGGAGGGCCTTGGTGGTCAGGAAGGCATCTGAGCCCGGAATCCTCTTCCAGGTGAGGCTGATCAGGAGGGAGTCAGGACTATTAGCCTCTCCCTCGCTTGGGCCTTGACTCCTCACAATGCCCTGTGGAAGGAGCCCCGAGAGACAGCACTCAAACGAGTTTCAGTGACATCTCATCAGATGCCGAAGGGGCTGTGCTGGTTTTTTTTTTTTTTTTTTTATTCATTACTTAAAAAAATTTTTTTTTTTTTTTTAGTTCATTACTTCCAATTATGAAAGGGGTTTTGTGGGTTTTTGTCTTCAACCTAATTGAACCATTTGCCCCCCTTGTCTCCTCCGTGCAAAGCATCTTCACCCTTCGGTGCAGAAAACACTAGAGAAACCTTTTTTCATTTGAAGGAAACATTTCTCCTTGAAGGGCACGGGGGAATCGAAGAACACTGCTGGGCTTGGTTGGGGCGGGTGGGGGTGGAGTGGGCCGAAGCTGAGGCTGCAAAGGCTAACATTCCTGGGGTCCCTTGAGATCTGATGCCAAATCCTAGAATGCCCGAGTCCTTCAAGGAGAATGCACGGGCTGCTTTGTTTGCCTGGGACCTGGAGGCTGCTCCACAGGGAAAGCTTTAGCAGGTTGATGGAGGGCCCGCTGGCTGGAGGGACGAGGGATTAGTTCTGAGACAGCAGATCTCTCCCTCTCTTCCCTCCCATCCTCCTGATAAGATTTCTGGGTTGGAAAAAAAAGTGATGATGGCTGGAGCTCATCCTTGACAGAGGCTTGGGGTTTGACCTTTCCAAAGGTTGCAGTACCAGTAGTGGCTGAGGGGCTGGGACGTGAGGGGCGGGGTGCTAGGAGACTTGGTGGGCTTCTGACACGGGCAGCTCAGCCTGCACTCGGGTCCCCCGTTTGCTTTGGGGTGTTCTTCCTACAGCAGTTCTGCGCAAGTCTGATTTCAGAAGCCATGCAATCCAGTGAGTGGCGAGCAGTGGGTCTGGGGAGTAGGGTGCCAGCTTCGCGAGGCCAGTGCTCCCAGGACCTGGGAGGCCGCGGTTCCTGCCCTGAGTGGGGGACCCCTCTGCTCTCTCCTTCGGCTGCAATGAGCTGGTGTGGGGACTTGTGTGACATCTCCCCAGACCAGAGCTCAAGTGGAGGTGGCCAGGCTAGGAGAAGGGAAGCTTGGAGAGTGTCTTGACCAAGTGGGTTTGGGGTCTTTGATTACTTTGTTCACTGACTTGTTTGGATGTGAAGGAAGATGGGGAGAAGGGGCGTAGGAGGAACAGTCTGCTATTCTGGTGTGGCTGAGGGAGACAAGGTGGGGATTGCTCTGGGGTCCTGTCTCTGTCTGATTACAGAAGGTGGCTCTTAGGCTCTGCTCATGGAACCTGACCTTGGCTCCCTGTGACCTGTCTCCCTACCCCTGTCACATGTCCCTGGTGCCTTTTACCACCGAGGCACCATGAGATTTGCTGTGGGGTTGCACACATGAAGAGACTGTCCCTAATGGCCAGGAGTGGGCTGGTTAGCAAAGAAGATGTCCATGACTACCTAGGCTGCTAGCAGAGGGTAAGGAGGGCCTTAGGAGAGGTGCTTCAGGGTGGGCAGGAACTTTGAGTCAGGGAAGGCTTGAAGGCTGAGGAAGCACTTCTGGGTTCTATAGGATTTGACAGGGAGACCTTCTGAAAGTGTTCCAGGTTGGGGACTAGCAAGGGAGAAGACTTGGAGGTGGTAAGGGGAGCAGGAGTGGGGAGAGATTCAGGGCTGGAGCCAGGGGGAGTGAAGGGCAGAGATAAAGCTGGGGCATCAGAGGAGTCCCCTGAGAGGATAATGGGGAACCTTGAGTGCTATTCTAGCAAGTTTGGTCATCGGACCGAGGAAGAGGAGACCCTTGGGAGGTTTGTGAGTTTGTGAGTGCCTTTATTAGGGGTAGCTCCAAGATATAGCTCATTTGATAGACTGGCTACTGGGTCTGGGGCTGGTAGTGGGGTGAGGGAAGGAGCAGAAAGAGGTGCTTTGGCAGTAGCTTGGGGAATGGGTGCCCATTCCTGAGCATTGCTATGGAAGGCATGGCCAGTGATAAGTCACCTATATATGTCCCTAGTGCCCTGTCTTGTCTGGGCCTTAGCTTGAGAACTGGGGGGTCCTAGTCCTTAATGCCATTGTTAACTCTGTGCTGAGGGATTAGAGCCTCACCCCCCAGCCACAGCTGACACTGCTGGCTCCTCTCCTGTCTTGCAGGACAAGGAGCCTCCTGATTCCTTATCCTTGCCCGGATAGTGCTCAGCCTGGGCCCAGCCTGGAACTGTAAAGCCACCCCCTGCCAACCCATCCCTGTGCTCTGCTACCCCTGCCCACGGCCCCGAGTGTCAGGTGTCAACACCCCAAGAAAACGTCTGATGCTCTAAAGACCCTGCCAGAGAGAGGGTGAGCCCAAGCATGGCAGGGTGGTGGGGATGGGGGAGCCCAGGGCTGGCACTTGAGATGTGTCATTGTTTTATTAAAGTTTAAAATTTAATAAAACAAAATTTACGGGAGATGTTCCAGCTCCACATATATCATTTGGCTTCTCGCTGATGCAGCATGTTGGGCGCACAGCTGTGCTTCCCCATCTCTGGACATCAGAAACGGAAGACTTAGTGGTTACAGACGCCTCGTGGGGATAGGGGCTGGCTGGTGGCGAGGCTCACACTTGCTCTGGAGTGGGACAGAGTTGGGTGGAGGTCAGGCGGGCCAGGGGCACACCTTTGGTGCTATTGCTGAAGACCTCAGGCCTCCACTGGTGCACCTAATGTCTCTGTCTTCGCTGCAGCAGCTTGTCCTTGACCAGGTGTGGAGGACACACTTACAGCCTTTGAAGACTCACACGAAGGGAGTATAGCAGAGGAACCAAGGGATAGGTTGCAGAGCCGACGGCAGGATCGCAGCTCTGCTGGTTACTTGTGGTACTTGTTTCTGAGTATGGAGTTGGTACTCAGTAAATGCTAAATAAGTGGTCATTTCTTTTTCTTTTTATTCTCGACTAGATGCTGCTGGGCCTCAGGTCACAGCCCCACAGAGCCTTCATTGAAAAAGAGGAGGCAGGTTCATGGACACTGGAAATACTTAGAGGTATGCTAAGTACTGAGTGGAACTCGGTGTGTGTCTATGTAATCTGGGGAGGCTTCTAGGAGATTTTTTGACTTGGTCTTTTAGGGGACCAGGGAGGATTTCACTGGAAAGATCAAGAGAAACCTGACAAACACCATCTTAGCCAGGTGACCAAGGTCACCATCACTGGCGATGAAGCATGTTGACGGTGTGTACCCTGCCTGTGAGAAGCACCCTTTACCTCCCTCAAACCCACCGCTTCTGTCTGATCATGAGAAGAACTTCGGATATGTTCCTGTAGTGAGGCATCCTACAAAATCCCTGACTAATACCCCTCAAACCTGTGAAGGCTGCCAACAACCAGGAAATCCAAAGAAACTCTTAGCTGAGAGACTAAGGAAGTGGCTAAATGTCATGAGATATCTGGGTTGTGATTCTGGAATGGGAGAAGGACATCAGATGAAAACTAATAAAATCTGAGTAAAGTATGGACCTCAGTTAAGGAACAAAGGACCTAAGTTCATTTTCTCTGAAACAGAGCATCAAGGAAAAGCTGAGTGTATTCTTTTTTGGATTGCGGGGGAAGATGGGGGTGATGGGCAGTAGGGGGTATTCTTGGAGATTGAGCTTTAGCTAAGGGCTGGAGTTCCAGGCCTCACTGATGCTAATGCCAACGACGAGGACATTGACAATAGTAATATTAGCAACAGTGACTAACAAACCAGATGTTGGCTGACTAAGGCAGATGTCTATTGGCTTGGGCTCTGGCCTCCTTGGCTTACCTCTTAGAGCATGTTTCTCAGGCTGACAGCCCATCAGTAAGGCTTACTGACAGCTTACCCAGCACTGGGCAGGGCTCCTGACCTGCTGGAGGTCACAGCATGGTGGGGAGACAGGCTTCCGCACAGGTTGGGATGAGTGTTGTGGAAGGGAGCACCACCTTAGCCTTAGTGGGAGGATGGCAGAAGGGGAACCCCTCAGCTGGATGCTGAGGCTGAGAGTCATGAGCATGTGCACCGGCCTTCAGGAGAGGGTGACACTGAGGGTTGGCTGGGGGGCACCTGCGTAGAGGCCTCCCCTCCTTGGATGCAGTCATACCCCTGGAACTGAGCCTAGCTCCTCAAAGCAGCTGGGTGGCAACAGTTTTTTTAAAAATCAGAGAAACGATTACAGTTTGGCCCAGATTCCCAATGCAGAGGGCACAGCAAGGCATTTGCATGAAGGCCTTGGAGGGTCTGGAGCTCTCTGCTGTCATTTGTGGCTCTCCTTTTAATCACTATTTATTTTTAAATATCTGTCTAATGTATAATACAAGCTTAGGCTCTTGAGGCCTTCGTCTCCTCTTTCAGCTCTGTTTCTGAAATCCCATTTATGGAGGACAAATAGCTTTTGGGTACAAGAGTCTTTGCCTCTTCAAAGAGGCAGTTAGTGGGCTGTTCTCTCCTGACTGTCTATCTGCGGTTAGGGCAACAAAGTGAGATTATTTTAATTCCATTTAAACTCTCTGGAGGTCTGGCTGTCGAGGGAGGCAGCTGCTGTCTTTGTTGGCTTGTTTTCCTCCTAAGCGGTGTGTTTCTTAGGGTTGGGGCAGGGAGGGTAAGGAGATGGCACCAGCAGGGGGTCTGTCTCTGCCTCTTGGCCCCCATCAAGGGAGCTGGGCCTAGCATTTCTCTGAACTTCAAAGAATCTCTCAGCAGGATCTTTGTGGTAATGACTCAGGAGGTTATGTTTACAGAGTTTGAGTATTTGTGTATGTGAGTGCCCCAGGCCATGTGCTTGGCTGGATTTGTTAAAAAGCACACTCATTCTGTGGGTCACACTTAGTGGAGTACCAACTGGACCAGTCATTGGCCATACAGTGGGGTAGTAAATCCTAGGATGGGGGAAATATGGGGTATAGGTTGAGCTCTGAGGAGAGGTACCTGACCAGGTCAGGGAAGGCTCCCTGGAGGAAGTGGTACCTAGACTGAGCTCTGAAGGATGAGTCGAGGTTGTCTTGCTGATACTTTCTTCCTCCAGCAGAGAAGCATGGGGCATAAAGTCTGTCATGGGCTGATCTGCTACCTTGAGAGAAATGTTCTAAGGTGGGGATGTGCCCAGACCCATGCTGCTCAAAGAACTGTGAAGGGACAGTGAGGGGCTGCTGGCCTCAGAGTCTGCCTGGTGATGGGGTTGTCTCAGGCTGGTGGGGTGGGGGGTGACAGTGATCCTTATACTTAGATCCTTGGGACTAATTAGGAGACAAAATAGTTTGGGAACAAATGGTAGGTATCTCCCAGCAAGGAGGACTCAACCAAAAGGTGATATAGGGGGGCCTTCAGGGACCTCAAACTGTCTCTCCTGTGAGAACCCTCATCGGGGGATCATTGGCTGTGATGACGGGTCTCAGATTTGTAGCCAGGAGTGGGCTTGCTTCCTGGCTGGGGTTCGGAGGACTTCTGGGCACTTTCTCAGATGTGGAGATTGTGAAGCTCTGTGGGGTATGACGAGATAGTCCCTTGGCTTGGTGTCTGGAAGCCCCTGAGACACTGGTAGCAGGTTCACTGGCCCCTGGGAGAGCCAGGCCCTTGAGCCATGCGTGCAGCTGGGCCAGGCACTATGCCCTTTAGTGCCCCAAAGGGGGAGCCAGGGCCAAGCGGTTGGCCCACATGGTTCTGTTAGCGTGGCAGCTAACAAGTATTGGAAAGCTCAGGTCCTGGCTTAGGGATTTGTTGGGTTATATTGTCAGGTCTCTTAGCTTGGCTTTGCCTGTTTCTTCTTTAGTTTTAAAATCTTAAAATGTTGGTAACTGAGAGCGTATGTGCCATTCAGTGGTTTGCCAGGCGTAGGCTGGTATTTCAAATTTTGTGCCCCCAATGTACCCTGAACTCTGCAAAGTATCCCCCCATCCCCATCTCTCCCAGGTCCCTATTGGGCCTCAGAGATTCAGGATACAGAATAACCACCAGGGCCTGCCTTGCTGGTGACTTCTCAAAGCACTGGAAAAAGTCAGAGCAAAGGATGTGAAGATGAACCTAGCAGCAAGCACCTCAGAATAGCTCCTATGACAGCTTGGGATGGGTGGGCAGCACTAATTTTATCTGCCAGCATTTCCTCGATTCACATTGACAGCAAAAGGCCAGATCCTTCCTTCCTGGTGGTTTTGGAGTGGAGGTAGAGCTGCTACCTGCCTATCCAGCCCCCAGGCCACTCTGTGTGAGGGTAGAGATGCCCCTGTTAGAGCCCCTTGGAGGGCTCATGCCCTACCCTGGGTTGCTGGGCATTATTGCATGAAGATTCTCACCAGTTTTATGTTTTGCAGGGAAGTGAAAAGCTTCAGATCATCTTTTAGATGTTGTTGGCAAGCAGTAGAGCTGAGGTTCCTAGTCTGGACTTTCACTGCATTTAGCAAGTGTTTGATATTTCGCCACTGCAGTTGGACTAGATGTTGGGGAGAGGGTGGGCTGTGGTGCAGTGGGTGGTGGGAGGGGAAAGATCTCGAGAGAAGACCACAGCCCCGCTGGACAGGAGTGTGGTAATGACACTGACACCAACATTAGGGTCTGGAGCAGGTTGCAGAAAGGCTGACCCTGTGGGTCGTGCTCGCTGGAGCAAGCATCCCAGTCTGAATTTGGGGCCTCCAGCCAGTGTGGGACTGGGGGGTGTCCCAAACCCAGGCAGACTCCTCCCTGGTGGACTTGGCCACTGACAGCTGCCATGACCAGTAGACAAGAATTGATTAGCCAGAAAGTGCTGGAGGAAATCCACATTTTTCTTCTTAGTGATCAGGTCTTGCTCTCACTTATATTTTCTGTAAGATGAGCATCCAATGGGAAGAGAAATATGGTGGCACTCAAGCCTGTTTCCTCAGCCCAGGCATTAATAATTCACCCCCCTTTTTCTGTGTCTACACAGAGCTTCACCATATGACCTTGGTCATTCTTTAAAGGTGGCTTGGTCTTTCCTTTTGGGGATGGTGTTGAAGACCTCATTCTGTCTCTCCTTGATGGGGGAGGGACAGCCCTCCCCTAAATGTCATGACTCGGTGTCCTCAAGCAGGAAGGGTCTTTTTGGTCACCCTCCTGCCTTTGCCTTCCCTTGTAACATTTGGGCCCATGGGGTTGGCAATCCCTGGCCCCATGGATGTGCAGGGCCAGGCTGTCTGATGACCTTTTACGTTTTATAAACGAGGAGGCTGAGGCTCAGAGAAGAAAAGGAACTTGCCAGAGGTCACCCAGCCGGTGGGTGATGGAAGAGGGTGTTGAGCTCAAGGGTGTGATTCCAGAGGCTGCACTCTTAACCATTGTGCTATGCAGAACCCTTTAGGAGCTCAGAGGGAGGCAGGCAGCCCAGCCAAGGGGAAGGAGAGAAAGAGGCATCACCGGAAGCCTCCTTGCGCTCTGTTCTGGTTATCAATAACAAACCACCCACACTCCATGCTGTAAAACTACAGTCATCTTCTATTATCATCTTTCCTGGTTCTTGGGGGTGGACTGGGCTCATTTGTGGGTTCTTGTTCTGGGCCTCCCGTGTGGTTGGTTGCCTATGGCAGGTGGTGGCTGGTGGGGAGTCAATGCCTGGAAGGCTGCCTCACTTACCTGGCTGGTGTTGGAGGTTTTCCTACCAGCCAGGACGTCAGTGGAGACAGTGGCCTGTCTCCACAACCAGGGCTGTCCCACGCTTGGCAGCTGCATGGAGAGAAGGGTGGACCCGAGAAAGTCAGGTCGAGATGCATTGTCTTTTCTGATTTAGCCTGGGGAGCAAGTGAGCATCACTTCTGCTGGACTGTCTTCACTGGGTGTGAGTCGCTAAGACCAGGGAGGGGGGTATGTGTTCCCGCCTCTTCATGGTTGGGGGTGTGGGGGGTATTGAAGAATTTGCAGAGGGTTTCCCGTAAACCCAGGATGAGACCATGACTGGAAGGATCAGTAAGAAGGTGAGCAGAACAGGAGGGAAAGAGGGAAGGTGTCCCTGGCTGAGGGCAACATGAGAGCAAAGGTTTGGGAGGGATATGGGAGGGTGGAGGGGTGGAGAAGCCCCGGAGGGTGGACGCATCTGTGCAGGGGCGCTGGGAGGCTACAGCAGCAGAGTGGGTGTTAGCTGGAAGGGGGGGCCGCTCACGGCTGGCTGTTGTGGTTCAGTGCTCATGGGTCTATTTCCATATAGACCTCACCCTTAAAACAGAGCCGGTTTGGTGAATTCCTACCTGGGCCTTGAAAACACCGGGAGGCAGAGCAGGGCCCATTCCTTAGGCCTCAGGGCCCCTGGGCAGCAGCTCCAGGCTGGGAGGTTCACAGAGGCAGATCCCCTGCTGAGTCCCTGCGTTGGTGGTGCCTTGGGGGTCTGCGTGTGCTTTGCTCCCCCACTTCTGGTGTGGTCCTCCCTCCCACCCCTAGCTGGGTGTCCAGAACCAGTATGAGGGAATAGCCCAGTGGGCAATGGGGTTTGCTTTAACTGGGGGAGGGCAGATGAAAGGGAGGGGAGCTTCTGAGAAGCTGAAAATCACACCCTCTGGGTTGGCTGTGAATCCCTGCCGTTCAGACAAGAGTCTGCTCTGCACTGTGCTCACCCGTGAGGGGCTGCTCCTGTGCTCCTCCCTCCCTTGCACGTTTCTCAGTGCCAGAGCCAGATGCTTACGGACCTGCTTCTCCATTTGGCCAGGAGTGGAGGCTTGGGCTTAGGGAAGAGCTAGCAGCCCTCCAGGGCATGTAGGAGAAGGGGAGTGGGTACCGACCCATTGTCTATACACAGAGGCAGGTGTGTGTGTGTGTGGGGGGACTGCACCGCCTGGTGTAATGCCCTCTCCTTGTGTGTAAGTGGAATTTGTAAACATGCTGGACAGCACTCCAGTGATGATGTTACATGGTGTGATTC
Source organism: Canis lupus baileyi (assembly GCF_048164855.1). NCBI lineage: Eukaryota > Metazoa > Chordata > Mammalia > Carnivora > Canidae > Canis > Canis lupus. The sequence continues at coordinate 23,285,215 of NC_132847.1, read as the reverse complement.
TCTGAAGCAGCAGACTGGAGACAGTGTTTCCTATGGGCTCTGAAGGGGTAAGCTGCCCTTTGGTGGAGAGGGCCAGGTGGCTAGGACCTGAAGGCAACCCTGGCACATGATCCCTAGTTGATAGCCAGGAAGGAAATGGGGATGTCAGTCCCGATGTGCAAGGCACTGAGTTCTGCCAACAACCTGGATGAGTTTGGAAATGGATTTTCCCCCAGTCAGGCCTCCAGCTAGGATACATCCCAGCTGACAGGTTGATCTTGGCCTCTTGAGATGCTAAGCTGAGATTTCAGACTCTCAGAAGTTCCTAGACTTCTGACCTCCAGAAGTGTGAGGTCATTGGTAGGTATTGTTTAACTGCCAAGTCTGTGGTCCTTTGTTACCCATTAGCAGAAAACAAATACAGCAGGCAAAGCTCATGTCTGGGTTGTGGGTGGCATCTGGGCCCTGGGCAGTGAGGGTTTGCAGGGAGGGGCTGTGGCTCAGGTGTGAGGTGCACTGTGGCCACGGTAGCTGGGTTCCGGTGGCCAGTTCTGGACCACTAGGCCTCATGGATCACTTCCCGCAGAGCCCCCAGTCACATGACAATCCACTTTTTATGGCCTGGTATAGCCACATTTTATTGTCGAATTAGTAGGAATAACAGCAGCATTTTAGTGGCTGATTGGGAGCCGTATATTAGCCATCGTATTAATAAGTGCACAGTGACAGGAGACCAGAGAGAGTGAGGAAATGAGACATGGTATTTATCCCCAGTGAAAAATCTTTTTTATTATTAAAGACACTGGGTTAACTGAGGATAGATTTAATGCCTGCCAGTAATTTTATTGGATAATCAGCAACCCAGGGTCCCCACCGCAGCCTGAGCTCTGGAACCCTCATCTAGGGCCATTGGATTCTTTGGAGGAACCATAGGGCTGGGAAGTGGCAAATGTGGGCACTTGCCTGGGATTTCCTCCTGGGTCTGGAGGGGGGCAGGCAGAACCTTCTCCAGGAGCATCTAGCACTAATCCTGAGGTTCCCATGTGAGACAGGGCAAGTCCCTCATCTATTTGGAGATGAGCAACATCAGGTCAGTGCAAGTTCTGCGGGCTCTGAAGAGAGGGGTCGCAGAGAGGCATCAGAACAGGTGCAGGCCTACCCTTGACACCAAGGGGAGCCGCCTGGCAGAGGACCATGCAACTGGAGGGTCTCATGTTCTGGGGACAGCCAGCTTCCGTATGTCACCTTGTTTCTCTGGTGGCTAGCTATGTCTGGTGCTCATGGCCCAGCCCTGGAGAGGATAGGTGTGCCTGGCTCTGGCTGGAGGAGACTCATAGCCAAGGCCCCGGGAGGGAGGAGCTTGGGCTGTGGCCATTCCAGTGTCTATTTCGGTAGAGCCTGCATTCTGGAAAGAGGACTGCACTGAAGAACCCTGCAAGCTCTAGGCCTTGGAACACCAGAGAGGAGGGGTAGGGGATAGAGTATGGGGCAGGAGGGAGAGGCGCAGCATCTGGAGCTGCCAGTAGCTGGAGTCCCAGCCAGGTCTGCTTCCTATAAATACCTAAGCTCCCTCACTGCTTCTCTATGGCTCTCCTCTGAGGATGCGGCCTTTCTGTCCTCTAGGGCTTCTCAGGTACCCTCATCTGACCCTCTCTTTGTACCTTCTACCATCCACCCTTGCTCCTGCCATAGACTCTGGGAGGTAGAAGACACCTGGTGGCAGCTGAGGGGCTCTTGTGGCACAGGGAGTACGGCATAAGAGAAAGAACATGAGCTTTGGTGCACAAATGCTGTCGGTTTGTACCCCACCCTGTGCTGTGCTGGCTGGGTGACATTGACCCCAGGGGCAGTGATTCACCCTGAGTCTTACTATCCTCTGCTGCCAGAGACCACCACCACCTCTATCTCTCAGGGAGTGGTTGTGAGTATGAAAACAGAGAATGAACATCTGTTAAGGGCTTTGTAGACTCTCTGGCACATAGTAGATGCTCAGTATCAAGAATGTTATTTCTAGAAGGACTTAGACTCTTGTATTCTCAGGGGGAACTTCCTGGCCCATATTGAGGTTAGTTTGCTAACTTGTTCATTCTTCAAGTGTGTGGTTCTGGGGGTGGGTGATACAATGTGTGGCAGGTAGCAGGTGCTCTGTGAGTATTTATTGAGCGGATGGCTATAGAGATTATAGACCAAGTTCCCCCTCTTGGGGAATTCAGTCTGCGGGGGTGTGGTGGTACTTGTGAGTGGAGATATTCTCTGGTTTTCCTCAAGCTGGTTGATCTCACTTTGGTGTCCAGTGCCAAGGAAGCCTTGATGATGTCTCTATTGCTGTGAGCCAGAGAAATTGCCTCGTTCCTGTGTAGCCTGACATTCTTTTGACAAGAGATCTCAGGGAGAGGTGACTGTGACTGTATCCTGTTTGGAAGTGCAGACCTCAGCCCAGTGGCGGGGGTAGGTGGAAGCTTCAGACACAGACAGCATTGGCTTTGCCTCCTGTGGGTACTAGGAGCTCTCCACTCCCACTGCCACCCAACCATGCAGTTTCCCTGCTTCTGTCAAGCCCAGAACAGATATGAAACAGCACAGCCAGTGCTCAGTTGGGAGTGGAGAGGTGAGCAGTCATCCCTGGGAAATCCTCCTGTGCTGCTCTGGTGGTCTTACACAGGGTTTCTGGGGGTGGCCGGGTTGGGGGGCTTCCAAGAAGGATAGGATCTGGTTCACTTCCCCTGGTGCTTCAGTTCCTTTTGGAGTTCAGATCCTTGCCTCTGGATTGTGTCCCCCGATCTCAAATCCTGTGTAGACGGCTGGCCTGGCAGTGTTCTGGCTTGAATAGCCAGCCTTGGAAGTAGTCCATAAAACAAAGATTGGCCTGCTGCCTGCTGCCCTAAAATTCAAGAGAGCAGATCGAAAAGTGAATGCCTGTAGCTTGCTGGGCCTGTGAGCACGTGGAGGGCGTCTCAAGGGTCCAGGAGCTGGCAGCCTCTGGGGGCCTTCACTTTCAAAGGTTAACAGTGCAGAGACCAGCAAATGTCCAGGACCCTGTGATGGTTTAGCAGTTCTAGAGCCGAGGACTGGAAAATTTGTGTGATTGTTTATTGCCTCCATTTTTTATTATCAGCAAAACTTTAATTACAGCTCTCACTAAACCTACTACCTTCTGCCAGCGTTTACAAGGCAATAAATTTCCCCTTCTCTCCTAACACAATCTGAACCTCCAATAGGGAAGTGCATATGCACTGGAAGATATTGATTCCCCAAAGAAATTATAACAGCATTTGTTCTCAAGTAAACACACAGAGAGACTATTATAACACTGGGGAAGAGTCGATTGTCTTTGCTTTATTAAACAACTCAGCTCTCGATTGGAAGCACATCTAAATTATCAAGAGATTGGGAGAACAGATAGACAGTGATGCCTGGAATGAACCTTCGAGTGGGAGGACTCTACTGCAGAGGTGAGCAGGCTTTGTCTCTTTCTCCTTCCTCCCTCATCAAACCCATTTGCTCCTCCCCCCCTTTGCCTCTGCAGTCCTTTAGCCCTGAAGGGGCATTGATCGTGGCTCTCAGCTAGGGAGTGGGCAGCTCACTACAAGCTGGCAGAAATGAAGCTTGCACAAGGCCTGCCAACTGGCTAATGGCCCCATGTGTATTGGCAGACAGTAAACATGAGCCTTTTAAAAACTTCTTGTTGTGTTACTGGCAGGTGGAAAAGGTTGATGCATTCATCAGCCTAATTTGGAAAATGGTACACGGCCCATCTTCTTGCTTCCCAACACCCAGAAATGCATCCCACTGAGCAAAAGAGTGATCAGCCATGACCTCGTTCCCACTGGGCAATTTGAGACAGAATATTTTATTATAAACAACTTGGTTCTATGGTCCCACAAGAGCAGAGATGAGACCAGAAGTCTGCAGATGTTTTATACAATGTTGATATGTTCTACATAATGTTTATGGCGGTGTTAATTGGCATCTTGCTAATAAAAAGATAACTTCCCTCAAATCCATTTTCCATGATTAAACAAATTCATGAAATGAAGGTGAAACAAATATCTTTGCTGCAGGACTTTTCAGAGGCTGTATGTTAATACACATTAAGACCCTGGAAGCAGGGGGAATAATTTGTACATACAGTTCTTTGTATTTTTTTAAACAGAATTCGTATTATGTAGGATGAGAGTTTTTACAGAGTAGTCTCTGGGAAGTACTGAGCTGAGGAAATAATGCAAAGGTAGGATAGGTCATGGAGAAGTGGTTTGGATTTTCTTTTCTGTTGTTGGGTTGGAGAAATGAGCCTTCGGAGTGAGTCTGAGTGGGTAGCAGCAGAGTCAGACTAGGTCAGTTAGAATGGCCAAAGTCTTGCCAAAATGGTGCGTGCACTCTCCCAGGGCCTCTGAGATTTGCTCAGTACTGATGTGAAAAGTGCTCCCTCTCTGGAAGATGGCAGACCTCAGCCCAGTGGCGGGGGTAGAAATGATAGATAATACAGAAAAGGACCAAAGGAAAAGCTCCAAAGCAGGGATGTCTTTCACCGAAGCACAGTCATGGCAGTCTTATCTTAATTAAAGATTACTCTAAGTTAATAGAGGAGGGAATTTCTCTGTTTAGAAATGATTTTCTAGCTTCTTTTAGACCAACCCGCTATCAAGAACAGTTGGGAAGTTGTGGTAGGTTATATTTTCCAGATGGCCATGTCCACGTCTCTTCCATACTACATGCTCATGCTTCTTGTGTCTTCTTATGACATGGCATTGACACTCTTGCATTGAGAGGTAGAGTTTATATCCCTTCCCCTTAAATGTGATTGGACCTTTGTAATATCCTGGGTCAAGAGCATGTGGTAGAAGGGAAGCTGCATGACTTCTGAGACTATGTCATAAAAGCTTACACCTGCCTCTCCTTTTCTGTCCTGGGATACATGCTTTGGGAACCCTGAGCTGACTCGCAAGAAGTCTAATCTGAAGCCTCCATGCTGTAGCAGTCACATGGCAAGATTACGTGAGATAATGAGAGATGCCTCAGGGGCCGCATGTCCAACTGCTTTAGTCTTTCCAAACAAGATACCACACATCTGAGTGATGGAGCCTTTGAGATGACCCTAGCCAAAGCTGCCATGTCACTGCAGCCTTATCAGAGACCCCAGGCCAGAATCTCTCAGTTGAAATGTTTCTGAATTCCTGACCATAGTAACTGAAAGATATAAGTGATTGCTCTGGTTTGAAACCACTGAGTTTTGGGGAAATTTGTTTATGCAGTCATAATTACTAGAATATAGTTCCATAGAATTCATACAACATGTGGAAAGATTTGGAAAGCTATAAGAACAACAAAAGCTTGGGATCCCTGGGTGGCGCAGCGGTTTGGCGCCTGCCTTCAGCCCAGGGCATGATCCCAGAGACCCGGGATCGAATCCCACGTCGGGCTCCCGGTGCATGGAGCCTGCTTCTCCCTCTGCCTGTGTCTCTGCCTCTCTCTCTCTCTCTGTGTGTGACTATCATAAATAAATAAAAATTAAAAAAAAAAAAGATTTAAAGAACAACAAAAGCTTGGCTTAAGAGGGGCCTATATTCTGGAAAGAAGGGAAACCCAAAGAGGAGAGCCAGATCTTTGGTGCCACTTTTACTCTCAGGTTGGTTGCCCCCTGAGAGGCAGCACAGGTGGTGGTTACTAAATGGTTGAGAAAGCTGAGTGTAGCTTTTAGCATTTTAATGGGTTTGTGGGGGAAGATTGGGGTTCAGGTCTTGCCAATTAAGAAGGGCCCTGGTAAGCTCCCCAGACTTTCAGCTACGACTTCTAATAGTGTAGTTGAACCTGAAATAGACTAACCTTCAGACAAGCTGAGGCCTGACTTTTATTCCATTTACAAATTTTTAATTTTTTATTATTTTTTAAAGATTTATATGGGGGTGGGGAGAGCGCACAAGACAGCGTTCATGTGTGCATAAGCATGAGGAGGGGCAGAAGGAAAGGGAGATGGCACCAACTAGGGAGCAGAGGCAGTGCTCAACCCTGAATTCATGGCCTGAGCCAAAGTCAGGACTTAATTGACTGAACCACCCTGGTGCCCCTGAAACCTGCCTTTTAAATCAGCTTAGCCACTGACTGGGTTAAGGTCATCTGTCCCTACTGAGTTTGTCATCCGAAGCAAAAATGAATCTTCTTTTGAGCAAGGCAACATGATCTGGAAACTCATATTATCTCTACACTATCTGGAATTCACCAAAAAATAACTCGGCATATATAAGACAAGAACTGACTAAAAACTGAGGGAAAATGTAGGATAGAATAGACTGGAAAGGAGTCTGGCAACTGAAATGATCAGATGTGGACTTTAAACTACCTGTGATTAATACACTCAGGAATTTGAATGACCACGTAGAGAATTCCTCCCAAGAATTGGAAACTGTAAAATAATCACATAAATTTGGGAACTGTGAAACCAATAACTGAGACTTCAACAGAGGGATTTAAGTGAATATTAGATACAGTGGTAGAGCAGATTGGTGAACTGGAAGAAAGATGGGTAGAAAATTTCCAGTTTGAATGATGGGAAAAAATGATAGAAAATACAGAAAAGACTCTAGGAGATATGGGACATGATGAAATGGTCTGACATTTGTAATTGGAGTCCCAGAAAGAGGAGTGCGGGGGTGGGGGGCACAATATTTGAAAAGATAATGGCCAAGAATTTGTCCACACTGACAAAAATATCAAGCCACAGACTCAAGAAGCATTATGAATCCTAGATAGAGTAAATTAAAAGGCGTCTATGTAGGCACATCACAGTGAAACTACCAGAAATGAAAAAGGAAATCTTGAAGTATTCAGAGGGACAAAGGACAAAGTACCTTCTAAGTGCAACACTGAACCTGATACTGGTTTCCAAGGAAAGAATGGAAACTTGAAGGCAGTAAAATATTATTCATGGTGAAAGGAAATTACCTCTGTGTAGTCAGCTCGGGCTGCTATAATAAAATACTGCAGACAGGGTGGCTTAAACAACAGACATTTATTTCTCACAGTTCTGGTGACTGGGAAGTCCAAGATCCAAATGCTGGTAAATTTGGTTTCTGGTTAGGACTTTTCATAGCTTGCAGATGGCTACCTTCTTGCTGTGTCCTACCATGGTGGAAAGAGAAGGAGTCCTGGTGTTTTTTCCTTCCCTTAGAAAGACATTAATTATGGGACATCTGGGTGGCTCAGCAGTTGAGCGTCTGCCTTTGGCTCAGGTCATGATCCCAGGATCCTGGGATTGAGTCTCTCATTGGGTTCCCTGCAGAGAGCCTGAGCCTGCTTCTCCCTTTGCTTATGTCTTTGCCTCTCTTTGTGTCTCTCATGAATAAATAAATAAAATCTTTAAAAAAAGACAGGCACTAATTATGTCATGGGGGCCATGACCTCATCTAAACCTAATGGTCTCCCTAAGATCCCACCTCCAGATATCATCACACTGGATATTTATATCACACTGTAGGTATTAATATCACATGTATTAAAAATGTGTCCCTGGTCATCATGGAGTCCTGGGCTCCAGATGTTCCCACCTGCTTCATCCAGGCAATGTCTTCTTGCAGAGAGTGATGCTATGGACCATGGCGGTGGTTATTTCTTTTTTGAAGGTCAGGGGCTGGTTTAGGTGATTTTATTTAGTACTGAGAGCAAATCTGCCTGAACCATCTGGATCCTTCTCAACTCATTTCTTTATTTTTTTAAACGTTGTTTTTTAAAATTACTTTTACATAAATAATTTATGTTAGAGAAAAATCAGAAAAAAGTGATAAGCAAGAAGAAAAAGGATCACTCATAATCCTTCCCTTAGAGATAATTTTTATTGTATTTCCTTCTAGTCTTTTCCCTATTTTTCCAAACAAGCTCTAACTATGTATTATTTGGTGGCTCACTTTTAAAAAACTTTCAGTTGTATCAAAAATACATTTTAAAGTCAATAGACATAGATTATATGTTTTAATTTTTAGTGCAATTTAATGTTTTTCCCCCTAATTCCACAATAATATGGAAAATACAAAAAAAGGATAATTAGGAAAATGAAAGTCTCTAGAGATTACTACTACTTCTGGTGAAAATTTCCAGTGTGTTTTCCATGTATGGATATAATTTTTACCTTTCTCCCCCTAAATAGAATTAGGCTCATATTCTGCAAGGTAGCATTACTTTTCATGGCTTAATTATCAAAAGAAACTTTAACTTGAAAAAAGTATTCCATTGTATCAGTGTGCCATCTGTTATTTATACAGTTCCTTACTTTTGGTCATTTACTTGTTTCTAATTTTTTCTTTTTTGCTATTGGAAACAATCCTACATTAATCAGTTGTGTCATTGATATCTTGTGATACTTACCCAGTTTTTTCCTAGAAAAAAAAATTTCACTTGCTTGGTCCAAGAGCATGCCCATATTTGTGTTTTTCAATTTACATTGCCACATTGTCTTTCAGGAAAGCCATGCCACCTGACAGGTCTACCCACACCGGTCTCTTTACTCCCTCCCTATTCTTACCACTATGGACCATGATTCTCCTTACGAGTCTTTATAAAGTTAGTAGATGGCATATGGTATATTGATCTTTAAATCTGTATACTTTGATCTCTAGTGATATTGAACATTTTCTTATATATTCATTGTCTGTTGGTGTTTTTTTTTTTTTTTTTGCTAATTTCTTGGACATTGTAGACCAATTTTGTGGGCTTTAATATAGGGATATTTGACTTCTTTAGGTGAAGGCTGTTATCAAAATTCTAGATTGGGTTTTGTGCACAGTTCTTTTCTATTTTGTTTGTTAGATCCAAAAGGTTTTGTTTTAAATTATGCTTGAAATTACATCTAGTTTTATAATATCTGAATTGAAAGAGCTCATAGAGGACATTTATTCCATGTGCCAGTTTTATCGATGGAAAAACTGGGACCCAGAGAGGACAAAAGACATGCTCATAGTCACATGGCATACCTCTCTGTCTCTATCTGCTGCTTTCTTTCTCAATCATGTATTATTAAAATTTGATGCTTGGAATGATTCATTTTGTCTGGAAACATCTGCTATTCCCCACCTGTCACTTGGTCTATAGATGGAAATATTGGGTATGAGGCTAAGATTCTCAAACTGTCAATCTCACTGAACAGGACAGAATAGGAGAAAGTCTAGTTTGAAATTGAATCTCCTTGAAAACAAAGTGACTCTAAAAATCCATTGTGATTCTAAATAGACTTGGGAGATGTCAAGTTTCAGCATATTTGGGATTTGCTTTAATGAACAGATTAAAATCATTTATGCATAGTTTATAATTTTAATGAAAATAAGTACTATAAAGTATGTTTAAAGTATATTTGAAAAGTCATTTTTCTTAGTAATACTTTCATATTGTCTACTTAATCAATTAGGAAAATACTTTGTAGATAGTTTCAGAAAGGATGGGTTAGGTTTGCTGCAGTAACAAATACCCAGCAATATCAATGGCTAAAACAATAGGAGTATATTTCTTGTTCACTCTGTATGTCTAGAGGAAACTGATCATAGGCACTCATAGGCTTGGGCTGATAGAGGCTCCATCTCCACACATTTCTATGTTCGTCTTGGGACGAGAAGTGGGTACAGCAAATCACTTGCTGATTTTTGCAAGGCAGGGTTTGGCCAACCATGGCCTCTAGGTCACGCCTGTTTTTATACATTCTGCAGTGTAGGAATATATTTTATATTTTCAAATGGTTAAAAAATCAGAATAGTATTTTATGATATACACAAATTATATGAAATCCAAATTTCATTGTCCATAAATAAAGTTTTATTGGAACATAGCCACACCCATTTGATTACATAGCAATGGCTGCTTTCCTGGTACAACAGCAGATGTGAGTAGTTTTGACAGTTACCAGATGATCCACAAAGCCTAAACTCTATACTACATGGCTTTTTGTGGGAGAAGTTTGCTAACCGTTGTTTTAAAGCCTCTACCCAAAATTCATGCTATTCATGCTCATGTTTCATTGGCCCAAACACATCCCATGGCCTTGCCTGACTTCAGAAGAGATGAAGAGTTGCATGTAAGGAGGAGAACTGGAAATATTTGGTGAAAGGCACCAACAACTACCCCACAGACAGAGGGAAGGTAAGCTTCTCCCTGGCATCGTGCTGAGATTTTACCAATTCTTAATTAATTGAATCTGAACTAGAGATAATTTACTCCAAATGTCTGTCAAAAGCCTGAATTGCCTGTGTTTGTGCAGGCCTAGCCCTCCCTCAGAATGACTGCAATTGATCTGTGATTATTCTCATAACTGCAATTTACAGCTTGATAACAACAGCTAGAGAAATTTATAAGCAACCCAATGAGCACTTTTAAGAAAAAAATCAATTCCAGTTCTCCGGAGTACAAGGGGACATTTAATACTGTAAATTGTCTGAGCTCAGCTAGAAAGGGAAAAAAAGAAAAGCATTTATTTTCTTATTCACCGCCTCCTTTAGAGTTAGTGTTTTTGACCCTTATCTGGGAATGTGATTTTCCCAAACAATGCAGGAGGGGAACTGTACGGGCAGGCACTTCTTCCTGAGACAGCATGAGCCCACTCCACCAGCTTCAGATAAGCCCCCGTTAAGTCTGTAAATTCTAAGTAAACTGTTAAGTAAATGAGAAATGTGGGTAATTTCCAAAAGCGATCTCTGAGCTGCTGGATTTAGATATCTCCTTCCCTGCCATGAGATGCGGACACATGGTTAGTGCTTCTCCCTGGAGTTCCATGGTCACTGACACAGGTGTATTTCCACCGTAAGCAAGCAGCTGGGGTGTGCCCTCCCCAGGCCACTTTCTGCCTCTCAGACACGACAGACAGTGAGTCCGAGCACCCTGCCTGGTGGTGCCAGAGCAGCTGAGACCACTGAGTCAGCCTCTCTCATTCTGGCTGCCTGAGAATATTTTCTCCGTGTCCTCCCTCCTACAAATGACAATTCCTTTCTTTTTAAAAATCTCCTCAAAGCTCTTGTGCTTTTGCAAACCACAATTATTCGTAATGAATCATCCCCAGAGGGCACGTCTTCATGAAGTCTTGCCTACTTCCTTATGGTTGTGGCAACTGAGTAATCAGAGGATATAAGAGCCCTTCTTTCCCTGCCATAAAATACGTTTATAGAGATATAATTAGCAATGGTATTATCTTCATTTGGACTTAGCCATGCTAAATGTCCTACAAGAGTTGTTTACGAGGTGATATGAATGGTAATGGTATTAATAACACTATTAGCCAGAAGTATCAATATTTCCCACCACTTACTGCCTCCTAATGAGGTTGCGTGTGGAGTTCTGGGACAGGAATGAGCTAGTAGATTTATAGAAAGTTGTAAGGAAGCACTTAAGAGTCATTAAAAGGAATTTGGTGACTTCAAAGTGTAGGGCCCTTGTCCCTCTTTGAGTTAGGAGCGTGGGGCAGGTCTCCGTGTGCACAGATCCCGGTGGCCCTGGACCCACAGATGCTCTGTGCTACCTCTAGGTCTTTGCTGGTACCTTCTCCTGTCTGTGATTCCTGCCCACTGGCTCATCCAGACGCACCCATCACCCATCCACAGGGCCTGGTTCTTTTGCTACCTCCTCCGGAAGCACTCAGAGCACTTCTGGGGCACTTCAGGATTTTTCTGCCCTCTCTCATGTGCTATCTTGTCTTTCCAGCAAGACTGTGGGGTCTTTGAGATGGGGGCCCTGTTTTTCATTTCTGTATCTTTTACAGGACCGGGGGAGAAACAGCCTCCTCTGAGGTCCCAGCCCCATTAATGTTCAGCACTCTGATGGGTCCTGACACCTCCTAGATGTCCCTGCAGTTGTAAGGGTGGAGGTGGGGGGGCCCTCCGGTGACATGTAGACTAGCTGGCCATTTTACAGTGGGGAGACTGAGGCTCAGACAGGTGATCAGTTTTGCCGGGGTCCCACATGGGGGAGGGGCATTGTGGGGAGGAGTTTCAGTTCCCAGGCCCAGCTTTTGAATGGGTGGATGGGAGTGGAGAGGTGTCCCCGAAGAGGACCTTCCAGGCCAGGGGTGGCTCAGCCAGGTCCCAGCACCCCAAATGTTCACCCATATGAGAAGGACTCCTGCAGAGGGTGGCAGAGCAATGCAGAGGACAGCGTGCTGGGACTAGAGGCAGGAGGCCAGCATTAGGTGCTCGCTCTGACTCTTTCAAGCCTCAGTTTCCTCTTCAGGGAAGTAGGGACGATTTTCTGTCTGCTGGTCTCCCTCTTGTTCATTGGGATTGCATGGTAGGCTTGGTGAGAGGTTGCTTTGTGCTTCTGTGCTCCCCTCCATCCCTGATGAGGATGGTGACAGAGGTAGGACGTGAGAGCAGAGAGCAGGGTCCCCTTCCCAAGGTCCTGTCCATTTGGTGGAGCAGAGTGTCACATGGCCAACTCATCTGAGACTGACTCTGACCTACCCTCCTGATTCACGGTCAAGAAGCCTGCTGAGTCTAACTCATCACCATGCTGCTTCGGCTCCCCACCCCTGGCCCCCAAGCCTTGACCCCAATGTAGTCATGTAGGCCCGACCACAAGATGAATACTGTCAGCTGCTATGACCATCTCATCAGCCCTTCTGTCCCACAGAAGTGGGTGGACGCTTTTGATCTTACCACTGGTGCCGCCTTTTGGGGGCTGTCATGCCAGGAAATTCTTTGGAAGATGTCTGAGGGCAGAGCTGGGCTAAGCCTTTGTTTCCATCCAGGCAACCTGGGCCAAGACCAGTGTGTCCTCTGCCCCTCAGAGAGGGTGCCAGTCTTATCCAAGGCCTCCCCGAGAGCCTTGAATCAGGGTGGATTCCTGGACTTCAGACCCAGAGGTTCTTCTTATTACAAAGATGAATGATGCCAGTGACAGAGGGACCATGGCTGTGAAGGGGGCGGAAAGATGATGGGGCCCCTCCAGAGCAGACTCTGGGACAGGGTGTCTGGAAAGGCCTTCTTCCTCCAGTCTGGCAGCACAGCCCTGGAATGGCTTCTTAGGGGAGACCAGACTTTGTGCAAAGAGTAACCATGAGGATCTTCCATCATTCCCCAAGGCTGGACCTTGGGAAGCAGCAGTTTGGGCTCCTTTCTACTACTCCGGGGTCAGCAGGGACAGCAGAACCACTAGACCCTGTCTCCACCTCCTTTGACAGCACCAAAGAGTATCCGTCAGCTTGTGAACTCCTGAGCATTGGCAACTGTGTCAGATCCCTCCCCAGACTCACCTTGGTGACACGGTAGGTGCCAGGTCAACGAAAGAGTGAGGGTGGCACTCAGAAGAGGGGATTACGGTTTGGTCTTTTGTACCATCAACAACCAAGCAATGCTTGAGTCTTTTCTCAGCGCAAAGTAAAAATTCCCTTGGAGTCTCACCTGAGGGGATTGCACCTTTCTGAGGTCCCAGGTGGGCGGTTTGTGAGGGGAGCGGGCTTGAGAAGCTCTTCTGCTCTCCACTCTCCCTTTGCTGTCAGGGCAGCCTGTCCCTTGTATATGGCTCCTCTTAGCCCGCTCAGATCCTATTATGCCAACATAAATTGAGTTACAGCATCAAAAGCTCTTTGTTTAGTGAACCAAGCACTTTGTATTAGTTACTACATTTGTCTTGTTATTTTGCGTCATCTTTGCTGGAAGCCTGCATGAGTGTCCTCGAGGAGAAAACTGTACAGACTAAGTGATTTGTGAAATCTATTTGGTTCTTTTGGTTATTCTTAAATGGGATAAACAGCAGCGCTGGGGCTCCAGTGTTTGCAGGGGGGGTAGAACTGAGTGTCCAGTGGTTGGTGTGGGGAGGACCATGGTGCCCACGGTCCCCCCATACACAGTTGGCTGAGTTTCCCCTATAATATAATTAGGCATCATCTGTTACAAACAGTTCGCTCCTGTGGAATGGATGCGGTGATATGAGAGTTATTAAAATTGCCAATTCTTCGCATTTGTGCAGTTTAAGGAATAGCAGTTTTTCACATTGTAAAAATAATATGATGCACATTACAGAAAATTTGGAAAATGGAGACAAAGCACAAGGAAAAACAAATCCCAAATCCCAACACAGGGGGTGAGGCACTAACATTTCAGGGTGTAGCCTTCGAGAGATGCTGTCAGGTGTGTGTGTGTGCACGGGCAGGGGTGAGTGTGAATCTGCACCCGGTGCCCACTGGGGGTTCCCTATGGGACAGGGATTGGGACTGACTAGCCCCCTGCTTCCCTTGATGGCTATCACCCTGGAAGTGCCATGCTGTTCCGAGCCTCTTGGCAGCTCCCCGCTGTCCAGGGTGTTGGGATGGACACTGGTGTGCCCCCGTGTGGCCGACCTCTCAGGCTTTGAGGTGAATTGTGATCCTTGAGACCTGCAGGACCCTTGGTTGTGTCTGTGTCCTGCTCTGCCCTTTGCCACCCCTGGATCACTGAGGATGACCTCCTCCTGCGGGAGGATGGCTCCAGGGAGGTGTGTGACCAGCCTTGCATGCAGGGTTCAGAATTTGGGGTGGGGTGGGATAGGAGAAACCCAGGGCTTTGTAGGTCTGTTCATCTCGTGGAAGATAATAATGCCAGAGAAGGTCTATAAACTCATTTATCTTCCTCCTGGCTTTAAGAAAAACCTGACTTTTGTTTTACTAGCCACTCGCAAGTGATGCTCAAGAATCTCTGTCTCCGTGCTGATATATAAGAGCGTATTTGCTCAGTGTCCACTTTCCATTTTCCTAGAGAAATCAATCCTCCTTGTCAGAAACACATAGTTCTGAGACTCTACCTGTGTCAATATGAGCTGTGCTCAGGGACAGCATGAGGGAGGCAGGTGCTTGTGGAGGAGGGCACCACACTCCCTGCTCAATATTCTTTGACCTCTGAGCTCACCCTGACTTTGCTCAGTCGATTGTCCCCCCTGCCGTCAGGAAGGCCTGCCCTTGAACATGGCTGAGCGATTCATTACCTGTCAGAGGCAGCCAGGTGTGTGCACACATGGCTGCGCTGGGGGCTTGTTTAGTTGGCTTAGTAATTAAAAGCAAACAAAGCTGGGATGGAGACCTATTGGTGTTGCTGGGGGCTCTGAGGCAGAAACATACGGGCGGGCAGCCAGGTTCCGGAGCCCAGCAAGATGAGGTGTCAGGAGAGGTGACAGAGTGCTGGGACCTCGGAGTGGGGGAGCAAATGGCTCCATTGTGGGCCATCTTGCAGGACACATGAAGCTCTCCATCCCCATCTGGGCCTGGAGTGGGACTGTCCCTGGGCATGCAGTCAGGCCTTCTGTGGTGAGAGAGAAGGAGGGCAAGGCCTGTTCTCAGATCACTGCCCTGCTGGGCCCTTTATTGAACTCAAACTGGGTGTTGGTGACATCTTAAGAAAGGATTGAATTTTGGTTATTAAGTAGATGGCAGAGGTGGGATTCAAACTCTGAGCTTTGTGATCCCAACGCCAGTCTCTTGTTGGTTTTTCCATGGGTGAGCTGTGTTGTGGGTTGAATGGGTGCCCCCCCCCCCAAAGTTATGCCCACATACCTGGAACCTGTTTGGAAAAAGTGTCTTTGCAGATGTAATTAATGAAGGATCTTGAGATGGGGTGACTATTCTACATTACTCCAGTGAGCTCTAATGTCAGTGACAAGTGTCCTTCTAAGAGAAAGGCTGAGGGAGAGTTGGGACAGATGAAGAAGACACAGACGAGAGAAGAGGAGGCAGTGTGACCATAGAGGCAGAGACAGAAGTGATGTGGCCCAAGTCAGGGAACACGGAGCCACCAGAGGCCAGAAGGGGCAAAGAGCAGATTCTCCCTTAGAGCCCCATGGGGAGTAAGGCCCCGCCGGGTAACAGACTTCTGGGGCCCGGTGCTGAGAGACTGCACTCCTGTTGTTGGAACCCACTCAGTTTGTGCCAATTGGTTATGGCAGTTCCAGGACCCTCATACAGGTGGCTCGGTTCATGTTAGAAGCTGGAGTTTTTCAGCTCCTTTGTAATCCTAAAGGCATCTTTTTTTGGATATCACAGGCAGTCCTGTCCAGGGTGTGGCCTAGATGTGGAATCATGTCTCCAGGCCTCTGAGGACATCCGTGACAGCACGAACTGCCACAGTTTCAGTGTCCTTCTCGTGTACCCTGGAGTCCCTAGCCCCACAGCACAGCGAAAGCTGACCTGATGTTGCATATATGTTTTATGAATGGATTTTGCTCAGCTCTGGGGTTGCTTATTTCTTGCCCACAGGCAACAGCAGGAACTTGGTGCTGTTTGGGCCTTTTGCCCCAGAGAGGCCCACTCCCCCTCGAGCTCCACTGGCAGGTGACCTCACAGGGAGGTTATAAATAGCAGCCAGGGATGGCTTCTGAGTGCCTCCAAGTGGAAGCACAATCACTTGCTGACAGTTTGGTGCAGGGGGAGACAGCGGGATGCTGGGGGCCGTCGCTTCTCCTCTGCTCTGACGGTAATCAGAAGAGGCAGATGTCTCCGACAGCTGGGGCTAATGGGCTGTCAGACAGGGCCGGACCAGCCTGGGACATCCTTCGTGCTCCTTGGCCCTGGTCCAGGCCAGACTGAGGGAAATCAGGCATGGGCCCGCCGAGGGAGGCTGAGGACCTGCTTGCAGAGGCTGTGCCCCTTCTGCTGTCTGCTGAAGCCTCTCTGGGAGTTGGGGGGGGGGGTCTGCTCCATCCATCCTCGACAGTTTTATTTTTCATCTGTGGGAAATGGTCATTTGAATTATTGATGAGAGATTAAAACTAAGCTAATTCAGTTCAATTTCTCCAATAGGCAAAACTATTTATAATTAACCTAGAAGCAAAGGTCAGTGCAGTAGTAAATGGCTGTGGTGGCAGGAGGAATTCAAATGAGAATCTAGTTTGTGCTAAGGTGGAATTTCTGCAGGGACCAGCTTGAGAAGTGCTTTGAAATGAATTCATGATTCAAGACCAAAGAGTGGTACCACCTGAGAGACCTTCTTCTCAGCCTTGGGACATTTTGAGCAAAGGATGCTCTGGGCTTGTTTCTTCAATATGTAGCCCGGAAAAGGGAGCAGAGCTAGTGGCCTCTGGGACATGTGACTTCCAAAGCAGCACAGAAGCGGGGAAATTGGGAGACCTGAGGTCTGGTTTGGCTGCCTCTGAGTCCCTGCGTGCGTTCATCCTCTCTGTCCATGAAATGAGAAGGTGGGACTAGCACACTGGGCCCCTCTGTCTCGCCCTCCACTGACTCTTGCCCTGTAGTTGTAATGAGTGATTCTAGGGCTGACAGGGGAGGGCTGACTGATGGGTGGACTGCTCCTCTGTTCTCAGACACTCAGTGTCCCTTGAAGTTGGGGATTTGTCTTTGGTGTGGGTCCTGGACTGATGTACCACTGCAGCCTCGACAGGTAAAAGGACTCTGCAGTCTGTAAGGGAGTACAGTGGTTAGTTCGTCTATGCCTGGGCTCACCCAGTCCCTTGCCTCCAGTGTCTCCCTGCATGCTTTAGGTGGGAGAAGCTGAGCTTGGCTAGTTTGGCAGTGAGCATCTGGGTGAGGGGCTGGCATACAAGCGGGGACTTCCAGCATGTCCTAGAGAGGCACAGGGCCTTTTGTGCCTCAAGTCTTTGACTTCTTCTCTGATGGAGCTGAGCCAAGTATCACCTCTTGTTTAATGCTGGGAATTATTATTATTATTTTTTTAAGAGCGATCACATGTGTGAGCAGTGTTGGGCAAGGAAGGGCAGAAGGAGAAGGAGAGAGAGAATCTCCAGCAGATTCCATGCCCAGCATGGAGCTCCACATGGGGCTCTATCTCAGGACCCTGAGATCATGACCTGAAATCAAAAGTCAGACGCTTAACCGATTGAGCCACACTGGTACCCCTAGTATTGGGAAAATGTATTTGAATACTTATCACCAAACTCTGGGAGTGACTTTCAAACATCCATCTAGCAGCAAAACCATTACAAAATGAAACCTTATGAGGAAATGTAATAAGTCAGACAAGAAAAGGGGTCTCCCCCTGCTTGGCAGTGGGGACGCTGTGGACCTACCCTGGAGGCGCTTCCTACCCCAGGGGCAGGCTGCCCTCTGAGGGACCAGGAGGACTTCTCCCACCCCAATCCAGGAGAGGCATGCTGACCTTGGTCAGAACCCCCCCCCCCCAAAGATAAGATCAGCCTCCTCACTTTGTAGCAGATGGGTCTGAGACCCAGAGGGGGTATGTGGACTGGCCTGCAGGTGCCGTGGGCTGCTGGCCAAGCAGGGCTCTCCTGGCTTCCAGCTTGGTGGAGGGAAGTAGGGAGCTGTCTTCTGACTCCACACCACCTCTCTGGTTGCTGTTCTCAGCCCTAGTGGGATTTGGGTCTGATTCCCGACAACCCAGTCTCCGGTAAGGTCTCCCAATGGTGCCAACATTTGGCCTTTCTCTGGAAGGGTTAAGTATGTGCTTTTTTCTTTTCTTTTTCTGGCTTCTTTTTAGGTGGACTTCAAATTTGTAGGCCCCAAGAAAGGGTGCTAATGTGCTAATGTAAGCTGAAGGAATGCAGCACTATTTCTTAAAGATGGGATCCACATTCTTTTTGAAATAACGCCTTCCCGAGGCAGCATGTCTGTGTTTCTTCGGCGGTCCTTGGGGCGCAGATGCCTGCAGCCCCCCTGCTTTGTGGTGGCCCCGTGGGTTTCACACATCTCCTTCCTCATCTCCTGAGACTCCTGCAGTTTTAAAGTCAGCTCTCACCTCTCCTCATGAGGAAATAACGCTGCAGCTGTTTGTGACCTCCGATTTTAATTGGATCTGAGAGCGGTTTTTGAACGAATGAATGAAGTTCCTGGGCTCTAAGAACAAGCTCTGTTAGTAATGAGCTGAAACTATTACATTAATTTCCTAAGGACCTCGTCCTTCCTCTGCTCAGATTGTTGCAGACACTGGTCAATGCTGCATATAAATTGAGGTCTCAAAAGGCTAAATTAACAATTAATCGGCAGCATCTCTCAGCCCCTCAAAATGGAAATAGTCCCTCAATTATAAGAGGAAATCTACCTTCAGGGACCTCTTGTTATTGAAGATGTGTACCCTGGACACACCGGGGGAGGCTGCACTGACCTCTTGTTTATAAGGGTCTAAAGGGGCGAGGAGTGTTCATACATCAAAGACATCGTTCTTAGCGTTTTGTCACATCAGCTTTTGCGTCTCTTTGTGTTAACGCCGAGTCTGGGTGGAAATTCGTCTCTGTCACTTGAGGGCACCAGAAAAGTGTACGGGCGGCCCCCACGGTCACTTGCCTTCACTCTCTCCTTCACCATGCCGCTCAGACTCCTGACGCCCTGCCTTTTGTGATCCTCCCCCTGCACCACACCCCCCCACCCCCAGATTCCTGGCTGGTCTCCTTGCCTCCAGAATCTTGCTCCCCATGCTTTGTTGGTACGTGGCCTGTAATGATCTTGAGCCAGAGTCCTCAGTGGCTCCCCACTGCCCCAGGGAAGAGGAAGGAGCTTTTCCCTGTGGCTTCCACACCCCATCTGATGCCACCTTGCACTTCCCCCACAGGACCCTCACCCCTCTCCCCATAGGTGCTCAGCTGCCCTCTTGGGCTGGCTCTTCATAGCACCCACACCCCCACCCCTTGGCTAGTTCCTGCTGCAGAGCTTTTGCTCCCACTGTTCTGTGGTGGCCCATATTATTTATTGTACAAACTAGGGTCATTTTGACGATGAAAGGTGACACTAACTAATTATGCCAGGACAATGGACATAAGTTGGATGGTCCAAGGAAACCAGGACAGGCTGTCACCTGAGCTGTGTCTTCCCCTTCTTCTTTTCACTTTTCATCTCCTTTTCTTCTACCTCCTCCCACTAAGATAAGCTCAGGTCTTCTTCCGTCCTTGATGGCTCATTTTAAGGAAGCTTCTCTTGGTAGTTTGAGTTTCCAGGTCGTAAATGTGAGGCTACATGCCAGAGGCCCTTTGTTCTCCTCAGCACTGCACATATTGTCTGAGTATCTCCCAGGAGGTGAGTGGTGGGACCCAGATTAGGAGCATGGATTTTGCAGCAGGAAGGGTCCTCTCCTGTTAGTACCAAGGGCTGAGCCACAGGTATGAGCACAGAATGTTATTCAGTTAGGTGTGTTTATACACATATGTATCGTGGTCATTTGTCATTCTTTTTGGCTTTCTAGTATCTGAACCTCCCTATTCTTAGGGGCATTTCCAACTTTTAAGGCAGAGACTCTCTTACTATATGCAGTTGAAGAGGGGCTCCTGGGTGGCTCAGTGGTTGAGCATCTGCCTTTGGCTCGGGGCATGATCCCAGGGTCCTGAGATCGAGTCCTGCATCAGGACTCTCTCTGCCTCTCTCTCTCTCTGTGGGCCTCATGAATAAATAAATAAAATCTTTATATACAGTTGAAGATGCCAGGTACTCACTTTTTGGTTTTCCTTGCAACCAGGGTGCAGGAAGAGACCATCTGGATGGACTCGAGTCTGGTAAGAGTGCCAGCCATGACAGGGAGCAATGGTCTTGATAGTGGCAGCCCCTCATACTGGGCATTGGTGGCAGCTCCAGCAAGGTGATTGCATCTGGCACTGAGTCACTGGTGGTGGATTTTGGGGACGAGTTGTGGAGCAGATGTGAAGATCTGTTCCTGGTAGTGTTCTCCAAGGCTGGTTCTCTGGTCTTCCCAAAGATGGTGGGAGCTGTTTAGCATTCTTTATTATAAAAAATGTTAACCATAAACAAAGTTAGAAAATAATCACATAATAAGCCTGAGCCTCTACCTACCCACTGGGTAGATTCAACAATTATTAAATTTTGTTCCTCCCCTCTTTTTTTTCTATTGCTCCTCCCCACTTTCTGTATCTCTTTCTACCTAAAGAATTTTAGTATCTCATTCCTAATACTTCAGCATGAATTTACAAAAGTTAAGACTTAAAAAAATATAACTTGGGAGATGCCTGGGTGGCTCAGTGGTTGAGCGTCTGCCTTTAGCTCAGGGCGTGATCCCTACTCAGAGGATCGAGTCCCACATCAGGCTCCCTGTGGAGAGCCTGCTTCTCCCTCTGCCTGTGTCTCTGCCTCTCTCTGTGTGTCTCTCATGAATAAATATATAAAATATTTTAGAAAATCTTAAAAAATGCATATAACTTGGCAATTTTCATCTTCCCTTAGCAAGATTAACGGTAATTCCTTAATCCCACCTCCTTTCCAGTCTGTATTCCTCTGATTGTCTCAAGATGCCTTTTTATAGTTGTGTTTAAGTCTGGATCCACCCAGTGTCCACACTGCACCTATAGTTTTTCTGTCTCAGAGGTCTCTTTCACTGTAGAATCATGTCATGTTGCTGACTTGTTTTGCCAAAGAAACCAGGCCGGTTGACCTGTAGAAGTTCTCACCTCGGATTCGTTTGATTACTTCCTGGTCATGGTATCTCTACTCGTTCCTCTGTCCCTGGCCCTTCCTGTAAAGAAGAAATTGTTCTAGAGACTTGGTTAAATTAAAGTTTAACTGTTTTGGGAGGAATATCTGATAGTGATGCTGTGTCATGGGGTTTGTGTCCCTACTTTTAGGGCTACTGGCTTGATCGGTGAGTTCAGTTAGTGGCAGCCTGAACCCTTTGTTACCAAATTAGATCTCCTTAAAATAGCAAGTAGTCTGTGGACACTAATTTGGCACCCTCTGAATATACCTTTTACTTTTTCAACTATTTTAGTACCCGTAGATCATCATTGTCTCTGCAGTGTTTTAAAAGAATTTCTGCTTAAATCCATGAGAATGATCTGCTTGCAGATAAATAATAACTCTGATTAGTAATTAATTTTTTTGTAGTTGAAAAAAATTATAACAATTGCTGGTTGCTTTACATGAAAGTATGCTATACAACCCGGGGAAGATTCTGAAAAAATAGAAATACTTCAGTGCCTTCTTGGCACATCTTCAGCTGTTACAAATCACTGGTTGGTCATACTGGACTTGGGGAGAATAACTCACTACGGTCTTGTATTTGTTGTGGCAGCACGTGCTGCTATAAAAAAATGAACTCCCAAATGTCAATGGCTTCATGCAGCAGAAGCTTTGTTGTTGGTGGTGTTCCTGGTTAGTAGGCAGCTTCCCTGCACCCGGAGACTCAGGGCCCCAGGTCCTGCTCATCTGGACTCCTCTGTTCCTGATGACTGTGTTATTTTTGGTGTCCAGCTGGAAAGAAGAGAGACTGGAGAATGCACACCTTTTTCTTACCTCTAAGGGAAGGATACTCATAGTTAGTTATTCCATTTGTGAGAATTGGTAAATGGGGGCAGTGCTAGAGATGAGCAAGGCTGGGAATGGATTCCTCCGTGGGGTGGCCACTTCCCCGGGACACTGCTGCACATTTGCATGGATGGTTTTACCCCTGCTTTTTCTTGGTTTCCTTTTTCATGGTTGGAGCCTGGCTTTCATATCTGCAACCACAGATGGAGGATCAGGGTTCTCACATCCCTGTACGCTGTCCTGTTATAGCCTTGGAGTGGGGACTTCTCATTCTGCCCATTGTCACTCATCTCGTCCACTGTCTGATTCTTCCCTTGGTGTCCCTGTATCCTAGGCAGGGTGTCTTTCCAGCTCAGGCATGGCAAAGAACCAGATGAAAAAGAGATTGTAACCTTTTCTGTGAATGCCAAGATGTCACTGCATCCCTCAGGAAATTCTGTTTCTATTCAGAAGATAGTTCTTCATAGAGAGGCTTTCTCCCTTTAATTAGTATTTTCACAAACTCCTCCCCCCCTTCGTGAATTCTCCAAAGTTTGACAATAGCCTATAACATAGTTGATATTCAACTTTTAGACAGAAGCATTAAAACAAGTTTTCAGGGATGCCTGGGTGGCTCAGTGGTTGAGCGTCTGCCTTCGGCTCAGGGTGTGATCCTGGGATTCCAGGATCGAGTCCTACATCGGGCTCCCCGCAGGGGACCTGCTTCTTCCTCTGCCTGTGTCTCTGCCTTTCTCTCTGTGTTTCTCATGAATAAATAAATAAAATCTTAAAAAAAAAATCAAACAAGTTTTCAGAAAACAAAGCTTTCAGATAAAACCAGTGGCTTCTCTTCTAAGCTTCCTGCAGATCTTAAACTTCACCAATTCCTGCCCTATTCTGAATATAGCACCTTTTTGTTGGAACACACTATATATTTGTAAAACACATTGCTTTGTTCTCTAACAAGTTGAGAAATCCCTGCTGAGCAAGAAGGAGATATGATGTGTCTTGGTTTTTCCTCATCCCCAGCCCAGGGATGACCACAGAGTTGGTGGATACTCTTTGGTTGCCTTGAGAAGTTGATCATGAAGGCTGAACATTCGACTCATAAAAGCTCAGGCTGTATGTGCTTTTTGGTTTTATGGAGTGTTGTGGTGTTGAGGACCTCTGGCATATTGTGGTCCCTGTGAATTCACTCTCCTTCCTCTGTTGTGCAGAGGCTGACAGACTGTGTAATGTGAACATCTCACACACTGGGAATCGTTGAAACTGAAAGACCCGTCATGTTCCATAGGGAACCAATGTCCATCAAGTGGGGTAGGAAATGAAGAGCTAACGCCAGTACTAGTACCAGACAACCTGAGGTCCTGAGGGTGCTTCCTGCCCAAGGGGAAGAGAATCAAGGTGGTCGCAACCCGGAGGAATGCTCGCCAGTGTCTGATGGCACCATAATCACATAAACAATGACAAGTTCCATAAACATCACAAATGGAGGAATTTGCCTTGAAGTTCCTTCTGGGATCTAATTTAAGGAACATTCTGGTGAAGCCGAGGTCACGAGGGAGGCGGAAATGAGTGCAGAGAAATGCAGTGTGACAGGTGGGCTGTCCTGGTGGGCAGCTCTGTGGGGAAAGGCTCCTGGGGAGGGAACGCTCAGTGGGAAGTGACCCCGGAGGAGCGACAGCCTCAGCAACTGCCAGCCTTTAGGCAGGCTGACACCACTCACGCTGCTGCAGGATGGGAGCTGTGTGGAGCTGGGAAGAGGACGTGGAGTGAGAAGATTGGGGTTTGGGTCTTCCACTGTGTGTGGCCTTGAGTAAGTTATCATGCCCATGAGTTGACTTTTCCCCATTGGAAAGTGGAGCCGGAAGCTGATGTGGGCTGGGGCCGCTGGGAGCACTAGCTGCAGCCCGTCTCCGAGGGCAGGAGGGGTGGCTGTAATGCTTAGTTGATTAACAAGGAGGTGCTGGCCAGAGGAAGTTTATACTGGGTCCTCCAGTCTGAATATTCTTCTTTGAGGCTTTATTTAGGGTTTTAGTTTCTGAAAAACAGAACTGGGATCCCTGGGTGGCGCAGCGGTTTGGTGCCTGCCTTTGGCCCAGGGCGCGATCCTGGAGACCCGGGATCGAATCCCACGTCGGGCTCCTGGTGCATGGAGCCTGCTTCTCCCTCTGCCTGTGTCTCTGCCTCTCTCTCTCTCTCTCTCTCTCTCTCTCTCGCTGTGACTATCATAAAAAAAAAAAAAAAAACAACAGAACTTATTTTTTCTTTCTTCATTGTGAGGTGGGAATTTGATGTTGGAAAACAGAGGACGTCTCGTCTAGAACAATGCGCGTGGGCAGCCCAATTTCATCTTGATCTTTGGCTGTACCAAGGATTTCTCTGGTCCTCCAAACCTCCTGCTCCTCCAACCCTGCCTGCTGTGAGTTTAGCAGGGAAAGAGCACAAAAGACACAGACATGTAAATTAGAGCCTGCAGATCCAGGGGCCCCTCTGAGCTGCTCTTCAGTCTGTGGAGAGAGGGCGAGGGTGGGACACCTGGTGTGCGTCCCAGGAGGCCAGACAGAGCATCCTGCCAGCTCAGCAGTGACACTGCTGAGCAGACAGTGAAGAAGCGGGGTTCCAGTAGAGAGCCCCAGGCATCCCTTGAGCCTGTTGCCTGAAGGCTGTCGGGGGCAAGATGTCTCCCCAAGGACCCCCCACCCACAAGTTATTTATGTTCCCGCCCAACTGGTGGGAGACAGAGTGTGCGCATGTTTATTTTCGAAGAGAAGTTGACTTCAGTCTCTTGTTCTAGGTGGTTCTTACTTTAGCTGACCCCTGTGGTGTCTCTCCTCAGGGCTGCAGGGAGGTGTTCACTGAGTGTGAAACAGGGAAGCAGCAGGTAGAGAACGAAGCATAGAGAAAGGCTGGAGGAAACTGCGTGTGAAGGGTGGGCAGATCTACTTGCTTCAAGAAATCCTGTTGACCTTCCTGGAAATTGTGTTTTGTCTTCAGAAACATCTTTTCTTGGAATTTGTTGCGAGGGAAGGGCTGGGTGGGGGGAGTGAGCCCCCTTCTAAGCGGAGGTCGAATTCCTCCTTCCAGAAAAGGAGTCTGGAGAGAGTGGGCTTTTGGTGTGGGGCAGAAGAAGGAATGAGGAGGAATGCAGAGCTGCTCTTTAGGGCAGATGACACTCCAAGCCTGCCCTAGAATCAGTGGAAATCATTTGCAGACCTCTGTGGCTTGGAAGACAACGCAGCTATCCCGGTACGCTATGTGAGTGGGCCAAGGGAGCTGAATTTAATTTTATGTGTGCCGGGAGATTCTGGGCAGCGTGTCTCCGTGGTGCAGAATCATTATTTACAATGAAGCACTTACACAGAAGTAGTAAAGTTAATGGAGGTTTCAGAGGAATTAGCCCTGTCGCATTCCCCAGTGACACTGCCGGCTCCCCTCTCCGATGGCTGGATCTGCTGTGTGCAGAGCTAGTGGAGTTTGCGTGTGGGGTGGTGGTGGATGAAACTGGGAGCACCCCAAAATGGAGAGCTCCCAGCTTGCACACACTGGCCTGTGGCCCCGCTCTGCCACAGGGCGTCCTCCCTGGCCACCAGCCCCGTGCGGACTTGCTGGGGGTTCCTGGTGGAGTGCATGCTATTGATGCCACTTCCTGTGGTCGCTCTGGCTGCTGCTGTGGAGGGTGAGATGTGAGGCAGCCCCACACTCCCATTCCCCGCAGGAGTGACCACGTCACACGTGGGGATGGTGACTCATTCCAACTGGCCACATGCCATGAGGTCCTTGGGTGGAAGCTCCTAGGGCAATGTTGCCAAGTCTACACCTGGTTCCTGGTGTACCCAGTGTTAGGATCCTGGCAGATGTGGATTGGAATCTAAATTCTGCTGCATGACCTTGAGCATGTTGTGTGGCCTCTCAAGTTTCATTTCCTTTATCTCTAAAACAGGGACAGTAATGATGCCAGTGCCCAGAGTCGCTGGGACGATTATGACAGAGGTTGGAAACCACTTGGTCCTGTGCTGTGGGGGACAAGTGTACTGTGGAACTCATGCTACTTCTCCACTTTCGTCTCACAGCTCGGTCCCAGCATCTCTCTGTATTCTTAGACCCAGAGCCTGTGGATGGTTTCCCTGGCTTCCTTGCCAGGTGGCCTCCTCCCGGGTTTTGTCCACAGGAGGCTCAGAAGGCAGGAAGGCCAGGGAAGCCCTAGTTTTCCTTACTCTCTTTCTCCTTCTCCCAGTGGTGTCTCCAAGGCAGGGCAGCTCCTGTGGTGGCCTTCCTCTGTGCTCCCAGCTCCCGGGGCTGCAGCCTCTCCTCTCAGCTCCAGGGAATATCATCTCCTCCCTTTGTGACCCCCAGTCCCTGGGAGCTATTGGTTTCTTGCATGTCCTACTCTCTAGGTCATCTCACCTTCTTCTGGCTGTCCCAGCACCTGTGTGAGTGATTCATGGTGTTAAATCTCCTCTCTGTGAAGGACCTGACATGGTTTCTCAGTCCCTGACTGGACTCTGATCAATACAGCAGAACTCCCATTAGTTATGACAAGAGCAAGGCCTTGGAATCAGACAAGGCCAGGTTCAAACATGGCGGCTCCACCCCTTCCCAAGATGCGACCTGCACCTTCACGTGTGCCTCTGTAGAATGGAGATGATAATAGACCAAAGTTTGTGGGGTTATTGGGAAGATTTAATGAGAGAATAATATGAAGTACAAGCTCCACATAGTGTGGTAGTGGATGGCAACACGACAAGAGGCTATGTTTCTAGAGGTGTTTGTTGCTTCCTCTGGCTGGCCCAGGGAGTGCTGGAGATGGTGCTGGAAAGCATGTAAGGTGGTGGGCTTGGGCCTGGGTATCTGTGGCCACCAGGGAGCTTCATGGAGCCTAGAGGACTCTGTGGACAGGGACTGCTGGAGCATCTTTGAGTCCTCTCCCAGTTTAGCTTAGAGCTTCAGCTAAGCACCAAGCCACGCTCTCCCTGAGGCCACCTGAGGGGGAGGACACCACAAATGCTGTGGCCTTTTCTCAGAGTCTCTGGGGTTCATAAGTGAGGATGGGTCAGTGCCTCAGTCTGGGACATCGCTAGTTGCATGGCTTTTAAAGTCTACTTAGTCATTCATTTTACATAATTATCCAGTGACCTGACACCAGCCTATAATGTTATTTTCTGCTCAGAATGATACCCATGGGGTTTGGAGAGCTGGAATATTTTATCTGCTACTCAGTGGCCAACCTTCCTAACACTTTTGCTCACTCAGACCCTCCAGAGGGGAGCGGTGGCACTGGCCCCACCCTGGGCTTATCTGAGAATTGCACGGCCCGGGAGCCAATCAATGGGCCATCCTTCAGGCTCCGGTGGAGTGCTGGGTCAGCATCCCCTTTGTAAATGGCTTTTCCTGGGCTTTTTATCTCTAGGAGGGGGGGGGGGGGTGTCATGATGGGCAGGCAAAGAGACTTGGCAAACCGTGGATCTGAATCAGCAGAGCTGAGACAACTTGCATCCTAAGCAGTAACGTGGCCCATCTGACGTACAATTTGTTGGGCTCTGCCTCTCCCCAGGGTGGTCCCCAAGAGCTGGAACAGGGACCATGTGTTTAGAAGAGTTCCAGAGGCCCAGAGTGCAGGGTCCTCCCCTACCATCCGCCATTCCCACTGGGGGCCCAACTGCCTGGAGAATGCCTCTCCTTCACCCGGGCCGGTACCCATTTCTGCCCTCAGCCTTTGCCGTGCCACCCACTTGGCTGAGGATGCTCTGTCCTTTCCATGAATGCGACGACTCTAGGGATCTTTCCCTGTTTAGAGGCCCACTGACTTCCCTCATCCCTGCCTCTTCTGAATTGTGTAACAAACCCCTCATTAGGTTTTGCCGGACATGATTTTCCAGGTCTTTGCAAATGTCAGGCTGGAGTCTTGATTGGCTTCTGTGATGCTTGGGATTGCATGATCAGCCCCATAGGGGTGTGGATTTCCTTTCTGGAGCCTTGGGTACCATTCTGGGTACTCTTTCCAGAGAGGAGTTTTCAGGGCATTGCAGTGAGGGACAGTCAGCTAGGCTTCCCCCACCTGGCGGTAGCGGAGGAGCAAAGACCACAGATTTCCTCATATGACTTCGGGCCACGAGTACCTGAGAGAATATTTAAAAATACAATTCCTGGCTCTCACCCCTAAACATTCTGTTTTAGTAAATCTGGAGGCAGGACCTAGGAATGGATGCTTTCAAGTCAGATTGCCAGGTAATCCTTTTTTTTTTTTTTAAGATTTTATTTATTTATTCATGAGAGACACACAGAGGCAGAGACACAGGGAGAGAGAGAAGCAGGCTCCATGCAGAGAGCCTGACGTGGGACTCGATCTCAGGACCCTGGGGTCACAACCTGAGCCCAAGGCAGATGCTCAACCACTGAGCCACCCAGACAGCCCAAGATTGCCAGAGAATTCTGATGTCTTGCAGAGTGGAAATCCTGGCATAGGACAACACACGGGCTGGCCAGTCAGCCTTACAATTATGCCATAATCTGCATTTTGGGGGGACAGTCTTATTTCAAGGATTCTGTTCCATTGTTCCCATAGGCCACTGAAATAGCCCAGAAACCCCCAGGTTTTGTTAGCCAAGGTGAATGTCTCAGGCCACTTCTCCAACATGAATAAGGCAGTAGACATCCTCTAGGCTTTAAGTCCTGAGTTTGGAAATTGGAAACCGGCACCTCCCCACAGGAACAATTTAATCACGAAGCACTTGGTTTTTAGTTCTCTTGGAATCTAAGATTTAGCAAAAAGTAATTCAAGAATCCCCTCTGCATGATTCACTCAGTGCTGGAACAGTCCCAGCAGGAGCAGCCCACAGTTCCAGTATGTCAGTGACCCCATGAGTGGCCTGACTTGCTAGACCTTTCTGTGTTCCTGGAGTTGATATACTTCTCTCTGTCCCTTTCAGCCACCGGTCTTTTGTTAGTTTTCCTGAGCAGCAGTTTTCAACCCTGGCTGCACATTGGCACCACATATGGCTTTCCAGGCCTCTTGCTCTGAGATTCTGATTTAGATGGACTGGGTGAGACCCTGGCCTTGGCTGGAATTGATAGGCAGCTGGAATTGAGAAGCACTTGGAACAAGCCATGTTCTCATATGCATCCATGAAGGAGATAAATAAGAGTGAGATTTTTTTAAAGAAAGATTTTATTTATTTTTCCATTAGGGACACACAGAGAGAGGCAAAGATATAGGCAGAGGGAGAAGCAGGCTCCCTGCAGGGAGCCTGATGTGGGACTCGATCCCGAGACTTTAGGATCATGCCCTGGGCCAAAGGCAGGTGCTCAACCACTGAGCCACCCAGCTGGCCCCAGAGTGAAATTTAAGAAAACATCATCCCTTAAACGTGGTGCCGAACTTGCCTTACTAAACTAGTTATTCCTCATCACTGATGTACCTTGTTTGGCTTCCCAGATAATTTGAAACTGTCTGTCTCATTGTCACACTTTGTATTTCACAATGACACTGACAGTGGACATGCCCCTGGCCCCTGCTTACTGACTGCCCTCACTTCTGCTGTTGACCTAGTTACCTGGGTGACTGCTTTCTCCTGCCTCTACTTTGCACTATCTGAGCTCCTTCTGGGGCCTAATTTGTTTGATGATGGGAAGCTTCACTTTCTGCCCCTTGAAATTGTCTGAGTGTTCCCTCCCTAGGCCACCACGAAGAGAAGAAAGGGGGAGGGAGGTCTGTAGTCTTCCTGTCTGTGGCTCACGGTCCCCTTCCCAAAATGATATATCTCCTGGGGTGGCTTGTGTCACTGTCCTCATGAGGGCTCTTGGCATGGAATAAAGATCATCTGCTGGGGCACCTGGGTGGCTCAGTCAGTTAAGTGTCTGCCTTCGGTTCAGGTCATGATCTCAGGGTCCTGGGATTGAGCCCTGCATTGGGCTCCCTGCTCAGTGAGGAGCCTGCTTCTCCCTCTCCTTCTCTGCTCTCTCTTGCTCTCACTACCCAACCCCCCAAATAAATAAAATCTTAAAAAATATATCATCTATTAATTCTCCCTCCACCAATCCCTGCCCAATTTGGCTTCCAAAAGAGGGGCATGTTCTTTAGGCTGAACGCTGAGAAGATTTTGCCTTTGTAATTGAGTGTGGCTTCTTCACATTCCCTGAGGGGAGGATGGATGCACGTCTTGTCTGGGTTTCCATTTGCTGCTTTCCCACCCTCCGCCTCATGCTGAGACCTAGCTGGCCCCAGGAGACACTCACTGTATTAAATCCAGTTGAATTTCTTGCTCTCCCTCCACTGGGCTCACTCTCAGGGACAAGCAGAAGGAATATTAGTGTCAGGCTGTGTGTTCTCACTTCAGCAGGCTGCCTGTGTCCTTGTTGGTGACAGCCCCTGATTTCATAGACCCTGTGGTGTGGTGTTCACCCCAGGACAAAAAGCTTGTGGGGTAGGAGGTTTGGAAAAGCCAGGGATAGGTTTGTGTGCAGGAAGGTGTGTGATTCTGGCACACGCTCAGATTTCCAAATAAGCCTCTTCTCTCTTTGCCATGGAATTACCTTCTCCCTTTGCAGCTGGTTTATAGGACTCATTAATTCTGCTATTAGAAACAGATCCCCATTAAAGGCAGTTAATAAACGTGTGATAGTCTCTTGGTGGACCTAGAGTCAGAAAGACAGGAGCCTGAAAATCACAATGCCAGAGGGGAAGCACTGCTTCTGTTTTTTGGCAGGGGAGGGCCAGCTCCTACACGTGCTGCAAATTTAAGGCCATGCAAAGGATTGTGCCACAGAAATTTAGGGAAAAGAAAAAAAAATCTGTGCAGACTCTGTTTTAATCAAATTCAGAAAAATCTTCATCATGTGAAAAGATTCAACACATGAGAACAAAATGCATTCCATGTTTGACATAATGCTTTTCTCATCTACCACCACTGAAGCTCAGTTATTCTAGACCTACACTGTCCAATATAGTGGCCACCAGCTGTTGGGCGCTGGAAATTTGGCCAGTCCAAATTGAGATGTTCTATAAGTGCAAATAGGCACTTGAGTTTGAAGAAAGTAGATGAATTAGTCACTTTTTTACATTAAGTAAAATGATAATATTTTTATATATTGGGTTAAATAAGCTGTGTGTGTTTGTGTGTATTTCTTTCTTTCCCTTACGGGGATAGAGAACAGGGAGAGGGGCAGAGGGAGAGGGAGAGAGAATCCTTGAGCAGACTCCCTGCTGAGTGCAGAGGCCCACACAGGGCTTGATCTCATGACCCTGAGATCATGACCTGAGCCGAAATCGACAGTCTGACACATATCCAACTGAGCCACCCAAGTGTCCCTAAATAAGCTATATTATTAAAATAAATTTCACATTAAAAAAATCTTTTAAAAATCTGGTCCCTAGACAATTCACAGTTATGTCTGTGGCTCCCATTTGTGGCTTACATTATGTTGCTGTTGGACAGCATGGAGGTCAGCTGCCCCCCTCTTAGACAGGAGGCTGATGACTTCTCCCACAGCTAAGGATGTTTCTGTGCTTGAGATGCTCTCTGGCTGTCTTGGCCTCTCCTTTGCTCATAAAGAGTCTGCTCCTCTTGGAAAGCCAGTCACCAGGTTGATGAGATGGCCCATGGGGAAGCATCTCCCGTGAAATTGCTTCTGGAAGTCCCTAGCTCACCTTGTGCTTTCCCTTTGTTCAGACCAGAGGTAGAACCTTGCAGAATCCAGCCTACCACTCATGTCACAGAGTTTAGGCAATGTCCAATGGAACTTTATGAAGCACCTCCTAAAGTGCAGGGCGTTGTCCTAGGTACTGGGTTGCAGCAGTGGACACAGTAGATAAGCCTCTGCACTCCTGAAGCTTATGCTCCAGTGGTGGGAGCAGATAATCAACAAGGACCTAGGTAAATGAATACAATGCCTTTAGGGAGTGATAGTGGCATGGATGTAGAATCAAGCAGGGACATTGAGTCAAAAAGTGAAGTGGAGGATGTGGGGAGCTACTTTACATTGGGCGATCTGAGAAGGTGACATCAGCGTTGAGATTTGAATGAGACTGAATGATGAGAAGGAGCCCATCATGTGCAGATGTGAAGGTGGAAAGCTCAGCTAGTGGAAAGGCCCCAAGGCTAGACTTAACTTGGTATGTTTGAGGAGTCTAACCAGGAGTGGTGTGGTAGGAACTGTTGCTGGACAAGCATCAGGGACAGATCACATGGGGCCTGTGGCCCCATTAAGGTATTTTGAGTTTAGTGTAAGAGATTCTGGGAGCCCCTGGAGGGTTTTGAGTAGGGAGTGAAACCATCACTCAGGCTCCTCTTGAGGATGGACAACAGATAAGCCTGGAAGCAAGAAGAACAGTGGACATGATGTTTCCAGGCAAGACATGCTAGCAAGTGAGCCAAAATGATGCCATGGAGGTAGAAAACAGTGATTGGATTCATGAGATAGAGCTGTCTCGAGTGGCTATTTGGCTCTGGAAGGTGACAGAGAGAGACATCATGGGTGACCCCTGGATTTTTATTCTGAGCAGCTGGCTAGATGGATGGTGGTATCCTTTACTCAGGTGAGGAGCCTGAATTTTGCAAAAAGTGGCAAATTAAGAGAGGATCAAGAATGCAAGTTTGGACAAGTCAAGCTAAAGATTCCTTTAGATGTTCTATGTGGACACACTGAGGAGGGTCTTGGGTCTATGCCCCTGGGGAGAGCTCAGGGGAAGTTCTGGGCCTGTGATGTGAACATGGAGCCATGGGTACCTATGTGGCATTTAAAGGCACAGATTTGGACAGGATCCCCAGGGTGCTGGGCTAGCTAGGGAATGGGAGGGTTCTGAGAATGCCAGGCCTTATGGCTCTCCTGCATGTAGAGGGGGAGCAGAGGAACAGATGCAAGCAAAGGGGAAGATAAATTCAACTGAGGGTGCAGAAGCCAAACCTCCAATGTCGGGAGCTCCCGAGCCTAGCTCTGGTTGGGCTCCAGGTGTGAGGTCTTAGTTTCCGGCCTTTGATGAGTGTGTTTAAGGAGCTTCCAGGGAGGCCTCAGGCTTGAGTAGGGAAGAGGCCGTGGCTCTGGGGATGCCCAAGGCAGCTCTCCTGCTATCTCTGGGTCCCAGGGTGCACCTGGCATGCCATGGGAGCAGTTCTTTTTTTTTGTTTAATTTTTTTTATTGGAGTTCAATTTGCCAACAGATAGCATAACACCTAATGCTCATCCCATCAAGTGCCCCCTTCAGTGCCCATCACCCAGTTACCCCATCCCCCTGCCCACCTCCCTTTCCACCACCCCTTGTTCGTTTCTCAGTTAGGAGTATCTCATGTTCTGTCTCCCTCTCTGATATTTCCCACTCATTTTCTCTCCTTTCCCCTTTAATCCCTTTCACTATTTTTTATATTCCCTGAATGAATGAGACCATATAATGTTTGTCCTTCTCCGATCGACTTACTTCACTCAGCAGAATACCCTCCAGTTCCATCCACGTTGAAGCAAATGGTGGGTATTCATCTCTTCTGATGGCTGAGTAATATTCCATTGTATACATAAACCACATCTTCTTTATCCATTCATCTGTTGATGGACACCGAGGCTCCTTCCACAGTTTGGCCACTGTGGACATTGCTGCCATAAACATTGGGGTGCAGGTGTCCTGCCGTTTCACTGCATCTGTATCTTTAGGGTAAATCCCCAACAGTGCAATTGCTGGGTCGTAGGGCAGATCTATTTTTAACTCTTTGCGGAGCCTCCACACAGTTTTCCAGAGTGGCTGCACCAGTTCACATTCCCACCAACAGTGCAAGAGGGTTCTGACATGGGAGCAGTTCTTGTTTGGGATAGGATTTTGGCTAGATCTCTTCTTATGAGAGCAATAGAGGAAAGCTTCATGGAAGAGGCAAGCCCTGAATAAGCCTTGAAGGGCAGGGGGAATTAAGATGGAAGAGGGTAGGAAACCAAAATTAGAGGCAGGAGTGAAATTAGAGGCAGGAGTGTGTGTATGTGGGTGAGTGGGTTGGAGGGACTTCTGAAGAGGTCTAGTTTAGGTAAATGTGATAAGTTGGTAAGTACCTGTATCAGAACTCAGTAACATTCTTTCCTTCCCAAAGTAATGGTTTTATGTGGGGTTTAAGGGAAACATGGCATGGAAACCTGCATGGAAATAGTGTGGCACTTTTGAGGAGTGGAGTGATGACATAAAGGTGGTGTTTGAGGCTGATTAATCTGGCACAGGGCAATGGGGAAGACAAATTAATTTTTGAAATGTAAGTTTTGTAGCCACTATGTCCAGGAGAGATCTGTAGGGCTGGAGACAGGGCATTGAGCAGCTTCTACCAGACGACGAGAGGATGTGACAGCTATGAGGTTCTGGATCACCCTCTAGGTATCCTGCATGAGAGGGGCAATCCCAAGAATTGTAGTCCTAGGATGCAGATCCTCAGAAACCGGAAGCCCTGCATGGGCAGCTCTATGCAGAGGAAGGCCTCAGGTGGGATTCCCAAGCTCTTTTTGCTCTCAAGAATTGCCCAAGTCTGTGGAGGAAAAGTGGCCACCTAGCACACAGCACCCCTTAGGTTGAAGCACTTGTCCCAACTGTGAGTGCATTGAAACTTTGTGTATTTATAAAATGTCTGTGTCACCAGCCCAGCCAGACTGCCATGAGGGCAGGCCCAGCCTGCCTTTGTGCATCGTGGTGTGCCCAGCCCCTAGCCCTGTGCCTGGGAGGTAGCACATGTTCATTTAATGTGTATGGGCTGAGTGGAAACCAGTGGCATTCTCTAAGTCTAGACTGACGGGCTTGGGAGGGACTTCACACAGGGAAGCGAGCCCTACCTTCCATTTTCCAGGTAGCCCCCATGTGGGAAGGAGGGGAGAGAAGATGGTAAAGCTTCTTTTGCTTACCTTTTAACCATCACAGAATCCCCGACTCCCTGCTGTGCTGCCACCTGGTCTCATCTGGCCACTTGACAGTTTGGGATTCATTTTATACAGTTTTTAAATAAAAATGTTTTGGCATCACCCTGATGGAGGGGACATTGTTTCTTTGAGCTTCTGAAACCCCAGATCTTGTGGGGACCAGCTCTACTGAAGGCAGAATGCAGACCCAGGAGGGGCTGCTGGAACATACCAGACAGCCCTCAAGGTTAGCGAGAAACACCCCTGCGTTCCCTCCCCTCATCCTGCAAACACGGTCAGCAGCACCATGTTACCCTTCAAGGTTGTTTTACATACAGTTAAGAAATGTCCTTCTTGCCACTGAGCTTTGTACTCGTGTTGACACCACCCATTCAAATCGACCACTTTCAAAGTTAGCAGACTGAGGTACAAGTTACTATGCATCCTGCAGTCCCAGTTTCCTGGTGGTTTCACTGAATTCACTTTATCCATTCTGTTTTCCAGGTGCTGTTAGGTTTCATGTGCGTGGGTGGGGGTGCTAAGGAGTGAAGGGGGCATGCCTGTCCTGAAGCTCTGGGCTCTCTACCTTCTCCTCCTGTGCCCAATGCAGCAGCACAGAGGGGGCAGCTGGGTGAGATCCAGCTTTTTCCTTGACATCTTCTTTCAATGACTTCAGAAGAAGCATGAGGGAAAAAAAAATTCCAGAAGGCTCTATTTCACCATCAGGCTTTCAAAGTCATTGTGAAGGATACCAGCCAAGATAGCATACTTAACTTTTCTCTTTAGTTTTTTTTGATTTATTATTTTTTTTAATACTGCAGAGTTAACACTGAGGTCTCTTAACATCTGGTCTTCCAGCTGCTGGTATCCTCCATGGTTCCCAGCCCCACACTGGCTCTCAAGCCTGGATGGATTTGAGGGCAAGATGATGAGAGTCACGTCTGTTGGCCGTTAATTGGCTTGTATCATCAGGACTGGAGACTGTATTCACCACACGTGCCCTGGACTGAGTGACATGGCTTTAGTCCATTTGAGCCTGTTCTATCGTGGAGATGTCCCTTGCTTCTGTCCAGCCTCCCTGCATCCCATCCTATGGGTTCCAAGAACCTCAGCACCCTGGCTATTTAGGGGAGCCACATGTTGTGTCATTGGAAATGTGCTAAGTCTTAAAGATGGCAGAATGTTGTGTTCTAGTTTGGAGTGGAAAGATTTATAGAAGTTTAAAATCTGAGGGAAAAGTTAAATATTTGAATGTGTTAAAAAATAACATCTCAGCTGAGGATTTCATGTTTTATGCCTTAAAAATGAAGTTCAGTGGGTAAGTGGCAAGGATATATTTGAGGCTATGTGGCGGGGAAACCCCTCCTTTCAAGGAGTTCATAGTGTCTGGTGGGTGGAGAAGCAGGGGTGGGGAAATCAGAGGTGAGAAGACAGTATCTGAAGAAGGCGAGTGCAGGAAGTCTGGGGGTGGAGCTGGGGGTGGGCAGGATTCGGGGTGGAGATTGAGAAGTTTCTCCCAGAAGGTGCCATCTGGAGCACGACAAAAAGACACCATCTTACCATCGAGGGACAAGATGGGTTCATACACGAGCAGATACTGTTGTCATGTGTGACCAGGGTGTCCCTTAGTTTTGTCTGGATTTTGTGGTGAGAGGATATGGCCTTCTATCCATGGAAGCTTCTGGTGTTCTTTCCCTCTGTACCTGTTTACCGAAGCCCTCTGGTTTCCACTGTGTTGTTTCAACTGCTCATGGGTCTGTAGCTCTTTTCTGGTGACAGAGCATTCTCAGTGGCTCTCGGGGGCAACAGTCAGCGGGTGGAAAGAAAGGGAACAGAATTCCAAGGGAAAGAGGCGGCATGACCAGCTTCTGTAAATTTTGAGCATTCTCGTGTTGCGTTAAGCGTCTGTTTGCAGAACATCATCTTTGATTATTGCAGTCGTCCTCCATTTAAAGTGCGAGGAGCCCTCTTGACCCCCAGACAAGCCAGTCATAAAAGAATGTTTTTAAGGAAAACTCTCTGAAGTAGAATTCTATTTACAGAAGTGTAGTTTGAACACAGTCTCTATCTGTACAGCAGGGGAGGTGAGTGGCACTCATGGGGTCATGCTTGCATTTGGAACGCAGCAGCTTCCTCTAAAAGGCACAGTGTGTTTTAGCTACAGTAATAAATATTAGCCCCATCTTGCTGTTGGGAGGCCAAGGAACAGAGAGGGGAGATGTGCACATTCTTTCCAGCCTCCTCTCCTGACCCACCAGACTGCTTGATGTTAAGAGGCTGTTTAACAACAGAAGGAATCCTGTTCTTGTTGCTAGGTTGATGGGATTGTTCATGAATATCCATGACACTTATGCATATTCATGAAACCGAGAGTGTGATTGACAGCCCACACACCTGAACCGTTTCCTGGAGCACCCTCAAAGGGCCTTTCTGTCCTGAGCCTGGGCATCTGCTCCCACCTGAATGGGTTCCATAAGGACTAGGCTGCTTCAGGTAACATCTGCCTAGAAGACCACCTGGGGTACTTGTCTTCCTGTTTATGCTCAGTGGATGCCTTCCTTCACCAGGTTGTTCCAAGTCCTGCTTTGGGAAAATAATCATTTCTCCCTGTGACTCCCCAGCTGTGGGCCTTATACCTGGTAATGGTAGCTGATACTCCTGGTGTGGCCAACCCAGCAGCCCCCCAGGAGCCAGTTTCTCTCTGGGTCAGAAGAGAGGAGGAGGCAAGAAGGCTGATGCTCTGCGGGTGGGCACCCGTGGTTTCCTCACTAGGTGGTTCATCTAATAAGGGATCCAAGGACAGCTGTATGCCTTCCTGGTACCCCCAGGTTTTGGGCTCCAGGTAATGCTATTTGCTTTTCCTCCATGCAGCTCTGAGGCTTGAGAATGATGGCAGAGTCTAGAAGCTACTCAGTGGCCCAGATCCTGCCCCTAGTCCCCAGCTGGAGGTGACAGCTGGATGTAGGTGTTGAAAACATGGAACTCCTGTTCTCCTCCCCGAGTGCTGGCTTCCCCTGCAGCTCCTGTTCCCTGTTTCCCCTGGTTTGAAACCTCAGCATTTTCTGAGTGGGCCCTGAATCTCCTCCATGTCCTGGAGTGCGCAGGGTGACTGGTTTCTTTTCTTTTTTTTTTTTTTTTAATAATAAATTTAATTTATTGGTGTTCAATTTACCAACATACAGAATAACACCCAGTGCTCATCCTGTCAAGTGCCCCCCTCAGTGCCCGTCACCCATTCACCCCCACCCCCCGCCCTCCTCCCCTTCCATCACCCCTAGTTTTTTTTCCCAGAGTTAGGAGTCTTTATGTTCTGGGGTGACTGGTTTCTACACACACCACAGAATGTGTGGAGTACTGCCACTTGGTCTATTAATCAGGGTTCTCCAGAGAAACAGAAAACACACACACACACACACACACACACACACACACAGTATGACCTTCCTGAGAAAGTTCCTAGATAAATACAGGAGGAACATAGGCTATCTGGAATACCTGCGTGGCTATCAGAAGGAATTAGGAAAGTTGGCCCAGCAGGAAGGCATGTTTGAAAAGCCTGCTAAGACATCAGATAAAGAGGCTTAACATCTGCAAACAGCACAGCAAGTCTTCCATTGTAGTAGGTCCCACTGCCAGTGACTTAAAAATCTTGATCTCTGTTTGACAGAAGACTGCTTTCCTTGTTAGCAGGGATTCTAATCCTCATTGTTGTGCATGGAAATAAATTAGTTTTGCAATAAAAAAAGATTATATGTTATCTAGAGGCAGAATATAGATATTTGCTCTTATTTATGGATGGTAGACAGATTTTATTTATTCAAGGGGCTCTTACAATAGAGTTCTGTGTTTGAGAAGAGAGCTTGACTCCCTAGATGTTTAAGGAACTGGCTCACGTGATTGTGGAAGCTGGCAAATCCAAAATCTGCAGGGTAGAGTCCGAGTCCAAATGCCACTGCTGGCAGAACCGGCTCTTCTCAGGGGAGCTCAGTCTTTTTCTGTTCAGGTCTTTAACTGATTGGGTGAAGCCCACCCACATCATAGAGAATAATCTGCTTTACTGGAAGTCCCCTCATTGATTAATTGATTAAAAAAATATTTTTAAAGTAATCTCTACATTCAATGTGGAGCTTGAATTTACAGCGCCTGGATCAGGGGCAACACGCTTTATGGACTGAGCCAGTCGGCGCCCCAACTGCTCCCTGGTTTCTTTTTTCTTTCTTTCTTTTTTTTTTTTTTAAAGATTTTATTTATTTATTCATGAGAAAGAGAGAGAGAGACAGCGAGAGAGAGAGAGAGAGAGAGAGAGAGAGAGAGAGGCAGAGACATAGGCAGAGGGAGAAGCAGGTTCCATGCAGGCAGTCCGACATGGGACTCGATCCCGGGTCTCCAGGATCACGTCCTGGGCTGAGGGCGGTGCTAAACCGCTGGGCCACCGGGGCTGCCCTGCTCCCTGGTTTCAATGTTCATCTCATCTAAAAAAAAAAAAAATACCTTCATAGAAACCCATAGGATAGTGTTTAACCAAATATCTGGGTACTGTGGTCTAGCCAAGTCACATAAAATTAACCATCACACTTGACTTTCCTGGCACCTGATGTCAGAGATGTGTTCTGACTCTGGTGCGTTCCTCTGTGCTGCTCCTAACGGAGTTTGACAGGTTTTTCCAGAACTATAGCCTCTTGGCATAAATCTTTTAAGTTGTGTTTCATCCTGGAAGAAAAACCTTCCATGATTGGAGCTCCAGTTTTAACCAGGGTTCGTGGCAAAGGTGATGCTCCCTCACCTTGTTTTCTTTGTGTATGACACCTTCTTGGGGGCCAGGATCTTGGCTGATGCATCCTCACGCCTTCAGTAGCCAGCCCCAGACCTGGTGCAAAGGAAGAGCTTAGTAAATCCTCTGAGCTAACTCTGGAAGGAGCAGAAGTTCTCTTCGTGGTCCTGGGGGATTCAGGTGACCAGGCCTCTGGGCAGTGAGCCATGCCTGCTGCTGCCATCAGGACACCAGTCCCTGTCCTACATGGCCACCCTTAGCAGACCACTTGTGGGTTTTGTGATCTCATTGCCTGGGCTGCCTGCCTCTGATTTGATCAGTTTCCTCAGGATCAGGGGCAGTTTCCTTCCTTTCCAGCTAGCCTCAGCCCTGGGACCAGGCCCCTGAACATGGAGCTCAGGAAAGGTTTACTCCTGTGGTTCATCAGAGAGCCAGTCTGGGCTGCATTAATAGGAAAAACATTAGAGGGGACCGAGAGAGTGAATTAGTCGCAGAGCTTTCTGAGGGGTAGAAGAATAAATAATCAGGATAAAATATACTGTGATAAGGAAGCCTGTCCTTTTGTTTACTGACATGCATCTCTGCTTCAAGCTATTTTAAAAATGACTATTTCATTGATAAAATGAATGTGTGGAGGTGATAAAAGAATGAATGGAAATTTACCTGGGAACGTCTCTGTAATTGAGTGCCTATCTGAGGGATGAATAGAGGAAGCAAATTATCCATGATGGGCCAACTCTCTGCTTTTCTAGGACTGCGCATTCTATTTTTCCTGCTCAATAGAGGACATTGTCTCCTCCACCAAATTAGCCAAACATAGATAATGTTGTCAAAGAATGGCTCCATTAGATTTCACAGACGCCTGACACCAATACAAAAGCCTCTACCCTCACCGCATTTCAACTTCAGTTTTTTCCTACATGACTCAAAAAAATAAATTTGTTTTGTGGGGCAGAGATGATGAGTTTGACAGGTTTTTAGAACAGAAGATAAAAGAGGAGTTAGCAATATTGGTTAAGGGGATTCCAGCAAATTCCATTAGGCTGTATATCATGAGGAAGATAGAACTGGTGGGAGCACTGCTCAGAGGGACATTTCTATCCCATCCAGAGAGGCCAGGTTTCTGCCCCCCACCCCCAGCAAGGAGTGAGTGGTGTACATCCAGAGAATTTATCCCCATTTAGAAGGAAAGAACAGCTGGAACTCCAGAAAGTGCTCCTGAGCCTAGGAAATGGATGTTATAGCTCTTGTGTTCAGAGTTT
This sequence comes from Canis lupus baileyi, assembly GCF_048164855.1. Lineage (NCBI taxonomy): Eukaryota > Metazoa > Chordata > Mammalia > Carnivora > Canidae > Canis > Canis lupus. The sequence continues at coordinate 23,244,213 of NC_132847.1, read as the reverse complement.
CCTGATTCTGGGGTACAGATACACAAGGCCTGCTGAGGGAGGTTTATCTCTGGGGATTGGGGTGAGGCATAGGGACTGGACACCACTGAGATTTCTCTTCTATATTACTGCGGCATGGCCAGGTCTTACACTCGGACTGTAATCTTAGACACTTGATGTAGAGTTGGAAGAGTCAAGTTCATGCATAGATACAAGAGTCAATCTTGGGGGCTTCTGAGGGTAAGAGCTTTATTCATCTAGACTCAAACCCACTAGTCAAAGGGGATGTTTACTAACTCAGGTAGCTGAGAAATTCAGGGGTGTCTGCTTTCAGGCAAGGCTGGATTGAGCAACACAAAAAATGCCCTTTCTCTCACTGTCTCCTCTTGGCCCTGCTCACCCTGTTCATCCGTGTTTGGGTCCCATTTTCTCTTAATGCTAGCAGGCTGCCTCATACAGAAAGAGGAGGATGACTGCTAGCAGCTCCAGGCTTACATGACTCTAGATTGGCAAGTCAGAGAAAAGCAAGCTTCTCCATATGTGAGCATATAGACACAGAAATGGTTGGCCTTGCTCGTCAAGTGTCCACATGGACCAATGACTATGTCTGGGGAGATGTGATACTGTAATTATTTCAGTTTGGCACACTTCTGTGGCCAGAGCCTGGGGCTGGGGGCACTATGATGGACAGCCCCACAGAACCATATGGAGAGCAGGGTGGATGGTTCCCCAAAGGAATCACAGTTGCAGCAAGAGCAGCCTATTTTCAGAACTTAAAAAAAACAGGAAGAGGCCTCAGCTAGAAGGATGGTGACCCTAGGCAGAGAAGAAATGCCGTGTGAGAGCCCTCGGCTTGGTCAACCTCATCTCCCATGTAGCCCAGGCATCCATCTGGGCCCTCCCTCAGCTCTGTGAAGGCTGACCGAAGTCCAGCAGGCATAACTGAGGTAGGAGCAGCTAGACATTTCCCTGGAGCATGGCAAACCTTCTCATTCCCCTCAATTATGTTCCATTTGCCATAAACTTATTTTTAAATGCCATATTCCATCTCTCCCAGCATCCTGTGTTTGAGAATAATGAGACTTCTCAGCTGTATGGGTTTTATGGTGAAACATACCCCATTTGAGAGGGTTCCAAATTCTCTCTCCTTTTTCTTTCCTTCTTGATTCCTTGGCTCCTGGCAACCCCCTACTTAGGATTTGCAGAATTATGGATTTATTCTTTCAGTATTTACTGAGAACCTATGGTGGGAAAGGCCCTGAGATCAGCCTCAAACAAAATAAACCCAGCCTCAAAAACCAGCAGGAAAGTTAGATAGTCAATAAAAACAAAACCATTACCCTGTTGGTTGAATGGATACATGCCCCAAAGGGGCAACACCGGGTGTTCAGACCACTGACGACTGAGCTGGCTCATAGGGCAGGGAGGCTTCCTTGAGAGATACTTTGAGCTGAGAGCTAATGGGTGGCTGAATTTGGGGTTTTGATGAGGCAGAAGGGTGGGGAAGGGGGGAGCATGTTTGGACGCCAGGGCTCTGTGCAGGGAGATAGGGGCTGCTGCCTGGATGGGGCTAGGTGAGAAGCCTGGATGTGGTTTGGTGGGAAAGCTGTCAGCCTTGTGGATGGACTTGGAGGGGCTGTGGTGGTGAGGAGAACAAGGTGGTTCTAAGGCTTCAGCCCCAGTGATGGTGGTGCCTTTTGCTGGGATCCAGAAGGCTGAGAAAAGCCTATCTGGAGGAAACATGCACAGGTGCACACATTGTATCTTGGACATTCTGAGTTTGAGGAGAAGCAGCTGGGTATATGGGAGTTCTGGGGACACAAATGTGGGAGCTCTCAGCCCAGAGGTGGTGAGGGAAGCTGTGACAGGAGGCACCTGTGTGTGGAGGTTGGAGAGACCAGGCCTGGGGTCCCAGGAACTGAAGCATTTGGAGGTCAGGGAGAGGAGGGGCAGCCAGCAAACGGATAAACCCGACTGGGCGACTGGGCGAAGGTGACATCCTGCCTGTGATAAATCATGCCAGCACTTCCCTGGGCTGCAGATTGTGCCCTCAGAGCCCCCCCTGCACCCCCCCGCCCCCCAGGCACCAGGGGCCTGTCGCTGGGTGATGGATGAAGGCCTCTCCCACCCACCCACCTTCCGCTGGTGCCAGCTTCCTGCCACCACCGGGTAGTCCCTTGGGAAGAGAGAAAATAGCTAAGTAGACTTGTAGTGACAGCCTTATTAAAAGTGACTTTTTAGAACTTCTTACAATTGTTGATTAAAAGGCCCTTTGCTCCAAAGGCTCTATTTGTGGTGGAAGAAGGAAAGACATTTTAGAAGAAATTTCTATGGAGGTAGGATGTTCTGGCAAATTGGCTAGGTGACATTTGCTGTTACAGGCTTGTATTTCAAAAGCCACTAAAAGCCCCTCCAGAAAGTACTGGAAAGTCATCATTTTGAGAAAGGGAAATACTTGTGGGGGAAGGAGAAAGTGCCAGCTGTGGAGCATGTAGTGGGCAGTGGTGGGGGAAGCAGGGGGCCCAGGTCACCCACACCCTGCGGCAGGGCTACTCAGGCAGCTCCCCCCGCCCCCTGCGCACTCCTGCCCGCCCTCGCTGCCACTGCTCCATCTGACATGACTGCTTCTCAAAACCATCCTTTCCAAAGTTAACCCATTTCGTGGACTCCTTTCTCCAGATCTTCCTGGCCCCTCATAGCCCTCGCTCCCTCCGGTGGCCCATGACCTCTGCATGACTGCCACAGGTTTGTGGCTGGGCACCCTCCTGCCTCTCTCCCATGTGTGCTTCTGGCTTTCCCCTGGCATGCTGTGACAGTGCTGAGAGGGAAGGCCCTCGCGGTGTGGGGGTCGGAGGAACTCCACAGGACATCAGCGGGCTCTTTTTCTCCTGGCTAAGTGGGCAGGCCGCTGTCAGGTCGCTGGTACTCGGCACACGTTGTGTCTCTGTCCTGGGCTTGTTACTCCCGAGTGGGGCTGCGCCAGCACATGCAGGCAGGGGGAGATGAATAGCGTGTGTGCGTGTGTGTGCGTGTTATCTGTGGTTGTCCAGGTCAGGGAACCCAGCCAGGCTGGCCAGGGGAGGACTGCCCAGCACAACCACCTGGGATTGAGATGAGACCGCTCAGAGATCATTCAGCTGGGGCTGGGCAGGAGGGGAGACTCTGTGCCCCGCCGCCCCCCCCCCCCACCCCAGCCACGGAACTAGGTGTCTCTGGGTCCCACCGGGATCCCGGGACCTGCCTCACAGCCCTGTGCTCGGGGTGGATTTGCAGACAGGTGGGCTTCTGGGAAGGCAGAGCCACTCACTTGCCAGGAACTGAAGAGAGGTACAGGGAGGCCATGCCTGTGGACACAAGTGTCCGGTGCTGGAATTTCCCTGAGTCCCAGCCTTGGAGCCCAGTGGAATGCTTTTGAGGCTTCGTGAATTCTTCTCTGCTGAAGATAGCTTGAGTGGTATTGGATACCACTGCCAATTTCCAGAGTTTCAGACTAGAGACATCCTCAGAGGCGGCTGAAGCCCAGAGTTTGTGAAAGAGCAAGAGGACCTGGTATTGAAATTGTGGGACTGGGGCCCAGGGGTGTCTGGGTAAGTTGCAGTGTCACAAGACTTGTGGTCATTTAGTCCTACAATGTCCCTCTGAGCAGAAGAGGAATAAGTGGGCCAGGTGAGGCTATGGCCACTTGGATTCTCTCCCTCCCTCTCTCCCTCCCTCCCTCCACCTCTTTCTCCCTCTCCTTCCCATCCGTCCATCCATTCTAGGCCTCTAGGCTGGGGACACAATGGCTAAGGCCCACGACCTTTGGTGCGGGGAGGCGGGTAGGAACCAGACAGCTGTGTTGTCTGTGTGAAGGGTGTCATTTTTGGAGAGCATGGGGCCATGGGAGCACAGTGATCTGGAGCAACAAGAGGCTTCCTGGGACCTCGATCATCCCTGGACCTTCCCTGGTAGGGCAGGCTTTGGTGAGGGTGGTTGTGTACGTGCACAGTGAGCAAAGCTTGCCGGGGAGAGGAGGGGGAGACCTGATTCCTGACCCTGGTGTGTATAGTTGTCTTGCTTCCCCTATGTAAAGGCAGGTTTGTAAGTTTTCTCTCTAAACCAGCCTTGCTGTAGAGCTGACATGAAGCTGTGTCCAGGAACCACATACACGAGAATGGTTCATCGTTCACAATAACGAAATCTGGTATTTTTAGACACTTGCCTCGGCAGACCCCTCCTCCCAGAACTGGCTCCCCTTTGCGTGCGCGCGCGTTCTCTCTCTCAGCTCCTCTGGGAAGTGAGGCAGCTGGCTTAGCTGAACTTCAAAGATGATGACATTCTGAACCTCTAGAAAACATTTTTTGGAATCTCAAAGTGCATGAATTAAAATGTTATTTTTACTTTTTTTCAGCCTGTTGAGGAGAAGCCTGTGAAGGGGCACATCAGCCCAGAAGGAGAAAGCATGTGGAGCAGCCGTGTGGGGCCCAAGCCTATGAGCCTACGTTTCCATATGAAGGAAGTGCTCTTGGACTATGCAGTCCTTGGGTGAAGAGCAGGTGACAGGGAAAAGTCTGTCACGTCTGGGCTTCTGTGAGTGTGCACTGGATTCCAGGAGCTGTTTCCAGAGCTTTCCTGGTTGTTTGTGGGAAGACTGGTTGACCTGAGGGTGTATCTGGGAGGGAAACGCTGTCCAGCAAGGGCAGTGGTGGGCTTCTGGGTCAGAGCGAAGGAGCTGGGGCTGAGCTAGGGGACATAGCTGGGGGAGATGGACATGAAGTGCCCCCCACCCGGGGACAGACAAGGTTGAGACCAACCCATAAGAAAGATGGAAGGGAGGAGGGCTCATGAGGAGGATGAGGAGTCCTGGACTCAACACAGTCTGGTCTTCATTGGAGGTAGGGATGGGCACTGGTAGTTTTGAAGCTTCTTGGTTTGTTAATCTGATAGCATGGATTTGTTTCTCTGTGGTTACAAAGCAGACTTGTGTGCTTATCTGAGAGACAGCCGTGTCAGGCACACTTTGGAAAGCAGTTGGGGTGGAGAAGCACTGGTAGGCAGAGTAGGAGGAGAGCAGGGAGTAAACAGGTGCACAGGGTGGCACCTGGAGGGACCCGGGGGTGTCAGCATCTTCAGTGCTTGGGAGCCTCCCTGAGTCCCCAGAGAAGACTCCAGAGGATGCCCCTGTCCCCCCATGACATACCTACATTCATGAGTCCCACGTCCACATGAATAGGAGGCTTCGGCATTGCATGTCTCTTTCCAGTGGTGTTTCTGGGTGGGGAATTTGGCCTCCTAGAAGAGGGGACATGTTTCTAGGACCTCGTAGAGACTTGGCTCCTAGGAATGTCTATATATCTCTCCTGAGCTTCCCCTAGATAGCATTTCACTCTGTTCAGAAGATCCTGTTGGGTGTAATCCTGGGAGATGCTCTGTTAAAGCTGCCTGTGGCCCTCTGAGTGAAGCTGGAAAGCACCATATATCCTATGCTCCCTTCTTGGAGATTCTTAATGACCATCAGCATGTCACAGGCTCTGAGAAGTCCTTCTGTAAAAGACATCTGTTAAATTTTCTTTATCCCTCTGTTTCCCAAACATATTTGACCACAGATCTCTTTGGATACAGAAAGCCTGCAAAAACCCTGTGCCAGGCTCTTCCACTCACATATACATCTTGGGTACTTGATTACTCCATATTCTCATGCCAACTATGCTATGGACTCACAAGCTCTGGATTTCCTCCCACTGTGGAAATTAGGGCATTTGTCACCAGGCCTGCAGTGGCCTCCCTTGAGCTTGGGGTAGGCCTGTGGGAGCCAGAGCATAGACACATCTGTTCAGGCAGCACACTTCAGCAAGCGCCCCCTGCCAGCCTGAGCATGCAGGCCGGTTCCTTCCTGGTTCAGCCTGAGCAGCTGGCTCAATGGCCAGTCTGTATGTTCACCTGCATGGCCAAATGAAGCTCACCTGGGTCTAGGAAGCTCCACGAAGGACAGGATGTGAGCAGAAACATTCCATCTGTTGAATCTTCTCTCCCCTGCAGCAGCACAGGCCCCAGGCTGCTCTGAATGCCTTGTTTTGCATATCGTGATGAAATATTTAAGGAAGTTCTTCTCGTTTTGAAAACCTTTTTGTCAAGGCACCAGGGGCAGCCTGAACATGTGATAGAAATCCCTGAAGCCTGGAGAGAAGGAAAGAGGGATGCAGAGAGGAAGGAGAAACCACTTGAGAGGTTGGGGCTTCCTTGAGAAGGATCAGGAATGGCTGAGGGGTGGCCATCTTCACCTATCTTCTCCCTGGTGTCTGTGCAAGGTGTGTGCCACTGACCTGGAGCCTTAGAGGACTTGATTCTGGTGAGTGTTGGCATGGTGTCCTAGATTGGGAGGCTTGTAGTATGTCCTTGAGAAGTATTTGTTTCTCTCAGAGACTGGGTTTCTCCAGTGATAAGACTACATGGTAGACCAGATGCTCTCTGGGGTTTTTCAAGGTTTAGTTAATAGGACTCTACTTGGAAGCTGGTTTGTCTGTCATGTTGTTTTGTTGCCAATGCTTCCTCCATTCCCAGTGAGATAAATTGAACCCAGTGGCTATCCTGGAAGGGAAGACTGTATCTAGAAGGCCCACCCAACTGTAGCCTGCTGTGGTTTATACAGACCTGGCTTTCCTGCCCACAGAGATGTTGCTGGAGCTGGGGCAGCCGTATCTAAGGGCCAGTGTGGTACTGGCCTTACTGACCTGTCATATTTCTGAGCCGACCTCCTGGGGAGAGAGCTCCATGATTTGACTTCTTTTGGGTATCATCAGTGTTATATCTGCATCCCCCTCTGTGTCAGGGATAGGCTCTGGTCTGGGCACAGCCATAGCAGCAGCCTGTTGGCACTCCTGATACAAAGTGGCAGCTTGTTTAAGGCCTTACCTGGCCCTCTGTCCTGGCTCTTTACTGCCCTGGCCCCTGACTAGGGCAGAGTTGATTTGACCTAAGTCAGAGGTGACCCTGGAATGGTCAGAGCATCTGCAGGGCCTGAATCTCTGCCTCTCTGGTGATACAGCCTCCATGTTCAAGGGCACGTGCCTGCCCAGCTCCCAGGGAAAGAGTGAGCAGCTCCCCCTCGGATGATTGATTAGCATCCTACATTTCCCTTTGCCAAGGAGCCTCAGAAGCACACAGGCAGATGGCTTCTCCGGGAATTCCTCTGGGGAACTGAGCTTCTACAAATCCACATGTGGAAATCCAATATTCAAACGTGAAAAGAAATTGGGAAAGAAAATATGCTCTCCCTCTCTCTCAGTTAAAACCTGGATATAGGGCTGGAGAGGTCAGAAACAGCTTCTACTCTCCCATGGCTCCCCTCCTTGTCAGAGGAAGAAGAACAGACCTGGGCTGCTTCTAACTCAGCCTGGCAAAGAGGCCTCCAAAGGGCTACTGCTGGGAGACGTGACTCTGAGGAAGTAAGCTTCAATTCAATTGAGCAGGTTTTGCTTAAGCAACGACTGGCCTAGGCTGGGGTTTGACATGGTGTGGGATCAGATCCCATAGTGTATGGCCTAAAAAGCACAGACTCTTGGCTCAGAACCAAGGTTCTAGTTCTGGCTCTGCCATGGTCCAGCTGTAAGACCTTGATCCAGAGGTGTAGGCTGTCTGAGCCCCAGTTCTAAATCTGTAAAATGGGGATTGTAGTACCTGTCTCATAGGGCTGTTGAAAGGATCAAATGAGTGTGTGCATATAATACTTGTAGCACAGGGCCTGGCTTGGATCATAGTGTACTTTCAATAACCACACAACCTCCAGCCCCCGGTAGGCACAGGGGATGTGCCCCGTGTTAGTGGTGACACAACAGAGGCTGAAGTTATATGCATTTTTCTAAAATCACTTGGGTTGTTATTGATAAAGCAGAATTGACATTGGGGTCTGCAATATTGTAGGAGGACATATGTGTGAGACAGGGGTGCTTGCCCTGGTGTCAGGTGGTCTGGGATGAGAAGAGCCTGCTCACGGTAGGATGTGTGCTCTGTAGTCACTGCTCCTTGGCAGAGGTTGAGCCATAAAGAACACATTTTTTATTTTAAACATTTTCTTCCTGCTCAAGAAAAATGTTTATAGGATTCTAAGGCATTAGAAAAGCTACCCAGATCCATTGCCCTAAGTGGGCAAAGGCAGTTCCTCTGTGGACGAAGAATTTGGGGTCTCTTTCCCCAGAGCCCTGACCTTCCCCATCCTGCCCCACACCCGTGTTTCATGGCACTGCTTGCTCTCTGGCATTTGGCTTCTCTCAATCCTTTCCCTGAAGTTTGGTCCCATTAATGTTTATGAGCAAATAAAACTTTGATTGCTGCTTTGGGCCGTGAGATCACTGCTGACTTGGGGAGGGACACCTAATTTAACATAATCCTATTTCTTCGACTTTCCATGACTTCCACTATATTCTCCTCTGGGAAAATGAGCAAAAGGAGTGGAAATGTGATTAAAACAGAGCTTCACCTTCCTCTCCTGGCCTTGGTGTTGTCAATCCCTTGCTGGGGGTGGGACAAGAGGCAGGTGGAGTGTTGGAAACACAGATGTTGTTATATGTTGATTCCCATGTGGATGTGGACATGTAGGGATGAGCAGCCCTTGGGGGCTCATGAGCTCTGGGGTGCCATGAGTGGTGTGTCAGTTGGTTTCCCACAGAATGAGGGCTGGTGGATATATTTGGTCATATGCATGAGGATGCCCATTCCTTCTTTGGAACAAGAAATGAACAACTAACTCATTACTTCAAGAGTAAAATCAAGTCAAACTGGTGTGTGGGACTGTGGGGGCCCTCATGTTTGTGCCATATGTATCATTTTTATTTTCCTAAATAAGCAGAGTCCTATATAGGCTTCTTTTCAGTGGGTTTGGAGAAGCAGTCTTGTGGGGGGGCACCTGGGCGAGGGGAGCTGAGGGAGGGCAGGGCTACACAGCAGCTGCAGGAGGTGAGAGGCTGTACTTGACTCCATTATAGAGTCACATCTCGAGGACGGGCAGCAGATTCCTTCAGGGGCTGTTGACAGGGCTGTGCGCCAGGCTGGAAGAAGGTAATTATATCATTACTTGTCACTCTTGTCTCAAGGGGCCAAATTAGCTGACTCTCCAAAACGAGGGTTTACTCTTGACTTTTTAATTTACGAGCTGATGCAGAGGCATACTAGTTCACTCTTTAGTTTTTTAGGAACGGCTCAGGTGTGCTTGGCCTGGTAGGTGGGATTGAGGGGAGCAAACACGGTTCTGACATTAAAGGTCTCACAGAGCAGCAGGGAGTATGGAACAGACCACCACCCATGCTGATGCTCAGTAGGATGGGAGAATAGGTGGAAGAAGGGGATGGATGAGAAGGGCAGCCCCCCCCCCCCCATCGGATGCCAAGGCTCCTCTGGGGAGGGGGAGGGAGGATGGCGCTTGGAGGACAAATTGCATTTCCACAGGTAGAGAGGAAAGGGAATGGGCAAGGCTTCACGGAGGGGTCAATCCAAAACATAGATGTGTAGACAGAGAGACAGGGGCTATTTGCCAAGGGGTTCTATAGAAGGGAGTCCTGAGAAAGTAGCTGGAAGGGGTGAGACCCTAATGCTGTTTGAAGATGCTTTGTGGTTAATTGTGGAAGAAATGTATATGAGCCTTCCTTTGTCTGACACATTTCCTGAGTGACTACTACATGCTATACACTCTGCTAGGGGCTAGGTATGCAGCTGTAAACAGGTGAATATCACTCTCTTGTGAGGTTATAGTCTAGCAGGAGAAGATAGTAAACAAATAGATGTAACACATAAGTAATGTATATGGTATGTTAGGAAGAGCTCAGTGTAAGGGGAAAAGAATGAGGAGCACCACGTAGAGGAATGGGACCACCAGGGGGTGTCTCTGTGTGTTTGGGTGGAGATTGCACTTTTGACCAGGGTAACAGAGTAGGCCTCCTGGATAGGATGACATTTGAGCATTTTGAGGTGGATTTAAGGAATTAGCCAGATGAATACTTGGGGGAAGAGCATTTCAGGCCGAGCAAATATCAGGTACATAAGGACCTGATGCAGGAGTGTGCCTGGTATCCTCAAGGAGCAGCTGGAGGCCTGTGTGGCTGCAGCAGGGTGAGCAAGGAGGCAGTGGTAGGAGACAAGGTCAAAGAGCCACAGAGCTCCACCCTCAGCAATGTGGGGGCCTCTGGAAGATTTGGAATGGAAGAGAGACGGTGATCTGACTTCTGTTTTAAAAATAGCATTCTGTGTGCTCTGTGTAAACCTGACCATTTTAGGAGCAAGGCTGGAGGCAGAGAGGCCAGTTGGGAGGCTGCTATGGCCTCCAGGTGAGAGGTGATGGTGGGCTGGGCTGGAGACGTGTCGTAGAGGTGGTGAATAGTGGTTCAGTCCAGGACATAGATTTCTTAACAGGCTAAGTATGCATGTGGGAGATGGGGGAGTCTAAGATGTCCCACGGTTTCAGCTCGGCAGCTGGGCCTGGCCAAGCTTCGGGTGGATCAGAGCCCGCCCGTGTAGACTTAATGAGCCCGAGCTATCTCTTTGCTGTCTGCATGGAGATGTGTGTGTTGGGGGGTAGCTGACTTTCCTTATCTGGAGTTTTGGAGAGGGCTTGGGGCTGGAGATGTGGATATATAGGGGCCGTTGGCCTTTCGATGGTATTAAGGCCATGAGAAGGGGTGAGACCACCCAGGGGGGTGTTAGAGGCTGGCGTGTTCCTGAGTTTGAAGTACCAGGTATTCCATTAGGCACTTCCAGCATCCCTCTCTGTCTCCACCACAACCTAGTGAGGTAGAAGCTATTAGTTTCCCCACTGTACAGAAGAGGAATCTGAGGGTCAGGGGGTTAAATGAATGACCCAAGATGATACACCTTTAATAGGTCAGAGTAGAATGTACATACATCTGTCTGATTCCAAGTTCTTTCTATTGTTTTTTAAAAATTTATTTATTTATTCATGAGAGACACAGAGACAGGCAGAGACACAGGCAGAGGGAGAAGCAGGCTCCCTGTGGGGACTTGATCCCAGGACTCTGGGATCATGACCTGAGACGGAAGGCAGACGCTCAACCACTGAGCCACGCAAGTGTCCCCTGATTCCAAGTTCCTTAATTATTGCACTTATCAACCCTCTAAAGACCAGGTATGGAGAAGTTCTCCATCACCTGAGGGCACCTGGAAGTGGGGCCTGGAGTTTTTGAATGGGAGACAACCAAGTTGTGGTGAACCCAGTGTTGTGAACTGAGTGTTTGCATCCCCCCCCCAAATTCCTGTTTTGGGGCCCTAGCGTCCATCATGGCTGTATTTAGAGATGCGACCTCCAAAAAAGTAACTGAGGTTAGATGAGGTCATGAGGGTGAGGACCTGTCTAATAAGGTCAGTGTCTCATACAAGTGACACCAGAAAGCTCATGCACTGTCTCTCTGTGTACGCGCCCTGAGAATAGGTCATGTGAGCACCCAGTGAGAAGGAGGCCATCAGCAAGCCGGGAGGAGAGTTTTCACCAAGAGACCCAGTTGGCTAGAACCTTGATTTTGGCCTTCTAGCCTCCAGAACTGGGAGAAATAAATGTCTGTTGGTTCAGCCACCCTGTCTGTGGTATTCTGTTATGACAGTCTGAACAGTCTGAACAGACTAATAGATCCAGACTCTTTGGTATGCTGGCTTTTTCCAGAGCTGTGTGTTCTTGCCAGGCTGCAGGGTCCAGCAGTTTGGTAACTGGTTTCTTAAGGACTTATTCTCAACCCCCTCTTCACCCACTAAACAATTCAGTGGATTTGAATGAACTAGAAGAGTCACTGAACAAATTATCTAGTGATTATCTGCCTTGTGGAGTCCAGAGAGAATTGTTAGAAGAAAATTGGTAAATTCTTTTCATTCTTAATAAAACCTAACATTATCTTGCTAATGCCTGATATTAAGAGTTCAAAGTCATCTCTATACCATTGATCTTCAAAGGAAGAAATTTCCTAATTTATCTGACAAGGCCTGGAAAATATGGGTGAAGCTCCTTTCAGATGGGAATTTTATTTTATTTTATTTTTAAAAAATCTTTTAAGCAGTTTTTGGTACAGAAAGTGCTATAGTTTTTTTTTTTTTTTTTTTTCATTTGAAAACACCAGAGTGTGGGGGAGAGATGCAAACAAATAATAAAAAAGATACTTTTGTAACATTATTTTCACTGTTTGGAAGAAAGAGTCATTCCAATAGTATTGAAATGTCCAAAGATGAAATGATTTCATTTTCTTCTCTAAAGGCTATAAAACTGGGGCACCTGGGTGGCTCAGTGGTTGGGCGTCTGCCTTTGGCTCAGGGCATGATCTTGGAGTCCTGGGATCCAGTCCCACGTTGGGCTCCCTGCATGGAGCCTGATTTTCCCTCTGCCTGTGTCTCTGCCTCTCTCTCTCTCTGTCTGATGAATAAATAAATAAAATCTTTAAAAAAAAAAGGCTATAAAACTGACCTGTACCTCTGAAACCAATAATACGTTATGTTAATTAATTGAATTTAAATAAAATCAATAAAACCCAAGACCCATCTATATGCTGCCTACAAGAGATTCATTTTAGATCTAAAAACACCTGCAGATTGAAAATGAGAGAATGGAGAGCCATGTATCACACAAAGGAAAGTCAAAAGAAAGCTGGAGTAGCAATACTTATATCGGACAAAATAGACTTTAAAACAAAGACTGTTAAGAAGAGACAAAGGAAAAAAAAGAGACAAAGGAGGATACTCTTAATAAAGGGGACGATGCAACAACAACAAAAATATATTTTTAACATAAAAAAAATAAGGGCTATAAAAGACTCTGCCTATTGATTCCATCTTTGTGTCCAGTGAACCCGTGTTACTCTACAGTGGCCTAGGGGTTCGGTATTGCAGAAAGATCAGCCCAGGTTTCTGGGCACATGGCCTAAACAGGAGGGGGGAGCATCTCCCCCTGCAGAAATATCATGGGCAAGAAGGTAGGTCCTTCAGCCAGGAGGAGCGGCTTTCCGCACAAGAGCTGAGGGCAGCAGAGCCCTCAGTGTCCCACTTCTGCTTCCCTTCCACTTTCAGAAGACAGGGAAAAAAGTCAAAATGACAACGCCTGTGAAGAAGGTGCAATGTATGTTTAGAAATACTGTTGGAGGGAACTATCTTAGGAGTAAGAAAAGCCTTGCCAGCTTTTACTACAGATGGGAGAAGAGAGCCATCAAGGAGATGCCACCACGAGCCAAATACACTTCCCTTTTCTGGAACTTCAGTAGCATAAGCATAAGGAGGCCAGTTTCAATTCCTTTGCCCAACAGGCTAGGCTTGTAGATTAGGCATTTTTGGCTCCATGTGGACCAATAAAGCACAGGACTGCAATCCAGGGCCCAATTCCCTAGAAAGTACCCCCTCGCCCCCCAATGCCAACAAATGGTTAGATCCTGTAACTGGGAAATCTCATAATTTTTCAGATGAGAATTTAGAACATTGAATAAATGTGCAACATGGCTGACTCCCCACCACCCTTGCCGCCTCCCCACTCTTGGCTTCCACTGAATTTGTGTGTTCAGTTGCAGCTCGGACCTCCCTGAGCGTTTCAGGGCCACTGAGCGGCAGGGCCCCTTCTGCGGGAGGCTGGCATCCTTGCTTCCTTCCTTGGTCCGAAGGGCACTCTGGTTTCGTGCTGCTTGATTGAGCTAGTTTTAAGGAAGGTGCAGAGAGGCACTCTCAGTGTGGTCAGCATCTTGGGAAGCGGATGTTTCTGGGATCTTAATGTTTTCTCTCTTTTTCCTGAGAAAACCTTTTCTCGATAAAAATGAGTTGTCAGCTGCTCTTGAGGCCCTATAAATTGATTTTGACTCTGTCCATTACAGGTAGCTTCTGTGTGAAGAACCCGTATAAATCTTACTCAGTCAGGGAGTGTTTAAAATGGCAAATTTCAGAGTAAAGGTTTAACAAAAACCATAAATAAAACTTCAGAAGTAATGGAAGTGTTTATTAGTATCTGTGGAATTCCACGCTGGAACAATGAAGGCGGTTCAGGTGCCAAGAGACTGACTGAGGTACTGTGTTTGCTGCGCACAAGAGAATATCCATCTTTATTTGGCCTCTGCTCACAGGCCGGACTTGGAGAAGCCTGGCTGTGAGCAGTGCTCCGTGGCTAGGCTCGTGAGGGGTGTTTATCACTGTCAGGGGCAGTGGCAAGTCTGGACGTGGCAGGCTGCCAGGAGGAGAGAAACTTGCTAAGGACCAGTGCCTCGAATCCGCCAAGCTTCCAGGCCTCCTGAGTGCCTTGCACGGTGGGAGGTACTAATATCATGGTGATCTCATAATCCCTGCAACAAAGCCAAGGGACAGTTGGAGCAACGTGTCTGCACTCTGTTCCCAGCTAAGGAAACTGAAGCCAACAGTGGTTTGTGACTTGCCTAAGTCCTACAAGAAGGTGTTACTAGAAGCTAGAGTATAGCCAGTGGTTCACAGGATCTTGTAGTGGTACCTGCTACGTTTCCTTCCTCCCCATTTAACTCCACCTCTCCAAATAGTTGTTGAATCTGGGCCTCAGCTGGGTGCCAGGTTGTGGCAAGATGCATCAGCGTGCAAGGGTTTTTTTTTTTATTTTTTTTTTTACTTGCCCTCCTCCCGTATGCTCTCCATTCCCTCTGCTGGGACCTGCACACATAGAAGGATTGTAGAACAAAGCCACAGTAATTATCACTTATTCATTAGCTCATCCATTCATCGGCTCATTCACCCATTGCCTCATCTACCCGCTCATCCGTTCACTTGATGAACACCAGCTATGTTCCAGGTTCTATTTAGGTGCTTAGTAAGTCATAAATGGGCAAATGTTTGGTGCAAGAGAAGGGTTTGAAGGTTGGCCCAGCTGGGGTGAGATTGGTGGGTATGTAGGAAGCTTCCCAGAGAATTTAGGCTGAGCTGGATCCTCAAGGAAGGCAGGGTTTGAGAGGATGGGCAGCTTCTGGGCAGGAGGGACAGAGCAAGCCAAGGCCTGGGGTATGAGTGTGGGCGGTTGTGTAGACTTGGTCAGGGAAGTAGACAGCAGGCGGGCTGCTCTGGGCAGTATCACCTGTGGGCTGGGGTGAGCTCGGTCCTCCTCTAGAGCTTGTTGCTCTGGCCAATGGACTCCAGCCTGGGGCCTTTTGGCTGCACCTAGGAGCTGAAATATGGGTCTCCAGTGCTGAGTGTGGAGCCAGCTTTCTTTCCTTCTAGTTCTTTCTCTTCTCCCACCCCATCTCTGGGGTCAGTGCAAGTACCCACTCCAACAGAAGACTGCTGCATGGCAAGGCTCTCATACATCTCTCAGCAATCCTTTGTTCTCCACCAGGCAAATTTGGTTCAGACCGTGACCCATGTCCATGTTTGTCTGTTGTCCAGCTGTCCGTCTTATTTTCTCCAGGTGGCCTGGGTCCTCTAAGGGCGGTCTCTGCTAACCCCAAAGAGCCCTGCACAGGCCTGGCCACACACTGAGTGTTGCCAGGTGAAACACAAGATACCCAGTTATATTTGAATTTCAAATACACAAGAAATCATATTTTAGTGTAAGTAGGCCCTACATATTGTATAGGAGATGACATGCAATGTTTGGGACATAATTATACCAAGGAATTATTTATGATTTTCTTGAAATTCACATTTAACTGAGTGTCTATTTTTTTTTAAACAAAATCTGACAACCTGACCCTAAAAGGCTTACTGGTTGGTTATAGAAACTGAAAGATTTCTAGGTTCATGGAACATGCACATTGTTAGGAATGAGATGCACCTAGAGGTATAGAAGGGAGCAGAGGTTAGAACAAGTTACTTATCTCGCTAAGCCTCAGTTTTCTTATCTGTGAAGTGGAATTTTCCTAGTCCCTACCTCATGAGTGAGGAATAAATGAGATCATGCCTGGCAGGTGCTAGCACATGCCTGGTGCTTGAAAGTCTTGACAGAGTGACGGGAGCCGTTACTATTGTTTTTGTGATTTTTCTTTTCTTCTTCTTCTTCTTTTTTTTTTTTTGCTGTTGTTGCTACCTCTCAAGGCCACGCTGGTGCTCTGTAGCTATGCCCAGAAAGTCTTCTGCTCCTTCAACTCCTGCCTCCCTTCCTCGAGGCTGGTGTCTCTGGGAGCCCCTCTGCCTCCTCCCATCCCCTCAGCGTGTTTCCTGAGCGAAGCAGTCAGGCGCCTCATCCCTGCTGGAGAAAGTCGTGCCTCCACCTAATGCGGCTAAATTTCTGTCCATGGATGCGGCAGTGGACTTTGTAATGGGACATAGATCATTACAGATGGGACTCAGGTTTTACAAAATATTTTAGGAGGTAGATAAATTAGATCATGAAAAGTGCATAAGGGACATCAATTATGCAGGAGTCAGAAGAATGATTATAAAGTGATCTGGCCTTAGTTTTGGTCCATGAAACATTGAATGGTGGCCATTAAAGTAGAAAACATTCCTTGCTTCCAGCTTCAGAGAAGTGGGCTGGTGGGGACGTGGCCTGGCCCAAAGGAACTTGTAGAGCACATGGAGACCTCCTCTGCTTGACTAAGCTGTAAAAGGCCACCTGAGTGGAAGAGAAAACTGGCCCTGGGCTTGCTTATGTGGAGGAGTTCTGGGGCTGTGGGAGCACGGGGGGCCTGCTGAGGGCCCGGCTAAGAGGCTCTCCTGGCTTAATTCAGCACAGAAAGTGCACACTAGAATATCGTGGGAGAGTTCGACACTTTGACTCCTAGGTGCCCAAAAGTCCTCCAAAGGTGTCATGCTTATCCTTCCTCTTGCCTGTAGCAGCAGACTGGACCCTCAGCAGAGTGCCATCGCTGAATTCTACCTGGAGCTGGTCTCTTTGCTTTAGGCCCACCTGTCCCTTGGAGTACAGCTCTTGATAACCATAAGAAGAACAAGGCAAAATGGCAGTGGTTGGGGTACATGCAGCCCTCAGCAACGTACCCTCAGTGGGAGAGTGGAGCGTGGTTCATTGAGCGAGTATGTAGCAGAGTGGAGTGCTCTGTGAGGGGGGGGCAGAGTGGAAGGTGGGTGACACTTGTGCTGCCCTCTTGTGCTCCTCAGTGACAGTCTGTTTCTGTTGGAGCTCACAGGTGCAAGAAAGTGTTCTCATCAGCCCCCTGACCCTGTTCCCTGGGGGGCCCCTAGTCCTTCCTCTCTGAAGTCAACATTTCACTGAGTCCTGCTTATTTCTGCCTCAATCCTGGGCAATAACACAAACCTTTTTTTGGAGCACAGGAAGTGGTGTTAGGCATTCCTCATTACCACTCCAGGCTTGGAAGATAGCAGCCCTGTGCTGCCACTTGCGGGTTGGGTGACCTTGAATAAATCACTTACACCATCTCAGTCTCAGTATTCTCAACTGCAGATACAATGGTGCCCATGGCGTATAGTTCATACAAACTGAATTCTCGGCTGGGTGCTCTTCAAGTAATGGTGTGTTCTCTTGGGTGTGGGACCTTTGCTCCTGCTTGGCCTTTTAGAGGTTGGAGTTGGATGGTGGGCACTCGGTCCTCCGGGCCTCACTCAGTCTATGCATCCTTACAGTACACTCAGTATGTGATCAGATTTGCCATAAATAACAGCTTTGCAGATGCTAAGGCCGTTTCTCACCCAGGTATACCTTATCCATCTACTTTAAACTTGTGTCCCTGGGTCGTTCACTATTATTATTAAGGACAATAGCTAGCACTTGTCTAAAGCTTCTTTGCACCAGGCTAAATGCTCTGTATGCATTTGTTCATCTAACCTCAGAACTCGGTCAATAAAGCAGCGGGTCTAGAAGTGTTACGTGATATGCCCAAGGTCACAGAACTAGCCCATGATGGAAGCAGGATTTGAACCAGGCATTCCCATTGGAGGGCAGAGAATAACAGGCAGACCTGCCTGGGAGGAGACTTCCTAAGTCCCGCCTGTAAGCGCACCATTCTAGAAGGGGGCAGATTGTGGTGGTGGGGCCAGGAAGGAGTTTCTCCTGTTCTCTCCAAACCTGGAAGAAGGAGCCCCATGAAGGCAAATTCATTTTCTCTTGGACCCCAGCATCAGTCAAGCTGCCGCAGCTTGTCTTAGAACTAAAGACCAGTCTGGAGAGAGAAATGCTTCCCCAAACCACTGAAGGACGCTGGTGTGTAGAACAGGACAGGTAGCCCGGCACACAGATGAGAGAAAGGGCCAGGGCTGGCTCAGCCATTCTGTGCACTGTCGTCTGAAAAAGAATTTTGGACTTTGCTCCTTAGGCATTTTGCACGGTGAAAAGAAACTTTAAGAGACATTGCAAGGAATCCTGATGAGACGAGAGATGCCACCACATTGAAGGAAGCAAGAAGAGGTACGAGGGGGTGTGTCTGTGGGGCTGGGGCGCGTTGTTTATAGATTTCTAGACAGATGATGCTAACTTACTGCCTTCAAGGGGGAGAAGTGTCTTTGATGATGGTGCTGGATAGTAGGTGTAAACCCGGACTATCCTTGCACACGGTTGTAGATGATCGCTATTTATTAAAGCAGCCCTCTGGACTCCGATGAATAGGATCCCTTTTGTCTGGTTTGAGTTGTGTGCACACTTGGAAATCACGTGGCAGTTTACTTAACTATCCTGAGCTGGGCCCTTAAAAGATATAGGGGGTATCTTGGCAGAGGAAAGCTGAGCTTCTTGAAAAGCTAAAGGGCTGTGGAGCTTGAGCATTTAGGAGTTTCTGTACTTGGGTTCTTCCACCCGAAGGGAGTTGCTAGAGGTTTGGAGACCACTGCTCCTGTAAACTTTGTACTCCTCTGTGTGGGTGGGCGGTGGTGGCGGTGGCGGTGGTGGCACCAGTGATGCAAAACAGTGATTGGAATTCTCACAGAGGGGGCAGCTCCGAGGCCCTCCCGGCTCCTCGGCTCCTCGGTGGGAGGGTTCCCCAGGGCTCCTCCTGCTGCCCAGAGAGCAGGGTGAGGGCCCGATTTGGAGTTCACTCTGGGCTCCTGGGTGGTCCTTCGGACTCTCTGAGACGAGAAGTCAGGCAAATTGCCATCATTTCTGGGAGCAATGGGGTGGGTGGGGAGCCGGGGCCTGGGGTTTGGGGGCCTGCTTGCTCTTGTGACGACAACCCTAACCAGCTCTACTTCCAGCTAGGTATTGGGTCGTGTGAACCCAGGGGTAAGCATCACGGCGAGTTTGGCAGAGTGTGGTCACTGCTGGTTTTCCCAGGCTTGTGTCCTCCAGTTCTGCCAGTAGAGAGGGACTGAAGGGGTCCTTTCTGTCCCAGATGGAAATCCCAGAGGGGAGTGTCTTACTGGTCTGTGCCTGACCAAACACTGAGGGCAACATGGGACTCTGAGGTGCCCAGCTTAGGTCAGAGCTCTCATTCTGACCACTTGCAGCAGCCGGAAGGGAGCGAAACGCAGAACCTGGCAGCTTCACTTCTTACGTGGCTGCAGTGGGGAGAAGCGGCTCCTTGCAGGAGGGTGCATTTTCCGGAGGAGGCAAGACTGTGGCAGAAGAGGTTCTGATGGGCCAGGACGTGCTTTGACCAACAGCAGCGGAGTTCTAGTTATAAGTTTTGCTGATTTCATTGAAGAGACAGTGCTTGAGTTCAGCATGCACTTCCTGATTACTAGTGAGGCTAAATATTTCCCCATGGATTTTTTTTTTTTGTGGCCATTTGCATTTCTTTTGTGTGTCTCCCATCTGTGGCCTTTGCCCATTTTTTTTTTTTTTTTTTTTTTGGAGCTGAGTATTTCAGAGGAGTGGGGGTGGGTGGATTTGAGTTTGCTATTTCCCACCGCCTTTGGTGGGTGATTGTGCCAGCTGTATTTACTCCTGCTTAGAGGAAACCCAGCTAAGCCTTCAGGAGACCAGTGTGGAAATGCAAGAAAAATACTCTCTTCTTAATCAAATTTCTTGTATTATGAATGCTTATTAAATATTTTATGTGAGAATTGTAATTACTGATTAAGGCCAATATCAATAGCCTCGGATAATCAGTGTTTAACACTAATTAGGAGGTACTGAGCAACCCCCCAACGAGTCGTCTCTAACAATTTGGGGGTTGCTGTAATTGTTGGCAAGCTGCGCCGGGAGGTAGCCCTGCTGGCCGAGTGGTGCCCTCGTGTCTGCGTCAAAGTCTGGCTAATGGAGGGGTAAATCGCAGCTGAATCGGGCCCCTTCCCAGGTGTGCTGTGTGGCCCGGGCTTGGGGGCGCGCCGCGTCCTGGGCTCTCTTGTCTGGGCTCACGTGGCCGGTGAGCTAGTGGGGCGCGGGAGGTTTCCAGCTTGAGGAGCGGGCGCTACATCCCCGCCTCATCGCTTGCCTGCCTCTCCATCCCCGCCTACACACACGCCACACACCACAGACAGGACACACACATACAGACACTTACCCACACACAACCACCCCCACCCCCACACGCATGCACATGCTCCTCTGTAACCATTACTGGCTTTGTTTGGAAGGTTTCTCCTGAGGGTTTTGCTCTGCCTCTAAGCGGGGGCACTTGAACTTGCTGCAGAGAGAGACACTGGCTGCAAAATGTCCGAATCTCCTTAACATCCCAGCTCTGGCCACCCGATGGCTTGTAGAGTTTGTGGGAAGAGGGAAGGGGCTTTGGCCCTTGGGCCCCATGTCTCAGTGGGAGTCCCTCCTGAAGGGACTTCTTCAGCCAGGGGACAGCAGTTCCTTCCTCCCTGGGAGGTGGGCTAGAAACAGTCACCCAGGACCGGTGGTGAAGGCTGAGAAAGTGCAGGGGGTGGTCACGGGAGGAGGAACCACTCAGGCCACCCATGCGCAGCCTCTTACAGCGACGCCTCAGTGGGGAACTGGCTTTGGGGTCAGAATCCCAGCCCCACTCCCCTCCAGTCCTGGGGCTTTGGAATAGTCATGGCACCTCTTGGGGAGGCGCCTCAAGGTCGGGTAATGATGGCTTTCCTTGCAGCAGGTCATGACACAGACAGCAAGGGCTCTGGGGCCACTCAGCCAGCCGGACTCCCTGCCCACACCTCTGCTCCACTGTGCGACTGTGACCATGCTACTTAACCTCTGAGTCTCAGCTTCCTAACATTTAAAATGAGGACACTAACATATGTACCCCTTTGGGTTATTTGAAGGATTAAATGAGTAGTAAGGAATTTAGCAAAGTGTGAACTGCACGAGTGCTGATGAACTATAAATATGGTAGCCCTCCCTTATCTGCTGTTTCGATGATCCGAGATCGACTGTGGGCTGAAAAACACATGACCCTCCTTCTGAGAAATCATCAGAAGGTCAGAAGGTCATCAGTAGCCTGACACTGTGTCACCACACCTCCATCATTCCCCTCACTTCACCTCAGCATGCAGGCATTTCATCCACTCACATCATCACAAGAAGAAGGGAGAGTACAGTACAATAAGATATTTTGAGAGAGAGACAGAGACCGACCATACTCACGGAACTTTTATTACACCGTGTTGTTATAATCATCCTATTTTATTAGTAGTTATTGTCGTAAATCTCTTACGATGCCTAATTTATAAATCAAACCTTATAGCCATGTATGTGTAGGAAAAAACAGTATATGTGGGATTCAGCACTATTGATAGGGTCAGGCAACCCCTGGGGGGTCTTGGAACGTATCCCCTGCGGCCGAGGGGACCTGCTGTTGGTGGTAAGTTACATAAGTTGCCTGAGATGTGCTGGGCAGCACTAATGGAGTGCTCAAAATACCCACTGTGTTGGTGCTGGGGACACGAGGTGGCAATGAGCCAGACCAGGTCCCTTCCTTTCCTGTCTAGTGGGAGGCAAATGTATGAGATAGTCACAGATGGTGGTTTGTGCCACAGAGAAAACTAACACTAGATCAGGGAAGGTGGCGGGAGGGAAGATTATTTTAGGTAGGTAACATCTGAGTGGCCACCTTAATGAAAGGAAGGTGTGAGTCCTGGCAGGAGATGGAGGAAAAAGCAGGGACAGAGACCCTTTGCTGGTGCTGTGGCTTCTCTGCCCATGTTCTTGTGGGTCCCTTCCTATGCTGTGCCCACCTTCTCCTCTGTGTTCCCTGTCTCTCGCCCAGGCCTATGGCTCTTTGTTGGCAAACTGACCTCAGGCTACTGGAAGTGCTTTCCCTCTACACGGAGAGCAGGAGGTACTTGGGGACTGGCATTCCCCCTTGGGGGCAGCCCTTACTGATGACTGATGGGCACCAGCTTCTTCACCCGTGATGAGGGGTAGCCCACACCATTTCCAGGGCTCTCCAGAGGTATCGTAGCACAGCCACCCTTGGCAGGATTTTGCTACATAGAGCTCACTCTCCTGGCCTTGTCCCCTTCTTCTTCTTGCTCACTTTCCCCCCGGCTTCTTGTGGGAAAGCTTCCCTAATAAATCACTCTCACACAAACCTCCTCTTGGCTTCTGCTTCTGGGGAACCTAAGACAGACCCTGGGTCAGGATCGAGTGTGTCATGTTGAAGGACAATGAATGGGAAGAAGGGCTGAGAGCTGGGAGCGGTTGAATGTGGGGGAGGCCAGAGAAGTGGCCAGAGCTGGCTCATGGAGGCCTTGTTGGCTGTGATAGACTTGAATCTTTCCAAGAGCAATGGGAGGTTATTAGAAGTTTCTAGGCAAGGGGATAGGTTATATAATTTGTTTTATAGAAAAGACCTCTAGTCACTGTATAGAGTAGATCATTAAGAGGCAAGAGTAGAAGTAGGCAGACCTTCTAGCAGGACAGAGACAGTGGGCCCAAGCTAGGAGGGCAGTCAAAGGGACAGATTTTTGATTTGTTCTGAGGATTGGTAGGTGATCAATGACTATAATGTTTAGACACTTATGTTTTCCCAAAGTCATAGCAAGAGTTCCAAGTGATGACTGTGGGTCTGTGCTAGTCCTGTGATGGTCCTGCTCCATGGGCCCTTTCCCTAACCCCAACACAGATACAAGCAGATGCCTCTCCTTCTCCTGAGCCCCAAAGGCGCTGTTGGAGCCTTTCTATGGCGTCACTCGTACGTTGTCCCAGCTGCTGGGCTGTGCCTGCCAGACCTTGAGGAAGGGTCATGTGGGAGAGCCATGGGCAGGATGTGAGGACGTGGGCAGATCCTGCCTCTCTCTGGACCCGTCTCCTTGCCTTGGGCTGACGGGAGTCAGAGGTGGGAGTGCTGAGGCCCCTCGGAGGCCAATTCAGGGGCTTTGCAAAGGGATGTTTTAGAGAGAGCTTTGCCTGGGTTGTGAAAGGTCAAGGGTTTCGTCTCCCTCAGTGGCATGTGCCGAGATGCAGCCTCTGTAAAGATGGACAGACTGGATCCAACGTGCAACCCAGCCTCCCACGAGCTTGGCATTCCTGTGGCTTTCCTGGGGACACTCCTTTGAGGGCAAGGGCCAGACAGAGCCCACCTGAGCTGAGATTGGGTTGACTTGGAATCCATATTGCTTCTTCAAGTAAAGACACCATTTTGACAGAAATCAAGACAGTTGTTCTAAGTTTTGTTTCTTCCATAAATTAAGTATCTGAAATGTTAAAATGCTTGGCTCTTTGAGGCCCCAGGGGACAGTTCTTTAGAAAACCATAAACTCCTTTCTGCATGAGACCTAGAGGTCTGTGGTGAGCTTCAGTGGGAGGTGGACTGTTTTTGAGAAACCTTTTTTCCTAGGCAATACATCTTTTCATGATCTGAATATATATAGGATGCTGCAGGTCTATGGCTTGGTCCTTGGGGCACATCTAGCGGGCAGACATGGAAAGTTGCCAGATGCTAGGCAGGTCCCTAGTTAGAGACCCCAAGACCCCACGGAGGCTAGGAAACCCCACCTCCAGAGCCTCTAGAGCCCAGACCAGCCTCTACTCCCTAGAAGTAATCAGTGGCATTTGGGGAGATCTGATCTATCTATGGGAACTTTTAAAACTAAAATATCTACACCTCCAATCAGAAATTCCACTTCCTTGTGTCTAGTCGAGAGACACAGTCAGTCCAAATATCTCAAAGAATCATTTATGCAACTGTTCACTGCAATTTCTTTTAACAGGGACAAAATGGAAATAACCTTAAATGTCCTGAATATTAAATAAACGGCAGAATAGCCATGCCAGGACCTACTATTTAAGGTTAAACATCCTTAAGCTAGATGAGTCTACAGTGTTGTGGAAAGACCCCCCAAGTTTCGTTACTCAGTGGAGAGAGTAATTCACAGAATAATTTACGTAACATACCATTTATGTTGAAAACCTCCCGTGGGGCGCCTGGGTGGCTCAGTGGTTGGGCAGCTGCTTTCGATTCAGAGTCTCATCCTGGGGTCCTGGGATCAAGTCCCACGTCGGGCTCCCTGCATGGAGCCTGCTTCTCCCTCTGCCTGTGTCTCTGCCTCTCTCTCTGTGTCTCTCATGAATAAATACATAAAATCTTAAAAAAAACCCTTCCCTCCATAATAACTTTATTTCTCTATATACGTAAGAAGCCAGCCGAAGGCAGTATAGTCTTGGGACAGGACTGGGGATGGTAGCCTCAAGGGGACTTTTGTTTTGTACCTCCAGTTTGAGTATTTTTAAAATGAGAATATTTTTCAAAACTACATGTATAATTAAGAAGGTTATAATAGGATGTAAAGTCATTGATGTCTATTAGGAGAAAATTTTAAATACAGAGAAATGTCCCCCTGTGCCCCACTGTTAGCATTTTGGTACATTTATGTCCAGTCCATTTTTCCCTTATGCATTTTTACATAGTGTTAAGCATATTGTGTGTGTATTTGTATAATCCTATGTAATTTTGTACCTTACTCTTTCCTTTTAATATTTTGTTGTGAATACTTTCTGTGCTGTTTCAAACTCTATAAATACCTTTAATAGCTGCATAATTTTCCATTGTGTGTTGGTTCGCTGTTTCCCATTTTTTCCTTCCCGTTTTAAAAGTGTCTCTGTTTGCTTAGGAAATTTTTCACCAGTCTGGTGAGACAACTAAAATCGCTTCTCTCCCCATGCCTGTTACAGGGCTGGTGCATGAAATGCCACTGGTGCGTGTGGGCATGCACGTGGATGTGTATGCGTGCGCATGCATGTGTGTGCGTGTGCGTGAGTATGATGGGAAGCTGAGACACTGTCTGAGAGGTGGACTCGCCATGGCTCTCCCTGAGGTAATTGAGGCAGAAGAGGCGGAGCTACACATTCAAGCCAAAGGTTGGTGGTTCAGGTCAGTAGCACCTTTTGGATGCACAAGTGCCTCCTTTGAAATGACTGATAGTAGATGACATGGAAGTATCCTGTAGTGGGGCCCTAAAGTCCTGGGTGGGAGACCTATCTTGATATCACCTCCACCCCCCTATCCGGAAAACCTTTAAACCAGCCTGCAGATCATGTTATGATCTGAATACAGGAGAGGAGGTTTCTGGAGGTGTGTTCTCTGGATGACCAGTTCCAGGCAGAGCCCGTGGTTTGCTCCCCAGAGGGGGCCCCCATGGGCAGGCAAGGAGCAGCTTGCCCTTCCCACCCCTAGACCTTAGTTTTTTGCTCTGAGAAATGAATTTTCCTATGTCAGTTAGGATCTCAGCTGGAAAGGAATAGAGAACCCAGATGGGCAATGCAAGACAGGTTAGAGAAGTGACTGTTTACAATGACATGAGCAGCAAGATAAGATGATGCACCCAGGGCACAGAGACCATTAGTACCCTGGGCTGTAAGACAGTGAGGAGGGGACTGTTAGAAACCCCTGCAGGGAGAGCTGCAGTCATAGGAGAGAAGCCGCTGGGTGGAATCTGGCCATAAGCTATGGCTGTACCCTGAGATTTGGCATAGAGGGCACTGGGCAAATAAACCCTACAGCCTCTATTTTTCCCATTTGCCAATCTCCTGCCAGTATGCCCAGTGGCAAACCCAACCAAGAGCCAGAGGCAATGAGGGAGCCTGGGTAGTCTGCCTAGGCCAGTGACCAGGACCCAGAGTGAAGTGGAGCAAGCGGAAGAACAGATTGGGTGGGCAAATGGAGAATATCTGGCACATTCAGTCCCCATTCTACTCCTTTGTCAGGGGAAACACTCCAGGCCCAACACAATGGAAACACAAAGTCACATTAGCTATGGGATCTTAGCATGAGGAGGTCCATTTCCTTATATTTTTGCCAGGAATCTAATGAAAATGTCACTGTCTACTGGTGACCTTTCTGTAAGGTGGTGGGAAAAAAAGTAAACAACATAAAACGTAGGTGCTGTGGTCTGCTCTGCAGCTGATTGTGAGGCATAAGACGATAATCATAGTTTTGATGGTTCACCATCCGTTCCATGCATCATTGATCCTCTGTCAACACCTGGGCTGGTCGGCTTCTATTTTTTAACCTGCTTGTGTGACCTAAAACCTTTGTTCATACAGGATCATGGTATTGTTGAGTGCATGAGTAAGAGCCTTTGTTCCTGTCACCATGACTACTTTTTACATGGGCCTATTGATCAAGCGTGGGGTGTTTGAGGACATCAGTGACTGGCATACACAAAGAAAGGTCATTTCATCCATCTGATGATTGAGGGCCTTTTGTGCCACGAATGCCCTTTGGTGAGCATCCCTGTGAGACATGGATGTCTTCAAACCTTCTCCGAACTCACTCTGAGTGGCTCACTCTTTGTCACCAATATGTCAATCTTATTTGTTCTTTGTTTCTGACCAGCTGTCTACCGGTTAGTGACTGACTAATCAGTACAGATGTATCGGGCTCGCTCTCCTTCTGTGTGATGTGGGCCACTGCATACATCTCCTGAATTTCTGCCCACAGGGAAGACTTCCACTCACCATTGTCTTCCAGGATCACCCGTGAGTGGGATTGCAGGACATTCTCCATTCACTTCTGACTTGTTTCAGCATACTCAGCCTACTGGGCAAGCCATCAATAAACCAGGCCATGCTCACCCCTGGCCCACTCTTCACTGACTATAGAGAGCTCCCTCTGAGCATAGGTGTGGTTTGAGGCAGACATAGTGAAGCAGAAGGAGTAAGTACCATGGGAGTCTGAGCTATCTGCTATAAAATCTATTCTTACTTCTGGAGGAAGTGACATATAGTTACCTGGTGTCCCATGGTGTGGTGTTGAATCTTTTCCATGGCTTCCATAGGAAGCCAGAAGCTGCTTTACACATGAAATACTGTTATTAGCAGAATTCTTATTCTAAAACCTTGGGACCTGTACTATAATTTTCCTTTTAGGGCTTGCCAGAGGCTCTATACCCTATATGACATCTTTGTTTGCCACAGATATTTCTAGTACAATTGAATATGCTGGGTTACCACGTCACAGAGCAACAGAGCAGTTTATAGCCAGGATCTTCTGTAGAAACTTCTCTTGATCCAGACTGCTCTCAAAACTGGAAGACTTACCAGATATTAAGCAAGAGGTCAGAACAAGATGTCTAAATGTGTTATATGTTTCCTCCTCAATCCAGTGACCCACTCAGGTGCTATGTTCTTTTTCTGTGGTGAGTGGCAAAAAGAAAAGCAGCATTTTGCCATTTTAGAGGGGTTATACCTAGATATTCTAGACTGTTGCACCCTTAGAAACTTATGTATCAGGCCCTTAAATTTTTGTAGAATTTATCACTTGTTTTCTGGCATGCATATGTCTTGCTAAAATATGCATGGTGCTCACTCATGCCTTCTCAACAGGTCCAATTAGCATAACTATATTAACATAATAGACTACTGTGATTTTCTATGGTATAGCAAGACATAAATTAAGACTGAATTGTGATAGAGAACAGACTGTTAGAACAGGAGAGTTGGCGGAACTTTGGGATAAAATCGTGAAGGTGCACTGCTATCCCTACCATGTAAAAGCAAGGGGGTTCTGTTTTTTTTGTTGTTGTTGTTTTGTTTTGTTTTGTTTTGTTTTGTTTTTTAGGAACTAGGATTTGCATCAGTAACTGCACACCAGACTTCCATACTAGGGAAATCAAGTTCCCTTTTATAAAGATGAGGATCTGCCTCAACCAGAGAGGAAATTTCAAGAGAATATAGGGGTTCAAAGTTCTCACCCCCCTAAGCATCCCCATTCCATGTCCTGGGATCTTGTCTTCTCCAAGAGCACCTTTACCTTAGGACAGTGTTTCATAACCTCAACACTACTAAGATTCTGGGAAAGGTGATTGTTGTGTTTGTCTATGGCTCTTCTGTGCTTGGTGGGATATTTTCAGCCTCTGTGGTCTCTTTCCACCAGATACCAGCATGGTAATGCAAAATGTCTCCAGACACTACCGAATGTTTTCTGAGAGGCAGATTGCTCCCAGATGAGAACCATTGACTTAGCATAAGTGGCCTGGCAAAGATTCTTATTAATTGGTATCCAACTCTCTAATGCTTATGCTTAGGCTTTATGCCTGCTCCTCAACCATATCTGCCCTGCAACACAGATGATGAGACACTCCTTCTATACCTGCCATGGAGTCTTCCTGAATGTCTACCTGTTCTTTTACTCAAGGATTCAAGGTTTTCATTTTGTCCTTCTGCAGGTGTATTCTCCCTAAGCAGTCAGAAGCAGTTTGCTCATCCTAGGATCTTTGTGATCACCATTGTCACTTAGTGACAGAGTACCAGAGTTGTCTGTTCCCAGCACTCTGTCTTCTATCTGCACCCCATCCTGTGTCATCTCAGTGATCTGAATAATCTTAATGGCATTGCTTACCACAGATTATCTCATCTACCCTTAGAAAGAAGCTTATCCATGCTCTCATCAAATAGGTGAGTAATGCAATCACCATATCCTATTTTTAGGGCCTATTTTCTGGGGCCACTTCCAGAACCAAGTAAGAGAAAAACGGTACACTCAAAAAAGCACCTAAAGAGTGGTTAACAAAAGGACTGTTTTGTAAGGGTGGGAGCAGGATGCAGGGAATCAAAAAAAAGGATGGTGAAACAATAGCTAATAAGAGCAGAAGCGGGATCCCTGGGTGGCGCAGCAGTTTAGCGCCTGCCTTTGGCCCAGGGCACGATCCTGGAGACCCACGATCGAATCCCATGTCGGGCCCCCGGTGCATGGAGCCTGCTTCTCCCTCTGCCTATGTCTCTGCCTCTCTCTCTCTCTCTCTCTCTCTCTGTGACTATCATAAATAAATAAAAAATTAAAAAAACTTAAAAAAAAAAAAAAAGAGCAGAAGCCATTATGTCCCTGGACTGAGAAGGAGAAGGAGGAGCTGTCCTGGAGCCAAGGAAAGCTGTGGGCAAGGGGGACGGTCTCTGCCTGCAGCCTTAGGTAGACATGTGGCGCTAGAAAATTGCTGCCTGGAAGGAGAGGATATAGGGGAAAAATGCTCTAACGTCTTTCCTTTCCTCCCCTCTCATCTCATGGTGACTCCTACTAGCTGGACTGGAAGCCAGTGGGGAATGAAATGTCTTTATGCAATTTTGGCAAGTCAGCCTCCCAGGGCACAGAGCAAGAGTAGAGAAGACTAGAAAGGAATATAAAGGACCAACCAAGAATGTGACTCAGTAGGGTGGTTTTTTTTTTCATATGAACATTAAAACTTTTGAGTATAGCTGATACACAATGTTACGTTAGTTTCAGATATACAGAATAATCATTTGATAAGTTTATATGTTCTGTTGTGCTTACCACAAGTGTAGCTACTGTCATCTGTCACCGTACACTATTGCAATGTCATTGACTATATTCCCTATGCTGTGCCTTTTATTCCCATGACTTATTCATTCCATACCTAGAAAACTATATCTCCTTCTTCCCTTCAGCCATTTTGCCTAGCCATCAATCTGTTCTTTCATAGGACCATTTTTTTTGCAGTAATTTAATCTCTCAGCCCCCAAAAGAATTTTAAAAATTACTTAATTGTCTTTGAGTAGCATGTAATAAAGATGTGATTTTAACTTAAAGAAGCATTATTAAAGTTTATATCATGTTTATTCCACAAATGGCTTTGAATAATATTAATTATATATCAGGAATTTAAACTTTTTACCCATTTAACAACTGATCATAATTTAATAATAATAAAAATAATGGCTAGCATTCATTTTGTACTTTCTATCTATTAGGTGCCATCATAAGTACTTTCCAGGCTTTAATTGATTTTTTAAATTAGTTAAATAAGGAAAAGTATGCTCTGCCAACAAATAAATTATGACATCTATCATGTTTGTTGGGGACTGGATATGTATTGAAGTGCAGATTGAAATTTAAATATGTGATTCAACATCCAACAGACAAAAGCTGCTTTTGTGACCTCGTGTTTGGATTCTTGCATTTTTCCCTAAACAAATAAGCCAGTGGTTTATTTTGACAGTGTTTGTGTTTATGTGTTAAAAGGACAAGAAAGGAGAGATGGCATCATGCTGTTACATGTAAGCACTTTGCCACTAATAACATGTTGTGTGTATGGGCAGTCTTTATTCTCAACAAGTGAAAGTCAGAATGGATATAATTGTCAGTACATTTCCTTTTCAAATGGTCACATTTTGAAGTACCAAAGATAGCTTGATGTACTATATGTGATTTCTGATCAGATGGCTGCAACTTACTTACCTGGCAAAAACCATCCCACGGTGATTTTGTAGAATTATTACCATTTTTTACAGTCTTCATTAATTTGTTGTATTTCAACATCAGTGTTTCCTATGCTTCCTGACTTTAACCAATGGCCCATTGTGAGTGTAATGAAATAACGTATGGCTGAGAATAGGACATTTAAAAAGGTAGAATGATCGAACCCACTGTGGCAGTTAGCACTTTTTTAGCTAAGTTACAAATCAATGGAGAAACTGATTTGTTAGCAGGTTCATCTGACCTCCACTATGGGCCATTCTTGCTCCTTAGGGCGTATTAAGGAGTTCTTGATTATTTTATGGAATTATTATTTTTAGAATGGAAGTGGAAATCCTTGTTGATGAACATGAACCCTTGCTACTATTTGTAACCCCTGAAAGGTTTGTAGATGACTTTTTGTGTCAGGCAGCTCAAGGGACATCTCTGGGTCTGCTCTGGTTTTGCTTCAGAAAATGCTGTGGGCTGCACAAGCTTTGCAGGAGGCAAGGCAGGGATGACAAGGCTCCATGGCGGGGAGGTGGGGACCAGTTCTCCAGGGACCAGGCATCCAGCATGTCAGAGCCAGGAGAGGCACTGGGGTCATAGGGTCCATATTGCCTCAATATTCTGTATTGAGGAGAAAGCAGTCCCGGAGATTTCAGTGTCAGGGCTGTGATGAGAGCAAGCACTCTCTATTCTCTCCTTGTAAAGGATTCCAGAAAATATTTGCTGTTTAGTATATTTCCCACCTTCCCTGGGGATCACAGAGGCTCATTTCCTGTGTTAGGCATGAGGTCTGTCCTGGTCAGTGTGCCCCATGGTCTGCCGAGGCTGGGTGGATGGCAAAGGTGGGCACTTGTCTCTGGAGTCCAGGAGTGATTTCATATGCTGACCTCTGATGTGTTCCGGGGGCCTATTGGGTTGATTTAGGTACATGCTGTTTTCTTGTGGATTTAGACAGTAATACTCAAAGAACCTTCTTTGAAGTCAAGAGCTGCTGGTAAGACCAATAAGCAGGAACTGAGATGAGCAGACTCTGTATCCTATTTGAAGGAACAGTGTGGCTTTTGACACATCAATCTTTGGGATCGAGAGGACAGGGCCAGAGAGCCTCAAATGCAGGCAACAATGGCTATCTTTTGCCAGCGTCAAGATGCCCCGGCAGTGGAGCTAAAACTTCCTTGCATCGAAACACTTTTCAAAGCCTTTCCAATTGAATCTTTATTCTCTTTCTTCCCCCCCACCCCCAACAGAAGGCTCTCTGTACTTTGAGGGAAGGTTCAGAGTAATCTTTTTGCTGGCGGGTGGCTCTGCCTGCAACCCTGCATAGCAGATAAGCCAGATAGCAGTGGGGCAGGAGCAAGAACAAACTTTGCACAAGGATGAAACTCTCTCTGCACATGTGCCTGTAGCAATGGCAGGTCAAGTGTTGAATTCTGACAGTTTCCTTCTGCAAAGTGTAGAGAAAATTCTACTCTTACACATGCAGGGACATCTCTGGTCTCACTCTTGCTCTCCCACTTTGGGCTCAGGCTGAATGTGAGCTCAGCGTAGCTGCTGTTTTATGGGTCACTTAGAGCTATGGTTTCTGCCCTTTGTGGGTTCACAGAGCCTCTGGGAATCACTGAGGTGACGGAGCGTCTCCTCCACGAGATGCTCATGGCACGGGTGCACTGGGTTCTGTGAACACTTTGGCGATGGGAGGCCAGTTCTTGCCAACTCTCCAGCCATTCATACACTTAGGGTTGGAGATCCTGGGGTTGATGACATCCGTGTCGTGGGTGGCACAGGGCTGTGCCTGCCCTAGGGGGTGGGCCACCACCAGCTGCCTGAGGACGGACGGCTTCTAGGCCGGATGTGGGCCCCATGTGGAGGATTGCCTTATGTCGGCAAGATTTGGCTGTTAAAAATCCTCTACTTGGTGTTTCTTTTTTTGGGCTCCCAACTTTTCTCCTGCTTCACTGACTCATGTTCTTCCTCCTCTTCTGTCAACACGAGTATTTTTCAAAGTTCTGGTGGTGGACTGTGTCCCTTCTCTCCTAAATCCTCTCTTTTTTTCTCAGTGACTTCTCAGTAAGCCTTCAGTCCCACGTGTTCTCTTGAGCTCCAGGCCACTTCCCCTTGCCACAAAGATGCCTCCTATAGCCGACCGCCTCTTGAGCTCCCGGGCCTCCTGCAGCGCCCCCACCCTGTTCTTTCTCTGAACTGCTTCTCCCTGGTCAGGGCCTGCGGGACCCCGGGAGTCACCCTGACGCCCTCCTGGGCAGCTCCATGTGCAGGTGCTCCCTTCTCTCTGCCTCAGTATCATGGCCTGGTTCCCATCCCACTCTCACCCTCCGGAAAGCTACAGAGTTCTTCCACACACCCCTTAGCCGGCTTGTCCTTTGAATCATATTCTGAATTGCAGCCCTGCTACCTCCATGCTTCAAAATCTTGTGTGCGCTCCATTCTCTGGAGAGCGGGAGTTGCCGAGCAGAGGTGTATGTACCCAGGGATCTCCGCGATTGGGACCCACCATAGCAGATGCTGTGGACACCGTGCTGGTACTTGTGTCTCAGCCTATCATCACATGCAGCACCCTCCACCTGCCAGTCTGTGTGTTCCTGTGTCTCAGGGCCACTGCATAAATGTGCAGATTGAGACAGTGGCTCTGGCAGCAGCAGGAGGCTAGCAGTGTCAGGGAACTAGTGCATCCTTCACCCCCCAGAGCAATCCTCAACAAATAAATGATGGAAGGGAGTTGACGTATAAATACCCCAGCTTCCTTAGCTGGGTGGGTGGGATGGCTGAGGTGCATGTTCTGCATCGGCTCCCCGCTAACAGAGCTAGGCTCCAGTTGCCTTCAGGGCTGGTGTTCCCTGGGACCTTCCAAATAGACTCCTTATGCTCAAGTTCTTATTTCAGGATCTGCTTTGGTGATGGCAGTGGGACCCAAATTAAGTCACTAGCTGGCCTTTTCCTAACCACCCCTCACAAAGTCTCTGCCATTCCCTGGCCATGTTTTAGTTCCATTTGTCTTTGTATCTTTGCTCCAGACAGATCCTCCACTTAGGATGTATTCCTGCTTCTACCTTCTGGAATCCTGCCATTCTTTAGTTCATCTGAAGGTGGAGTCTTCCAGGAAGCCTTCCCAAGGACTCTAGCCCTGAGCATTCTTGCCACATGTACTGTTGACTCTTCTCTCCATTATACTGTTGTTTGTTGGCTTTGATGTCTGTCCTCTCTGTAGGAACGAGGATTTGAAAAAAATGTTTTTAGGGGTACCTGGGTGGCTTTGTTGGTGAAGCATCTGCCTTCGGCTCAGGTCATGATCTACTTTCGGCTCAGGTCATGATCTCAGGGATTGAGCCTCGCATAAGGCTCCTTGCTCAGTGTCTGCTTCTCTCTCTCCCTCTTCCTCTGCCCCTCAGCCCTGCTCATGCTGTACCTCTCTCTCAAGTAAGTAAGTAAATAAATAAATAAAATCTTTAAAAAAGTTTTTATTCATCCGGAGCCTGGCACCTAGACCTTCAACAAATGCTTGTTGAATTAAACTCCTTAGCTCCCCCAAATCATTATGACCCTCTCCGTACACCCACACTAGTGAGACACGCATTCTGAGTCTCATTGGCAGGATGCCCTGCATTTTTTCTTTGGAGGCAAGTTAAGTCTTCCGTTCTGAACCATCCTCCAGACTGGAGGCTCCCAGTCTCCTCAGACAGTGAGCTAACTATGCGTTAGGCAGACAGGCTGAGAGGATAAGAAAACACAAGGGTGAGTCTCAAATTCAAAATGCTTATAGTAAACTCACTCATTTGGGGGTTGGCAAACTTTTTCTGTAAAGGGTCAGGGAGTAAAAAGCATGGGCTTTGTGGGACCCGTAGGAATCTCTGTCTCTTCTTCTTCTCCTCTACCTCCTCCTCCTCTTCCTCCTTCTTCCTGACAACTCTTTAAACATTTAAAAACCATTCTTAGTTCTCAGGCAGTGCAAAAACAGGCTGTGGGCTGAGCCCTGCATAGTTTAATGACTCATCTAGGCAGCATTTATTGAGTGCCTACTCTGTGCTTGGGTTTGTTTTGGGGAAATTAGGCCTTCTGAGATATTCCCCCTGAGGCTGAGTACATACCTGGCAGGGGGGGATGGCAAGAGCCCTGAGAAGCTGAAATGAGTTGACTACAGTGCCCACTGTACCCTAGCTGGGGATGTGGGGAGGATCTCCTTCCCTGTACCATCCCTGTTCTTTGCATGACTGCTTTCTGGCAGCATGGCTGGCTGTGAGTGCCATGACAGTCGCTGTGAGTGTAATTTCAGCTGGAGGTCAGCTGTCCCCTCATTACTAAATGGCTTCCTCATCTGACTGAATTTTCTGTTTGATCTTATCTCTGCTTTTACTTGAGAGACTGACTGTGCTAACTCCCTACCAGGTCCCAATCCTTTACCTCTTCCTGGCCATGTTGACTATGTGCATTTGTCCTATTGAGATTTGCTTCCTCCTCCACTGTTCTCCACCTTTGGTTTTGTCCAGTGCCCCTCCCTTCCTGCTGATCAGGAGCCCTCCCACTGATGGCCTTTCTGTCTCTCATGTTTATAGTCCTTTTCTTCCACTGCTGGTCCCGAGGCTCTGCGATGTCACAGGCCCCAAAGTCAGCCTAGGATCACAGCTGGTCAGTGGGTGATGAGGGGTCCATTTGTTGACTGCCACCCAGTGTGGTTTGAGCCTCAAAGTTCCCCAGATGTTGGAGGCCCACCTTGCCCTGCCCTATCCATCATGGCGGATGGCTTTGTGATGAATGATATCCCTGAGTGTCCTTGCCCGCTGCACCACAGAGGAGTTAGTCATGCACTGGTTCATTTGGTCTTTGTTTTTTTTTTTTTTTTTCTTTTCATTTGGTCTTTGTAATAGGTAATCAAAGATAACATTTTCTCCAAAAAGCTCTTTTTAGAGGCACAGATGCCTGATAAGTAGAAACCTTATGTCTTAAATCCGCCCCACCCACTGGCTTTCTTCACTTATAGTTACCCATTCTACAGAAATCCATTCTAACAAAGAGGAGAGATGGATTTGCACATTCCAAAGTTTCCATTGGTTTGCCAGAGAATTCATTGCCAGCTTTTACAAAGTAGTGAGCTCCCTTAGTGCATTTTAAGTGGTTTTATTTGCAAGGTTTTGATTCAGGTATAACTTTTCGGGAGCACAGGGAGTGCATAAAACGAGGCATATTCATGCTCACCTGGAGAAAATTGTTACCCCGTGTATGTGAGGAAAAGATCATTTGCAAGTCTGATGTGAATGTTCTACCCCAAATCCCACAGGGCAGTTAGTTCACGTTCCAGAATGCAGATTTCTCCTACTCTTTTATCTTAAGAAGCTCACCTGTAAGAATCTGTCTTTGGAATGCAGGAAAGTCAAGATCTGAGGATTCAGGCTGAATGTGATTATGATCCATTGAAGGAATTCAATAGATCACGGTGGTATATGAACAGACCCCTTAGAGAGCTCTACCCACTGAAGAAGAACTTGTATCTGATTTCTCTTTGCTCAGAGGTTTCTAACCTGGTGTTCTCGGATCCCAAGTGGTCTACATGTGGGCTTCAGGGATCCACCAACCATCCAAAAAGACATCCAGTTTTCAGTGCCTGTTTATATGAATTCTTTTGGGGAGAGTCTAAGGCTTCTTTGGGATTTGCAAAGGATTTAGGACCCTAAAAATACCTCACGTGTGGCAGAGTCTCAGGAGATGAGGTGCTCCGTGAGGTTGGATCCTTTGGCTTATTCTGTGCTTGGTCCCAGTTCTTGGAACAGTGCTTGGTGCGTTGTTGGTGCTCAATGTGCATATGTGGGTGAGTGATTCGATAAATAAATGAATAAAATGGCAGCACTAGGATGTGAATGTGGGCTGCTCTGTGATCCCAGAGCACTTTGCCCTGTATCCACCCAAAGGAAACAGGCTATTTTGTTTTCCCAGGAAAGCTGGGCTGGTAGCTTTGCGCAGAGGAGAAAGGAAAGTCTGTGTTCACCAAAGACCCAAAGTGTGAATCAAAGACCCAAACTGCCACAAAAGAAATCTCAAAGCAATAACCAAAGTAAAGAATGCAAGAGGAAAGACAAATTGGATTTTCTGAGACTCACAGTTCCCTGTGAGCTGGGGGAGAGTTTGGGCTTCAGCCAGCCCTGATGCTGGCGACAGGGAACCTACCTAGTGCAGAGCACTTCTGAGGTGACTGTACTGGGAAGCAGCTGCCTCGGGCTGGTTTGGACTCTAACTCTGGTGAAAAGACCACAGGCCAGGCTGATACCATGTGCTTCCATCCCAGAAGCACTGCCAAGGG
The DNA here is from genome assembly GCF_048164855.1 of Canis lupus baileyi. NCBI lineage: Eukaryota > Metazoa > Chordata > Mammalia > Carnivora > Canidae > Canis > Canis lupus. The sequence goes on along the minus strand of NC_132847.1, from coordinate 23,207,529 downwards.
CTACCTTGTACACTGAAGGAAGCAATCTGCTGAGGTAGAAGAAGCACAGAACCAAGGGTCACAGGGTCTGGCCTCCAGGTCTGACTCTGGCTCTTGGCAGACCTTGGATCACCTGCTTCCCCCTCTGGATTTCAGTCTCCTTTTCTGTAGAAGGATTAGCAGTGTCTGTTTTTATTCTTCCCAGGCTTAGCTGCGGGAAGTAGGCAGGAGTTGATACTGGGTTTTATAAACGAAAAAATGCAAAAGACAGAAGACACTTGGGGAAACAGGGAACTAGCTAACTGTGTTGGGCAGGGATCCTCTTGTCTGGGGTCTGGGTCACTGTGGGTCACTGGGTCACACGTCATAGTCAGCCAGTCAAGCAGATGCTCCTGGTGAGCTAGACCTGTGTGGGAAATGAATGGAGATCAAAGTTGGCAGGAGTCTGGGAATACAGGAAGGATGCACAGAGGGGATGTCATGAGAGACTCATCGGTTACTGAGGTAAATGGAGCTAGGGCTCCATCTGTGTCCACAGCTGATGATCTGGCCCTTTTTAGAGAATAAGAGTTAGTTACTAGAGCCTCTTAATTAATTCCAAGATGCTGAGCTGAGCAAGACTGGCTTAGCCCTCTCATGATGACAGAGCAGGTGCTAACTCCTCTCGAGGGCAAACATGGCCAGTGGCCCATTCCAGAGCCATGGCCATCTTCTAGTTAATAGAGAGATTTGTGCCCAGAGTACCTGGGAATTGTCTTATTCAGAATTCTGGATGGGAGATGAGTAATTCTCAGCATTTCTAGGACTCCTGAGGTTTGGTTTAGACTGAATGACACTGTAAATAGTGTTCCTCAACCCTGAGGCTATTTCCAAGGGGGAGGACAGCACTGTCAGGAATGGGATGAGGTCTCATTGAGTTGTTTAGTGTTAGATGTTAGAAGTTTAGTACAGTCCTGCTGAGATGCAGGAGGAAATAGACATTGTGATTGCCTTGCCAGCATCCATCCCAGCCTCCCCTGGGTCTAGCAGTCTCATGGGTTGGGTGGTTCTAACTAGTCCAAGTGAGTCAGAGAAAACCCAGTCCCCGCCTTGCTGGAGAGATAGAGAAATGATCCAAACAGAACAAAGCTTAGGGCTTTAGTTTGGTGGCCTGAGAAATGGCACTCTCTTCCCCTCTGAGTGTGAAAGGTGAAGCATGGAATCCTCGTTGCTATTGGCAGCCATTTTGTAATTATGAGGAAAGCTGATCTGAAGACAAAATTAACATGTGGAGGGCAGCAGAGCCCAGAGGATCACAAGAAAATGGAGCTGGACTTCCTGGAGACATGAATCAATAAAGCACCTTTATCATTCAAGTCAATTAGAATTGGCTTTTCTGACTCTTGCATCAAGTGCTTTCTAACTGACATACATGGACATGTTGGGTTCTGTCTCTTCTCAATCCTGAAAGTCAATGATTTAATTTTATATTTTAATTTCCTGGGCTAGGGCCAAAAGCAGGTGGAAATGAGCATATAGGGCTAATGTTCTTGGACACTGGGGCTTTGCATCGGAGGTTGGAATGTTGGAAGCTGACCAGTGTTGACACTTCTTTGATCTAGTCAAAGATAGCTCTAAAAGCTTGGAGGGAAGCTCTTTACATTGTTGGGGCACTGAGGTTTCGAGGCTGGTCTAGCCTGTGGCTTGTTGGGGGCTGGCGATGGTCTAGCTCTAGAAGAATCCAACCTGATGATTTAGTTTTGTTCTTCAAATGGTCTCTGGGTTTGAAACTGCTAGTGAGTTGAGAAAATGATCCCTTCTAAGTCGTGTTCTTGCCTTCCAGAGTCAATTATCCGTAAGTCTTAGAGCTCACTCTGGTACTTAAAATTGCACAGTTCCTAAGCCTGTATGTCAGAGGAAGTGAAACAAACAGGCTTCTGTTTTACAAACCCTCAGACATTTCCACAAAGGGTCTCTTAACTGTCTCTGACAGTAAGAAAATTAATAGATGCAGCTGACAGTGTGTAAAATGATCATGTGTGTCGAGGTCTCAGAGGATAACATAATGTCTTCACTAGAAACGACTAGTGTGATGTGGGCTAGTAATGCAGGAGATGGATGGGTAGAAAGCCTGCCATGGGTTAAATGCCATCATTATAGGCTCTTTCAATCAGAAAGTGCTGGAAAGAACCTGCAGCCTGCCTAATCCTGGGCTGGGGACCCAGCATCCAGGCACGATAGATGATGCTGAAGGAGGAAAGCACCCCTTGACCTTGAGGACCTGCCTGGCTGAGCGAGAAAGAGAAGGCACACATACCTAACAGCCAGGGAATGCTTGCAGCTGTATGTGTTCTCGGAAGTCTGAAGAAGGAAACAATTGTTGAGATCTGGGCTTTCTCAGGGGAAATGGGGCTTGAATTAGACTTCAAAGGAATTGAGCAAATTATTATTTGGACTGGAATTATGTATTATCGAATGAACCTTGAAGCAGCCATTCATTGGCTGGGGCTTGGAGATTTTATTTACTGAGAATGTTGGAATAAAATTTATTATAACAAGAATTGGCCTGCCCTGTATTTGTCCTATATTTAAAACATGTAATTTTTCACAGTAACAGCAGAGAACATGAAATTTAAATGTAGGCTTCTTTATGGAGTCTTGAAAATGACTTTTCTTCCTGGATGGAATTGGACTATTCACTGTGTTAGGTTTGGAGGTGATTGAGCAAATAGTATTTTCTATTTGATCTTATTATATTTTAATCACATTGCAAGAAATGTCAGAATAGTACAAAATGAGAAACTTCACAAGCTCATATTTCATTATGAAGTCAGTTTGTACAGAGCTTTGGAAAGGACCTCACTCACATTGATTTGCTGCGGTGATCAATTATAGCTCAGCTCTAACGGGCTGAAGCTGGTGTGCAAGGAGCTTCCGCCATGCTGAGCCTGAAGGTCACTTTTCGGCATCCCTCTGCCTGAAGCCGGCCACGCTCTTCCTTGTTTTATGAGGTGACTTGAATCTGGAGGCCAGTGGATGAAATACCTCTTCACTGTGGCTCTGGTTTGCTAATGCACCAAGCCATCATGGTTGAACATGGTGCTGATTTTTTAGTTGGATGAATTCCTAGAGTGTAGTGCCTAGGTCAACAATAATCACGTGTTTAGGGCTATTTATGTAAATCATCACATTTGTCTGAAGAGTTTGTGCCAATTTATATTCACACTATGCATGTTCAGGGGGGCCTCTTTTCCATACTATCACCAACACTACGTATTTTTCTTTTTCATCTTTGCCAGTCTGATAGCAACCACTTGCCTAATTTGTATTTCTTTGGTTATGAGGAGGCTTGGACTTTTTCATATGTGTGTTAACCTTTTCCAAATTTTCTGTTTATATCTTTTGTTCATTTTCCTATTAGATTATATCATGGTTTTATTTTTATTCATTTTTTTAAACTTTGTTTTTAAAAGATTTTATTTATTTATTCATGAGACACAGAGAGAGGCAGAGACATAGGCAGAGGGAGAAATAGGATCCTGTGGGGAGCCTGATGCAGGACTTGATTCTCGGACTCCAGGATCACACCCTGGGCGGAAGGCAGGCGCTCAGCCGCTGAGCTAACCAGGCATCCCATATCATAGTTTTAAAATATGCCTGCACATTCTATGTCATTCTTTTTTCAAAAGGTGGAGTCTGGATCCCAGCCTCTCAAATGTGGCTGGGCTTAGTGACTCACTGCTAAAGAACAGAATGGCAGAAGTAGCAGAGGTGATGATGTGTGACTTCCAAGTCTGGACCGGAAAAGATGTTGTAGTTTTCATTCTCTTGAAATGGTTTGCTCCAGAGGAAGCCAGTTGTGAGGACATACCAGCAGCCCTCTGGTAAGTAGCAAAACCTACATGGAGAGGAGACGAAGTTTCCTATCAAGAAAACATCATCAACCTGCCAGACATGTGAGGCAGCCGTCTTGGAGGCAGGTCCTCTAGCCCCCCTAGCCAAGCCGTCAGATGACCGCAGCCCTGGCTGACACTTAACTACACTGTCACGGGAGATGAGTTTACCTAAGGCCCCAGAGGTGGAGAGCAAAACCTTAGCTTCCAGGAACCTCACATTCCGAAGCCAGGAGTTAGGACTGCAATGTCTAGTACAATAGCCACCAGCCCCACGTGGCTACTGAGCAGCCGATGTGGCTAGTCCGATTTGAGAGACACTGTAAGTATAAAGTTTAAGTGTAAAATGCACACTGGATTCCAGAGATGTAGTCTGAGGAAGATGGTTATAGACTATCCCATTAATAAATTTAAAAAAATTGTTTTCAAAGATTTTATTTATTCATGAGAGTCACAGAAAGAGAGGCAGAAGACACAGGCAGAGGGAGGAGAAGCAGGCTCCATGCAGGGAGCCCCATGCGGGACTCAATCCCAGGAATCTGGGATCATGCCCTGAGTGAAGGCAGACACTCAACTGCTGAGCCACCCAGGTGTCCCCCATTAGTAAAATTTTATATTATTTGCACATTGAAATGATAATATCTTAATTATATTGGGCTGAATAATGTAAGTCCGGCAATAGGGTCCAGTAAAATGTGATATTCATAAATGTAGTATATACTCATTACTTTGTACTTGATAAGACTATTTTAACAGTAACTAAAAATGGATGAAATCAGTGATATACTGATTTTCAGCCTGCTTGGGTTAAATTCTTTGAATTTTAGCAGCCCTGTCTGTAAATGGGGGTGATAATAGTCCATGCCTCTGTGGGTGGGTTATGAGGATGGACTCAGATAATCTCAGTAAAGGGTTCAGTGCCGTGCCTGACCCACGGTAAGCATGTCAGCTTTTGTTTTTATTTATAACAAAGGAGGAAATAAAGTCTTTATTGACTTCCTTGACTCAGAGTAACCAAACTGTTAAGAGGATATGCATACAGTACACCTAATGAGATGTTTTATCAGCATTGACAGAGCTCCAGGCTGCCCTCATTCCATAGCAGTGAGATTCCACTGCCTTTCTGATGTGTCAAGCCCTTGGATTTGCAATCCCTTGTATGCTGTACAAATTAGTTAGCTTTATTTTATACTGTACACATGGAGTTACCACCTCTTGACTTTAACATTCAGATTTATGTGAAAATCATGCAAATGATGCTTCCCTGAATCAAATGGAGCCTGGGATGTCTTTGTCTGATGTCTCCACTTCTCCACTGCCTTGCACGCCACGCTCTGTGTGTTCCTCAGGGAAAGCTCAGGGCACTCAACCATCCTCCCCACCATTCTGAGTGCTCCCTGAGGGTGGGGCCGCTGGGCTCAGTTAGCTCAGCACACAACAGTAGGTAAGTGCTTTCCTCTTTCCTCTGGGTTTAGCTAAGGCCCCTAAAAGTGGAGAATAAAACCTTAGCACCAAGTACCTCACATGCTGAAGCCAGTATGGCGGCCAGCATGTTGCATGTGGCTACCGAACACTGAATGTGGGTTAGTCCAGACTGATGGGCATGGTGAGTGTAAACTACACTGGATTCTGAAGACTTAGTATGAAAAAAAAATGGTTGTAAATAGCCCATTAGTAAGTTTTTATATTGATTACACATTGAAATGTTAACGAAGCTATATTGAGCTAAATAAAATAAATTAGTAAAATTAGTTTCACCTGTTTCTTTTTACCATTTTAATGTGGCTATTAGAAAATTTAAAATTATATGTAAGACTCACATTATGGGTTAGACCATTTGTGCAGGACTTGCCAAAGAGGGGGTTGCATGGAGAAGGGGCTGGAGGTTCTAGAGTTTGTTGGGGCAAGTTGCCCATAATAAGAAAGGAGTTGGAAGTGGGGCAGCTTGAGAGGGCCACGTGCAAGAGCATCGTCTGGGAGGGGAGAGCTGAATCCCAAGCCTGTGGGTAGACTCCCAGAGACTGCCTGCTGGAGGAGGGGTTGGATGCGGACAGCAGGAAGAGGCATTGGCCATACCAGGGGACTGCAGCTGACAGATCCCTTCTCCCTCCAGTGATAGGCAAAGGTATTTTTTTTTTAAAGATTTATTTTTATTTATTTATGATAGACATAGAGAGAGGCAGAGACACAGGCAGAGGGAGAAGCAGGCTCCATGCTGGGAGCCCGACGTGGGACTCTATCCCGGGACTCCAGGATTGCGCCCTGAGCCAAAGGCAGGCGCGAAACTGCTGGGCCACCCAGGGATCCCCTAGGCAAAGGTATTTTTGAAGAAGAAAAGTAACTCTGCCCTCACTATCCCTGCAGGGGAGCTCAACATTTAGGACTTGCTTTATCCAGACAGCACCAACAAGTCACAATCTGCCATTTCTGCCTCTAGCCTACACTCCCTTGTCCCACCCTCCAATCCGGAGGGCCTATGTATTCACTGGGTGTGGGAGGGGAGCCAGGTGAGGTAGGGAGAAGGCCCTGATAACTCCTTTCCCATGATGGACCAGAGCTAGGTGAAGGGGGACACTTAAATTGGGTGACTTTAAAGTTTTATGGTCACACTGGCTTTTTGTTTTGTTTTGTAAAAGGCCTATTCACTTATTATCCTGTGATCTTTTAACTCCATGAACTTTCAGTCTCCAGTGAACCTGCTAATATGGCTCAAAACAGGTCCCTCCTCTGCTCAGAGCTCTCCAGAAGCTTCCCTCTCACTCTGAGTAAAAGTCACAGTCCTGTAACAGTCTGAAGGGCTCAATGTGAGCTAGCCCTGCAACTCTTCTCTGCCACATCCTTTACTGCCATGCCCTCCAACCCATGGCTGCCACACAGGCTCCCTGGTGTTTCAGGTACTTGCTCTTCCCTCTGCCTGAAGTGCTCTTACCTCATGATCTGCACAACATGCTTCCTTTCCTTCTTCGGATCTTGACTCTCTCAACCTGCTGAAATGATAACTCTACTTTCCCAGCTACCCACCCCCCTCAACTAACATGCTATTGTTTCATTGTTTATTACCTTTCTAGTCCCTAGAATATAAGCTCTATGAGGGCAGCAAGGTTGGTTTGTTGTGTTTTGCTGCCTGTTTTGTTCGTTGATGCATTGATGCAATGTGGGACATAGCAGGTGTTCAATAATATTTGTGAGTAGGTGGAATGATAGTGGACAAATAGTTATGAGATTGGCCAGAGGCTTCCTCCCAGGGCAGGAGAGATGATTTAAGGAATCAATGTGAGGGGCAGCTCTGGTGGCTCAGCAGTTTAGCGCCGCCTTCTTCACAGGGCCTGATCCTGGAGCCCCGGGATTGAGTCCCACGTCGGGCTCCCTGCATGGAACCTGCTTCTCCCTCTGCCTGTGTCTCTGCCTCTCTCTCTCTATCCTTCTCTGTGTATCTCATGAATAAATAAATAAAATCTTTTTTTTTTAAAGGAATCAACATGAGAAAGAATAATATTGTTCTATGCTTGTACCCTGTCAGATGCTCCTTGTGGGGTCCAAATCATCCTGGAAATGGAGTCTGAGCTCTGCAGGTGTTCATAATCTAGTCAACATGTAAGCAGTAAGCGCTATGACCCAGGCTGGGAAGGGTGCTTTGGGCTGTGACATTGGGATTGGATTTTGAAGAAGCAAGCAGAGGTGCATCAGGCAGGAAAAAGGGAGCCCACAATTTAGACAAGGATGTGTGCTCAGATTTGAGGTGTGCTGAGATGTGGAATGTGTGGGTCTAGAGAGTGTGAGAGGCAGGTGGGCAGTGGGAGGAGAGTGCATGGGGTCTGGTGGAAGAGGGATTGTATTTGGCAGCTTTTGGTTCAGAGCCATTTCTGAGCCCAGAAAGCTGGTAGGGCATATAACGAGGGCATCCACAGTTTAGTAGGTAGAGAGGACAGGTTCACTGCTGCTGTGGTCCCAGGACCAGCTCTTGGTCATTAGAATGTTTAAAGGGAATAAAAATGATATACCTATAGGCACCTGGGACAGAGGGAGAGGGCTAATCTGGTGAGGACACGCCATCCCTAGGAATGAAGACCTATAATCACAGTTAGCACTAAATGGAGGTCCCCCTGGTGGTGGGATGTTTTCATTCCCTCAGTGGATGTGCTGTGGCTCGATGGTGAACCTGTGAGAGTCTGACTTTTGGTGGCCAAGTAGTGACAGCCATGACCTCTTACTGGCATATGCTGTAGGTGATCAGCTTTTCCTTGTATTCAGATTCTCAATGGTAGCAGGCACCCAAACCCTTATTAGCATATTTGTCCTATTTGTAGATGCTGATACTCTCGTGGCACCTTCTCAATATGGAGTAAGAAAAATGGGATTGGGGCTGAGTGTTAGTTAGCTGTTGCCGTAATAGAGCTTTATAACCAAACTTGTGCAGACTCGGTGGTTGGCAACAACAAACACTCACAGGCTTTGAAATCTTCAGGTTAAATGTGATTCAGCTTATGTAGGCGGCACATGGCTGAGTGAGGGTGGGGGTACTCTAGACAGCAGATTGGATCCAGGTCTACTCCATTCATGCTCCTAGGGCCCAGACTCGAGGGGCAGTGGTTGCCCTGAGCAGTCTCTTCTCCTAGTGGATTACCAGACACATGAGCCAAGCTAAGCCATATTTATATATTTAATTAAGGTCTCAGATTGGGTCGCTTCTGCTAATTTTTTCTTGGGCGAAGCAAGTCATATGACCAAGTCCAACACCAGTGAGGCAGGGAAGTATGCTCTGCCTGCATTGGAGGGGAGGAAACGAATGTCCAGATTTCTCTGAGGCTGCAACTCAGGGAAAAGTATCACAAAGTTTGGAGATTAGTTCTTGCCTCAGGCACTATAAGTCTTTCAGAGACTGTGCTAGGCTGAATGAGAGCCTCCCAAAGTTGTCCTTGTCCCAATCCCTTGAGTTACATGGCAGTTGGGATTAAGGTGAGGATCTTGAAATGTGAAGATACTATCCTGGATTATTTTCATGAGCCTGATATAAGGGCCTTTATAAGAGGAGGCAGGAGTCAGAAGGCTGTGTGACCATGTGGTGACAGAGCTGAACTGGAAAGAGATGTAGCTCTGTGCTGGTTTTAAAGAAGGAGGAAGGGGCCATCAGCCAAGGAGTGTGGGCAGCCTCTGGAAGTTGGCAAAGATGTGGATTTTCCCCTGGTGCTTCCAGAAGGAACCAATCCTGCTTGTTCAACTAGCCCTTAGAGAGTTTAGCTCTGGAAGATGCTTTTCTTCTGACCTCCAGAACTATTAGGAGAATAAACTTGTATTGTTTAATTTTTTTAATGTAAACTTTGTGAGTAATTTTTAAAGCACATGAATTTCAGTAACTTTCAACAGACTCCAAACCTTGAAGATCCAGACAAAATCCTGAAAATCCTGTGACAGTGTGGTAGAATATGTTGGGCTCTGTGCAGGTGAGAGGGGTTAGCATTTTCTCCCAGGTGGCACTGTACAAGTATGCTCTCTTGCTCTTATGTGCAGCTTCCCTCCTCCTGCTGCAAATGTGGGATCATGTAGTCTCTCAAGGAATGGCAGCTCATCCATTCTCCTCTGTTCATGATGGGTGATTTGTCATATTTTTCTTTCTCCTTGTTGGCATGAACTTAAAACCTTATTAGGTTATGGATGCTAGTAGCCTTACTACTTTGCCAACTATATACACACCTGGAGGTAATGTTTAATGTACCATCTTAGCTATGGTGGACAATGGATGAAGAAAGGAGGACTGCTTGGGTGAATGGCTCAAGAGCTGTCTACCTGGGGAAGACTTGGCCACCACTTCACCACCACCACCACATATGCTAGAGATTTAGAACCTGATCCAAGAAAATATGGAGTCTTCCAACTTCTTCCCTCCCTCCTTCCTCCATCCTCTCCTTACTTCCAGCCTGGGATGACATAATCTGATCTGTTTTTTTAAAAGCTAGCTGACTGGTGACCCTGTGAGGTTGAGGTAGAATAGACCAAGTAGACCAGGAAGGAGATTGGTACATTAATCTGGTCAGAAGGTGATGAGAACTCTAAACAGGGCAGTGACAAGCAAGACACATTTTCAAAGTAGAATGATTGGGACCAAATGAGCTTGGCTTTGGGCTCATTGCTGTGTTTAAAGAATATGGTGGACACCGCACAGCTCCCTTCTTCTTTTTTTTTTTTTTAATAAATGTATTTTTATTGGTGTTCAATTTGCCAACGTACAGAATAACACCCAGTACAGCTCCCTTCTTTAGGATCGAGGCCCTCATTCCCCCAGCTGACCTGGATGTATGTTCATAATGGCCCACACCTGGATCCCTTTCTTCCCTTGGCTCAAAGGAGCTTCATTGCCCAAGGAGTCATGGAAACTTGGAAGAAATGGTTACCAGAAGGATGGGAGTGAGAATTTCTGCTGGATTTGGCAACATTGAGATTACCAGCGACTTCAGCAAGAAGAGGATGACGGGTAGGTATAGGTTGTAGGGGCATGAAGACCACATGGGAGGAGGAGCTGGGCTGAGTCTTGAAGGAAAGGTAAGAAGAAGGGCATAGGAATACTTGCCAGGAAGAGGGGATGATATAAGTGAAGGAACCCAGGCTGGAGAAGCCACCTAGTATGACTGGAGAGTGGGAGAGGGTGGAAGGGATGGCTGGAAAAGTGGATGGTATGGTCCAGGTATGGTCATCTTAAATGGTAGGCTCTGGAGTTAGAGCAGATTCAGCCAGTCTTCATGCATGTGCAAGTTCTTGGGTTCAGGATACTGTTCTCTAGTAGGCACTGGGGACTCTCCCCAGAGGATGGACCTGGCTGTTCACATGGATGTTTTGACCATGGTCCAAGGACTCCATGGTTATGAATGCAGATGTAATGAATTTTCTGAAAGGAGTTCCATTAAGCCAGTTGAATGCCTTGATCAGTTTCCTATCCTGCCTAGTAAAATTGTTTCAAATTTTTACTTTTTAAAAAACTTTAATAAAATTATTTTCAAAGAATTTAATTCTGTTTTATGTAAATTATATAGGAAGGGTTTAATACAGCTATCAAATTGTATCCATGATAACTTCTGACATTCTGAATTTTTTGTGTGACCACTGTTTCTAAGAAAACCAATTTTCCTGGACAAATATTTGAAGATCTAAATTTTAACAAGACAATTTGATCTTTATATATACATATATAATCTCTAACAAATTTTACAATGTGAAATTTTAACTGTTATCAGTTCTCTTTGGAGGAGATTATTCCTTCTAATACAATTCATTATGACCAGGATGAAAGGTTGATAGTTTATATTTATTGCTTCACTAATTCATTACAGAATGATGAGTAGGCCTGTGGGATGCTGCCGGTTTGCTGTCTTGTCCAGGACTGGGTGATTGAATGGTAAGTCTCTGATTTCTTGGTGGGCTGTGTGTAAATCTCCTCCTCTGCGGGCAGGATGGGGAAGTCAGATGCCCTGAGGACCAGTACCTGTGCACAAGCCATGGTACCAGCATGGAGCCCTCCCCGTGAGCCCTCACTGTGCCAACACTTCACAGATATCCCTCCCACGTCTCCATTCTCATCCCATTTTACAGAAGTGGAAACTAGAATAGCAATGTTAAGAGGCCTAATTGGAATCAGATCTGAGGTTGGTTGGAGTCCCAAGCCCACACTTTAAACCACAGGGCTACACCGTGTCTGACAGTATCTGTGTGCTCAGCGGACAACCACTCACTTCCTAATGCTGTTTGAGCAGGGGGTTAGGGGTGAGTTATGGACAGAGAATATCTGGTCCAGATCTTCACTACTGTTAAACACACACACACACACACACACACACACACACACGCTCCAAATGTGGAAACAAAGGCCCAGGGGAGAGAAGGGATAGTTCCAAGGTCAAACAGTTATTGGGTGGCATGGATGGCTATGGCCCAGATTTTCAACCCTGAGCCCACTTCCGGCAGTGGGTGCCTCTCCACTCAGCAGCCTGCGCGAGCGTCTTTGAATCTTGTGACCAGTGTGATGGGGGAGGCAGGCAGTGCAAGTAGCTTGAGACTGGGGATTCTTGGATCACAATTTTCCTTTATGTCCAGGAAGCTGGGAGAAAATGTCCCAGTGATGGGGACTCTTAAATCTTTGGCCAATCTTTAGGGACCATGTCTGTAGTTGCTCCATGGCCCTCCCAGGTCCTTGTGGCTCTTAGCAGGGTCTGGTTTCCTCATCAGAGGGAGCCCAGTGGGACCTCCAGACCTGCGTCCTCTGTGTAAGGCTGAGCTGGTGGCCGGGGAGGACGCTGCCATTTCAGTCTGGGGCCACACCTCAGTTGCATTTCCCACCTCCACTGTGAATAATGCACTCAGGGACTTCTAATCTTGAAACAATCACAGAGAAGCCTTTTTCTTTGTGCTGTTATAACCTATTTCCTTTTTCTGATTATATAAGGAATGCCGGTTCATTGTGCTACAGTTTTTCTATTTCATAAGGACCATCATAGTTCGAATCATAATAGTATGTGATGAGAAAGAAGGCTTGTTTTTTTCCTCCTTTTCTCGAAAGCCCACAGTCACACAAAGAAAGGAAGTATGGGGCTCAGAGGATGAGCAAATGACGGCACCCTTGACCTAATTAGATGGAGAGGAAGCTGACTGGCTGCTAACAGGCTGGGGTGCCTTTTCTCCATGTGGAATTCTGGGGGATCTGTGCTAGCAGCTCCAACCCTCAATCCCATTGTCCTCCACCACCCCTGAGTCTTGACAACTGGTCACAATTACATATGCAGGGAAGAGGGTTTTCAAAACTCTGCATCTCACATATTCTCCACTAATGCTAGGATAGCAAGCCTGTTAGGATGGGGGGGGGGTTGTAGCTGGAAGGTTACTAAGGAAACTTGGAGGGGTCTCATCCGGAGGGTACTTGCTTTGCTGCCCTTCCTCTGCCCCCAGGAGTCTGGCTAGGGGCCTACACTGATGCTAAGTTAATCCTAGGGTGATGACTTCATTCTTTGAAGCTGGAGATGCTCCTTCTGTTACCAATATTCCACCCCAGATGAGGCCGCACATTCAAACATCCTGTTCTGACAATGATTTTAGCCGGTCAAGCAAAGGCAGCCCCAAGCCTTCTTTCCTGGTCTGTCTTCTTTGTTGCCCTTTCTGGGAATAACGTGGGCTTTTCCTTGGCTTAGCATCTCAGGTGGCCAGCTGTCTGAGGAGCGTGCCCACCGCCCACCCGCATTCTGGCAGCCCGCGCCACCCTGGAGACCCCAGCCTCCATTAGCAGCAGAGACGTCGAGAGAGTCTGACATCCCTGACCTGCCAGCGAGTCTTCCTTTGTTTGACTCCATTAGTAACTGACCTATTAGACTTTGCAAGAAGAAGATTCCAGAACCCACCTGCAATCTAAACAGCTTTCAGCAGAAACAGTTGGTCTATGTTCCTCTTGCAGATAGCTCTGGGCGGAGGAAGCAGAAATTGCTGTGGCATCTCCCAAAAGCATTTTATAAAAGGACTATTTATTCTAGGTTCAGTCTATTTTGCCCAGCACCTCTCAGACAGTCAATAATTCCAGTTTGTTTATGATTATCCTTGTGTCCTCCCCTTCCATCTGCCTTCCAAGCCTGCGCTTCTCGCCACAGCCGCCCCACAGAATGGGGGAGCATCTGTCTTTCTAATGACCGGCCATGGCAATCTTCGCTGTTCAATATGGCTAGATGAAGAAAACATTTAATTTCTACTATGTGGGGCACTCCAAAGCCAGATTTGACAACTGTTCCATTGAACACTAGTATTTCACAATTTCCTTCGATAACAAAAAAGAAACAGTTCTTACTCCCAGAGGAATATATTTACAAGACAGAAAGTTGATAACCAGGCCACTAGAATGACAAATGGTTCTAAAATACACTGTGTATTGATGTTGATGAACGTGCACTGCCTTCTGAGAGATGGAATTCTTCCAGAGAGTGTCTTGTTCTCAGCCTGAAGGGCCAGTAAACGTCTTAGTGAGAAGCAAGGGCCTGAGTCCTGTTTCTGGGGCCTTCTTGGATTGGAAGAGAGAGCGCTTGGGTGAAGGCCTCTGGGCCATCCATGAGTGGTAAGTAGGAGCACCAAGGGAAGGAGATCCCTGAGGGCTGGTCTTCATGTAGAAGTGAGGTGCCCCCATAGGGTGGTGAAGGATGAGAAGGGCCTTGGTAAGTGGCAGTTGGAAGGACAGGGTCAGCAAAGATATCCAGAAAAAAATGATGGATGGTCAGTTGGGAACCTATGTGAAGGGTGCAGCTCTGTGGGTAGGGAAAGGATCATGGATGAGTCTCAGGGCCATGGTCTTCTGCTCTTTGCTGAGATGGACAGGTCATGGTCAGGCATGTAAGCAGAGGGAAGATATGCCTTCTGCTTCAACTTTGTGGCCATGAAGGGAGAGAATCCAGACAGGCTAACAAGACTGTCATGATTGAGGCATACTTTTGTGCTAGGCATTGGCCTATCACCTTAGGGGTGTTAGCAGAGGAATCACAAAGGCCATTTGGCACGATAGGAGCCTGGGATGGGGTGGGGGGTGGCCAGGCTCCTCAGAGCCCTCTGAGGGTGGGGTTCTTGCTCCTATTCTAGAGACTTCTTTTCCTTCATGCTTCTCTCTTCCCATGAGCCAGTGTCCGGCCCTGTAATCCAGAGAGGTACAGCCACCCCGCCTGCCCATGATGCTCCTGTCTTCCACATCGGAGTCCTGGGTGGTGATGGGAGGAAGGGAAGGCTGGAATCAGGAAATCTTTTAACCTTGTGATCCGGCAGTCATCCTCAGAGACTAAAGCAGTGAGAAATAGGCACAGGAAGTGTGCAGTGATTCTCCAAAAAAGCACTTTCCACCAACATTTTGCTTCAATTCCCCACTGCTTTGGGCTTTTCTGAATAATTAATTGGTGGAGCAAGCACCTGCCCTGGATTTTTTTAGGTAATTAGTAGGTCAGGGACCTACTAGAAAAGAGGATTTCTTGGGATCCCTCTGGGTCCTGTGTCTTTGCAGTACTGTCCCCCTCCTGGCATTGCTTTTGAAAAACCCACCTGGCTTCAACTTGCTTCTTGGATGAAAATAGGATTCTGTCCCCACACCCCACACCCCACACCTTCTAGTAATCTTGGTCAGCTCACCCTGTGGTGGTGCAAATCCCTACAGATCTGGATTGGGAACTCCCAGAGAGAATAGGATTTTGTGACCTATTTCCCTTCACAGCACATTCTTAAGAAGAAAATGGTGGATTAAATAACCTTTCTTAAGAGATTTTCACCATATCTCTGGAGCTGTTTTAATACTAGCCTTAAATATTTCTAGCTTAAACTCTACTCAAGTCATTTCTAAGGCTCAGGGCGATTTATGATTTAGTGATGCTTTTGTTTTTGATACTTCTACCTTGCAACAGAGACTGGCAGATATTGTGGGAGAGAACTGCTGGACTGCTGGACTGTCACATACACCCTGCAAGCCCAGCTCCCAGTCGTGTCCCCTCATCAGTTAAATAGGCCAGCGATCTCTGCTTTATCCCATCCACACGAGAGAGTGGGTGGGGCTCTAGAAGGGGCAAGATGTGAATACGTTGTTAAGTGCTGGCATGCTGTGGAAGGGCCCCTGTCCTTCGATTTCAGCCTGTGGCTGTTTTGTTCACTTAATAGCTGGGTGCTTGAGCAGGTTGTGCACTGCTCAAAGGTGCACAGCTGAGGGAGCGAATGGGACCTGAAATCTGGTCTGCACTGTGATACCAACCTGTGTGTCCTTGGGGTTGTGTCTGCCTAGGGGGCATGTTTTCTGACTCATACCAAAGAATAGGCTGGTGGCAGCCCTGGCCAGGAACCCTTAGGCTGGTCTCAGAGCAGGGCCTGGTCACTCACAAGTCCTCACCTGGTGAATCCCTCCAGGAAAGAGCACCTATGCCTCAGCCATGCCCTCTGGTTCTCGTTTGCCCACCGCCACCAACATTCTGCTCTCCCCGGTGCAAGTCCTCTGAAGTTCATCCTCTTTGCATCTTTGAAGGGCCTGGAGCATAGCCAGGGGCCTCTGCCAAAGAGTGCTGAGTGACCAGCATGAGCTCCTCTGACGCCTTATCCACCCACAGCCAGAGGCTCCTCCACCTCTGGCCCTGTCTCCTCCTGTTCCGAGGCCTGGCCCTGGCACCTCCAGAGAGGCCTGTGGGTTCCCACAGTCTCATGTCTGCTCTTGACCGTGGGCTCCATGTTTGCTTCTCCAGCTCTATTACAAGAGAGCAGCTCTTGAAAATCTTTTACCTGTGGTCTCCCCTCTCTCCCCCTGCCTCCTGCCTGTTCCGCATGTAGCTGAGCCAGCAGGGCCTGGTGCTGCCCCCCGCCCTCCCCCGCCCCCCCTTTCAGAAGGCCTGCCTGGGCTGCGATGTTGGGTTTGTCTGTGTTTAAGAAGCGCTTGGCTAACTCTGCTGTCTTTGCCTCAGAGCAAAGGGCCTTTCTGTTTGGTCCATCTGCCTGAGCAACTCTTAAGGAAGACATGCAAATCCCCAGTTAGCAAGTCAGAAACTGCCTTTTGTCTTGCATGCATAAATTTCCCTCAGAGACTTCACGGGGCCAGGGAGTCCTTGGTTGAAGGAAGTGTTTAGAGGCTCAAAATGGACTAGCTCAGCCTTTTAACTGCTCTTGGGACTCCCTACCCACTACCCAGCAGAGTAACCTCTCTAAGTCATCCTCCTGCTTCAGCCCAATACCAGCCTCACTTCTAACCTATCTTAGGACCCAGGCCAGGTCTGAGGCCAGGAAGAAGCCGGCAGGGTTGGGGCATGAGGAACACACAGTCAAGGACACATGGAAATTTGCCAGCAGCTCTTTAGGTGCTAATAAAAACAAAAAATTAACCTAGATTCATTCTCTAATCACTAGATCTTATTAGACCCTGGTTACATAATCTATCTTGGTTTACATTCTCTCTTAACCGTTTTTTTTTTTTTTTTTTTTTAATTGGTGGCAATAGACCTTGAGAGCCTCATGTTGGACTCATACATCTGGCAGGGGTGGGCAGATTGAACCAATTTGTTGTAAACATAATTCTGGAGAACCAGAGGTCTCTGCACAGACGAGAGGTCGTTATTAACAGTGGTTGCTTTGTGTTGTGGGAATTGCGATTAGGATTGATGGGCATTGCAATAAAGGGCCACTAAATTAGCAGGTGCTACCGCTTGGATAGAATCCCTGGGTTTGGGTTCTCTGGGCTGGTCCCTTAGCATCCACGGGCCTGCCAAAGCTGGCTAGAGAAAGTTGGGAAGGGGAAATCTTACGTTTTTATAGACTAATGGGGGTTGGAGGCAGATTCAGTGCATTGGACTACCCCTGTGCCTCAGTCTCGTAGGTCTTGCTTTCTCTGCTCCCACTGCAGCAAATGGCAGGAAGCCCCAGTCCCCAGACGACACCTGTGGGAAGAAGTCACACGTTAGGCAAGATGAACAACAGGGGGAACAGGATAGGGCTCAGATATGGCCTCAGCCATGTGCATTATAGTCAAAGAAAAGCATCTCTCCTCACAGCACCCCTGATGGCCAGGGACTTATTGGAGCATTTACTCTAGGTGTCAGCCAGGGGCGGGGGCTTTTCTCATGTGCTTTATAGTCTCCCAGCTGGCTTAGGAAGCACAGCAGCTGGTCTTGGTCTCCCATGTTATCTTTAGTGGCTAATTTAGTCATTGTATCACCTAAATATCTATTCAGTTTCTCTCTTTTTTTCTTTGGTGCAGATAGAACACAGCTCTTTGCACACTGTCAATGTCTTTTTTGCAATACTAGTCTTCCTTCTACACTGGTTCTTGTTCATTTAGTTTGGAATTGGTGTTTCATTTGATCACTGCTCACAGTTTGTCTGGCTTTTTGGGCCAGACATTATTTTTTTTTTTTTTTCTACCTGGGGAAAAAAACCTGTCACATATTTAGAAAGCAATTTCCTCAGATTCGGGAGCCAAACTAATTTTTGTGGTTCAGAAACTAAATGAAATTTTTTTTTTTTTGCTTTGCAAGTTTCTAATATTCTTTTGGAAGAAATAGATGAATAACTGTGTGCATATGTCTGTCTGAAAGAAGGACTGAGCCATGTAGGTTCATGAACTTTCATTTATTCCTCTCCAGTGGCCTCTAAATGAGAGAGAGCGAGAATCACACACACGCTTACGGCCTGTTTGCTAACTGATGTGCTCTTCAGGATGACATATATGTTGGACATGTTTGAATTCCTGATTTGTAGATCTCAAATCATTTGAAACAAGGAGTGATAAAGACCGGCCTTTAGTCCAAAGTGTCATTGTGAATTCTTCAAGGATAATTGGGTTGTCTCAACTGAGTGGAGTCCTTACTATTAATTTTCTTTGCTTTATTTTTTTGAGGCGTCAAAAAACTTGTTTTGCTTAATATATTAGCATTCATTTCTAGGCTTTGAAAACTAATCCTACTTTGAAAGGAGAGTTTTAAATTTGAAATATGAGGCCTGTATAGCAGTGCCTTGAAATCATTAACTGTCCCTTCAATATTAATTGCAGGTATATCCATCATGAGGAACTTGTTTGTCATTAACGTGAGGGGGATGCAAAAGCAGAGGCTCCTGGAACCCCTCCAGGGATAATGTTGTCACTCAAAACTTTGTTCTGGAATCGATCTGACCTCTGAAATGGGCTGTACCTATTGATAAAATGACAGTTGGTAGTTTTAGCAAAGCTGACTAGTGGCAGTTTTAGCAAATGGAATAGGAGTCATGAATCTGCCACGGCAGCTTCCGCCCTGAGCAAAGTTTTTGTGGATGAGGCTGATGAGCCAGAGGGGTCAAAGGGCAGGGCACCTTGAAATTGACATTTAATTCTGTTTCAGCCCAGGAGGTGACTTATTAGCAATGCAGCCCAGCGGCCCTGGGCTTGGCCTGCTTAGGAAAGATGGGGTTTATATTTGTTCGGGTCTCTGGTGAAAGGAACATTAATCTGTGTATATATTACGTGGGTTTAAAAGTTATAACTAGGGGCACCTGGCTAGCTCAGTCGGAAGAGCATACAACTCTTGATCTTGGGATTGTGAGTTCAAGCCGCATGTGGGATGTAAAGATCACTAAAAAATAAAAACTTAAAAATTGTAACCATTCCCCCTGTCCCACCAAAAGCCTCCATGGGCTTGTCTTCTTATATGTTTATTGACTTGCATATTATTGATTCCCTATTGGGGCCAGTGACTTTTTTGTTCTTATTCAGCAATTTTGCCTGTTAAATTCTAATCTGGGTTTAAGACGTTTTCCAATAAAGACAAAGCTTGAGGATCATCTAGTTGGAAGGGAAGCTAGATCCATAGAAGGCCCTTGGGGTACATCCACGAGAAGGCCTTAGCCTGTCCGGAGGAGCAATATTCTCACTCTGCAGACCTTTCTGGTTATGGCAGAAGGGGCCAGAAGTGAGTAAAATAAAACTGAGTTTTTATTTTTGACCTAAACTGTCCTGGTTTCTTAAAGAGTGCCATCTTCCTGGTACAGAGGGAGGAAGAAGGTAGATCAGCGCTGAGTCCTCATTCCTGAGAACAAAGAGCCCTGACCCCACAGAGGGTAGAATTTCCCTGCCTCCAATTCCCAGATTGTCCCTTTGCCAGGCCAGAGAATTTTCTATGGCAGTGCAGTACAGGTATAGGGATATCCGATTCACTTTACTCTTCAATAAATTCAATTTAACAAACACTTATTGAGCGCTGGCTCTGTAAAATTACCATGGAAACCCAAGTGGAGTCTTTAAAATCCTCTGGGGGAATCGTTCAGTTCCCACATCCATCCATTCTTCAGCGAGCGGCAAGGGTGCATCCTGGGCCAACCTGTGCCAAGTTGTATGCTTGCATTCAGTCCAAACAGCAGAAAAGGGGAGACAGATGGAGGAAAATGTGTAAAGCCGGTAATATGGCTTTTTGTCCCTGGTGGTGTAACGTTGGGCTCCCAGGGAAGAGGGGTGAAGAGCCAGGGCTTTGATTTCTGTTGGAGCGAAGAGCTAGGTTCAGTTACAGCTGCCTCTGCTCGATAGTGTCACCGCCCACACACTCTGCATCAGGCCAGGACCTACAAAGGCATGTCTGTCTTGGTGCCTGGTGACAGCCTCATCTGTGGGCCCTGCAGCACAGCGGGGGCCATAGGCTTTGGAAGATCAAAGCCTCAATTATGTGAGGCACTTGTCACATAGCGAGAGCAGGGCTTGTCTCTGACATTGGGCTAGAAACCACAGAAACGAGATCCTGACAGGGCTTTTAGAGAAGCCAGAAGACATCATGCCACTTATTTCCAAGAAAACAGTGGTTCCAACTGTGCTTAGAAAAGTTTCAACTTAGGAAAGGGCAAGATGGAGTTTGACATTTAAGATCATTGTAATGATTATGAATCTTTGCATTGCAAGTGATTAAAAAAAAAAAGGAAGGAAAGAAGAAAAAAAGGAAAAGAAAAAAAGAAAAAAAAACTCGCTTAAATTAGGGAGAAAAGCTGCTGGTTCAGTTAATAAGAAAAGTCTGGATGTGACTTCAGGTAAGGATTGATCCAGGAACTCAGTAATGTCAAGGACACAGCTTCTTTCCATTTCTCTGCACTTCTTTGGGGGTAGCTTCCTAGATGGGCCCCAGCTGGTTGCCACAGATCCTGGGGCTCCCTTACCCGCAGAGCAGGAAGTAGAAACACCCTTGCATCAACTTTTCTGGCAATCCCTGAGATTCACCCTGATTGGGCTGGCTTGGCTCACGTGACCACTCTTGAACCAATCACTCTTGGACAGTGGGAGCTCACAAGACCTACCTTTGGGATACAGAGCTGGCTTTTAGGAGACCCAGATGGAAATGATGAACTTTTGAGGGGAGCAAATTCAGGAAGGCAAACAATATTTACCACAATTTCACAAAGGATATTACTTAAATTTACTCCTGCCTTTGCCTGCTAGTATCTGTTTAAAGATAATTACAAATTACTCTGATTCATAAATGTCAGCAGCCACTGTTTATTTGGGAATTCACTATTAGGTGTAATAGAATTTAATTTGCTGAGCGCTTCCCATGAATTGCATTGTTTAATCCTTATACAGACCCCTGAGATTGTGATCATGCATTATCCTCAATCCCTTCATACAGGTGGGGAAACCAAGGTACAGACGAGTGAAGTGACTTTCCCAAGGTCACAAAGGCAGTAAATTGTAGAGATAGCATTTGAACTCATGTCTGAGACTCCGATGTTCATGCATTTGAAGGCAGGATGCCAGAAGTGCTACCTTATAAATATTGCAGGGTAAGGATTTCCTATCAACAGAAGGTTTGAGTCTTTTTCTAGACCCTCTGCCCTTTCTAGGGAAGTGTTCTCCAGATTGCTGCTTTCTGGGGCTGTTCTTGCCACTGACCTGCCCTGAAACCTTGGGTCTCTGCCTTCGTCTGAGCCTGGGCCACCTCACTAGTGAAAATGAGAGTTTGTTTCTCGGCCATTTCTAACTCAGCCAGGGCTCTCTGAGTCTGAGCTGCACTTGGATTTTCTTTTGCTTTTGGGTGGCAGGAAGGATTCTCCCCCCGTCCCCAGTATATTTCTTGGGAGAGAAGAATTCTTTAAAAGGCTCTTGTTTTTCTTCTAAATAAAAGGAATATTCAAATGTTTTCTTTGCTAGTCTCATAGAATCTAAAAGCAGCAAACAAATCATACCCCCAGGTGCATCATGGGTCAGCCTGTGGACTTTCATCGCTGCTCCTGGTGCACTCCTGTTGCCACTTAGGCAGCTCTCTGCCTAAATACCCTTGTCTCCTACCCTGGTGTGTACTGTGTTCCTCCAGGGAGACTGTAGGGCCTACACGGATCTCTAATTCATAGGGTCCCAATGGAAGAGCCATGAGTCCCCAGAGGAGGAAACAATTTCCAGGAGCTCATTGAGCTTTTCAACTGGTTTTTGCCTTCAAAATGTCCTTTCCATGCCTCTGTCTCCTTAGGGCCACCCCTTTGAGGGCTGAGGGACTCTCATCATCCAGACATAACATGTGCCCACACAGTGTGGCACTCCTACCACTCCTCTTCGTGCACCGACTTTGTATAAAAGTCTGCTGGATAGCGGTTATATCTGAGATTTCCCTTACCTCCGCTGTGGAGGTATCTTTGTCACCTTGAAAACAACTTTTGTTTCTTTGTATATCATGACCCTTTCCCTTTGGGCTACTGACTCCTCTTGGGCTGGTGACAGTTGTGCTCAACCAGTGTCTGTGAGCCATCAGGCCTTGGGGAGCTGAGGTTTGGGAGCACAAGATGGCACCCCTGATGATGGCTGGGTGTGCAGCCCCACAATGTCTGTGTGCTCATTCCACCCCACAGGGCAGCCTTGCTTATTCCTTGGCATCTTGTGGACCAAGCACTAAGACGAATGACCGTATTTGTGTTCAAATTAATGAGCTGCTTTCTCACCACCTGGACTGCCTGAGATAAGAGAGTGCAGGTGTCCCCAGCACTGATGTGGTGACACCCTCCCTCCCCCATGCAAGAAGGTTATGTAGGCAAAATGTCATGTTCACACTTCCCTTCTGGGTCCAGAGGCAGCATTTCATGGGAGGGTCTGTCATGATGCAGGGCTGTTTGTCCTAGAGAGGTAGGTGATGGTTCCAGGGGACAGAGAGTACCAGAGTCTTCCAAATATGTCAGAAGCCAACTCTGAGTTGAGAAGTGTGGTGCTGAAATTCTTCTTAAAGATGGACCCTTCTAAGCCACATCTTACACCTGCCTTCAGTCACAAGGGCTGACAGAGAGAGGTCATACTGACTTGTGCCATTCTGGGTTTTTAAATTAATTAATTATTTTTAAAGGTTTTATGTATTTGAGAGGGAGAGAACAAAAGAGAGAGAGAGTGAGAGCAAGCAAGAGCACAAGAGCAAGGGGAGGGAGAAGCAGACCCCCCTAAGCAGGGAGCCTGAAGCAGGGCTCAATCCCAGGTCCCCAGGATCATGACCTGACCACAGGCAGATGCTTAGTCAACTGAGCCACACAGGTACCTCCCGGGTTAGCTTTTTAAAGAATGACCCATGGAAAGAGGAATGCTTGAGGCCGCCCAACAGAGCAGGGGGTATGGGTACCTGAGTAGCTTTGTGACAGCCTGAGCATCTCCCAGGGGAGCCAGGGCTCTGTATTTCTCTGGGCTTTCTGACTATTACAGTATATGACATGATATGGTGGTGGCCACTGGTTCCTGTCCTGACTGCCTTTCCTACCAGTGTTCCTGCTCCGTGGCTGCTGTGTGCTGTGACTTCTCTAGGAATTGCCTTCTGCCAAATGGGAGCTACCTTGTCCCAGGAAGTCCCCTCCCTGCTCCTGCTTCCTCCCAGGCCAGTGATTAACAGGCAGAGGGGCACAAAGGGGTATGAAAGGGCAGCCCACTTGCCTCAAGATAAGATCAACTTCGTGGGGGCAATTTGTGCTGCAGAGCCTGCCACCATGTCCGGCTGAGGTCAGACCCCAGCTGCAAGCACTCCTCGCTTGCTCCTTCCTCTACCTTGCCCTCTTCGTAATACTATTTGTTGCATCTAATAAATATTTCTGAGAGTATTTGCTCAGTAGGTCACATTGATCCAAATCCCTGTCTTAGTTCTTGTCTCTAGGGAATCTGACCTAAGGCCTCTGGTCACCACTGACCAGGACTGTGTCATCAGCATAGGATTCATAGTGCACTGTCCTCTATTTATTCCAGTCATGCCAGCCCCTTCTCCTTCTTTGCCTCCTGCAACCATTTCTCTCTTTATCCTTTTTTTGCTGTTTCATATGCCTGCATATACGGGCCTACCCACCCATATACCCATCCATTCACTTTTCTGCCCATCTGTCCATTCATCCAGCCATCTATAGACTGACCTTCAAACTCTCTTGTATGGTGAAAAGATCACAATTCAGGTTCGTTCCAGATGGAGACTGCTTGGGGTATCCTATAGCTCCTAAGCTGGGCTTCTTTCTGTTCCTCTAGAGGATGAGTAGGGCTGGGAAGCTGAAGGGTAGATGCCTTTGCTTCCAGCTAAGGACACCCATCCACAAGGGGCAACTGGCCTTGTGAAGCCAGCATGACTCACCTTTATAGTACATTCTCTACCATTTCATGAGGTTTTTTCTTTTTTTTTTTGTTTTCCCTTTCATAGAGGCTTACCACCTGGCTCTGGGTCCCTGGCAGAAGCAGGATAGGAGTGTTTTTTCACTTATAAATGGTGTAGGAAAAATTGAGGTGAATTATCCGGCTGCTTCGTGAGTGCTTTATTGATTAGAGAGCGCCAATCAAATTAGCTGTCAGAGGAGAATGCAGATGGCACCATGTGGAATGGATTTTCTATATCCCCTAATTGCATTATTTCAATCAGTGGGTGAACATTGCATGGCCTGCGGTGGGATTTGGTGGGGGTGGGAGGTTGGCATGGGGGTGGGAAATGGGGGTGGGTTGACATGCACTGTCTGGGCCAGGCTGAGGATATGGGTTTGAATGTCACACGTATTTTAATATCAAGATTGAGGCATTAACAAAATGGATCTGGATTGCTTTATGGATTAATGCGGGGCAGGGGCAAGACTTCAAGCATGTGCTTACAGGAGAGAGTGCCTCTCTCTTTCTTAGAGATTGGACATGTGTCAATCCCTAGTATAAGCAGATTGAAACAACTCTCTTTACCTTTTAAAGGTGGTATTGCTCAGGACTTAAGAGCTTATGTTCTGATCCAAATCTCAGTTCTACTCCTTAATGGTTGACTGCCCTTTGGCAGGCTACTTATCCTCTCCAATCCCCAATTTTCTCATTTGGAAGATGGGGCTGATAATTGTACCTTCCTCACACAGCGTTTGTGGGGATCAAAGTGAACATGTATGCAAAGTGTTCAGCATAGCGCCTGGCTCATACTTGGAGCTCTATAAATGTGAGCTCTTCCTCCAAAGGCCATTTATCTTTCCTTCAGGCACTTGGAAATTTATAAGAGTTCCCAGATTAGATTGTGGAATGGCTGGTTTAATAAACAATAAAGACCTAAATGTATGATGTCTGCTCTTCTCAGGAGTTCTTTTTATCTATTTATTTAATTTATATCCTTTATTTATTAATTATTCTTTGGATTTGGCTCTTCCTCTGAGTGGACAAGATAAACCTGTGAGTTCTCTGAAAGGGCCAGCCTGGTGGAACCTCAAGTCTGTTGGTGGGTGTATAAAAATAATCGATGTTTTGGTGGCCATGATGTGGCCCTCCTGTTGCCCGGCAGTGAGCTCTGAGAGGCACAGCTGCCTCTGTACTGGGATGGTGCTTGTAAGGGCCATTGAACCGTGAACTCCAACACAGTCCCATGACAGCAACTTCTCTTTGCCCTGAGGTTGCTGCACCTCCCAACTGAGGATACCTACAAACTTCTGGGCAGGAGTGAGAAAGAAGAGGGGTGGTAGTAAGATCTATGGGACCCCAGCCTAGGCTCTGGAGCCCCACAACATTGATGTAAAAGCTCCAGCTATCAGTAGCCTTGGGTTTGGAGTGGTGTTGCTGACTGTTATATACCATGCTCGTAACTCTGAGATATCTTTGGCTGTCCATGTTGTGGCCATGTACTCCTGTCATCAAGAATCCTTTCTTCCATCTCCCACTGAGAACCTTATCCATTTTTGGGCAACAGTGTTCCCTCTTCTAGAAAAAAGGAGGGGCAGGTAAGGGATAGCCATAACACGGCACCAGGGCCAAGCTGTCCATTTGGAGAAGCAAGGTAAGTTCTTTCATAGTAACAGCTACTCTCCTCTCCATCACCATGGCCAAGCACATCAGGGTGGTGCAGGCAGAGGAGGGAATCAGGAGTCTTTTCAAGCCCACAAAGCTTCATCCATTGTGATCCATTCTCAGGCATAGAGTCACAGCTGTGGCCTTGGCCAAACTGTCCGGGTCACAGGAGGGGAGAAGAAAAGCTCAGACCTCATCCATATCCCATGTCCTTCACTGGTGGAGTCCCAGGTCTGCAATGTGAAACGTCCTTTGCCTTATAAGAAAACCCACAAACAAGCAGACCCCAGTAAGTTCACAGTTCATAGACTAAACTCTTTAGAGAGAAAACTCCAGGCAAATCTAATTAGGAAGCCTGTAATCCAATAAGTCTCTGTGCTCTGGGACTGTGTATCAGAGAGAGAGAGAGAGAGAGAGAGAGAGAGAAGAGGGAAAGGGAGAGGGAGCCACCAGAGGCGGAAGTCCAGGGACTCTTTCCATTTGGCTTGGTGGGAGCCCTGGGTGAGGCAGCCTGGTTGGGATGTTGATGGAATGCTTTTAGTCGGTGAACCATAGGCGGGATGAGCACATCCTAGAGCCTTCTGGTTACTCTGAGCCCCGAGAAATGTAGACACTGCCTAAGAATGCCACAAGGATATCCTCAGCACCTCCTTTCCAAGGACAGTGCAACCTCCACATACATTGTAGGCATATTTAGAGTGTGAGGCTGCTGACTTCTCCCAGAATCTGTGTGTCCCCTTGCTGGATCCCTAACTTCATCCAAAGTCTGGGAGCCACACCACCGGGTGGACACCAGCAAGGTGCAGGTGCAGTTGAGAGATTGCTTGGCAAAAGCAGGAGTACTGAGAGCTTCAGCTCTACTTCCTGAGCTTGTTCCCTGTCTGTTCCCTCCTTTCCCTCTCCTCCAGTTTCCCTAGCTCACACACAAGTGGCATCTCTTGTGGACTATGATGCTGTGGCCCACTCACTGTACATCCAGGTGGATGATGACAGTGTTACAAGTAATATGACTGACAACTGAAGCACTGAGGTTTCAAAATGACTTTTTTCTCCACTAGCAGATTCAAGATTGTTGCTTTATTTCTTTAAGACTTTATTTATTCATGAGAGACACACGGAAAGAGGCAGAGACATAGGCAGAGGGAGAAGCAGGCTTCCTGCAGGGAGCCAGATGTGGGACTCCATCCTGGGACTCCAGGATCACAACCTGAGCCAAAGGCAGACGCTCAACCACTGAGGCACCCAGGCATCCCAAGGTTGTTGCTTTAAATCTCACTTCCCTTCTGCTGTAATTTTGGTAGAAGACAGAAGCACCGTTACAGAAAGACTTTGCAGAGTTGCATGTGACTGGTCATTTCTCTTACCTAGGTCCGAACCTGTGGTCCAGAAATGCCTACAGAAGTGGGTCAGTCATACAAACAATTAAGCTGGAATTAATCACTGGTGTTCTAGTCTTAAAATAAGGGGTCTAGAGGTCTTCTTGACTTCAGTCTTACCTCTTCCATTTCATCCTCCATACTGTGGACAGAAAGATTTTTTCCAGAAGGCAACTGACTGTGTCCTCAATGATTTCCTTTTCCCAAAGGACAAAGCTCACACTCCCTGGAAGCCTCCTTGACATGGCTGGCAAGATCTTGCCTGAGGGATCCTACTCCTGCCACCTCCAGGCACAGTCCAGGACTATCCCCCTGGCCCCTGAAATGTTAAGGTCAAGGGCGGTAGAGTCTGGATCACAAGTGATTCTACCCACGGGCTGTCTTTCTCTACATTTCTAGCACCAGGGACCAACATCCTATCTCACAGAGTCTGGAAATTGGTGGTGGAGAAATGAATGCTAGCTTTGGTGATTGTGTCATGATTTAGCTTTATTTTCTCTTTCCCTCTTCCAGTTGAGCTGGAGTGCTAGGGTAAGTCTTCATGAAATACTGCTCTCATGCTTAGAACCTTACAAAATGAGGGGTTGTAAAAATTAAGTGCACTCCATTATGAAGATATGGGATCCTTCCTCAGCTTGCAGTGGCCTTGGTTTGCTTGTGACAAAATAGACCTATGCTGGCAGGTTGGCAAATACACTTTTCTGTTGCTGTAGTTGCAAAGAAATATTTCAGACCCTGACTCAGAGGCAGGAAGGGAGCAGCAGAGATTAAAAATGGCAAAAGTTATTTGGGGACGGGTATGTGTTTTGGCAAAGGAAAAGACAAAGAAATAATAAAAATAACAAAATAAGCATGGAATATGCTATGGCCTTTTTAAACTCATGTTGATTATAGGGGGGAGTCAGGGGGAGGTGCTTCTGGAGCTTTGCCAGGGGACTTACTTCTGATGGATGCTGGTAAAGAGGGACTCTTTGGATCCTATTAGGGCTGTCAGTGGGAGAGGGAGTTCCCGAGGAGCACTTCTTGATAAGACTGACTTCTGACAGCCCTGCAGGGTCCCTGACCTCTTTGTGGTTCTGTGCCACACCCTCTGGACACATGAGGTCCATCACACTCTCTGGCTGGTTTACCTAGGATGGCAATGAGCATACACATAAGACACGATGGAATCCAGAGGGAAAAGATGACAGACATGGAGGGCAGAGGGTGAGGTCTGACACATGGTTAACTGGGGCTCTTGGAGAAGAGAGCACAGAGAAGGTGAAATAGAAGATATAAAGATATTATAGAAGAAAACATTGAGCTGATAGAAGACATGTCTGCAAATTGAAAGGGCGCACATGCTCCAGGCAACCTAAGTGAAATGAGTGCTACATCTAACTATATAGCCTGGTAGCATTCAAAAGCAAATTTGTATTATGAAAAATTTTCAAGTATACACAGAAATGGAGAGTTAATATAATAAATTGCCCTCAGGTACCTACCACCCAGATTTTGACAATCATGAAACTTTTGTTCTGTTTGCTTCATTTATTCCCTTTTATTTATTTTTTAAAATATATATCTGAAAGAGAGAGAGGGCACATGAGTGGGGGAAGGGGCCGAAGGAGAGGGAGAAGCAGACTTCCCAATGAGTGTGGAGCCTGACATGGGGCTTGATCCCACAACCCTGAGATCATAAACCTGAGCCTAAGTCAGATGCTTATCTGAGCACCCCCATTTATCCCCTTTTAAAATATTGTTCTTCTTTCTTCTTTCTTTTTGTTTCCTCTCTTAATTTTTGCTGAAGTATTTTATTTGTTTAACCTGAGGTATAGTTGACATATAACATCATATCTGTTTCATAGTGATTTGATATTTGTGTGTATTGCAAAGTGCTCACCCTAACAAGTATAATTAACATCTGCCATACAAAGTTGCAAATTGTTTTCTTTGTGATGAGAACTTTTAAGATTTACTCTTTCAGCAACTTTCAAATATGCAGTACATTGTTGAAGCATTCTAAAGCAAATCTCAGACATCACCTCATCCTCTCTACATATTTGGTATACATCTCTAAAAACACAGATATTTTCTCATACAGCTACAATGAGGTGATCATACCTACTAAAATTAACAATAATCTTTGGCATTGTCTCATACCTACCCATAATCAAATGTCCCTGAATGTTTATAAAAATGTCTTTACAGTTGATTTTTCCTCATTATAATCCAAAAACCAAGTTTGTATGTCATCTTTATTTGCTACGGTTTTTTTAAGCTGTGTCCTCAAATTTTTTCACACCCCTTTTTTCAAAAGATGAAAGATGGACACTAATTCCCCTTGCCTTGAATGTGGGCTGAATTTAGTGGTTTTCTTTTAACAAGGAATGTGGTAGAAGTAATGATATCTGATTTCCAAGGCTGGGCCATCAAGATAGTGGATCTTCCATCCTGTTCTCCCTTGGAGAGTTCACTGTGAGGAAGCCAGGTATCATGTCCATGAGGACCCTCAGTAGCCTGTAGAAAGTTCATGTGGGGATTCAATGACACCTCCTGCCAACATTGACTGTACACTCACTGGCCATGTGAGGGAGAAGACTCAGAGGTACGTCCTCACTTCCAGCCAGACCTTCAGGGGAGTCTACAGCCCCAGCTCCTGTCCTAACTGCAGCCTCATGAGAGACTCTGAACTCCCACCATCTACCCAGTTCACTTCCCAGTTCCTGATCCATAGAAACTTTGAAATAACAAATGTTTATCATTGTTTAAGTCACTCAATTTTGGAATAATTTATTATGCAGTGATATTTAACAAGAGTTGCTATGTTTAAAAGTCTGTTTTAGGGGTGCCTACGTGGTTCAGTTGTTTGAATGTCTGACTCTTGATTTTGGCTCAGGTCATGATATCAAGGTTGTGTGATTGAGCCCCTCATCAGGCTCTGTGCTCAGCAAGGAGTCTGCTTGGGATTCTCTCTTCCTCTCCCTCTGCCCCTCCACCCCCTTCATACACAAAATTGAATAAATAAAATCTTTTAAAAAAGGTTTATTTTAAAAAGTAAAAAAAAAGGTTTATTTTAACCTAGAGCATGCTGCCTTTTTAAATATATTTTTTTCATGGTATAGAAGCGGATTCAGTTGTTTTACAGAATGTCCTACCATCTGGATTTATCTGTTAACTTTATCATTTAACTTGTTCTTCTGTTCTCTGTACTTATTGCAAATGGAAATTAGATCTAGCACCTTCATTTTGGTTTACTATTCTTGGCAAGAATATTTCATAGGTGGTGGTTTGTGCATGAAATGCTGAGTGTCAGGAAGTACCCTGGTCTGGGTGTATCACACTTAGTGACATTAAGACTGACCGTGGGTTCAGAGGGTCTGGCAACATTTTTTAACTTCAAGAACAAAAGGGAAAAGTCCTATGTGTAAGCTTGTAGTTAGGAAAACTGGGTTTGTAATCCTGGGATGTAGCTGGAATTTAAGAATTTTATAACCAAGCAAGTTGGTTTTTATGTGTGAGTCTAGACTACAGATGAATGAATGCAAAAGTTCAGAAATACATACCAACCACGGAGGCCTCCTGGGGGAAAATCCTCAGGCCATCCTGAGGATGTATGTCATTTATTCCTGCATTTATTTGTTAACCCAACTAATATTTGAGAATATGTGCCTACATAGGGGCTAGAACTTGAACTGTGCAAGTTAAGGATGTGAGGATGGAGAAGCCATGAGTGGGATGAGGGCCACGTGGTGAGGCTGAACCAGGGGCCATGGTGAGATGCCCACACAATCACCATCACTGTGCTATGGTTCCCAGCCAGCTCAGATGGCCCCCTCCTGCAGGGATATGTGATTGTGAGTGGGGCTGGAGAGCTAGAGAGCCCCTGGGCTGTGGTCAGTACTGCCTGAGGGTCTGGGAATTTAGAAAAGGAAAAAGCATCACTGGGGCACCTGGATGGCTCAGTCAGTTAAGCATCTGCCTTCGGCTCAGGTCATGATCCCGGGGTCCTGGGATGGAGCCCTATTGTGGGCTCCCTGCTCAGCAAGGAGTCTGCTTCTCCCTCTCCCTCAGCTGCTCCCCTCTGCTTGCGCGCGCGCTCTCTCTCTCATTCTGTGTCAAATAAATCTTCAAAAAAATTAAAAACTGAAAAAAAAAAAAAAAAAAAGCCTTACTGTGGAAAAGCATGGGCTGCAGAGCTGAGCAGGAGCAGCAGATGAGGAGCTGATCCCAGGTAGGCAGGAAGGGGGAGCCCAGGAGGAAGGCTGTGCAAAGACAAGCTCACTATGCTCATGTGCAGTCTCTGCTGAGGTGGGAGATGGAGCCTGTTGATAGCTGATGGGTGGGCCTTCTAGAAGCTTCTAGCCCTGTGGCTGGGCTAGGGATGTGAAAGGGCATTAAAAAGCTATGGAGCATACATAAACCACATCTTCTTTATCCATTCATCTTTTGATGGACACCAAGGCTCCTTCCACAGTTTGGCTATTGTGGACATTGCTGCCATATAATGGAATATTACTCAGCCATTAGAAACGACAAATACCCACCATTTGCTTCGACGTGGATGGAACTGGAGGGTATTATGCTGAGTGAAATAAGTCAATCGGAGAAGGACAAACATTATATGGTCTCATTCATTTGGGGAATATAAAAAATAGTGAAAGGGAATAAAGGGGAAAGGAGAAAAATAAGTGGGAAATATCAGAAAGGGAGACAGAACATGAAAGACTCCTAACTCTGGGAAACAAACTAGGGGTGGTGGAAGGGGAGGAGGGCGGGGGGTGGGGGTGACTGGGTGACAGGCACTGAGGGGGGCACTTGATGGGATGAGCACTGGGTGTTTTTCTGTATGTTGACAAATTGAACACCAATAAAAAATAAATTCATTAAAAAAAACAGCTATGGAGCAGACAGGCTGCAGAGATGTGCAGGTAGCAGTAGAGATGGCACCCCCAAGTCCCCTGTATCTGCCTCCTGTCTCTTCTGCCCGGAGCTCTAGGGCTTCGCTGTCACTGGAGTTCAAGGCCTTACAGGACCATCTGATACTTGCTCACAAGGTCGCAGGTCACAGGCACAGGTTGCAGCCTTTCCCACAAGTGTGCCCTCCCTCTTAAATTAGTAAACAGGCATGGGGCGGGGGTGGTGGTGGCTAGTGGCAGGGAGAGTCACAGACTGCCTGTCACAAATTTCCTGCTCCTCTCACAACTGGCTCTGCATTGACCCTGGGGGGTTCAGATGCCCTGTGGGGAGCATATGGTTGGTTGTGCATGAATCCCTCAGTGCCCCAGCGGCAACTGAAAGGAGCTTATCAGATGATACCAGAGCAAGGCCCATCCCGCCCTCTGGGAAGGGGCCTGGAAAAGCTTTAGAGAAGCCAGAATCATAGAATGAGGGGGAAGAAGGGGCACCAACCTTAGAGGTAATTAGCGGGTGCCTTATTTCTCTGAGGGTAAATCTCTGAATGGATGTAAAGGAAGTTACTAGGACCCTCGTAGGTGGACTATTTCTGCTTTCTCTCTGGTTGAGCTGCTTCTGCTGCTGCCTTTTTTTTTTTTTTTAAGATTTTATTTATTTATTCATGAGAGACACACAGAGAGAAACAGAGACACAGGCAGAGGGAGAAGCAGGCTCCACACAGGGAGCCCGATGCGGGACTCGATCCCAGGTCTCCAGGATCACACCTCGGGCTGATGGTGGCGCTAAACAGCTAAGCCACCGGGACTGCCCTTCTTCTTTTTTTAATTTAAATTCAGTTTGCCAACATATAGTATAACACCCCGTGCTTGTCACATCCTGTGCCCTCCTCAGTGCCCGTCACCCAGTTACCCCAACCCCCACCCACCTCCCCTTCTGTAACCCTTTGTTTGTTTCCCAGAGTCAAGAGTCTCTCATGGTTTGTCTTCCTCTCTAATTTTTCCCCTCTCAGTTTCCTCTCCTTCTCCTATGGCCCCTTTCACTATTTCTTAAATTCCATGTATGAATGAAACCATATGGTAATTGTATTTCTCCGACTGTCTCATTTCACTCAGCACAATACCCTCCAGTTCCATCCATGTTGATGTTTCTGATGGCTGAATAGTATTCCATTGCATATATACACCACATCTTGCCAGTGAGGATGCGGAGAAATGGGAACCCTCTTGTACTGTTGGTGGGAATGCAAGCTGGAGCCACTCTGGAAAACGGTGTGGAGGTTCCTCAAGAAGTTAGAGCTACCCTATGACCCAGCAATTGCACTAGTGGGGATTTACCCCAAAGATTCAGATGTAGTGAAACACCGGGACACTTGCACCCCAATGTTCATAGCAGCAGTGCTCACAATAGCCAAACTATGGAAGGAGCCGAGACGTCCTTCAACAGATGAATGGGTGAACTTCTTCATGCACCAACGGGCAATGCTCTGTAACTCCATAAACACCCTACTGCCCCTAGCATTCCTCTTGTCCTGCCTTATCTCAGTTCCTTTTTTCTTTATTGCTCCTTTCAGGAGACAAGTGTAAAAATAACTGTGACCCCATAACTCCCTTTGCTTGGCCTCTCACCCTAACCAAACTCCAAATCCCCAGTCTGTTGGTGGTTTTCATTTTTTCCCCCTGCATATGTGTAAATTCTCAGCCTATCAGCTCTCTGAGAAACTTCCCTTCCACCTTCTAGATGCCATGCAAAATGACATTAGACCGGGTATCAGAGTGTTTATGTTTACTATGTGGCCTAGGGGTGTCTCTTGACCTCTCTGGTTTCTTGTGATGTTCTCAATTTCAGCCTGCCCTCTCTCCTGTGCCCTGTGCCCCAGTGCTGATTGTAACAATGCTTTGAATCTTCTCTGGAGTGTGGATGACTTGCTTTGTGACATGAGTGCTTTCAGGCCTTGGCTCACCCAGTCCAGCCCAACCCAACCCAGCCTGAAATGTGAACGGGCTACTGTTGGAGGACCACGGACACAGACCACTTGACCTCAACTTCCCTGAGGAGAGCTTCCCGTGTGAGCCCCTGCATCAGGCAAGGAACGCTACATTGTGCTGTTGTGTGCTATTTCTCCAAACCTTCTCTCTGCTGCTTATGTTGAGGGAAAGTATGGTCAGCTCTTTGCCCTCCTCTCACACAAACTGCCAGGGGGTTTTCAAGGCAAATTAGGGGGTGAGCAGCCCCTGGCATGAACATGTCCTGCCCAGGCCCAGCATCTGCACACCCACTGCGGGGGTCCAGTTCCCATCTCTCTTCTCTGGGCACTTCCAAGGAATTAAGCCTCTCTTTCTTGGTTGTATTTCCCACCTTTGTTTGTTTGTTTCATTTTCTGCTTTTTTAAGTTCTACTCTGTTCTCTAATTGTTCCAGAAGCCAGACAGATGGGCTGATTTCTTTAGCCAAAATGAAATTTAAAAATCATCCAAAGTAAATGGGAGGCTCAGATGTTTTAGCTAACTTGCACGCCTCTTCTCAATGGCTAGTTTGCCATCACAAGGACTTCTTGTTTTAATAAGCCATCTGGGCCCGGCCATACCTCCCTCCAGAAGGCGTCTAGCAGCTTTGCTGGACTTGGCAAAGGACACTGTTGGCCAGAGATGACCAGCTGGAATGTGAGTTCTCCAACTTGTGTAGAATTGGGGGTGATTCAGTCTGAGTAAGGCATGCCAGATCATTCTGTCCCATGTCACATGTCGATTGTGTGACAGTGGGACCTGCAGCCTTGGAGGACAATGCAGCTGGTAGGATCACACAGCTGGTAGGAAAAACTAGATCTCCCAGCTTCTGGTTTAGCTCCCTTTCTTTCACATCATGGAGCCTGTCACAGAGAAGTGGCTTAATACAATCTTGTTGGAAGACAGCTTGACTCCAGAAACCAAAATCTAAATTAAAAAAAAAAAGAATAAATGAATGAATGATTCTCATCAAGAGGAATATTAGAAGTATTGGTGAGGAGAATAGGGTTGAGAGACATCTCCTACTCTCTATTTTGGAACTTTCCAACTGTTGCCTTAGAAATAAGACCTAGATAAAGTTATATCTTAATAAATAGCTGTTCTTCAGTTGTATGCCCCAAGGCCTCAGCTCATATAAAGGAGAATCAAGTCCTAAAAGAGACTGCTTCCTTCAGGCTAACCTTATACAAACTTCCTCAGGTTTGTCCTATAAAAGTCAATTTCCTAGGTTCTAAGTGGACAAGGGGTCTAGCAGATGACTAGATGGTCAGTTGCTCTAGTAGAGGCTCTTGGAGGCTATGGAACTGTTCTAATCATCAGAAGGTTGTCAAGCAAGCCCAGAATGAGAGCCAGGAGTGTTGGGTGTTCTTAGGGATGTTACTACTGAGTTCATGCCTTTGCTCCTGAGATCCCTCCAAATAGCCAGGGCCAGGTCTTATTGGAATCTGACATCCATCCCTTTGGATTAGGCAAAGGGGTAATATAGCGAACAACAGGATTCTCTCTCTAGTTCTTTGGTTTGTGGATCATATAATCTTGAAACGTTCTTTCTTTTTCTTATTCCCTTCTTCCATGACGTAGTAAGGTGTGTTGGTGGTGGGTATGTTGACCATTTAGTCTGTAGGTCATAGAATATTGAGGTAGGAAGGATGAATGTTACCCAGAACATTCTCTAGGGCTTGAAGTTGGATGCAGTGACTAGATTGAGTCTGGGCTATTTCCTATTGAGAGGGATGTGGTGGTAGCAGCATGTTAGATGGGGGGTGAGGGGGAGATTTTTTTGAGCATATGGAGGGAAACCTCCACAGTTAACACTTACTGGTCATTTAGTAGGTGCCATGCACTGGGTGAAAGGTTCACAGCATTAGTAATTTAATCCTCCCAGTGAACCTTAATTAGGGATATTATCCCTGTTTTATGAATGAGGAAATAACCATAGAAAGTTTAAATATCTCTTCCAGTGTCATGTGTTGGCCAAGCCAAGATTCAAACTCTGACAGTCTAGCTCCAAAGCCCAGTAGTATATGGCTGTCTGGACAGGTGTGTGTGTGTGTGTGTGTGTGTGTGTGTGTGTATACACATGTTCATGAATCTACATATGTAGGTATGCATGTGCCGCCTGGCAGCTCAGAGGTGGTAGTGATGGGTGTTTTTTATTTCAGCCATGTGGCATCTCCTTTTCTCGCTTGGTAAGCAGCCCTCTTGTCTTCGGGGGACCTTCTTCTACGTGACTTCAGGGCTTGTTGCTCAGAGTCCTGGGCGCCATGGCACATTGGGCCTCTCAGACCTCTCCTCTGGATGTTGAATCTGGAATAGAGTTGTCCTTGCACTGTGCCCTGAGGAGGTGGCCTGGAAGCTCCTGCCCCTCTCTCCTCCCAGGGCAGGTCCTGGGCCCATTGGATTCCTGTCCTTCCCAGGATTTTGGATTCTCTGAGTTTCCCTTTATTGGTCTGATCAACTCCTCTTTCTTTCTTACTTCCCCTTTTTCCTCTTTCCTTGTCTTTTCTTTTCTTTCCCTCTTGCTTTCTCCCTTCCTTCCTTGCTTCCTTCCTTCTGATATAAATTGCTTAGGGCTGAAGAACCTTCTCTGATAGTTTACCCACTTCTCTGGTTTCTCCCCTCTCCCATGGTTCCATCTGGTCTCAGCCCATTTTGTCTCTGGCACTTTAGATCATGTTGCAACTCCTAAGAGGAAAATTATCTCCTTGAAGGCAGTTGTGTGTCTTGTCAGCTGCTTCCAGTTCCCTTTCACAAAGGAGTTTGCCTTCAGGGACCCTTTTCTGTGACCTCTTTTCAATCCTACCTCTCACTGTCTGGAGGTGTCTTGCTTCTAGGGGAACAGAAGGTGCTGCTTCCAATGATAAAGTTGGGGGCGCTTACTTACTCTAGCGCCAAGTCATACAGTAGATGGGTCTCTTCTGGGAAGGTTTCCCAACTGAAGGGATGGAGATTCCCAGGCATGCAAGATGTACAGGCTCTAATGGGACACCCCGGGGGCTCTGCACCTGCATCTGGGAGAATTTTGCTTCCATGGGCTCTCATCCTGAGATCTTTGAGCAGGGAGGGCCATTTGGCTATGCAACAGCTGTTTAGAACACTCATGATCTGCTAAGTGCTAGTGAGGAGTCCTCCACTTATCCACTCTTTCAACTCACAGGGCTGCTGCCAGGCTTGGAACAGTACCAATATGTTGAGTGAATGGTGCCGCTCCCTTCACCAGGCCGGAAAGCCATCTCCTGTGCATGCAGGCTCTCTCCACCACCCAGGTTCAGGCTGGGGACAGAACTGCCTAGTGCTGTGGCACCTGCTACCCTCCCCTTGGCCCTCTTTACCTCCCCACTCTTTCTTTATTTGCCCTTCATTGGACTCTGCACTCAGTGGGGCGTCTACTTGGGATTCTCTCTTCCTCTGCTCCTCCCATGCTCATTCTTTCTTTCTTTCTCTCTCTCTCTCAAATCAATCAGTCAATCAATCAATCTTAAAAAAGAAAAAAGGATAAGGAGACTTCTCTGGACCTGAGAGTACCTGCCCCAACCTCTAGATTCCCCTGATGCTGACCTGGAGTTCTCTGACCACTTCTCCAGCCTCTGTCGGTTCCTAACCTCCTCACTGTCTCATGGTGCTGTGCTCCAGGGGTTTATTTCAGCAGGATGAAACAGGATGGCCTCTGATTTGTCCTGAAACTGCCCTTTCAAAACTAGTGTGAGGGGGCAGCCCAGGTGGCTCAGTGGTTTAGTGTTGCCTTCAGCTCAGGGCCTGACCCTAGAGACCCAGGATTGAGTTCCACGTTGGGCTCCTGCATGGAGCCTGCTTCTCCCTCTGCCTGTGTCTCTGCCTCTCTCTCTCTCTCTGTCTTTCATGAATAAATAAATAAAATCTTAAAAAAAAAAAAAAACAAACTAGTGTGGAATGGGGGATTTGGAGAAGAAGTTATGTCCTGCTTTGCAATTTTCTTCCTGGACTCAGAAGCTGAGATGTTGGCTGGTTTTCACTTCTTGGGCCCAGAGAAGGCCTCTTTATCCTTTTTTTTTTTTTTTAAAGATTGATTGATTGATTTGAGAGAGAAAGAAAGAATGAGTGTGGGAGGGGCAGAGGGAGAGAGAATCCCAAACAGACGCCCCACTGAGTGCAGAGCCCAATGCGGGGCTCAATCTCACAACTCTGAGATCATGACCTGAGCTAAAAGCAAGAGTCAGCTGCTTAACTAACTGAGCCACCTAGGGGCCCCACGAGGCCTCCTTGTTCTACCTCTACCTTGTGGGGCAGCCTCCCCTGGTCCATGGGCTCTTGAAGAGAGCATCCACCAGACTGTGCCTCCACAGCTAGCCTTACCCCCCCAGCCGTTGGTGACTGCTGCCCAGCTCCATCTGGCAGGGAGCCCAGTGAGATGTGCATGACTTTCTTGTACCAACGATGGGGACACCTGTACCGTGTAGGTCCAGCCTCAGCAAGAGGACCGCTTCAGGCATGGAAGCAGCGGTCCCGGTGGCTTTTGTTAAGTTGAAACTAATGTTCTGATCTGTCTGCTACACTTCTCAGCCCCCTAGGGGGATAGCCATTTCTATTTCAGCTTCCATGAGGATTGAACCTAAACTCTTTATAGTCATTAAAATGCCTTTTGCCAAGTTTGCTGCCTGTTGGAGCTCTTCAGTTTCATTTTCTGTTCTTCTGAAAGCTGATGGGTCTCTGGGTCCCTGTGTCTTCTCTTTGTCTGGCGTATAGTTAGTTCTGGATGTAGGATGTGGTTTGTGTAACGTGAAACCATGATTGAGGATAAAGTGATGGTTGCCCACTTGCCATCCGGCTTTCGAAGGTATAGTTAACACACTGACATGCCACCAGCTCCCATGCGTGGCTCGGTAATAATTCCCACATTAACATAGGAGGCTCCAGACTTTGAAAAAAAAAATGAAACCACCTTTTATATGAAACAGTGCTTTATCTTGCATGTGAAATGGTGATATGCCTTTCTTAATTTCATTCGCAAAGGATGGGAGTAAGAGAGAGAATTGTTCAAACTGGCTTTATTTTCAATATTTGAAGTCTGATTGGTTTTTACAAATTGAATCCCTTCAAACTTTTTTGAAGCCGAAAGTGCATTATGCAGCTAGGATCGTCTTCCTGTGCAAGGAGCTCCATTTGGAGCTGGCTGCCCTGCCTCACTTGAATCTATCCCTTCATTATATCCAGCACACACAATGCTAAAATATGTTAAACCTCACAACTGAAAGAAATACCCCTAGAATCGCAAAAAAAAAAAAAAAAAACAAAAAAAAAAACACACCTTTTCTTCTTCTTTTGACTTATCTATGGGGTAAGGGAAATCGGGATAATTTCCATAACAGGAACATTTCCTGGGGAAGAATGAAGACTGTGGTGCCATGACATGTGTGTGTGTGTGTGTGTGTGTGTGTGTGAAGCTCCCCATAAAGGCCATAGATGAGAGGCTGCTCTTCCTCGTGGATAGGAACCCACTAGCTTCAGGATCACCTTTGTAAAAAGATTGTTTTCAAGCATTATCATCTATGTTGTGCTCGGGGGTGGTGGCCATCTCTGGATACCAAGTACACCAGTACCCAGAAGGGCTGAGTACTGCAGGGGTTCTCAGTAAAGTCTTGATGGGTGAATGCTTGCAATTGCTTTTTAGCCTGGCTTCCCCTTATGTGTGGGTGAGGTGGGCTCAGGCCCAGGGGTCAGGCATAGGGATACTGACCACCTCATGTGGGTATGAATTCCACAGGGGGGATGACATTAGCCACTCCCAGAAGTTTTCTCAGCTAGTAGTGAATATAATCACGCAGTCTTTGAGAAAAAGTAAAAGTATAAAGATCAGCTGATGATAACGTATATTCATCTGGTTTGATCTGGATTCTTGATTTTAGGACAAAGACCAAGGGAGGGAGATCATAGGGGTGGGGCTGATTATATTTTAAAGTTTTATCTCAATAAGATTCAGGTGCTGTCAGAATTCCTGATCTAGACCTGTCCTCTTGTTTTTCTTAAAATGAGTTGCCCCAGTGTCGACAAATGGAGGTCGCTCTGATACCCAACCAAAGTCATAAAGTCATGAAGAGAGCTTCTGTCCTACACTCTCTCTCAAGTATTCATTATGAAGGGTGCTATTCATATCAGCAGTGGTGCACAACTTCAACCTTTCCAAATTTCCACATACATCATGGTGTTTTGTTATCACTATTCACACCCCTGTGAGTGCCAGTGAGTGGCCCTGGCCAACTCACCTTGAGTTCAGAAGATTCCAACTGGTAACCCCAAGCTGTTGGCCAGGATTTGGTAAAAGGCAGGAGAAAGCCAGAGGCAGGACTTTGAGGGTTGATTGTCTCCATGATTAACAATTTAAAAGCAGGGCATGTGTGTCTAAAAGCTATTCCTCTCCTAAACAAAACAAATCACAGATCTGAGGAGTGGGTGGCTCCTGGAGCACACATCTCTGGGTAGAACAATCATTTACTGACAGACTAATGCTGTGTCTCCGTAATAGGCCATTTTCCCCATCACTGCACAGAACTAACCAAGCTCTGAGCTGCATCTCAGTTTTCATCTCTGGATCTAGTTTGAGTTTTTTTTTCTGGCAAAGCCAATGCCGTGAAACTTTACCGTACTTTGAAATACCCTCTGAAGATGGAGTTCTAAATTTTATATGAACATGGAAATGACCTAGAACAGCTAAAAGAAGTTAAAAAGAGAAGAAAGATGGTAGAGGATGTACACTTCCTGATTGAACTACTTGCCATCAAGTTCCAATAGTCAAGATGGTGTGGTAATGTTGTAGCTGTAGACACAGAGATCAAGGACTAGAATAGAAGCTGGAGGTAGTCCCTCAGATAGATGGGGAAGTGATTTGCAAGAGAGATACCAGGGTAATTTGATGGAGAAATGGTAGTCTGTTCAACAAATGGTGCTGGAACACCTGGATACTCATATGGAAAAAAATGATCCTCAACCTTATTATACATAAAAATTAACTCAAATTGGATCACAAACCTAAATATAAATGCTGAAACTACAAAACCTCCAGAAAAACATGAGAGAAAAATCATGAGCTTGAGATGGGCAAAGATTGGTAGTATCCAGAAAGCACAAATTTGAGAAGATAAAATTGTTAAGTTTGATTCCATCAAAAGTAAAATATTCTGCTCTTTTGAAGACACTGTGAATGAAATGAAAAGCCAAACATCAGATTGAGAGAAAATAATTCAATGTAAGTTTCTTTTTTTTCTAAAGGTTTTATTTATTTATTCATGAGAGGCACAGAGAGAGAGAGGAAGAGACACAGAGGGAGAAGCAGGCTCCCCTTGGGGAGCCCATTGCAGGACTTGATCCTAGGACCCTGGGATCCTGACCTGAGCTGAAGGCAGATGCTCAGCCACTGAGCCACCCATGTGTCCCTCAATGTAAGTTTCTGATGAAGAAGCAGTATCCAGAATGTATAAAGAACACCTATAAGTCAGTGATACAAAGACAAACAACCTAATTTTAAAAAGGGCAAATATTTGAATGGATATCACACACACACAAATATGAGCGGTCAATGAACACATGAAAAGATGTTTCACCTTATTTGTCACTAGGAAAATGAAAATTGAAATGACAAGGAGCGAGATACTACCACATGCCATTAGAATGGCTACAATTAACAAAATACCTGGTGGGAGAGAATATGGAGCAACTGGACCCTTCTTATGCCTCATCAAACATGCAATGGTACAACAATTTGTAAAATACTTTGGCATTTTTTAAAATTTTTTTTATTTTTTTATTTTTTCGGCATTTTCCTATAGAGATACATTGATAGACCCATCACTTCCATTCCTAAGTATTTACTGATGTGAAATGAAAACTCATTCATCCTAAAACTTGTGCATGGAAGTTCACAGAAGCTTTATTCATAACAGACAGATGGTGGAAATAATCCAAATGTCCAATAGGTGAATGGATAGACACAGGTAAATCCACATGGTGGAATACTATTCAGCAATAAAAAGGAACGAATTAGTGATAATATGTAACAACACAGATGGTACTCAAAAAAATTACATTGGGTGAAAGGAGCCAAGGTGAAAAAGTACATATTGTGTGATATTATTTAATTGAAACTGTAGATTAGACTAATCTAATCTATGGTCATAGAAAGCATATCAGTATTTGCCTGATTGACTGGGATGGGGAACTAGGGAACTTTTCACTGTGATGGAAACTTTCTATGTTTTTATTGTAGTTGGTGGTTACACAAACACACACGTTAGTCAAGGTTCATCACAATTATGTTTATAATGGGTGCATTTTAATTCATGTAAGTTATACCTCAGTATAGATAATTAAAAAAATACAAAGCACATTTTAAAAAAAAGATTTTATTTATTTATTTGAGAGGGGGGTGGAGAATAAGAGAGAGCATGAGTGTGTGAGAAAAGGGGAAGAGCAGAGGGAAAAGGACAAGCAGGGCTTGATCCCACAACCCTGAGATTATGACCTGAGCTGAAATCAAGAGTTAGGCACTCAACTGAGCCACAAAGGTGGCCCCGAAGCACATTAAAAAAATCAATGTATTTCTATCATTCTATCACAACTTAGTATTGTCCTGAAGACAAGAAGGTATTTCTCTCATAGACCTCTTTGATATTTCTGAAGTTAGAGCCCTATCAGGAGTGTGGTCTGTGATAATAAACCTCTAGGGCTTACTCTCCAGATGTGAGTCAGAAAAAAAACATTTATAAACCAGAGGGCAACTGTCTACAGGGTGACTCCGGGTGCAGACAGACTCTGATTTTCAGGAATCAGGTAAAGGATTTGCTAAAAAGCCAACTGGCCAGTGATAGAAACTTAGACTGAATGAAATTCTGGATCAAAAAAAAAAAAAGAAAAGAAATTCTGGATCAGAGGATCTTATTTCAATTTAATAATTTAAGAAAATGCTCTAAGTTTTCTTTCTTCTTCTTCTTTTTTTTTTTTTTTAGAAAGAAATTAGATTTTGTGATCCCTAACCATTAATATGTGGGATTGATTTCTATTCGACTATAAGCTCATGAAGGAAGAGATTGCTGTTCTCGCTTACTACCATGTTCCCTATGCTGAATGGACTGTCTAGCCTATCATTGGTCCTTAATAAATATTCTGTAAATGATTGCCTGAGTATATGAAGTCAGGATTCAGTAATGAATCAATTTATCCAATGTATTAGTCAAGATAAAGTAGTTTGTGCGGCAGTGGCAAATACCCCCTAAAGCTGGGTGTGATTGAGACGCAAGTTTATCTTTCGCAGGGAACTAGTTACCTGGTCCAGCCCGACGGTAGGGGCCTGGGAAGCACGGTTTTCCATGTTCTCAGAAAAGGACGGATATGAAAGGAGATTAGAAAACACATAGCATTGTTTCTGCTGTATTAAGTCTAGATTGGGTGACATTTCCCACTTGAGGCAAGCCTCTGCTGATGGCCTGAAGCTTTTTTGGAAGAGTGAGCCTTGCACAGAAGAACACAAGTCTTTCTGATGGTCTCTCTCAGAAGCCAAGCTTGCTAGTGCCCTCACACTTTAGCTGGTACGGCTCCTTCTCCTGGAATGCTGTCCGTTTTCTGGTTGGGTGTGCTAAAATTCTGGTCCATTCCCAGACACCCACGAGTACCTCCTTCTAGTGATCCGTTCCCAGTCCATGGCTGTGATCCAGCGCTTGGATATAACTAATTACATGGTTTCTAAGGACTGTCTTCTCACTTAGTCCACAAGCTGCTGGAGCGCAGGCATGGTCCTTTCTTTTTATTTTTTTATTATTATTTTTTTATTGGAGTTCTATTTGCCAACATATAGAATAACACCCAGTGCTCATCCCATCAAGTGCCCCCCTCAGTGCCCGTCACTCAGGCACCCCAAGCCCCTGCCCACCTCCCTTTCTACCACCCCTAGTTCGTTTCCCAGAGTTAGGAGTCTCTCATGTACTGTCTCCCTCACTGATGTTTTCACTCATTTTCTTTCCTTTCCCCTTTATTCCCTTTCACTATTTTTTATATTCCCCAAATGAATGAAACCATATCATGTTTGTCCTTCTCCGACTGACTCATTTCACTCAGCATAATACCCTCCAGTTCCATCCACGTCGAAGCAAATGGTGGGTATTTGTCATTTCTAATGACTGAGTAATATTCCATTGTATACATAGACCACATCTTCTTTATCCATTCATCTTTCGATGGACACCGAGGCTCCTTCCACAGTTTGGCCACTGTGGACGTTGCTGCTATGAACTCAATGGCCCGGTCCTTTCTTCTGCTCGCTCCCTTACCCAGCAGAGGGCTACATGCAAGGGGGATGCTCGGCAGGTTCATGTTTTCAGCAGCCGTGGGCTGAACCGAGGCGGGGGGGGGGGGGAGGCACCCACTGGGAGTTACCGAGTGGGGGGGGGGGCTTGTGCGCGGCTCCCTCTCCGCCTCCTGAAGCTTGGCCCATGAGCACCTGGAGCAGGTATTTATTTGTCCGTCACGCACCTCCCACTTCTCACTGAACCAAAACAAACCAGGTGAGGTCTGAAGAATGAGGAGCCTCGTGGGCCGTGGCAGCTTGTCCTCTGAGACGTTGAAGGGCTCTGGCCTCCGTCCCGTCGCTACCATTCGAAGTGCCGTTAATCTGCCCCCTGCCCCGTGAGTCTAGGCTGGAGCAGAATGAACAAAAGCCTCAGTCACTCTGGTATCAAGATATTCTTTCCCGTCTGTGCAAATGTTCTTG
Organism: Canis lupus baileyi; assembly: GCF_048164855.1. Lineage (NCBI taxonomy): Eukaryota > Metazoa > Chordata > Mammalia > Carnivora > Canidae > Canis > Canis lupus. The sequence goes on along the minus strand of NC_132847.1, from coordinate 23,162,957 downwards.
GGTGTGTAATGTGAACATGCTGCACTCATTTAGAGCCATTGTTCTCCCTAAATGAGAAAATGCAAATGAGACACTCAGGGTACTGCACCATAACTGGCTGCATAAAATTCTTGACATCAACATGAAGCTACTTAGCATAATTTTCCTGTTAATAAACTGCCAATTTAGTCGTTTAGGTTTCGGCTTCTAAAGAATGCAACAGCATCAGGCGGGATTTTTCCCCCCTCATATATGCCTGAGTTTTTTATTTTGATGTTTATGTTAAAACATAGGAAATTGGAGTTTATGCGATTATTTGGAGATCTTCTACCCTAATTTGTTTACTTCCAAAATTCAGGGACTCTTTGCTCATTTGAAAGGCAAAACATAATTTTTCAGAGCATTTTCTTCTATTCAGGACAAAAATTTCCATATTTAAAATGGCTGGGAAACATTTGGAGGATGTGACTGAGTCAAACCTCTGCTGAAGGTGTCAGACCAGGGGCCCTGGCTGCCCTGGGCCCACGCAGAGATCCTGAAGGGGACAGAAAAGTTCAGAGCTGGAGGGAAGCTCGGACACATCTGGGGTTCCCCGTTGTCGTGGCGGCCTTGTTTCTGGAGCACACCCCTCCCACCCCACTCTCCGCTCTCGACCTTGCTGGCCATGGTCCAGCTGTTCCAACCTCCTAGCTAGTCATCCGTCTCTCTCCTCCAGGAATATTCACTGTGTGCCTACTGTGTGCTGGTCATGGAAATCAAAGCAGCAATGGGGTGCTGGGAACATGAAGCAAGGATCTGACTAAGTTCCTACCTTCAGGGGCTCATAGTCAAGATTTACTCACATAGTTGTGGCTCGCCAGAAGTTTCATGAAGCTTAAATTATCTGCCAGGTTTTTCCAGTTCTCTAGATTATTGTGAATAACTTGCGTAGAGTACATTGCATAACACAGAGGTGTTTATTTTTGAGCACCAACCTCTGCTGCACACTGTTCCAGCCACCAGATATGCAGGGCTGTCGACCTCCAGGGGGATCACTGGAGAGTGGCCCAGTCTGGTCACTCAGAGCATGGCCTTCCAGGCTAGGAGGGCATGAGTTAGAACCCAGTCTACACCACTTCTCAGGCCTGCATCTTGTCTCTCCCATGTGTGAGTAACTGAGTCATTGAGTTGCCTGAGAGTTACGTGCCTGGCAGGTAGAAGGGGCTTGAGTAAGTCATGGTTACTTGATATGCCCAGAGAACAGGGGGCAGCTTGGTTGGACAAGAGCCACGATTGTGTGTGTGTGCATCTCCTGTGTCAGGGCCGAGCGGGAGGATCGTCCTCGTGGAGCTGCCTCTGACCATGTTATTATTGTCTGATGCATACCTGGAGCCCAGCCAGGCTCGTGGTGGGCACAGTCCTCCATGGTGGAGGAGGAGGGCTGAAATGGCTTTATCCTGGCCACTTCCCTGATTTCAGTGTTGGAAGAAAACTAGCATCCCATCATTCTTAGGTCATTTCTCTTGTCTGAGGTGCTCAGATCTTCCTGAGGCTGGGAGAATAAGGCCTGGACTCCCTTCCCCCTCCTACCTCTCCCCTCAATGTAGGACCCAGAAGCCTGCGGGGGTGGGGCTGGGGTGGGGGTTGTACCGGCCCAAACAGGGGGTATCTGGGGAAGATGGAAGGATTCCCAGAAGCTGCCTGGTAGCTAGCTTGAGCACATGGTTCCTTGAGTCAGTGTATCTATCCTGCTTTCTTGGGAATCCTGTGAGCTCTTTTTTGCTTATTTATTCATTTACTTTTTAAATTCCAGGTTCCCTGCATCACCATTTTTGTGCTTGGTCTTTACAGTGCAGGGTGTAGGAAGGGGTGGCCTGGCAGGCTTAGGACAAAGCTAGGAAGGTCCTGAGCCACTTACTTCCCATCAGATCATGCACTTTGCTTGGCTTTTATTCTGGGTTTGTTGGAATGACTTTGTGAGGTCACAGTTTATTCTTTGTTCAATTCTAATAATTAACAGAGTTGCAATGATCACATCAATTTAAAAAGATAAGCTAAAAATAAACATATCTTTATAGTTTTTAGTTTTAATTTTCAAGATAAAGTCTCAATGCAAGCTTTCTTCACTCTTCACTATATTTTGTCCCTGTTTTGAGTGGATTCAAAGAGGGCTTTGTCTCTGGTATCTGTTATCCTTGGAGAGCACAGACGTCCTCATGGATTGAAATGTTGATGTTTAGAGTAGCATGTAATTCCAGCCTCCCAGTGAGTCTCAGATACCGGTTCTTATATGAGCCAGGGGGAGAGAAAGAGGTAGGATGGCTGTGAGAACCATGTGGAACTTGTGGGGCCTCCTGCAGGGGTTGTGTCATGTGCCTATGAAGTCTTGTGTGCAGCCATGCCCTGCTGGGCTAGAAGCTTGGCTGTACCCTGCTGCTGAGGTCCAGCCTTCCACCCAGCTTTCTGGGCATCTGCACAATCTCATAGGTATTGGCCTTCCAAGTAGCCATGTCAGAATCACTGTCCTCATGCTGGCTGGGCCCCCATGTTGCAATCTGCCTGGACAGTCTCCAGGACAAATCCAAGACAAACCTAATGACTTTTAGGCTCAGCTTATCCTTGTATCAAAGGAAGCGGTTCCCTCCTAAATGGTCTTCACAGGCCTTCTGTAGTTTCTCAGCAAGCAGCTTGACCTCACTGCCAGGCATTGTTCTCAGGGCTTTTTGCATGACAGCTCACTTGACCCCAGTTTTGCAGACATTGAGACTGAGCCTTGGGACGCTTCTCCTGAAGTACTTGCCAGGTCACACAGCTGGTGAGACGGGGACCTTTGGATCCTGTAGCTGGCTCTGGAATCTGTGCTTTGGCTCACTCTCGGGGCACCATTCCCACCCGCAGGAGCATTGAGGACAGTCTACACCACTCCCACTCCCCTTCCGACCCCACCAGGCCTATTTATGAAGCACCACAATTGCCATATCAGTGGTGGGACAATGCATTGATTTTAGTGGCATTTAGATCACAAGAGCCTGTCTGGAGCTGTGCCCTGAGATTTATGCTCCCCACATCCATTAGAGCTAATGGGGGAACGTCTGTATAAATCATGAATGGCGATGGGAAGTTACCATCTCTGAACTGCTCTCAATGCATTTTAACTGCCGGCTCTGAATGGGAATGTTCACCCTCTCTAGTTATCACGTATCGCTCTGTATCTCAGTTGTTAGTTTTCTTGGAGAGACCTCAGGTTTGGGGAGAAGAGTGTCAAAACCCTAGGCTGGATATTTTGTAGCTGTGTGACCTTGGGTAAGTGACATCCCCTCTCTGAGCCGTCCTGTTTTCTCACCCTAACTTGAAGCGAGGGCTTTGGTATGCTGTTTTGGGAAGAGTTAAAAAGCCCCAACCCCAGCAAATGTGAACACTCCCTTTTCTTCCACAGATTTTCCTCTCAGGGCAGGGGACCCAGGAGAGCTTGTGTGGCTTTTGGTACCTACTTCTCCAGCTGGGAGGGCTTCCAGGTGGGCATGCTGACCCAGATCCAGAGAGGCTATCCAGCTCAGAAGAGAGAAGGGCTCAGTGTCCACAGTGTGGTTAGAGGCAAGGAGTTCTTCTCTTCACTTGCTCATTTGTGCCTATATTCATTCATTCGTTAGTATGGCAAATTTTTATTGTTCCTAATGGTATTTATTTTAAATTTGGGGACAAAAGTGAGGTAGTAGTCACCTGATGGTATGAAAACTTAGAGGTTACTCCGCTCTTATTGTACTGGATTGTCCTGAGCCACTCAACTGTCTTGCAACCAGTCCTTAAAGTTGGCTCTTTACCTATTTGCTTGTACATTTAGCATTTCTTTGTACAGCCAGCTGCCCAGGTCCAAGTCATGCTTTTTAACCAGCTCCCTGCACACCTCTGCATGGTCAGGCTGGGGCAGAAGACTGTGCTACAGACAGCAGATGAGGAAGGAGAAGGTGTGGCCACCACCCTGAGAAGGTGGATTTGTGCTCCTAGAGCAGCATACAAGTTGATGAGTATCTGACAGAGGCCTGTAAGGGTCCAGGATAAGGAGAATGAGAGAAGTGGGGCCTATATATCTTATCCAAATGGGACACTTGTGTGACATGGGCACTCTTAATAAATACGTGGACAGGAGGTATAAACCAGGATTGGCTCAGGCAAACTGGGACATCTGGCCTCCCCATCATGTCAGGCTGAGAGGTGAGGGAAGGCTTCATGAGGAGAAGGGGCTGGGCTGAGCCCGATGGAAGGCAGCATTTGGTGTTTAGATCACAATTTCCCAGGAAGCCATGGTTTGGGCAGATGTGACCAACTCTCCTAAAGGTGAACATTTGGAGGATCTGCTTTTCTCTTTTTCCAAGGAATAGGCATCTGGGAGGACTGGTGACTGACATCTGAGGCAGACACGAGCACCCCCTTCCTGAGCGTTGGGTTGGAGTACTAAGGAACCCCTCCCTCTGGGTACTCCTCTCTGGGCCCCTCCACATCCACCTTGATTCTGACCCAAGGCTCTGGATGCAGGTCTTCTTGGGTTGCAGAGAAGGTTAAGAAAAGTCCCCAGACTCTGCAATGTTGTTTCTTCAACTCAATGCCTTTCTTGTCCTCTTGCTACAAAGGTCCCAGGGAGAGCACATCGCTTGCACAAATTTGCTGAGATGTGTCACAGCCCCTTCATCTCCAAGCCAATAAAAATAAAATTGGCCCACATAAAAGAGACTAGATAGCCATTCTCTCAGATGGGTCCTTCTGAGCTGGCTGGGGGCCATGAGCATTCTGGGTGAGGCCATTACATCTGGAACCTATTCACAAGGGGGTCTCTGGCCTTCAAGGTGGCTTGGGACGGGACCTCTGGGTAGTGAGGAAGGAGCAGAATGAAGGGATGGCATGATCAGGGCAAGTCAGTGTTCCAGGAAGGAGGACACGGTAGCTTATGCCAGCTCTGAATGCTCCTGAGTGGTGCGAACCCTCACTCAGTGGTACCAGCTGTGGCTGATGGCTGCATCGCTATATTTCATTAGGGAAAATAAACATCTCTGAAAGCGCCCTTCCTGCTGCTGAGGCAGGAAAAAATGTACTGAGGAAAATACACTAAAGGAGCTAGTGTTTTTAGAGTAAGTGAAGCCGGTCCTTGTAGAGCTCATATCTCAAGTAGAAGTCAAATGTGGAGTTTGTACACAGGGAGAGACTCTGGTTTATCTGACAAAACTGCCAGCTGGTGTCTCAAGGTTGGAGCTGATTTTCATGAATAAATGGGCTCTTATTTTGGGGGAATATTTGGTTCAATCACTGTAAAATCTCCTATTTCCTCCCCTGTCTTTTCAGTTCCTCCTAATGTGGTCAGAAGGGGGTTGACATGGATGGCCTATAATCTGGAAAGATTTCCCTCCCATCTGTTTTTAATAGCTGTATTTCACTCTGATACTGGTTGGCCACGTGTCTAAAATTTTGTGTACAGAATGACTTGTAAGTCATAGCCCTTTTTAATGCTCTGGGAAGTTTGTTATGGATTGATACTATAATCAATAATGATAGGTGATGTTTATGGAGTGCCAGGGACTGCTGGGGGTCGTATAATGGTGGACACCACCACCCAGACCCTTGGTTTCATGGAACTGGTTTTCCATCAAAAAGCCAGCTTTCTTTTCTTCTGGAAATGAAGGCTGACTCCAGTTCTCCCTGAATCCTATCTCCAGGAAACCCAGACTAAGGTGAACCCTGACTTGTGCACCCCCATGTTTGGGCCAGATGGATCAGTTCCCAAATTTTAAAAGGTGAGAATAACCAGAGATGATGGTAATGTCAGGACTGAGAGCTGCAGCTCCTTGGGCGTGTGCTTGGGCAGCAGAGGCCAGGGTCATGACTGGTTCCTCTTCTTTGCTCCTGTGGCCTCTGCTATGTGCCAGGTGCAGCAAGCAGCCTGTGGAGCAAGGAGTGTGGCTGCAGTGGAGCAGGGAAGTGCCTGGGCCTGGGATGGGCAGGGGTCAGGTCTCTGGGTCTGGGTCATTGTCTCAGCCCAGCAATGACTTGGCTGTTGGGTAATCGGAGCAAATATCCAAGGACAGGCCACCAGGGATGTGGCCCTCCTGTAGCCCCAAGCACCCAAACAGAGGAGAGACCCACTCACAGATGGAGGGGTGGCAGCGCAGGGCACTGAGGAGGCGAAAGGGGCATTTCCAGGGCAGGGAGACCACCTGGTCAACACACTCACATCTTCAATGAATTTCTCCCTTACCCTCTTCCTTCCCTCTTTTCTTTCTACCCCACAGGTACTTACTGGCATATCACACAGCAGGCTCTGTTCTGTGCATTAAGGATACACATTTCCAGCTTTCAAGGAGCCCAAAGACTGGTTTCTAACCTGACACTCTAATAGGCCTTAAGGGAGTGCAGACAGGGCAAGCTGTGAATGCGGTGCTCTAAGCAGGGGTGCCCCCCCATCCCCTCCCCCCTGCCCAGCCTGTGGTCATGCCTGAAGGCTGGAACTGGGGGAGGGCTGGGCACTCAAGGGCTCTTAGGAGGAAGCAAATGGGGCCCATTCTGTCACTTGACAGATGGCAGAACCTGTGGTGGAAGGTGCTGGGCCCACCCTCCCCACCTGTGGAGCTTTAGGAACTCAGACCCCTGACCCCACCTGGAGAGGTTGCTGCAATGGATCTGGGATGTGGCCTGTGCCCTGAGGGTTTCAAAAGCTCCTTGAGTGAGTCTAACGAGTTGCCCAGGTGAGAGCCATTGATCTAGGAGGAGAGTAGCTTTATGTGAGCTTTGGGGAGAGACCAGAGGTCTGGGGCAGTCACCCCTCAGTCCAGGAGGCAGGTGAGGACTGCCAGGTGAGAGCACTGTGCATGGACGAGGGGGTTACAATGAAGTAGGGTGAGGAAGGAGGGGCAGGGGAGGCAGCCTTGGTGAGGCGAGGTGAAGACGGCCAGGGTCTCTGGTGAGCCCCGGCCAGGCCCCGAAGACCAGTCAGGAACCCTCAGCTTGGTGTCAGGCCCACGGGCAGGGCAGGCCCTGGCTGAAGGCCTGCCCACCCCGGCCTGTTGCAGGTTCCTGGGAGGTGACCGCTGTCTGAAGGGCATGGGCCCAGGCTTCGTTCCTGTCTCAGGAGAAGCCCAGAAGAAAGGGGGAATTGGCAGGGGCTTTGATGGTTGTATTTCCTGAAGCAAACAATCCCTTTCCCCTGCCTGGGAGGCAGTCCTTGGCTCTTAGCCTCGTGGAAAACACAGCCTAATGGCTCCTCATGTGGTATGAGGTGGTTCCCTACCCCGCAGTAGGTGGAGCGCCCCTGGGAGCTGTCCTCAGGGACCCCTTGGTCCCTCGTGGTGTGGGGTGACTTCTGGGGCGTTCCTTCAGTCATCTCCTATTTTCTCCTCTAAAGAAACGTATGTTCAGTCCTTACAGTACAGAATCCCAAAGCCAGCTCACTTCACCCTCGAGGTGTGGAGGGAGGAAAGGCGGCCTCTCAGCTAACAGCAGAGGCAGGGATCGAGCCCAGAGCTCACAGCTCCAGGGTCTTCCCCCTGGACCAGGCTGGGAATCTTTTCCAAGCCAACTCTGTGTAGTTTTTCTCCCGGGTGTGTATCATTCATTTTCCCTGAATGTTTGGCATTAGTTGGTTTTATTGTTGCATTTAGGTCCTGGGAGATGATTACGTTCCATGAGGTAGCGTGATTGATTGACCTTTTGAAATGTCAGCAGCAGCTCCCCGGCTCTAGGGGATTTTGTGGGCTTCATTAGCCCTCGCCTCCTGGGCCCTGTGAGCAAACCTCTGCTGTGACAGACAAGGCATCAGTGAGAGGGGCGCTCTCTCAGGCCGGGGAGCATGGCAGCTGCTCGTGGACAGGATCCAGGAGGAAGGGGGGCGCCGGGTCACCCCTGTCATTGAAACAAACCAGGATCGGGTTAGGAAATGGTAGAGCGACAGGAGGATTCAGGGTGAGTCGACACATTGCCCAGATCTGTTACTGAGTGGACGCTGAGGTAGTCCTGATACCCTTCTCTCTCTGTGAAGAGGGAAGTCCACCCAAGCTCTGGGATGTCATGGAGGCTTAGCTCCTGCTAGAAGGAATGACAGTGTGTTTATGAGCTCATGATGATGAGGCAGGAGGCTGTGCCTTTTCATGTTCCCCACTCCCAGGTCACTGCACCTTCTCACCTGCGGGGGGTGACTTGGCTCTCCAAGGTGGGCTGTGGCCTCCCAGGAGACGTGGCAGTTGCCTAGAGGATCATTGGGGGCCTCTCTGCACTGTTTGGAGCTTACTCCTCCATGTCCTCCTTCCCCTGAGCCGTGCAGCATGGATTCTAAACTTGAGGGCTGTGGCACCCCAGGAGGGAGGGATGGGAGTAAACCATCCCACTGCTGCTGTGTTGGTTGGTGGCAGGTGGAAGAGCCACGCAGAAGGGGGCTGGCTGGAAGTACATGCTCATGAGTATTTATGTACATACATGTCTGTAGTTTGTACAGTAAAGGTTGGGTGAAATTTTCGAGCAATCAGAAAGCTCTGTTAGGTGACATTTGTGAAATTTCCCAGCGCAAAAGATCATCGTGATTTTCAGTGATAACTGAAAGCCTTAGGAGAATCTTAAATGTCTTCAGATTAATCAATTAGCATGCTGTATATGTTACTTTATTCCTAAAAAAAAAATTGGTAATTCTAGTGTGGCAACTCTGATAACTTTCTTTTAACCAACATTGTTAACTAGAACACTCTCCCTGACCATGTTCTCTGTTAGCAACTTTCCATTATTGATTATAATGATGGTGCACAAGTCCTTATAAGCACAATGCTAGATACCATTTCTTGAATGCTGGATGTAAACCTGGCCCTGTGTGCTAAATATTTTGTATATATTTTCTTTAATCACTCCAGGTCCTATTAAGTAGGTATTATTATTCCTATTGAGCAGATAGGGTTTGGAGTGGTTAAATAAGACATACAAGATCATCCAGTGAGGGAGACTCCAAAATCTCTGCTCTTAACTGGTAGGCACACTGTCTTCCTATTACAGTGTTACTGGATCCCTACTCTGTCAGCAGACTTCATGATTGAAGGGGGCTCAGGCCCTGCCTTCAGGTCACATGTGAGATAGGAGCACACAGAGGAGAAAGGAAACTTGATTTGGACCCTCAAAAATGTGAAGGAGATGGTCACGACATGGGGAAAGCTCTGGTGGGCTTCCTGGTGGGGCCTGAGAATAGATGCAGGGAAAAGACAGAGCATGTTGCTCAGACAGTTGCTGGGTTCTGTGGCTGCAACCCCACGTACTTGGCTTGCTTCTGATGAGCCTCCCAGCAGGATCCCGGTAGGATCAGAGGGATTCACAAGGTGAGCCTGGATCCTGTTAGAAGTACTTGTGATCCAACTGAGGCAGCTCCAGAGGCAGGAGGAGAGTGGGTTCTGCACAGAAGCCTGATGGTGGCCCAGGCAGGTAGGAGACAAGGCCCCTGTTGGAGAAGGAGATATGTCAAGCCTAGAGGCAGCCTCTTTGTCACTTCTACAAACATGGCTAGAGTTACTATGTAAAGCACACACTCCACTAACCTTCACATCCCATCTCAGGCTTCTGGTGCTTTGGCAAGTATCTGGATGCCTGTGCTGTTTAGCCCCATAGAAAGGTTGCAATGTCACCTGAAGTTATGACTCCTAGGGAGTGAGCAGATGCCTTTCTGTCTTCCCAGATCACAGACAAACTCTGATTATGTTTGCCTCTCATCTCAGGACAGCAGTGGGTATGCCATTGAGATTCAGTATACTACCTGCCTGACACTATGCCTGGCCTGGGGTAATTGTGGCATTGGTGACAGTGTGTGACCATGCCAAGCTGAGGTGCTTCATGGAGGAAGGGCATCCCAAACTGCTGTGAATTTGGATCAAGAAATTCCCCTGGCTATATCTGGGGATTACCTGGATGCTTCTTGCTGTGGATCATGAATAGCCTTGCTCCTGTGGCCCTTTTGCTGGGGACCCAGGATTCAGGACTGGCATTCTGTACCCCTAGTCCGGCCTTTACTTGTTGGGAGAGGTAATAGTCATGAAGTTGGGCTCTGGGTTCTCTACTTGCTTGCTCTAGATCTGTCAGTAGTGCTGTGCTGACAGGATCTCGGAATTGCCCATTGACAGTGTTGGTTAAATCAATTTCTTGGCATGGTTAGCCAGAAAATCAAATGCAAGAGTGAATGAATGAATGCTTTCCAATAAGTTAGCTATGGGACCGAATTCCCCTATTTGCCCCTTCCTCATACAGAGGGAGCTATTTCCTGAGCTTTCCTCATACTTCCATTCATGAGCCTCCTCTGTGTGCTTTGCCTGGTTTCACCACCCTCAGCCGGTACAGCCCACCTCAGCCTGGGCTTGGGGCTCTTTTCTCAGGGTCATTTTCTCATCCTGCTGAACAGGACAAATGGGCCCTATAGCTCTAACCTGTCACCTGCCTCCCTCTCCAGAGTGATGTGTCTGTAAGTAGCCCGGGGAGGCAGAGAGGCCCCTTCCTCTGCTCGTGGAAGGCTCTGCTCTGGTGGTGGTGGTGGTGGTGGTGGAGGAGAGCCTTTGCTGTCTTGCCCCCCACCCCTGCAGACCCCCACAGTTGCCAAGGTCCAGCCCCACATCTCTGGTGTAGGCAGCAACTGTCTCCAGGGGTGTTTCAAATACAGTGATTTGGCTTGATACTTTGTTCCTATCTTGTCCTTCACTGGAAGAACCAGGAGCCTGAATTGAGTAAAAAGATCTCACCTTCTGCTGGCAGTGTGTCCTGGAGAAGCAGAGCCTCTGCTGGGCCCCAGGGAGCTTCCCTTGCCCCAAGCTGCATCCCTTTCTCTCTGGGGCCTCCTCCTCAGGAAGTCCAGCAGGCTTGCAGCCCAAGTGCCCACACCTGTGCCCTCGTTAACTTCCTGACCTTCTCTTCCTGCCCCAATTCTGCAGAGGCTTCCCCATCTCCTTTTCTGTACTGTCAGGCCATGTGTGAGGGTTCCCATGAGATCTTCTTTCACATATGCTTCCATCTCCTCTCTGGAGGTTTCTCTAAGCCTAAAGGCCTCATCCATCCTGCTGGCCCCTGTCTTTGGCCAGGCCAGGCTGTGGTCATTTGCACCCCTTGTCACACAGAAGTGTCTGGTGAAGGACGGTCAGCAGAGGCTGCCCAGTGATAGTACATGGAAGGGCGCTCAATTGGTGGGGATGGTCCTGGGTGTGGAATCCTGGCTCCTGTCTAAGTGACAGTCCGAGGGCAGAGGGGTAGAGCCCTGGGAAGCTGTGGCTGAGCCTGACCGTGGCTTCCTAAATGCTTTTTCCTCCCCCAGCACCTCAAAGTTGATGTCTATGCGGGAGCCCCTTTATAATGATCTAATTGGACCGGTAACGGATGTAGCATTCTGACACAGCGAACAGCGAGATTGGAATTTGAGGAGATGCAGAGACAAATTACCTCTGAATTTTCTTGCAGCTATAAAAGCTTTTACTGTATAGTGATTTTCCTATTTCTGCTGCAGGCATATTTGCATATTGCTTAACAATTTATCTCCTGTCATTTGTCAGATATTATCCATCTCCTGTTAATAAGCTAAGACAGGTGGTGCTGAGACGGCGGGCCTCCTGTGCCCCGCGTCAGCCTGGCTCTCCTGCCCCCGGGGCCACTCTGCCGGGGCAGCAGGCAGGAGAACCAGGGCTGCGCCTGGCTCCGTGGCAGCTGCTCTGTCTACGGCCCCTTCCACTCCTGTTCCCCGGGGCAGAGCATGGAGCCACGGTGTGTCGTTCCCCAGTTTGTGGCTTCAGTGGAAGTTCTGGGAACCCAGGTCTCCTCAGGTGGGAGCTGGGCTCTGGATTCGCCTTGTGGCCCTGGCTCTCAGTCTCCGAGATTTTTACCTAACTGCTTCCCTGCACTGGAACTCCATTCTCCTACTTTGAGAACAAGGATCCCAGCATGGGGTTAATTACTCATTAAATAAATAAATAAATGAAAACACCAGCACCTTTACTTCCATGCTAAGATTTCAGTGAAACCCTGATATATAGAATAGGCAAGTGATGAGCTGTGTTGTGGGGATAAATGGAGAATGAGGTCCTGTATTCGGGCCTATTTCTACTGACCTGTCTTGTATCCTCGTAAACACAAGCCTCTGGGGGACCTCCTGGCCCCTTGACGTCCCGTGGAACCTAGGGGGAGGGTGTCTGGTAAATGTTGTTGGGGTCGCCTTCTGCCCTGACACTCTGAGGCTCCCAGGGTATCAGCATACATGCTCGGCACCTCCTGTTGGCATGCTTCTGTGCTTAGGCTGGAGAGTGATTTCATTTTCCAGCTCTCACACTTAAGATGCCGAGACTCTGGGGCGCCCGGGTGGCTCAGCCGATTGAATATCCAACTCTTAATGCTGGCTCAGGTCATAATCTCAGGGTTGTGGGATCGAGCCCCATGTTGGGTTCTACACTGGATGGAGGAGCCTCTTGGGATTCTCTTGCTCCCTGTCCCAGTGCCCCTCCCCCTCCCCTAAGAAAAAGAAAAAAGGATACTAGGACTCTACTCCTCTAAGCATGGAATTGGTAGTAGCAGGTTGAGTTGGCCATTGGTGGAGAGATTTTGAGATGGAAGAAGAACGGTTTAATGCTGAATGTGTGATTAGATTTGCATAATTTAATTGAAATAGAATTAAAGGGTCATATGTTTACACAGCGCTGCCTAAAATCAGATTGCAGTGATGTGTGCTCAGTACTAAAATGGACTCCTGAGGGACATGTGGATATCTGTTTCCCAGAATCTCTGCAAGAGCCAGAGAAGAGTCCCTGGGAGAGATGGTTTAGGGGATGCCTGTCAAGGTATGGAGGCATATTAATGACGGTGGTAGAGTTTCCTGAGCATTTCCTGGATGCCAGGCCATGTGCTAAGTGGTTTACATACATGTCCTTATTAAATACTCACAGTGTCTGTGACACAGGTACTGTGATTGTTCTACTTTAACAGATAAGGAAACTGAGGCTCCAAGTGGCTAAAGTGGTAGGAGTTGGAGGCAGCCCTTGAACCCAGACAGTGATGTCACAGGACCTGTGCTCCTAGCTGTTGTCTATGGAATTGAGTGGGGTGAGCTCAGGCATTCTGTTGATAAAAACAGCAGACATGTTCCACTGTGTGCACTTGGTGACCAGCCGTGTGTTTTTTGTGTTTCTGCTGTCATTCCCATTTATGTGTTTGGTCCCTGCTGTTATTTTGATCTGGAGACAGAACATCAAAATGTGCTAATCAGAGGATATGCTCTGTAGAGCCAATGGTGGGTAACAAAGACTAACAGCTTCCTGTGCCCTCCTGAGCCCATACTCTGCCTTGAGGGGCTGTGCTCCCTGGCTAGGCCAGTGCCAAGGGGAGCCTGGGGCTGCTCTCTGTACCTGTCTGTGTTTCTCTGACCAGGCTCTCACGTGACTTTCCTATTCAGCTCAGAATGTCCTCCATAAAGCCAAGTCTTGACAGTTGTCATAATCATGATGGAGACATGGGCATTTCTCATTCACACGAAATGTGCCTAAGGATCAGTCTGTGTCTGAACTGTCAAGAGAGGCCCATCCTCCTCCAGGTTGTGAGGCAGCTCTGCCATTTTGTCATATTGACACTGTCTATGTCTGGAAGAGAGTCAGAACCCTGTCAAATTTCCAAATGAGTGCTGGAGTGACTTCTTCCTAATGTACCACTGGAGCCTTCGGGGTGTCTTCACACACTGTCTCATTTGGATCCTTCTAAAGCCCAGCAGGGCAGGTCATGCTGTACCCACCATATAGATGAGAAAACTGAAGCCCAAAGAGGTGAAGTGATTTAACAGAGATTGTATGGTCACCGTGATAGCAGAGTAGTGAAGGGAATGGGCACCCTGGGTTTGCCCCATCGTAGACGGCGGTATTGTCTGGGGTCTGCACTTCATCCTGGGACAGAATTACATGTCTGTGTCCATGGCATAATCAGAGTGCATACTTCCCTGGCCACATTAGGGATACTTGGTCTGGCCCTTACATGGCCAGTGAACAGGGTATTAGCAGAAGCTTTCAGTGTGCTCCTTTGGTTTGGCTTGCTCTCTCATGCTACTTGATTTATCCTTTAGAAAGTTCACTTGGAGATGTTGATCCTTTAGCATGGGCCACAGAAATGAAGACCCACGGGTAGATGTGAATTTGGCAAGGAGTCTGGAGTCCAGTCTGGACTAAATTAACCAAATTATAGTCAAGGACCTGTGCTCCTAGCCGTTGGACAAGTCTGGACAAGTCTGGACTAAATTAACCAAATTGTAGTCAACCTGCAGACTGGAAAAACAAGTCTTTATTATATAAGGCCCTGAGATTTTTGAAGTTATTTGTTATGCAGCAGGAACTGACTAGCACAATGTCCTTGGTCAAAATAACTACCCTTTGGGCCTCCGTTTCTTTGTGAAGCAAATAGAAGCAGTAATAGCAGCCTTGCAGAGTAGTGGGGAGGATTAGATGAAAGCAGCACAGTTCCTGGCATTTGGTTATCACTCAGAGGTTTGTCTTCTGTATAGGCAAAGTTTTCCCTGGGCTGGTTTTTGGTGCTAGCACTGTTGGTAGCAGAGGGAGATCCCGGACTTTTGGGTAGAATCTGACTCCAGTAGATTTAGTTCCTTCTCAGCCTCCAGGGGGCCTGGCTCGCTGAAGCAATTAGAACCTAGTATGGATTCTTCAGGCCATGCCTGGTACTCTGGTTAACCTGAGTGACATGATGGTGGATCCATTTCCATTCCTCTTAGTTGATCTGAGGGTTGTACCCTCCCCTTGGAGAGGAAAAGGCTGATCCAGGGGATCAGGGGAGCGGATTTTTTTTTTTTTTTTTTTTTGCGCTCAAACATAAAATCTTTATTTTTTTAAAAATATTTATTTATTTTTATGATAGACATAGAGAGAGGCAGAGACACAGGAGGAGGAAGAAGCAGGCTGCACACCAGGAGCCCGACGGGGGACTCGATCCCGGGACTCCAGGATCGCGCCTTGGGCCAAAGGCAGGCGCTAAACCGCTGAGCCACCCAGGGATCCCCTCAAACATAAAATCTTAAAAAAAAATAATACATTACAAATTTGAATATTACCCTATATTTGATGTTCAAGGTTCATGCACATGTACTCCAAATTCCTTCAACTAGACAGCAAGATATAAGTCACCATTCTCCTCTAGGAGACTACGAGCTGCCTTTCCTCCTAGCTGCACTGAGATTCTGTCCCTCAAGGCCCTGATCTTGTCACCAATCACCCTGGATGGGAGAGGTCAGAGCTGTTGATGCCATGCCCCAGGAATAAGTCTCTCCCTCTGAAGAGAAGGCAAAGGCTCTGTGTCTGCATGCTATGGATTTGTCTTTGAGGGAGACCCACCAGATCTTGTAAAAAAAAAAAGAAAAATGCAGCCTGGCCTCCGTAGGCCCCAGTCTACCTTGTAAGCCTCGGTCCCTCCAGCCAGGGAAGGAATTTTGGACATCTCCTTGAGGAGGTCTAGAGCTCAGGGTTCTCCAGGAGCTTTCTGGGACAGACCTGGGGCCTTCCGTCCTTTCTAATAGTGAAACTACCTCCCACATACTAAGTGTTGTCTCTGTGGGTGTGTACCACACAGGCTACAGGCGTGATTGCTTGTGACAGTCACAACCCCTCCAGCATGAAATACTGTTTTGATGACTATTTTTTAGAAGAGGGAAAGGAGGCTAAGAGAGGGTAGGTGCCTTGCCCAGGATCACCTGGCTGATACGTGGTAGAGCTGAGATTTGGACCAAGGTTTATGACTTTATGCGCTGCTCTTCATTGCCACAGTGATTATCTCTGTGTGTGCCTGTCTCTCTTTCTTTCCTTGTATCTGTTAGGGTCCAGGGTGTCAGTATGGATGCTCTCTGCTATCTGTGGAAGTTTCTGACTTTTGGAACAATGCCCCTTTCATTCCCTTGGGGTTCTCCTTAATATTGCCTGCATGCTTTCTGGAAGCAAGCAGGGTGTGAGTTATAGTAAGGGTATAAGATCACTGCTTTCTCTCTGTGGCTTTGACTTTGACAGTCCGTGGTCACATACTGCTCCCCCACTGTTTGGTTTCTTCCATAGAACCAGGCACAAGTGGGTGCTTATAAGTGCCTGTTGAGTCGACAGGAAAGAGATTGTCCTCCAGAAAGTGATAGAACTCCAGCTGTCACACTGAAAAGAAAGGCTTGGACTTGTCCTTTTTTGAAAACTTCTCTTCCCCTGGTGACAGGGACAGATGCTGGGAGGGTGTGATGAGGCCCTCATTCTCAAGCAGGGAAGGAGCGGGTGAGAATCTCAGTTTGTTCTAGTGTCTCGGTGACTTTGCGAGGCTCAGCTGGTGGCTGGCCTCCGCGTGCGGTGTGGAGCAGGGTGACTCTCCCTGGGGCCACAGGCAGCTGGCTTCCACTTCCCGGCGTGTCCGAGGGCCAGGCCTGCCAGCGCTGTGGAGAGAGGCACTGCGTCATGCCAGAGGGGGTGTCTTTCAGACGGAGTTTATAAATTCAGCCCCTGGAAAAGAAAGAGATTCTGACAAGTGGGACTTCAGTTTTCACTCCTCATTAGCTGTTGATGTGCCTCGGGTTTTCTTGGTAAATTCATGTGAACAGGGGAGGGGAGTGGAGACTGTCTAGTCCCGTAGCCTCTGAGCACAGAGGGTGACCGTGTGTGCTCTGGGGGAGAGCCATCCTGGGGTCCAGGCGGGGGCAAGGTGGGAGGTTGTACGTTGTGGCCGGCCGAGAGGCTGCTCTGGGAGGAGGTGCTTGATCGGGCAGGCTGGGCTCCCCGAGTCCCTCCTGGTGGTGATGGATGGGGAGAAGAGGATTCTCATGTGGTCCCTCCTAGCCCTCAGCCCGCCAGTGACATGGGCTCAGACGACAGGAAACACATTTGCTGCTTATGTAATGCCTTCGCTATTCACTGGCAGGGACAAAGAGGAGTGCCGCACACAAAAGATGTGCCCACAGTTGCCATGGCAGTCGCTGAGCCCCCCCCTCACTGCCCTCTACTAATTCCCCCTAATTGTCCTGTGTTTGGAGCATCACAGCTGAGGTGCCATGTTGTTCAGCCTCAGAGCCTCACACTAGGTTGTCAGAAGTTGTTTCCTTCAGAAGGCCCTCAGAGGCAAGCTTCAGGTCAGATTGGGCTTCTGGGGCCCCAGGCTGTGACTCAGGAAGGGCTGCCTCTCAATGCACACACATGCATGCACATGCACACACACAGGTGCGTGTACACACACACACACATACACACTCACGTACCCAGTGCAGAAATAGCGAGGGAGCTTCTTGTCCCCAAGGGGGCTGCCTAGCTGGGGTCTCATCCTCCTCCCCCATGTGGTCCTTCTTGCCTATTCCAGATAAATGAGAGCCATGTGGGGAACCTATCCGTCTGCCCATCTGTCTGCTCTTCCATGCATACACAGATATGCAACAGATCCCTTTACTCAACGGGTACTTTTTTGAAGGTGGCCCCATGCCGGGCAAGTCTATTACACAGCAGTGGTCACAGTGGACTTTCCAACAGAGGAGCTGGACATGAGTAATGAAAACTAGCAGCGCAGCATGCTATTAGGACACTGCACACTGGGAGCCGCGGCACCCAGAGGAGAGAGGCCCACCTGCAAGAGCCGAGGTGAAGCAAGGGAATCCTAGCAGAGGTACGGCACCGGGAAGCTGGGCCTGTTCGTGTTCCTATGCAGGGGCCAGTAGGGGAGCAGACCCCCAGAAGGACAGTCACCAGGACATCAGCAGGTCCTTGAGGCACAGCTCAGAGCTGGGCCCCAGTCCTGTCCTCAGAGGCCCCAGCATCAGGATAGCAAAAGACCAAAGACATCTTCTTCCCTCTAGCCCCCGGAAGCAGGAGTGGACAGAGCAGGTGGGAAGGGGCAGAGCAACAGTGGGGAAGACAAGAGCCTTTGGAGGTAGACAGATCCGGGTCCTACTCCCCACATGCCAGCTGTGTCCTCAGAGTGAGGGTAAGGGCCACCTCACAGCATTTGTGTGCATGAAGATTAAATTAGATAATATATACAGAACTCAGGGCATAGACTCTGCCACAGTATTTCAGCGAAGGTGGAGCTTGGGTTGAAGCTTTATCTCTGAGGAGAAAAGATGGGAACAGGGACTCTGGGTCGGATCATGGATATTGCCATCCAAAGCCAGCATGGGACTCCTGGCTTCATTCTGTAGGAAGGACAAACCCTCCCAAGGCTGACCTCCATGGAGGCCACGCACAGCATTGACTTCCATATTGCCCTTCCCACATTCTTTGCTCCCTCCTGGTTTGCCGGGAGGGGATGTCTATGATCTGGGCTGTCCTGGCTATATCCTGGGCCTGAGCTGTGCTTGGGGCTCCTGCCCATGACGGCTACAGAGGGTGTGGCTGAGGTGGGTGCTGGACCTAAGTGTCAGGTGTGGGGACACCCAGCAGCCTCTGTACTGTGGCCACTGCCCTGTGCATTATGGGATGTTGGCATGGGGCCTCTGCCTCTGGGCTCCTTCATCTGACGGAAGAGGACCCCTTGGATGGGAGCTATATTGACGACGTACAAATCTCTTGAAAAGAGTGCTGACTTAAGGCAAATACAAGTCCTATCTGCTGTGATATCTGGGAAGCCCACCTTCCCCCCTGACATGTGACAGCAGGGGCACACCTCCCTGTGCTCTGAACTTGCAGTGCAAGGTGAGGGTGCTGGCTGTGGTGCTGAGTGCCAGAACCTGCAGGGCGCTGTGGTGAGAATGCTTTGGAAACCAGAGGGGAAGATGAGAATGTGCTGGCGAAGCTCCATTGCCGGTGGGTGCTCAGGAGCTGGTAGCTATGATGATGTGGATGGTGATTCTCATGAGGAGTCCTCAAGAGGCTGACTGAAGAGGACTTCAGTGGGTCAAGTGCAGCGTCATGGCCGGGCTGCCAAGTTCACTCCCCACTGCTGATGGCAGGGATTTGGGGCTCCCAGCAGTCACCCGATGCCACTGCACAGATGGCTCAGGACAAGACAAATGGTAACAGATGCTGAGAAAGGAGTGGGGCACGGAGCAAGAGGGGGGCCCTGTGTGCCTCCCTTTCACAGGGCCCATGAGTCTATGTTTGTGGGAGAACACGATAATTCGCCCCTGCTAGACTGTGAGCACCTGTCGCCCCTGCTAGACTGTAAGCTTTAAGAGGATGGGAGCCAGCTGCAGTTTTATTTTCCACTGTGTCCCCTGCACCTAGGGAAGTGCTTGGTCCACAGCACTTGCTGAGTTCATGTCTTGTGAATGAATATTGAGGGAGGGGAGGAGACCAAGGAATTTCTACAAGGTGGGGGTGGAGACATTGCAGGTCACTGAGGCACAGGCAGCCTTAGGTTCTAAGGTGTGTCCAGACCTTTGTAGCACTCACAGATGAGACCTGCCATGGGACTAGGGGACAGTGCCGGGACACTGTTATGAATGTGACACCCTTTGGAGGGCAGTTCCACATTTTCCTTTACAGATCAACCCCCCACATCCTGGCACAGAGCAGCAGTTGATGGTTTCTATGGCCTTGCTCAGGGTCAGAGGAGGCTCATGTCAGGGGTTTGGAGTCTTCTGGCCTCCACAGACACTCAACTCTAGTAGAGCACATGATGTCTGGTCCAGGAAGCATTTATTTACTGCCCGGTGGCCATCACAACCCTTGGGATGACAGAGCCAGAGCAACCAAGGCAATCAGTTAATTTATCAATAAAACATGGTTGCTGACATTAACCCCCGCTGATCCCACTGAAATGATCAAACCAGAACCCCCTCTCCCTCTGGGTAGAAAGAAATGCAATTTTCCTCAGGAGGTACATAGGGTATTATCATTTGGGAGGATGCAACAATTTTTTTTAATAATTGTATAATTTGTATATAATTTCTTGTAATAAAGTGTGATGATTATAGCTCTGTTCTCATAAAAGGCTCCCTAATCTTCTAATTATGAAAGGATGTTTTCGGGGCTCCAGAATGGGCCCTCTTTAAAAGTTTTCCTTTTATTTTACATCTTTTTTTTTTTTTTTAATGAGAGTTGCTGTCAAATTTGGATTCTGCGAGCTTGCATATGCTTTCCGGTGGGTCCAGATCTTTTTGGGAAAGGGGAGATGGTCTTGTCTAGCCCATGGTCCCATCACCCAGGAGGAGGGGCCAAGAATGAGAGGACTTTCTCATAATTGGAAATCTTTCCATATCAGCCAGAAATACTATCACCTGAAACAAAGTACAAACAAAGTGGCTGACTCGATTCTATATCCAGTAGGCAAAAACACTTACTGGGCACTTACTGTGTGTCAGGCACTGTGGTAGGTCTGCCATCGTGGCATTCCCCTTGTGAGGGTGAACAAGGTCTGGATCATTATAATCATTCTAAGGAATGTGACGATGTAGCTGTGGTGTGAGGCGCACAGTGAAACCAAAGCAGATGATGGTGGGCCTGACCTAATCGGCAAAGTCAGAGAAGGCCCTTGAGGGAGTGATATTTGAATTGAGCTGTGAAGAATGAGTAGGGGTTAACCAAATAAAGGGTCAGCAGGAGCCCTCCAAGCTCCGGGAGAAGCATGAGGTGGGAGGGAGTCTGACCTGCTGTCTTCTCACCTCAAGTGGGACACCAGTCCTTGTGTCCTCCCCTCCTGTGGCCGGAGCAGCAAAGATCTCCTCTTGAAGCACATGGAGCTCGTGCCCCTGCTGGGGAGGTCAGAACCTGCAGCAGCCTCTTCCATCAGCATCCTCCAGGAGGGCCTCTCGGTCAGCATCCCTGCCTCGCCTGAAGCCCGGGCTCTGGGGCCCGAATCAAGCTATTGCCGAACAAGCCCGGGCCACCCTGGCTCACCAGTCAGCGGCATTGACAGCCACCTCCTCACCGTCCTGCACGGCCAGAGGCGTCCTCCGGCAGCGCGGACCTGATGGCAGCGTGGCACTGCTCACGTCTCGCACCGGCCTCCTGCCTCCCCTGGACGGATGCTGCCAGCTGTGCAACCCCCCGCTCCGCTCACCCAGCCCGGCCGGTGACTGGGGTGAGCCGCCTCCCCTCTCCCGGCGCCTCCGCCTGTGCCCTTTCCTCCCCCTGGAACGATCTCCCGCTGGACCCCCACCGGGTGGCAAACTCCCTCCCACCCTTCCCTTTGTAGCTTAAAGTCACCTCTGGGCGGAGACCTCCCTGCGCTTGCCCCTTGCCAGCTCCCAGCTCTAGTTGTCCGCTGCCTTTGGCCGCAGGGGACTGTCAGTATCGCCTTTCCCTCTGGACTTGTTTCCGCGAGACCGAGCAGACGTCTTCCCCTGGATGGTTTGTCTTCCGTGTCCACGCAGTGCCTGCCACAGGGTAGGCTCTGAGTAAATGAGTGAGTGCTGGGGGTACAGCCCGGCCGCGTCCTGCCTCCCCTCCCCGGGGGCTTACTGCAGCCCCTCATCCCTCCACAGGCTCCGGCTTGGCGGAGCATCCCTGGTGCACCATTTCTTTGGGGAGCCAGTGGGTCTGTGGCCTGACAGCCGTCCCTGCGTTGACCGCAGCCGAGAGGTTAGCCTCACCGGGATAGGGGTGAGCAAGTTTCAGAAGGAGGCTTGGGCCTGCAAGGGAGGTCACGGGCGGCTCTGCCTTGAATCCCCTCCGGGACAGAGGTGAGGAATTCAGAAATCAGTAGGAAGGCGCGAGGCATCCGTTCCCCCAGGTTCTCAGCGCTGGCCATCTCAGAACTTAGATGTGAGTCACAGTCACCTCCACAGTCACAGCTGACTCGCTGGCAGGACAACGCCAGCTGGATGGGCCATCCATCTGGCGGGAGCCTGGCCCGGGGTTTGCCAGCAGTGCAGACCCCTGGGAGAGACATCAGACACACATTGTTTCTGGAGGCTGCGACGGAGTATATGGCTGGCAATTATGTATTTCTGATCCATTAAAGAATGCTTTGGCATAGGAAATACAGATTAGGAAAGAAATTGTAATATAATCAAATTGCATTTTTATGGAAAGCACTACATTTTTCTCTAAATAAAATTCAGTAACAAAATTTTATTTGCTTTCTCCCAAAAATGCCTTTCCAAATTGATTTTTCAGAAAAATTGTGGAAAAACAACATGGTTAAGGGGAAGAAAGGTCTAGATTAGAGGCATCTGACCCAAGCATGGCGTGGTAATGACCAGCAAGCTCAGGGTACATGGGGCTCAGAGCTTCCCCAGCACTTATGGATAGTTACCTCATCTTTCACAGCTCCCTGGAAGATGGCATAAATCCTGAGCTGACCCTGCTGGGGTGGAGAAAATGTGACAGCAAAGGATGGCCTGTTCTTTCTGAGTCATCCCACAGTAATGGAGCAGCACACAGGTGTTCAGAGGAAAATTATTAGAAGAAGCAGATAGGAGGGTTAGAGTTTAGAAATTGCTGGAGAGGACAATATGCAAATTACCATCTCTATGGGCAAAGGTTTACAAAAAGGATTTTAAGCTGTCCATGCATAGCCCGAAAACATTCATATGGACAGTCGAAAATTCAGTTTGCCCCACTATTGTTTGCCTTGCATCTTTGTGTTTGGAAACATCTGGATCGTCATTGGAATTTATCATTCCCCCAGATGCTTTATATTTCCTACATGCAGCCAGCTGTATGCTCACAAGTGGGAATTGAAAATGATTTATTCTTTTTCTAATAACTGTAATCAACCACCAGGTTTTCAGTAGCTGCCATCAACCATCAGGTAGTTATTGATCTCTTATGCTAGGCATATGCACGGTAAGAGAGACATATGTCATGATCCTCCTCTTAAGAAAAGTGGCATCTTGTTTGAAAGACAAAATCAGTAAGCATGGCCTACTTCACATTCAGTTCTGTCTGTCTTAACCATGGTGTCCCTTCTGGCCATCTGGTAGGAATCAGGAAAACCTGGTTTTTTTGAAGGAGGACAACTGGATTTGTATCTGACCTTATGAATGGAATTGAAGATAATGAATGGAAGGGGGTGTTCCCTTTATGTTAGGGGACGAAGATGGGCATGAAGCAGGGAAGATGGGCATGCTGGGAAGCAGGGCACAGAGAGGAGGGGAAATGTGAGTGGGGATGTTAGAGCACGAGATCACTAGCCTCACTATGGCTGTAGTTGAATTTGGGGGGAATAAGGAATGAGGGTGTGGCCAGATGGAGAGGGACCTGAATCCCTAAAGAACAATGTATTCCCTTTCTTCAGGGGACTGTGGTTCCCAGTGAGCAGTTCAGAGCTTGTGCAGGGGATCCTCCCATCCATAATCACAGCACTGTCTACAGTTGGAATAAATAAGTTTTCACGCATGTGCCCACACCTGTACTTGAATCCGTGGAGGCTGTTGTGAAGAGAATGTAATTTTATTGGAAAGATTCACTAAATTTGGACTAGCTGTTTGGCACCCTGGATTGTCTTGAGCAATGTTTTCCAAACACATGTAATCACTTCCAAGTTGAGGACTCTGTTTTGCCTCAAGGGAGGGCAGTGCTGCTTCAGGTGGAGTTGGCGTGGGGGGGTGTTTGGACTAGGAAGGGGGGCAGTCCAAGGTGGGCTCTCAGGTGCTATGGTTCTGGAGCTGGGTCCAGGGCACATTGGAGAGGTGGGAGGGAGGGGAGGAGACTGGCTGGCCACTCAGGAGGGAGCGGCATAGGAGGGGCTAGAAAGGTGGCTAGAGAAGGGGAAAGACCCCAAAGGTCGTGCTGTGGCGAGGGGCAGGTGGCAGGTGTGTGGCTCCCGTGCTCCGCTTAGGAAGATGAGCAAGAATATCAGCACCCCTTTTCTTTCTGGGTGGCATCTTTGTCCAGCTGGGGCCCCTGTCGCCCACACCAGGAGCTGAAGGACTGAGCTGTGTGATGGGTCGACAGGACTTTGTTTTCCAGGCTCTGCAATGGGGTTCCCCTTCATCCACCTTAGGCATCTCAGCACCGTGTTGGGGGCCCAGCATGCAGCTACTGAGGCCTCTTGGGGAACAACACAGAAGGTCAAGGGGAGCGATCTGCCAAGCTCAGGTTTCCATGCTGCAGCCATAGGAACTGTGGCCCTGTAATATTTCCTATCAAAGGAGATATTTCTCTATTCACTGAGAAAGTCAGAGTAACTGAATTTTGTTAAAATGAGTCCCAGGTCAGACCTGTTTATTCCTCTTGAAGGTTAAATCCAGTTGTCTGACTTTTGTACGAGCTCTGTGGACAGAATCTTTGTTCTGTCCTCAGAATGGCAGGGATGAGAAAAGTGAACCACCACTGTTTTGAGGCAAAGTCATAAAGCATTTTCAAGTCAATGACAAAGCACAGGAACCTTTTTTTTTTTCTTCAGAAGAGAACTAGTTGTCTCCCAACATTCATTCTTCTTGTTTCTAGAATCATCAATTTTCAACTTGGGCCCATGGTCTCTTTTCCCAGCTTCATACCATCTACCTTTGGCCATTTACTCAGTCCTGGCCCATGGGAGGTGAGTACAGTGATGTGAGTGGCCCAGATGTGGTCTGAAACTGTGGGCCATGTATTTCCTCCTTTTCTCCTTCCATTTTGTCTGTAATGCAGGCGTGGTGGGGTGAGCCGTCAGGACCCGAGGACAGGACAGAGGGTGGCTGGGCAGTCGCATGGGAGGAGCCTAAGTCTCCAGCACGATGAAGCCACTGTGACAGCCTGGGCTGGTTAGGTCCAAATTGTTGTTCAAGGGAAAACAGATGTCTCCCTTCCTGTGCTACGGTTATTTTGGGTCTCTCTTCACAGCAACCACAACTATATCCTCATTTATAATTCTTTCATTTGAAAGTTGAATGTGTACAGTTGGGGAGTAAGGAAGGTGTATAAACAAACCTCCCTAAGGTTTTGGCAACTCAAAGATGTCTGGATTTTCTGTCTGGGGGCATTCTTTCATGACACGGAGGGAGTGAAAGGTTTTCTAAAGACCTGCCAGTTTGCAGTGAGTTTTGGAAACTCACCATCCTGGGAAGCATGCCTTGGATATTCCCTAACTTCATCCCTCCTGTCTGCTTCCAATGACCACTACCCTGGTTTATCATCTCTTGCTGGATTGAAATGTAAACTCCAAGAGGACAGGGCTTTTTGTTCAGGACTCAGCTCACCACTACAGAGAGCACCTTGCAGGTAATAGGTGCTCAATAAAGGCTGCTCGAACTAGTATTACATAGAAGTCAAACTTTCCCTTCCAGCCTCTAGGCTCACTGCTTTCTTGCCCCAGTCTAGTCTATGCAATCATTTTTCTTAATCTTGCAATTATACAGATCTTACCATCCTGCTCTTGCCCCAGTCTGTCTTTGGCTCCCTGCAGGATAGAGGCCATACTCCTTGAGTTGTGACACATGGATATCAGGTCCTCCTAAATGTGCTGCTGGGCCATGGGCTCAGTCCCTGGGACAGATTTCAGGCCATGGCACCATTTCCTACATCTGTGTCTATGCGGGTGTGGCCTCTCCTCATGGTGCCATTCCTTTCCCTGGGCAACTTCTCATCCCCCAAGCCTCGATCCTCGGTGGCCTCTTATCACCCATCGTTATCCTGCAGAGTGGCCCACCCTATCTTGCTGCCCCATGACATGGTCACATTTCCACTGCAAAGTTTTCTTCCATTGAAGTCACTTCTCTGGACTCTGTCCATCTGTCCCCACAGCTGCCTGAGAGCAGAGCCCTGGTTACCTCCATCTCAATTCCTGGCCCCTGGGTCAGAGTGGATAACAATGAAAGTAATCCTGAGTAAGTCATTTCTCTCCTCCTTCTGGCCTCAGTCTCTTTGTGTATGAAATGGGAATAATAATAGTCCTTTTGCCCATCTTGTCTGGCATGAGTACTGAGGAATGTACTTGGGCAAGTGTCATCTTCTGTCTGGAACGGGCATCACTGCTCCAAGCTGTGTGACTAGGATGGCTTCTGAGCCACATCCAACATCAGTTCTGACACTGAACCAACTGAATCACCCAGAGGAGGTTCTCATTTATTTGTGGAAACACAAAGCACTTACTGTGCCAGATGCTGGTTAAATGTTTTACAGTATTATGTCATGTAATCTTGCCTGCCACTCTCTGGGGTGGGTTCTTCTCTTCTCCCCATTTTCCAGATGGGGGAAACTGAGGAGATATTGAAAAACGTTGCTTGAGGCAGAGTTAGTGAGGAGAGGAGCAGACTGTGAACACTGGTGGTCAGGCTGCGCAGTCCAGGCTGTTAACCTTTCTACCTACGACCTTTCTGAAACTCGCCAGGGCCGCAGGCGTGGTAGCTGCA
This sequence comes from Canis lupus baileyi, assembly GCF_048164855.1. Classification (NCBI taxonomy): domain Eukaryota; kingdom Metazoa; phylum Chordata; class Mammalia; order Carnivora; family Canidae; genus Canis; species Canis lupus. Next base: position 23,136,805 of record NC_132847.1, on the reverse strand, counting down.
TCATGGCATATGTGAAGGGTGGTCACAATTGTGATTTTTATTTGGCATCACAGGAGAAAACAGAAGCCCCCAAACAGAGTCCCCAGTGCTGTCCGGGAGGCTCCCTACAGATGCGGCGCTGGGCAATTTCACAGTAATAAATGCAGACCTCTTAATCAGGTGATCTGACAACTGTGCCATTTGCCAGGGAAATTATGCCCCTCTAGAAGTGATTGCGGGGAGAATAAGAAAAATAAATGAGTCGGGAGTATGTCAGAGCTGATAAGCCTCAGGGGCATGGCTGGAACAAAGTGAGGATGGGCTTTTTTAAAGCAGCTGCTGGCAGAACCGTTGGGACTGGTTTCCCACGCATCCATCACCGGGGAATCGTAGCCGGCTGCCTCTTGCAGGGCTGGTTGTGAGCCCACATCCTCTGGCTCATACCAGGCTAGTTGTTCTAGACTTCCTTTACAGTTCTGACCACCTTGGGTGCCTAATAGGGCTTGGATAATCCCCGTGAGCGGACCGTGCAGAAAGCACGAGTGTCCTGGCTTTGCCATATAGGGGCAGCAGCGAGGCCTCACGGTGCCCCTTGGGATAGCACAGCACTTCACCGTTTCCAAGTACACACCGTCTCATTTCATCTACCATATTCCACATCTCTGTGTAGACACAGCAGGTGCCGGGCCCTTGGCAACCATTGCTGTTGGTCAGGAGTTTCCTTCTTTGGGCCATTTTAGCTTCTGCTTTCAAACTCAGTCAGCCAGGAACTTGGCTCTAGGGTACGTTGCCACATTCCTTCTGAGGTACCATACTGAGAGCCCACCAACTTTGGGCTGAGTGGGGAGGGGTTAGGGCTTGTCATCCTTATCAGATTTCTAGCAGAAGAGACCATACTGCCGTGCAGCAGCCTTGGCGGCCCCCATCCCAGGAGAGGTGCTATGTCCCTGGGGCAGGTGCCTGCCACCAGAGAAGTTGCTGCCCCTTTGAAAATTAGAACTGTGGGTTGCTGCGGGCACCCGTTGGCTGACCTTGCTAGGGCTAGACAGGCTCTGTACAGTTGGTCAAGGGTTCAGTGCTGCCAACTGTTTGTTGGAGAAGAATTTATAGGCTCTTCGGAACCGGTCCTCCGGGTGTAGACTAAAGCAATGCGGCTGCCATTTAAATCTTGTCACAAGTATATCTCAATCCCTGGAGCTTCTCTTTGGGAAGAAGCAGGATGCCTAATAAAACAATGAATAATAATTTGGGGATGTTCATTATTTACAGCTGCCCCAGGTCATTCGTAAATTATGCAGCCCTCAATTATGCTTGATTTCTTCCTTCCATGGAGCCATCTCTCCAGACTGCTATCACTGTGGGTGATATCCATGCACCCGCTAATTGTACCATGAGGGCAGTTTCCCATTTCTTAAATGCTTCGAGTCCCTTGGCTGACTGCTTATGTTCCACAAACTCTCCATCTCAATGATGAGTCCCTGGATACTCGGAGGCAGAAAGAGAAACCAGGGATTGTCTCGATAGAGTGCACGCCTCTCTCTGCCAAACATCCATGAAAGGCTTCGCTGGGTAGGTGGGGGAGAGAATTTTAAAGGCTCAGTTGGAGCAGCCACCTGGGTGAAGGAGAAGGTCAGTGCCAGGTTGCCTCTCTGAGCTTAGGAGGATGGAGGTGGCTGAGCTGGGGAAGGACATGAGGGTCGAGTCCCTTCCCGGGGGCATGCAACCGCAAAGCCTGGCTCCGGGGAGATGCCCCCTCTCCGCAAACACCCTGGGTGGACGGGGAGGGTGGGAGAGGACCTGAGGTGGGGAGGTGGGGCTGCAGGGCAGCAGCAGGCCAGGCAAGGTGAGCCCCCTCCTACTGCCTTTTGCTTACCCGTCACTTTCAGCCCCACGCTTGGCATGTAGCTGAAAACAAGACCTTTCCCTAACGCGGAGCTTAATGATCCCTTTAATGCCCGAGCCGTAGCATCACTTCTCGCGCGCGCCTGTTCCCTGTCAGCCATGGGGCATTAAACCGGTGATAAAAATGCCTTTTTGGTATGGTCCACAAACTCACCAAGAGGCTCCTGGTAGCAGTATAGCCATCCAGCATGAAATCAAGAGGCAATCACCGCGGATGAGGCAAGATGAGCTCTGTGCGGGAGCAATTAGGGGAGCCCATGGCCTGGGTGCCGTCCTTCACCATCTCCTTGTGCGCACCCGCCACCCTGCCCAGTGGGGAGGGCTCCCACCCTGCAATTCAGCAGCCCGAGTCAAGTCCTCAAGTAGGCGCTACCCCGTTGCTGTCTGCTTTCTGGGCACTGGAAGATGCTTTGTCACGTTTTAATCCAATTGAACGCAGCATTCCTGACCCAGGTGGCCCTTGGGAACACATGTCCTTGGTTATGTTTTCAATCCAGAAAGTATAAAACACGAAAGAGGAGGGAAAAAAAAGAGAGAGAAATGCCTAGTTATGAATATGCATTAACAGGATGCTGCCTTTGGAGCTGGAGGCAGGAGCCATTTATTTTAAGCAAATCGGATCTTGATACATGGGCCGTGAACGTGCGGACTCCTCTGTCACACAAACACACTGGGCAAGTGTGATTTATATGGTGTGGCTGTGAGGTTTTGTTCCCAATTAAAAATGAACTGAGAAAAATCATTAATTTAACTACTGTATATTAAATTTGCATTAAAATATCCGTTTGTCTATATTTATATGTGAGCTTTCGAAAATGTGAGCTAGTGAATTCTAATTTTTGAGATCACATGCCAAATACCGAAGATAAATTTTATTTATTCCTGCAATTAATTCTATGAGAACAAATAGCTCTAATTTAGAGGATGGCAGATGTAACTGTCCGCTGGTGCCCTCCCTGCATAACAAACATAACATTCATCTTTCCTCATTAGGGTTTTCCCGTGCCTGGTCTCAAGATATGCAAACCTTGCTACGTTTCTGTATCCGGCGCTTCCAACCACCCTCAGTAGACACGCCTAGGAAATACTTGGGAAGTATGGACCGTGTCAAATCTCTTTTTTTCTGCTTCTCTGTGATGTGCAAAGACTTCAACCATATCCCAAAGGCTAAACAAACATTTCTTCAAAGGATACCTTGACACTACCCACTTGGGTGGAATTGTTGGTGGCCTCAGCATTAATACATGCTTGGTAGGGAAGGGAGGCTGTCACCCAGTCTCTCCACCAGAGCACCAGTGCTTTGGGTTAAACCTTGGACTCTGCATCCCCCTGTTCTTCTTCTGCAGGAGGCCACCCCCATTAGCCTATGTTTCCTGGGCTGGGCTGTAGGTGCCAGCTGTTGCAGGCTATAGGGCAGCCATGGCCAGTCAGGACACAGTGCTTCTTGGGGGGCACGAAGCCCAGGGCTCCTGTCACGTGGCTGAGGTGACTAGTGGTGCTGTAGATGTGTTGTTCTCAGGAGCTCTGTCCCTGGGGCAGCCAGCTGTGACTTCTCATCACCCAGGTGCCTAGAACAGGGCAGCACAGTTAGCTATAAAGGCTTTCCTTTGGTAGGTGGATGTACACATTGCCAGCACCAGTGTCCACTATGTGAGGACTTTGCATACCCATCGGGTTGTACTTGGGCTTATTCAATTTTTTTTTTTTTTTTTTTTTTGCTATTAATGTGAGGCAGTCCCTGCCCTCAGAGCAAAATAGTCAGTGACAATGCAGTGTGATGGGTGCTGTGATCAGGGCCAGATGAGGGGAGTTGGGAGCAAGAATGGTGAAGACCTCTGTTCCTACTTGGCAGGCTGCCAGCTAATGGGGTGGCTGGACTGACACTGCCTCTCAAGGGTTTCCACTGCACTGAGAGTTTCTTAGGTCCGCGATGATGATGGTCATGTCAATATAAGGGCTGAATTGCCATATCCCCTCACTCCCAGACAGAGGGGTGTGGGTGGGCCTTTGTGTGCAGTGCATGGTGGTTAGGCCAGGAGGAGTGTGTGTGTGTCCTTTCACTGTACCACAAAGTATAGAGTCTCATGTGCCCACTGTCTCCTCTGCAAGCAGGGCTAAGCCCTCTCTGCCATGAAATCATTAGCAAATGGCCACTTTCTCCATGTTGGGAGTTCATTTCTTGTGCACAGTGTACTGAGCTCATCCCCAGAGTCTGAGTCAAGGGTCGCTCCAGTCCTGTCCTTTACTTCCACGGGGCCAAGGTAGCTCCTAGCAGTCTCTTCGCTATCAAAGGAACCCAAGGCCAAGTCTTGAATTCTGGTTCCATCAGAGACCCAGACTATCCTGTGGGGGATCATGGTCATTTGTTAAACAGATTGTTTTCTAACAGGGGGGCTACCAGCAGCTGGAATATCCCCCTGGCCCTGCTCCTCTCTCAGGGAGGCCAATTCCTCCTTCTGATTAGCAGTATTTCCAAAATCACATTTTGTAATAATCAGCCCCAGGAACACCAAGTCAAGTATATCACATTATCAATGACAATTGTCGTATCAAGATTTTTTTTTTTTTTTACTTCCCTCAGTAACAGGGAGATCAGACAGTTTTGCCTTTGATTTTCAAAGAGTAGATCACTCTTACGTTGGGCTTTAGTATGTATTAACATCTCCGGGAATGATCACAGACTCAGTGGGGGCTGTAGCTGAGTCCTTGTGGCTCTAGATGGGAAGCATCTGACTTAGGGCTACAGGAGTCAGGAAAGCCTGCAACAGGCACCTTCTAGTCCACTGAGGTTGGACAACATAGGCTGGTGGGGCAGAGGTTGACCCGGCTTTTGTTACCATTCCTGGCCCCAGCCTTCTGTCATTTAGGGGTAGCTCTTGGAAGCAGGGGATGGGCGACCACTTGCCATGGTCTGCCTGGGCTCTGCCCTCCCTGGACAGCTCGACAGGTAGAAACACAGCCAGAGGGAGGCTGAGGTTGGGGGCTGGTGCTGGTGCACCTGCCTGCTGCCTAGCCCTCCCACCTCTGCCCTGCTCTGGGTGACCGGTACTACCCCACGAGGGGCAAATTGTCAGAGTATGAAAATTACTTTAGGGGGCTAGCCAGTCCCACTCATTAGGGGTGTACCCATGCCAAGCTCACCTCTACTGCCTTGGCTTTCTCCAGACATGCAGTCCTTCGGAGAGAGGCCACAGCCCCAGCAAAGAAGCACTCTAACTTGAGTCCCACAGATCTGGGTTCAGTTCTGACTCTCCCCATGCCCGGCTCTGTCACCTTCAACAAGCCATTCCCCTCACTGAGCTTCGGTTTCCTCGGCTTAAAATAGAGGCGATGAATAGGAGCTATTATGAGGATAAAGGGAAATAATGCATGCGACGTTATCAGCAGAGGTCCTGGAATTCTGTGAGTCTAGGTGGCTGTCATGATGCCAGTATTGATTCTGCTCTAACCAGATTGCTTAGTTACTTTGGGTTCACCCTTCCTCTCAGCCAGAAGGTGGGACGGGGGCCTAGAAGATGGGGCCTTCTTCCCTGGGGCTGATAAGAGGTTTTCATTCGTTTTGTGTTGAGGGCTCCCTGGGAGTCGAGCTTGCCTGTAATCCTCAGTTGTTTCTTGTCCTCAGGAAGACTCTGGGTGAGAAAAGCTCTGGTAATCTGATAAGATGTGGGGCCACATGTTATGGGAACCCTGGACAGGGCATGCTCACCTAGGTGGAGAGTCTTCCAGAAGTCTGCCTGGAGGAAGTGGCACCAGGTAAAGCTGGAAGGATGAGGGCCACCTCCTTGAGGAGGAGCCTGTGTTTGAGCTGTTCTTCCCACCCCCACACTCAGGTGTTACAGACCTGGTGGTAAACCTTGTTTCCTGGGTGGGGGCTGGGAGAGGATGGTGTGCTATCCAGGATCCCGCACAAGGCCTCAGAGCAGGTGCAATGTTGAATAAATGAATGAAAATGTGAGTGAATGAATTAGTGAATGAATGGATAAGAAGGCATGAAAAGAATGTGCCATTTCGTGGAATGCATTCTGGGATTTACTATGAAGATTTTGGAGAGCTGGTAAAGGTTTTTGGAAATGATCAAACTTACAATTAATGGAATCACAATAAAAGAGGAGCTGTTATTCTGACATCCCAGCTCATTTCACCCTTTTGACTTTTTTCTGAGTTCTCTTGAGTCGTTTCCATGACTATACATGTATCCTACTTAGCTGTGGTCATCTTGCGGCAGACCCTTGGGAGGCTGGAGGCAGGAAACTACTGGGTGGGGGGGTGAGGGAGGCAGGGTGTCTGGGGTGGAGAGGAGAGGCTGTCACTATTGTCCAGGGAAACAGGGGCTAGAGTCTGGATGCACCTGAGGCCAGAGGGGGTCAGCAGGGCTAAGGGGCAGGCAGGGGCCTAGGTGCAGAGAATAGCTCCCACTCACCAGGGACCTGAGCAGACACCTGTTCTGCAAATAGGCAACCGACCCAGGGGCCTTCCTGCAGACACTCTCACAGTTTACTTTCTGAGATTCCCACGTGAGGCCTGGAACTAATCCAACCACTTTCTTGATCTCTGGGCTTGAGCCCAGGCGGTCCCCTCCCAGCTGCCCAAGTGACAGGCCCATCTTCCGGGCCTTTTCAAGAGTCCAGGTGCCCAGGTGACTGAGAAGCACCTCAAGAATAGATTCTAGCCCTCAGATGCTCTAGGGACCACAGCTCCCACTGCAGCAAAGAGTCAACACGGCAGATTTGACCCTGCTATCCTTTGAAAGGCCGAAAGGCCAGCTTGCGTTTTTGGTTTTCGTGCTTGGCTGGCGTCTGGGACCTTGGCTGGTCAGCACTTTCCTACACACATCCAGAACTTTCCTTAAATGATAAAGTGACTCCCTGTGGTTTGCGCTGAACCCTGCGTTCCTCTTAAGAGTGTGGAATTTTGGTACAAACTAGACAAGGGGAGTCTGTGGGACCTGTCCCCATTAAAAACCTTGGTCTTGATGAGATTCCTAGGGCAGACATCACACAGGATGCGTGTCTTCCTGAATGTGGGAGGAGTGAGCTCTGTGAGCCCTGGAGGGAGGGAGAGCACATGAGGAAGTCTAGCTAGGATTCCTCCGGACTTGGCCTGCATCTGTTCCCCGGGGGAGATCCAGCAGTGTATCCCGACCATCCTGTCCTGATAAACCTTAGCTCTGAGCACAGCTCTGTGCTGAGTGGTCTAGTGGATCTCTGAAGAGGGGACCCCTGCCTGACCTGCCACCACCAGCTTCTCCCTTTCCCGGGCTGTGTGTGTCTGAGGACAAGGAGCCTGCCCTGCTGTGGTGTCTGTACCTGCTTCTCTTCTCCTGGGCCACACAGGCCACCACCCATCATGAATGATGGATGCTGATTGCTGAAGGCCAGTTTGACGGTGCTGTGAGGGGAGGCCAGGCAAAATGTGTCTCACAGATAAATTCTGTTCTCACAGAACCTGGAGCTCACACGTCTGAGGAGGGGCACTGCCCACGTGATACTGGAATCAGCAGCCACGGCCAACGTGAAGGCCATTACCAGGGTGAGGCTGACAGAAACAAGACTCCCTCCTTCTGCCTTCTTTCTTCCTCTTAGCGCCTCCACTGGCAAAACCTAATGGGAGTCCAAGTCACACAGGACCCCTTTAGACTCTGGTCCAAGTGCTGGCACCACAGAGCAGGATATGGAATAGAAGTTTGGGGGTGAGAGTCATAGCTCTGCCAGGCCCTGGCACAGTCCACCCCTTTGGTAATTCAGCATCCATACACACCCTGCCATACACATTTGTGAACTTCTGTAAACTTGTGTGTTCCCCTAACAAGATGTAGTTGTTCTCAGTACAAACGGAGGTGCTCTCTTCCCAAAAGGGAGAGATACAAAAGCTCAACAGTTGCTGTATCCACACCTGGCAACGCTAATCATTCTTTTATTTTTAAAATATATTTTTATTTTTTTTTAAGTAAATCTTTACACCCAGCATAGGGCTCGAACTTCTAGCCCCAAGATCAAGAGTCACATGCTGGACTAAGTATTCAGTGCCTTGAAACTAAGTGTTCTTTTAATTCAGGTATGATTTCACCTATCTGCAATGTAGAGATGAAATTTTAAAGTTAATTACCACCAATAATTCTGCATATAAAATATGGGAAAGAGGAGCAAAGAAACATGAAATTAGTTATTATATATACATATAGATGTATGCATATACATCATTATATATTCATATAAACAGGGAAGAAAACAGCAAAGTGGTCTGTAACCAGTCACAACTCCACAGTTGATAAATAGGATTCCTCTCTCTTGCTGTCTTCTTGATATTCCCTTGCTTTTATCTAGTCGGGCTTCTTTACTGATGGGTATTCCAAACCTTTATTTCTGAAGACCTTAATCCACAAGCGTGCTATGTTTTTTGGTTGCAGTAATTTTCCATTAACTTGGGGTGGCCATGGAAGTATGAACAAGTGCTGCCAAGAATCCCCTGATTCCAGACCATGCTTCCTGCCTTTTTATGCAGTTGTAATGCAGTTTCCCCTTGGCAAGCAGGATCAGTGATCCCAGCACACCAGTCCTCTTAGGATAGCTCAGTTCCAGGAGAGCCTCCGTGGCCAAGGAGCTGCCTCCTGTCTCACCTTCCAGTTCAGCGGCATTCTCATTGAGCCTCCCGGTGGACGTTCTTCCCTTGAGTACCATGACTTCTGAACAGCAAAGGTCAAATCTACAAGGGTGGAAAGAAAAATTCTGTGAGTTAACTATTCACTGTAATGGGAAGAGCCACTTCATTCCCACCCCTTGATTCCAGACCCATCTATCCTAGCTGCAGGGGACCAATACCGTGTACTACTTACTGATCCAAAGTATACACTGCAGCCTGTAAGTCAGGATCCTGGCCTTTCTGGCTATTGTCTTAGCAAATGCCGTAACTTTTTGTTTTCCACCTTTTCCCTCTAACCTGATCCCACCCTGCCACTTCTTCATGGTCTCTTTTGCTGGCTCCTTCTATTTTCACCAGCCTCCGAATATTGACTCATGAAAGCCTTAGTCCCTGGTTCTCTTTTCTTCCATATCTACACTCCATCCCTGGGTGATCTCATCTAGTCTCAGCACTTTAAATACCTTATATACAGTGACAATTCCCAAATTTATATCTCCAGCCCTGCCTTCTCACCCTGAAATCCAAGCCTAGAGATGTATACAACCTCTACCCCCACAGCTCCCCTTGGGGCACCTGGGTGGCTCAATCAGTTAAGCATCTGTCTTCGTCTCAGGTCATGATCCCAGAATCCCGAGATCAAGCCCCGCATGGGGCTCTCTGCTCTCTGCTCAGTTCCGCCTCCGCTAGAGCTCTCTCTCTCTCTCTCAAATCAAAACAAAACAAAGAGCTCCCCTCAAATTTCAGATAGACTTTTCAAAATGAACATGCCCGAAACTGGGCTCTTGAGCATCTCTGGACGACCACCGCCCCCCACCCCGATGCTGATGCAGAGCCCTGCCCCTCCCCCAGTTACCGGTGGGGACGCTCATACAGTTGCACTCAGATCTATAATCTTGGGATTATCCTTGCTTTCTTTCTTATCCTCTACCTCCAAGCCCTCAGCAAGTACTATTATCTTCATCTTCAAAATAAATCCAGAGTCCGACTAGTTCTTGGTGCTCTGCTGCCACCCTTCACCCCCACAAGGCATCATTTCTTTTGTTTGAATCATTTATTGCAACAGCCCTTGAACTGGTCTCCCACCTCTGCCTGCGTAGAGTTTGCTCTCAACACGACAGCAGGGGGATCCTTTAAAAAGGTTTCTTTCTTGTATCTCTCCCCACCCGACATAATCTACGTTCATCTGTGTATTGCAATAAAATATCTCCTTGCGTTAGAACATAAGCCCTATGAGAGTCAGGACTTTTTTCTTTGTTCACTGCTGTCTTCCCAGCATCTTGAATTGTCCCTGGCCCGGCGTAGGTTTTTGGTAGTTATTTGTTGAAGAAATAAATGAAGAAACACAACATCTTCTTCACTCCTTACAATAGCCCTTTGAGGACATGAAAACTCATCATGAGTAAGTAACTTGACTGGATGCACTGAGCTATTAAGGGGCAGATTCAGGATTTCAGTTGTCTTTTGAGTCCAGCATTGTAGGTCTTAATGTTCTGCGAGGCTCTTCCTTATTTGTGTTTACTACCCAGGCTGCTCGGGCCCAAAGAGTATATTTCCCCAGGATCAGAAATGAAGGATGTAAACCTCTAATTATGAAGCTTTACTTTATTCACTGGGAGGATGCTTTTCACAAGCCTGTGGTTGGTGTCTCCAGTGGGTGGGGATCCACCTCACTCTTTAGGTACTGGTCTTTCCACACTAGACCTCTCTGGTTTCTAGATGGGCCACTCCCTCTGAGGGCCACACATAGCACAAAGGGTAGATATCATTAATATGCAGGCGTGTGGGCAGCTAGGGTGGAAAGCGTTCCTAATTCCCTATCCATGTCTGTGCAGGGGTCAAGTCGTAGATAAAGCTGCTCAGATCCCAAGTACTTCAGCTCAGTGACCTCTAAGACTCAGGACGTAGGTCTCTAGATTTGCCTCCCTGCAAAAGAGTCTTAGCAGAAGAATTTTTATTTGAGGGCAAAGTAAATGTTTTATAGATTCAGGCTGACGTGTGTGAGAATGATTCTCTATTTGAGGATTTCAGCTTTTAAACAGAGGCACAATTTGTCAATTTTGGTTTTAGTTTTACAAGCACTATCTTTCCTGAAGACTAAATTTGTCTGAGCACGAATGTACTAATGAAACATGACATTTTCCTCTATGAAATGCACCTTCTCCAGGGAAGGGTTTTAAAAGAGTTCATAAAACTTCTCATGGCATTTGGGAAAGCACATCATTATATCTATAGATGTTTGAAAGCAGGACTAAAGCCCTCATGGCGGAAAAGTACTCAGAGTAATTTAAACTATTAACATCAGAAGTCTAAACAGAATACAGAATTAGATGGGAGAAGTCAAGGGATAGATAGATATTCTTTCCCCCTTCCAGTTTCTGATAATGGACCGACTTGCCAGTATAAGAAATTCCCATTATGGCAATATTCACAATTTAATTTTCGGGTTGACACACACTTGACTCAGTTTTATCTGAAGCAGCCCAAAAGAACAATCTGTCTTTTAAACATCTGAGCCTGTAGATTTAGTCAAAATCCAAACCTCATGGTGTTCTTGCATCTTCATGTAATAGAAAATTGGCAGTATTAATACTAATGTTTTTTGCTGTTAGGCTCCAAATTGCTTATTATCCAACTCTTTCGGAGGCTGAGGAGAAGGCTTTTCTAAGAAAAGGAAAAATTTGAGGAGAACAGTTACATTTCAAAGCATTTTTGAAGAGCTGAGAATCTTGAAAGGAGAAACTAATTAATAAAAAAGTCCTGTTAAAAGCAGGATTACTTTCAGAGAGCTAAGAATACATGCAATTTAAAGTGTTTTTAACAAAAGGTATTGTTACAAGGTTTTTCTATCTGTCTGAAAGTGATTGAAGAGTAACCAGAAAAATCCCAGAGGGAATGTTAGTCCACAGGGTTATAAGATAGTGAAAAAAAAAATGTAAACCTCATTTTTTCATACTAATTTCAGCATTAGAATATTTTTTAGAAATCCTTAGGATCAGATATTTCTTGGAAAACAAATATGATGAGCAGATTCTAATACCCTCCCCCACTATTATATCTTGCTGTGGTCTCTAAATGCCTCATATCCTGTGGACAAGTAGAAATTAAACATGCTGATTAATCCATTCATACATTTGAGCCCCCCGCCCCCCCCCCGCCCCCTCCACTGAGGCCTAGTCATGAAATCTGGGGCTGGGAGGAGTTGTATCTGGATGGGGAAGTCACGGTGGGCAGGGCTCAGGAGCATCCCAGCTGGTCCCAGGGCTGATCAGACTCCCTGAGCCTGACTCTGTGGTCCTGCCAGGCCTTGAGGCCAGACAGCAGGGCTCCCTACCATAGAGGCTGTCGGGAGTGAGGGTGGCACTCCTCCTGCCCCTCTGCAGTCACTTGAGATACTCCCTGAGATCTCCTCAGTGAGATAAGGAGTATCTTTTCACCGACTGGCCCCCCTTCAATTTTTCTGTATTTCTCCTTTTTTTTTAAAAAAAAAAAAGATTTCATTTATTTATTCATGAGAGACACAGAGAGACGGAGACATAGGCAGAGGGAGAAGCAGGCTTCCAGTGGGGAGCCTACATAAGACTTCATTCCAGGACCCCTTGAGCATGACCTGAGCCAAAAGCAGACACTCAACCACTGAGCCACCCAGGGGCCTCCTGTATTTCTCCTTTTCATGCATTCTCAGCCCCAGCCAATTAAGAGTGAGGGTTATGGGCTTATTTTGCAAACCACCCTCTGGGGGTCAAATCCTGGGGATATATTTGGCAAAGGGTTCGCTCTTGGCCCAGTAAAGGAGGTACCTGTGACCCTCTTCTTCCTGTCACCGAGCTCTGCACAGTGCTAGGCATTGTGCACAGCAACCGGCTCTAACACTGATACAGCAAATCCCCTCCTGTGATCCTCAGCAACACTCCAGTGGGGCAGTGGCACTGGCCTTCTTTAGAGAGAAACGTGGGACAGAGGTGAGTGACTTTCCTGAGGTTGAGCATGAGCAGGAGCTCAGGGTGTCCCACCCACACAGTGTCACCACCACCTGGGTTGCAGTGAACATGTGGCTTTACAATGGGTGGCTTCTATTTGGTCCTTCACATAGCAATTGTGAGACGCTGGCACAAATAACACTTTGGGGCAGGCATCAGTTTAAAAGCATACTTCCTCCATTCTAAAGTATTTCACATTTCCCTTTTCATTCTGAGCTTTCTCCCATTAGAGGCTTCATGCGAGCTGTTCCTTCTGCCCTAATGCCTTCCCTTTAGAACTCATGCAAAGAACCTACTAATCATTCAGGTCTCTGCTTCAATGTCATTGCTCTGAGAGGCCCCTCCTGGACTGCCCCCCACCCCAGCCCCAATCGAACCCACTGCCCCCCGTTTTTGTTTTTTGTTTTTTTTTTCTCAGAAGAAACCACAGTCTGATGTTTAAGTTTGCTGGCTCATTGGCTGTGTCGCCAGCAGAATACAGGAGGGCTTCTTCACTGCCCTGAGCCCAGCACCTAGACTCATGCCCAAAACATTCCAGGGGCTCAATAAACGTGTATTGAAGAGATTTCTTGACTAAATTAATGAATATGTGATTATAATGAGAAATCCACAAGCTTATGTCAAGAAGAATATTCAATTTTCTACCCTGATGCCTATGAGAAGTTCCCTTCTCTTTACCCATGCAGCTCCTGTGACTGCTCTAATTATATCCAGTCTGAGTTTGCTGAGCACCTACTGTGTGCTGGGCTGGGCATTTTGGTGTGTATCATCTCTATCTCCAGGTAGTTAAGGAGAAAGGCCTATGTTATTTCATATCTACTTCGTTAGCTGGTTTGTTTGTTTTAAAGATATTTGTTTATTTATTTGAGAGAGACAGAGATAGTGACCCAACTAGTGAGACAGAGCACGAGGAGGGGCAGATGCAGGCACACTGCTGAGCAGGGAGCCCGATGCAGGGCTCAATCCCAGGACCCTGGGATCATGATCTGAGCTACAGGCAGGTGCTAAACCAACTGAACCACCCAGGTGTCCCCCTTTCTGGTTTTTATTAACTCACATGCACACAGATGACGCTCCTTGGTCTTTTCTGCTTCCTTCTCCAGGTGATGTGTCAAGATTTCTCTTGTCTTCATGGGGTCTGAACTAATAAATTCCTGCTTTCCTTAGTTATTACAGCATGTGGGGGGCATTTTCCTCAGCTGCTTACTCTGTGTGAGGGGTGCACCCTCATGGTTGCCAGAAGTAGGTGAAATGATAGTACTACAGCCCCCTTTTATCTGGAGGCCAGAATTGCAGTGACCTCCATGGTGGAGAAGACGGCTGGAAGCTTTGAAGTGTGCGAGGGTGACTGTCCCAGGGAGGGGCAAAGTATCCTTGTGCAGATACTGCGTGCGCTCCATGCCCAGGCAGGACCTGAGTAAGGAGGCACCGTGTGTGACAGAGGCAGCAGGCGGGGAGGAGCAGGCCACGGTCACCTTTGACTCACACAGGGGGAGGGAAGGCCCGCACGGCATAGCCCCCGGGGCTTCGGGGCAGGTACCACCTTGCCCTGGCGGGGCCTCTTGTTGCTGTATCCCTGTCTTGCACTGTAATTATCGTGACAGTGATTATAAAAGTTCTCTTATGTTCCCAAGACTGTTACTGAGAAAACAATAAGAATTGCATTGTAGAAAAATGATAGCAAGAGCACACACGAACAGGAAAGTTCTGGCTCTGAGAGGAACTTGGGAGTTTGAATCTTGCCTGCCCTGTTTTCTTATTGCTTTTGTCCCTCCATTCCAGCCCTTATCAAACTTGGCCTTGAATTATGGCCCTTTTACTTATATCTTCCTCTCTCACTAGATTGCGAGTCCCTGGAGGCAGAGAGGATGTTTTATTTATGTCCTGGCCATAGCTTTGTGCACATTAATAGGCCCCAGATAAGCATTTGTTGATTTGCATGGAATTAAATAAAGTTTGGTATCTGGAAAAGTCACTTAAATTGGAGAATTCTGAGTGGGGGTCGATGCATTGAATTTCGAATTCCCAGTTGCTGTTGGATGTTGTGAGATGTCAAGTTAAGGACCTGAGTTGGTTCATCAGGATTTCTTCATGACTTTTGAGTTTGAGGGGCTCCAGTGGCTGGAAGGCCAGGCAGCTATCCTAATTCTAGAGGAGAAAGATCCAGCTGTGAGCAGCTGCCAGGGTGGCTGAGCTGGGAGGAGACACCCCTACCATGGACGGGGGGACCCCGATGGCCCCAGTGATCTGGTGCTGCTCTGCTGCCCGGGTGCCTTGCTAGGGCTCCTGAAGCACAGACAGACGGGCTGGAGGTGCCACACCTGAGCTCATGGTGAGGCCTGTAGGGCCTGCTGTGAGCTGCTTTTCCCAGCTGGCTCTTCCTGCAGATGGAAGGCAGAAGCCAGTTCTCCCCTCAGCTCTACCCCACGGCTCTGGAGGGCTGCGGTAGGAGGAACCTCAACTCCACGTGTCTCCCTAGGTGCTTTGCTTTCTCTTTGAAATCTGGATGGGAGATTTGTTCCTCTGACCTCTGCTGACTAAATTGCATCGATTTGTTGTCTTTCATCTTTTTCTCTCCCTTTTCTATTTCATTTAGCACTGTCGGTCTTGTCCTTTGGACAAAAATCATTTATTCACCCACTCATTCATGAATGAGAGCATGGGCTTTGGGGTTACCCAGATATGAGGTTTAATTGGGTCAGGTTGGGCTAGGCTACACTGTGGTGATAATCCCAAATCTCGGTGGCTGACTCCCAGAAAAGGTTTATTTCATCATCTTGTGGAATGTTCATTGTGTCTGGCTTGGGGCTGTCCTCCAGGTCACAGGACCTTGACTGACAGGCCATTCTCCCCTCAGTGCATTATTGGGTACTAAGCAAGAAGGAGAGAAGGTGGCCAATCATGCATTTCTTTGATGGTCTTTCTCCTGGAAGTGAGACACATTGCTTCCAACTGAGTTTTACTGTCCAAATCAGGTCCCAAGACTGCAGTCCCACTAAGTGCCTGAAAGGAGAACTGGCACATTAGCCCAGAGCTCTGATGGCTAAAAAGCCACTTGCAATATCTGTATGGCCTTAGATAGTCATGAAACTTGTTCTCAACCTTAGTTTTATCTGTGTTTCAGTACTATCCAAGATAGTCCTAGCAGCAATCATCTCTTTGGTTGTGAGGATTTAAAAGATTGATGCATGTGTAACAGTTAGCTAGTACTGTGTACAAACAGTGGTGGCTTAAGCAAGTACTTACTTAGACAGGGTTCATCTGGACAGTTTTTCTGGTCTGAGCTGGGCTCTCTCCATTTCCTGTGACTGACTCTAGGTCATCCCAGTGACTGTTTCTGGAGGTTGTCTGCCTGTCTGTTGTCTTTCATGACGTCTTTCACTCCTTAGCAGGCTAGCTCAGGTTTCTTCTCATGGTACAGTCAGGCAACCATGGAAGAGAGAAAAAGAATAGAAGGAGTCTTGAAGTCAAGGCTTGGAATCAGCACACCATCACGTCTTCTACATCCTGTCAGTTGGCAAAAAAAAAGTTCACAAAGTCAGTCTAGATTGAAAAGGTCTGGAGATAGTCTTCATCTTGATGGTAGAGCTATGAAGCCACACTAAAAAACCACGCTAAAAAGCTTTGTGGATAGAGTTGGGGCCATTTATGTAATCAATCCGCCACAGTCTTCCCTCTGGGCACAATTATTCACATCCCTTTACACGCAAAATATACTCATTCCCTGTGTTATCCAGGTATGTCATAATGCTCAAAATCCAGGATCTGGACTCTACATAAAACTCAGAGGTCACACTTTTGATCTGGAGACCTAATGAACAAAAAAGACAAGTGATCTGTCTCCCATGTACCCAACGTAAGCTGATGAAACAGGGACAGCAAAGCATGATGACACAATAGCCAGGAATCATCCCATTTGAAACAGACTAGCCACTAGTCTGCAAGAGTTCTAAAATCCTGGGTAGAAATGTCGCCCAGGCTCCCCACTCTGGGGCAGGGAGTGTTCCTGGATTAGACCATGGTGCTGCTCTGTGGCAATGCTGCCTGAGTTCATTGTTTCCCACAGCTCTAGGCTCCACCATCTGGGCCCTGGGCACTGTGTTCTGAGGCTTGCTTTCTTTGCAAGAAAGAAACCTTGCATTCCACGGTTACTTGGGAAGAAATGGTCTCTGTTGGTTCCAGAGGAGTTTTCTCAGCATGTCTCCTGGCCATAGAAGGTCAGGGAACCAGAAGCCTTTTTGCATTCAGAAGAACCTTGCTTCTTTTTGGCCCAGGCTGGCAGCACTTTATGGTACAACTCATGTTAACAACATCATGGAGTTTCTATATATTTTATGATAGCTTCCTTCATACTCGGAAGCCACACTCACAATTATTTCACTATATGCCTCTCTCTCTAGAGTTACTGCTACGTTGAGATTAGGTTTCTGTAGGATCTTGCCTTTAAGCTTTCTAAAGCCCATTTGTTCATCTGGACTATTCTACTGGGAAGCGCGCTTATTCTTTCACGGTCGTAACAAGAGATCTTATAGCTGCACACCAATTTGAACAACGGCCTCAAGCTTCATTATTTTTCACAGCTTTGTTGGGAATACTTGACATACAATAAAGTGTACATCTTTAAAAATCTAAGTTTTGACATATGTGTATACCTGTGGCATCATTACCATGGTCAAGATAATGAATGTAGGCATCATACCCCAGAACATTTTGGGGGCCTTTTGTATCACTTCTCTCTCCCCGACCCCTCACCCCTGCCCCATCCTGTGCAAGTACCTCCTGCTCTCAGCCACTGGAGGTTAGTTCGTATTGAGCAAATAGAATGTGGTTGCCTTTTCTAGGCTTTCATATAAATGGAATCATACAGTTTGCATAGCTTTTTGTTTTGTTTAGATTCTTTTGCTTAGTATATTTATTTTGAGATCATCCTCATTGCTGCATTTACCACTACTTTATTCCTTTTTATTGCTGAGTAGTAGTCTGTTGTATAGATATAGCGACATTTGTTCATCCATTCATCTATTGACAAATATTCTGGTTAGATCTGGTTTGGGGCCATTACCTATAAAGCTGCAGTGAACATTTATGTACAGCCTTTTTATTTCTCCTGGTTAAATACCTGGGCGTGGAGTGGCTGGGACACACGATAGGTATATAGTTAAATTTTTAAGAAACTTCTAAACTGTTTTCCAAAGTAGCTGTATAATTTAACATTCCTAACTGTAGCCGAAGAGATCCAGTGGCTGTCCATCCTCTCTGACACTCAGTATGGCAGTCATGTAAATTTTAGGCATTCTGTGGGTATGTAATGTATCTCATGGTGGTTTTGGGTTTGTAGTTCCTTAATGACTAAAAATGTTGAATATTTTTTTCAAACACTTAATTGCCATCCATGTGTCTTCTTCCAGAAAATGTCCGGTCATTTTTTTTGCCCATTTTAAAGTGGAATTGTTGAAGAGTTTGTACTGAGAATTCTTTATTATATTGTGGATATGAGTTCTTTATCAAATATATGATTTGCACATGTTTTCTCCCAGTCTGTGGCTTGTCTTTTGATTCTTTTAACAGTGTTTTAGAAGAACAGAAGCTCTTAGTTTTGATGGTGCCCAATATGTCAATTGATTCTTTTAAGGATCATATTTTTACCATTGTATTTATATGATCTTTACTCAAGATCATGGAAAATTTGTGCCACGTTTTCTACTAGAAGTTTTACAGTTTAAGGTTTAACATTTATGGATCTGTGATCCACTTGGCTTAAAGATTTTTTGTATGGTGCAAAATATGGACCGAAGTTCTATTTTTTTTTTATTGGCTGAATAATTACATGTGGATATCCAATTGTTCCAGCCTATTTGTGGACAGACTACTCCTCACCCAACGTATTGCCTTCATACTTTTGTCAAAAATCAATTCACTGGCAAGAGTACTTCTTGACAAGGACTTCTGGAGATTTATTTCTCCATAAAATCAATGAGAACATGGGTACAAATTGTCAAAATTAACTCTTTCTGAACTCTGGAAAGTGACCCAAAGCTTGCAATGATATGAGGAGTGTTTTCTAAAGAAAAACAGCCAAATCTGAGTAAATATCAATCTTTGCTGCTTTTTAACCTACTTTATCCCCATCCCCTTCTTTTTCTATTTGCATTTTGTCCTTTGGGAGCAGGATTTAAGCTGTAGCTCCAGTGACAAGGGACCTGAGATGGAGAAAGGGTGCCTGGCCAAGGAGTGCATATAGATCCTTATTCCATACCCGGGCATCTCAGGAGCTGTGTGTAGCTCATGGGCAGCAGTTGGGAGGAGGCCTAAGAATGGACTGGTCCCAGGTCTTGTACAACTAGAAATACCAGGTCCAGAAGTATCCCTTTATCTGGAGGTCAACGAGAAGCTTTTGCTGACTCTTAGCTGAGAGCAGAGAAGCTCAGCCTAGCCTCAGAGTCCTTCTGTGTATAGCAGGGAGATCAGCCTGGAGCATGGAATGGGTAGGACTCTAGTCCTGGGAATACCTGTGTTTTCCTGGAGACAGGCTGGTGGAATCAGATCCTCAGAATTATTGCTTCATCTGGGGATTCTTTCTTCTGGACATGCCTCGGTGTCAAAGTGTGAGGGTGGGTATTTGGGATAACATAATAACAAGATCCTTCACATCTTCCAGAGGCTCTGTAGGAACCCGGCTCAAGGGAGGCCCCAGGCCAGTGCTGTCAGGCAGAGCTGCTCAGAGGACAGGACACACTCCAGCTGTTCCTCACGCCAGACCATGGCAGGACTGTCACACCTTTCTGCCATCCGGCCTGTGAAATCACAAAAACATAGTCCTCTTGAGCACTTTGGCTTTCAGTGGAAACAGGGCAGGCTGTGAAGAAGCCCTCTTCTTCACAAGGAGGATGAGACTCTTGTGAGCAGGGAAGCTGCCTGGAGCCTCACTCCCCACACTCAGTCTCTGATTTGGGGCCTTCTTCTGCCCCACCCACTTGCCAGGAAGACCCAGGCCTCAGTGGCTCACCCTCCTCCCCAGGAATGTGTATTTAGAAGAGGAACCAGGGAAGGGTCAATGGTGTCCAGCTCTAGTGAGTGAGCTTAGGCTGTTGAAGAAGCAATTTTGGAAAAGGAATTTTTCTGGTGCTGCTTAACTCCTATCAGTGAGGCATCCAATTATGCCACCTATATGAGGCTCTAATTATTAAAATATCCTGAATTGTGATGCTAATAGCAAATTTGTTAAATGGAAATGAATTTTTAATGTCATAATTTGCCTTTTGCTTTTCATCTGATTCATTTTCTTTCTAGATGTCATTTTATCAGTGAATGAGTCTTAGAAGCAGTTCTTGCCCTTTCTGTTTGTGACATATTTAGTTAGATTTGATTACATCTTAGAATTTGGGGGGACTTGCCTAAGAGCAGCATGCCCAGTGGGCTCCTGCTCATTTGTCTTAGTGTCAGCTGACACCACCCCCAAGAGTCACAGCCTCCTTTCCAGCTGAGGTTGCCACAAGGCAGAGCATATAGTACTCGGTCAGAGCTAGGGATGTCACTGAAGAGGGGCCCAAGTATCCCCAGGCCCAGCCAGTCTTTAGCTACTCATAAGGTCATGTTAGCAAAACCCAAATGTCAGAAGGTCTTGCACGCCACTGGCCACTCAGGTTTTTGGCCTTTCCTGCTTGTTTTGGCAGGTCCCTGGATGTACCTCTTGGGCTTCCAGATTAGCTCATGCCAACAGCTGGCCGAGCCTGAAGGAGACAAAGCTAAGTGGCATCTGTGGCAGAGGAGAGAAGTCACTTCTGTCTCCTTTATACATTTGTCTGCAGGTACTCGAATGCCAGCCATTAATGAAGCAAATCTACATTTTTATTACAACCCTCTCCTGGTCAGGCAAAGGAATTGGAGAAGGTCTGATTTCTATGGTATCTACATGCCTCTATTTGGAATCACTCCTATCCTCTGATTCTTTTTTGTTTTGTTTTTAAAGATTTTGAGAGAGAGCAAGAACACAAGCAGGGGGAGTGGCAAAGGGAGAGGGAGAAGCAGGCTTCCCACTGAGCAGGGGGTATGTAGGGCTCAATCCCAGGAACTGAGATCATGACCCAAGCCAAAGGCAGATGCTCAACTGACTGAGCCACCCAGGCACCCTGTTACCCACTGACTCTTATTGCCTCATGTTCCTACAGGATGAGTGGCCTTCCAGGGAATACCTCTGTCCCTGGTGTGATAGGCTTGTGCTGACCCCCACCCCAGTCCATAAAGGTGCCTGCAGTGGCTGACCCAGGTAAGTGAGCCCAGCTCAGGAGTAAATTCCAGTATGTAGCACACAGCTCATAAATACATTTAGATGTTGAAAATCTTCCTTAATGTTAGGTCAATTGAGTTAAGACAAGTTTGGGTAGTGCTGGCACAAGGAACCTCTTGGCCAGTTATTGGTTCACTCACCACAAATATAAAAGTAAGAAGAGATGTCAGGCATGGACTGTGAAATAAGTCACTAATTAATCTGGGCATCATGATTCACAACTGAATAGAATTTTGTTCATTCAGCATATATTTATTAAGTATCTACTGTGTGACTGGCACCATTTCAAGTGAGTGGACATAGCAGTGAGCAAAACAGATAAAGATCTCTACCCCTCCCTTTGGGTTTATATTCTAGTAGAAAAAAAAGATACGAAACAAGTTCAATGTGAAGTATGTCAGATGATGATGAGTAATATAGGGAAAGACACAGCAGAGAAAGGACAAGGGTTAGGAGCGAGGATGTTAGGCCTATAAGTAGTTAGGATGATGTTGGAGCAGAGACTTTGTGAGTTGAGAGAGCCTTGAAGATGTCTGGGCAAGAGCACTCCAAGCAGAGGGATAGCCAGTGCAAAGGTCCTGGGGTGGAAACAGGCCTGGTGTACCTGAGGAGCAAACTCATTTAGCTAGAGCCTAGTGAGGGAGAATGGTAGGGGATGAGGTTGAAGAGAGTTTTATGGGCCATTTTAAGGACTTTGCTTTGAGGCTGGGTGATATGGGAAGACATAGGGGATTTAGAGCATTTAAGAGGCATGATCCTCTTTGTTTTAATAGGACCATTCAGTCTGTGGTGTTAAAATGAGACTATACGAGGACAAGGTCAGACTTAGGAAGAAGACCATCACAAAAATTTAGGTAAGTATCGCTTCTTCTCCTTTTTGACTAAGATCAAGTTGAAAACTTTAGGCGGGTGATGGTGGTAGCTTGGACTGGGGTAATAATGGTGGAAGGGGTAACAGAGGGTTACATTTCTGGACGTATTATGAAGGTGAGGCCAACAGAGCTTAGCTGATAGGTTAGAAGTGGAATGTAAGAAAAAGAGCAGAATCAAGGGAGTGGCAACAGCTTTGCCTTGAGAAACCAGAAGCACAGAGCTGCCCTTTGTTGGGACAGAGGAGTTGGGGCAGAGTAGGCCTGCAGCCCATCAGGAATTAGGTTGTGGACATGCTCAGTTTGGAGTGCCTAGGAGACAACCAAGTGCAGATGCCAAATAGGCATTCGGCTCTGTGAGCTGAGAACACAGGAGTAGAGATAGGAATTTGAGAATCATCAGCTTCTTTATGGCCAGGGGATTATAACAGATCAGAATTCAGATACCAGGGAAATATTTTTTTTTTTTTTTAACATACAACTGTAGCCATGTTTTCAGCAAGGAAAGGACAGCATGAAAGAAATGCTTTTCAGAGTGGAAACAACTTTCTTAAATTCTGTTCAGTTTCTTTGTTCAGTGGTGTGTTTTGATTCTGAATAAAAGGGAAAAAAGTTTTCACTGTTAAGGAAGGGAGATTAGCATGGAATTGCTTCAAAATCAGATTCAAACTGTGATCCCCACTTGAGGTGTTTCAGAGAGGAGAACAGCCCAGGAGAACAGAGCATTGCACTGGAAGGGTCTTCTGTGCAGTCATGAAAAGGGAAAATGGTGTTTAGAGCTACCAGGGTTCTGGAAATAGGCTATTTTTTTTTCTTTTTAAACAGTGAACGTTGAGAAGAAGCTTTTAACATTTTCAATATCCCTTAACCATGGATATTTATTTCTGTGAACTGATTTACATATAATTAGAATACCTACAGATTTTAAGGGGAAAATACATCCTATTCTGAGCTATAGAAATACAATGTTGGAGGCTTTTCAGGGAATAGAGAACAGTAAAATAGAAGAAAAATATCAGAGTTCAATTTCTTTTATAATTCAGTATTTTCAAGGCTCCCAAATACATTTTTAAAAAGTAGTCATGAGAATGAAGTTCCATATTTTCCATCAATTTTCTAATTAAAACAGGATTTGGGAAGAAAGTGTTTTGCTCACTGATATGATTCTTTACATTTGAAGATGCTGTAACATGAGTTTCATAATAGTGTAATATAATATCTGAGCAGCTTGGCTGGTTCACTTGCAGATGAGATTGTGTTGGATCTTACAAGCTTTTCCTTTAGTGATTATCTTTTTTTTTAATTGGCAAGAAATATGACATATAGAATGGGTTGACAGTTTCTTATAAACCGGGACATATTCTTACCATGGAATCCAGCAATCATACTCCTTGGTAGTTACCCAAAGGAGATGAAAACTTACATCCTCACAAAAACCTGCACAAGATGTTTATAGAAGCTTTATCCATAATTGCCAAAACTTGGAAGCAACCAAGATATCCTTCTGTAGGTGAATGAATATATAAACTGTGGTACATCCAGGCAATAGAATATTATTCAGCACTAAAATGAGATGAGCTATCAGGCTATGAAAAGACATAGAAGAGCCTTAAATGAATCTTACTGAAATCTGAAAAGATTTACATACTGTATGATCCCAGCTATATGACATTCCAGTAAAGGCAAAACCCTGGAAACAATAAAAGGATCAGTGGCTGCTAGGGGTTGGGGGGAGAGCACGGAGACATGAGTAGGGGGAGCGCAAAGGAGTTTTAGGGCAGTAAGAATACTCTGTGTGATACCATAATGATGCATTTGTCCAAACCCATAGGATGTACAGTATCAAGAGTAAGCCCCAATGTTAGCTCTGGAGTGGGGATAATTATGATGTGTCCATATGGGTTCATCAGTTGTAACAAAGATATCACTCTGGTGGGGGATGTTGGTAATGGGGGAAATTATGCATGGGAGGGCAGGGGGTATATGGGAAATCTCTATATCGTCCTTTCAATTTTGCTGTGAACCTACAACTGTTCTGAAAAAGTCTTAATAAAAAAGGGAAGAAGGAAGGAAGGAAGGAAGGAAGGAAGGAAGGAAGGAAGGAAGGAAGGAAGGAAGGAAGGAAGGAAGGAAGGAAGAAGAAAGAGAAGAAGGAAGAATTCTTTATTCCCTCTCCTCTTCCCACTGTGACAAGATGAAAGGGGATAGGGTTGATTTCTGAGTCATGGTGAGATGTGGCCTGACCTACCTCATTGAAACCCTGATGAGAATGAGAAATAAAGTGTTGGGCTCAGCCACTGAGATTTAAGGATTTAGGCATACCGCAGCATAGCAGAGTCTATCCTAACTAATAAAATTCCTTTCTCAAAGCCACTATCACACTCTGTGGAGTCTTAGTGGTTTGGGTCTGAAAGGACGTATGCCTGATTGAGGAGCCTCATCGGGGTCTGTTTTAGGCTGTTGCAACACTGTGTATTGATGACAAGATTCCCTGAGTGGTGGTAACCAGGTGAGTGTTGGGAGTCAGCCTCTTAGCTCTGGCCAGGTGAGTGCATGGGTATGCTGATGTGATTTGGTTTTTGTCATTTGCCTGAAATGGAATTGGTCTCCATCCATAATCAAGGAGGCAAGATCTTCTGTAGAAATAACAACATCTCATATAAAATTGTGTGTATTGGATCATCTTTCATCTACTTTTAAGTGATTCATGACTCTCTAAGCTAATAAAACACCTTGCTGAAATAAAATGGTCTGTCCAAGCAAATAAAAACTCTGACAGAGTTACTGGATGGCACTTCCTAGGGAGCTATAACTATGATAGCTAGTTCATTGAGAACTAAGCAGAAAACCCAAACACTGACAAAGCAGCAAAAGATAAATGGATCACCATTGGGGGAAGTCTATGCCAGGAAGCACTCTGAGGTCATAAAGTATATGGACTCACAGTGCAAGAAGACTTCAAGCAGGCACCAAGGTTGGCTTCTTGCCTTGGGCATGCCACAGCCATCATTCACTTGGCTTTGCATGTTCCCAGAGCTTCTCTTTGGCACCCACCTCGTGCCAGGCTCCTCGGGGGCTAAGGGAGCAGTGGCAGTGGAGGCTGAGTCTCTTAATAAGAGGCCTGAAGATCTGCTAGGGAGGTGAGATTTATTTGGGGACATGATGAACTGCAGAAAGGTTAATAGGTTCAGGGAAGCAGATGCATGCAAATTGAGTTAAATTAAAAGGATGGGCTGGGGCACCTGGGTGGTTCAGTCAGTTGAGCGTCTGACTCTTGATTTCGGCTCAGGTCATAGTCTCAGGATCATTGGGAGTGAGTGCCACAATGGACTCCGCCCTCAATGGGGAGTCTGCTTGAGATTCTCCCTCTCCCTCTGCTCTTTTTTTGTTCTTTCTTTCTCAAATAAATAAATCTTAAAAAAAAAAAGGAGGGGGCTCTACTCCAATGAAAATACCAGAGTCCCCTACCACCACTGTTCTCCTCGTCTGTATCATTTTCTCAGAGCAGGATAGGAGTCCTTGATTGGAACCCCTTACAGCATTCTGGAGAGATGGTCATTTGATCTATATTCAGGCATCTCCAGTGTCTGAGAACTTATTACCTGTCAAAAGCAGGTGTTTTGGACAATTCTTTATATTGCATTCATCTGGCTTCTACCTACGAATATAATGCCTGCCCTCAGGATTAATTTAGTGCAAGTTGCACCTGTTTCACAACAACCCTGCTCCCGGTGAACAGGCCTGCCTTCCCACACAGACATATGGATCTACACACCTTCACTCCAGGCTGAGCTCCCAGCATTATTCAGAAACAACCTGGCTTCTAGATGCCTCCCCTCCTTGATGGCCTCCTTGGCTTGTGTCACTTGTTACAGTTGTCACAGGGCATAGTGAGAGCCCCACTGCTTACATCTGCCCTGGCTGCTGTGCTCACTCAGCACAGCTCTTGCCCACAGCAGGTGGTGGAGCACTTCTGGCTTTAACGGTCTCATTGCTCAAACTTCTCTCTCCTGGAGTGAAGTTACTCGAAAACTCCTCTTTCTGACCTAACTCATCCAGTGTTCAAACATGGCAGGAAGGGGGGCTGTGCCATTAACACTATGTGGGTGACAGTTAAACTCACTTTCCTCCTGCTGTCAGTAATATAGACAAGACCTGTGTTAACACTTCTGTCCTTATGTAAGGAAGCTTGGCCTCATGTAAGGGTATTGGTGAAGGATATTGATACCTTAAAAATTTTTAAAAAAATACTTTAAGGCCCACAAGTGCCTGCAAAACTAGTGCATAGAGTAGGCATGCATCCTCCATGAAGCTGCCTCCGGTGATAATTATGCTACCATAGTGCAATGTCAAAACTGGAAAAATGGTGTTGACACAATATAGCTCAATTACAGACCTTCCTGGGACTTTACCAGCATTCCTGTGTGTGCACCCACGTATGCATGCATGTGTAGTTCTGTGATGTTTTATCACACTTATAGATTGAGAAACTTACCGTAACCAGGCACAAAACTTTCTGCCACCACAAAGAAACTCTCTCACCTTACTCCCAGTAATCACAAACTTCCCCCAGCTCTGACCCCTGGCAACCTCAGATCTGTTCTCTAGCACTATAGTTTTGTCACTTTGAGAATGCGGTATCAGTGAAATCATATGGTATGTAAGCCTTTGTGATTGGCTTTTCCCCTCCATTCAGCATAATGCCCAAGGGTGTCTTTTGCTTACAGATACTCATGATCATAAAGAATTGTCTCATTTCATATTTGTATTCTGAACAATGCAACAAGGCCTTCTCAATGCCTATAGTTAAGTAAATAAGCCATTGAGTTAAGGGTAGGAGAGTGACTCATGCCCCCATGGCTAGTACCCTGGGGCATGAGCTGGGTGACCCCGTGAAGCTCTCCTGGCCTGGCTTGTGAGATCCTGGGGGCTCTGGGACCATGAATGGCATAACCCGAACTTTCACCTCTCCTCTGTCTCTGTGCTTTAAAACACTGACATTGTTCATAGCCTGAAGATTTCAGTATTTTGAGAAGGCAGGCATAGAAATCAGGAGTAATTAAACCTGTCACCCTATAGGTTTTTTTCAGGGAAGCATTTTAGCAGGGACAACGGGCTGTCATATTTCCTACTCCCTTCGTGGTACATGCCTTCAAAGGGCGTCTGTATTCTGTAATTGTCTGATCTGGAGAAAAGTTACACAAATTCAGATTCTAACCTGACTTTGTTCAACTCAGAAGTGATTAGCCACAGAGTGAAAATACCCACAGTGATTTGACAAATAATAATATCACTGCTGAGCGTTTCCACTATAAATGAAAAAGTATGTAAAAATTGAGGATTAGATGGAAAAGAGAAATGCTCATGTTTTAGGAATGTAAATGATTATCTAGTGAGCTTACCTATTTACAGCTTTGCACTCTGCAAGGAATTTGGGTTTTTTCCCTCACCTTCTGAGAAATCTGGGAAGTTTAATAGAATGCGAGTTTTCTAAAGCAATCCTCAAAAAGTACGTATTCCTTGGCTCTAGATCAACTAATGTGTTTCATAGGTGAAGCACCATAAGACTCAAGACATTTTACAGATAAAAATCAAGTATATGTATATGGTTGGATTCTATTGACATAATTGTTTTTTAAATTCAACAAATATTTATTGAATGCCTACTTTATGAAATGCCTCTCTGCTAGGCATCCAATAAATATCTGTTGAAGGAAGGAAGGAAGGAAGGAAGGAAGGAAGGAAGGAAGGAAGGAAGGAAGGAAATACAAGGACAAGTTAATAAGAAGGTGACCAGATACCTTGGCTTTGTGTGTGTGTGTGTGTGTGTGTGTGTGTGTGTGTGTTTTATTGGAGTTTGATTTGCCAACATATAGCATAACACCAGTGCTCATCCCATCAAGTGCCCCCCTCAGTGCCCATCACCCAGTCACTCCCACCCCCCACCCACCTTCCCTTCCACCACCCCTTGTTCATTTCTCAGAGTTAGGATTCTCTCATGTTCTGACACCCTCTCTGATATTTCCCACTCATTTCAATCCTTTCCCCTATAATTCCTTTCACTATTTTTTATATTCCCCAAATGAATGAGACCATATAATGTTTGTCCTTCTCCGACTGACTTACTTCACTCAGCATAATACCCTCCAGTTCCATCCACGTTGAAGCAAATGGTGGGTACTTGTCATTTCTAATGGCTGAGTAATATTCCATTGTATACATAGACCACATCTTCTTTATCCACTCATCTTTCGATGGACACTGAGGCTCCTTCCACAGTTTGGCTCTTGTGGACATTGCTGCTATAAACATTGGGGTGCAGGTGTCCTGCCGTTTCACTGCATCTGTATCTTTGGGGTAAATCCCCAGTAGTGCAATTGCTGGGTCATAGATACTTGGCTTTTTAAATGAAGCAAATGATACAAACTTCAGGATAACACAGGAGTCCATGAAGAATCTGTTATGATTCACTTACTTAACTGCAAAGTTGTCTTTATGGACCAGAGCTTTGTATTTTGTTTAACTCCATTCTAAGACAGGGCACCTGGGTGGGTCAGTGGTTAAGCGTCTGCCTTCAGCTCAGGTCATGATCCTGGGACCCTGGGATCAAGTCCCGCATTGAGCTCCCTGCAGGAAGCCTGCTTCTCTCTCTGCCTATGTCTCTGCCTCTCTCTGTGTCTCATGAATAAATAAGTAAAATATTTAAAATAAATAAATACATCCTAAGAAATGACTGGTAATAGCATAAATGAGGTATACATCTGTTGGAAACCACTTCCCATGTTTTCTCACCAGAAAAAACAAGGATGCTCTCATTCATGAGTACTCTCAAGTTGGTCTGTAAAAAGTAAGACTAACACCAATGCCAGCACTAGTACCATATCAGTTATACTCACACTAATGTGAGGCAACTACTTTTTTGAGCCTGTGTTGAGTACCTGTGCTAAGCGTGTAACAACCAAGGTGTTGTTCGAGTGCGAAGTCTGGGCTTATGCCCAGAGAAAATGGGCTGTTTATAGGTGCCTGGCTCTATGCCAAGTGCAAGCCCTGTGGCCTTGACCACATCTTGACATGCAGGACACAGACCAGTGGCCAGCAGCATGGCAGTAGTTATGGCCAGCCTCTGCTCTTGGCACCCACTGGCAAAGAAGCTATATTCTTCCAACCTCAGCTTAGATATCACTTCAGATGGGAGGATTTCCCTTATTAGGTATTCCTGAGGTGCCTCGTACTTCCCCCACTCTCATTATTGCTCTTTATTTTTTAATTAATTAATTAATGGATTAATTTTTATTTAAGTTCAATTTAGTTAACATATAGTGTATTATTAGTTTCAGTGGCAGAATTTAATGATTCATCAGTTGCATATAATACCCAGTGCTCATTTCATCAAGTGCCCTCCTTAATGCCCATCACCCAATCATCCTATCCCCTGACCCAGTTCCCCTCCAGCAACCCTTGGTTTGTTTCCTAGTGTGAAGAGTCTCTTATGGTTTGCCGTGTCATTGCTTTTTAAACTATTTATCTTGACCTTGAACTCTAGGAGTGCAAGGAGATGGTCTGTTTGTTCATAGCTTTGTCCTCAAGACTGAAAGAGGGCCTTGAACACGGTGACTGCTTACTAAATAATCATGAAATAATCTGTAATGCTTTCGCAACCAAGGGAAAAAGAAATGCTCTGGAGACTTTTCATTTGCAAGGAGCAAATGAAACCTAGAGTTTTTCTTGCTCTCTGAATTTGAGCTTACTGGGTAGGTAGGACTCTCAGCTTTATTCCCTCAGACCCTCACTCTTTTTGTGGATTTTTTTTCTGTTTCTCTCTCTCTCTCTTTCTTTCTATTCCTTGCTGACCTCTTACTCTCTCATTTATTTCCTTCCTGTATCCTTCCTTTTCTCTGTGTCTTTGGTTTGGTTTTGTCTATCTATTTCTCTGAAATTCTTTCTCTGGAGGGCAAAAATACATATTGATAGCTTAAGAAATTGACAGGGGTAAAAGCTACTATTCTTAATCACTTAGGAACAACTATTAAGACAATAAAAACAGAATGTATAACTTCCAAGGCAGCCGAAGAAACTTATATCCACCCAGCAGAATATACCAAAGTTAGGGGGGAGAAAGCAGGTATGAAAATTTGGAAGCATAAAAAAGGCATAAATAAATATTAATGTAAGAGGAATTATAATAAATATAAAGAATTAAAACTTATTAACCAAAGTATAGACACTCTAATTGAATTAAAAAGATAAAATCAAGCAGTGTATTATTGCCTGTAAAATACATACTAAAAACAAAAATATACAGAAAGATTAGATAGAAAAAGATTTACCAAAAATAAGCCCTGATAAAGATGAAAAAGAAATAATAATTGAAGATATCAAAGGTTAGAAGTGGAAAATAAAGATGTTATATATTGGTAAAACAAATAATATATCAAGAAATATAGTGAACATGAACATGTAAGTCCCATACAATATAAAGTCAAAATACAGAAAGCAACAGCTGACAGATGTAGGATGAGAAATAATAAGTCAAAAAGCATAGTTGAAGATTTTAATACATCCTCTCCAACACTAGCAGTTGAAGTATGTAAAAATAGGCAAAGATAGAAGATTATAGTAATGCAGTCTGTCCCAATCTATCTCCAAAACACAAAATATTTTCATACACACATGGAACACAGTTTATGTGCTAGGTTACAAAAGAAGCTTTAGTAAATGTAAAGGAATCAACATGATATACACAACATAATGTTGCTGACCATGATGCCATTAATTTGAAAAATCCTATGTGTCTATACATTTGAAAAATACTACCAAATATCATTGGGCTATGCAAGTAATCAAAGAGAAGCTTTTAAATACTTAGAGAGGTGAATGACAATGAAAACACCACAAGTCAAATTTTGTGAATCATATTCAAATTTACTCAGAAATGTATCTGTACCTTTAAATATTGCAGAAGTTCAGTAAGAATGAAAACAAGAGAGTTAAGCTTTTGACTCAGAACATTCCAGAGAAAAACAAGGTAAACCCAAATAAACAAGAAGGAAGGACATACATAAGAATATAGGCAGAAATAAATAAATCTAGAGAATAAAAATAAATAGGAAATGAACAAAACTGAAATTGTTCTTTAGAAAGACTAATGAAATAGATAAGCCTCTGGCAAGAAGAGGGAGAGGAAGAAGAAAATATGAAAACCAAAATATAAGTGAAAGAATGTATGTATAGCTATGTGCCAGTAAATTGAATGTTCTGATGAACTACATAACATTGCAGAAAAATGCAAAAATGCTAAAAGTGGCCCAAGATCTTAGAAGTGTAACTCTTAAAGAAACTGAATAGAAAAAAATAAAAGAAACTGAATAGAGTTTGTCATCATCCTTTCAAAAAAAGTCCCAGCTCCAGATAGTTGTACAGCTGTGTTCAATATTTCAAGGAAGAGATAATCCCAATCTTATAAAGTTGCTACCAAAAAAAAAAAAAAAACAGGAATAGAGGGAAAACTGTTCACATAATTTCATCAAATCACTGTGATCTTGATTCCAAAACAGAAGGAAAGCAATTCAGGAAAAGAAAATTATAGGCCAATTTCACTA
This sequence comes from Canis lupus baileyi, assembly GCF_048164855.1. Lineage (NCBI taxonomy): Eukaryota > Metazoa > Chordata > Mammalia > Carnivora > Canidae > Canis > Canis lupus. Next base: position 23,105,553 of record NC_132847.1, on the reverse strand, counting down.
TAAACATCCGTGTGAAAATCCTAAATATATTAGCTAATTAGAGTAATGGTTTATTTTTGAAAACACATGCAGTTTAAATTGAGTTTATCCAAGGAATTCAAGAAAGTTTAAGCTTTAGAAAATCTATCAATGTGATTTAATATATTAATGGAATAAAGGAGAAAAATCTCATAATGACTTCAGTAGATGCACGTGAAGCATTTGATAATGTTCAACATTTCTTCATTTAAAAAATACTCTGAGAAAATCTGAATAAAAGGACAATTTCCCATCTTAAAGGCTATTTACTAACAACTTATTTTTTTAAGTGCTATTTCTTACAGCATAGTTTATGAAGGAGTTTGAGGCAGCCCAAGTGTGTCTCTTTAGGAGAATAGAAAAGATAATGCAGTCTATGCATTTGTGTGTGTGTGTGTGTGTGTGTGTGTGTGTGTTTTATGAAACTTACTTCGTAGTAATTGGTTAAAAAAACCCACTAGATTTATATATGGTAATGCAAATAGATCTTAATGTAGCATTGAATTATCAAAGCAAATGTACAGAAAACAGTGTGACCTATTTTTGTTGGACACACACATGTCTCATGGCATTAATAAGTATGATAGAGACAGTTCCTATGCACAGGGAAGTATAGCTATGGAAATAGGAGACAGGGGAGAAAAATAAAAACAAAGATGAGTCCTGCATGGATCACTAAAGGTTGTATGTAATTAAATTGAATACTATGACTCATTCAACTTTGTGCACTGAGGACCAAAAGAAAAAATAAAAAATCTCCTGTCTATCCCATTGAAGCTGCTGACCTGGGTCCACCCCAGTATCAATGGGAGCTGACTTCTGTCCAGGCCACTCAGGCTCAGAGTTACCATCTTGCTACATTCCAGCTCCCTACCATGCTCCTGCATCCACTGTCCCCTCCTCCAGGCTGGGCCAACCCTCCACACCCATACACACCTGACACTGCCCAAGGCATTCTGGACAGGCTCTCCTGAAGGCTTGGAGCACTGGACAGGCAAGGGAAGGTGGTGTGGTCATAGCCCAGCAAACTCAACCAAGTTCTCCATCGAGCTCTAGACTCATAGATCCAGCAGGCCAGTAATAGGTATCTCAACTATTAAATGTCCAATGACTGACTTTTGGATTTCCCACCCACTGCTCTGAACTTGTGTCTCCCCTAATCTTTCCATGTCAGTAAATGACTCTTCTCTTTCACTCGTACCCCATGACTATTCCATTGTGAGTCCTTATCAACTGTACTTTCAAACACTAGCCTGAATCCAAATCCACTTAAAATGCCACCCTGTGAGTATAATGCTAAGTGAAATAAGAGAAGGAAAATAGCATATGATTTCACACATATGTGGAATTTAAGAAACAAAACCAATGAGCAAAGGGGGGAGAAAAAGAGAGAGAGAGAGAGAGAGAGAGAGAGAGAGAGAGAGAAACTAAGAAACAGACTCTCAACTCCAGAGAACAAACTGAAAATTACTGGAAGGGGGGGGTGGTAGGATGGGTGAAATAGGTGGTGGGGATCAAGGAGTGCCTTGTCATGATGAGCCCCAGGTGATGTATGGAATGGGTGAATCACTATATTGTACACCTGAAGCTAATATAACACTGTGTTAACTATATTGGAATTAAAATTAAGAAAACAGAATGGAACACACACATGAAAATAAAATGCCGGGGATCCCTGGGTGGCTCAGTGGTTTAGCGCCTGCCTTTGGCCCAGGGCACGATCCTGGAGTCCCGGGATTGAATCCCACATCAGGCTCCCAGCATGGAGCCTGCTTCTCCCTCCTCCTGTGTCTCTGCCTCTCTCTCTCTCTCTCTCTATGTATATCATAAATTAATTAATTAATTAATTAATCTTTAAAATAAAATAAGATAAAATGCCACCCTAGTCTAAGCCAACTTATCTGTCACCTAAAGTACTCTTATGGCCTCCTAATTGGCCTTCCTTCTTCTGTTCTTGTCCCCTTGAGTCTATTTTCCACCCAGTGACCATAATGATGTTTTAAAGACAATAAAGTCATACTCCTGAGATAAAACCTCCATGGCATCCCCATCATATTTAGATTAAAATGCAACCTCCTTATCATGATCCACATGTCCCTACCTGGTCTAGCCTTAGCACCCCATCCGGCTGCTCTTCTCACCACAGTGCCTGGATGAATCCCAGCCATGTCTCCTTTGTTGCTTGAGCCCACAGGCTGCTCTCACCTGGTAGCCTTCTCATAGGTGTCCCCTCCACCTTGAATGCTCTAACAGCTACCATAGGTGCTTTGACTACATCCCCCTTGGGACTCCACATTTCTGGGTGTGCAGTCTGACTTCAGCCTGCCAGCAGCTACATCTCCTTGCCCAGGTGGTTTCTCTTAGGACAATGTCCTCTGCTTGTGCAAATACAACTCAGAAGTGGCAGAGAATTAATGCCCTTGAAAGTAGCCCTCCACCAATGAGAGGAGAGTTGGTGTATAAATCCCCAGCTCCATTAGCCCTTTGAGGGCTGAAGGATGAGAAAGAGTTTAGAGGCATTATTTTTATCCTGGATCCCAAAGGGCCCAGTAAGATGAGGTTCCATCTACACCAAGGGCTCACTGGCTTGATGATACACCCATCCAAGGCTGCCTTCTTTTCTCAGTTTCATTTTCCCACACTCCTACCAGGGATTCCCAGAATCATCTCTTAAACTGCCTGTCTATGAATCTTTGTCTCAGTTCTGCTTCCAGGAGAACCCAAACCAACACAGCACCAACTCCAACGGGTCTCCTGGAGCAGTGGCATAGCACAGCGGTTAGGAGGGTGGATCCTGGGGTCAAATTGCCAGTGCTTGAAGTCTGGACCCACTGCTCAATCATTTTGTGAACTTAGGCTCTTGTGCTCTATTTTCACATCTGTAGAATGAGAAGTAATTGGAGGAATGAGGCCTAGAGCTATTTCAGTTGGAGTGTTGAGAGGTTATAAGATAACGTTAATTAAGTGCTTACTACACGCCGAGCTGTGTTCTAAGTGTAACATATTGATTCATGCTTTTAATCCTCCTAGCAACATATCACGATCTGGTACTATATTCCATTCCCTTTGTTCATTCTTTGCTTACTGCTCTCTCAAAAGGGCCCTTGGTCCACAAGCATAAGGACTCATTGTGTAGTTGACCACTGTATGCCTAGCTTCTAGAAGAAAGTGGCCTGGCTCACAGTAGTAGTACTCAAGGCACATTTGTTCAGTAAATGACTCTTAATCAACACCATTCTTAAAAGGCCCTCGAAGAGTCCCCCACTGTGTACCTCTTGCCAGACAACAAGATGGCATGGTTTAAAAATAGCTGTTGAAAGTATCATGTGTTGGGAGAGGGGCAGGCATCTCAGGCTTAGATCTGGGCAGCGGCTCCTTTGAGTGTTGTACTTGACTCTGGTTGTATGTGTGGATGGACCTGGGGAGCTAGAGGCTGGGCACAGGAGGCCTGTTGGAGGCTCTGGCTTAGTCTCAGGCAGATGAGAAGTGAAGAGACAAGCAGTGCTGAAATCCTGAACACAGGTAGCTGTTGTGGGGAGGAAGGGGCAGGCCTGATGTGTGAGGGAGGAAGGAGGGAGTTTCTGAGGTCTGGAGCCTGCTTCCAGACTGGATGTAGATCCATAGGAAACACAGGAGGAAGTGGATGTGGGGAAGCAATGGTGAATCTAGTTTGAATCATGTTGGGTTTGTAAAGTCTCTGGATCACCTGGTGGGGACAGATGTTGGTGGCCAGTTAGAAAGACTGCTCTGCAGCTTAGGACTGAGGTGAGGTGTGGAGGCACAAGTTCGTGGATATGTTACCACATGGAAGAGGCTGATGCAGGGCAAGGGGATATGATCACCATGTGTAAAGAGAGCAGCCTTCTGGGCTTCCCCCTCTGGAGAGAATACCAGACAGCCCTTGGAAGATCTAGATGAGGCCAGGGCAGCCCTGAGACCTGTCTTCCCATTGGAAAGGGTCTGAACCCCTGTTCCTCTGTGGATTCCTTTGCACTTGCACCAGGAACTCTGCCTCAAGGGCATATGATATTTCCCCCCTTTTTTCTCTCCTTTGCCTGGAATCCCCAGGGCTTTGTGCTCAGCGCAGGGAGGACTGAGGGCCACGTTAGGCCAGCACCCTCAGCAGAGGTCTAAAAGAAAAGATAGCAAGAAGACTTCGCCCAGAGGCACCAACGAAACGATCCTCGGCAAACCCCTGGGAATGCAAGCTCTGACCATTTGTAATCCAGAGCAGTCGGGGATCGGTAAAATCACTGACTGGATAGGATGCTGGGGTATGAGGACATTCCCAGGGTTCGAGGGGGTGGTTAAAGACATGGGTGCCGAAGTCCGGTCACCTTGGCTTTGAATCTCGATTTTGTAGCCTGGTGTCTTCCAGCAGTTTGTATAATTTCTTTGAGCTTCAGAATTCTAGTATGTAAAACGAGCAAATGAATTATGCTCCAGAGGGCTGTGGCAAGGATTACATAAGTGATGTAAAGGACTCCCTATATGACATGCCTTGGTCAATGTGGCTGTGACGACTATTATGAAGCATGTTTTTCCCCCCAGGAAAGCGAGCCTGGAGCTAGGGGACAAGGTGGGTAAGGCCCAGGGTGGAGTGGCGCAGTGGGAGCTCTTAGGAAGTGACTATTTGCCTGGAAATGAGTAAACTGAGCCCCCCTGGAATCTTCTTCCTGCCTAGAGCAAGACTTCTTGGCAAGTACAGAAGCTGACGAGGAGAGGTCAAATAAGCATGTGAGTGAAGGAACGAAGGAAGTCAACAAAGAATAATGAGCCTTTGGTGCTGACCTTTCCCTAATTTCACACTGCAGCATGTAGGGGGCGCATTTGGAAGGCAGTCTAGGGAGGTCTCTTGTTGGCTGCATGTGTGCATGTGTGTGAGTGTGTGTGTGTGTGTGTGCGCGCGCGCGCGCGCGCGCGAGAGAGAGAAAGAGAGAGAGAGAGAGAGAGAGAGAGAGAGAGAGAGAGAGAGAGAGAGGGTGTGTTGAGTCACATGGGAATAAATCCCCAATGTTTCATCTTCTTGGTCTCTGATGGGCCAGTTAAGCAGAAGTTATCAAAGGCATCATTTAACTTGTACTTCTTCTTCTTCTTTTTTTTTTTTTTGGTTTCCATCCATCTCAGCATGGACAGTGGGGGATTGCAAAGTGTCTCATGAATTAATAAAGAGACATCTCCGCATATTCAGCCCTTACTGCTCTATCGGCTTCATTTTAGGATTTGACCACAATAAACAGGGAAGAACTCATTTCCTGTCCAAGAAGCAGAGCAGCTAATCCTCAGCAGGAGAGAATAGATTCTAGGCAGGGGCCCGGGTTGGAGCGGGGAGGGGCCCTTTCCTGAGAAAGAGATCTCCAGAACTCATGTTCAAACTCGGGTGCCACCTTGGAATTCAAAGAATTTGGGGTTCTTTGGAGGGCTCTGATTTGGCCGGGATGCCTTGTGGGATGAGCTTCCCCTGAGGTTTGTCTGCTGAGGAGACAGAGCCACAGGGACAAAACACTGTGTGGTCGCTGTAAGGTGCAAGTCGGGGGTGAGGACATGCTTGAGCTAGAGGGGATTTCAGACTTCCTGCCACTCCCCCTCGTGTTAGTTTCCCACCCACAGAAGGAGGAGGCTGAGCTACATCATTGCTAAGGGCCTTTTGCACTAACAACCCACACCTTGACTCCATACTCGGGTGCTCTGGGGTATGAACATGCACGTGTGGGTGTGTGCCTTGTTTTGTCTAATGCCTAAGGCAGCTACTTGACACTCACAGGGAGTGAGCACGTATATGTAGGGTAATTTCTGGGTATATGAACCCACACCTGGCATGGACTGTGGATAATTTTATAATCAAAATGAAACACCTAAAAGATGGAATGTGGGCAAGGTGCCCGTTGTTGCCATGATAACTTCTTTTTTTTTTTAATTTTTATTTACTTATGATAGTCACACACAGAGAGAGAGAGGCAGAGACACAGGCCGAGGGAGAAGCAGGCTCCATGCACCGGGAGCCCGACGTGGGATTCGATCCCGGGTCTCCAGGATCGCGCCCTGGGCCAAAGGCAGGCGCCAAACCGCTGCGCCACCCAGGGATCCCGCCATGATAACTTCTAATCAGTCATGTCTTTGTCACATTTATGTTTAATTAATACATCTATTGAAATGTTGTTTGGATATCAATGTTAATCAGGAGTGGGAATTTTTGTTTCTAATTTTTATTCTATTTTATTTTTAAAATTTTTTATTTTTTTAAAAAAAATTGTATTTATTCATTCATGAGAGACACACAGAGAGGCAGAGACACAGGCAGGGGGAGAAGCAGGCTCCATGCAGGGAGCCTGATGTGGGACTCGATCTCGGGACTCCAGGGTCACGCTCTGAGCCAAAGACAGATGCTCAACCACTGAGCCACCCAGGTGCCCTTGTTTCTAATTTTTAAAAGTAAGTGCTGAGTCCTTTTCTCTGGCCTGCAGTGTTAGTGTCCAGCAGACCCTTTGAGGCCAGAAGAAACAAGGATAATGAGCATCCTGTGACTCAGGAGGTGGCTATCTTTAGCTTCTTCCAGGCTTGAAATTATGCTGGGTACACCATAGGTGGTTAATCAATGCCTCCTTTATTGAGTTGATATGTGGCCCATCTTTCTTGAGGGGGAGGGTATTAGCCCAGAAAGGAATAGTTCACCTTAGTAAAGGTTGATCCTGACAACTTTTTGCCCAGAAATTGGGACCACCAATTTATTAAACCACATAGTGACTCCCTAGGGCTACTGAACGGAATGGGAATGTTTGCCCTGGCAATACTTGGCCCAGACTTTTCCAATTCTTATTTCTGCTCTTTAACTTCTATTTATCATCTCCTTTATTCTCTTGCTTTTAGCTGCCACTCATTGGCATGTACCTGGTTCTAGAATTACCCCTCATCCCTTCATAGTTACTGCAGCTGATTTCTTGTGAGTTGGAAAATTAGATCATTAAGGGTGTTAGAATTGGGCATGGCCTTAAAATAGGAGATTATATAAATACTGCAGAGGGCAGAATGAGGCTCAGGGAAATGGATTTTTGGATTTCTGATGAGAAATATGCATAAAACTTTGGCCACTGGCACAAGGCTATGCATGTATGTTTGCCTTCTTCTCAATTCTTAGCTGTGTGCTGTAACCTACAGAGGAATAAAGAAATGACCATGGATTCAGGAGGTGATTCTTCAGATGCCTCCCCCCTGGAAAGATTGCCACCTAGGATTTCAGTACAAGACTTCAGTTGTCTTGCAGGCATTGTGTGTGTTCTGTCACCACAGGTTTCTTTCCTTCTGCTCCCTGGAATGTAGGTGAGTAGTTGACAAAGGTTTAGACTTGTGGTCATTCATTTTTTTTAAAGATTTATGTATTTATTTTTAAAGATTTTATTTATTCATTCATGAGAGACACACAGAGAGAGGCAGAGACATAGGCAGAGGGAGAAGCAGGTTCCCTGTGGGGAGCCTGATGCAGGACTTGATCCAATGACCCTGGGATCACAACCTGAGCCAAAGGCAGACACTCAACCACTGAGCCACCCAGGCATCTCTATTTATTTTATTTTATTTTATTTTATTTTATTTTATTTTATTTTATTTTATTTTATTTTATTTTATTTTTTATTTTATTTTATTTTATTTTATTTTATTTATTTTATTTTATTTTATTTTATTTTAGAGAGAGAGAGAGAGAGAGAGAACATGTTGTGAGAAGAAACAGAGGGAGAGGGAGAGAGAAAATCCCAAGCAGGCTCATACTCAGCACAGAACCTGATGCAGGGCTTGATCCCATGACCCGGAGATCATGACCTGAGCTGAAACCAAGAGTCAAAAGCTTAAGTGAACCACCCAGGTGCCCCTAGACCTGTGGACATTCTATTCTTTTCTAGGGTCACTTTCATATAATACTTCTGAGGGGTACGGGGCAAGTGAGGGGTGTTGGGAGTGGTAGTCAACCTACAGAGCTCAATATACCGAAGTGACATTGACCTAAAGCAAGTCATTGTGGTAGAGTTTTTGGTAGTAATTAGTGGGTTGTTCAGGTATTTGAAACATCTCTCTCAAACATTGCCTCCCCCATAGCTTCTCATGGTGACTCCAACAGAGTTAGGCCCATGGTAAACAGATGGTAGAGCCAACTGGGTGGGGAGTAGATGTTATCAAATTAGATCCCACTCAGTGGAAGCCTCCAATTATAGGAGACTCTTGATGCCACATGAGATATAGAACAAATGTCTCCTTTAGAAGATGCCACTCCCTGCCTCTGTGGGTCTTCCTTGTGCACTGTTGTGTCATGGTGTATAGTGTTGGGGCGATTAGATCTAGGTGCCCATTGGTTCTAGTACCACCTTTGCAGGAGCCAGAATATTTTTACTTGGGTCCCTCAAACAACTGAAATTGGGATAGCTTTCCATATCTCGAAAGATTTTACTGACATGGCAAAGGGCATGAGAGGACATTTCTGGGTTCTCTGTCCCACTGTCTTCCTCGCCATGCCCATCTTCTCATCTCAGTAGATGGTACCACATCCACTTGGTTGCTCAAGCATACTATCTAAGCATCATTCTTAACTCATGTCTTTCTCTCATACCCCATATCCATCAATTCTGATCACTTCTATCTCCAAAATGTATCTTCAATCCATCTTCTTCTCTCCATCTCTGAGGGGTCACCACAGTCCATCTTCATTGCTTGCCTAGAAGACTGCAGTCATCTTTTAATTGTCTCCTGAAATCCCTGCTCCAACTATTTCTCACCAATTACAGGAGGGATTAACATAAACCCTTAAAGTATCTCACAGCATTCCAGCCTCAACCGTCAGATGCTTTTTTGCCACAGGATGAAAAGCCCAAGACCTTACCATGGCCCGTAAGTCTGTGTGTCCTGGCCCTCCTTACCTCTGTGACCTCATTCCAATGACACTTCTGGACCTATTGTTTATCTCCTCTGCCTGGCTGTTCTTCCTTGAGAGCTTCTTTTGGCTGACTTTTTCTCATCCTTCAAGTCTAAGCTGAAAGGTCACCACTCAAAGATGCTTACCCTGACCTCCAATCCAAATAAAGTACTCTACATTTTTCTCTAAGTAGATCACTGAACTCCCCACAGCTTGTAACGATTTATCTTTGTTCACTTTTTCATGATCTGTTTTTTCCTAGGCCATACACCCTAGGAGGGTAGGGACCACCTAAGTCTTGATTACTGCTGTATCTTCAGAACCTAATGTATGAGTGTCCTAGGGTGCTGTGACAAAATACCCAAACTAGGTAGCTTAAAATAGCAGGAATTTGTACTCACACAGCTCTAAAGGTCAGAAGTACAAAATTAAGGTGTCAGCAGGGCCAGACTCCCTTCTAAGGCTCTAGAGGAGGATCCTTCCTTGCTTCATCCAGCTTCTGATGGCTCCAGGCCCTCCTTGGCTTTTGGCTGAGTCACTCCAGACTCTGCCCCCATGGTTACATTGCTTTTTCCTCTTTGTCCTATCAAATTTTCCTGTCCCTCACTGTTTTAAGGACACTTATCATTGGATTTAGGACCCACCTAGGTCATTCAGGATCAACCTCTCCTCTCAAAATTGTTAGTCACATCTCTTGCCTTTTAAGGTCATATTCACAGGTTCTAGGGATTCAATGTGGACATATCTTTTCGGGGGCCACAAGTCAGCTCACTGTACTTGGTGAAGTGCTTGGTACCTAGTAGGCACTCCAAAAAAATGTTGAATGAATGAATAAATCATCACAGAGAGGGCTTCTGTGATCAGAGAATCTAGCCAGCTTGCCTCATTGACTGTCACCCGCGACTAGGAATATTTGCCCTTAGGCATCCTTTCCAAGTAGGTGCTTGCCGTGCTGCATTAGTGTTTGCCTTCACACCTGAGGGGGTGTGCTTCGCTCAACATTCTAGCACCATGGGTGTGTCTTAGGCCTTCTCTTTGTTCAGAGATGCTCTGTATCACCCACTGAGGAGGAAAAAGAAGATTCTATAACGCAAAAGAGGGACAGATATGTCAGAATCTTGAAAGGAAACAGTTTTCAGCCAGATGGATCAAGTAAAGAGATTTTAATAAGAAGACTACTTAAATTGTAGTGTAAGAAGGGCAAAGGGGACAAACCGGCATGATGAGCTCCCCAATGGTAACTTATTACCACCCTTAGGACCCAAGGGACAGAGAGAGAACATAATGTTGAGAGAGCCCCATGAGAGGTAAGCTATGGAGCAGAGCTACCTGGCAGGAGCTATAGTCACAGAGAGATGATGGAAAAGCAGGGAGTAAGTAGAAAAATACCCAACCTGTCTCTCCTCCACCTTCTGATCCACTGGCGCTTCCCATGGGCAGAACCCAACCAGAGCCAGGGGAAAAGGGACTTGATAGGTGTTGCCCATGGTCCATAGAGGTCAGCCTCCTGGAGCACAAAGCCAGGAAGAAGACAGGGCATGGGTTTGGGGGAGAGGCAAGTGGAAAATAAATAACAAGGTGGATTACTAGCAACAAGTCTGTTCCAGAGATCAGAGAGGCAGGAGGCAGGAGGGGCTGTCACCTGGTCCAGTATAAGTGAGCAGTAAGTAAGAAATGTAGGGTCAACCTCTCTTTTCCTCCTTCCTGTGCCATTGCCATCTCATGTAGGCAGGGAGTCTGCCTCAGTGGTTCTAATAGTGGCATTACTGTTGTTGTCACTCTGGGTGTTGGGACCAGGAAGAGGCTAGCCACTGAGCCATGTCTGCAAAGTCTCTGGAGAATGCAAAGATGGGGCAACAGCAGAGGGAGAGGCTTGTGGACAGTAGGGACTGAAGCCCACCCAGATGGAACCAGTGAGTGGGCTCGGGGGAGGGTGGACTTCAGTAGGAATTTTAATTCCACTGTGGGTTTCATGGGTTCAATACAGGATTATAAAGAAAAAGAAAAGTATAACTTTACTTGCCTATCGGACTAAAGGAGAGGATGAGAACTAGAATGATCATTCTCAGCAAGCTTGAATTTAAGTGACCAGAGAGCTGTCCAGCTGAAAACACAGATTATGTGTCTCCCCTGTACCGCCTGGCATCCAAGCTGAATGCACACTCCTCCTAGCAGAGCACATCCCTGTGGCCCTGGGAATGATGCATTTTACAAAGTATGTCACCTTTATCCTTCTCGCACCATCATTTTAGTTTGGCAAGTTGAATTTAAGGAATTTTTTTAAAATTTGCTGGAAGATTAAAATAAGCTTTGGACATGTTAGAAAGGATATGTTGTCTCCCCATGAAGCGCTAGAGTAAGAAAAGTTTTGTTGGGTTCTGGGGTCTTCTCTGCACGCTGTTTTGGGTCTTTGTGAATTGCTGTGAAGGCCCCCCTCCTTCCCTGTAAGCATGAGGTAATGCTGGCTTCGCTCTGTCTTCTCTGTGATCCTTGTGAGCTCTGTGGCCTATGCTGCCTCTGGGGCAGGATCTCACTTTATTAGACAGGACAATCAATTAGTCTTGTTCATGCTGTACTACATCATTGAGCAGTTTCTCTTAAGAAGGGTTTGGTTCTTGTGTCTACTGACCACTCTCTCAGAGGCGTGCCTTCTAGTGAGCAACCTGCTCTGCCCTGGATTGCAGGTTGAGCCCTCTTTTTCATTGTGAAGAACTCCAGAGGGCTGCCATGATGGTGTGTGCCAAGCCCCTAATTTGGGGAGTCAAGATACCAGGCACAGAGGGGTGACCTGGCAGGCACAAGGCCTGAAGGAACATTCAGGACAGAACAGAGGTCTCTTGATCAAGAAACAATGGTCCCAGGTCTTGGAAAGCTCTGAAGAACCAGCATACTTTTTCTTTATGGTAGAAATACTTTTAAGGTTTTGGTGGTTATAAGAGTAAGTAAAACTTCTCATTCTCATTGCAAGATTTCAAACAGTTCAAGGCTACGTGGAATAGCCAATTAGATTCCTTTACCGTCTCAACCCACAGAGTTAACTTTTCAGTGCTTGAAGGGGATATGTCCAGGTTTTTAAATGTCTCCATCACATACATGCGTACATGCATGCTTTAATGCTGGGGTCAAACCTACACCTACTTTCCTGTATCCTACTTATTTTACCTTAGAATGTATGGGCAGTCTCCTGCTTTTATACAGAATCTGTTTCTGAAATGATGTTCAGAAGTGAAATATGCAAAAGTGAATAATCGACATTCATTTTCTCAGGTGATTGCAATCGCAGAGATCTCAATTATTCTGTCGTCCTGTTCGTGTTCTCACAATCTGTTCTACTTTGCAGTTGACTATGAAGTCTGTAAGCCTGAGTCCGATGAGCAACAAATCAGGGCTAAAGACTTTCTCCTTGTGATGCCCCATCGATTTCTTTCAATTTTATGAAGCCTCTAAAACCATGTCATCTTGTTGTAAATATCAACATTTTAATTTAATTTCTCTTCTTCTTATTCACTTTTATAAGGTAACAAGGGCATGATGCAATAAAACATTCAGGAATAATTGTGCAAACCAGCTCTTTAACCTGGGTCCGCGGCTGGCAGTCGCTGCCACCCTGCAGACTTCAAATGTGCCTCCTTCTGTTGAGTTCTGAAGGTCAAAATTTGGCACTTGAGTGGCAGCTTCAGGATCTCCATGTGTGGTATTCAGAAGTGTGTGCTGTTTCCTTGGGGTGCCTGGTGGCTCAGTGGTTTGGGCATCTGCCTTTAGCTTAGGCCCCGATCTCAGGGTCCTGGGATCGAGCTCTGTGTTGCGCTCCCTGTTCAGAGTGAAGTCTGCTTTACCCTCTCTGTCTGCCTGCCCCCGCACTCTGCTATGCACTCTTGCTCAAATAAATGAATAAAATTTGAAAAAAAAAAAAAAAAGAAGTGTAGGCTATACCCAAGTTGAAGTTATAAAGTCAAGGATACCTCTATCCTAGATTTCTTTTCTAGGCAGTACAACCTAAGTCTGCTCCTTAAGAAGAAAGGAGCTTACTACAAGCAGGTCAGGCAGCTCACGGACATGTTGGGGGCCAGAGAACTGGGTTTGGAGCTCTGCTCTGAGGAACTACAGGCAAACCCACACTGCACAATTGCCCTGTTGAGGGTATATGCCCGGGAAGCCCAAGGTGCTGCAGCTGGCTTTGCTGGGAACTCAGCCTTGCTGAAATCACTCCTGCCACTGGCACTGATACCACTTCTGTGTCAGAAGCTCAGCCTTGCAGGTCCTAAAGCAGGCCAGCCGGACTGTGCTCATCGCCGGCAAAATGCTACTCTCTCTGAACCTCTTCCTCGCTTCCTTCTTGAAGTGTTGTATGATGTGGCTCATTGGAGGAATAGGTTACATACCTGGATCCTGGTGGCTGGGAAGTGGGACTTCTGGCTTCTACTCTGGTCTAGGGAGAGGGCATCATATGACAGCTAATTCTCCAAACATTAGAAAGATGGGAAGCTGTTGAGAATGCAGAAAAAAAATACATCTACAAATAGAAACAGCTATAGTGGATGATTTTGAATGCTTTGTGGCATTGCATTTTATGCATATACTATAATTCATCGAGCATATCCCTTATCAGCATACATTCAAATAATTTCATTTGCTATAAAAAAATTAAAAGCCATGCTACAATAAACATCTTTGTGTATCTGTGCGCGCGCGCACACACACACACACACACATATGCAAACATGCAATGTATTTATATACCTTGACTTATTTTTATAGGATTAATTCTCAGGATTAGAAGCCCTGGTCACAGGATATTTTAAGACCTTATATTTTGAGAGCGTCCTGGGCCAGCGTAACCATGGCAGCTCATGTCCTTTCTGCCTGTGTCTGTCCACTGCCTCTTTGCACTGCTGCCCTGGGTCCCCATGCTGGCCATGCCTGGTCCCTCCACATCACCCTGTGCCCCACTGGGGCCAGTTGGAGGTCTGGGGCTCCCCAGCCCACCTCCATGCTTACACAGTTTCTGGTTATACAGTCGTGCCACCAGCATGGTGATGTACCCCTTTGATGTTAAAGGGAATCAAGGACTGTGTTCTTTGCATCTTGAAACTATATGACAAGGTTGACCCAGAGAACCTTTCAGTAAGTTCCTACTTAATGAAAGACCTGGGCTTAGACAGTTTGGACCAAGTGGATATTATCATGGCCCTGGAGGACGAATTTGGGTTTGAAATCCCTGATCCAGATGCGGAAAAGTTAATGTGTCCACAAGAAATTGTAGATTACATTACAGAGAAGAAGGATGTATATGAATAAAATATCAGACCCCATTTTTTCCCTGAGACAAGAGTCGAAAGATGGGGGTAAGTGTCTGGAAGTGCGAACACATTTTGACGTTATTGCTGCCTTTGACAGAATAATTCTGTTTAGATTTGTATTTAAATTGTCTGTTTTGCCCTTTGAAAATAAACCTATAAAACCAAAAAACCTTATACTTCATATATTTTATAGCATTGTCTTCCTAAAAGCTTGCTGAAGTGGCTCTCAGCAAAGATATATCATGTTTTAAAGGAGTTGCCAAGTTTAGGGAGTTTTAATAATATTCAAATAATAAAATGGTTAACACATATGTCTGTATGGTAGAAATGAGATATTATCATAATATAATTGAAAATTAATTATTATAACCAGAATATCTTGAATAAATGGAATGGCCCCTTGCCCTACTGAGCCTGGTTACAGACAGTTAACTGTACTAGCAAGTCAGAGGTCTATACATGGATTTTCCGGTCTATCAACACGGCACTGTGTGGCTGGTTCTTTGTCATCCATTTTTGTGATGCTCCCATAAGCCCTTAGGAATATTGACTCCAAGTTGCTCAAATAACCACAGGGTTGCTGCATATGGTTGCACAGTAATGATCCCATCATACTGTAGTCTAGGGAAATTGTGCCCTTGGAGTTGTGTAGAGTAACCTGTACCCCAGTACATAGCACCTTTGCCAAGCCAAGCAAAAGGGGTCACTTGGAAGTCCTTCCAGACTCTTTGTGGATGTCTAATTCATTTATCTAAGGTAACTGATGATGAAACATTAAGCCCGTTTCCCTTCCAGAGCAGCAAGGCAGCTATGGTGACAGCTCCTAAGTACATAAGAAATGCATCTTGAATTCTGTGACATTTTACATTCCCAGCTTTGCCCAGCGGCCAATGGCTCCTTCCTGCAAGTGACATATTGATTGTACATACATGCAAGGTGACTATATTGTGCTCAGTATTTTGAGCTCATCATCTGTTATCCCGTTCTCATTGTCATCCTCGGCCCAGACAGTATCAAATTGGAAGCAGTAGTGTAGAAAATTATGAACAAATCAGAAAAGACTACAGCTGTAAAATGAATCAGGCCATTGCTCCACGTTTAGCATTTCCCTTGATGTAAACACCCTGATCCTTTCTGTGCCCTGTTAAGAGGTCCCAGAGCCTAGAGGGTGCTGGGATCATCAGAGCTGACCTTGCTTTGGATTTAGATACAAGGTGTCCCTGAGAGCAGCAGATTCTGCTGTCCTGGAAACTTTGTCACATCTTAGAGGCCGTGGGATGGCTCACCAAGGTGTGACAGTGAAGAAGTGGGGATTGACACACGGTAATTTATGTGGCTGTGAATGGCCATTTCACTCTTAGAGGGCACCAGGGATGGCCCGTTCTCCTAGGTTTTATGAGATTCTCATTAATCACACCCCTCCAGGTGGATTTGTGACCAAGGGGATAATGAGAGGATGCCATGTTGCTAGTTGGCATAAAGTAGGCGCCACACTGTCAGGGTGGATAATTTCATGCATCATCAGAGTGAAAAGCCTTAATGAATGGCATGTGGGCAAGGCACACCTTGTTATGGTGTAAACCATTGGCTCCTCTGTCATTGTACTATGCCTGTTGTCACTTTGGTGTTTGCTTAACATATCTGTGGTGGATGTGAATGGGGTCTGCATTTTAATGTTAATCTGAACCAGTGCAGATTCTTTTTTTTTTTTTTATCTTTTCATACGTTTATTGGTTACTTGTATATCTTCTTTGTTTTTTTTGTGTGTGTATTTTTTATTGGAGTTTGATTTGCCAACATATAGCATAACACCCAGTGCTCACCCCATCAAGTGCCCCCCTTAGTGCCCATCACCCAGTCACCCCAACCCCCCGCCCACCTCCCCTTTCACTACCTCTTGTTCATTTCTCTCATGTTCTGACACCCTCTCTGATATTTCCCACTCATTTTCTCTCTTTTCCCCTTTAATCCCTTTCACTAGTTTTTATATCCCCAAATGAATGAGAACATATAACGTTTGTCCTTCTCCGATTGACTCATTTCACTCAGCATAATACCCTCCAGTTCCATCCACGTTGAAGCAAATGGTGGGTATTTGTCATTGCTAATGGCTGAGTAATATTCCATTGTATACATAAACCACATCTTCTTTATCCATTCATCTTTCAATGGTCACCAAGGCTCCTTCCACAGTTTGGCTACTATGGACATTGCTGCTATAAACATTGGGGTGCAGGTGCTTTCTTTCTGTTCTAAAAAGTCAGTTCTGCTCTTTTTCCTGGTTCACAGTGAGTCTGGGCAAGGAGAATGAGGCTAGGAAATGTCTCTGTCCCTGGTGCATCTGTGGGAAAGATCACTATGGCTGGGGATGGCCATTTGTCTCCCACTCAGACTTAGCCCTGGGCAGATAGCACAGAGATAGTAGATAAAAGTTTGCTTGTTCTCCTTGTTGTGGGACCTCCTGAAGCTGGGCTATGAGAGGTAATGTAGAAGAAGGCATTCCCCTTAAGGAAGGCCTGGCTGGAGGCTCCTTGTGGACTCTTCCCATGCACTGCCCTTCCCTGCCCCCAGTGGGCTCTCTCTTTCCTCCTGCAGAGTCCCTGCTCTGCCTGGAACCCTCCAACTTGCCTTAGAGCTCTGGGTTTGTTTTGGAAGTGAGGCAAGCTCTTAGGACAGGATGAGGGTCTCTCTCAGAGAAAGGGCTGACACTGTTTATAATCCCAGGGCTCTCCAGGATTAGTCTATATGAGATTCCTGCATCTTTTCTGTTAACTTGGGATTAGACAGAACCTGGTGGGCTATCCACAGACCCTCCCCTCTCTGAATCTCACTGTCCCCATTCATGTATTAAATCATCTAATCAATAAATACTTGTGGACCTATTGCCATACTGATGTCAGGATTGACATCAGGCAGGACTAAATAGATTAAAGTCCAGCCCTCAGGGAGCTTATTTCAGTGGGGAGAGATAAACAAAAAGCAAAATATAGAGTTGTTGAAAGAAAATAAGTATCATGAGAGAAGAATAAAGTAGGGAAAGAGGACAGATCATGGTAGGGTGGGGAGGAGAGGAAGTTTTAAGTAGGCTGGTCAGGAAAGGCCTTGTGGGGAAGCAGAACCTTACAGAGAAGGGAGTAAGCCCAGTGTGTTTCTGAGCCAAGAGTATCCTCAGGCAGCAGTGTGCCTGAATCATTCAGGAATTGCAAGGAGGTCCATGTGGCTACAGCAGAGTGAACAAGGGGGAAAGAGGAGGATACAAGTCAGAGCAATGCAGGGCCTCATTGTGTAGGGTCATATAGGCTTTTGTGAGGAGTTGGGGTTTTCCTTGGAGTGAAATTAGAAGTCCTTAGGGGTGGAGGAGTCAGGAATAAGAATAACATGGTCCAACTGATGTTGACGAGGACTGCTCTGACTTCTGTTCTGAGAATAGTTCTGGGTGGGTGGGTGGAGCAGGAGCTCAGTGACACAGCTGAGTAGACAGTGGCTGGCAACAGTGGAGGGGTTACTGCAAAGGCAGTGATAAGCTGTCTGATTTGGGATCTGTCAGACTGGAGGAGCTAAGGAGATTGGCTGGTATTTTGGATTGAGATGTGAGGGAATAAAAGAGCTGAGGCTGGCTTTAAGGTTTTGGACTGAGCAACTAGAAAGATGGAGCTTCCTTTCGCCACCTGATCAGAAGAAGATTACACGTGCAGCTTTGGGGATATAGCCAGGTCAGGAATTCAGGATTGAGCCCCCTAAGCCCAAGATACCCATTAACTCTTTGAGAGAAGATGCTTAGCTTGATTGGATACTATGGCTCAGGATAGAATTTGGTCTAGAGACACAAGTCTGAGCTTTCATCTTACAAAAGGGGATGAGGCTATAGAGTTGGAAGCACTTTCCAATGTAGTGAGTGAAGAAAAGAGATCCCAGGACTAGGAACTAGAGCTCCCCACCATTTAGAGGAAGGAGACATAAGTGGGAACCGACCTAGCAGACTGAGCAAGAATGACCAGGGTGGTGGGGAGAAAGAAGCCCAGAGAGAGTGATGTCCCAGAAAGAGTGAAGGCAACATTGCTAACACGGGTCATGTTGGACTGATCACTAGACTGTAAGTTCACATGCATAGGGACCTTATTCTGTTTTATTCTATGCTTGATCTCCAGTCCCTGAAGTAGGACCTGGCACCTAGAAGCTGCTCAGTGAAAGAACATTGTTGAATGAAAAAGCAAGTCAGGCAAGATGAGACCTGGGAGTTTTCCCTGGATGTAGCCACTTGGAGGTTGTGTGTGACCTTATGAGAGCAGTTTCAGAAGACTGGTGAGGACGAAAAGTCTGTTTGAGGTGAGCTCCCGGGGTGCGGATGTGCCAGCATGGGACAGAGAAATGAGCTTGTAGCTGGAGGACGTAAGGCATCAAATCCAGGCTGTCCTATCACATCATTAATGGCGTCACCTTCCACGAGCCGGCTTTCATCCTGTTGGTGCTGCACCTCCACAGCATGAATTCCAAACTCTTCTGCTACAATCCAGCCACTATCCATCGTCTGGCTTTGCTTTTTGCTGTCCTTTTGCTCACCTTTCCATTCCAGCTGAACAGTGTAGGTCACAGCTGTTCTGGTTACTAGCTGTGCAACTATGAGCAAGTTGCTTCACCTCTCTCAACCTTGTTTTGGGGATGATCACAGTATTTTCCCCATGCAGCTATTAAGGGAATTAATTCAACTGGTGTTTAATAAATAGCAGCAATGTCCCTGGTTTTGGCGCATTTGCCGGTGCTGGTTTCAATCTCCCCATAGTCCATCTATCACAGTCCTTTCTATGATCCTATTCAAGACTGTCCATTCATTTTTGCATAGTGATAAAAATGTAGTAGCAGCTAATATTTCTATAGCACTTGCTCTGCACTAAATTCACTAAAGTATGTGAATACTTTACATATGTGAATTCATTTAATTCTTGGATCAACCCTAAATGGTAGGTTCTATTATCATTCTCGTTCTTTGGAAAGGAAACTGAGACACAGAGTAGTTAGATGCCTTGTCTCAGGTTGCATAGCTTATGGGTAGGAGAGCCAGGTTGTTTCATTCTTCAGCTATTCAGTAAGCCTTTACTGAGTGGTTGTTGTGAGCCAGACCCTGCCCTAGATCCCGGGAGTTTAGAAATGTAGATTCTGTCTATGTCCCTGAGGAGCCTACTGCCTGGCCTTTCTGACCGCTTAGGGCCAAGGCATATCTTTTGAACTCCCACAGCCCTTACTGTTTGTGCCACTCGTAGAGTGCTCAGGGTGCTGAGTGTTCCCCTGATGATTTACCCTGTAAGCTCCTTCAGCTTGGGTTTCTGTTCTGGGACCTCTGAGTCTTTGAATCCAAATCTTGTCTTGCATATCACCAGGACTCAGTAAGTATCTTCCATGAAATGGCCATTTGTCCCAACAGCCTCTCCAGTTGTTTATTCATTGATTTGACACTTATTTATTGAGGGACTGTCATGAGCCAGGTGCTAATGTGGGTCCTGGCACTTAGACATGGCACTGTACTTCAGGAGTTTACTGCCTCCTTCCCTCTTGCAGGGTCATTCATGCCCACAGTAGGGCTTCTTCCCTCACTACATGACTTAAATTGGACCCACTTGGATTTTGTTGGGGAAAGAAGAAGTGGTGATATTCACGCTAGTTTTGCAAACTCAAGAAGGAGGAGTCAGGAAAATTTTAAAGTTCACACACCTTTCGTATATGAACAACAGGGACATGTCTTTCCAGATTGTGGAAGCAGTTAGATTACTTTACTTCAAAACCGCCATTATCAAGCATACAAACATGTCTGCAGTACTGTCTGCAGGTCACCTTGTCCTCCCTGACCATGGGAGTCCTGTTGAGCTTTAATTCATTAACCCCCTTGAGGAATTATGATCCTCAGAATACCTCACACATTTGACTCATCATTAAAACCTCCTAAAACCAATGCATCCTTGCTTCCTAACTACCTTCATATGTGAAATAGCAGGGGGCTGCTTTCCACTCCAACTTCGATGTAAAGAACAGATGGGATGGCAGTAAGATGTCCATGGTCTCCTTCCTGTGTTTTTTTTTTAAAGAATAAAATAGTCAAGAGATAATAATATGCCGAGTAGAGGAACTATTTATTCCTTTATCCTCTACCAAGGAGATCCTATTGTCTGTAGTTTGTTTTTAAAACTGTAAATCATATATACAACCATATATACATACATACATATGTGTGTACGTACACACACACACACACATACATATATATATAGAATTATATGTAAACCATGTATATGTATATATAAAGTTAAGTTAAGCTCTTAGTGAACACGTCAATGCTCCGTAATCAATATTGCCTAGGGAAAATCCATATTCAGGCTGCTTTCTGTGGAATATGAAGGTCCTCTCTGCAGAAAGTCAGACCAAAAATGGAAGAGGAACAGGACATGAGAACACCACTCTAGTTATTTTCTTAGTAACATGTCTGACATATCACACATCTTAGCCAATATCATGTATCAGTACCTCTCAACTGGTGGTATTCCAGAGGATCCATATGGACACTTAAAGAAATCAATGACTGGATTTCCACTTCTGGGAATATAGAGAAGACATATTTTTTTCCATATTCTTCCCACTAAGTACAACCTAGTAACCCTGGACATTATATATGAGACAAACATAAGAAGACTGAAAAGTGAAGAGAAGGCAGATCCATAGGACTTCAGGACCCAAGGAACATCACAGCAGTGAGTTCTCTGGGTTTTCTTTTTGCCTCATATGTTCCAGACTTGAATCTAAAGAGGCCAGCAACCTGGAACTTCCAACAAGTACAGACTGGAAAACCCCAGCAAAAGCTTGCTTTCTGTAGCATAGAACTAGGAAAGGGGCAACCTACTGAGAAAACGTTTAGACTGTAACCATTATACTGCAGGCAAGTAGCATAGAAATAAACACTAGTCCCACTTCTGTTCATACCAATAAGTTCAAGGAGGTAAATCCAAATTTGACAAGGTGTCCCAGTCCCCCTACCAGAATGGCTTCAGAGAAGGCTGAGTAGGGAGCCTGGACTTCTGCTTCACCTGGCAAGAACAAAGAACCCATGTTCTTTATGCTGAGGTGGTGTCAGAGGAGGTCTAGTAGATTCAGGACTTACCACCACTGCCTCTCCCTTGGTAACAAGGTCACTTTGTCTCCACCTCTTCTCACCCCATGATGTCAATATTAGTCATGTGATGGGCAGGAATGTGGCAATCCTATCCTTCTGGGATGTTTCAGTGGAAGCCTAGGAGGGAAGTGGAATTTCTACCTCTCCTCAGCAGTAATAGGGAGTCTTCCCCTTAGGTGTCAGTAGCAGTTGAGTAGGGAACCTAGACTTCTATACTCACTTGGCAGTAATAAAATGACATCCCCCCACCTTCTTTATTGGAGCAGTATCAGAAGAAGCCAGTTAAAACAGGTTTCAATAAGATTGAGGAGTATTGATTAACCTGACTGTGTAGTCATTTCACAAAGTATACATATGTCAAATAATCACATTGTACTTTTAAAAACCTAGTATTCCATTTGTCAATTATACCTCAGTAAAGGTGAAAAACAGACAAATAAGATCCAGAGTCTCAAAACATAGTATCCAAAATGTACAGGTTCCATTCCAAAATCATTCATCATACAAAGAACCAAGAAAATCTCAAGCAAATGAAAGAAAATCATAGATGCCTATAATGATATGACAGGCATGTTAGAATTATCTGACAAGGTTTTAAGGCAACTGTCGTAATAATGTTTCAATGAGCATTTATGAGCATACTTGAGCATACAAAAGGAAAAATAGAAAGTCTAAATAGAAAATATAAAAAAGAACCAAATGAAGATTTCAAAACTGAGAAATATAGCAACTGATCTAAAAAATTTAATGAATCGGCTCAGAATTTATTTTTTATTATTTTTTTTGTAATCTCTAAAATGCAGTACAGCATATTGTTTTTTTTTTTTTTTTGTATATTTCTTATTGGAGTTCAATTTGCCAATATATAGCATAACACCAGTGCTCATCCCATCAAGTGCCCCCCTCAGTGCCCGTCACCCAGTCACCCCATCCCCTGCCCACTTCCCCTTCCATCACCCCTTGTTCATTTCCCAGAGTTAGGAGCCTTTCATGTTCTGTCACCCTCTCTGATATTTCCCACTCATTTTCTCTCCTTTCTCCTTTAATTCCTTTCACTAGTTTTTATATTCTCTGCATGAATGAAACCATATAATGTTTGTTCTTGTCTGATTGACTTACTTCACTCAGCATAATACCCTCCAGTTCTATCCACGTTGAAGCATATGGTGGGTATTCATCATGAATGGGCTCAGAATTTAATGGAGGGGACAGAAGAAATCATGATGAACTTGAAGAGACAACAACAAAACCCCCAATTTGAACAATATAGAGAAAATAGATTGCAATTAGAGTCTCAGGAACCTGTGGGACTATGAAAAAAGCTCTAACATTTGTATTATCAGAATTCTGGAAGGAGAGGAGAAAGAGGGCAGGCTAAAAAAGTTCTCACAGAAATAATGGTGGGAAACATAGAGTAAAAGACTTAATTTATAAATTCAAGAAGGTTAGCAGCTACAAAGAGGATAAATCCAAATAAATCCACACCAAGACATGTTGTAGTCAAACTTCTGAAAACTAAAGACAAACAGAAAATCTTGAAAGCAGCAAGAGAAACACTTTGTATGTCCAAACACAATTTGAATGACAGAGGATTTCCTATCAGAGATTATAGAGGCCAGAGGGAAATGGCACAACATTTTTAACCAATCAAAGAAACCTGTCAACCCAGAATCCTATATCCAGAGAAAATATCCTTCAGGAATGAAGGAATAATCAAAGCATTCTCAGGAAAATAAAAAATAAGAAAATTTGCCTCCAGAGGAGCTACTATTAAGAAATCTAAAGAAAGTTTTCTAGAAGGAAAAGAAATAATAAAAAGTAATCTTAGACATCAAGAAGAAAGAATATGTGAGAAAAAACATGGGTAAATACAACAGATTTTCCTTCTTGAATTTTCTAAATTGTGTTTCATGTTTGAAGCAGAATTGTTATACCATCTGGTATAATTCTAAGTGTCTGTAGAAAAAAGATTTAAGACAATTATAAATGTCTGAAATGTATAGGGATATAAAGGAAGGTAAAGTTCCCGCACTTGAACTGGTAAAATTGCTAAACCAGTAAACTACATAAGTTATGTATAAATGTTGTAATACTTCAGGCACAAAATCTATATAGAGAGATATGCTCAAAAACACTACAGATAAATCAAAATGGAACTCTAAAACATCTTCTTCACAAGAAGCCAGGAAAAAAAGAGAAACAGAAAACAGAACAGGCAACAAAAAAGAAAATGACAGGCTTAAGCATTAACATATCAGTTAAATTTCAATGCTCTAACTATACCAATTACAAAACAGAGATTCTCAGAGTGAATTAAAAAAATGATCTACTATATGCCATCTTTAAGGAATTCACTTAAAATATGATGATATGGGGAGGTTAAGTGTAAAAGGATGCAAATACTAGTGAAAAGAAAGCCGGACTGGCTATTTTAACAGCAGATAATATAGATTTCAGAGCATAGAAAATCCTCAAGATGGAATCATCATATAATAAGAGGTTTGGTTTGAAGAACACATAGCAATCCTAAATAGGTGTGCATCAAGCAACAGAGGTATAAAATATGTGAAAGAGAAACGGAGAGAACAGAAAAGGAAAACAGACAACTCCTTAATTATAGTTGGAGACTCCAACACCCCTCTCTCAACAAGTGATGAAACAACTAGATAGAAAATCACCAAGGTTAGAAAAAACTCAATAGCAACATCAACCAAGAAAATCTAATGAACGTTTATAGGACCCTCTACCCAACAACAACAGAATTGGCATTCTTTCCAGGTGTGGCACAAAACATATACCAAGGTAGACCATATCTTGCCCCAAAAATAAACCCTAACAAATTTAAAAGAATTTAAATAATACAGGGTGTGTTCTCCAATCACCATGGAATCATACTAGAAATCCATAACAGAAAGGTAATGGGAAAAATTTCAACACTTGGAAACAAAACAACAGATTCCTGAATAGCCATGGGTCAAAGAGGAACTCTCAGAGAAGTAAAAATAATACATTAAACTGAATGAGAATAAAAACATAGCATATCAAAATTTATGGGACACAATGCAATGATGAGAAGGAAATTTTATAGTACTAAGTGCATACACTAGAAAAGGGAAAAAAGTCTGAAATAAATAATCAAAGTTTATACTTCAAGAACTCAAAAAAAAGTGGGGAGCCAAATAAACATAAAGCAAGCAGAAGTAAAAAAAATAAATAAAGGTAGCAAGAGAAACCAAGAAACTGATAGAGAAGAATCAGTGAAACAAAGAGATGTGTTTTGAAAAGATCAATCAATAAAATAAGTGAGCCTCTATCAAGCCTGAGAAAGAATAAAAGGGAGAAAACACTAATTGCCAACATCAGAAATAAAGTAAGGGTATCACTGCAGATCCTGCAGACATCAAATGGGGAATAAAGTAATAGTATAAACAACTCTACATGCCTAAATTTTACAACTTAGAGGAAATGGACCAATTTTTCAAAAAACACACACTTCCACAACTCACCCAAAATCAAACTGATTCTTGGAATAGTTCTAAACTATTAAGAAAACTGAATTAATAATAAAAAAACTTGTCCCACAGGAAATGTTCAGGCCCAGATGGTTTTGCTGGAAAATTCTACTGAGAAACTTAACACCAATTCTATGGTGTTCTAGAAAATAGAACACCTTCTCTTCTAGAAAATAGAAGAGAAGGGAACATGTCTTAATTCATTTTGCGATGTTACCTTGATACCAGAACCAGACAAAAACACTACAAAAAAGAAAATGAAAGATCCATTTTCCTCATGAATATAGACACAAAAATCTTAACAAAGTACTAACAGAAAATTCAGCAAAATATAAAGAGATTATATACTATGACCAAATGGGGTTTATTGCAGAGATGTGAAACTAGTTCAGTATTTAAAAAAAAAAATCAATGTAATCTACCAATTAATGGCTAAAGAAGAAAAATCACATGAATGAATCAATTCAGAAAAAGCATTTGACAAAATTCAATCCATTCATAATAAAAAAAATCTTTAAAAATATGAATACAGAAGAACTTCAAATTCATAAAGAACATCTACAAAATATCTACTGCTAACCTTATCAAAAAATGAACACGTACTCCCTAAGATCAGGAACAAGGCAGGATGTCTCTTCTCACTACTCTTATTCAACATAGTGTCAGAAGTTTTAGCGCATACAATGAGATAAGAAAAGGAAATAAAAGACAAACATAAATAAATAAAATGGCCCCTATTTGAAGATGGCATGATTATTTACACAAACTTAGAAATAATAAGTTTGTTCAGAAAAATTATAGGATATCAGATAATGTACCAAAATCAATGGTATTTCTATATTCCTAACATTAACACACGAACACCAAAATTAAAAATAAAATACCATTTACAATTACTAAAAAAGAGAGAAATAGAAGATTATAAAATGCTGATTAAAGAAATCAAAGCTGAAAGAAATAAAAACAGATCTAAATAAATGGAGAGGCATACTCAACATAGTAAAGATGTTAATTCTCTCCAAATTTAAAGACAAGCTTAACACAATTCCTACCAAAATTGAAGTAGGTGTTTTTTGTAAATATATACAAGATCATGATGCACTTACCCAATACATATATCCAATTTCAGACTTTTGTATCTATTGTAATCAAGATTATAAAATATTGGTAGAGGAATAGACACATAAATCAATGGAGAAGAATAGGGAACACAGAATAGACTCAGAAAATATGCTTCACTGAATATTTTATTGTATTTTTATGAGTTGAAATTCATATAACACAAAATTAACCATTTTAAAAGGAACAAATCAATAGCATTTAGTATATTTACAATGTTGTGGAAATAATATTTCTATCTAACTCCAAAACACTTTCATCATTCCAAAGTAAAACCCCATAGCCATTAATACTTTCTCCTTGTTCCTCCCTCCAAACACCAATTTGCTTTCTATGATTTTCCTATTCTTAATATTTCATATGAGTGGAAAATACAATATGTGACCTTTTGTGTCTGGCTTCCTTCACTTAACATTTTACTTTTGAGGTTTATCCATGTTGTAACATGTATCAGTACTTCATTCCTTTCTATGGTTGAATAATACTTCATTCTGTCTGTTTACCACAATTTTTTTATCCATCCATCCATTGATGGACATTTGTGTTGTTTCTAATTTTGGCTGTTATGAGTAGTGTTGCTATGAACATTCACGTACAAATCTTTGAGAGCTTGTTTTCAGTGTTTTGGAGCATGTAAGTAGGATTGGAATTGCTGGGTCATATGGTCATTCAGTGTTTAACTTTTTGAAGAATGACTGACTACACTGTTTTCCACAGCAACTAAACCTTTTTACATTCCCATTGGCAGTGTACAAGGTTTCCAATTAGCCAAGTCCTTGCCATAACTTGTTATTCTCCTTTTTACAGAATATTTTTATAGCCATCCTATTGGGTATGAAGTGGTATTTCACTGTGGTTATGATTTACATTTTCCTAATGACTAAGAATATTGAGCAAGTTTTCATGTACTTTCAGGCCATTTGTAATATCTTCTCTAGTGAAACATCTATTCAAATCCTTTGTCTATTTTTTAAATTGGGTTATTTGTCTTTTTGCTGTTGAGTTGTAAGAGTTATTTATATATTTGTGATATTAATCCCTTATCAGATATGAATTCCAAATATTGTCTCCCATTCTCTAAGTTGTCTTTCCATTTTCTTGATAATGCTCTTGCATTAAATGTATAAAAATGTTAAATTTTGATAAAATCCAGTTTATTTATTTTTTGTTAATTCTCATGCTTTTGGTGTCAGATCTAAGAATCCATTGCCAAAGCCAAGGTCCCTGTGTTTCTTCTAAGAGTTTATAGTTTTAATTCTTACATTAAGGTTGTTGATCGGTTTTGAGTTAATTTTTATAAATGATGTGAGGTAGGGGTCCAAATTAATTATTTTACATGAAGATATGCAGTTGATCCAGTGCTTCTTGTTCAAGAGATCATTCTTTCTGCATTGAATAGTCATGGCCCCTTTTTGCAAGTCAATTGGCCATTGAAGTGTATTTCTGGAATTTCAATTCTCTTCCATTGGTTTGTATATCTGTCCTTATGTCAGTATCACACTGTTTTGATTAATGTAGTTTTGTGGCAAGTTTTAAGATCAGGAAGTGTGAGTCTTCAATCTTGCTCTTCTTTTTTAGACCGTTTCGAATTTTTAGGAGGTTGGCAATTCCTGATTTTTTACAAAGGTGCAAAGCAATTCAATGCAGAAAAGATAGCCTTTTCAAAAAAATGATGTGGGACAATTAGACATTCTAAGGGAAAACAAGTGAACCTTAAAGTCTCAAACCCTGTACAAATTTCACTCAAAAGGGGTGACAGACTTAAATGTAAAATGTAAAACTCTTAAGCTTTCATTTCAAAAAAGTCTTTGGGATCTTGGATTTAGATTTGACATCAAAAGTAAGATCTATGGAAGGAAAAATGAACAAATTTGACTATATCAAAATTTAAAACTTTTGTCCTAGAAGGGACCCTATTAAGAGGATGAAAAAAGAAGCCATGGACTGAAGGAAAATATTTGCAAACCACAAACCCAGGAAGGACTGGTATCTAGAATGTATAAAGAATTCTCAAAACTCAACAACAGAAAAAAACAAACATACAAGAAAGAAACCCCAAGCAATCCAAATAGGAAATGGCCAGAAGACAAGAAGAGGTATTGCACTAAAGAGACTATACAGATCACAAATAAACACGTGAAAAGGTGTTCATTGTGATTAGCTGTTAGGGAAATGCAAATTAAAATCACAGTGGGTAGGACACCTGGTTGGCTCAGTGGCTGAATGTCTGCCTTTGGCTCAGGTCGTGATCCCAGGGTCCTGGAATCAAGTCCTGCATTGGGTTCCCCACAGGGAACCTGCTTCTCCCTCTGCCTATGTCTCTGCCTCTCTCTCTGGGTCTCTCATGAATGTATAACTAAAATCTTTAAAAAATAATAAAAAAAATAAAATTACAATAAGCTATCACTACACGTGTATCAGAATAACTACAATAAAAAATAGTGACCCCAGCAAATGCAGGCAAGGATGCTGAGAAATAGAATCGCTTGTGCCTCACTGGTGGAAATGTCAGATGGTACAGACATCCAGAAAAATGGTTTGGCTCTTTCTTTGAAAACTAAGCATGAGACCATCGTACAAACCAGTGATTGCACTCATGGGTATTTATCCTAGAGAAATGACAATTTATGTTTGTAAAAAACCTGTACAGGAATGTTGATAGCAACTTTATTTGGAAGAGCCCAAAATGGAAACAAGCCAGGTGGTTTAACCAATGTGTTTCTTGCATACCACGGAATACTACTCAGTAACACCAAGGAACAAACCATTGACAAGGGAAACAACTTGAATCAGTCTTGAGGTAATTATGCTGAGTGGAAAAAGCCCACCCCCAAAGACTACATAGTGTATGATCCCCTTTACAGAGCACTGTTGAAATGACAACATTGCAGAAATAAGAACAGGTTCGCCATCACCAGGCATTCGGGATGAGTAGGGAGGGGCAGAGGGAAGGAAGATAGGTGTGGCTGTAAGAGGGTCACGGGAAGGATCCTAGTGGTGAACGAGAGGTTCTGTACCTTGACTACATCAATGTCAATATTCTGGTTGTGCTATGACACTATAGTTTTACAAGATGCTATCACCGGAAGACACTGGGTAAGTGGTACACTCAAGTGCCCTGGTGTATCTTACAACTGTATGCGAAATCTCTAATGATTTCAGAATGAAAGGTTTAATTAAAAAATTTTCCTTTCACATTTGTAAGAAAAGACAGCAGGCCTGTCGGTGTGTAACAAGGGGGCACACACAGTGGTTAAGGTGGAGTTCAAATGAGGACACTCATGGCTTGATCGCTCGGCTTATTTCTTGGCTGCACAATACTGCAGAAATGGTTGAGACTGTTATATTTTAAATTGTTTTTCTTCTTAGACATATGTTTGATTTATGCTCATAATAGATTGTGTTTAAAGACGAGAAACATAAGGAACCTGATAATGAAATACAAGATAATTAAGAGCAAAAAAAGGGAACACTACAATCTTACTGCAAAATTACCTTCGCCAATCTGTAAATCACATTCATCTGATAAAAACCCTTCTACGGAACATCAAGATGTCTTTGGTACTTCAAAAACAGCGTTAAGGAGAGAAAATAGAGTGACAATTATGTCCAATTTGGCTTTTCATTTATTGAGAATAAAGGCTCTATCCACACCCACAATGTGCTATTTGCAGAGTGCTTGCAAATAGCGGCCTGAAATCTTTCCCCTCCTGTCATTTATAAACAAAACATGGAAATTATAAAAATAAAACCGTAGCTTTTTTAAGCATAAAATTCCAGAGTTTCAGACATCCGTTCTTGGAAACCAGTTTTTCCTATACTTGATGCTATATTATGGAGTAAAATCCAAAAGTACTTTTTAGGATACATTCAGTCTCCAAACCAGATAGGACATATCATTTTTTTAGCACATTTATCTGAAAATAATATTTCCTTTTATATAATTTAATAAAAACTATATATTGTGCATTCCTCGTTAAATGATGTAAAGAAGAATTTTTTAAATGACTGTATTGTGATTATTGATTCCATTAAAACAGACTTTAGAATACAATATTCAATATGATACTCTTGTTTAAGATTTCAAATCACGGACTCATCACAGACTGCACAGAAATGGCAAAGCCAGTTAAACATTTTTTGAGGATAGTCATAGTGAAAAGTGTTTGTGAGTCACATACGGCTAGGCAGCGGTGACAGATGTGTGTGTTCGCATTTGTCAGATTTAAAGTATCCTGTACGTGTCCCTTCTTATGTGTCTGCTGCCTTTTATCTAGGGCAATTAGGAAACGGAGGGTCCTGCTTAATTAAATGTTCTCCATAAATGAAAATCCTCTCCATGTGAGCACTGGATAAGAGTCCAGGGACTTCAACCTTTGACTAGCCTGGGGTCCTTAGACAAATAAAGTGGGATGATGACAGTATTAATCTTTCATGTTGTATGTCTAAAGGCAGTCAAATAATGGATCAGGTTTTTATTTACATTTGGGCTTCTTTCTCATTTGCTATGTTTTCTACTTCAAGTAACAAAAAATCCAAACCCAGCTGATTTAAGTCATGAGGAAAATAAGAACCCGAGATAGGGCACCTTCAGAATTGGTTATTTCAGCAGCTCAGTGACATCGGTAAGGTCTTAGCTTCTTTTCCTGTTGTGCCATCTTTCTTGGGTCAACTTGGCTGCTCTTCAGGTCACAGGACATCAACTGTGGGCCCAGGGGACCCTTGTAGTTAATGATAGTATCAAGAGGGGAAAGAGACATCATCTCTTCCTGTGGATATTTAAAAAAAATTTTTTTAAAGATTCATTTATTTTAGAGAGAGAGAAAGAGAGAAAACACATGCTTGCATGGATGAGGGGAGGGGCAGAGGTAGAGAATCTTTAAACACACTCCCCGATGAGTGCAGAGCCGGACAGGGGGCTCAATCCCACTACTCATGAAATCATGATATGAGCTGAAGCCAAGAGCTGGACACTTAACCCACTGAGCCACACAGGCACCTTTGCCCGCCTCCCCTGTGCATCTCTTTATCCGCCCTCAGCTGACTTTCCGTCACCTCTCCTTGGCCAGACGGGGCTCCCTGCTCTCCCCTTAGCCAGTTCCTGGCAAAGAGAACAGAAGCCCCATGGTTGGCTCAGAGCACGCTGAACAGAATTGACATTCTATCGGCAGAGAGAGAGAATACGTGTTGGGTGTTGATATGACAAGGGATCAGGATGAGGACAATTAAGCCAATACACCAAAAGATTCAGAGCAAAAGGTTCTCTGGGCACCTATTCGTACGATGTGTATTTTGAGATACGTATTAGCTGCCACGTGCATACACTCACTCTGTGTAAGTGATGTAGAATTGCATAGTGATTCTGGGTGCAGGCTCTGAGTCAAATCCTAGCTCTGCCTTTTGTGAGACAAACTGCCTTAGATAAATTGTGTGACTTTTCTGAGCTTAACTTATTAAATGGGGACCTTATAAGAGTGCTAAGCAAATTAGGTGATACAATCCATACAAAGGGGTTAGGCCCAGCGCCCAATGCATAGTTAGCAATCAATAAACGTAAAGTGCTGGTGTGGTGCCAGCAATGAGTGTGAGCTAAACACGCCTTTACCTCGCAACAGCTGAACAGCTGCTAACTGCTTTCACTCCACCAGACACTCTGCCATCCGCCTAATCTGTTCTCCATACAGCACCTGGAGGGACGTTCAAAATGTACAGGAGATCATGTCATTCTCTTGCTCGAAACCTTCCACTGGCTTCCATTACACATCAAATTAGATCTGAAATCCTTGTTTATCTGAGCTTACAGGGCCTAAGAGATCTGGCCCCAGCCACTTCTTGCCTTCTTCAACAAATGTCTGCCTGGTCCCTCTGCTGAGCCACAGTGGCCTCCCTCACATCCATTCAGGTCTTCACCTGTCGTGCCTTGTGCCTGCATGTTCACCCCACCAGGTCTTGTCATATCTTGTCCCATCATTTCTTCATGCCTCTGCTCCCCATCTTCTGGGGAAGCCGAGCCCCCAGAGGTCTAGTCTGACCAGTGCACAGGCATGGATGGAGCCCAGAGTCTCTGTGTCAGTTTGTGCCACGTGCAGGGGGCTTCTTGGATTGGGTAGTGGCAGTAACAGCAGAGGGATCTGTCTCTAAGGCTGTGGGAACAGCTCAGAGGGGCCAGTAGGCAGGATAAATAGGGTTGAGGGGAGGGACAGAGTGGAGGGAGTAGGGGTGGGGGCAGAGACATCAGTGTGGTGACTCAGATTTGGGGTGGCATATGAGCTAAGTCCAGTACCACCTCACAGATCCTCGTCTGGCTTGGTGCTCTTTACAAGACTTAAGATGACCTGCCACAGTACTGCCTGTGCATTCAAATGGAGCGTATATTCACAGGAATGGAGTGTCCATAAGGTAAGCATTCATCTTTTTGAATGATCTTTTTTTTATATATATATAAGATGGGCATGTTATTTACCACTCTATATTGATGAGCTGGAAAACAGTGGCGTGGCAAAAAATGTGTGAGTTTAAATAAATAAGGTTGAGTAAAGGTTGGCCCTCTCTTTGCCCTTCTCTTCCTCCCATCCTCCTGCTTCATCTCTCTCCCCTATCCCCTCTAGGAGGTAGTACTTTGTGGCTTGGAGGTTGTCCTTGTCAGCCCACATTCTCCCTGTGCATGTGGAATTCCGTGAGTGGCTGAGCTTCATTTCCTCCTATTTGGCAGCCTTCCGCACGCCCATCGCCCATCGTACCATCAGCCTAGGCCTTGGGAGCCGGATGGGACTGCTGTCTCAGGATTGCTACCACAGGGAAGGGGTTTATTTTCCACGCCCTCCACCTTTACCCATTCACAGTTCCCTCCCCTTCGCTGTGGATTTTCATTTCTCCTAGCTTCTTAATTAAAATCCGCATTCCTTAGCACTTCTTTTTTGCCTTGAAAATTTTCCCAAATCACACCTCTTGAAGGAATACCTTACTTAATCTCCATGCTGGCTACTTTTCACCCTAAATCAAAGTTAGACAATTATTTCCGAGTGTGATTTTAGGTCTAGGGTTTTGAATTTATTGCCTGCATTCCCTTAATTTCTAGATGACTAAGTGAACCGTGATTTAAGAAATCTTGAAGAAACCCTTAACATCATAGCTCTGTTTACATCAGAGTGGCCCTCACTTCCATAAATCCTAGCAAAACAAAGGCATGGGCTTCTAGAATTGAAAATGACCTCAGAAGCTGATTGAGTATGAATGCCTCCCACCCTGCCTACACCTCCACCTCCCCCTGGAGACGTGAAGAAACTAGGCCTGGACAGTCTTGCCCAGTCAAAGTGGGGCAGAGGCAGGAGAGGCACCCGCTCTGTGTGCCTTTCTGTCTGGGGCTCTCCAAAGATCCAGACTGCTTCTTTAGTCAGCTGCATGGTTTGGTTTAAAATTTTTATAAAACATTCTTTGAACGGGTAGCAGAATGTTCAATTATGCTAGACCAGGAAGATCCTTTCCTGCCTTTTCCCACCTTCTCACATGACCTTTCAGTCTGGCTTCTAACAGGTGTTTCTGAGCACTGTCTGACCAGCCCAGGGAGACCTGACCCACAGCTAGTGATGGAAACTTGTTGCTGAACCTGCAGGAGGTACTCCTGCCTCTTCCCGATCCCGTGGCTCTGTGGTCTCTGCGTGGCCTGATGTACTTGCCGCTCCATGCTGAAATGACATGTAGGAGACCCATTGTTTGGCTGTAGTTTTTGATCATATTGTTGTGTTTTGGATAAGAATGGAAACAGAAAAAAAGTTTTAAAACTGGTAAATATCTATAGGAAATTTTTAAATATCCCGATCTTGCAAAAATACAGCACAGCACTTACTCCCTTAAATGTGTCTCTGAGTCTCTCGTGAAATTGCTCACCGATCACCTACGCTGGAGGTTGGAGGCAGTCATCTGAACTATGTTTCCTTTAACTTCCCCCTTCCAAACTTACTGAATTATGTGAATTCGAAACTTAGTCCCCCTCCCTTTTTGTGGCCAAGCATCCCAGCTGGTTACTGAGAATCATCAGTATGCTTGCAAATTCTGAAATAGGGTTTCAAGCAAATTCATTGTGTGGAATCTAGCCTATTTTCCATGTTGGTGGAGTAGTGTTAAGCCAAGATTTGCCCTGAGAGGTCAAAGCACAGAGCAATTCAGAGCGGTGTCAAGGTCTACTGGCATCTGATGCCGCTTCCCTGAAGGCTTGTTTTTATTTCGTCATTCACACTTCAC
Organism: Canis lupus baileyi; assembly: GCF_048164855.1. Lineage (NCBI taxonomy): Eukaryota > Metazoa > Chordata > Mammalia > Carnivora > Canidae > Canis > Canis lupus. Next base: position 23,071,308 of record NC_132847.1, on the reverse strand, counting down.
CTTTTTTATTCCAAGGTGACTTTAATTCCACGCTTATTTTATGCACAGTAGTCACAATAGCTCACTTCAGGTGTTAGTATTATCTCCAAGGGATATTCTGTACATCTGGTTTGTAGCAGCTACATTCCCCCCTTCTTTGGGAAGCAAAGGAAGTCTGTGGAAGTCCAGTCCCTGTTCACCACACTAAACAGAGCTATTTTGGATCTTGGTCAATCTACAGACCTTGGCTTATGTATGACCCAGAGTTATTAAAAATATAAACCCCAAGGCCCGCCTTGATTATGTAATAGGGCCACTAGGCTGACTCAGGGACTTTGTGCTCAGAGCTGAGAACAGAAATCTGCTTTTCCAAACACCTCAAAGTGTGGGAGGGGAGCTAAACCCAGTCTCTGAGCTGTGGGGCTCCATCTTGTCCACGGACTTAGAATTAAATTTCAGAGGGACGCATAGCACATTTCCAATTCCCCTGCTTCCTTTTATGTCCAGTCCTTCTTCTCTTTTTCCCAGGATGGAAAAGTGCCATCTTTTCCCCAGTCCAGCTGCAGAGAACCTGGCCTCAAGCCAGCCTTGGGGGTTCAGTCACGGATGGCCTTGGCAAAGATTTATGGTCAAATATGAGAGAGCATCATTCCTGCCAAGGCCCTAGGGCACTGAGGATGGAATGGCTTTTGTCCTTCTGAGCCCACATCACAGTTTCCAGGTGGAAAGTCACAGTGCTGGAGACCTGGAAGTCACCCAGGGTCTCATGCACTCCTCGTTTTGCAGATGGAGAAACTGATATGACTGGCCTGGGGTATACCCTGGGCAGTGGTAGGGGGGGGGAGAGCTGGATCCCAGATAGAATTCTATGTGAGGGCAGGGACTATTCTGGTCCATCCACTGCTGTCTTCCCAGCACCTAGCACGGTGCCTGGTATATAGGAGGCACCCAGTAAACATCTGTTGAAGGAAAGAGCAAATGTGACACCTTTTCCTCCATGCCAGCATTTTATTCTTCCTCTTCTCTTGATATTTAACTAAACTTATTCTCAGAAAATCCCCTCTGTCCCCTTCTCCAGACGAGAAGAGACCACAGGGGCATGGACAAGACACTACTGTTCACCACGCCAGCAAGTTACCTGGTGCCCACACAGAGCAGGGAGCAGCTCCCCAGAAAGGCTCTTGCCGGTTAGTTACCACCAGCCTGGCTTAGGTAGGGTCTCACTCCTAAGTCTGATGTCAGACTTGGACTACAGACAGATGGTGTGTGTGTGTGTGTGTGTGTGTGTGTGTGTGTGTGTGTGTCGGGGGGGGGGTTGCTAGCTGTTACAGAGGTGTTTACAATTTATTTGGGCACCAATACCGACAGCCAGGGTGGGAGTCTCCAGGAGTTCTGGATGTTGAATAGGGATCCAGAAAGGTTTGGGAGCTCCAGGCTTGGGGATGAAGTCAGGGCAGTGAAACTGTCTCGTTGGAAGGGGGGCTAGGGGACCCTCTCGTCGCAGCTTGGCCGGGCTAAGCCAGTGTCACCTGGGACTGCCCTCGTATGCACAGGATTTTGTAAGATTCTCCAGCTGGTAGCGGGCAGAGCCAGCCGAGAGAGAGAAAAACTTTGCTTGTCGGCAGGTTGTCGGCTCTCAGCGAGGGGGAGTGTCCCTAGGCTCGGCGTCCAGGGCCACGGGCGCGGGTGAGGTGTCCGGGCCCGCCGGGCTCCACAGCTGTGGCCGCTGACCATCTCGAGAGCACCGGCGGGAAACTCGGCCCGGGCAGGAGCCCGAGGAGGGGACGGGAGGGGAGGGGAGGGGAGGGGAGGGGCGGGGAGGGGAGCGGAAGGGGGCGGCCGCCCGCGGAGCCCTAGGAGAGCCAGCTGCGGAAGCGCGCCGCCTTCCCCCGCGGGGCCGGAGCTCGCCCTGGGGCACCCGGAGTCCCCGCGCCCCGCGAGCGCGCCCGGCTGCTCCGCGCACCTGCCTCGGGCCCCGCGCGGGGGTGAGCGGCGGGCGGGCGGGCGGGCCGCGCGCACAGGTGGCGGCGATTGGGCAGGCGGGGCCGGCAGGGTGACGTCACGGGCTCGGGTCCCGGCGGCAGAAATAGGGCAGCCGCGGCGGCGGCGGTACGGCAGCGGCGGCTCGCGGAGCTGGAGCCGAGGCAGCCTCCGGCGCGCCCGCGACCCGCCGACAGCCGCGGAGACCGACCGAGGGACGCGCGGCCGGGTCGCCGCCACCGCCGCCGCCGCCGCCGCCGCCACGGGCGCTCGCGTGGGCCGGCTACCTGGTCTCGCCGCGGCCCCGGCCACCTCAGGTACGCGGGCGCGGGGAGGGTGCCGAGCCGCCGCCGCCGCCGCCGCCAGCCGGTCCCGCCGCGCGCCGCTGGGGTCCGGGCGCCCGCGCCGCCCGCGCCCCCCGCGCCCCCCGCGCCCCCCGCGCCGCCCCTCCCCGCAGGACCCGCGCGGGCGCTCGCCGGGAGAGCCAAGTTTGCCCGCCTGGCGGGCGGCGGGCTCGGGACCGCGGGACTCGGGCGCGCCCGGGCTCCCCGGCCCCGGCCAGGACTCGGGGGGCGGGCTGGGGCGCGGAGGGGTGGCCGGGGCCGCAGCCGGTGCCAGGGCGAGCCGGCCGGCGCGCGCAGCGGAACCGCTCCGGGACCCCGCAGGCGCCGCTCCCCGCTCGGGCCCCCGGGCGGCCTCGGCGAGCCGCGCGCCCTTGGCCGGGCTGGGGTGCGGAGCGGGCGTCCTCGCTGCCTCCCCGCGCCGGCTTTGCGGGCAAACTTGCGTGTCCCCGCCGCAGCCGGAAGGGCCCGCTGCGCCCCGCCTGGCCGTCGCTCCCCCGAGGTCCGCCGCGTCCGCCCGCGGGGGCTCGGCGGAGGCTGAGGAGGGGGCCCCGGGGCGCGCCCTGCCCCCGCGAAGCCCGCGGCCCGGGTCCTTCCGAGGGAGCGACCTGGGCTTCCCGCTGCGGAGCCGCTAGGGAGCAGTTTGGGGGACGCTCGGGCAGGGAGCTTGGTCCTAAGGCAGCGCGTGCAGCGGGGGATCTGCGCCCCCCTGCGCCCGCCTGCGCCCCCCTGCGCCCCCCTGCGCCAGCACAGGAGGCCTGCTTCAAGTTTGGGGGGCACCCGGGCGGCGCGGACCGAGCGCGGCGCTCGGGCTCCGGCCGTCGGGAGTGGGCGGCCGAGCGCGGCGCGAGCCTTCGGGGCCCTCTGGAGCGGACGGAGCGGCGCCCCGGGGTGCTCGCCCGCCGCCTGCCACCTGAGGACTTGGGCTCCCGCCCCTCTGGCAAGGGCAGACGCCCGCCGCAGGCGGCGACTCCGGCAGGTGCAGAGCGCGCGGGGCCCCGCGGGGCCGGACCCCGCCGGGCTGCGCCTCGCACCGCGGGTCGGGCCGCTGGCGCGCTGCAGCCGCCCTGGCTCCGGAGGACTGTCGCCGACATTGAGGAATCGCGCTCGGGTCGCTCCCTCCTCCGCTCTCCTCTAGGTGTCGCTTCCCCCGAGTGAAAAACAGCGCCCGTCGCTTTGATCCGTTCCCTTCCTAAATGTGTTGCCTGCCTGTGCACCGGGAACTGTGCTGGATGGTCCCCGAGATGCAGACATTCGTCCACGTTCTCTGGGCCTCACATCAACGGAATTCCATTAGGAGGTGGCACCGTCACACTCTTAACCAAACGTGCACCGGGCATGGGCCTGTGTTGCGATCTGTCAGGCATCGGGAAGAAATTCAGACGTTTCTCGAAGGTTTAAAGTTATTTTTCCATCACCGGGCTTAGGGGAAAGTCAGACCCGACTTCTAACAGTGTCCTGTCAGTCCGGGAGTGGATGGGCTCCTGTGCTTGCTCCTGCTGGCTCCCAGGACAGGCTCTGATCTGGGTGGTGGGCAGGTGGAGGGCTCAACGGGGGTGGGGGTGGGGTGGGGTGGTGGTGGTATTTGGTCAGGGGAGTGAAGGATGGCGCTTTTAGGACAGCAGAGCCCCCAGCAATCCTAAGGCAGTAGCTCAGAGCAAAGCCTTGAACCGATGCCCCACAGAGCCCATGCCTGCTTCCCTCCTTGGTTTTGTAAAACACTGCAGCGTTACTACACCACTTCTGTTCAGACACACTTAGCTGAATGTTAGTTTTCTTTCTATCCTAGGAGAACAGACACCCCCTCCCCCAAGACTTGAGACTGAGCCAAAGGGCAGGCGAGATGATAGCCTGCCTTATGTATACTGGACTGTATTAAAGTTGTTCCAGTGGCTTTTCCTGTCTTAGACATTATTGACCACCTTAAATTTTCATTAATTTCAGGAAATCTATTTTTATTTCTGAGACAGGAACTTATTCCCATGGGCCTTGGGAGAATTTTTATCCCTTCTGCGCTGTCCTGGAAGTGGGTGCATGAGGGGTAGGTTGGATTTTTCTCCCTTGACCATCATCAGTAGCTCAGGATTCTCCTTTTCTTCTCAGAGTTGCAGGATTTTTTTTTCTTTTTCAAGTGATCTTCATGTTGTGATCTTCTGTTTGACTTAATACTATAGTCCAGAAACAGGTCATTGACTAGTCAGAATTTCTTATATTTTTAATTCCTACTTTACCTTTCTTGGTATTTTTCTGAAAATTCAACCTTCTTGTGTTGCTTATGTGTGGTCTATTGTGTGCTTACTAACTTGATGAAATTAGGAAGTTATTTCAAGAGCACATATGTCCTTACATTTTCTTTCTCTTAATGCCTAACACAAGGCATGGAACTTCAAGTAAAATAGAACTCCTGTTGAGAGAACATGGTACTTTAGTATAGTCCAAATGTTGAAACTCTGAGGGTTTCTGGAACTCACAGGTGTGTGGGTTAAACTTCATGGTATATAGGAGTGTCGTAGATTGACACGTTGCACAAGACTAATTTAGGCATCCAATTTATCAAATGTTGGAAGAATTAACCAAGGATAAAGAGCAGATAATTAATGCGAAATGCAGTGTAACTTCATTATGACTTGCTGCAGGGTTAGCCTGATATATTTCCATGCCTGATTTCCCTGGGTTGGTATTTTAGGGGCTATCTTAGAAAGTTTGAAACCCTTGCTTTTTTTAAAAACACTTGGATGTCAAAACTAGGGTCCTGAGCATTTGAGAAGAAATTAATGTATAGTCTCATGGTGTTAGGTTAGGGTCAATATGGCTTTTTTTTTTTTTTTTTTCCTTTTAACATTGGGTAGACATACCGGAGGCTACAGGAGTCTGGTGGTCTCCAGGTGGTTTCCATTTGTTGACTGACATCTGTGCAAAATGCTATGTACCTGAAGTTAATTGACTAATGCATACACTTAGTTGGAAAGGTTGGAAATTCAGGGCCACACACTTTACTGTTTGTTCTCTTTAAGGTTGGGGTGGTATTGCTTGGTTCTACCAAAGCATCTTCATAATTTCTGATCTTGGTGGTTACAAAGAGAAATGATTTCCATGTAGCTAATCTATAATGTCTACTTTGGTAATATTCCCAATGTTCTGGGAGAGTTGCTGCAAGAGTACTAATGAATAATGTCTCTGAAAGCTCTGAAGGTCTGAATTCCCATTCTTTCCAAACAAGGCTGGCTCTCAGAGGAGAAAAGAGAAGTTTGTATTAGAACCACTGCCAGTTTAGTGTCAGTGTTTCTCTCTGGCCTCTGACCCTGTTCAATAAAGACCATTTGCATGCTGGTGTGTCTTCTGTGGTGGGGCAGATTTGGAATGGACTTATTCATACCTATTTCTCCTTAACCATTTGCCTTCTTATGTCATATTTTTCAACTTTCTTGGAAAAGTGAGTCAGTTTCCCAAATGTTACATTATACAAGTTTGTATGGTACCTCTATAATTTTAAATGCAAGTAATTGTGTAGATATTGGCTTATAATTAAAAGCCCAGAAAATCCTGTGCTTTATACACAAAGCAGGTAGGTGATCTAGTAGGGCCTATCCAGCACTAAGAAAAGCAAAAGTAGTCTGATCTAAACAGAATGCAAACATTGTATATGTGTTCGTGACTATGTAAGAAGCAAAATTATTGCGTAGGGGTCAGATGCCTGGTTTCAGTCTAGATCTGGCTCCTGACTTGGATGACACATTGGGTGAATTCTCTGATCTTCCAGGCTTCTGGTGTCCTGTCTGTGCAGCAGCCACACTAGCACATGATTCCCTTGAGCATGGGGGAAAGTGAGGCTTGGGTAGAAAACCTCAGAGGAACCAGCTCTTAAATATCAAGTGATTGTGCTTTATGAGTTGTTTGAAAGAAAAGGCAGTCCCAGCTCTTTTATGAGAACAATCTCAGATAGATTTATAGCCAGTCTTAGGACTCTAACATGGATTGAATGAAGCTTATAAACCTAAATTGATCTCAAAAAGGAACTCAAGGTTGAAAAAGAGAGTTTGTGATATTATAGATGGTACCTGCCCATTTCTCTAATGAGGAAATTCTGGTATTTTCTTCTGTCTGAAGATCGATAGGGCTATTTGAAGGTGAGGAGTAATGAGTCAACAGATCTACTTCCCTCAAAGTGACTGTCTTCAACATGCTGGCACTCCCCTATCAGTTGACAGACATCCTTGCTCCCCAGCATTCTGTGCATTGCCTCATGATTTCTTTCTTTTCAACTACATTTCTTCTTGTCCAATAAAGACAGCAGCTATGGGAGCTGAGGACCGTGTGCCAAGTGGCCCCATTCCGGGGAGGGATGCAGAGAGGATCAGCTTGGTTCTTTCCTCATTCTTTTCCTGTTCCTGTAGAGGAGTATAGCTCTTGGCAGCTGCCACAGACTCAGAATTTCCTATCTTGCTCTACCTAGGTTTTCCCTACCTTACTAAAAACAACCATTTTTTAAAAAGATTTTTTAAAAATTATTTATTCATGAGACCCAGAGGCAGAGACATAGAGGGAGAAGCAGGCTCCTCACAGGGAGCCTGATGGGAGACTCGTTCCCCAGACACAGGATCACACCCTGAGCCCAAGGCAGATGCTCAACCACTGAGCCATCCAGGCACCCCAAAACAACTTTTGATTGAAACAAAATATTGCTATGTATTGAGACGCACAGAGGGTGGATGTGAAGAGCATAGATTTCATGCCAAGTTCCACTATGTGGCTTGGAGTCCCAGCTCTGCCATTTATTTGCCACATGGCTTTGGCAGGGTACTTACCCTCTCTGTGACCTGTCTGCCGTGTCTTCTGACAAGGGCCTAATGAATGCCCTCCTCATAGAGTAGAAGTGAGGATTATGAATTAATACCTGTAAGGTGTTTAAAATAGTGCCTGACACGTAATAATTGCCATGTAAGTACTAACCAAATAGATGGCCTCTGTTTGGTTATTAGATAGATCATCAAAATTGATTTAGACGCAATATTAATTTTTTTATGAACCAAACCATCATAAAACTTGAGTTGTAAATTTTTAGGCTGTTGCTCCTGTAGATAAAATGAATTGTCAATCATAGTGAGTATAAAATGACATCAAACATGTGTCCACCTTGCAAATGAAGTCTGATTTGGTGGTGGCCAAGCTGAGCAAAATGTTACAAAGAAGCTGTCTGGAAATATTACAGTAATTAGACTGGCTATTGTGTTTCTTCATCTTTAAATCTTCAGGGGAACCTCATCACAAGCCGGAGACAAGTCCAGGTGCTGTAGGGCTGAAGCCCAGATTTCTTGAAGCACAACTCAAAACAACTGGGTTAATAGCACAGGTCTAGGTGCACCCTCTAAAACAGTTTGAGTTTGCCACAATTGAAATGAATGGATTTTATTTTGATGCTGTCCATTAATAATAAAACATCAAACATAATTGGTCTTGGATTACTAGGCAAATTGAAAACTAAATAGTAGGTTTTGTGCCTTGAATATTTCATAACTCCAGAAATTGACATTTATATGTTAAGTAGAATACATTTTGGTTATTTTGTTGCTTTTGGTTTATTCAGGCTCAAAAACATGAAAAGGGAGAAAAGAAGACCTTTTGTACATATGCTTGCCCCATGAGTGCTGTTTGATAGTGGATAAGTAGGGAAGAATTACCAAAAATAAAGTAGGAAGTAGTGTCTTTCTAGTTCTGGTTTGAGTATTGGTATTGTTTTTAAAAGATTTATTTTAGAGAGAGAGAGCACATGTACATGAGTGGGAGGGACTGAGGGAGAAGGGAGAGTCTCTGGCAGACTCCAGGCTGAGTGCAGAGCCCAACAAGGGGCTCAATCTCATAACCTCGATGTCATGACCTGATCTGAAACCAGGAGTCGACTACTTAATCCACTGAGCCACCCAGGCACCCCTCAGGATTGGTATATATATTTTCCAAAAATCTAGTAACTGCTCTCTGTGGTTTCAGGCACATGGCTGCATTCAGAAAACAATAATTTATGGAGAGTAGGGAGTTGCCTTATTTATTTTCAGAAGAACTGGTAGCAGTTGGGAAAGGCCTTTTTATTTTCTTTTAGTCCTGAATGTGATTTTTTTTCCCCCTCCATACTCCTCAATTCCTATGAAGGACTTACACCCTGAAGCTAGAGCCCCGGATATGGAGTGTGAGCTTGAGGTCTGCTGGGGTTGCTCTGGTTCTGTCTCAGGTAGCCCTCTTCAGAGTGCAGAGCAGGTGCCAGTGGTGATGAGAGTTTGACCTTCACATTATATTTACTGCCCACTTGGACTTCTCCTGCCCCAGTCGCTCCAGCTTTGCCAACAGATGTCAAAGACGAAGAAACAGATAGAGGAATGGAAGCCTGTGGATCGTTTGTAAGACAAGAGACACATTTTCTTAAAAAGACAGTCGTAACTTATAACCTTGCCTTTTCATAGGCCAGTGTTAGATGCCATAATTTTTAGCCTGACTTCTCCTTCCTGTGGGCATTTCAGTCTCAAGTGAGGGACATAAAGCATATCTGGAAAGGCAGCCAAAGGAAACTTGGAGTTGATAGGAGTGAATTTGTTTGGTAGCCCTGGCATCAGCACTAGCAATTGTGGGATACCTCCAACCCTTCTTGTTCAAACAAGGCATCCTCCAGAGCTGTTGCCATGGGGCTGGATAGGAGTGGATTCCTCCTTCAGACTCTAATGTCCCTCAGTAGCTCATCATTGCTGACTGGGTCACCTGCTCGACCCCAGTTCAAGGCCAGATTGCATGGGGTGCTGGCCTCCTAAGGAGCTCTGTGTTTTCATCTCCCCAGCCATAATCATGATGCCGTGTGCACCACATGCAATTAAGCACTAAATTGTGTAGTGCTCACAGAAATCAATAACCCCTCCGGTTTCCTTGAGTACGAGTTGTAAATACTGCACAATGAGTTCTAGCTTCCTGGCTGCATTGCTTAGAGGGAGCTACTGAAATCAAGATTGGAATGTTTACAGTGGAAACCTTAAAAAAAAAAAAGAAAAAAAAAAGAAAAAGGTAGAGCTTATGGCACACACGTCCTAACCTCTGTCCTTGGCCCATTAACATCATGCCCAGCACATGATAGGGAGTTGATTATCTGTTGTAGCTGATCCTTCATTTTTTCATCCATGTAATTCTTTGATTACTTTAAATTGCCCATTTCTTGTCTTCTAGAACTTGTCATGTGATATCATGTGAGTCTGAGGAACCACCTTAAAGGTTATTGAAATTCCATTATCCATTGGGTGCTTGAATTCCTCTACACGAAGGAATAGTTTTGAAAGGAAACTAATGAGCCTTATCATGGAATTTTGAAGCTCACTGTCTTGTAAACTGAGGCACCACCCACAAACAGGGTACCATACATTTAACATAATTCCTCATCAGTGTTTATTGAACACTAATTGTGTGCCCAGCCCCAAATGTCTCTGAAGTGACTGAAGCATGGTTATGCGGTAACTGAACAGAAGTGACACAGCTTCTTCACCCTCATTTGTTCTTGTAAATATAGTGGTGGCTGGCATGTTGGGTGGGTTTTCACATAACAGCTAGCATTTGTAGAGCTGTTACTACGTGGCTGACACTTCTTCAACCCTCACAGCAAGCCTATGGAGTACATATCATCAACTCCATTTTAGAGGTGAATAAACTAAGGCTCGGAAGTACTTGAAACTTCTCTCTGGGGGAACAGAAGTATTGGTGGTAGGGTTTAAACTCTGGTCTATCTAATTCTGGAGTACAAGTCCCACCTACCCACCCTGTGATGTGCTTATATTTTGCAATTCTTAATTCTGAACATTTGTCATTTTCTCAACAGACTCAACAAAATGAAACCAGGACACTTATGGCTGCGTCTTGCACTGCTTGGGGCCTCCCTTCCAGCTGCGCTGGGATGGATGGACCCAGGACCCAGCAGAGGCCTGAACGTGGGTGTGGGTGATGCACAAGCAGAGGTATTGTCACATAACACCTGATATGACCCTTAAAACGTGCCGCTTTTCAGTGTCAACATATCTGATTTCTTCTCTACCTTTATATCAGTAAGATTGCAGTGTGAATTAAAAATGTGCCCCCTTTTTGGTAAGAGGCAGAAGGAAACAACATGTGTTGATCTGGACAGGAGATTTATATCATGCTGTAAATAATAGTCTAAAATCTCTGCAATGCTGAAAATGTATTCCAAAACCAAGCTTCAGTTGTATGGTTTGTCTTCCACAACGACCCTCAAGAGAATGGCCTTTTTGTATATTTAATAAAACTCTGAAAATGCAGACTCAATGGTGGAGCACACCCATGTGAATTAATGAAGTCTTTTAATTATAGAATGTGTTTTAAAAGAGCGAGAGAGACTCCTTTTCACGTATACAGATAAAAAGAACCAGGCTGAGGAAGAATTGGCAAGTAAGGGTCCTAAGGGAGACTGTCTTAATGAACAGATAAGAATGATTAATGGCATGTTAGGTATATATAAATGCTTCTAAAGTGCTTGAAAAACTTATTCTCGAACACCTCCCTGGAGAGTCTCGATACACTGCTAATTGCTTAGTGAACTTGGTCTTAAGTACTGGGGAGGATTCATAAGCTGCACCCTAGCCCTGCTCAGGTGGTAGGCCGGAGGAATATGGGGCTTATGAGGGGAGCAGTTTTTCTGAAGAAAATGCTGTGTGTGTGTGTGTGTGTGTGTGTGTGTGTGTGTGCATGCATGCATGTGTGTGTGCCAAGCCCTAAGCAACAACTGCATCCTTCCATTAAAGCTGCCTGGGATTTCCTTGATGACGTGGGGCATGCACATTCCTATCTAAGAGCTCCTCAGATCCTTTCAGCTTGCATTGTCCTCCCTGATGCATGCCTGCCTCTTGTCTCTGTTCTCGTTTCCTGCCCTGTATATGAGAGAAGAAAAATTATCTCCAGAAGTCAACATTGCCAGAGAGTGAATAATGACACACAGTGTGGGGAAGGTAGGATTAATGCATTATTTGATCAGAAGTCACGATTTTTTCCTCATTATTACTTAATCATGATGCAATCCCAGACCTACAAACCTTAATCTCAAGGGAGCTTCAGAAGTAGTCAGGTGCACATGTTGGCTGAAGTTCGTGTGGCTTCTTTTGTGGTAAGCAGATGATTGAAGAGCATCACTCTCTTTCCCATCGCAGTCCATGCAACTTAATGCTCTTTTGAAAGAGCCTGGAGGCTGACTTGCTAGCCAGCACAGCATTTCCCATGTGGGATGGCTTAATCATTGTGCTCATATCCACACAGAGGGAAAAGGATCGCTTAAACCCTACAAATATATTGTTGAATATTTAATAGCAAAGCAAACAGGCAAACACACAGATAAGCTTATTTAGTCTTCTTACTATTGGGGCTCATTGGCTCACTGTTTTAAATTGCTTATTTCAATTAAATGAGTCAAACCAATTAAGATGGGATTTTAGCTGGAGGTAAAAGTGAAGGTAAGTTAATATCAACCGAGGGCATCTTTATCTTTGCTGTTAACATCCAAACACTCTGAAAAAACAGTTACAGCTCATTCTGAGGAAGTAAGGCTTCTTGATGGTTGGTTTTGGGGATGTGGTTTTTCTCCTCCCATTAGGACAGAGCCCAGGAGATGAAAATGTCTCCCAGTTCCAAGCCTTGTGCTGCTTTGGGAAAAGGAAGCGATGCCTCTACAGACTCCCAAATGCAGGAACGGCTGCCCTATCCATCCAGCGCTTGTTGCTGTGGCTTGCGTTTTTGCAAACTGTAATAATTTCTCTCTCGTGGAGTCTGCTTTTATCAATGTGGAAAGGAGATGATTATAGTATGAGTGGGCCTAGGGTATCGGACAGCCTCAGCAAATGTTCCAGTAGAGGAGAACATGTATATGTACCTGATTTGTTTGCTCGTTTTGACCCCTCTTTATGCATGGCCTCTCTGTGCCCTTCCTTGCTACCGTCCTCATGTCTGGGATACTGTCCCTTCTCTCCACATGGCTGACTCCTCTCCTCCATGGCCTAGCTCTTGTTCTTACTGGTTCTCTGGAACCTTCTTTGAGCATACTTTGGTCACCTTTGCTGTCTAGTTCTGAACCAGTCCTTCTTGTTTTTAACAACTATATTTTTATTTGAGCATACAGATTAAGCCTATCTTTTTTTTTCATTTATTTTTATCGAAGTTCGATTTGCCAACATGTAGTATAACACCCAGTGCTCTTCCCATCAAATGCCTTCCTCAGTGCTCATCCCCCAGTGACCCCAACCCCCTGCCCACCTCCTGTTCTGCAACCCTTTGTTCATTTCCCAGAGTTAGGAGTTTCTCATGGTTTGTCTCTCTCTCTGATTGGATGAAGCCCGTTTTATTTACATTTCTCTTCCTTACAATGTCTAATAATTTTCAGAGCAAAGTAGAGACTCATTGTTTTTCTGAGCAGTGGGTACTCAACACTTAGTACTAGTTGTGAAGTCCTCCTAGTGCTTTCAAAATTGAGACCAGACAGTCATTTCAATGAATGACAGCCCTCCCTGTGCAGCCCTTCCTGTCCAGTAAGGACATGAATGGTGCCCCCAGCTGACCTGTGAGCAGCCTGCAGGCAGGCCAGGCTTGAGGCTCACTGACGTCCCAGGGTAGTCCTTATATGTTAAAGGATCTGGGCAGTTTCTTCTTTGAATTGTAGCTGTTCATATATCCATAACTGATGGTCCAAACTATACCACACTCCTCTAGCCATTTCCTCAGTCTTACTTTCTGGAAGAATCATAATCAACCGAGTTTGTCGAGACTTCGTAAATAAATTAAAAATATATGTATTTTCAGGACCTAGATGGTGAACTGTTTCTGTGTTTTCTTCCAGCTACTTTACACAACATTCATTGACGAGATTTTTAAAGTACTTGGAAAGCATTAATAAGATTTGACTTCCCTTTAAAGTTATTACACCAATTACTCGAGTTGTCCTAAGGGTAAATAAGGATTAAATGACCAGTGCATGTGTGTGTTCACGCATTTTTAAAGCAATGATGGCAAATGTAAATTTTGTTAAATTATTGTTTTATGTACAAAGACTGCACTTGAAATAGCTTCAAGGAGTTTATCATTTTACAAATGTGATGAAAAAGAAACGTAGCTGGGTGGAGTGCCTCTCTAATAAGACCTGAGTGGCAGAATGTGGCCTAGAATACTAATGAAATTCTGAATTCTGAGAGCTGCAGCTCACTGAAATTCTAAAATAATTAAAATTGCCCCTTTTCCCCTGTACTCTGGCCAAGACCAATTTGGTACTAAAATCAGTAGTGGTAGAATTTTATATTTGGGGAGATCAGGAAAGTGAGAGGGGGGCAGCCTCAAGGATCCACCCCCTCCCAAGGGGTGGACATTTGTGGGAGGGTCCCCCCCCCACCTTTGGGCCCTGGATGCTGTCTGTGTTCCCATTTGTGGGGCTCTGGGGTTGGCTGGTGGCCATTACACCACCATATGCACCCCTTATGTGTTCTGTTGTAACTTCTTTACATTGCTCTGACCCACAGTTTCTAGTCCTGCACTAAATAACCATAAATATGGAGGCTCCTTTTAAAATTGTTAGCTTCATATGCCTCAGTGCTTACAGACCAGGGAAAGGCTTTGAGGTCAGATACCCTATGTTTTCGATGCACTCTCACAGGCAAGCCTTCGAGGGATACATGTATCTAGGGTATCAATAATCAGGGTGGTTGCCCACCTCCCTAATCCCAGAAGTAGGCCTAAGAAAGCACAGAATGGCCCTTGGTCCTTCCTGCAAGTGTTGGTCCTGATGCTGCTGACTGCACTCAGGGGCGCTCCTGTCTCTGGCTGAGGATGGGCTCTAATGCAGAGAGCCGGAGTGCCCTGGCTCCCTTCTGCATTGGTCGGGTGTTGAGGAAGATGGGGGCTGCGGAGACTGGGCACTAATTTTTTAAAAAATACTTCTTTGCTTTAATCAGTGTCCTTGTTCTTACATTGAATTTAAGTGTTGATTGAATTTAAGACCGCACTCTTTCTAGTCTCTCTCCTCCCCAACCCCAACCCATGCCCCACTCTTCTGATGGCTGACTGGGAAAGAGTAGCTGATCTGGTGGGCTTTGAGGCCTCTACCATTCACTTCTCCTTACTCTCGCCTCTGAGTCTGTGGGTGTGGGGAAACCACCTTCCTTCTCCCTGTGAACAGATGGGGCCTAGGCTGGCATTTTTTGAACCTCATCTGCAGACCAGTATGCATCTCTTATGGATGTTTCCTTTTTTTCTTTTTTTAAAAGATTTTATTTATTTATTCATGAGACACACACACACACACACACACACACACACACACACACACAGGCAGAGACACAGGCAGAGGGAGAAGCAGGCTCCACGCAGGGAGCCTGATGTGGGATTTGATCCCGGGTCTCCAGGATCATGCCCTGGGCTGAAGGCAGGTGCTTAGCCACTGAGCCACCCAGGGATTCCCACTTATGGATGTTTTCTATGGAGCTCCCATTCCTAGACACTCAGGTTCTGGAATATTCAGGCATGACTCTCTAGTGATAATTCTCTGTCAGAGGATGTGGATTTTTAGTTTCTCAGCTTAGGTTGGGAGAACACAACCTCCCATCTGGAGGTACGTGAGTAAATCCATAACATTTTAGGTGAAAGATGGTGGCAAGTACTCCATGTTCCGGGAGGAGTTGGACGAGCCATTTCCCACCTTCAGAGTTAGTGTGGGCTCTGCCCTGTACCAGCCTCTCTTGAACTTCAGTGGGCTTGCAAAGAGTCAGGAGGTCCTGTTAAAATGCTGATGCATACATAGATCTAGGGTGGGGTCCTGAGATTCTGCATTTCTCATCAGCTCCAGGTCATGCTGACCCTCCTGGTCTCAGGGGACACTGGGCAGAAAAGCCCTAGAAGAATACCACTGGCCACCTCCCAGCCTGCACACATCCAAGAAGGAGATTGCATTTGGTGATGAACCCCAGCTTTTTTTTTTTTTTTAGCTTTTGTCTGTATGATGAGGCTGACTGTCAGCAGCAAAAGAAGAGGCATGTACAGGCTGCAGACCTGCTGGGAAATAGCTGCAAACTAGATGGGGCAGGCATCTGGGCAAGGGGAGGGGAGCGGCAAAGTGAAGTAGCCTGGGTTTGAGAGTCTTTTTCACCTATTCTGAAGTGAACAAGTGCACAGGTAAACTTCCCTCTGTGTGCAGGGCTCCTCACTGGCTTGTGTGCCAGTGATTTAAATCCTGAGGGTCAGCCCACACTCCCATACTCCCACCCCGTACTGTCCCCCATGCTGGTGTCCTGCCCAGTTCCTGTCCCCAGGGCCCAGCTAGGCTTTTCTGGGGATGCACTTGCCAAGTTGGTGTGGTGTTAGAGGGTTTTTATTTTTATTCTCGGACAGGAGAAGTCAGTGTCTTTGTCTTTGTGCTGCTCGAGGCAAGCCTCCTACCCTGTACTAAGTTGGTACACTGCATGCCCCTTTCATATTTTGACATCATAGTTAATAGAGTTTTAATTGGCTCTGAAAAGTTCTATGACCCAGGAAAATGAACATTTATGAGTTCACAGAGCACCATTATTCTTCTTCCTCTTAATTTAGCATTTACTCATCTACTTTTTTTATGCCTCTGCTGCTAAATAATCTATACTTCTGTAGGAAACTTTCCACCCTTGTAATCAGGACATCAGGCCATGCATTGTAAATGGGGCTCTGATTTCCATTTTTCGGGGAGTTGGCAGCATCAAACCTGCCAGGCCCCAATCATCTGCTTGATTTATTCTCTATGACTCGTGGGTTATCTCTCTTGTTTACCATTTCGAGAGAAGTAGCTGCCATGATGTTGTCAGACAGACTCTAAGTTGCCCCATGTGAATGGAATCTACTCTTTGGTCCCGCCAAGCCAGGGCCATTGTCCTTCTGCTTCTACCACTGTGGTTTTTGCTACGAGTCCCCTGGGCTTTGTCTTGTCTGTAGCCGCTGGAGAGATGGAGGGCACTGGTCCCAGCAATGGAGGGGATAGGATGACATGGGCCCTGTACTCTAAGCAAGTAGCACCTGAGAAGACTGCAGTGAGACCCAGGTCTGCTGGTGTTGGGAGGAGAGGAAGCATGCCTCTCTGGCCAGGAAGCCATCTGTCCATACTGCCTTTCTCTCTCCCTTGACGGGTGGCGACGTGTATTTGCTTTTTTGGCCTTAGGTCTTCCCTTGAGTCAGGAGACCTGGACCTATTTAATACTTGGTCTAGATGGAGCCCCTGGCTGACCCTGGAGACTGGCAGCCTCATGCTGTGCTGGAGTGTTGCAAGGAGTATCATAAAATTCAGAAAATAAAATTAACTTCACTTTAATTTTACAGTCTGCTTCCCTGACAACACTTCTGGGCTTAGTAGGGAGTTGTGATGCAGAATCCAGCTGTGAATGGACCCCTGCAGGGTGGAGAGGGGAATAGAATTCTGGTGGGGGCATGGAGGAGAGGGGCAGCTAGTGGTTTATTTGGGCCTTCATCCTTTTCTCCCAAGGATGGCATCATACTGTCATGTTTTGGAGGAAGCAGCCCCCAAGGGGAAGATCTGTGTTACAGTGAGGTCAGGCAGTGGGGATGGAAGGGGAAGGTAGAGGCAGAGGGCTCTGAAGTACGTTTGTTGGGTCACTAAGTGAGTAGAAGTGCACAGCTCTGGCACTCAAGCTGGGGATGACATCTGCTTTCTCCCAAATGCTAGTGATCCACTTGTTTTATGGGATGGCCACCTCTCTGCAGTCCAAAGTAAAGCCTATTAGTCCTCTTATCCACTTCCAAGACTTGAAAGATGACCCACTGGGGAGAACCAAGCAGAGTTCTGTAAGCACTGTGGACACCTTCTAACTCAGAAGTGCGGTCTGCCCAAGGCTGCTAATTTCTGGGTGAGAGCACACAGAAACTTGTTTTGGCTCTGCGTTCCAGGTCCAGCCTGGCACAGATTAGCTCTGTGGATTTGCATTCCTTGTCCTCTCCAGCCTCAGTTTGCTTATGTGGAAAGTGAGAGGGTAGCCAGGATGCCAGCTCAGATCCCTTTCGGGTTGTCCACACATCTTAATTCTAGGACTACTGACTGGGCCCTTTTAGTCCATATGATGAACATTTTAAGTGTTACTTATTTATTCTTGTACAGCTATATAGCACGTGTTAAATCTGAAGATTTGACCCATCCCTGTGGTGTCAAAAGTCACCTTGTGTGTTCCCTCCTGCGAAGGGATAGATAGCAGTAAAGAATTCTCAGTCACTTGACCAGAGGGTGTCCACTTGGGGTCTTTTTAGACACCACAGCTCTCCCATCCCTCTGTACACATCTGACTTCAAAGAAAGCTTTGCTGCAGTGTATACTGATGGCAAAGACTCTGGTGCTCTGCAGGTGTCACCAAGAGGAGGAGACAGTCCTGGAATACTGAGCTGGAGGGGAGCTTGGATGGACTCTCTTCTTCATTGTGTGAATATCTGCTGAATTCTGGGAATTGCACCTAGAGAAGTGGCCCCAAGACTTCCTGATCTCACAGAACAGAAAAATGAAATTCTATTTTTAAAGCTAAAGCTACTACCTAGAATTCCCTTTACCTCCTTATTTATGCTTTTATTTATACTTTTTTATTGATAAAAGGAATGAAAGGCCATACTCACAGAAGCAAGAACAATGAATCCCATAGGAGCCTTCTACTGGCACCTTCTGCATTTGCCTGTGTAGGTGTGTTGTGTCTGAAGACCTATCACAGTGCAGTTGCGGATCACGTAAAGGTTTATCTAAAGATTATTGCAAATTGAGGTCCATAGAAGCATATGCTTGTGTGGCCTGGAACTTCCTGGTGAGCTGGAGCCCAAGCCACGCCGAGATACTAGGTTCCCAGATGGAGGTCCAGTGTTGCTCTCTGTGGTATCTGTGTGAATTTCATGGCTGGAAAGACATAGCTCCAAGATATGAAAGATGAGTACTCAACCCAGAAAGAGGCCCTTGTGCCCTGTGCATGGAGTGGGGGAGAGGGCCCACCTGCATCTAGGTGTTCAGTATCACATCCAGGTACTACTCTATGTTCAAGTGACAGGTGTGTCTGAGTCGTAAAGGAAAAGTAGGGTACAGGGTCTCTTGTTCCTGGTTTTTAAAGTTCCTTTGCCATCTCTTTAATGGACTTGGCTCGTGAAAAATGGCACAGCACTGTTATTTGGTTGATGGTATCTTCCTTCTAATAAAAGGCAGTAGTATTATTTTATTCATACTAGAGATGGATTAGAGAATGGAGGATGAGTGGCCTGTGGGATTCAGATATTCCCTGAATCAAAGGATGTGTTTCACCTCAACTACACATAGAGGAGGGATGAGGATAAGCTGGTACCGATGGGAGGCTGGTGTTGGCCAAAAGGGAATCACCTTAGAGACCAATGGCTTCCCTCCATCTGTAAGAAGTTTTTTTTTTTTTTAAGATTTTATTATTTATTCATGAGTAACACACAGAGAGAGGCAGAGACATAGGCAGAGGGAAAAGCAGGCTCCCTGTGGGGAACCTGATGCGAGACTCGATCCCAGGACCCTGGGATCACAACCTGAGTTGAAGGCAGACACTCAACTGCTGAGCCACACAGGTGCCCTGTAAGAAAATCTAAGAAGGTATCTGTGTAATTGCTTGATGGTTCATCTGGAGACTGAGTCCTTGATTTTCCCCTCTCCTGACTGTTTTAAGAGGGTGTTGAGTTCAAGGTGAAATCTTTCTGGAGGTATTAGCTAAAAACAAACAAAACCTGTAAAGTTTGAGTTTTTAGTTATTCTGGATCTGCACTCAGTGAGTGTGTGTTTTCAGAGTTGAGAAGGGAAGCAGATCCCCCTGTTTCTCACAGAAGTCCTTTCCAGAGAACACCACTGATCACCAGTGAGCCACTCATGGAGTGCGTAGTGGCTTAAGAAACCACTTATCCTGGCCATCTACTCATCCATGAGGGTATTGGCAGCCTGGCCCAGCAACAGAAGTGAGAGCTGCCAACCTGACAAGGGCCTGAGCTTTTGAAGCACAGCTTGCTTTTCTGATAATACCTCTCTCCTTGCTCAGGCTGAGTCCTGCTCTGCAATCTTGGTGGCTTGGCTGGCAGTGGGGCAGTTCCTGCTGCAGGTAGCCCTCTGTGGTCTCAGGAAAAATGGCTGCTGTCCTCCCTGCCTTGTTCTGTTCCACCAAACTCTGTATGTTCAACCTTTCCCCTTTCTCCTCCAGGATAGTTATTGTTTTAAAACCCAATAGTTGGTTTTTCCTGGTGAGGCCGAATCACTTGCTTGAATTGCTGCCTGTGTGCTCTGCTCCTAAAGTATCTCTAGTCCTAACTTTGCCTCAGGGGCCCCTCAAGTCAGAGGGCCCAGTGGTTCCAATCTGCTTTTTCTCAGCTAGGTAGCTGAGGAAAGTCACTTACTCTCTCTGACCTTCAGGTTAGCAGTAAGTAAAATGCAGGTGATAATAGAGCTGGTTTCAGAGTTGCCATGACTAAGGTGGTACATGTACTACCTGGCACAGAACTTGGCAGTCACAGCTGTGGTTTTGTGTCCCACTAAGTATCCATCAGGAAGACTGTACACCTCTTCCTCGCCATGGCCTGGCATGTTGGTCTTAGCCGCAGTAACTGCCACTCAGTGTTCAGACCCTCGCGGGTCCTCTTTCTGGTGGAATGGCAGGTCCCCTTGGGTCTGGACCCCCTAGAATCCCTGAGGGGGAATCCCACGGCAGCCTGGGACTCAGTAGCATGTTCAGATATTTTAAGGGACTTAAATGAGTTACTGGTATCTTAATCAGTTTGGCATCATGTAGGGATTTGGACCAGGTGACTTGACTTTCTAGGACTCCTTACAGAAGCAGCCCCAGGAAAGACCTGATTGTCTTCAGTTTCCACTTAGATTAGAATCTTGTCACAATTTCCAACATCCTCATTGAATTAGCAGAGGCTTAAGAGAGTTCTATGGGCTCTGAGTGTGGGAGGGCATGAAATGCCTGACTCATGGCTGTCCCCTCCCTACAGTGGTTGTTGACGCCTGCCTGGCTGTCCCTTCTGCCAAGAAGCCAGCATCAATGTGGCAGGCACATCAGAGAGATGTGCCCCAAATGGAACCCAGAGAGTGAAATATGAACTCCAACAAATGCAGGATATTCTGTTTGTGCTTAGAATTTTGAGGGTCAGCAGAAATAGCCCGGGGCTCCAGGGAGGGTAGCTGCCAAATGTCCCTACAAAGACAGGAAAGGATTGAGGGCAGTGGGAACAAAATTCTCTTCGGAGATGTCATGAAATAGGTGTAAAATTCTAGATGGCTTTTCTTGACACTAGTCTTAGGACAGTTGAAATAAAAACTTGTTGAAGCTGTTTTCTCATTCATATCTTGCTCTCTAAATAAAGAAAACAGTTCTTTCCTATTTATTTCTAGCCTTGCATTTAAAACATGCTTAGATACTTCCTCTTTAGTAAAGACCTCAGGTCTCCATGGTTCTGCTGATGCCACATTTTGTGTGTCCAGTGCAGTGAAATAGGCTTTGATGTGAGCACACTGGGAGATGTCAAATGGGAGAGGCCTGCCAGGCAGATGTTCTAATTGGAGTGCTTCTAGAATATGCCCCACTGTTCCTCCTCCTCCATTCCCTTCTGTTTGGTTGTTACATATGCTGTTGTTTTCCCTCCAGCATTTGGCTGTGAAGACGGGATTCTCTGCCTCATGCTTGGGTGTTCACCCTCTGGCAGTATAGTTTAGGAATATGTCTTTGTGCCCCATAACAGAACTTCCCACCTGACCTTCTCAGGATGCTGTGTGGCTACCCATTATGGGTCTCTGTGTCCTGGGCCATCTGGGTCACCCAGGGCATTTGGTGGTCTTAAATCTAGGAATCAGATATCCACTGAGCAGCCAGCTATGGTCAGGTGTT
Organism: Canis lupus baileyi; assembly: GCF_048164855.1. NCBI lineage: Eukaryota > Metazoa > Chordata > Mammalia > Carnivora > Canidae > Canis > Canis lupus. The sequence continues at coordinate 23,050,103 of NC_132847.1, read as the reverse complement.
TGAGGAGAAATGGGATCTGTGTCTGTTGGGACTATCCAGGCGTGGGGTGGGCCTGGAATTGGGAGGGGGATGGAGCAGTTGACTATTGCTGAACAGAATCTGTGTCAGCAGGAATTAAATACTTCTGTCACTTGTTGATCTTATATTACCTGTGTATAGTGATTAAGTTAATTTTTCAACTATAGCCTAAAGGAAAATAGGTAGATTAAGTAATAAAGGGGAACATAGCTCCTGCCTTCCCTGATCCCATTCCTTCATCCCTGAATCCAGCCAGAGCAGGATGCTTGTTCTTGTCCACACACCCTTCACTTGAGGGGATGTGACTGATGGCAGGTCAAGTGTCACAGGTTGGTCCTGGCCCATGACTTGATGCTCCTGAGCCCTCAGAGGGTGGGCTGGAGGGTCAGAGTGTCCTCCCTGTAGATTGGACATAGCATTGACTGCAGTAGCCCCATGGTGTCCAGGCTCAGAATTTCAACCAGAGCACCCCCAGCCCTACAAGCATCCAGAACGTGTTCACCAGAACAGGGCTCCTCTGTACCCTTTCATTCCTAAGGTGGTCCTGCCTGATGTGACCGTGTCCTTCTTGTTGGCTCAGGGCTTCCTGGATCCCACCTGGAAGATGAGGTGGCGTCATTGAGCTCCTGGCACTGCAGGGTGTGGCATTACCACCCAGAGCCTGAACAGTTACACTGGAAGACTTCACTCTTGCATTAGAGCCCCACGTTGACCTGTCCATCCTTGTTGCACCAATTGGTTTGGTAATTTTTGGTAATGGCAACACTTCTGTGGCCATGCTGACTAGCACAAAATTATCTGTGACTCATTTTACATTCTAGATGAATATGTATAATAAAATTTAAACTTAATCTCATTCAAAGTGACTGTTCTTATGTTACAAGAAAAGATGGTCATGAGCTACATTCTACAGGAAATTCCTATATGTGTGGGCCGATGTCTCACTGTGGGCTTATGAGAAAGGGGAAAGAATAATCAGAGAGAGTACTTGAAGAACTCACCTGTATACTCACAGTATGCTGAGCAATGAATACAGAACAAATCATGTTCAGTTAGCAGTGTGGGCCAAACTGTGGGTGACATGAGAGTTTAAAGTGGAGAGGCACTGGGAGGAGATGGGGTTGGGAAGGACCTCATGGAGCCAGAGAGCTTTGGAGAGGACTGTGGAGATGTGTGTGGGTAGAGTACTTAAGTATGTTAGGAGGAGGAATCCTTGAGTATAGATGGGGATTAGAATAGGACCCTATCTGGGTGGAAAGGGAGAGAGAAGAGATGCGAGGGTAGATATCCAGGCATCTTCTCCGAGTGATTGATTAGGGACTCTTGGATGGCCAGGAGCAGAATCACCTTCCAAAGTGCGTATATCTAAGTAAGGGTTATCCTGGGGCCCCAGAAAAGTCCTGAAGCCTGCTGCAGGCTGCCTGTCATCTTGCTACTGCCAGCCACAGCTTCTCCCACTTCTGTTTTTCTCTTCCTTACCTGTTTTTTCTGGGGGCTGGCCTTCCCATGGATCTACAGATCCCTTCCTACAGCCCTCACCCTGGAACCTTAGCCCTATAGTCCTGGCCCTGCTACCACTCAAACCTACAGCTTCAGCGCCCTGGACCACTTAGCCCAGGTCTAGTCTCTGAGAACCTAATTGGCTCCACTTGGCGAAGCCAGGGGACAAGTCCCTACCTGTAGGGTGACATTTGGAGGTTCTGAACAAGGGTGCGGGCACTGGCCTGGGAGGCTCTAGTAAAGGAGGGAGAAGGCAGGTTAAAGTGGGGAGAGAGGTGGTGAGGCTGAGGAGCCTGCCTCCATCCTCTCAGCACTCTGAGCAACAGGAGCTGAGATTTTTAGAAGTGTAGGCAATTTATGAGGTTGAGCTTTCCAATCTTGATAGCTGGAAGGGAGGTAAGAGGACCACATGGTCTTAATTCTTTGTTCTTGTGCTTTCTTCCCCATATTTTCTTCTGACTCATTGGTGCCCTCCCTCCCCACCCACCACCACACCAACCTGGCCTGTGTGCACGAGGCAGCTCTGAAGCTCAGCCTACGCACCCCTGGTTTATCCCAGCAGACATGCTATCAAGAATGCTTGACCTCCTCCAAGGGTTGACTCACATCTCACCAGGCACCACCTGACCCTCCTCTCCCTCCTGGGGCCTGTGCTTCTAACACCCAGGGTCTGTATCCACACCCTGTCACCAAGTTGACTGAATGAGAGTAGGCTTTGTGGCTCGGATGTGGCCCTGTGACTCCAGAGTCACATCACTTGTGGCTACAGGGAACTGCTTAGTACAGTTGCTTTGAGGTTTATTTGGAATTGTTTTTGGGAAGAAAGGGCTCTATGCGGGGAGAGTCCTGGCTTTTCCAGATGTCTCTTCTAAGAGAATCTGCTGCCCTATGGAATCTAGTAAACAACATCACAATTGAGCTGTTGTAGAATAATTAGGCCAGTCATCATGGAAGACAAGATCTGATAAATGATCTCCCAGTTGTGGGGCTAGGCTTTGCTCCCAGCCAGGTGCAAAGTTTGTTGCATTAGGAACCTTTTTTTTTTTTTTTTTCCCCAATGATGTCTGTTTCTGCGTAACCAAGAATTATGGAGTGTTAGGGAACCAGAGATAAGTCACGGATGGGGATGACAGGGAAAGGTGGCCTCTGGGAGTCTGAATGACCCTTCTCAACCCCTTCTTACAGGAATAAGGAGATTCTTGGTAGGAATTCTGACTCCTGATACACAATTCTCTGAATTCCATAGCTTTTAATGATGATAACATTAATAAATGGCTACCATTTTGTCAAAGCTTTAAGTGGATTACTTCATTGACTTCTTAAAGAGATTCTGTGAGGTACTATTAACTTACTTTAAAGATCTGGAAACTGAAGCTTCAGGATGGTAGGTGAGCTATTTGAAGTCTCTCCAATATTACATGGTGGAGCTGGGACTTGCACCTGGCATTCTGACTGTCCCACTTACACTCTTAACCACAGCTCTGGGCTGTTACCACCCCCCCTTTACACATATTTTTGAGGCTAAGAAAAGGACTTTTGATGACACTGAGCTTTGAAAGCCGAAGCAGGCCCTATCACATCAGATAATGCATCCCCACCTCCCAGAGGACAGCAGAGCTTGAGGTAGCCTCCGGGGACTGGGCTGTGGGCAGTTTCTTGATGTACCCTGTGGGGAGTAGCAGAGCATGTCCTGCCTCTCTGCTCACCCCTGTCTCCCCAACACGTACACCTTTTTCTTACCTACTCCTACTGTGGGAAAGGGCCTACAGGAAAGCCGTTGACGCTTGCAGAATGACCATATCTTTGACTATTACCTTCCAGTTCTACAAGGGGGTCTGGTGGGACTTTTTAGCCATTGCCCTTTGTAGCCATATGTGCACACATAGTGTGTATCCCTGGGGATCTGCCCTCATGTGTGACAGGGCCTGACCCGGCCCATTACTGTGCTCATGCATATGGGGCAGTGGGTGTCTGGGCTCTGGGTGGAGACATAAGCGTGGTGATGTGTGGTGGTCTCTCTTTCTGCTTCTGAGAATTGGCCTTGGGAAGTTGCTAAGGGTTGATGAAAGCAGTCTCCCTTCCGAAAGCTGGGCTCTGGAACCTAAGCGAGGAGGCAAGATTCTCCGCTGTGGTGACCAAAGTGGTGACTGTTAGATAAAGGTTGCCCAGTGGGAAAATGTTGGTGTTGCCCAGTCTTCCACCAATGCTGGGAGAGAGCAACAGGGATCAGCACTGGGTTCAGCCAGAGGCAAGCCCCATACCTGCTGTGGAGGGGCTGTCATGGAAGGAGGGCCTGTCATTCTCAGAGGTGGGAGTGGTAGGGTAGCCCCAGGCACCTAAGGCATGAAGCTTGGTCACGCTGTGGTAGTGGGTGATGATTCTTCACAGGTATGCCTACCTCATCTAGATGGGCATATATACCCCAGGAGGTTACACCCCTGCCCCATGGGATGGCCATAGCTGACAAGTGGTCAGGGCTACCTGTGAATGACGAGGGAGGGTCAGCTCTGTAGGCAATGCATGTTATATGAAGGATGTTAAGGGGAAGGAATCCTGGGATTTAATTGTGTTGGAGCCACTGGGCAGCCAGGAGGCTGAGAGAAAGACAGGCAGGACAGCCTGGGGGGCGGGGTGTAAGAAGAGGTGTGAGGTGGCTGGTGATGGGAGCTGATGATTTACAGTTGACACTACCAACCACTGGAGCCTTCCTACCATCCTGTCCATTGTCCTCATTGCCAACCTGCCTCGGCGAACTCCCAGCCCCTCCCCAACTCCAGACGCTCTAAGACATTGCCGAGCATTCTGGGCACCATATTCAGTGCCAGGGCACAGTGATACCTGACATTCCCAAGATGCTGTCTGTGGGTGGACCCTGAGAGCTACAGCAGCCACCTGATCTGAGTGCTCTTGGCTCCCCTCCTCTCTCACTTCTTACCACCATCTCCTAGCCACTGTGCTGAGTCTCCTCTTGAAGCAAAAGAAACTGAAGCTATCAGGTATAGCACCTGATAGCCCTATACCCCTTGTGCAAAACCAGCTTATGCGCTCTAGACCAGCCAAGCCATTCTCCCCCTCTTTGGCGAGGCCTCTCCATTATGGGTGCTGAGCTGCCCTCCCCCTGCCCCATACCCAGGTGCTGCTGAGACCTGTATGGTGAGGTGGCATCACTCCCTTTGGAGACAGAATGCAACCTGCCTGAGCCATCTCTCTGGCTTTTGGAAATCTTGCTGAGAAAGGGAAACTGGCACCACTGTGTCCAGCTCGTGTGCAAGTGTCACCATCTCCCCGGGGGAGAGCTCTGTGAGCACCTGGGTAAGCCATGCTGGTCCATCAGAGTATCACCTGCTGAGTGTCACCATAAGTAGCAGTGACATGGGAAGTGTGAGCCTAACGTGGGGGAGAGAGTTTGTAAGGGATTTAGTTTGCCCAGTAGTTCCCATATATGTCCTCATATTGGAATCATCTGTATAGTTTCCAAAAAATCCTGATGGCTGGGTCCCAGCCCCAGAGACTGTCAATTTAATTGGTCTGGGATATAGCCTGAGTTCTGGATTGTGTACTTATCCCTATTTGGGAGCCCCTGGGCTTGCCTGTGGAAGAAATGCAGACAGAACAACTACTTCTCCCCTCACTGTCCTTCCGGGCACCTGTTCTTCAGGGAGAGAGAGGATTCAGGCTTGTGGAGACAGATCTTTCACATGCCTTTGCCCTAAGCCTGAGCCTCTTCTGGGAGGTGTAAGTGTCACAGGCTGGCCTGGCTCCTGACCTGGTAGATATAGGTCAGGCATTTCTCCAGCCGAGGATTGATGTTCAGTGTCATTGGATCACCCCTGTTCTGTTCTCACCAGTGTCTCGTGGGAACTGCCCTGAATCTCATCTTACAGCTGAGCAAACTAAAGCTCATGGAGCTGCCCAACTAAGGAGCAGGGGAAGGATGTGGGAAAAACACTGTTGTTTCTCCCTGGAACTCTCAGACAGGCTAGTTACCAGGCGAACAGCAATCCAGCTATGCTGACCATGGGCACCTTTCTTTCTTTCTTTTTGACTCTGTTATAAAAGAAAATTGAAAAAGAGCCTTATTGTGCCTTAAAGGCTTTTTAATTATATATAACTCACTTAATTTAAACTACTCTAAGTTCCATTTTTAATACAAGTTTTATAGTGGTACAATGAAAGTGCCTTCTAATCAAAGTGTGTTTGGAGATTTATCTCCCTGTTCAAAAGCGGATACCCCTGGGAGCCCCAGCCAATTATTTATTCAGACAGCAATCAAAAATCAGCAAGTACTGAGTGGAGGGCATGGTGGTGGAAGCTCGTGGGAGTGAGGAGGCATCAGAGAGGTTCCTCCTGGGGGTTCCGAGGGTTGACGGAGCCAGGTCAGCACATGCAAGCTGTCTTTGTGATGCTCACTGCCGTTTCTGGGACAAATGCTTCCACTTCTCCCTGCTGCTACCTCAGCTGTGGAGGCGGGAGGTGATGCAGAGTGGGACTGGCTTCTTGGTCAGAAGGGAGGATGGAACAGTCCTGCTCTGAAGGGACTCGTTTCGACTGTAGTCACAGCCCCCTATGGGCTCTGACTGCCCATCTAAAGTCGCAAGCCCTTTCACCTTCTTCATTCTGTGCCTGCCCCTCGCCTATGTCGTTTGTGACGCTGGTGCTTCTTACCCTGACGTGTTCTGTAAATTTCACTTGCTTGTTGTCTGTCTCTGCACATTAATAAGTTTCATGGGGACAGAGACTGGAGACTGTGGCTCTCCGGGCACTGCTATATCCCCAGGACAGTTATTTATTTATATTTATTGAATGAATGAACACATGAAGGAATGAAGGAGTGAATAAATGTCAGGAGACCAACAGAAACATTGCCAAGAGCCCTGGGTGAGGGGAGCTGAGTGTTTTGGGGGGACTCACGGTGGTGGGAATAGCAGGATAAGGCCTCCCTCAGAGGCTGGGAATGAGGAAGGAGAGGTGAAGAGAAAGTAGAAGGTGATGCCCAGGAGGCTGGAGGGGGCCCCTGGCCAGGCAGGAGGGTGGGAGGAGCGGGAACTGTTTCTGGGCAGAAGGAGAGATTCTGAGATGGAGGAGGCTTTGCTGTCCTTTCAAGGGTGAGAACTTTGCCCATCCTTACACATCTGCCACTTTAGGGATGTTCAACCCGATTCCCATCAGGCTCCATCCAAGCTGGCCTGTAGGCCCCCATTGCCCACTTGTCCCCCCACCTCCTACCCCAGGTCACTCACCCCCAGCCCTACTGTGGCTTTGGAACTTTTTGCACCTTTATGTCAGATCATATCTGTGACACCCCTACCGCCATGCTCCTTGTTAAGAAAGATGAATGAAACAGGGACCCAAGGACGGTGCTGGGGTGGGGCTAGGGTAGCCTTTTTTATCTTTTTATTTTCTAGACATAGGTTATTTGTTTGTTTGTTTTTAAAGATTTTATTTATTTATGAGAGACACACGGAGAGAGAGGCAGAGACACAGGCAGAGGAAGAAGGTTCCATGCAGGGAGCCCGACGTGGGACTTGATCCCAGGACCCCAGGACCCCAGGACAATGCCCTGGGCAGAAGGCAGGCGCTAAACCACTGAGCCACCTAGGGATCCCCTGTTTGTTTGTTTTTAATAGTTTTCAGAGTGCAGGTCTTTCACCTCCTTGGTTAAGTTTATTCCCAGATATTTTATTATCTTTGGTGCAGTTATATAGGGGATTCTTCATTTCACTCCGATTCTTCATTACTAATGTATAGAAATGCAGCAGATTTCTGTACATTGATTTTGTGTCCTGTGGCCCTACTGAATTCGTTTACTAGTTCTAATAGTATCTTGGTGGGCTCTTTAGGGTTTTCTATATATAGTATCATGTCTTCTGCAAATACTGAAAGTTTTACTTCTTCCTTACCAGTTTGGACTCCTTTTATTTCTTTTTCTTGTCTGATTGCTGTGACTAGGACTTGAGTACTGTGCTGAATAAAAATGGTGAGAGTGGATATCCTTGTCTCATTACTGATCTTAGAGAGAAGCTCTCAGCTTTTCACCATTGAGTATGATGTTGGCTTGTATGATGTGGGTTTGTCATATATTATCATATATTTATTTATAACTCAGCCTTTATTATGCTGAGTTATGTTCCCTCTTAACCTACTTTGTTGAGGGTTTTTATCATGATGGATGTCATAGTTTGTCAAATGCTTTTTCTGCATCTGTTGAAATGATCCTATGATTTTTATCCTTTCTCTTATTGATGTGATGTACCATGTTGATTGATTTGTGAATACTGAATCACCCTTACATCCCAGGAATAAATCCCACGTGATTGTGGTGAATGATTTTTAAAAATGTATTGCTGATTTCAGTTTGCTAATTTGTTGAGAATTTTTCCATCTATATTGATCGGAGATACTGGTCTCTAGTTCTGTTCTTTTTGTGAGGTCTTTGTCTGGTTTTGGTATCAGGATAATGGTGGCCTCATAGAATGAATTTGGATATTTTCCTTTCTCTTCTATTTTTTGGAATAGTTTGAGAAGAATAAGTATTAACTCTTCATTAAATGTTTGGTAGAATTCACCTGTGAAACCAGCTGGTCCTGGACTTTCATTTGTTGGGATTTTTTTTTTTCATTATTAATTCAATTTCATTGCTGGTAACCAGTCAGTTCAGATTGTGTATTTCTCCTTGCTTCAGTTTTGACAGGTTATATGTTTCTAGGATTTATCCATTTCTTCCAGGTTGTCCAATTTGTTGATATATAATTTTTCATATTATTCTCTCATAATTGTTTGTATTTCTTTGCTACTGTTTGTTTTTTCTTCTCTTTCATTTCTGATTTTATTTGAGTCCTTTCTCTCTTTTTGATGAATCTGGGTAAAGGTTTATGGATTTTGTTGATCTTTTCAAAGAAGTAGCTTCTGGTTTTATTGATCTGTTCTTTTGTTTTTTAAATTTCTATCTTATTTCTGCTTTGATCTTTATTTTTTTCTTCCTTCCACTGGTTTGGGGTTTTGTGGTTGTTCTTTTTCTGGCTCCTTTTTCTGGTTGGTTTGTTTAGGTAGAGGTTATTCTAAATCTCATCTTGGTCTTACAGCTGGCACGGAAAAAAAAAAAGTGGCAGATTTGAATATCATCTTAAACAGGTTGATATTAAGTTACATCATCTATTGGCTGGTACCTGGAGGGTATAATGAATAATTAAAATGTGAACTTCTGTCCCCTTTGCTCCCAAAGGCCATCTGTCTTCACTCCCATCTGTCTTCCCAAACACCCACAAAGTGCTCTTGATTTTCCTACAGCATGTGGTCTGCTGGAACTGAGCCAGCACAGGGGAGAGGCTTATTTGGTAGGACAACTAGTGGACATGAAGCCTCTCAGAATGAGGAAGGCGTCCTAGGGTGTCCCTGTTTCTGTGTAAACTTATCTGAAAAAGGAAAAGTCTAGAAAGCCAGGCTTCCATGACAACCAATGTGTTCCATGACCCTCGTGGAGAACCTCACTTGCCCCCTGTTCTCACCAGGAGATCTTGAAATAATCTGATTCCATTCTTACAATAAGTTTGTTTTAGGATCTATGATATGCCAGGCTCTGTGTGGGGGTAAGATGAATGAGCATGGGCAGTGGGGGAGACAGATGCCACTCTCTTAATGGCAATCTAGTCCGACTATCACTTGTTGTGGTTAACTAGCTCTGTACAAAACAGGCTGGGCTTTGTCAAGCCGGCTGGTGTTCCTTGGAGATGACATCAGCTGTTCATGAATCGTACCCTCAGGTGGGGAGTTAGAGCCCCCATGCTGCCAGGATGGTCTTACACACCGTGATTGCTTTTTCTGAGGCAGAAATTACTGCCTGGATTACTGGATTACTGGATTACTTTCTAAATCAAAAAGTCAATTAGTTTTTAATTTGTTGAGTTGTCAGAGAAAACTGGCAAGTGCCCCCTCTTTCTTCCTTGGTCTCAGTCTGTGTGCTGGTGATGATGTTGAACAAGGTGGACTGATCGATGAGTCATTGACATTTAATCCTTCAGATGTGATTTCGTGTTTACTTGTGTTGTCGCTTTGGTAGATTCACCACAGAAGACAGCCTTAAATTCAGAGCCAACTTCTCTTTTTTAATTGTACATGAATAACCTTTAACATATAGCTTTAAATAATACTTCAAATTTAAAATCCCTAAATCCTCATATAATATTCTATTCATGCCTTAGTAATAAAACCAAGAAAACTGTCGTCCAAATTATCTTAAATTCTGAAGGCAATTATTCCCAAAACGGGAAATATCCTCATACTTTATTTTCTCTCTGGTGTCTTGTAACCACTATTAATACCTTTTCTCTTCAGAGTATCACAGCTTTCTCCTGTATGGGTCACTCTGTGCTCCCCATCGGAAAGCACCGAGTGGAGCTGCCTGTTAGACTCAACCCCTGGTTCTGAGATGTCCCCTAATTGATCCTGACTGGCTTGTCTGGTCTCCCATTTTACAGATGGGTCAACTGAAGTGGGAGTATCTGGGTGATTCCTTCAAGGCTGGAGCTGGTGGAGCAGTTACTAGTAAAATCAGGGAGTCCCTCAGATCCCCTGGAGGCTGTGAGGGTCTTGTTTCACATTGTTCCTTGTGGGCATAATAAAACTGATGTTCCTCCTAAGTGGGCCACAAGGGAAGTATTTGCAGGTTCATAATTATGCTTTTTAAATTTTTTAACCAGTGCCTTGTGCCTTAATTGTACAGAGATTTCTTTACCATTTTTTTTTTCAAAATCACTCATACATCGTCTCTGCCTTCTGTCTTTATAAACCTTCTGTTCCTATGTAAATACCAGTTTCCTTACACTGGCCAATTTCTTGTTGGATAGGACACAGAAGGAGCTTGCTAAATGTATCTCCATGGTTCAGCCCCAGAATGTTGGAGAAGGTCACTTCCTTTGCCTGTGTGGCCATGCCCAGGGCCAGCCACCCTTTCCTTTCCCAGTCTCCTGAGAAGGGCAAGTGAGGCCTCACCTGATAAGGCAGCATGTGGGCAGGGCTGGCTGAAGGTGGAAGGGCCCATGCCCTGTGCCCAACTTCCTTAGTTCCCTGAGCATTATTGAGGCTTACAGCTGTTGGCTGCTCCTCTGCCCCCTTTAATGCACCTTGAAGGCATTAAGGCAGTTTACTAGAGAGGACACACATTTTCTACCCTCCAGGGCTCCTGGGCATGTGATTCTGTTCTATGCAAGGTTCAAAGATGAGCTCTGACCCCTCGACTAGGGGGTATTTCTCAAGAGCCCGCACCTCCTTGGTTGGACCTTTCCTAGAGAGCTTGACACAGGTTCCACACTTATGGTGGGAGGCAGCAGATGTTCAGATTATACCCCCCACCCTCCAAAATCCTGTTGTTTGCTGGATAATTCAGCTTGGCTTTCACACTAGCCCTTGAGTTTAGGGTTAATCCCCTAATCCTCTTGTCATCTGGCTTTGAAGACCAGACATGATGTGCTGAGAAATCTAACAATGCAGCAGTTTTCCTCCCGCCTTTTACTGAACCATATAAATGAGATAAAGTGTACAAAACGGTTGATTTGTGCTCAGTAAATGGGAGCCGGTAATGGAATACATGCTACATAAGGCATCACTTTATTTAGCTGTATTTTGTCAGTCCAAGTGAAGACTTTAATTGCAGAATGGTGTCTTGCTAGCAAAAATGAAAGTGGTTAAAGTTTTTAAAATTCAAATGAATAAATGAAAAACTGTAAGAAAGGTTGTTAAAGAAGCATTAGTTTTAAGAGCATCTCAGATAAGAAAAACTTAGAATGTAGATGTCAGAATTTCAGCAATGATTAGTGCTCAATGTTAGCAAAGCTTTGATCTCAACTGGTTTATGGTTTATAAATCGAACTCGCGGACTTCCTTGTGTAGCTTCTTCAGGCATTTGGGCCTGAGGCTCTCTGAAGCAGGGGGCCTCTCCTGCTCCTCTGATGCCAGACCAAGACACTATGTGTCCTGGAATCCGTGTCAGGACAGTGGCGTGGGCAGAGGGCCAGCAGCTGGCCGCCTCAGCGGGCTATGCCACATCTGCACCAGATTCACATCTGTTTCATGTGTGAAGACCTGGCCCTGCTGAGCTCCACTCCGCTTGGTGCTTTTGTGTCATTCTCTTCCTGGTAGTGGATGCTTTTGATGCCCATCTTCCTAACCCCCAGAGCCAACATTTTCCCAGAAGCCACCAAATCCCATTCATGTTCTCAGTGACAGACTGGGGCTTTCCCTCTACCTGAAGATGGCAGGACCCGTGAATGAGGAGGCATACCTTTGGTCTGTGGCTGGGCTCCACCATCCTTTTCCTGAGCCTGACACACAGCCTCAGGCTCCTGAACATGGCCTCAGATGAATGCGACAAGTATCCAGGGATGGAATCTGAGGATCCTCATTTTATATTCTTTGAGCTGCTCTCAGACTACTTTTTGGTAGCTGAGAATCTGTAATAGATTTTTGGATTATGAAAAGTATTACTCAGCACTCATATTATATTGATTCAAAAATAAAGATTATGCAGTTGAACTGCACAGTAAAATACAGCTTTATGGAATGGTAATTTTTTACTTAAGTTCTTCTCCATTATAGTGGAAGATAATGGATTCAGGAAGGGTACAATGAGGAATAAAGCTGTTGTATTGTATTGGTTAAATGACATTTAAAATGATTTGGCTGTCAAATTCATGGAAAGGTTATGAACAGTGAATGAAAAATCTAAAATTAATTCCCTACTTCAAGAAAGTGTGATTTATACCATAATAAAATTAGATTTTTAGTTAAAGAAATGTAGTCATTAAGTAATGCCCATGCGCTAACTCTCATTTATAACCATCTGGTTTGAAGGTTCGGCAGCAAATAATCTCTTCCTTAGGCAATGTATCCAGGACTGTGGTGTTATTTATGCCAGTGAATTTTGTTCTGCACCATTCTGCTATAGCTTTTGGGGGGTTGCTTTCTCAAGTACTAGAGAGCAGGTTGTTGTTTAGCTTCAATAATTGATGGAGCCATTGAGCTAATTTGCCTTCCCCAAATGACCCTGTCCTATCTCCCCTTGGTTACCTCCATTAGTGGTCATAGCAGTGATGATGGTCACCATGTGAGGACACCTGTGTGTCACTTACCATGCTAAGCATGGTCCGGCTCCTTATTATTTCCCCTGGTGACCAGCACGGCTCTTATGAGGAGAAAGTACCACACCTACCTTTATTATAGGTGAACACACTGAGGCTTAGGCAGATGAAGGCATTGACTGAAGGTGGTAGGGGCATGGCTGGCCAGAATAAGCCAAGATCCAGCCTACATACCTCCAACTTCAGAGTCTCACCTTTCAATCCCTGTCATAGAGCTCCCGAGTACTGGCGGAGCATTTGCTCTAAGGCAGCAGAGTGTGGTGCTAGGATTCATGAGACTTAGGTGTCGACCTGACTTGGCCACTTAACACTCATTATGGTGAGCACACTTCGGCCTTTCCCTCAGTAGAAACTTCCTCATCTTATATTAGGGAGTGTGATTTAGTCCATTAAACCGACTCCTGGAATGCCTGGGTGGCTCATTGGTTGAGCATCTGCCTTTGGCTCAGGGCGTGATCCTGGGGTCCTGGGATTGAGTCCCACATCCAGCTCCCCACAGGGAGCTTACTTCTTCTTCTGCCTGTGTCTTTGCCCCTCTCTCTCTCTCTATCTCTATCTCTCTCTCTCTGTCTAATGAATAAATAAATAAAATCTTTAAAAAAAACCAGACTTCTGAGTTGTACAGTTGGGTACTTTGTTCTGTTTCATCTTTTAATTTTAATGGAAGCATATCAGACAGGAAAGAGTACGCATCTTCTGTGTAGAGCTCAATGGATCTTTACAGGGTGGACACACCCATGTGACCTCCATCAGTGTCATAACCAAGAACATTCCCAGAACCCCAGAAACCTCCTTGGTGTCCCCTTAGTCATTGTCCTCTCAGACCTGAGATGGTTTTTCTTTGTTTCTGCACATTATAAAAATAAAATCCTACAAACTGTACTGTTCTGTTTCTGCTTTCCTTCACTCCACATGAAAGTTAAAGTCCCATCTGTGAGACTGATTTAAGTTACTGCCTCTGTTGCTTGTCATAGCTGTGAAGTTTTCCATTGTATGGATGTGCCAACATTTATCTATACGTGCTTCTTTTGGGGGGCATCTGGCTGAGTCCCTGTTCTTGTCTGTTAGGTGCCATGCTGAGTTGTGTACACTGATGCTCATGCAGACCAGCCTCTGTTGGGGAGTCACCCAGGAGAGGAACCACTGAGTCAGGGAATAAATAATTCACACTGGTTTAAAAAAAATTAATAGAAGGAATTGGTTAAACAGGTATTAAAGGATTAAAAAGGCCGAAAAGGAACCCCTGAGATAACAAAGAGTGCCCACAGCAGGGAGCCTGGTAAACACTCAGACCAGTGAGGAGAGTCTTGCTGGGGCTGGTTCCTCAAGAGTACAAAATTATAGTTGCTCCCTATCCTTGTAAACATTTGATGTTACTGTTGTTTTTAAACATTTTTTTCCTGTGGTATATAACAGTTTCATACTGTGGTCTTAACTTGTGAAGTTCTTTTACAAGTGCTTTGCTCATTTTTCAAGTATATGACTTGTATTTGTTTTGTTTATTTGCACAAGTATTTTCTATATGCTGCACAAATGCTTTGTCAGGTCTATGTATTGTAAACACATTCCCCTGGTGGCTTGGCTTTTCACTGTCTTAATCCCGTCTTCTAATGAATAGAAGTCTTCATTTAATAAAGTCCAGCCTATTGTTCTTTTCCTTTATGGTGCTACCTTTCATATATCCCATTTAGGAAATATTCACTTGCTTTAGAAGTCATGAAGATACTCTCTTAAGGTATCTTCTGGGGACATAATTATTTTACATTTCACATTTACATCTACAGTTCACCTGGAAGTGACTTTTATGTATGTTGCAAGACAGGAGGTTGAGATTCATTTTTTTTTCCATATGGATATCCAATTGATTTAGCACCCTCTGTTGAAAAAGCCATCCTTTCCCCCATCGTATTTTATTGACACCTTTGTCATCCTCCCAGAAACTGAGTATGTGTGATTAGCTGCTCATTTTCAAATTCTGTGTCCTCCTTTGCTTCCTGTTCTCCTCCCTCCTTCCCTCCCTCCTTTCTCATCTGCCTGCCTGCCTTCCTTCTTTCCTTCCTTAGGCTTCTTAGGGATCCATCAAGTTTATTCATCTTTTCAAAGAACCAACTTTTGGCTTTAAAGTTTTATGATATATGTTTTCCCCTATTTTATTGATTTCTGCTCCTATCATATTTGTTTCCTACTACTTTTTGTGGGCTTAAATTGTCCTTCTCCTAGCTTTCAGAGACAGTTGGCTTAGGTCATCGATTTCTAGCCTTTATTGTTTTCTAACATATGCTTTTCAGGTTATATTTCCCTAGAAGTCCTGCTTTATCCACATCCCACGGTTTTTTAGATGCAATAATTCAATTGTCCCTCATTCCAAAATACCTTACTTCTTTTGTGACTTTCTTTTGGAAATTATGTGATATACTTCTAAATCAATGGGTCAGATATTTGGAGATTTTTCTCCATCTCCTCCTATTATTGACTTCCAATTTAATTTCACTATAGTCACAAAACTCTATTTGTACTCTATGATTTTAGTAATTTGAAACTTGCCGGTACTTCTTGATGGCTCAGCATATGATCAGTTTTTATAAATGTTGAACAGACAGTTGAGGTGAATGTGCAGTTGTTGGTGAGTGTTTGATGTATGTCTTTGTCACCAACCCAGAAACTGGGTATGTGTGGTTTCCTGCTCCATTTCAAATTCTGTGTACATTTTCTTTCTTCCTTTCCTTTCCTTTTTTCCGTCCTTCTTTCCTCTCTTTATTTCAGAGATAGATGTAGGTCAAGTTTGTTAATGGCGAGGTTCAAATTTTGTAGATCCTTGCTGATTTATTTCTTCTACTTAGTCTGTCACTTAGTGACAGATGTTTCCTCAATTCTTGGACCATTTCTGTAGATTTTTCCATTTCTACTTTTAGTTTTGACTTTTTGATGTTTAAGCTATGCTATTGGTCTTCTACAAGTTTAGAATTGCTATATATATTCCTGTTAAATTGTCTATTATTATGAACCATCCCTTTTTGTCACTAATAATAATTCTTGCTTTTGGAGTCTCTTATCAACACCAGCTTTCTCCTGGTTGGAATTAATAATGTTTATCTTTTCTATCTTTTTACATTCGGCATTTTTGTATCCTTTTATTTATGGTATGTTTCTTGTAAGCAGCATATTGTTGGGTTTTAGTTTATGTATTATGTCAATCTTTGTATTTTAGTTGAATTGTTAGTCTACTTTTATTTAAATGGAATTAAATCTAGCATGTTATTATCTATATTCTTTATTCTGTTTTTTCCTACCCTTTCTTGTCTTCCTTTGGATCAGATTTTTTTGTTATCCAACTCCTTTGGTCTCATAGCACTAATTTTACCACTTTTTGAACAGTAAAAAGCCATTCTGATATTTCAGTTATGTTTGACTTCCTAACCTTTTGTGATCATATTGTCATGCATTTTCTACAAAATATATTACCTTAAAGAGCATTATTGTTGTGCTAAGCAGCCAAAAATAGATTTATCCATTTTTAACCCATACCAATGCTCTTTATTCCTTCTTGCATAAGTATGCATTCATTTGAAAAAAATTTCTTTTTGTCCAAAGTGTTCCCTTATGTTGCTCTTAGTGGTGATCTGCTGGCAGTATATTTTTTCAGTTTTTGTTTATCTAGGTATATCTTTATTTTGCCCTGTGTATACCCATATTTTCACCGGAGATAGAATTCTAGTTTTTGGAATTGTGAAGGTATCATTCCATTATTTTCATTTCTGTTATCAGTTTGATTATTTTCTTCTGCAAAGTCATCTGTGGTCTTATTGTTGCTCCTTTGTGGATGATAAGTCCTCTCCATCCCCACCACCCACCCAGTGCCTAGTTTTGAGATTTTCTTTTTGTCATTGAATATTAGACTATTTCTCTATGACTACCAAGCATTAGTTTTCTTTGTGTATTGTCTTTCTTGTGGTTTGTAGAGATTGCTAAATCTTTTTTTTTTTGAGATTGCTAAATCTTTTGCTTAATGTTTTTCATTAATTTCAGAGAAATCCTCAATCAACATCTCTTCAAATACTTATTTTGCCTTATTTTCTCCCTTCTTTCACTTTGAAACTTAAATTACATGCTTGTTGGATGTTTTCCCTGTTTCCTCTAATGTCTCTTATACTCTTTATTTTTCACTTTTTATTTTCTCCTTTCAGATCTTTAGTCTATTTTTCTGCTGATCTAGTTCCCATATTACTATTCTTCACTTTGTGTTTAATCTTCTTTCAAATCCATCTGTTGAATTCTTTGTTGTTTAAGTTCTAGAAATTTCACTTGATTCCTTTTTAATGGATTGCAATTTTATGTTGAAACTCAGCAACTTTTATTTTCCTGAACAAATGAGTCATCGTTATTCTAGAACTTGTGTTTGATAATTCTAAGATCTGATTAAAGTGTGGGTCTCACTGTCCTGTATTTTTTTATTGAATTTTAGTCATTTGATCTCATTTTCTGCCATACCTAGTAATTGTGGATTGAGTGTTGGACATTATGTTTGAAAGCTTATAAATCTGTGAATAATTTTGTCTTCCAGAGAGGATTTACTTTTTCTTTGTTAGACATAGAATACTGGCAAATCATCTTGATCTGCTAAGAATAGAAATTCTTAGAGAGTATATGATACCAATTAAAAGTCAGATGCATTTACCAGGGCCACTTTTTCTTGGAAAGCCTAATTTTTATTCCCCTAGCACCATGATAAGTACCAAAATCTATGCTTAGTTTTTCAGCTCATTTGAGGCTGATTTTTTTTTCTTATTTCTCATCCTCTTGCACTTTATATGTGCAGCTCAGACATAATCATATAATTCAAGAGGCAGCTGAGTACAGATTATTGGGCTCACTTATTTCTGGTTCCCTTTTCTAAGATTTCATACCCTTAAGTTCTAGATGCTTTGGTAGCCCTGACTCTGGTATCTTCCCAACTCAGTGAAATTTCTTTCAGCTCTTTTTTTTTTTTTTTTTTTTTGGCTTCTATGCAAAAGGACCAATGCCCCAAGGGGAAGATTAGCACCTCAGTGGACCTTTCTGTTCTCTGAATATTGGCTCTTTAAGTTCTGGCTGCATTTGTTTCTCTGACACACCTTCAAAAACTTATCTAAAATCCAACTTTTATAGTTGCTTTTAGCAGGATTGGTCTAATGCTTGTTCTTCTTTCATAGCCTGAAGTAGAAGTATCTCTCATCTAATTTCACACTACCTCTATGAATTAAGTGGAGATGTGCATAAGCTTTGTTATGTGCATAAGCTTTGAAATTTAAATCCCAGCTGGCCACTAACCTCTAAGTGAGAACTTGGACAAGCTTAACCTTTTTGACCTTTTATTTCCTCACCTTTTAATCAATATGTGAGAAATGAAGTTGAAGAGACCTTTAAAGATCAGTTAATTCCACTTATTTAAACTATTTCATAGCATAATAAAAGGGAAACTTCTGAATTGATTATAGGAAGCTGGTATCATTTTAATTCCTAAATCTGAGAAAAAAATTGCACCTAAAAATAATAAAGCAATCTCATTTATTAATATTAATGCAAAAACATATTTAAAATTCTAACAAACAGAATCCATCAATATTTTTTAAAAAGTGTATCATGATTAAGAAATACTTATTCCAGAAATACAAAGATAGGTGAATACCATGAATTCTACTAGAGCTAGGAGAAAAAGAATCATGATAATCTCCCCAAATTCAGAAACAGTTTTTGATAAAATTCAACACATATTTTATTTTTTAGTCAACAAATATGCATTGAATGTCTGCTCTATTGTATTACTGATATAGTAATATCTCTGTCAGATAGCACTGAGGATACAAGAATGAAAAAGATCCTGGCGCCATCCCAACTCACATTCCAGTGGAGGGAAATAGTCAATAAATAAACAAGTAAAAGGACAAGCTAGAACATCCATTTATTTCAAAGACTCAGTAAAATGTGCATGGATTTCATTAATATGATTAACCTACCTTGGGCCAAAAGCCAACATTTTGTTTCCCTTAATAGGAAAACACTAAACACTAAAACACTAAAGGTTTTCTTCCTGAAGTCAAAAATAAGACCAGAATTCCCGTGGATGTGCCAAGTTTCCACAACACTTAATATTAGATTGAAGAATTAGCTAAAGCAATAAGACAAGAGAAAGACGAGAGACCTAAGAATTGAAAGAGAGAAAAATCATAGCTATTTAAAGATTACATAAATATATAAAAGGAAACCCCAGAGGACTCCATGGAATAACTATGACAAACAATAGGAAGTTTAGTCAAGTGGCTGGTTAAAAATCCATATATAAAAATCAATTGTAATCATACACACAAAAAGCAATTACAAGATAAAGTGAAAGAGAAATTCTATTTATGATAACAAAATATATACAAAACAGAAATATTCAGGAGACACACAGGAAAATTATAAAATACTCTTGAAAGAAATAAAAGTCTACTTGAGCAAATGATTAAAAATACCATGTTGTTAGATAAGAAGATACAACATTATGCAGATGTCAGCTTTCCCTGAATTTATGTTTTGTACAATTGCAATAAAACATCCGTAAAGTCTTCTTCTTGATATATACAAGTTGCTCATGAGTTTCCCCTCTTCTGAAAATACTTGTTATTTCCAGGGGTGTGGTGCTGGGCCCTGCACAGAGAGCTGAGGAGCAGTGTGGGAAGGGCTGGGTTAGCTTTTTGCATGATGTGCCTTACAGCTTATGTACCTCTTCTAACACCACTCTCCATGGTCCCTCTTCTGAACCCTGACCTAGTGAGTACCTCCTCAAGAACCATCATTATAGAAGCTAATTTGGTTAACTGTGCTGTGTTGTTGGGCCACTGGTTCCATTGGTTTCCACTTAGGCCTTTGACTCATTACAGAGATGGTAGTCATAGAATATAAGTTGTGGGGGTTTAGGGGGTGGGAGATAAATGTTCAAGTGCCTCCTCCGTTTCATCCCTCCTATTGCCTCTGCTTTTTGACCCCAAAGGATGCTAGACAAGAATGCTAAGGTGTGAAAGAAAATGCCATTTGCTAAAAAAAAAAAAGTGCTGGTGCTAAATGGTCTTCTTGGTCATAATGGCAAAAGTTGGCCCAAGTTAGATATTTTATTTTCTCTTCTTTGGTTACTAGCATGGATTTTCAACTTACTCTCAATATTAGACTTTTTACCCTAAACCAGTTATTTATGATGACTTGTAGGTACTTTTTATTCATTGTGAAACCACAGTATATGTTTCCAGGCTTTCCCCTGTATTACTTCTCACCGGACCTTTTCTGCTTCCTGAGCATACCCTGTACTCTCCCATTACCTTGCCTTTTCTTAAGCCTTTCTCTCTCTCTGCTGTACCCTCCCTCCCTTACCTCTGTCTGAAAGCCTGCCCATTCTGCAGTGCTATTTCAAAGGTTCTTTTAAAAAACCCTTTTCTTTATGTATCTGCCTGAACATGAATATACTGGTATTTTTCAAGGTAAAACCACCCCTTTACTTCTCAGTAATTTGTGTTTGTTCTGTAGCCTCCTGTTCAACTATGAATGTTTTTTCTCTCTCTCTCTCTCTCTTTTTTTTCCAGCTATGAATGTTTTCAGTGCAGGAATTCTGTTTGGCTTATGTAACCTCCTCTCAAACACTTTGCTTACTGCTGTATGCATAGTGGGAAGATGAAATTGAATAAAAAAAAAATACCCAAGGCATGGACTTAATTGAGTCCAGTGGCATGGACTGCCTGTCCAAATTGTCTGTAAGATTCAACCCTTTGGAGACTACTAAGTTGAGCACAGTCAACTAGATCATGCCACTGACCCACTCAGGAGCAATGATGGTATTCATTATGAAACCACAAATCACAGCCTACTTCAGATCAGATAATTCTAGCTTCTGTCTGCTTCTGTTTGCCCCAGGCCCTATAGAACCTACAGTCTAGTTGGAAGATGTAGTATCAGTCTGGGACAGGGTCTTCCTTGATGCTTGGTACCAGTCCAGATTCCACATAAGAAAGACCATGAGAGTTGTCTCTGTTCATTAAAAACTGAATGATTGGGGCACCTGGGTGTCTCATTTGGTTGAGCATCCAACTTGATTTCAGCTCAGGTCATGATCTCAGGCTTGTGAGATGGAATCCCAAGACTGGCTCCCCACTAGGCACGGACCTGCTGAAGATTCTCTTTCTCCCTCTCCCTCTAGCCCGCTCCCCTCCCTCCCTTAAAAAATAATTTGAATAATTAATATATTTTTTGATTAAGGCCCCAAAGCAACAAGTTGTTTCCTTTTACAAGTGTGTATGTTGAGAGTTTAGTAGACCCAATGTTGCTGAATGCCATGTTCTTATGAACTTGTTCTTCTTTTTGTGAATTAATGGCTAGCAGAGGTGAGATATTTGCAAGTATCTATACATATGAATTATTCTTCAAAAACATAAGTCTTTCTTTTCTTGCAGGAGTCCAGAAGCTTTGAAGTCACAAGAAGAGAAGGTAGGGAAAATTCATTCATACCCATTTCATTCTCAGTGTTGACATTTTGGAAGTAGTTTGTTGAAGCTAGGATGAACTTCATACTGTGGTCAGCCTGTTCTTTGAAATTTCATGTGGCCTTTTCTGGGTGCTGCCTGGCACTGGCCTCTAAGGACTGTAAGAACTGAAAGCCAGAATTTCTTGAGAGAACTATGTCTTCGACTTCTAAATATCAGAAGTGGGATCTGGGGAACTGTCTTATTCACAATCATGTTTGCAGTCTTGAGAGAAGCTTCATTTTTGAGTGGAGTTTGAAGTAATTATTTGGTTTCACCTGGCAAAAACAATATCAACAATAAAAAATGGTTTATGATTTGAAGTATTTCAGTAACTGGGAGAATATCCCACTGTGAAAAATATTTGTGATTAGATTTTTACAGCTTTAGTTAAGCTGAAAGAGAAGTAACCAATTAATTTCCCCTTTGAAACAATTCCATTATGTTCATTTTCCTCGCCAATTCTCCTGGCACATTTGTTTTCCAGTCTCTGAGGTAAGTATGTATGGGTGGTAATTTCTGAAATCTTTTAGTGAAAATTGAAGTTGCCCTTACTCACTTTCAGCAATACCTACTGTCTAATAAGATGTCTTTTCTACGGTTTGTGTAATCTTTGCCAGTCATCCCTTTATTGCAGGGATAGGAGGAGGAAGTCAGAAATCAAACTGAATTCTTGCTCTAGGGTCTGGCCTTTGGTTTTAGCCTTAACGACAAACTTCTCCATAGCACTGTCTCCAAAAGAGTGGCAATCTAAAAGGTGTGAGCAAATTGCATTCTGACTCCTAAATGTAATGTATCCTTGGCTGGCTCCTAATTAGTTCTTATTTTAAGCACCATAATGAAAGACCTAGAATGGCCATGTTATCAGTATGTTTCTAGAGCTTGGAGACCTAAACCTTCTATAATCTGTATTGGTAAACTAACCTAACTGGTTGTTTGCTGCTACCCATGGGGCTGGAACCCTGGATTCAAAGGATCTGGGTAATGTGGCTCTAGGATGAACTTTGTGGCTTCCATTCCCATTTGCCATTGGCTCTGGTTTTGGGCTCAGTGTCCTCTGAACTGCATCTGTAGGGTGGACTGCGTTGTGTCGGTATCAAAAACAAATGAAATTGCATGGACATGGGTGGATCCAAAAGGACATGTTTCTTATTGATGACCATGTAAATTTTGGAAAGAACTAGCCTTAAGCAGAGAAATCAGCATGAAACTTGGTTCTGAATGTTATTTAATTCATGTCAGTAGCCCAGAGTATGGATGTTAGGAATTAATTTGTGCTATAGAATCACACATAAACCTAACTGCTCTGGAATGTCACCTGCCTTGTGTTAAAAATGTCTCTAAATAGTAAGGCTAGGACATGAGAGAACCATGTATATTTTTGCTCAGAGGCATTGAAGGGCTTGATTGAACCCCAGGCTCCAAATCCACAGGAAGATTGACATTGTTGAAGGATGAGCAGAGGGGTGGTTGAGTTGTGCTCTCCTCATCCATAACCTCCTTCTCTTTGGCAGTAGCAGCTCTCACAACTGGCTGACTGGGAGCATATGGTTTGATTGTACTGACAAATTCGTCCTGACATCACATAAACTTTTTCCCCCCATTGTGAACTGATGTCTTTCTTGATTGTTTCTGTCAAAGTTGAGTGTTTGAGAGTTCCTGAAATAGCTTAGGCCTTGATGCCAATGCTTATAACCTGGTGGCGGCCGGGGCGCCCGGGGAGGGGGAGGGTTGTGGAAGGACCTTACAGGTTGTTTCCAAGTATTTTCAGGCATGAGAATTCACTTGCTTGAATGGTGGGATTGTTAGTCTTTTCCAGAAGAGTATAGAAGTAGAAAAATTATAGAAATGCTCTGAATATTTCAATAAATTATTATTCCTACAGACAAAAATAAGACATTATTGTCTCATAATAAACACTTAAGGTTGTTTCATAGTTGGAAATGAAAGAGGAGCAAGTAAGTGACACTGAATTGTTCTGCCCAATACAGCAAGCCAGGGGCATGTTGGAGAGGTCTGGGGAAGGTAGACTCTGGGTCACACGATCCAAGATGTCTTCCTATTTTTTTGTTTTAATCATACATCTGACTGAGGAGTTCCTTCTCCATCCCAGGTTCAGTGGTACAAGTGGGTGACCAACCTCAAGTCCATGCTACATGATCTTTGGAAACTGTTGACTAAGTCTGTGAAGTAAGAAGTGAGAGGGAAGAAGATGAGCAGTGTGAATGGAGTCGAGGATAAGTCCTGGGGGTGTTGAGGATCTTTAGTGAAACTTGAATGTACTCTGTGTCTTAGACCTTCTCCCTGCCTGATTTCCAGCCTTGTCATGATTCCTAGACTGTGGCCCATTCTCTGGCCTCTAGCTTTAATCATACTATATGTGCACCCCAAGTGCTCTTAGTCCCTCATCTTTGTTGAATGCCACCTCTCCCTCATACCTTCCAACTTTTTCTTAAATTGTTTAGCTTACCCTACCTTTTCTTGGAGTTAAGGGATCCTATCAGGTCATTTCCTAAGAACAGAGAGCCTCACCTTATTCATTCCAGATTCTTCATGGCCTTAGTCCAAGATTCTAGTTGCTCAACAATTGTTTTCTGAATTAAGTGCAAGCTACACACTGCTAAATTGTGTAGCTTGATCTTTTCACTCTGATTCTGTTCCAGTGATATACAAGTGAAACACTGAGTGCCTTGACTCTAGAAAGGCACTTTTTATGGAGTGTTCTGTGGATATCCATTGGATATTCCTAATTGATCAAAGTGCTCCATCTTCAGATAAGCTTCATGTGTCCCCCTCAAAAGATATGTTGACATCCTAACTCAGAACCTGTGGATGTGACCTTATTTGGAAATAGTGTCTTGGCAGATGTACAATCAAGTTAAGATGAGATTATCCAGGTTTTTAGGAGGGGACTTAATCCAATAAGTAATATCAGAAGAAGAAAACATGGGAGAGCACCATGTAATGATGGAGTAGAGATGGGAGTGATGAGTCTATGGACCAGGGAATGCCAGGATGCCTGGCAACCACCAGAAGCTAGAAAGAAGCAAGGAAGAATTCTCTAAGCCTTCAGAGGGAGCATGGCTCTGCCAACCCCTAGATTTCTGACCTCTGGCCTTAAGAACTATGAGAAAATAAATTTCTCTTGTTGTAAACCACCCAGTTTGTAGAACTTTGTTGTGGCAGCCCTAGGAAAATAATACTCTTGAGTGCTGGACTCAATATTGAGCTAGTTGTTGAGATTTTTTTTTCACTGCAGAACCTCTTAGACTTATAAGATGCTAAATATGACTCTCAAAAGGGAGCATTTCCCAAACTTAGTTTCCCATGGTGTCTTACTTTTGTTGTATTTGATCATCTCAGGGCTGGTGTTCCATGCAATGTCCTTTGCAAATCCTGCTCTAGAGAGTTCAGGCAGAGGGAAGGCTTCCTCAATGCCCAGGATGAGCCTAGGACTCGGCACCAGTAACTTCCAAGGGCTTTGCATGGACAGAATGGTGACCTAGTAATAATGATGATGACTCCTCAGTTCTCGAGTTTTCAGAGAGCATTTACATTCTTTCCCTCCTGTGACCCTCAGCAACCCATGATAGGAGGAGAGCAGAGAGGACCTCACACATGAGACTCCTTCCTTCCTTTCCATTCTAATTTGTGGGAACAAGGACTCCCCCTGAACCAGTGTTTCTTTCTTGTGCTGATCCTCTCTCCTGTACAGTTTTCTGTACATTCATGCCCACTGCCAAGGCCAGAGAGCTGAGAAGGACTCTTGGAAGAAAACTCTCCAGGGGTTCTTTGATTCCAAGTTAGATATGGGGCAGGGTTCTCAGGAGAACCTGGAGGGAAATATATAGTATCAGTAAGTGTGGCAGGACTGCGGGACTGGTAGGCTGTCTTCTGGGAAGGGCACATGCCTATCCCAGCTGACAAGGCAAGTCCTGTATTGACCTTGTGCCCTGGGACCCACCTTTGCTAGCTGCATAGGGAAGGAGAGGTGGCTGCATCTTCATCTGCTTCCCATTGCGTGTGTTTTTACACTTCCCTGTAGATACCTACAATTTAATTTCAACTTTTAAGGCTTCAGCCAAAGGGGCCAACCTCACCTCTCCAAGACACTCCCCTGTCCACTCCGAGGGCTGGTGCTGATTGTGACTGCCAGAACTCATCTGCTCAAACCAGTACTTTTCTCTAACTGAGTCCATCACATTGAATTACAGCCAGGAGAGGACACTTGAGTGAGCTGAGCAAGTGGCCGGGATAATTCAGCCCTTGTCAGCCATCTCTCAGGAACATGGGGTGAGCTAGAAACTATTCCAGATGTCTGCGATTGTGTTATGATTAGAGGCTGTGAGTTTTGGGGTGGGAACCAATGTCATATTGTATTATCCACCCTCCCAGGGATGGCTCACTCATACCTTCTAGTCTAGAGCAGCCTGGCCTGGCTTCTAGCAGGACTGTGAGGGAGACCTGAGAGCAGGGCTGCTGCTGTCTTCCCAGAAAAAGAGAGAGGGGAGGGATAGTCACACAGCCTGGGTGGCTGTGACTCCTTAGCAATGGATATCTCCTAAATAAACATCACCTGCCAGTACCCACCGTGTGACTAGAGCCTCCCTTTCTGAAAACCCTTGGAATTAGTCCCTAATTGGAGCTGCCTCTAATAGCCCCTTTATAGTCCTCTGCATCTGGGTGAACTTCAGCTATCAAGAATTGCATTCTGTTTACCATTAATTCTGATTTTGTTTAGCAGATGTTTTCTGGATCTCTTAGTTGCCTCCATAATCTGTCTTGGTATAATGTAAACTGGCTGACTGTCTTCCATAAAACAGATTAATAAACTCCTAGCTTCTTTTGAGGTAACTTCTTTAATGGCTGCAGAGGCAGGGAGTTTAGAAGGGAGCCATCCAAATTTGACAGTGCCTGGAGTAGTAGGTCTTTTTTGAATCAAGGCTGCAATCTGGGCAAAGAGTTGCAGTTTCCTTCACCATTCTGCCCTCCGTCACATACGGTGGAGCTTGCTAGTTCTCTCTTACAGCCCCTGGGCCTCAAAAAAGGTAAGAGGGACATCTCTCTCTTTCTACTTCTGGCCCCACAGAAATGGACTCTTCTGGGTACTGCTGCCATTTTGCAGTCACTGGAAAACTATATTTTACCTACTTGCCCCGGCTTGAGTGGATGAGGAGTGGATGACATAGCTGGCTGGTGTGTTCTGGTTGAGTACAGTGATTTGATACCCAGTTTTGATCATGACCAATTGGCAGGCAGTAGAGTCCCACCTCTCTCCTTGCTCACTTTTGGGCTTTAGGTGTGTTACACAGTCTTATTGAAAACAAAGGCATTGTAATAGTCCAGACCATTAGTCCCAAGTCTGGATTACAGTCAGTGAGCCAGTTCGCCCCTGGCTAAAGCCTGAAAGTCTCATGAGACTTCAGAATCCAAAGGAGGACCTGGATAAAAGGTCAGCTAATAAAAGGCTTCTCCCTCTCTTTCCCTCCCTTGGCTTGCTGGCCTCTTCCATGAAGCCTAGCAGGACCGCTACAAGCATCCCAATTCAGTCCTGACTGCTCACCAACCCTGAGGTGCAACTGTTACCCTCAGAATGACACTGGAAAGCTCCCCTCAAGGATGCTGATTGGTCGGGCTTTGTGTCACGACTCAAGCCACAAACCAATCACCTGCAGCAGGGAGGGGTTGGGATACTGTGATTGGCCGGGTGACATTACATGGGCTCTCTTTGGCGTCTGTAAAATCACCTTTGCTCAAATGCCAGGGAATAGGTACATATTTGGGCCTCAGAGAAAGGATGCTGAGCAGCATGCAACCATTGTGCCTCATGGGCTCGTGGAGATGTCGTGGGGAGAGGTTGGGTGTGGAGAGCCCTTGGCACAGCGTGAGCAGTGGCATCAGGGCATGGTGAGGTTGGAGGCTGGTAGTCTCCATGATGTCTCTTCCTATCTTGCATGTGTAGATCTGGCCTTAGACATAGAGTGAGGAATGTCTCAGGTCACCAAGTCCATCCCTCTGTTTCTAAGCCGACTGAGTGTTACTTTGCATCATGTGGCCTATTGACCATGAAGAATTATCTGGAAATTAGTCCATTTTCCATCCTTTCTTCTGTCAGAGTCTTGAACTTTTTGCTCAAATTCTTCGATTTCACAATCAAAAGAACCAAACAACTCTCTCTTGGTGATGTCTTTAAGAGCTTAAGGACAACACATGCAAAATTTCTCTCCCCAGATTCAAGTTTCCCTGGGCAGCGGGGTCAGAATTATACTTGAGCATGACAGTTACCCACCCTTCAATTACTGCACTGGAATAAACTGGAGGGAGTGAACACAAGGGCATTTGCCAGGGATCATGCCCAGCATTAGCCAGAGGAGTCTCAGGCTGTGGGTCTCCCCAGGCTTCTGTTCCCTGAGCTTACCTGAGGTCATTCTGAAAGCCTGGGCCTGGAAAGATTAGTAGTGGCTAAGACAGCCTGAATGAGCCTGAGTTCTCATTCTGGTCCCTGCACACAATCTGCCTTGATCAGATGTCTGCCAGGCTCTGGGTTAGCGGCTGTTCCCTCCTAGCCCCTGGGCCATTTCAGCCCTCCCCTGTGATTTGGAAGAAGCAGGACCTTGCTGGCTATGGCTCTGGGCTGATGATGGCAGCTGCTCATGCTGCTGTTAGAACTGCACGTGGGTGACTCTTTGCCCAGGGCCTCAGCACTGCAGGACCCATTGTGGGCATTTATGGCCTGTGCTCTAGGGGAAGCTCTCATGGTGCCGTGTAGGGTGAGCCCTGGGAGAGCAGGGAACAAGGCTCTTTGTGGCCTCTCCTCCCCTTACACACAGCAAGCATTGAAGCCTTAGTTGCCTGGTACATCCCAGGGCCAACCTTCCTTGATTTCATATCTCCACTTGTCATAAGGCAAAATCACAGCTAAAGGAGCTGCTGGGTTATTTGGCCTAGGTCCCGTGGCTCCGGGACTGCCCCTACCCCATCCATCCAACCTGTTGCACTTATTCTCCCTGGAGCCCTAGGAAGGCTTGCGTTCCTCACAAGCATGGTCAGAGAGCTGCTATGCTCTTTCTGAGGACTTGGGGGGCCCTCAGCTAATGGGTACTGACAAGCTGCTGGTGCAGGTGAGCTAGGCTCTGTGGTACTGGTGGCGAACCATAGGGCCTTGGGAGGTCTGGGCAGGGTGACTGACCCCTGTGCAGGGAGCTGTGCCTGTCACGAAGTCTCTTTGGGGCTGTCACCACACACTGTGCATGGGTCCCTATCTGGAACTTGTAGGGGAAGAGCTCTGTTGTCTAAGGAGTCCTAACACCTGAATAGATGGCCACCATATAGGGACAGTGAGGTGAACCCTTCATGAGACAGCCGTGCCCTGCGGCGCCTTGAGCCTGCCCGCTGTGGCCCAGAGATGGGGAGACCGCACTCCCTGTAGACTTGCCATGGCCTGTCTCTGCCCTGCAGGCCTGCCCCTTTCTCTGAGAGCCCATGGTGAGGGTCGACATTTGCCATCTTCACCTGGTGCCTGGCCATCAGCCAGAAGGAATGGCCCTGCTTTTCAGGAAACCTTGAAGTTGTCTTCTCTGTATAAACATGGAAGCTCTTTTCTGGACTTGCTGAGCCATTTGCCCTAGCAATATTCTTGTGCCATCGGCAAGCCTCTGGGGTTAATTATCTGTGACTTGAAAGGCATTTGTTTCTGCCTCTTTTGTCTCATTGCGGTTCAGCTGTCTTTCTTTATTAGAAAATGAGGTACAGAGTCCAACTGGCCATTATGTTCTAATTCTCTTCTTGTCGTGAGAATTAATTCATCTTTTTAAAACCCTCTTCCAAACAAAACAAAACAAAACAAAACAAAACAAAACAAACCTGCCTTCCTATTTTCAGATTGTGTTGTCTCTTAACAAATGTCTAATCTCTCCACTTCAGTGGGAACAGAGCCAAAGCTAGAAATAATCTGCAAGGTGAGACATCCCATCAAAATGAATGAGGCCTACCAGGGCTCTCTTTTCTGGTCCCACTCACTTCTGGGGGCTCTGTGCTGCCCCGCCATCGGCCTGGTGGCCTCCTGTGGCTATGCTGAGGGCTGCATGCTGTGCCCTCTGGTGCTTGTGCTGGGTCAGTGAGCCACAGTGTTCAGAGAGGGCACTTGCTCATCAGGCAGGCAGGGTCAGGAGGTCCCATGGGTCTCTACACACTCTTTCACTCACATTTCTTCTTGGCCAGGGCTGCTGCTAGAATCCAAGAAATGCTTCGGGGTTTGCATTTTACAAAATGTTGACTGTTGCAGGAGGGAAGTTTATGAGCTTGCATTGTGCTCTCCAAGAAGTCAGAGAACATGTGCCCCCAAAATGAGCAGATTCTGATGGGCCTCTGGCTCCATGGGATGTTGACAGTAACCTGCAGCCATGGAGACCCAGGTACAGTCACCATGGTCAGATGGCCTCTGGTGCTCTTCCCCTGGGCATGTAGGCAGGCCATCACCTACGTGTCTTGTTCTCTGGAGGCCAGTGGGGAGTTCTCAGCCTCTCAGCTACCCTGTCATCCCTGCAGTGCTTCTGAAGCAACATCTGGGAAACTCATTTGATGATTATTACTTCTTAAGGAGAAATAACTTCCTGTGGAAAGTAATTCCATTCTTAGGGTTTCTTTAAGGTTCATTGGGTGCTAATGGAAGTTTCCTTGGGTGGATTGGAGTTTACTTGGTGTGCAGTGATGACAGGGTGTGGTTCTTGCCTTACATAGCATGTGCATCAGTGAATGTGTCAGTTGAGGAGATATACAAGAGTCCTTTTGACAGAAAGGCCACCTGGGTGTGCCTGCCCCTGGCCAGGCATCTCACAGATGGGCCAACGACCACGTATGAAAGTATTTGCTTGGTGTAGACCAATATGGGGGCCCCAGAGAACAACTCACTGAATGTTTTGGATGAGGTGAAGTCTCAGGGTCTTTTCTCCAGAGGATGGTTATATTGACAAAGGGTTTCCTTTTGGTTCTTAATGGCATACCCTACCAAAGGGGACATGTTGTTTCAAATAGCAAAACTCAACCCAACAAGCTCAAACAAATAGAGGACCTTATTGGCTTATGCAACTGGACAGTTGGGAATAGGGTAGAGGGGTGAGGGTGCTAGCTTCAGGCATCCTTGGTATAGGGCACAAGAACCTGGTTTCTCAATTCACCCCCTTATGGTTGACTCCTCTACATGGTAAGTGCCAGCCTCCCCATTTAGGACTCCATATCCTGTGGAAGAAAGAGAGCTTCTGATCTGGTGTTTCCTGCAGAAGAGCTAAGATCATGTGCCCGATCCTGAATCCGTGATGATCCTGGTGGGCTGCTGCATGTTTCTGGGTTCTGCACAGGTCACAGGCCAAGCCCCTGCAGTCAAGATGGCATGAGAGAGTGAGAGGTAGGTGGAGGCCCAAAGGACAACTGGGGCTCTGCCCAGTTAAGGTACCTGGATACGGGAAGGTAAAAAAAAAAAAGTCCATTCTGCATATTAGCGTTTACTCAGTTATTCCACATCTGATCGTCTAGTCTGTTATCTACTCCCAAGGGATTTGGAGTGTCTCACAGTTAAGATGAGCTTAGTCAGCATTCCCCCAGCATTTCTGGGGAAGGCTTCCCTCTTAACTTGTGGAGAAGGAAACCAGGGTCCTCCCAGGTCTGGACCCTGCTGACCAGGAGCTTGTGAGGGAGTAAGCATAGGACCCCAGATTCCTGACAGCAGGGCCCATTTGCATTGTTTGTTTGTTTTTTAATTTCAGCTGTCTCCAACCATGAGGTGTCTTGCTCCTTCACCCCCTCCCACAGTGCTAGATGCAGTGACCTGCTGGGGTGCATGGAGCCTCCCCTGGCCCAGACTGTGGGAGTGTAACTAGTCTTTCGGAGCCCCCAACATACCCTACTTTCTTGAGCCTTTTAGCCAGAGGGCATAAGGATCAAAAGCACAGGTTCAGATTCTTCCCTGAAAATGACTTCATTGTTTGCTTCTGTGAGGCTTCTCAGAAGCTTTATTTTTTTATTTTTCATTAAAAACCCCCGTCCTTCTTCCGTGGGAAGGAGGTGGGGATGGGGAGAAGGGGCACTCACTGTGCTGGCTGTTTGTGGTGGGGCGGGGGACCCAGATGAAGGACCTGGGCTTCACACGGAACCAGCGCTCTTGTTCAGAAGCCATCTTTTACTAGGGCAGCTTCTCAATTGCCCATACTTTAATTTAGGGTCAAAGTCTTACTTCACTGCCTTCATAGGAATTCCCTGGATTGGAAGAGTTCTTAATAGACGTATTTTTACTTCGAGTGTTTTACTTAATTCTCATGAGCACCCCTGACATAGGCATTGCAGTTGTATTTTATAAATAGAGAAAGATGGGGGACTCTTTTGAACACAATAGGAAAATGATCAAAGAATTTAAATGGGCTTCACTGAGGTCTGTCAGGAGAGCACATTCTCCGTGGAAATTCAGCATTGTTTGTCTAGCTGTGATTGAAATGCTCATATTCACGTATGTGGAATTATCGCTCTGCAGTTGAAGTGCCTCCAGGGTCCAGGTCGCTGGACCCTGTGTGTGTCCGCTGCCGTCAGGGAGAAAGGCCTCTACGTTCAGAAGAAATGTGCCTTAAAGAAAAAAAATAATCGCAGGTCTGGAAAATGAGTTGTCAGAGTAAAAATACATTTCAATCTGTTTGTTTTACTAATTTTAACAGTTATTTGCTCTCTCTCTCTCTCTTTCTTTTTTTTTTTTTTTTTTTTTTTTGCTGGAAGCAGCATTCCCATCCAGCTGCTTGGCTGCTGCATTTGAATTTTTATCATTTGTGTGAGTCGCTGACTATTTGGGCACAAAATGGGAGTCCTGTGGCTAAGAGGGGATGTTTATCTGATAGGGTCAGATCTAATCTCACACTTAGAAACTTCAGGTGAAAATAAAACGAGTTGTTTTTTTGGTTTTTTTTTTGTTTTTTTTTAAGGCTGCAGTTGTGTAAAGCTGTGCTAGCAAATCACTTTCTCCATATACAGAATTTAGAATAATAGCATCTTATATTTGGGTAGTATTAGGCTGCTTTTTGCTCTTTGTCATCTTATTTCCTCATTCATAAAAACCTCTACGTTAGGTAGAGGAGGATATTAGCATTGGTATCTGACAGATGAGGAAATTGATCCTCAGAGGTGGCCAGGGGTGTGTCCCAGGTCCTGCAGCCCATGGGGCGGGGCTGGAGATGATGATCATTCGTCTGAGATCCTCCCACCAGGCTGCCTCTCTCAATGTGAGTTTATAGCAGGAGTTTTCTAATGAAAACCCAGTGGAAAAGTATGGAGTTTTTAGTCCTGTTTTGGTTCTTTTAAAAATAAATTATTATAAAGACAACTTTTCTCATCTGTCAATGTAATGATCTTGTACCGTGGGGATTCAGAATATTCAAAATGTATGTGGGGGAAATGGTAAAAGTTAATCATTTTCACAGTACCTGTCTGTGGTGAGGTTTAATTATCACTTGACATATTTCACGGTTTAAAATGATGACAGTTTAAAATAGAGCCAGAGAAAGCCAGAAAATACAGTCATTACCTTGTGTCGGGTACTGTATTGGAGTAACCCCCAAATGCAGATGTTCCCCAGACAGACAGTTCTGCAGCATTTTCTGTTAGCTATAGATGTCCCAGGAATTCAAATCCAAACTAAGAACTGCATCCTGACCCTGCCGTCATCACTTAGACGGAGCTCTGGTGAAAGGTAGCAGCATGGGTTGATTCTGGCGCCTGTTTTAGATGCTAACCTCCTCGACGCCCTCCCACATCCAGATCTCTCATGGCCTTCTGCAGCACTGCTGATGAACAAGATATTCATTGTGAAGTGGGCTCTAAATGAATGAATGAATGAAAGCTATTGAAACTACAAGGAGCATGTGTCTCTCAGGGATTTACATGCCTTCCCAAGATGGAGAAGGCTGAGAAGCAGCTTCTGGTTGTGGTTGTGATTGTGCTAGTGGTTTAACAAGCTCAGTGCTGTCTGTTTGTTTAGGAAATAATTAAATAATTGTCTCTTTCCTGTGAAATTCTGGAAGAGGAGCTGTCCAAGAGCAGACCCGTCTGTCCAAATTTCAAAAACCAGTTTGGAGAGGCCCCGGGAGAGGGAGCAGATGAAGCCATCTCAGAAATGCAAATGCTGTTTGACGTCTATTAGCTCAATGCTTATCCATAGCTGACAGGCAGATCCATTAGGATGCCAGTGTCATGGATCAGAGACAGTCAGAATACGATGAGAGCCACGCTGCCACTGGCTGAGCCCCAGTGACATGATCTGAGAGCCCTCTGGATGTGCCTGGCACTCTGGCCTGGGCACCACTTCACCCCTGAATCTCATTCTCTGGTTTCCAGGTCCAGGCCTCCAGCCAGCCTTCATGGCTGCAGCCCTGCCACCAAACAACCTGCCTGAATACTGTGCCTGGTGGAGGTCATGCCCTTCTTGAGATGTCTGGCTTGCTTCTTGGTGTGGCCATTCATGGAATCATCCTTGTGCTCTAACTGCAGATCTGGAAGGTCCCTGCAGGATTGCTCATTTTCACAGGTGGAGGCACAGGCTTGAACAAGTGGAGTGAGTGGTCTGAAGCACCGTAGCTAGTGGGTGGCAGAGGTGAGACAGGAGGACTGAGCCAGGGTCCATAAACGTCTAAGCTCTGCATGGTTGGATTTCTGCAGTACCTTCCTTTTCATCCTATTCCTGGGGCCATGTTTTCCCTTCTCTGGAGGGAGGCACAGCGAGTAGCATGCCTAGATGCTCAGCCATCATTTCCTAGTTACGTATACTTTTTTCTTAAGATTTTATTTATTTATTCATGAGAGACACAGAGAGGCAGAGACACAGGCAGAGGGAGAAGCAGGCTCCATGCAGGGAGCCTGATGCAGGACTCAATCCCAGGACCCTGGGATCACACCTTGAGCTGAAGGCAGACGCTCAACCTCTGAGCCGCCCAGGCATCCCCTACCTGTGGATCTTCTGGCTGAATTTTCTAGTTAATTTTTTTTTTTTTTTACCTTGACATTTGTTTAAAATACTTCTCCATATATTGTTTTCTTGTTGAAGGGAAGGGACCAAGTGGGAGGGGGCACGTGGTGACAAATGCTGTCATGAAAGCCACACCATCAGCTTTGCTGAGTTGACTTGTTCCAACCCTCTCCATTGTCCATTGTGACCAGGTATTATGATCTGTTTTACAGAGGAAGAAGCATGTGCTTTTGAAGGATCATCAATCTGGCTGGTTGGGTGCTTCGGCTAGTGGGCAGTCCTTATAGTGGCCCTTACTGTAATGAAATATTCAGTGTCTTCTGTATGTCACTGGTGTGGCCTCCTTAGGCACATCCCTCCCCCAAACCCATCCTCAGGACTCTCAGCTCTAAGGCAGAGCTCTGAGGTCTTTTCTAAATGGTCTGCTCTTAAAAGTTTGGGAAGAGCAGGTGTCCCTGTGGCCCATTTGTGATGGGAATGGGAGCAGTGGGAAGGATTGATGGAGAGGGTAAGTCAGAGGCCAGATACTGGGAAGCTATGGGTACTCCTTGGAACAGAGGTTACAGTGCTGGTTCCAACTCTTGATCAGACTGTGAGCTACAGGCACTGTGAGGCTCTCCCTGTCCCACACTCCCATGGAGTTCAGAGGGGGGGCCATTTGGTGAGCTAGGAGACACAATGGCAAAGACCACATGGCCACTGTGGTTGGTGTCCAGAGAATGGCCAGAGCAGGAGACTCTGCCCATAGGCTGCCTCACCCTGTACCCTGTGTATGCTGGTGGCTCTGGGGCTCCACTCCCATGTTTAAGGGGCTGGGGAGCACTTTTGTCCACACTTGCCTCTTCCACACCCACCTACTGTTTTATGCCTAAACCCACTGTTACTGATTCAAACTACTATTCCTCATGAGCCCCCTCAGAGTCATTTTGGATCCCAAACAAGCCACAGAGCTTCCACCAAGCCACTTCATACCCTACCTGGGGGAACTCAGAGCCTGTCTGTCTCTTTGTAGGGCTTCTCCTAAGACCCCTGTGCCCAGTGTCTGTTCTGTATTTCTATTGTTTGACAAGTCTCAAGCTGGTGGTCCAGGGGCCAGATTCAGTTCATGGTCCTGTTTTGTTTCACTTACATAATGTTGACATTCATAGGTTTTTTTTTTTTTAATTTTTCCATTTTAAGTTGAATAATTTGCCAACATTTAAAATCAAGGACCTGGTACATACAGATCTAAATAGAGGGATAACTCTGGAAAGTGAAATGCTTCATTCACTCTGGGCCTACATGACTTCGTGGCAACAATGGGCTGGAGTGATTAGCTCTGTCCTTAGAGAGTGCACGTGTTCTCCTATTTGCCATAGTCCACACTATTCCCTAGTGTCTCCTTGATGCTGAGGCTGTCAGATGCAGTTTTGAAAAATAAATAGGAAAAAGGTGAAATACCAGAATAACCTTACACATTAAATTACCTAGTGGCCTTTGTAGGTGTTTGAGTTTTCAGCCTGTTTTATGCTCAGATTTATTATTAATCACAGCACCGTAGAGTCAGATGTCGGCAGGTGGGCAGGGGGTCAAAGACAGAGAGGGATTTAGTGTAAAAGCTGAAGTAATCCTTCATAGTCAGCCCTCCTTGAGAACTCTGGTGTGTAGACAAAGGCCAATGGTTTAGGCAGTTAAGTGTTCCATTAAAATATCTGCTTTTCTGATATTTATGCTTTGATCTGCACATATTCACTTTAGGCTACAAGTTTGCAAGTGAGTTTCCAGCTTCGTAATTAATATTTGTGCCTCTTTATGTAAGTTATATCTTTAAAATGGATCAGTTGCTTTAAGTATCTAAAAGACATTCCACATATATTATAAAGTAATTACTTTCCAAAGATATTTCCCACTGATATTTGTTACATCTAAATATACATTTACAGTACTCACTAGACCAGAATAGTTCTGATTTATATATTTTGGTCCACTGAGCTAAAAAAAAATTTTTTTTAAAGTATCTTTTTAATCAGTGTATTTATTCCAAGGATTTTCTTAGCCCCTCCAGAATCAGCCATAGTATTAGGAAACTAATAAACATGGTGTGTTTTCTGAGCTGGTTTAGAATTTAATGAGAAATGACATCTCAGCCTAACCGTGGAACATGGCTAACTTTTAATCTAGGCTCCAAAGTGTCCTAGAACCTGCAGGAGCATATTAACTCTCTCTGTGTCATGTTCTTAATATGCAAAATTCAGATGATAAACAGTTACTACCCTTGTGTAGGGAGAATTAATGCTTGCTGAATAGCAAGTATTATTTTAATAAAATAGTCTTAATTGTTTGCTTTGTACTTTTTCTGCTTTATTATTTTTATTATTTCTCTTGCCTCCGTAATTGGTAGTTATTGGGTTCTCGTTATTTCTTTATTAGTCATTTTATAAAAACTATCTTGTGATTTAGCATCCCTCCCACACGTGCTTTCACCCACATGTCATCAGCAGAGGTGGAGAGGTGGCAAACATAGCTCGCCTCTCGTGGAGCGGATGCTACAAGCAGCTCCTTGTGGCTTGCCCCTTGTGTTCAGGAGCAGTAATGCCCAGTTTGTTGGGTGCTGTGCCATGAGAGGCCGTCTGATACCCAGACACCCAGAAGACTTAGTAGAAAAACATCATTAGTATAACAGTGAGATGGCAGGACCAATAGGGTCTGCGTGGGGATAATGAGCTCCCTCCTTGTGGGAGATGAGACGTACCCCGCCAGTGAGGGTCAGGCATCGTAAGCATGCACTGACCACAGAACATGGGGAACTGTAGAAAAGAACAAGAAAATCATCACTGTGTCATGCAAAGAAACCCACAGTCCATTCAACTCCTAAGTTGACTGTTCTGTAACGTTTCCAGCCGCCATTACCTAGGGACTTTATCCTTCTTGCCTTCCTCTAGAATCTCACACCACCTATTCTTGTGTTCTCTAAAATCTCTGTGGTTTTGCAAATTGAGATATCCAGACCTTGTGAGTATGATCTAACTTAACCAGTTGTATTAGTCTGGGCACATTCCTGAAGTTCTGTGCCTTGGTTTTGTTACCTACAATATGGTAGTAATAATGCCATCCAATATGGCAGTTACATAGATTAAATACAAAAAAAAAAAAAATTGGCATAGCACTGGCCAACCTTCCAAGCAGAGCCAGTGTTAGCCATTACTGTTAGCTATGATTCAGCCCTGTTGGGGCTGGAGTTGGCTGCAGTTGTGTGTTCTCAGTGGGTCTGTAGTATGGAGAAGTAGGAGATGTTCAGTGAATGCTTGCTGAAATGAATTGGGTTAGAAAGCCTTGGATTTAGTGAACCAAGTTTTTTTTTTTTTTTTCATCAAAACTACGTAATTAGATGTACCTACTACTTCAGGAAGAGTTGACAATAATGTGAAAACTTGAGAACAATTTGTATGGGTTTTTGGCTGTGTGAGAGACTGGTTACCTTAGCTGACTCTCTCACTTAAAACAATTTAGAATGATGGACAAAACATTGAAATAATCTTTGATTGACCTCAGTGAGAAGGCAGGAAAGTAAAGCTTTCCTAAGAGTCTGAAAACTCAGTGAAAGCTCCAAATCAGGACTCTAAAGCCGCCTTTTGCTTTTGAACATACTTGCCCAAGGTGACTTGGACCTTGGCTTTTGATTCTTAGGACCTCAAGAGATATGGGGAATAGAAACCAACCCTAGGACATGTCATTTTGTTAGGAAAGCCCCTCCACTTACACTGAGATCCCGAAACCACTTTTCTAGTGTAAGGGTGGAGTTAGAAATAAATGTGCCCTGTCTTCCCTCAGGGAGGAGTGAAGAAAATTGCCTCCCTGAACCTTGGTGCTGGGTAGAGGGTCAGAATATTTCCTTTGAGAACTAGAATCATGATTTGGGTTTTTAGCTGAATTCATAAGCAAGCTGGTCTGAGAAAACCTCAAACCAAGAATTCAAGTTCATTTTTTTAAAAGATTTTATTATTTTATTTTTTACTTTTTTAGATTTATTTATTTATTTATTTATTCGTGAGAGACAGAGAGAGAGGCAGAGACACAGGCAGAGGGAGAAGCAGGCTCCATGCAGGGAGTCTGACATGGGCCTCGATCCCTGGTCTCCAGGATCAGGCCCTGGTCTGAAAGCGGCACTAAACCGCTGAGCCTCCCGGGCTGCCCTAAAAGATTTTATTGTTGTGTGACTCAATCCCGGGACCCTAAGATTATGACCTGAGCCAAAGTCAGACACTTAACTGACTGAGCCACCCAGGTGCCCCAAGAATTCAGTGTAAAGTGGTCCTGGTTGGTAGCATACTTTCAGACACATAGTAAAGCCAATACAGATCTCATCCAGAAGAATCTATCTTCAACATAGGTCTTAAATAATTTTGACCAGGTTGTATTCCACAGAACATGAGTTCACATTCAAAAATAAAAAAAACACATTATAAAATTAAAAAGACACCAAAGTGAAAACCAGTAGGAGTAGAACTTCAGATATTGGTCTTAATAGATGGAAAATAAACAAAACAAAAAACAAAGTATATTGGGAGCTGAAAGGGTATAAAAAAGGGAGCTGAAAATATGAACAAAAGAGTAAGACTCTAACAAATGACCTCGATGATTTGGACAATAGCTAAGCATAATTTCCTAGAAATGAAAATTGTAATCAGAATTGTCAGAATCACTGGATGGATTTAAGAGCAAATGAGATGTCACTGAAAAGACCCAGAAGGAATGGAAACAGAAGTCGGGATGCACACAGCATTGGGGGAGCACCCATGTACCTCGAGTGCATAAAGGAAGTTTAAGAAGACGTGCTAAGACCTATGGTAGTTCTTACAAAGTTTACTGCCCTCCATGCAGTTACATAACAAGCTTTATAAAGGGGGCCAGAAATATTCTCATATCTTTGAAGATTAACTACTTGTCTAAATAATACATGAGTAGAAGAGAAAAAAATGGGGGAATCTAACTGAACAATAACAAACAGTCCATATTGCAATTTGTGGGAGGCAGCTAGAGTGGAAATTAGAGGGAAATCCATCATCTTAAGTATTTCCATTAAAATGGAAGAAAGGGCCCACAGTTAATGAATTAAACATACAACTCACAAAGGTAGGTAAAGAATAGTGGAGTAAAACCAAAACAAAGCAGAAGAAAGTAAATAATAACAGCATTAAAAAGAAATGGGTGATATTGAAACAAGCAGCACAGCAGAAAGGATGAACGATGCTCATTCTTGGAAAGGACTAATAAAACTGACAAAACTCTGTAAGAGAATAAAGCTGGAGGGAGGGTAGCTGGGAGACAGAGAGAATAAATGCATAATATGAGAAATAAAAAGATGTAATCACTGGAGCTGCAGACATTAAAACAAAACCAGAATCTCTTTTACCAATAAATTTGGAATCTCTAATGGTCCAATTCCGCGCCCCTCCCCCCAAAAAAGGTAAAATACAACTTGCCAGAACTTAAGTAGAAATTAAAAACCCAATTAGCCTTATAATCATTAAAGAAATAGAATGAAATATTTATTTATTTATTTGTTTATTTTTAAATATTTTATTTATTATTTGACAGAGAAGGAGAAAGAGCACAAGCAGAGGGAGTGGCAGGCAGAGGGAGAGGGAGAAGCAGGCTCCCCTTGAGCAAGGGATCCTGACTCGGAACTTGATCCCAGGACCCTGAGATTATGACCTGAGCCGAAGGCAGATGCTTAACCGAATGAGCCATCCACTGCCTCAGGATCATACTTTTAACTAGAAATATTCCCACAATGATGATACCAGATCCAGATATCCATAGGATATTACCTAACATTCAAGTAGTAACTATTCCAGGATGTAGAGAAGGTATATATATGTCTGAGGCTACAGTACACTTGACACCCAAATTTTGCCGTGGAAGGAATGAAAGAAAGATAGATGTTAAAAATAGTTGTGCAAGTCCTAAGGAAAGAACTAGCAAACTGAATTTAGTTGTGTATTAATTAAAAGAGAATGAACAACAGTAATTTGGGCTTATCCCAAAATTAGAAGTTTGATTGCCACCAGAAATGACTTGATGTCTTTCACGACAGCAATGATTTTAAGTAGAAAAGTCATAGGATCATATCGCTAGATGTAGGGAAAGCATTTAAAAAATCTAATACTCATCATTTCAGAAAATTTTGAGAAAAGGAGGACTAGCATAGAGGGAAACTATTGAACTGAATAAAGCATAATTAAAAAAAACACAATTGCAGACTCATGAGTCTAATATTGAATATAATGATAACTCCCTTAGGAAAGGGGGTCACAAATATGGAACAAAGAAGATCTGGGATGTACCATTTGTTGTTGGACTGGAGTTGGAAGCATTAGTAACCAACTCAAAGTGTGCATGTAACATTCCCTAGCGTTGTCAGCTGAGATGGGCCAGATGTATGACTCTCCAACAGCAGTGAAAACTTTTAGCACCTAGATTCTCCACTAAAAGGAACCAAGACTTCTTGGTGAAGTGGCTAATTCCATTGCTGGAGCCAAAAGAGTACACAGTAAATCTGGAATATTATTTTGTTCCAGAAAGTGAGGCAGTGCTCAGACAATCATGGTGACTTGTCAAAAGGATGTTGCAGCCAGCTTGAAAGGGCTCCAAGGGGCCACATCCAGACATTTTGAGTTTAGAAAAGGAAAGAAAGAAGATAATAATGGATTTATGGCAGATTGTGTTTTCCAAAGACAGCCACAGGGGTACTGACCATTGTACATATTCTTACAATGTGCCTTGGTTACTCTTGTTGAGAAGTATAGTTGACGTTACCTCTCCCTGAAGCTGGGCAGGCTGATGGGTCTGCAAGTGATGGCATGTGACTTCCGATGCCAAGATCATAAATACAACGTAGCTTCTACCTTGCTGGGTGGAGCACTCATGCTGGAGCCCTGAGCTACCACACAAACTGTCTAACTGTTCTGAGGTCACTGTACCATGAGTAAGCCCAAATTAGCTGATGTGGAGGGACCCTGTGAACACACAATGATGCCGCACACACCCCAACCTGCCTCAGTTCCCCACTGTTGCAGCTTCAGCCACCATCTGATTATAGCTACCTTAGAGCTACTGGATTAAAACCACCTAGCTGCTCCCTTCCCAAATTTCTGACCTACAGACATACTGAGCAGTAACCAAATGCTTGCTGTTCTAAGTCACTACATTTTGTTGTGATTTGTTGCATAGCAATAGATAATCACAGTAATAGACTTTGGGACCTGGATATGCACTGGCACCATGACTACAAATCAAAGCCTGTAACATCGGTTTGGGGAGGTGGGAGGGAGCAGAAAGAGCCATGAAGAGATTGCTCGTGAAGCTTAAAGGGTCTCTGTGAGTGTTAGGAGAAACCTCAGGAACCTTGGGGAAGCTCCTAGTGAGAGCTTGAAGACAGGGAAGGAAAACAGTACTAAGAGTGAGGTGAAAGAGGACCCTTGATTGGGTGTAGTGTAGAGTTTGGTAATGTTGTGACCTGTCACACTAAAATAATGGGAAATAAGCCAAATGAACTCAGTGATCCAACTCCACAGACCGTCAGACAGAATATTGAAAGGACCCCCTGGCTGCTGCTTGCCTGTGATGCAACATGAGAAGAGAGAGACAGCAACAGAGCAAGCTGTTAAATATAAAGGAGCCGGGACTCACTGCCTTTGAAAATAAAACTGTTACTCATTGGTAACCTCTCAAAATGGCAAAAACTGGTCACATTAAGAAAAGATTTCAGGGCAAAGATCAAATCCATGGAGGCGCCTGTAGGATTCTTTTTTAAAACTTGAGAAAAATTGAAAGTATCATAGACCTTCCCTACCAGGAGGGAAAAAAAAGTCTTCTAAAGATCTTAGATGTGTGCCTTTCTGTTGAGCAATACGGCTTATAGTATCTTAAGAGGATTGCTCATAACAGCCTCTCAGGGGGCCCGAGACCCAGCAGAGTTTATCTTGAAGAAGATTGTGGGTTTGGCTTTTGTCTGAAAGTGTATGTATTACTCAGGCTTCTCTGCATAAGCAGAGCCAACAGAGTAGGTTTATATTGAAGGAGATCTATTTTAAAGAATTGAATCATGTGATTAGGGAGTCTGGTAAGTCCAAAATTTGAGTAGGTAGGCAGGCTGACTAGCTGGAGACACAGGAAGGAATTAAAGTTTGGGTTTGCTCACAGAATTTGTTCTTGCTCAGGGGAGATCAGTTTTTGTTTTAGTCTGACCTTCAACTGATTGGACAAGGCCCACCCACATTTATAAGAGAATCTGCTTTTCTCAAAGTCCACCAATTTATATGTTAATATCATCCAAAATAAACCTTAACAGAAGCATCTAGAAGAATATGTGACCAAATACCTGGTCACTGTAGCCCAACCAGGTTGATACACATGAAATTAACCATCATATTGTATGTTATACATGGGTACATTAAAAAACCACAAGTGTTCTTGTTTGTTGTTTTTTTTAAAAGAATTATGCAAGTTTGGAATAAAAGGGACAGAGACCATATAAAATGAAGAGGCCTCTGGATGCCCTAACTTCCATGTGTAGGAAGCAGACTGAGACAGCTTTTAACTACAAACAAAGACTACTTTTTATGGTAAAGAAGGATGGTTCAGAGGGTTAGTGCCAAGAGCCATGGAGAATTATTTCTGTAAAGTAGACCTAAGTCCTAATCAGGGAACTGGGTACAAGTTTCTGTTGGATTCCATAGCTGCTGTGGTTCAGTAATTGAAACGTGCCTCACATTTTCTACCTTTTTAAAATGGAAATATCTGTATGTTATCCTATGCCTGTCTCACGATTATAAATTGGTATATGGGGGGAGTGCAGTATGTGTTTCCTTAGTGTACACATCTTCAGATTAAGAGGAACAGCACGTGGACTCAAGGAACTGGACCCAAGGAGCCTGATCTAAGGATCCTTATCTGAACCTAATGCAGATCTCAAGATCCTGGGGTTTGTGCTGGTGCGCTGACAGATTAGGGGATATTAGGAAGAGG
Source organism: Canis lupus baileyi (assembly GCF_048164855.1). Lineage (NCBI taxonomy): Eukaryota > Metazoa > Chordata > Mammalia > Carnivora > Canidae > Canis > Canis lupus. The sequence goes on along the minus strand of NC_132847.1, from coordinate 23,006,922 downwards.
ATTGTGTATGTACTTACAGAAGGGATGTGCATTCTTCTGGTCAGAGAGTGGAGTGTAGCCGATTATATTTTCCAAAGATGACTGTGACATTATCTGTCACTACATATCTTATGATGGCCCCTTGACCTTCCTTTCATTGAGAGATGGGATCTATGTCCTTCACCTTGAATCTAGGCAGCTTTGTGACCATAACAGATTGATGGTACACAGCCTCTAAAGGTTTTGTCATGAGAAGTGACAAATCTTCTACCTTGCTGGCTGTATTGCTCACACTGAAACCTTGAAGTGCTGTGTAAACATTCTGACTGCCCCGAAGTCACCATCCTGTGAGGGAACCCAAAAGAGCCAAAGTGGGAAGACCACGTGAAGAGTCTCTGAGACTGCATGAACAGCCAGAGAGGCTCAGCAAGCCCTTAGCTGGCTGGCTCCCACTCCTACAAGTCCCTCTTGTCGTCTGACTGCAACCACATAAGGGTCCTTGAGCCGTAGTCAATCCTTCCAGGTTCTTAGCCCACAGAAACTGTGAGAGATAACAAAATATGTGTTGTTGCCTCAAGCCACTAGATTTTTGAATGATTGGTTGAGCAGCAAAAGATAATTGGAACGGGATTAGAACATGCTGAATGAAATAGGGATCTGAGAGTCCAATCTTATATAAATGAGTGAATGAAAAAAAATGGGGATAAAGGAAAGCTCTTCGCTATGGTTCAACACCAGATAAGAAATAGAGAACAAATAATGATATTAAAATAGTCATCAGTGGATACTGACAACTAGTAGTCAAGATTTGGTGAGTAACAAAATATTAACATATTTTGAAGATACTTCTTCAGCAATGAGTTTTTAACTACAAAGGGAAATTACTGACTTTACTTTGGAGACCCTCTCTCGGTACCCCCTTAACCAAAAGATTAAAGTTATTCACCAATACTGGGACAAGCCAACATCATGTGCCTCTTGATAGGACATATTGAGAGGGACAAAATGTCAACTCTGTGGTATCCTTGTGAAAAATTTATAACTTGAATCTTATCATGAGGAAACATCAGTCAAATATTCTACAAAATAACTTGGTTGTACTCTTCAAAAATAGAAAGATCAAGAAGCAGAAAGGCTGAAGAACTGTTTCAGATAAAAGGAAACTAAAGAAACAACAACTAGATGCCATCTGTGATCCTAGGTTGGATCTTGTACTAGGAAAGAAAAATAGCTATAAAGAACACTATTGGGACAATTGACAAGGTTTGAGTATGGACTGTGGAATAAATAATAGTATTGTAGCAATGTTGACTTTTACAGGTGTGCTATAGAAGGATATTTTGATTTTAGGAAATAGATGCTTTAGTATTAAAGGCATGTAGTGCTTTTCATTTGCTCTAAATAGTTCCCCAAGAAGCATATGTATGTATTGAAAGCATTCCCTTTGAGATGATGAGTAAGATAAGGGTACCTGCCATGTTTCTTCTATTGAACATTGCACTGGAGGTCCTAGCAAGTGCAGTAAGGTTAAAAAAAAAAAAAAGTATAAGAATTGGAAAGGAAGAAACAAAACTCTGGTTATTTACAAATGATATGGTTTTATAGAGAAGCCAAAAGACTTTGTGAATAAATTATTGGGTTTAGCTAATGCATTTTAATTAGGTGATTAAACACAAAATTAACATGCAAAATCCAATTGGATTTGTACATAATAGCAACAAAGAGAAATTGTAAATTTAAAGATACCAAAATCACTGGAATCAAAAATAGAAAGTTTCTAAGAATCAACATAATTAAAATATGTAAGACTTTCATAGGAAAAGGTTATGACAATTTATTAAGGGCCTAAATTGACAGATAAGAAAGCTCAGTATTACAAAGAAGTTTATTCTCCCCCCAAATGAGTTGTATTAACTTTCTATCAGGTAAATGTGTATATGTGTGTGGAATTTAACAAACTACTTCTTAAATGTACATAGAAAACAAAGGACCAGGAAGAATGATGGTCATTTTGTAGAAAAATAGAGGTTCTAATACCCTGCTGGTGAGAATACATGTGTTAGGACTCTTTTGAAAAGCAGTTTCGTCTTACTCAGTATAGCTGATAGTGCTCATACCCCTGGAGCCAGATGTTTCACTCCCAGGTAAATACTTTTAGAGAGTTTCTTGCACCTTTGTGCTAGGAGATGTGAACAAGAAAGTCCTAGAAGCTTTATTTGTAATACTTTAAAACTATAAAGGTCTAGCAACAGAAGAATTTGTAAGTATAATTGCATTTATAAGTAAATTTGTAAGTAATTGCTGAGTAGGGGGCCTGATACAGGGCTCTATTCCAGGACCCTGGAATCATGACCTGAGCCGAAGGCAGATGCTTAACTCACTGAGCCACCCAGAAGCCCCCACAATATGCTCTTAAGGATGAAAATAACAAGTCATAATAAGGATATGTGCTGTTGGATTATAATTTGAAAAAAAAAATAAGTGAGATAAATGTAGGAGTATATAGAACAAAAAAACCCCAAGAGGTTTATTTCTGAATAGTCAACTTGGTTAATTTTTCTTTATGACTAGTTGTATTTCCTAATATCTTTCCAGGACAAAGATAGACTCCATGTGTCAGGGGGTAAAGTCACCTTCCACCCAGAGACTGGTGAGGGAAAACATACCAAGCCATGTGCTTAGGTCATTCATTCATTCACTTTCTCCTTCATCATTCAGTGTATATTTAGCCTGCCTCTATCGTATGTGTGAAGCCCTCTGTGTGGTCATGGGAAAGAAAGATGAGCAAGGCACATCCCTGCCTCGGAGGAGTACAGTCTATGTGTAAATAACAATGTAGTGTCAGATGAACTATTACAACGCTTATTAATACAAGAGTATTCACTCCCTCTTCATTCATTCAACCAAAGAAAGTCCTGTAATTTCTGACCTAATTTCTCCCCTCTTTGCTCTCCTTCCTTGGTCATGAAGGGTTGGGTTGTTCTGCGTATCTGAGGGTTGAAGAGGAGGTGGCCTTCAAGGGCAGCCAGGGCAGCTGACAGTGAAGAGGTTAAGACTATGGTGGGGAGGGATCCCTGGGTGGCGCAGCGGTTTGGCGCCTGCCTTTGGCCCAGGGCGCGACCATGGAGACCCGGGATCGAATCCCACGTCGGGCTCCCGGTGCATGGAGCCTGCTTCTCCCTCTGCCTGTGTCTCTGCCTCTCTCTCTCTCTCTCTGTCTCTCTCTCTCTCTCTGTGACTATCATAAATAAATAAAAATTAAAAAAAAAAAGACTATGGTGGGGAGAGATGCCTGGGACAGCTGCAGGTGAGAGGGGCAGGAGGCGGGAGCGCAAATGTTACCATAAATTACGAATTTGTGTCTCAGTAACTGTTTTAGAAAAAAGAAAGTAAAGAAATTGTGTTATTTGTTAAAATTATTTTTAACCTTGGGGCTGTGTTCCTTCGACCGCATTATTCTTCCAAGACTGGACCTTATGCATCTGGGTGTAATGGTTCCCCGAGAATAGTAGGAATACGCGGAAGGTGGGAGTTGTGCAGAACTCCATCACTAGGAGTGAAAGCCGTGCGCCAGGGAGAGCAAGGCATCAGCATATAAGGAACTCATCACTGCAGTTAAGTGTGTTAGGCAAGATCAACAATAAATTTTCCTTGCAACTTATCCTGGTCCTGCCTGCCTGCCTGCACTTGCCTCAAGACTAAATTTCAGGAGATGGAGTGGGCCTTGGCTGAAGGATGTGGCAGGCGGCTTACTGACTGACCTTTGCTCAGGTGATAGAAAAATAATTTGCATCCGGGAGTTCAGGATGATAAGTTAATTTTAATGTATAGATTCCCTTTCATAGGAGGTTTTAATTTTTTTTGTTTGGGGTTTTTAAAAAACAGCCAGTTTATCTTGCAAGATGACTTGCTCTGGCCTGTGGCTTCATTGAAGAGACATGGGTGATGGTCCGCAGCTCGGTCAGCGAAGCCAGGGGTGGGGGAGGCTGATGGGGCCAATGAGAGACTCCTGAGGGCTGACTATGCCAGCTCCTCTTCCTCCCTGAGGACTCCAGGCAGTCTGCTCTGGGGGGTGCACTCAAGGAGACGCTGATGTGGGTGACGGTGATGATGCAGGGCAGTGGCTCCTCAGCAGGTTCTGCAGGATGTCTGTCCCACCCAGAGCAGAGTGGAGGTACTTGTGTTTGTGTTCACCTCCTCTTGGTCCTCTAACACATTGCCACTGACTGGGTGACTTAGAACAATAGACTTTTCTTGGTTCAGCTCCGTGAGTCAGAAGTGCAAAATCATTTTTGTTGGGCTAAAGTGCGAGTGTTGAGCCCCATCGTGACCATGTTGTTCTTGGTGGCTTCAATTCCATGATGAAGCCTTCTAAGCTCTCTTGTTTCCTGCACTAACTCCTCAGTCTGTCACAGGTGCCTGCTGAACAGCAAGTCCTTGGGACCATGGCCTGGAAGGTTGACAACAGAGATGGGGTCTATGGAGTTTGTCCCTGGTAGGGGTAGGGGCAGGGGCTGACTGCTCCAGTGTGTTTCGGCCTCTAACGGCTGGTTTTCTCCAGGAGCTCCAGGGCCTTCGACCAAAGGGCAGAATCAGGCTTGGTGCTGTGGGAGGCTGGCCGGCCAGCCCACCTGTGCGCAGCCTCTCTGGGCCACGATATCTGCCACTGCGGTGTTGTCAATGATGGCCCTGGACTGGGTCATCAGAGCAAGACCTCTCTTGCTTGCCATGCAGGGTGTAGTTTTGCCCTCTTGTGCTGAGAGATTCAGAAGTACAAATGGGGAAGATAAAGCTGAGGCCAGGAGCCCTGCTTCTGAAGCCCAGAGTCCTGTTCATGAGTGGCTCATGAGGTGGGGGTGGGGGGTCTCATTTTCTTTCTAGTAAGGTCTTCCTTGGGAGCTCTTTATTAACCAGAACATTGGGTTAACTAGAACACCTACCTCCTTGGCCATGTTCTAATGAAGGCTTGTGTGTGACTGCACATCCAAAAAAGGAGGCTGTTTCTCCTTAAGATCAGACCTGGAGATTATATTGCATATGATTCTCTCACTATGAAATTATAAAACACAAAGAAAGCATGGGGGTGATAATGTGTGGCATGGTTTGTAGTGATTGCAGATTCCCGGAAGTTACAATGGTTGGTCTATGTGGCCTCAAACAAGTGAAGGACAGGGCTTCCTTCTAGAAGCTGAAGGGGACAATCTGTTTCATTGCATTTTCTCACTTTCTGAGGCTAACAGCCTCCTGACTCTGACCCTCTTGCCTTCTCCTCACCAGGATCCTGGTGATTACATTGGCCCCACCCGGATAATTGTTCCCAAGACCCTTCACTTGATCACATCTCCGAAGTCCCTTTTACTGTCAGAGGGAACATGTACATAGGTCCTAAGAATTAGGGGTGGACATCTTTGGGAGCAGTATTCTATCTACAAAAGAGCCACTCCCTGTTGAGCTCTTTGCTCTGGTGTGTCCTTGGTGTTTCTTCCTGTGAGGAAAGGATGCACGTTCTTGAAGTGTTCTCTATAGGAGTGATGGCTGCCAGGAAGGAGCTCTCTGGAATGCTTTTTAATATCATTCATTTGCAAATATGACTGTGACCAAGGAGTGTGAGGATTGCCATTCTGATCACTAACCTGTGGTTTTATAAACTAAAATTTGACTAGCAATTTGAAAAGGATCATCTTTCCCTTTCTATTTTCTCATTTCACACTGATTTGTTTCAGGTCATAGCTCAAAATCACAGCAAATACAGTAGTCCCTCCCCTTATCCACGGGGGTATGTTCCAAGACCCCCAGGAGGTACCTGAAACCGCAGACATCCCGAATCCCTGTGTATACTGTGTTTTTTCCTACACATATATATACCTGTGATAAAGCTTAACGTATAAATTAGGCACAGTAAGAGACCAACATAATCACCAATAGTAAAATAGAACAATTGTTAACAATAGACGATAATCAGGGTCATGTGGATGTGGTTTCTCCCCCTCAAAATATCTTATTGTGCCACACTTGCCCTTCTTGTGATGATGTGAGATGATACTATGCCTACGTGATGAGACGGAGTGAGGGGACTGACGCAGGCACATGATAGAGCATCCAGCCACTACTGACCTTCTGATCACAAGTCCTGAGGAGGATCATCTGCTTCCAGCCACAGTTGACCGGGAACTAAAACCAAGGATCAGAAAGGGAGACAGAACATAAAGACTCCTAACTCTGGGAAACGAACTAGGGGTGGTGGAAGGGGAGGAGGGCGGGGGGTGGGGTGAATGGGTGACGGGTACTGAGGGGGGCACTTGACGGGATGAGCACTGGGTGTTATTCTGTAAGTTGGCAAATTGAACACCAATAAAAAATTATATATAAAAAAATAAAACCAAGGATAATGGGGCATTTCTTTAAGACGATTTGTTGCTCATTTCGTCACTGCACATTCCCCAGATTGGAACAACGTCCTTTTTGGGAATTAGGTGGTCTTGGAGGGGCTGGGTTTTGGTTTGTGCAGGGAGATCCACACCATGCCCAGCTAAGCCCCACTTCTTCCCAGCTGATCTCTAGCTGCACAAGCAGGACGCTTGAAGCCTCATGAGTGACCAGGAGGAATAAATCTGAAACTCACAATGTGGGTCCTTCCCTGGCCAGGTGACCACCAAGTTCCAGGCCCCAGCCACCCACCCCACTCCTTTCCCCTTTCATGCCTCTCTTTTGGTGATACCAGAGGCCAAGGGGCCACTCTTTCTCCAAAAGCAGTGCCTTATAACATTTCGCATGTGGGAATGTGTCAACCGGAAGGTTAAAATTTTGACAGAGAAATGTTAAAAGCAACAGTATGAAGACAAAGTCCCATCAGTGGTGGCCGGAGAGACCCTCAGAGGGGGTTGGTCAGGATGAGGGCAGACCATCCTTTTTGGCATTAGCACCCCTGGTAAAGGGGACTTTTGGCACCACCCAGGGTCCAGCGCTGTCTCCAGGCCCGTATCCCAGGTCTGGGCACTACTCGCTGTAGTCCCAGCCCATGCACTGGGGACCAGGGTAAGCCCTGCTTCTGTGTCCTTGCTGTTTGCAGCCCAAGGAAGTATGGTGATTCCAGACCAGAATGTGCGGGTGTTCATATTTGATGTGCACAGTCCCCACTTAGACCTGTTTCAGTCTGCATCTTTGGCCCAGCTCATCTTGCCAGATCTCCACAATGGGGTGTGGGCCTGGGTCCAGCCATTAGCAAAGCATTCCTAGGCCTTTGTCTGCTAAGATGTCTTGTGTATTTGGGTGTTTAGGGGCGTCACTGTGGTTGCAGCAGAATCCCTAACTGTAGGCCACCTAATAGACTAGATACACAGTGAGTTCTAAGAGGAGGAGATGGGATTCTATTTCTGCGTCCTGTTGGATCTTCCCATGCGTGCATCTTCTTGCCTAGACTATCTCCTAGAAGGCAGGGGTGATGTTTTTACTTTATTTGTGCTTATTTACCTACCTTTCTCTTGAAAGTGCACTAGTGCTAGTATATAAATACATGTCACATGACAGGTGGCCTCAAGAGCTGCTGTATGCACTGTCCTGGAACAGCCAGCGAAGGGCAGGGTGCAGAGGGGTGAGCTGGAAGTCCTGCAAGGTGTTTTTAACCCACTCTAACCTTGAAATTGAACGTGAGCAGTGACTGCACTTGGGCTGCAGCACTCACTGGATCGTGCTGCAGTTTTAGAAGATGCTGATACGCTAGTTTTTCCTGAACCTTTTTTCTTTGTGAGATCAGTGATTCCTACCCTTGGTTTTACAGCACCCCAGGGTGCCTCCCATTGTCTCAAGGGCTAGCACAGAATTCTCAAACCATTTGCTTCAAACAAAAAACAAATATGCAGAACACAGCAGTTTTAGCTGAGTTTGGAGGAGGGGCAGGAGAAAGTACCACAAAATCCAAACCAGCAAATTGGGTGTCACACTCCAGAGGTTGGAGTTGCTGCCTTAGAGAGATGGTGACACAAAGCCAGTGTCTCCTCACAGTGGTTTGGATCCATGTTTGGGGAACTGCTGCACAAAAAAATACATTTTACTGCTTTCTTTGCCTTTTCTATAGAAAATGAATATTATTATAGATGAATAGTGTTATACAAAAAACCATTCAACAGAGATCTGAACCAGCACCTCTGAAGAAGTAGATCTCTAGCGAAGCAGAACTTTACCACTTGCTGAGCTTCTGGGGGTTCAAGAATGGGTTCAGCTCTGATTGGGTTTCGGGGTTACCCGCTGCTTGATTGGGTGCTAGGCAGGCAATAGTGTCTCAATTTCCTCATCTGTACAATGAAGATAAAGATAATATGTATCTCCTGGAGGTGAGAGAAATAAATAAAGGTTCATAAAAATCTTAGAAGGGAGCAGAGCACACAGTGAGCATTCTGTAAGTGTGTGCTAAATAAAATACCGACAGCCTGCTATGGACTGGGTGTGGCACTAGGTAGGTCCCTAGTAGCCGATGTCTATTGGAGAAAACAAGGAGGAGACAGCTGAATGAAATACTGTGTGATGAATGCTAGTTCAGCATAGACTTGTGTGGAGATTCATAATTAAAACATGGATTCTTGGGGTGCCGGGGTGGCTCATTTGGCTAAATGTCCCACTCTTGATTTCAGCCCAGGTCTTGATCTCAGGGTAGTGAATTCAAAACAGACAAACCTGGATTCTGGTTCTGGCATTGGTTCTTCATATTCTGGACAAGTCCTTTATCTTTTCTGAGCTTCCGGGTATTTATTAGGGTATGCTGGGTTACAGTAACAAATAGGCCTCAAGATTTCAGTGCCTTAAGACAATAAAAGTTGACTTCATGCTCCAGGAACCGTTCTGAGCAAGTGTTGAGATTGACAAAGCAGTTGTCTTCCATGTGGTTATTCAGGTGCCTGGGCTGACAACAGCTAACAGATTGCCCTAGGTGTCTGAGTCCTGGCCAGTCCCGGAAGTGGCATGGAGGCACACCTCTGGGAGTTTCTCACCAGTCACACCTGAAGGTGGCACTCTCTCTGCTGGGCACATTCTGACTGAGAGGACTTCTCACCACATCTAATGGTAAGGATGACTAGGAGGTGCCATCCTGCTCTTTGTCCAAAGAGCACAGATTTTGCTAGACTACTCAGTTGGTTCATTTTTAAAGTGAAAGGTGATGTTCCCTCCTGGGCGGACTCACACCAGTTGTTGGGTGTCATGTCACCTAGGCTGAAAGGCACCAAGGGGAGAAAGGGAACTGTTGCCTGGGGCATGGCGGCCTTGGCCATGTTCTAATTGGCTTGTCTGAAAGCAAGGTGGGAGTAGTTTAGCCAGCATCTCAGCAACACCTCTGCATTGACCCACAAAATCAGCCACCAAATATTCACAGAGACATGTATGCCAGGCCCTGCCCTGGGTGCTGGGGACACAGTGATTCCATGACAAAGATCAGATGTGACTTAGAATATGAACAGGGTATCCAGTTCAGACGAGGCAGTCAAGACATCTTTCCCAAGGATGGGACATCTCCTGAACAACAAGAAGGGATTGGCCTGGCAGGGAGCAGAACCAGATGGAGGAAGGGTGTTGGGGACAGCGGGAATCCCTGGAGCAAAGCCACAAAGGAATAAGATGACAGCCTGATTGAGGAACTGAAATTCAGTGTGGCCAATTTCAGGTCCATGAAGAGAAGCCAAGAGGCCAAGCTGGTTGGTGGGGAGTGCAGAGCTTTGCAGGCCACGGTAAAGCCTCATGGGCAGCTCATACCCCTATGGGAAATCCACCTTTTCTTCAAGGTTACATTTTGTGGGGTCACAATGGTAGATCCTAGAAAATTATTACTGAAACAGCATAAAAACATGTAGTATTTCACCAGCAGCCAGTGTTGTAGGAGGACAGTTCTTTCTGGCCAAGATGGACACAGTTAACCATATCCCTGAGGTTTTACCAAGGTTGTGTTGTGGTACTTGGACTGAACCTGATGACCAGGAGTCACAGTACTCCCAGTGTAGACTGTCTGATCTGGGGGAGCTAACTTAATGGGATTGGTGTTTTAACAGACCTGCAGGCCAGGACCCAGTGCTCCTTGGGGTGGGGGGCAGATACCGAGTGGGGAAAGTGGCTGGACCCTGCGTCAGGCCTCACTAGGAGCCTCTTGCCCGAGCCCAGAGCTGTATGGACCTGTCAGGGCTCTGACACCTGCTGGCCTTCACTCCACCATCCACTCAGTCTGTTTATGCTTGTGTTAATTTTGCACTTGGATGTTTCCAAATGAGAAAAAATATGGGGGAAATAAAAATGTGAATCATTCTTGCTACTCTGAGTTCCCTCAGCTATTCAGTTTACAGCTCTTACAGGATCAGTTCTGGCCTACGTTTTCAGAGATGATTCCTGGTTGTTTTACTGCAGTATGTGTCTAGAATGTTTATAATGTTGGTCAGGATTGCAGTCAACACACACTCACATACATGTACACCCCCACCCCCATGCACACATGGTTGGAGGAGATGGGGATTACAACTGAGAGGAAAGAGGGGAAAATGGGTCCTGACTTGCCCAACTGGTTTTTGGGTGACCCCTGCTTTTCATGAGGAATCACACAGTCTTGATAAGAGTGCTGTGTCTCTATGAGGCATCAAGCTACATCAGCCTTCCTGGAACCTTGACTAATTTTTGATTCTCTGGTTCTGTTAGCCAAGCATTAGATGGAGTACAAAAATACACCCTTCAATTTACAGAGAAGTGGAAGGTATTCAAACACAGAATCAAAATAAAGGATAATTTTTTATCTTCCACTGAAACCTCTCATTTTCCAGCAGTATAGAAACAAAACAAGAGCCAGTGGGAGCACACAGTGACAGAGAAGCAGCACATTAGCAGTCTTTTGGAGAGGGCTGCATGGGCTTGATGATATTCTCTGGACAGAGGACATGCTCAGGATTCATGTCTGTCCATGCCAGCTGTGGTTTCATGGACTTACCCATAGCGGCCTGCTGCCACCTGTCCCTCCGTGGGGTGGAAGGAGGAGGACTGGGAAACACTGCCTCAGAGACAGTGTTTGAAGATAAAGAGAGTCAACTGGCAACTCCACCCCCTTGAGCTCAGAACACCAGCACATTCATAAGCTCCCCTTGGTCGTACCTCTACCACATGGTTGGCTGCCATATTGTGCTCCTTCCACTGAGCTTCACATTCATCCCTCCTTGGCTTGCTGTCCACATCCCCAGTTCCCCACAGAAGCCCCTCTGGCCCCAGCTGGTGGGAACCCAGCACCATGCCCTACTTGTCCATGTTTTCACACACTTGACCAGCTGGTATAAGGTTGGAGTTTGTGGGAGGAGCTAATTCACATGGAGACCTAAATAAATGGCTGTCACATGGAGGTTGCTGCGAATCTTGCTTGCTTTTCTGCCCACATTTTGAGGTCATCCTTGGCCTATCCTCATCTGCCCCTCCTACAACAAGCCCCACGCTGCTCTAGCATACTTGCTTTGCTCTGGCTATGCCTTTAGGCTTCCTCTCTTGGTGCTAAAGAAATTGTCTGTTTCCTCGAAGATCAGGCTTGAGTCTCCTCTCTCTTCATCTCTCTCTCTTCCTCCACCCCACACCCACCCCTCACTGGCCCATGCTTGGTGATGAGGCTAACCCTTTAGTTTCACAGGTGCCTTATCCCTCCAGCTATTTAGGGAAAATAAAAATAGCTAGGATGTATTTTTTTTTTCAAGATTTTACTTATTTATTCACGAGACACACACACACACACACACACACAGAGAGAGAGAGAGAGAGAGAGAGCAGAGACACAGGCAGAGGGAGAAGCTGGATGCGGGACTCGATCCTGGGTCTCCAGGATCATGCCCTAAGCTGAAACCACTGAGCCACCTACACTGCCCAGCTAGGATGTATTGATCACTTACTAATGGGCCAAAGATTGGGCCAAGCTCTTCTCAAATAAATATACTTAATAACTGTGTGGTTATTATCAGTATCTCATTTTAGTTAGTAAATCACACTGTGAGAGACCAAAGCCATCTGCCTGTAAAAGCAAGCTTTTAACCTGTGCCCTCCCCATGTGTAGCACATAGGTGCTCAGTAGATAGTTACTGAAAGAAGGAATAAGCCATTATGTCTTCTCTAGGTCCCTAATGCTGGGCATGGTAAAGAGCACGTAATACATACTCAACTAATAGATCTTTGACTAACATTGTTTAAAAGCATTCTAATTCCAGTTAGCTAACATTCAGTATTTTATTAGCTTCAAATCAGTACAATGTACTGATTTCAGTAACTTCATAGATCACCCAGTCCTCATCACTGGACATGTTTAAAGAGATAAGGCATTATCGACAACTCTTACTGGCTGGTGGAGTAATCCAGTGCTCTAGTTGTCAGCCTAGAGATCCAGATTCTAGTCCTGGCACTCTGCTAATTGGCAGTGGGACTCTGGGCCCTAATCATCCTCAGACACAATTTCCTTATCTGGATGACAAGGGGTTGAGCACAGGTCCTGTGAACTCTGAAATTCTTGTGCTTTTATTTTCATTCCCTGAAGAGGTTAATTAGGACGAGGTGCTCTTTAGCTGGCAATTACTCAGCTGAGACGTAGCCTGTTAGTGAGGATAGCATCATTGCCAAGGCCGGTATCATTACTGATGACCGTTTGCCAGTCTCAGGAGATCAAAGACCGTGAGGAGATTGCTTAAGATGAATAAAATTTCCCCCATCCACGATTAAATGAGAAAGCTGTGGATGAAACGCTGGGGGACATTCGTGGGCAGGAAGTTTTAGATGCTCCTAATTTAGCCAGTTCTAAATCTTCCCTAAGCATTTTTGCCTTCATGTTGTGAAATAAAGGAGCCGTCTTTGTGTGGGGGTTCTGCATTTCCATGAAGGGGAAGCCAGGGCAGGCTGACCAGACATGGACATGGGCAGCATGGGGAGATGAAATCCAGATCCTGGGAGCCCAGCCATTGTCAAACATCCCACTTGGCCAGCTCAGTCTGGGGTTGGAATCTGTGAGATAAGCTTGTTCACATGGCGATCTAAATGGCGGCCAAGGAGAATTTGCATTTTTAATCTAAGAGATACATAATTAACGGAAGTCCTCCAGACATTGAGTGTATTTGGACCTACTGACCCTGGGTACCTGTTTTGCCAGGACAGCGGAAGGGTTAGAACTCCAGTCTTGTGAGAAGACTCCACACAGCAGGGTAAAAAGCTGAAATTTCATAGGTCTTGTTTGATCCATGAGGTTAGTGTGAGATGGCCCTGGTGAAGGATTCTTTAAAGCATTTGCAGACAAAATAGAAAGATTAGGTGGCTCTGCAGGGCTTTACTGGGTACAGTGAAGTCACTTTCAGTCCTGAAATCTCCTGTTCACCAGCACGTCTGAGTGGGTGGCTTCTTGCGTGAGGTGGGCAGTGCGGGTAGGAGGCCCTAGAAGGTTTGTGTTGGATGTGACCTACCTGGGCTCAGCAGCTGTGTATTTAAATCCCCGCAGTATCACATAACCCACTTGGTGAGCATTTCTGGAGGGTCTTCTGTGCGCTGGCTATTGTGGCAGTACTGGTCTAAAGTGGTGTGGGTTGGACAAAGCTCAAGTTGTATGGAGCACTGTCTGCAGCAGGCTCATCTGTGCCAGGTGGCTCTCTGCCTCCATTTCCCGAGCTACAGCCATCTAGGAGAAAAGAAGACGACAAATGGTGTGTGTTCCTCATAAACTCCTTAGGGTTGACTTCACTCTGACCTTTTGGTCTTGCACTGCCAGAGGCTGTGACTCTGGCTTTTTACCTTTCAGTCATCATAAAGTCTTTCCCCTTTGTCTTGCCGGACTTTGGAAGCCCCAGAGTAATGGTAATGATTTATCTTCATAAGCCCTCCGATGGCCTCCCATTATGCTGAAGAGAAAATCCAATTTCTTTCCAGAGCCTACAAAACCCTGGATGATCTCACTCTGTCTGCCTCTCCCTTTGCTCCCTTTGCTTCAGACACAGTGACACACCTTCCTTCCACCCTTCAAGTAGAACAAACTTGATTCCACCCTGGGCATTTGCATGTGCTGCTCCCTCTGCTAGAAAGTCTCCCTTCAGGTTTTTCATAGCTACTGTCTTCTCCCTTGAGGATTTTCCCCTCAGGTGTTAACTCCCTGGAAAGGCCATTCCTGGCTTTCTTACCTCATGAAGGCTCCTCTTTTCTCTACTGCCATCATAGTGTCAAGCTCCTTCATAGCACTTGTTACCCCAGATGATCTTATTTATAGCTTCCTGTCTGTCCAGTGAACTAGATTGTAAGCTCCAAGAAAAAAATGTCCTGTCAATTGGTTACCACTGTATTTGAGGTGCCTGGAATACTATGGAATGAATGAATGATTGAATGACAATTCAATGACTGCCATTTACTGAGTACCTATTACTTGTCAGGCCAACAAATTAAATCATCCCACCAACCCCAAGTGATGGTGCTCTTATCCTCCCTTAATAGATGAGAAACCAAGATTCTTGTAGGTTAGGTTCATCTTCACTCTTGTAGTAAACATAGTGGGTAAGATTCAAACCCATGTCTCTCTGGCCTGGAGACCTATGCACTCTCTCTAAAGAACAAGTGAGTGACTGTGTTGTCTCCTCCCTCACCTGGCCTTACTTGCTTTAAAGGTCCTGTCTCTAAATATAGTCACACTGAAGCTTAGGACTTCAACATAAGAACTGAGGGGGGAGGGGATCACAAAGTCCATAGCACCTTCCATGGAAAATTCTTTTCCAATTCCTATACCCAGCTGATTGCTTCCCAGTAAGTGCCTCAGAACAAAACATTGAAATATGTGGTCCCTGCCCTCAAGGAGGTTGAAGTTTCAAGTGATCAAATATTGAATTTCACACTCTGTTAATGATTAGGGACAGAATGAATTAATTCTGGAAGCTCCCCATTGAAACCCTTGGGCTGTGAGGGGCCACACGTGGAACAGACACATGCTAAGAATGTGTCAGTTGGTCACTCGATTCCCTTAATTTTAAGAGTGGCAGCCACTGAAATATGAAATGGGAAAGACGCTGCTGGAAATTGTTTAGGCTGCAAGTCACATCAGAGAGATGTCTGCATCAGCATTATGTCATGCTTTGGCCTCCAACATTTAGGCAGAATGGGAAAAAGCTGGAGAGGGTCCAGAAATGAACGATGAGGGTGAATCAAGGGACAGAAAATGATGCTATGAGGGAAAGAGATAAGAGCTGTGTTTTTATTTTTTAAATTCCAATGCCCAGGAGATGATGGCAAATAGGTGATTCGCTGTCATCCAAGGTGGTTAAAGGAAGAATGCTGACCAGCTGTTTAACATTTTCCTGGAAAATTTAATAGGAGTCATGGGCTCAAGTCCAGAAATAGAAAGGTGTAGGAGGCAAAGAAGTAATCATCTAGATTTTTAGCATGATTAAATGCCGAATTCGATGAGCAGGAGAATTGCACAAGCTATGGTCCTGCACTGACAGCTCTTCGTCTCAGATGGTTCCTGTCCAAGTAGACCCGGGCCTCTGTCGATGCTCATTACTGATTTCCCCCACAGCTGTGCAGCCTTGTGGGGTGCTCTGGGCACCTGCACTTATCTCCCTATCTCACTTTGTGTAGAATCTCCTGAAGTTTTCCCATCTTTGTCACAAAGGGAGCTTTACATCGTCTAGCTGTGCCTCTTGGCACCTTTCCTCAATCGCATCACTGTGTTCTTGGGACAACCCTGCAGTTTATAAATCTGTCTGCCTGGAGGTAGGAGGTAAAACCAGATGACCTGTGACCTCTTTGTGGCCAAACGTCTAGTGGTTTTCTTACTTAAAACCTAACAGTGGATGCAACAGGCAGTTACCTACTCTGCCTCTCCATGAGAGGGAACTTAATAAAAAGTCCCACTAAGAATTAAAGCCATAAAGAGTTACTAGGGTTCCTCTTAGGGAGTTAATTTAGAAAGAGTTTATAGGATAATGGCAACAAAATGGAAAAGAAAATAATGTTTACCAAGAATCACTTTTCTGTTAAAAAGAGCAGATTTACAAAGGAGATGCTATTGTCTCCACTTGTATCATCCATCCAGGGTTTCCACAGGCTTTCCCGAGAGCTAGCTAGATGCTAGGCACTCTTACGGGTGCTGAGGAGAAGGTGGCAAAGAGTGCAGAGATCCTGACCCCATGGAGCTTGCAGTTCCTCATTAATGAGGATTTACAACTGGAAGGAACAGAAATCCAACCAAACTTGTCTTAAGCGAGAAGAAAAAGGCACGTAACTGAAAAGGCCAGTGACAACTGGATCCAGATGTGCTTGCATTCGGAATTCAGTAGGGAAGCATGAGATGGTCTCTCCCCAGCTGAGGGCGCCTCTCATTGGACACCCCCTTGGGTCTTGGGCCTGTCCTTGAAAACCTGTTATAGAGAGAAGGAAAGATTACACGCCTAAGTTCAAGTGGAGACCCTGATTCTGCTCTGGTGCTGGGAATGAGATCAGCGCCACCCAATGGTTACTCTAAAGCAGGTTCGGGATGCTTGATGGGGGAAAAAAAGGGGGAGAGCAGTTAGTTCCCGTGAGACCATCCTCAGAAGGAAAAACAGACTCCAGAAACCTTAAATGATCCACTTGGTCACAGTAAGATGTAGCATGGGATGTTGAACCCCTTTCTTTCCCTGCACCACAATCCTTCAGGAAGCAGCAGGGCAGTGTTTCCCAGTACTACAGAACAGTCTTCTTACATCCCCGTCAGCTCTTCAGATGCGGCAGAGAACACCTTCACCCTTTCATCCCGTCAGAACTTGTCAGTGTCTCACCCTCCATTGCCTAGCTCTTCATTTTCCAAAATGGTGCATGGTTGTGTGTTATTATATATAATAAAGATATAGATAGATATATAATATAAACACACATACAACTCTTCGTAAGAGCAACCCTGCCGTTTATTTGTTGAAGTATAGTTTATGTAGCGTTAGATTAGTTCCGGGTGTACAACATACCGATTTGACAGTCTCCTGTATTATTCATTGCTCACCACGATAAGGGTAATCACCATCTGTCACCATACCATGTTATTAAAATGTTACTTTATTCCTTCTGCTGGACTTTTCAACACCATGACTTATTTATTTCTTAACCGGAGGTTTGTACCTCAATTCCCCTCATCTATTTCATCCCTCCTTCGACCCCTCTTCTCTCTGGGAACCACCAGTTTGTTCTTTGTATTCAAGAGTTGGTTTGGGTTTTTTGTTTTGTTTTGTTTAATATTCCACATATAAGTGGAATCAGACAGCATTTGTCTTCCTTTGACTTATTTCATTTAGCAAAATACTTTCTATATACATCCAAGTTGTTGCAAATGGCAAGATCTTATTCTTTTTAATGGCTGAGTAATATTCCATTCTATGTATGTGTTATACATATAATATATATATATAAATTTTCTTTATCTGTTCATGTATACATATTAATATATATTTATAATAATATATTTTTATATATGTTATATATATTTATATATTGTATATATATAACATTTTTATCCATTCATTTATGGATGGGTACTTGGGTTGCTTCTATATCTTGGCTATCATAAATAATGCTGCAATATACACATGGCACATGTATCTTTTCAAATTAGTGTTTTTGTTTTCTTTGGGTAAATACACAGCAGTAGAATTACTGGATCATATGGTATCTCTATTTTTAATTTTTTGAGGAACCTCCAGACTGTTTTCCATAGTGGCTGCACGTATTTACATTCCCACCAACAGTCCACAAGGGTTCCCTTTTTTTTTAAGATTTTATTTATTTATTCATGACAGACACACACACACAGAGAGAGAGAGAGAGAGAGAGAGAGAGAGGCAGAGACACAGGCAAAGGGAGAAGCAGGCTCCATGCAGGGAGCCCAACGTGGGACTTGATCCTGGGTCTCCAGGATCACACCCCTGGCGGAAAGCGGCGCTAAACTGCTGGGCCACTGGGGCTGCCCAAGGGTTCCCTTTTTTTCACCTCCTCATCAACCCTCATTATTTCTTGTCTTTTTGATATTAGCCATCCGAATCGGTGTGAGGTGTTATCTCATTGTGGTTTTGATTTGCATTTCTCTGATGATGAGTGATGTAGAGCATCGTTTCACGTGCCTTCTGACCATCTGAATGTCCTCTGAAAAAACGTCTATTCAAGTCCTCTGCCTATCTTTTAATCAGATTGTTTTTTGGCGTTGAGTTGTATGAGTTCTTTATGTATTTTGGACGTTGACCCCTTTTTAGATGTATCATTTGCAAGTATCTTCTCCCATTCATGACGTTGCCTATTCATTTTTTGAAGTTTCCTTTCCTGTGCACAGGCTTTTTGTTTCGGTGTAGTCCCAGGGGTTTATTAAAACTCCCTTCAGGGATCCCTGGGTGGCGCAGCGGTTTGGCACCTGCCTTTGGCCCAGGGCGCGACCAGTGTCTGTGTCTCTGCCTCTCTCTCTTTCTCTCTGTGTGACTATCATAAATAAATAAAAATAAATAAAAAAATAAAAAATAAAACTCCCTTCAGTGAATACTTTCCACCTTCCCCTCCTTCCTGCCAGTGCTTGAGCTCAGTCTTACACTTTCTGTTAAACTTTCTAACAGCAGGGACTAAGCAGCTCCTGAGTTCCAGCATTTTGCATCATGCTGGACACACAGTAGGTCCTCAGGACTCTTTTGCTGAGTATGGAATTGGCTGTTTTCTCCTCTTGGAGTACTGTGCTCCTCTTGAGAGCCATTTGTGCCCTGTGGAAGCTCTGCTTGTCACCTGGTGCCTTGGCATCAGCCCTCCCCACCTCTGCCCCAACAGTAAGCCTCTCAAGGGGCAGCCCTGAGGTTTCCCAGAGCACTCCCTGTGCCCAGTACCCTGCAGTGTATAATCCATGTTCAGTGTGTCCTGGATGACTGGAATCGCTTCCTGGAGGCCATACAGAGCTGTGCAGGATTGCAGAGGGATCAGCACACGTCCATCACTGCTGCTCAGGATTCTTTGCTTTGGTGTCTGGTGACACTCTGAGGTGTTCTCAGCCCACCTGCCTTTCTGCTCTCTTCCCCCTCAAACCCTGTATTTCTGTGTACATAAGCAATTCAGCCACTTTGCAAGAAGAGAAAGAAGGAAGGAAGGGGATAGGGAAGGAGAGGGAAGAGGGAAAAGAGAAAGGAGGAGAGTAAGAGAGGAAAAATTAAGAAGTATAGAAACCTCTTCCCTATTGCCACTTTGGCTGATTTCCTTTCAGGTTCTTTTCATGCGCATCTGTTTTATGTTGTTATTATTATTATTTTTTAACACAGTGGTGCCCACAGTCTAATTTAGCTGCTTGTTTACCATAAGTAATTTCATGTCATTTTTTTCGATACACAATTTCCTTGCAGTCTTCTGTAGCTCTCCTTGCTGGGGCGAACACCCACAGCTCCTGCCCAAGTGTAGTAATTAGAGCCAGAATGAATGCCTGTGACTCATGGGGTCGAAGGCCTTGTGCCCTCTCCCTCTGATTAGAAGATCTTAAACATGACTTATTTTGAATCATTGTTCCTGACTGCGCCTGTTAGAGCAGAAATGATTCTTGCTAAACAACACAATTCCCTATGAAAGGCAACGTGCTGGGGAGGGAGGGGTAATACCTGGTGGGGAAAGTGTGGCGAGTTATTGCATGCAGAACACCAGAGAGGTGCAGGCACCTGTTATTGCTGCAGCTGCCGTCCTCCAAAAGGCACACGGCCATGCCACTGTCTCCAAATGGCCAGCAGGCCTCCGGGGTCCATGTTGCCTTACTGCTTTGGGGAGAGCAGACTGCAAGAGGCATGCCCCTCGGTGAGGGTGCTACTCAGCACATGCTCCCTGAGGCCAGCTGAGCACCTTGCAGGTGCAGGGCGCTGGGTGCTGGGGTAGGGCAGACAGGGCCTAGGCCCTGGCTCGGGGGCTGCACATCCGGGCGGCAGTCAGCTGTACAGACAGCTGTATCGTGTGTCCAGGGAGTGGGGGGCACATGCTGGCTCAGGGGAGAGTTTCGGTGGCTTTCCCGACAGTCAGAACAAATGGCAGCTCTGAGAAAGTGCCATAAAGAAGTTTAAACAGGACAAGTGATAGAACAATGCCAGGAGCAGAGGTTGACAGGGACACCCATCCTTGCTCAGAGGACCCTGGTCCCCATATGACAAGTGAGCCCTGGAACCCAGAGCTTGGTTTTTCAAAAGTTTTTTCTTCCCTCTGGGTCTCAGGACTTTTCATCTATAAAGTCGTGAGGGTAATAGTGTTTCTTCTCTGGCTGGATGATGAAAGCCTCAAGAGGCCTGGCCACATACAAGGATTATTGTTAGTTTTGTTTTGTGCTGTAGTGATCAGGGAGTAATAATTGCCTCTGTAATTCCGTTTTGAGAGAGCCTTTTCATTTGTTTTCGGTTTCCAAACTGAGGTATCTGTATTTTAGTCAATTTAGAAAATATCACAAAGCACACAAAAGATATCGTTCGACTGCCATGCGGGCACTGAACACCATTACTGTTTGCATGATGTCCCGTCCAAGTTTATCCCCTGTGCATGGGTAAGAGTAATAAGCGTTTCGTATCTTCGTACTTACAGCCCCACCTCTGTATTCCTGATGCCTCTCTTGGCATCAAGTTCCAGTAGTGAAGTTGTCAGGATTTGGAGGAGAACATATCCAGGGTTTTAGACCTTGAGAAACATAGTGTCAAGTTGCCATTTTGAAAGGTTAGTTTAACTTTCATCTCCTCCAGAATTTAAAGATCATGCCATTTTTCCCTCAGTAGTCCTTTGCTGGATGTTAATAATCCTTTTAATCTTTGCTAATTTGTTATTATGAAAGTGCTATTTCCTTGTTTTAATGTGCCGTTCTTTGATTATCGGTGATAATGGACAGGGGTTAGTCTTTTATTGGGCGCTTGTATTGATTTCTTGGTGGCTTGACTGTTCCTTTGCCTTTTTTCCCTGTTGGTATATCTCTTCTTTTTCTTACTGACATATAAAATAATATTTTAATATATTAAAGGCGTTCGCTTTTCGGCATGGATTTTGCAAATGTTTCCCCAGTTTGTGATTTGCCTTTTAATTATGTGATAAGCTTAACACAGAGAAGGTTTTTTTTGATGCGTAGTCAAATTCAACACTTTTTTCCTTTATAATATCTATATTTGCTTGTAGGCTTAGAACGATATAAATATTTATCTATACTTTCTTCTCGTACTGTCATGGTATCAGTTTTTACGTTTTTTAGTCTGTCGAGAATGTAATGTTTGCTGTAAGGCAGAGATCTAATTTAATTAACTCTCATGTGGTTAACTAGTTGTCCCAACAGCCTACATTGAATGACATATCCTTTTTTTCTTTGCTTTAAAACAGCACCTTTAACATTTACAAGTGTTTCTACCTGGATTTTTTATTCCGTTGTTTTGATCTGTCCCTCCTCCTGCGGGGCACTGCTTCCCTACTTCTACCACACGTTTTCATGTTGGATAAGTCAACGTCTCATAGGCCTTTCCCAAATATTTTTCTAGAAATTGTTTCTACATGAATTTGAATAAAATTAGTTATATTTTGAAAAGCAACTCTGTTAGAGACTTATTGGGATTGGATTAAGGTTATAGGTGATTTGTAATAAGGTTATTTGTGATTTTTTTCATACATGTTTTATACATTTAATAGACATGTTGTATTTTTGATTATTATGGTAAGCCGGATTTTTTTTCTTTTGCCATTTTATCTGCTCTTCTTTTGATTTATGTTGTAATCAGTTGCCTTATTGAATTCTTAATAAATTCTATAGTATTTAGGTAAGTTGTGGATTTTTTTCCCAGAAAAGAGGCCTTTCTCTCTCTAATGTATTTTGACTACCATTTGGTTTTCGTATCTAATTGCAATGACTAGACCTTGCATAAAACAAAGACATTTAGTATGTGAGTATCTTTGTCTTGATTCTAAAAGTAAAAGCAACGCCCCTTACTGAGTGAGTGCTAGCTTAAAATAATACTAGTTTTTTTTGAGATAGTATTTATTACATAAAGCAAGCGCTGTATTCCTACTTTATAGTTTAAGTGTCGGTTTGATACATTTCCATATTTTAAAATAATTACCAGTATAATATTAGCTAACACCACTGTTACCATTTCTCTGGTGTGGTGAGGCCATTTAAGATCTACTCTCTTAGCAACTTTCAGTTACATGATACAGTATTATTAACTGGAATCGTTATGTTGTACATTAATGATCTCCAGAACTCGTTAACCTTATATTTGGAAGTTTGTACCCTTTGATCAATACCTCCGCATTTCCCCCCACCCCAGATCCCTGGTAACTACCACTCTACTCTCTGTTTCTCTGAGTTCAGCTTTTTAAGATCATATCTATTTATCTATCTATCTATCTCCCATCCTGCAATGAATATGATAGCTCTAATGAGATCCTAATTTCAATTTCTTTGTAGATATACCCAGAAGTGAAATTGCTGGATCATGTAGTAGTTCTGTTTTTAATTTTCTGAGGCCCATCCATATTGTCTTCCACAGTAGCTGTCCCCCTTTACATTCCCACCAACAGTGCACAGGGCTCCCTTTCTTCCACAACAGTATGTTCCCTGTTGCTAAATCCCCCAACAGGTTACCTTTAAATTTTTTGAAGCATTTTAAATCAGTCTTCCTCTCATTCTCAAGTTCATTGAAACACTGTCTTTTGAATTTGAGTAATAACTCATTTTAATGAATTTTTACCACCTTTCTGTTTCCAGTTTCTCTCTCCAGTTCTTTACCACTTTTCAGTTTCTATTATTATTAGGGATTTGGAGCCAAATCAATTTTTAAAAATTTTTGAGTCTTACCTTAAAAAAAATAAAGTTGACAGTTTTTCAGTTCATCAACCAACATAATAGCATTTATTTAGCTTTGTCTCTTATTTATTTAGGTGCATGTCTTGTTGAGGATTCTTTTATAGTTTCAAGAAATCTTCTCTTAGATTGATTGTATTAATATTACATTCCCAAGTGGTGCTTTTGAATGAAGGCTATGTGAGTGTCATATTGCCTGAAATGTTACATCTCCAAGAATATAACAGTTTTATACATGAAACACAACTTTCCTGGCTATATTTCTTAAATTATTTTCCCTTATGACTATAGACCTTGCTCCATCATCTTCTGGTATTTTGTGTTCTAGAATAAAAGTCTGAGGGAGGCCTGATTTTGTTTCCTTACAGAAAATCTTTGTTATTTTTCTTTTGTTTTCTTGCTGCAATGCTGGAACCACTTGTACTCTTTGTTATTCAACTGTTTGCTTTGTATAGGCGTACATTACATTTCTTAGTTTTTTCTTCCAGAACATGATGAGTACTTCTAATCTCTGCTTTGTTCTTAAGGAAAATTTTCCTCAGCTACATTTGAGTCATTCATTCTGTTTTGCCTTCTGAAATTACTGAGTGTGTGAGGTGTCCATTGCCTGCCCTCCACCTCTGTACTTTCTTCTCTGCAGTCTGGGAAAGCTTCTCAGGTTATCTTCCATTTCACTGATTGAGTTGTGTGCCATTTCAGTTCTTCTCTTTACTGGCTCCTATGTGGATGTGAATCATGCAGATTCATTTTCTGCTTCTTATAATCTCCCTTTTGCTAAGCCACCTAATTTTTGATATCATCACGTAGTCCCTTCATCCTCTTCTATTGTGTTCTTGATTTGTTCTCTTGTCTTTTTTTTTTT
Source organism: Canis lupus baileyi (assembly GCF_048164855.1). NCBI lineage: Eukaryota > Metazoa > Chordata > Mammalia > Carnivora > Canidae > Canis > Canis lupus. The sequence continues at coordinate 22,983,271 of NC_132847.1, read as the reverse complement.
TAATCTGTTCCTCTTTACGGATTTCTGCTTTCTCTCAAAACCATGACTTCTTGAATTGTATGGACAAGCATCCATTTTCTTCCAAATCCTAAAATAGGTCATTTTCAAATGTGACTCTGAAGGACGATAGCCTCTTGAGGTTCAGATTCTGCCTCCACAACTCTACACACTCCTTTACCCCAGGGCTCCTGTTGGGTTTAAGTCCTTCACTCATCCCGGAAAGAGAAGCAATCTATTCCCACTTATTCTTTGCCAATAGACAGAGTGTATAGATGCCCTTAGCCTTGTTGGCTGTCTAGTTAGGTGGCTGGAGACAGGTGCATTAGAATCCCATCCCACCAGCAGGTTATAGGAAGAATTCAGATCGTGCAGTTCTCTTTTACCACATGTATGTTCTAGCCCGGCTAGCTGCCCCTCTGACAGGCTGAGGGTGTGGATGGGTCCAGGATTAACTGTCCTCACAGAGAGTTATGCTGCTGGAGTCTCGGCTCCCACCCATCATGTATGGGTGAGTCCAGAGTATCACTGCTTCTGTTCCCAGTAAGCATTCTCTCCAGCTGAAGGATGCAGGAACCTCTGTGTCATATTTTAATGAATAAATGATATTTCTTTACAGAAAGAAACACTTTTTCCTGTTGAGAATATATATGATATATATATGTGTGTGTGTATATTTATGTGTGTATTTGTACACGTGTGTGTGCAAAGTGTAGGAGTAGGCATTATCACAGTAAAATGCCCATTACACAGTAGGACTAGCAAAGGTACAGCTCTCTGAAGAGAAAATATTATCCAGTGTCTAGGCATCACCTGTTTCATCCAGTTCCCCCTCTCTGTCGGTAGCTAAGGTTGCTGTGGCCTCATATGCAAAACCCATTGCTCTTCTTTCTAAGTGTAAGGGTATCTAAATACATACGTATATGTGAATGTATATATTTATCTTTTTATAGCACATGATACATAATTTATGATACAGAGTAAAAAGGGATTAAAATCACATGCATACTGCCTAAAGTACTGTTCAGGATATGTAAAAATATATAATTGAATGATATGTACCATAAAAGTCTGATGTGTAAGATTCTTGGAAAAAGTACCCCTATTATTTTTGTCCTATCTCCCTGTTAAAAAAATAAATTGAAAATATATGTTGAGTGGTAGCTGATTTCAAACACAGATCTCCCATCTATTTGAGATATGAGTCCTCTTAGGAAGACCACAGGTCTTTGTTCATTTGCAATCACTTGCTCCCAGTATCAGTTGCCGGTCAACAGTACTTAGGAAGGGCCTGGGATGGAGACCTGTGAGCTGGGGGAGGTCTGCGTGGTCAGAGCCGAGTGTCAGCTCTATGCTGGACTGTGTGTGGCAGACACAGAGGTGAGCAGGACATAGGCAAGGAGTCTGTGGCAGCCAGTGAACACAGATCTTTGGTGGGCTTGGGGCTTTGGAGGAGGGAGCATCACCCCTGCCTGATGCAGGCCTTCCCAGCTGGTCTTATGGGCATTTAGACTCCAAGATCAGAGTCTTCTTTTTTTTTTTTTGATCAGAGTCTTCTTAGTTAAGCTTGAAGAACAATATTGCTCTGAGGTTACATGGGGGGAAAGTGGGAGGCAAGGATCTTGCAGAATGCTCAAGTCTACTAGCTTGGTAGCACCCCATACCCTGGAGCCGCAGCGGGGGCGCCTGGCTCCTGGGACCTGTGCAGCCACTCCTCCTCACTCCTGGACCCTGCTTCACCTCTCCTGCTGCGGCCTCTTCTCCACACCAGCCACTGCCATGGCCAGCCAGCCACGTCCTCCTCTGCCCTGTGTCTTTTCTGGTCCTCTCACCTTTTGTCTCCTCACAACTCAGGTCTCCTCTGGCCCTCCTGCTTTCTGGGCTCCCTCAAGACCTACCCTGATGCTTCCTTTAAGTCTCACATCTGGGGCAAGCTGAACCATGCACTTGGGATTGTTTTTTTTTTCAGTTATACATTCATAAAACAGAGAATCCAGTGGACTCAGTTCACTTCTTCGAACACATCACTGACGGGTCTTGAGGCTTGCTACTGTTGGGTCATGTGTGCTCCAGATCCAATTAGCTGTGGTCCTGGAAGGTCATGGCACACAAAGCATGGTTGCCTAGAACTACCCTTTTTGCTGGGTCTGTGGTTGAGACAGTTTTCCTTAGAAGACGCCGTGAGTGTAGTAAGAGCAGTGAGTGACAGGATTGGTGCAATTGAGCTAGCCCCTAGGAGGGGGAGGGAGCTGTGGCATAAATGCAATAGTCTACATTCTTGTCCTTAAGGATTTGATTGGAAAGAAAAAATACCAGTGACTGTGTCTGGGCATCTCAAGCTTCTGATCATGTCCGATGCCAGGCATGTAGGCCCTTTGGTAGACCACCCATGCTGCAGACAATCCCAGCCCATGGGTGTCCAGAGGCCCACCCCTGCCTTGGTAGGGCTTGAGATGTCCTTGAAGGTACATTCTCTGACCTGGATGGAACTCAAGGGTTATATCTCAGGCCTAGTAACTAAGTTACAAAACCTCCTAGAGCTGAAGCTAAGGCATGACTGAGCAATAGAAATATCAGTTGCTATAGAGGCATTGTAAGAATGGCTCCTACGAAGGGCACCACCCAAGAGCTATACAGAAACCTTCTTGGTGGGTAGCTGGCTTTCATGTTTCCATTTCACAGATGGATCCTGGGGCCAGAGGAGATGTGTGTCAGAAACCTCAGATAGTGGGATGCAGCTTTGGTTTGGACCCTGCTCTTGGATCCATTTTAAGAGTCACCAGCAGAGGCAGGAGGACAGAGCACAGAGCTTCCCACCTTCCAGAAAGGTTTCCCCAGGGTTGCATGAAAATGGTGCCTCAGTAACATACACACTATTTTTGTTTTGTTTTGTTTTCCCAGTTCTCTCAGTACAAGAGATAAAATCTGGGTAGGAAGCTGAGTCTGTGGTTTTTCTTTTGCTGGGTAAATTGATCTTGCCGAAAGCCTATGTGGCCTGTTCTAGGGATGGGTGGGGACAGTGCTGGGTAGATACAAATAATAAACTCTGGAGTCATAAATTAATCATAGGCAGCTGGCAGGAAGGTACCACCTGGGCAACATGAGCTTGTAGCCCACCCTGGGAATATCCATGCACCGTCGTCCATAGTCTGGCCAAGCCACTTAGTAACTCTCTGACCTCAAACAAGTCTGTTAACCACACTGAACCTCACTACCCCTAGGTGTGAAATGGGGATAATCCTGCTGCCTGCCTCATAGTTATTAGCAAGATTAAAGAAGATGATATATATAAATATTTTGATGCAGCGCCTGGCATTTTGTAGGCATTCAAAATTAGCTACCATTATTAATTATGAGTGAGTGGACCAGATCTTTTGCCCGCTTTCCATGTATGAACCATCATATCTGGGACTTAAGCCAGACATCTGTCTCCCAAGCCACATAGGTCTTTAGCGTGTGCACAGTCTCACTGGTCTACGCCCAGGGTCAGAGCAGGTGCTTCAAGGTCACAGCCCTCAGACAGTGAGCACTGCACAGGGTGGTGAGAGAAATGGGGCTGGCACACTGACTGTGCAGCTTCACAGCTGTCTTTGTGTCTTTTCTTTTTCCTGGTTGCTTACATATGTTATCGTATTAGGCCCATTATCCATAATGAAACACTCAGAGTGTTTAGCAACCCAGATGCTATTGCAGCCCTTCGCTGAAGGACTCTGTTGTTATGAAATGAATCATTTCCAGAAGAACACAAGTGAAAGCTCCAACAGCCATGTTCCTAGGCTGAGAGCAATAACCGTTTGAATAGCGAGAGTGAGCCCTCGGTGGTACCAGCCCCTTAAAAGGTTTTCTTGGGATAAATTGGTGCCTGCTGAGGGACTAACTTCTCTGGAAGGGTACTTAGGGTGCTGGCTGTAATGAGTGAGGAGGAGGCAAGCACTGGGCTGGCAAAGCCTCCTCTTTGATAAAGAACCAGAGAAGAGGACATAAGGAGAAGCACAAATCTGAACAGAACATTGAAATGAGACAGTGAGAAGGTTGGCCAAGTCTTTGCTGCGTGTGCAAAAGTGGAGAGGGCTTTGTCCCAGAAGAGTCCAGAAGCTCAGGGGAAATGACATTTCAGGGGTAGGCAGCCCTCTGGCCACGGGCATTGCCATCAGAGGAGGGCTTCCCCAGCCCCTGCAGGGGGCAGCTCTGCCATGGTTTGAAGGAGGCTCATGTACCACAATGAGACTGTAACAGGATGGCAGGAAAATGCCTGCATTTTGAAAACCATTGCCAGATTTTTTGTTCTCCTATGTTGTAGATACTTTCAAAAGAGGGCCTTAGATCATTGAGCTGATGAAGGCAGCCTCTGAGCTAATTCCAAAGCAGCCTTCTGGTCGACCCGAAGGAACGACCTCATGAGCCAAAGGCATTGGCAGTCTGGGTGGGAAAACTATAAAGAGCTGGTGCAGCACGCTGCATTGTTCATTTTTATCCAAACAATACAAAACAAGTTTTCATATCACCTGCTTTTTTAAGGCCCAGTCTGATATCACAGGAACCTTGCAGAAATAATTGCTGCTTATTTATTCAGCCAGCCATTCCCCCAGCAAACATTTATCCAACAGATGTTTGCTGAACGACCACACATGTGCCAGTCGCTGTTCTGGGCCCTGGAAACAGAGATGCTTTCACTCAATTTTCACCTCTGTGCCCCAATTCCATGCTCAACTCCATTGATATTTCTGTCACAGTCTGCTCTCAGAACCAGGTGGGGCAGGTGACAGCTCAGCACAGGTGAGGAAGCAGACTGAGTGATGACAACTGATACGAACTATCAAAGGTAAGTGGTGAATCAGGAACCAGAATTTTCATTCTTGTCCTCCATCCCTACCACCCACCCAGTAAAATTTTCAGTCCTCTTTCTGCCCTCCCACCCCCCACTCATCAGCTCTTACCTGCCCCTTCTCTTCCTTCCTTGTGGTTGAGCTATTGTGACCTTGTGACTTCTCAGGATGACACACCAATGGGATCACCTCCTCTCTGCCCCTGGGTAGGAAGCTAATACTGGCTCCCTGTCACCCTCTGTGCCTTTGCTTTTACCTTGGCTCAGGGTCAGCAACTTGCTGAGTACATCTCTTATCTTTGGCTCCCAAAGACTCTTATGTTAGCCAGAGTTGGGGGTATGCCTGGATGAAACATTGTAACTAGTTATGAGCATATTTTTGCCTTGTCACAAATCCCTGGACAGTCAAATGAATTGCCACAACTTTTATTTTTCAAAAACATTATCAGTATTTTGTCTAAGAGGTAGGTTTGGGCGACAGCTTTGATATTTTTCATTCAGTGGACATTTCTTGAAGTTAAAGGCCTCCGCCTGCCCCAGCTTCAGGGGGAAGCCCCACCTTGTTGGGATTGGCAGCAGCCCTTTGCCCACTTTTTGGGATCCTGCAGTTATCTTGCCTTAAATAAACCTCCTTAAAGAATGTATTTCCAAGCAAGTGGGATGGGTATTTTTGATGGGGATCGAGAAGAGATGTAGTTTATTGGATTTTATCTTGCAACTGATTTGTTTTTGCCAGACGTTGATATGCAGCCCTGATGCTGTGATTTCAGGCCTCGGGAGTATTAACGTTATAAACAACCCTCCATTGCTTCATCTGCTGGTGGGAACCTTAATTTATCACATAGATGTTAGAGTTGCAGTTTTTCATCCACTCATAAAAAAAAAAAAAAAAAACCCACCACGGCAGCTATAGGGAAAGCATCCTCCCTTTTAAAAATTCATTCTAAAATATCTTCATCCCAATGGAAATAAAAATCCTGCTTAATGGCCAGGAATCCCCCATGGGCTCTGATTAAGATGAAGCTGTAGCGATGGGCGTTTCTTCTCTTACTGTTCATCTTCTGTGCCAATCTGACCCCAGGAGGAATATCTTGTCTCAGGTCCTTATGGGGGCAGGTGCCTTCTGGGGCACAGAGATTGGCCTTTGAGAAGCTGCTGTTGGCTGAAGGTGGGCTGTAGGGCCTTCACTGCCTCCCTTCCTTGCTGACCATCAGGGCCGGGGCCCAGACCCTCCTCTGATCTTTAACTTTAGGCAAGACTTGCCTTCTGCTGTGTACTTATATTTAAAGATGGTATGCTTCATAGGTTTTTGTGATTATAAAAACAAAACATGTCCTTTGTTAAAACACCTGAATATATATAGAGAGGAAGGCAAAAATTACTTGTAATCCCACCACCCAGAGACAGTCTTTGTTATCATTCTGATTTATACCCAGCTTCTTCTCTCTTAAAGCATTTATGCTGTTTCCTCAAAATATTCCTGTACGTTCTCTTCTATAACATGATTTTTTTTCACTCAACACTATATTTTTCATTTATTCTTATTTTTAAAAATGCGTTCTGCATCTCTGCCCAAAGAAACCAATGGAGTATCATGAGGATATAGCACTGGCTGCATCTACAGGGACCTTGCCCTCAGAGAGGGTTCATTTAAGGGTAAAGAGAAAGCATTAAACAAATAATTGCACAAATAATCATTTGATTACAACTATAGTAAGATCTATGAAGGAGAACAGGGGACTATGGACATCTGACCTAGTCTGGGTATCAGGAAGGCTTTCCTGGGGGAAGCAGCATGATGGCTAATTGCTGACAGCAGAGCAATAATTGTTGTCTAAGCAAAGGCCTGGGGAAGAGTGCAGGGAGGATGGGCGCTTCAGGGGAGCTGAGAGCAGCCAATGTGGCTCAGAGGGTGCAGAGTGGGTGGCACAGGATGACACAGGAGAGACGGGCAGGGACCCTACTACTCAGAGCCCCAGTTTAAGCATGCTGGCTTTATCCTCAGAGTGGTGGTTTTACTCAGGGGTGTGACTTGTTAGGAAGGACTTTTCTATTTTAAAGCATGGGGACACTGGAGTAGTTGTGAGAAGTTGAGTTAGAAGAAGTTGAATCACTACAATCACGTAGAAGGCCCTGCCTGTGATCTAGAATGGCATGGTCATGGGAATGGAATAAGTGGGTGGCCTTTATCTGTTCTTTCCTGTGTTTGAGGAGCATGTTGATCACCTATGATAACTTGTTGGATATGACAGGCAAGAAAGAACAAGGCATCAAAGACACTTCCTGGGTTTCTGCCTTTTGCTGCTAGGAAGAGGCCCTGGACACTGAGATGCAGAACCCTGGGAGAGGACCAGGACTAGCTACTGGACTGTGGTCTAGCCACACCATATTGGTTGTGCCTGTGGGAGGGGAGGCAGCATGCAGGCTGTTTGCCAGGTGGGACTGGAATACAGCAGAGGGTCTGAGGCTGAAGATACAGATCAGGGAGTCATCAGCATGTGGGCAGCCAAAGCAGCCCTGAGTGGCTGAAATTGTCTGTGGCGTGAGTATGGGGTGAAGAGAAGGCCTAGGACAGGGCCTGCAGGCCCGAGCCTTTGGGCTCTTCTGTGGCCAGATGGATGCATTAGGGCCAGCCCCCTAGTCTCCTACAGGCCAAGCATATCTGCATTCCTTCAGGATAACTCCTCTCGGTTCTGTTTTGTGAATTCTGATAGAGTGCCGAAGTCAGCTTGTACTGTCTCATGAGAGCTTTTGTCAAATTTTTGAGAATTTTGTGAGCCAGTTGTTTAAACCTGGCCACCGTAGAAACACTCAGACCATGGAAATTGGCAAGCGCTGCACATCAGGGCCTCCCCCAAACCCTTTCCAGGAGAGCTGGTTGTTAACCATGTACCCGCACTCCGCTGCTTATAACCAACCCCCATCTTTGTTTCTTCTGCTGTGGTGTGGCTTTTTCCCATTGGAATCTGAGAAGGAGAGTTATCTGTGATCACTTTCATATCTCTCTTGAAAGTCGCTGAGTTTGTTATAAATTACTGGCCCTTCTGCTAAAAAGAGTAAGCACGTGACATGTTGAGAGCATGAACTTCCTCCGTCTGTATTTTCTATTAGCAACTTAGTGATTTGGAACAATACACATTTATTATCTCAAGATGCTTAGGTTAGGAACCCACACGAGCTTAGCTGGATTCCCTGTTGAGGGTCTCAGAGGGCCAAAGTCAAGGTGTTAGCCGGTCTGAGCTCTTTGAAGGCTCTAGGGAAAAAAAAAATAGGTCCATTTCCAAGCTCCTTCAGGTTGTTGGCAGAATTCAGTGCCTTGGGGAAGTGGAGAGAGATTCTTGATTTCTGCATTTATTAAAGCTTCTCACATGGCACTCCCTACCATCTCCCCCCCTCTCCCCCCACTGCCATCTTCAGGTCAGCAACAGAACATTGAGTGCTTTTGATGATTTGAATCTCTGATTTCTCTGCCACCAGCCACAGGAACCTTTAGGTTCCTGTATTGGATTAGTTCCACTCAGATAATATCCCTACCTTAAGGTTATAACCATCCCTATCTTCGTTTCCCAGGGCTGCCCTAACAAAGTACCAGAAATTGGGTGGCTTAACATATTGGAAATATATTGTCTCACTGTTCTAGATGCTAGAATTCCAAAATCAAGGTGTCAGCAGGGCTGTTCTCCTTCTGAAGCCTCTCAAGGAGGATTTTTCCTTGTCTTTTCCTGTTTCTGGCAGCCCTAGTCAGTCTTTGGCTCTGTCAATCCCATCCTTGGTTCTGTGTACACTCGACAGTCTTCCTCTGTGTCTGTTTTCCTCTGTGTGTGTCTATGTCCAAATTCCTCATGTCTTACAAGGTTACCAGTCAGATTGGGTTAGAATCCACTGTGATGACCTCATCTTAACTTGTTTGCCTCCACAAAGACCCCATTTCTACATAAAGTCACATTCACAAACACCAGGAGTTATACTTCAACATTATCTCTTTGAGGGACCCAACTCAGCCCACAGCAGTGCTATGTAACATAACACAGTCTCAGAAATGGAATCTCATCATATTGACAGGTTCCAGAGACTGGGGCACAGACTGTTGGGGAGGTAGGGAGCACTTTGGCAATCTACCTTCCACGCTTTCTAAGCGGCTAATGGGCTTAGAGAACCGGCTAATGGGCAGACTTACCTAAGAGATCCCTTGCCGTCTGGGGCCCCTCCCTGGATGGCATCAGTTCACACCTGTTCCTCCCCACTCCAACCTTGAACACGTCATCTGCCTGTCCCACGGGACTGTCTCTTGGACCGGTACTGCTCTCATTCCCAAGGGGCAGGCTCCATAGAACCTTCCTGCCCGAGCTGATGAAACTGCCTGGTACGAGATGGAGTAATAAGAAAGAATCAAACCTGGCCAATTTTGTGCTCCAGTCATCAGCAAAGGAAATTTGCTCTTGTTTTTAATTTTTTTTTAAGACTGTGAGCCATGTCACGAATTGCTCCCCATTTTCCCCTCATGTGATTCTGGTTGCAAGACCCCTTCCTTTTCCAGCCGCCCGCAGCACCCCCCTCTGCAGCTTGCTCGGAGGTGCCTCTGCCCAGCCGGACTCATCTTCATTTGTGGTCTGCACTCTCTTTTCATCTTCCCCAGGAGCACATTTCCCACTGGGAGAGATGGCCAAAATTACCCAGCACTTCGGGGCTCCCTTTTATCTCCCCCTCCTCTAGCTGTCAAGCAAATTCAGAAGTTAAAGCACACGTTTTTGTGAAGCAAACCCGGAGTCTTGTCGGTATCTGCGTTTTACGGGGATGTTGAAAGCTGAGCGACTTCCCACTGCGTGTCCAGTGTGTTCTCTTCTGGGCAATTTCCTCTGGAGAATTTAATTATGCCAACTTATCATATGATCATGGGCTCAATCCAGAAAGGTTAGAGAGGAAAATTAGTCATTAGGAAATCCTTTTTGGAAATGGGTTTGGTTATTTTATCAGCTTTTGTATCTTCAAAGGTTAACATGTTAATCAGTATGATTTTTTTTAACGTGGCTATTTTGTGAAACAGCCTCAGAGCAAAAGCCTGCAAGATGAACACCTTCATGATTTTGTGCTTCTGTACCCCAAGATGACACAGCACCCCTGGAGTTGGGAAGGCTGAGACTTCTTGCTGCTGAGGCAGAGTAGCGGGCACATATGCTCCCACCTGGATCTTTTAGGATGACCCTTTGTGGGTCGTTTTGTGAAGATAGAAGGAGGAAGGGCTTCTTCCAAGAAAGGAATTGGATCCACAACCTGGTCTCCTGAACACTTTGTTCAGTGGCAGAATCATGGACTATGATCAGCCGAAGACCAAGGCTCAGTAAATGTGAACTACAGTGTCTCCTCTGAGGCCCGTTGGTGTACAAAATGGGGACAAGCCAGCCAACTGCCTTGGACATTGTGTCTTTCTCTGCAAAGTAAGGGCTCAGGTTCTCTTGCACAGACATTGGGATGGTTGCGTGAGTTTGCGGAAGTGGAAGTGTAGAGGTGGCAGGGAAGAGAAGGATGGAGAGCCAGAGCCTTGGGATATAAGACTCTTCCATTTAAAATGGAGTCCATGATGGGCTCTTTGGGACTCCTTTCCTATTCCTATAGCAGAATAAAGATTGATTCAATGCTCTGTTTATGATGGACCCTCTACATCTGCAGCCTTTTGCTGGCTCGTGAGAGGTGATAAAAAGGAAATTTGCAGCCTGGTTTGCAGCCCCTCTGGTCTAGTTGTAAAGATAAGGTTTGTATGGAGTAGGCACTAAATACAGATTGGTTGATTAAATAAATGAATGTCAAACAAGATGGAAGAAGGTAGAATGTAGGTCCTGCCTTTCTAGAATCCCATAATGTGTGCCATGGGAGGCAGGGATGAGTGGAGATCATTGCCTCCTCAAGGACTTCAAAGGGATGGGGGAGAGGTGTGTTATGGCATGGCCTGGGCAAGTGTCAGAGGCCCCAGAGCCCCAACACAGGATTAATCCGTTGAGCCCGTGCTTAGTCACAGAAGGAATTTAAAATCATGTAAGAGTGTGCTTCACTGAAGCAAATATAAGTTGCCACGTTGTGAAAAGCAAATTTTAAGCCAAACTGAAACCCTGGGAGGTTGTTTCATTCCTAAGTTTGGATTTGAGGGAAGCAGTTGGCAATTGCAGTGTGTACAGGCCGTTATTAGAAACTCCAACCCCATAGCCCTGATTGAGGAAATCTAACTTTTTGCTTGGATCCACAGCAAAATGAGTTTTCCTTCCACATGTGTTAACCAGGAGTCCTACCCATGCCTCCCAGACCCTTTGAGGATCCAGTGACACATGTAACCATGAGAAGTCTCTGTTCAAGTGACTCCAGAGATTTTGGCAAAAGCATGGCTTCTGGTTAATCTTGGAGCTATTGTCTTAGCTTTAAACCAGTCATTGTAGGACCAGGCTGGACAAGGATGTAAGAGCTGCTTAGCAGACCTGCTGTGTGGAGTTTGTAAAACATGGCCTGGCCATGTTAAGGGCTGACACTTGGCCATTTTGCAGCCATTTAGCTGGACAGGTCAGTGATGGCTGGAATCTGTTCTGACTGGTCACTGTATAGGCCACACTAGTAATATATTTGGAAAATTACCTGTGGATACAAGCAGTATGAGTGTGTGTGTGTATGTGTGTGTGTGTATTTGTATGTGTGTGATTTGTTGATGCTAAGAACATGCTGGGCATTGGGGCTTTGAGGAGTTCCTACATTCCCTGTTAGACATCCATGTGTGGTGATCATAGCCATTTCCTCTAAACAAGGAAGACAAGTGTTGGCAGAAAAGATGGACATGTCTCCCCTTGAGCTCAGCCCTCAAAATCACTGCACTGATCCCAGGTTGATGTAATCTGCCCATCATAGAATTACCCAAGACCTCCCTGCTCTACTAACAAGGAGCTGTCCCTAGAGAGAGCAAGGCTTAGAACTTGGGACTCTGGTGGAAGTGAGTTCCAATCCTTATTCTCCTTAAGTAGCTGTATGACCTTGAAGTGGTCACTGTCCTTAAGTTTCCTCCCTGTCAGGTGGATATAACAAAACTAACCTCACAGAATGAGAATAATAAATGTAAAGCCCTTCGATCACTGCCTGATAGTACACACTCAACAAATGGTAGCTATGGGTACTGATGGTATTATGGCTGTTGTTTGCCTGAGAGGCAGGGTGAGAAACCTCATCCTGAGCCCAGGGAGTCCTGAGGCATATTCCTTGGCCTCTTCCCCCTGATATCCCAGTCCTGGGGCACATAGTCCCCTCAATCCAAGGACAAGGCAGGCTGCATCTCTGTCAGACCTCAAATCTGTGGTGTCAGGTGTCCAGGAATGCAGGCAGGCAGGGAGCTGGAGCCCAGAGCCTCGGCCCTGGCATCACAGCCTGGGGTCTGCAGCGCGTTGGCACCTGGCATCTCTGATAAGCCCAGAACATGATTCAGAATGAGACACACGGACTTGCAGCTCCCGGGAGTATCCAGGGTCTGCCTATTCTGGCCCTGATTTTTTTTTTCCTTGTTCTTTAAATGGAAGGCAGAAGAGAACACAGTTATACAATTTATTTTATGTTTTTAAGTAGATGTTCCCAAGAAAGCCAGGATTTAGAGAAAGTTTAGAGGAAGGAGGTTTGCATGAAAGAATTTATCCAGAAGGTACTTCTGCTGAGCCCATGCTAAGTGGTCTGTGCACTGGGCTTGTCTGTGACCTGTTGGATCTGTTTCCAGGCATGGCACCCAATCTACACATTGATGGCACCAAGAGGTGGCTGGGAAGCGGAGGCTGCAGCTTTCTCGTAATATTCTTCAGCATGTCCCTCAAAAATGCACGTTCAGTTAGAGTGCCAGGGCTGCTGGATAAACCCTCAGGCACTTCCCCCTCCCCAGGTCAACTGCCCCGCCCCCATCTCCTGTCCTTAGAGCTTCCAGTCAAAAGGTGGGTTTATCCCACCTTCTGTTGTCTCTGTTTCAGTGAAGTCATGTTTGAGAATGTTTTCTGTCCCCAAGACTCAATATTCATGGTCTTACTTAGTAAGAATTGCCTCAGAGATTGATAAGAGCTGAAATTATTAGTCTGTACATCAAAGTTGCGCTTTTAAAAGCAACATGTCATGTCTTGTAAGGCCTTTAACAACTTTCCAGAGCATTTTTCAAATTCCATAAATGGCCATTTTCCTTCTTTTCCTGCCTCCTTCATCCATGCTGATTCACCTGCCTTTTAGCGAGTACCTCCTGGGCCTCCTGTCTGTCCTGTGTGAGATGCCGGGGATAGGAGTAGGAGAAAATACAGCTCCTGCTTCAGGGAGGCTCTTGGAAACCAATACAGAATGGGGAATGTAGCCCCAAAGGAGATGTACCTATCCATGGGCTGCAGGAGACACATGACTGAGGTGGTTGGCGAAGGCTCCCTGGAGGAGGTGGTGGGAGCTGGGCCCTTAGAGACAGGTGAGAGAAGAAAGTTAGGTTAGAGCCCTCCAGGACAAGCAGGTGGGCAAGCAGAGGGTATGTGAGAGGCAGTGAGGAGGAGTTAGGCCAGCTGACACGGAGAGGTCCTTTTGGGCAGAGTGGCTGGGGTGGGGGTTGTCTTGGCTGGTCCCACGGGCAGTGGATAGGAACAAGGCTGGATCCTGAGCAGGAACAAGTGGAACAGTGCCATGTGCTGGCTGGGAGGGCAAGAGTCTGGCATCATGGAACCCAGTTGAAAGTGGTTTTAGTTTCCTTGGAACCCTCTCCTCCTCTAGAACAATGCTAATCTGAAAGTCAGAAGCCAGCAGAGGTGGGATAGGATTCCTCTTGTTCCTCAATCTTAAGTGTGCATTTTTTCTAGAGGCCTCACCGTCACTTCCATCATGGGGCATCTATGTAGACACTGTGGCCAGAGATACCATGTGAGAGAAGGTAGGAAGGCTCATTCCTGCATCCTGGGTTAATACAGCATCTCACTCAGCAAATGTAGATCTTCGCCTATGACACAGGTCTCAGGGCTCACTAAGATTGCCTTGATTGGGAGGACCATGTGGCCAGGTCTGTCTGGAAAAGAAGCTAAATCATCTGAGGCTTTTTGTCTTAGACCTTAGACCTCTGTAGACCAGGGCTCTGAAGAGGCTTAGCATGAGAGATGGAGCCAGGCATCAGACAATAGGAATGGGCAGTGCTTTTTCTCTTTCTAGGTTAACATCCTAGAAAGCAATCTGCATTTTACCCACATGATTACTTTGTGTATTTAAATCTTTGCACACTTATAGAAAGTGCACTACACCCACCCAGTTTGTTTCACACAATTATATGCATTCCATTTAATTAAATTAAGTATAGGCAGTTTTGGATTTCAGGGCATATGTTGTATGATAGGAACTTGTGTGATGGCACAGATCGACATGGGTACTCAGGAGGGCAGCATCCTAAGTTAGATGCTCTGGGTGGCACTGGTCCTTCTGCTCCCAGCAGCAGAGCTACTTCATAGCACATCTGCCCCTGCACTGCCCCTGGACATCATGGAACCCAGAGCAACCGAGAAGGCCCCTGGGCTGCCCTTCCTGAGGCCATCCTGTGCAGATGCTCACGATGACTCGAGAAGAAAAACCACTCAGATCCTAGTGACTCCTGCTTTATTTTATTTATTTATTTATTTATTTATTTATTTATTTATTTATTTATTTATTTATTTATTTATTTATTTATTTATTTAGTGACTCCTGCTTTAAACATCATTCTAATCTCCTTGATGAGCTGGCTTCATAGCCCATGAACAATTAGGTGGAAGAAGGGAGCTGCCAGAGGCAAATTCTGGCCATAGTACAGGAGACAGATGGCAACCCAAGAGCAAACTGCAGAAGTAGACAGAAGGTTACTTGTTGACACAGAGTTGGCTCCAACTTCCCAATAATGCCTCATTAGGCCCTGGGGTGGTCCCAGCAGCAGAACTGGGGCTGACCATCGCTGTGTACTGTGGTGATCTGACTTCCCCATGAAGCCCAGAGGCTGTTCAGCTCTCTTTCTCTGCGAGCACTGGAAACGGATGATACCCCAGAGAAGGCGCTCTATCTAGAATGATCACGCTTAGACCAAAACACGTTTTGTCGTGTAAAGGTCTTCAGTTCCTTTATCTGGATTACTGGCTCATCCCCTGAGAGAGATTCACACGTGCCAGCGTTAGGGTGTGATGACAGCACTGGCTTGCCTGGCCTGCTCTTTAGTCATGTCCTTCCCTCACTGCTGGCAACGGAGCCTTTAGGTGGGACCCCCGCCCGGAGATCCTTGCTTGTGCCCCTGCCATCAGGGCAGAGGTCGCAGCAGAGTTTCTGGGTGCTGAGAATGACCCCCCTCTGCCTGCACCCAGCAGCGCCCTTTCCCGGGTGGGTGGGGGGGCTCCCTGGACCTGCTCAAGCCCCTGCCTTGCTCATTAGTGTGCCTCCCCTTTCTCCCCTCAGTTGCAATCCCTTGGTCCCAGCTAGTTTGTAAGCAGCCTAGCACCTGTGCAGATCTCTCTCATAAATGATTCTGGCTGCTTGTTCCCTAGACGGATCCCCATCAGGATGCTCTGGGCCGAGGCAGGAATCATCCCATCCGCCTTGTTTGTTCAACACAGCGATGTTTGGTTTTCTGCCTCAGAATGGATACAGTTGCTCACAGCCTCACCAGTCAAAATATTTACTAAACGTAACCCACACCTCCAGGACTGAGAGAGGAGAGAAAAAACACAGTTCACCCTCCAGGTTGATGAAAGCATCTGTGTAAGACACCCCAACATGCGAGACCCATGCCCCTCTGCTTGGGACAATGTGTTCCCACAAAGGTGTGCCAGCCTGTTTCCTCCAGGCATGGGCGGCAGGCCACCTCCTTTTACATGTCGTAATGGAAATAAATGTGTACATAATCCAGGCAGTGCTCTTCAAAGGACATCAGGATTTCACAGTTTTCAGATACTGCAGAGCCCCACGGAACTCAGACTCGGTTGATCAAAATCCATGCTTAGGAATCCCATCAGGTCTAAGGACACAGTTGTCGAACATTATATCTTCAAAAACCACTACCTCTCTGTGTATCCTGTGTTGTCAGGGTATCCGGAGAAGTCTGTAAATATCTTTTGAGTGTGAGATTCCATGTGTGCTGATGTCTGCTGGGGCATCGGTAACAGCGCCAGTCATTCTGTGAGCTCACTCCTGTACAATGCTGGATTCTGAGAGCTTTCAAGGAAGTTTAATTACACATTTGTAGGACGTGATGTTGCAAAAAAAACATATCATCACCAGTATCCTCTTAGGCAGAATAACCTGACAGAAAGGCTTGAGTGGCAGGTTAAAGTTTCAATTCCATCATAATGTGAAATCCTCTGTCATCTGAACTCTAGGGAAGTGGAAATATCTTCTTTTTTTCTTCTCTTGCTTAGATGTTAAACACATAGCTGTGGTTGTTTCACCCCTCTGTTCCTCAGTTTCTTAACCATAAAATGGCCAATAACACCTATCTCAGAAAGGTTTTTGGGGAGATAAAATGTTGTAGTGTGGCTGACAGGCTTAGAACCCTGCCCAGAGTATTATGCTGAGTGAAGTAAGTCAGTCGGAGAAGGACAAACATTATATGTTCTCATTCATTTGGGGAATATAAATAATAGTGAAAGGGAATATAAGGGAAGGGGGAAGAAATGTGTGGGAAATATCAGAAAGGGAGACAGAACGTAAAGACTGCTAACTCTGGGAAACAAACTAGGGGTGTTGGAAGGGGAGGAGGGCGGGGGGTGGGAGTGAATGGGTGACGGGCACTGGGGGTTATTCTGTATGTTAGTAAATTGAACACCAATAAAAAAAAAAAAAAAAAAAAAAGAACCCTGCCCAGAGCATAGCAGTCTGCTGTTATTACACATGCTAGAGCTCTGTGCTTCATTGTTGGAGTTTTCTTTCTTGTATCTTTGTATAGTTGGAAGCAACACTTAGCTGGGGGCTAGTTCTTATCTCAGAAGAAAATAAAGCTCTAGCCAAGTGTCGATGTGGATGGAACTGGAGGGTATTATGCTGAGTGAAGTAAGTCAGTCAGAGACAGACAATTATCATATGGTTTCGCTCATGTGTGGAACACAAGAAACAGCACAGAGGATCATAGGGGAAGGGAAAACAGAATGGAAAGAAGTCAGAGAGGGACACAAACCAGGAGACATTCATAACTATAGGAAACAAACTGAGGGTTGCTGGAGGGGAGGTGGGTATGGGGGATGGGGTGGTTGGGTGATGGGTATTGAGGAGGGCATGTGATGTGATGAGCTCTGGGTGTTATCTGCAACTGATGAATTGTTGAACTCTACATCTGGAACTAATGATTTACTATATGTTGGCTAATTGAATTTAAATTTTAAAGAAAGAAAAAAAATACTGGATCAAGGGGCTGGATGATTCAATTTCTGATGGATGGATGATTTGAGTTGACACCAGACCCCTCCCTCCACTGTTCCTACTCCAAGCATATAAATGCTAGATAAAATATTACTGTGAAAAAATTGTCTTTTAAATAGATGGCTAACCCTGAAGGTGAGGGAAATTCTCTGATGCCAAATGAACAAAAAACTCTCAAAGGCAGTGAGTAGTAAGTGAAAGCCAGTGTCGTGACACCCTGTGGTTTCAGGGGAAAGTATCAGATTCAGATATAAGCCATCAGGGTTGAGAGCAGAGGGTTTAACATCCATGCCAGGATGGCATGTGTGATCTGGGCCTACACAAAACAAAAAGCCCCTACATAAGGCTGAAATCTGAGACTGCCAATGACTAAGAAAATTTTACCTGTTGGGCCAAGAAAGTGGCAAATAGCCTGTGAGGAGTTTGCTCCTCATATCAGTGTGGGGGTCTGAATTTATATTGCTTACATCGAGCTAAAATTGTAAACCTAGGAATTAACTGGAAGATAGGTCCCAAATCAGTAAAACCACGAGGGATCCCAGATGAACACATGCAAATCCATTTTTTTAAAATTTATGATAGTCACAGAGAGAGAGAGGCAGAGACACAGGCAGAGGGAGAAGCAGGCTCCATGCATCAGGAGCCCGACGTGGGATTCAATCCCGGGTCTCCAGGATCGCGCCCTGGGCCAAAGGCAGGCGCTAAACCGCTGCGCCACCCAGGGATCCCCGCAAATCCATTTTAAAGGAATATCTCCACACCCAAATTTATGGGTTGCCCATGGAGAACAGAAAACTTGAGCCTAAAATATAAAATTGCAGGAGTTGCCTGGGTTGCTCACTTGGTTAAGCATCCAGCTCTTGGTTTTAGCTTAGTTCCAAAACCATGGATTCTCATGGGTCATGAGATTGAGCCCCACTTCAGGCTCCATGCTCAGCAGGAGTCTGTTTAGATATTCTCTCCCTCTGCCCCTATCCCCACTTGTGTTCTCTCTTGCTCTCTCAAATAAATAAATATAATCTTTAAAAAATTAAATAAAATATAAAATTGCAGATCATAATGGTAGTTTGCCATGAGGAAGAGTTAACAGACTGGAGGGCTAGCTTCCTCAGAATCTTTAGATAATAAAACAATGTAAAAGTGACTATTTAAAAATTCATGTTTGAAAATAAATAAATAAATAAATAAAAATTCGCATTTGAAATGATTAGAGTGGTAAAAAGAGGAGACTTATAAATAAAGAATTGTAGAGAAAAACATAGGTAAATTTAGAAAAGAGTTTCTGGAAATTGAAAATATTAAAGTTGATAATGAGTGGGTTAAAAAGCATGTTAGACATAACTGAAAAGGGAATTATTGAACTGGAAGATAGCTCTGGAGGAAATTATCCAGATAAGAACAGAGACACAAAAATGGAAAATATAAAACAGATACTGAAAGACAATATTAAGACAAGGAGAGGAAACATTGGATGAGATAAAGACTAAGAATTTTTAAGAATTAAAAGAAGATATAAATTCCTAGACTGAGGAAGCACACCAAATTCCAAACAGGTGAATATATATGTCACCGTAAAATGCAGAATACCAAAGTGAAAAGCAAATAAAGAGGAAAAAAGATGAACAACTGGACTGCAAAGACAAGAAAGGCCAGTAGGCAAACTTAAGGGTAAATAGAAGTAAGCATTGACTTAGACAAAAATTAGCAGTAATAGAAAATAGAAAAATATTTTTTGTAGAAAAATAGCAGTAATAAGGTACATAATTTGGGGGTGTTCAAATATGAGGTATGAGGTGGTAATGATGACCAGGGCTAAAGCATTTCATGATTTTTGTATTATTTTAGAAGATAACAGGTCTTAATAAACTTCAGATTTTAAGTAAAAACACATAATAAAAATTATAGGATAACCTGTAAAAGAATAGAAATAGGATATCACTTCTGAAACAGAAGAGCAGAAGAGGGCAGTTGGATAGATAACACTCAACCAATTCAATGGAAGGCAGAAGGTAGACAAAATGAAGCCAAGTAAAAGCATAATAATATAGTAATAAATAGTAATAACACATAAATACACAAAATAAGATAGCAAAAATAAGTCTGAATATATCAGTAATAATTATCAATGAGTTGGACTTAACTACAACTCTCAGATTAAATTTTTTAAATCTAGAGACATATCTAAATATAATGGCACAAAATTGGAAATGAAATCAATGGGGAAAGGTATAGTAACACATACTAAGAGAAAAAAATGCTTTGTTAGTAGCATTAATATCAAAATACAGTTGACCCTTGAATGACTCGGGATTTAGGGGCACCAACCATCCTGCACAGTCAAAAATTCATGTGTAACTTTTGATTCCCCCCAAATCTAACTACTTATAGCCTAACTATTGACCAGAAACCTTACCAGTAACATAGTCAATTAACAAATATCTTTTTTTATTCTTTATTTAAATTCAATTTAGTTAACATATGCTGTATTATTAGTTTTAGGGGGAGAATTTAGTGATTCATCAATTGCATATAATACTCCGTGCTCATTCCATCAAGTGCCCTCCTTAGTGCCCATCACCCAGTTACTGTTTTCCTCCATCCATCTACTCTCCAGCAACCCTCAGTTTGTTTCCTAGAGTTCAGCATCTCTTAACGCTTGCTTCTCTCTCTTTTCATCGTATTTAAATTTTCCTTCCCTTCCCCTGTGTTCATCTATTTTGTTTCTTAAATTCTACATATGGGTAAAATCATATAGTATTTGTCTTTCTCTGACTGACTTATTTCCCTCAGTATTATACCCTCTAATTCCATCCACATCATTTCAAATGGCAATATTTCATTCTTATTGATAGCTGGGTAATATTCCATTGTGTATATATATCACATCTTCTTTATACATTCATCTGTCGATGGACATCTGGGCTCTTTTATAAATATCTTTTATATTATATGTATTATATACCATATTCTTATAATAAAGAAAGCTAGATGAAAAAATTAAGAAAATCATAAGGAGAAAAATATATGTAGTACTATACGTAAAAAAAATATATATATATAAGTACATCCATGTGGTTCAAAGGTCAAATGTATATTTTAAGTGACAGACACATTGCCCACTAACAGAAGAAATAATTCACTCAGAAGATATGATACTTATGAGCCTATCTACACTTAACATAGATGCTAAATACACACAAAGCCTAGAGACTTACAGGAGAAAACTGACAAATGCACCATCATGATGGGACCTTTAACATGTACTTTATAAAATAACCTAAACAATCAGAAATTCGATAAAATATATATATTTGGAAATTATAACTAATAAGCTTAATGCAATCACAGTATGTAAGACTGTGTACCTAGGTATACATCCTTCACATATCCAATTTAAAACATGAACTCCATTCCAGGCCACAAAAAAGCTTTAGCCAGTACTATGTAATTGATGAACCATAGCTTCAAAGATATGCAGTAAAATTATAAATCCTTAGCAAGAAGCCCACTGGAAATCGATACATTTAGAAACTTAAGGATACCCTTCTCAGTAATTTGGGGTTGAGAGAAGAGGCAGTAATGAAAGTTACCAAATGTTTAGAACTGAATAATAATTCATCTTTTGTTTATCTGGGATATTAGGGTGATGCTAAGGTGGTTCTTGGAGGGAAATTTATAGCCTCTATTGTTGTTTATAAAATAAGAGAAGTTGAATATTGAAGGAGGCAAGAGTTCAACTTAAAAACTTTGGAAAGAATAAAGATGAGAGCAGAAGTGGATAGAAAACAAAGAAACAGTAGTCATGATTCATAAACCAAAATCTGGCCTCCTGAAAGAAAAAAGAACTGGTAAAATAAATGAAGCTCTAACAAGAGTGATGATAATAATACTCCCATGCCAAAGACTCCCGTGTGCCTTATTTTGAATACTTTTAAAAGTCAGAATAACCTAAGAGGACTAAACTTATTATTTCACCACAACACTATTGGTACTCTTGAGACCAGTGTAAAACACTTCCATTGTAGGACAGTCCTTCATTTTTTGAAGGCATCATATCATTTTTTTAAGCCAAAAAACAAAAACCAAAAAAGACATGAAAGAGGCAAAAAGGATGGGAGGTGACCTAGGAAATATGCATAAACTCGGGCAGCTCAAACAGAGAAAAAACAAATTTGACAAGGAGGAGGAGGATGTCTTGCACTAAGAACACGGAATGAAGTGATGGCTCCTGGCAGTCAAGGTTAGCATGGGAAAGGGCATTTCCTGGCAGAAGGGATGAGCTGTAGGAGATGATGTCATTGGTTGCAGCATTCAGGCTAGACTGCTGCTTTAGAGCATAGGTAAGCCTTTGACCTGGCTTATGGGCATGAGCATCCATTCAGATGTCAGTGATGAATGGCTGCTTGTCTTTTGTCAACCACCAGGAAAGGCCTCAGGGCCATGCAGGCAGGCTCAGGGAGCTCCTTTGGACAACATGGAGCTGAGGATCTCGGGGTTATTCTGGGGGTGACATATTATATATCCACTGCCCAGACACAATGTGTGCTCTAAAGGGAAAGTTTTCTCTCCAGAATCAGCTTTGGTTCCAAAGCTTGTGTTTTTCTTCTGAGGATCTCTCAGGAGTGTCATCCCAATGCTTTTCAGAGGGCCACAGGGATGATGGAGCCCTTGGATAGGACCTTGGAAACACTCAAGAGTTCCTCACTTGGAGAGTAGAGACCCTCCCTCCATGCTATCTGAGGTCATTGCAGTGGAAGCCGTTTGCACAAACAGCCATATGTATATGATTATTTCATGATCATGTTAAGTTCTCCCTCACTCCACACATACTTGGCCCTTGCCAGCACTCACTGCAATAAGGATTTATGCATAGGGATCCCTGGGTGGCTCAGTCGGTGAAGTGTCCTACTCTTAATTTTGGCTCAGATCATGATCTCAGGGTTGTGAGATACAGCCCTGCGTTGGGCTTTGTGCTCTGCAAGGAGTCTTCTTAAGATTCTCTCCCTCTCCTTCTGCTCTTCCCCTCCCCCTCACATGCCCACATGGACACCAGCTTTCTCAAAAAAAAAAAAAAAAAAAAAAAGAATTTCTGTATAGGAACCAGGTTTCTACAGCAAACTAAGCTGGATGGATATTCCCCAGAGGCTAGCTACAAAGGGGACTCCCCCCACCCTATTTTAGAAGTCTAAAGTTTAATATTTCTCTTGAGAGTGCTGGACGCTGGCTGGGCCTGATTAATAGCACCCAGCGTCAGGACGGGATTCAAAGGAAGGGAAGCTCAGGCTTCCAGTCACACCAGTTGTGTTTATTAAACACCTACTTTAGGCTCCTCCCAGGGTCCCCACACTGCCCAGGGAGGGCTTGTTTGGTGAGATGGCCTTGGGGCAGGTCCTACAGCAGGTGCTTTGGTGTTCCCCAGGCTCTGGAGAATCGCAGATGGGTTGTCTCCAGAATGCAGACCAGACACACCAGAGGAGCAGGGTTAGAGGTCCAGAGGCAGTGGGAGAATTGCAGTGCCTGGCTTGGAGGTGGGGAACATCTTGGGGCATACGGGCCTCTGAAGTATACCAAGTTCATTCACAGCCTAGTCCCCAGTCCCAACCCCCAAGGAGGTTTTTGCTTTAATGTTTTCATTTTCCTTAAGAATGAAATTGGCAATGGTTTGGGAGTTTTTCTTCCAAATTTACATTTTTAATAACATTTCTTACCCAGAGGTAAACAAACACATCATCTCCACCCTACGCATGAAGGGCAATCCTCCATCATGAGTACCTATAGCTTTCTTCCTTAAAAGACAGCCTCCCACAGTGATCGTCTCATTTCTCATGGCCTTTTTAAAAATCCTGAATAACACAAGATAATTATATCAACAAAATCAAAATTATAAAAAACTAGTGCAAAAAATTATATACATGAGTGTATATGTGTGTGTATGTATGTATGTATATATATATATTCATAGATCCTCTAGCTTCCAGTTTTTTATAGTTACGTGGAAAGAGACCTGAATTTGAACTCCTTAACTCTCCTTGTTTGAGTCATGACCCCTTCCCTCTTAGAACATCAGATTTCCCATCTGTAAAATGATAGTGCTGGACTAGACCATGGCTTTTGAACCTCACACTCTGCACTGAGTCCTAATGATGGACAATCTGAAGCCCACAGCAATAGGGTTGGAGGCAGACCCAGGTATCCTGGCAGTTTCTGGGGCTCAAAGACAGTCTGAGGTGCTGGCCCTTTGTGTAGCTCTGTGGAGGGCTCAGCTGAGCGGGGCACTGGCGCTGGTGAGCACCATGGCAGTGGTGAGGGAGGATCCTGCCACATGTTGGGGGCACCTACAGAGGTGGAAGCAGCCTCCTCCCTTGAGGCTGACTCACCTTTACCAAGGGAGGACTTGTCGTGTACCAGGCTTAGTGCTAAAATATTGACATTCCCAGCTCAGGACATGCTGGCAACCACCTGATAAGGTAGGACTTTTACATTGAATAGCAAAAACCATAGACTCAGATGCAGTCACATACCCAAGGTTATAGAGATAGAGCAACAGCAGAATAGTTCCTCGAGACAGGGACCCTGCCATCATGTATCTAGGGCCCCCATGAGTGACGCATAACCTCAGAGAGGCTTGTGCTCCATCATCTGCGAGCGAGGACAAATGGTGACAGCTGAGATGGCATAGGGACGAGAATACCAAACAGGCAGCAGCACAAGTCGTGGACACCTGCCCGCCATGTGTGATTGTCCCGAGGTGGTGGCCCGGGGAGTGACGTGTGCTAAGCACCAATTGCGTGAAGATACAAAGGCATGTCTGGCACCGTGAGACCAAGAGCTCTGTGTCAGGGCTTCCTGTGCTCATGTGACAAAATGCCTGCAGTGGAGCATCCCCTTGAGCTCACGGGGTGCTTTTGAAAGGCATTTAGAACATGCTTGTGCCTGTCTGCTCTGTGCAGCCTCTGCCAGTTCTATGGTTCACAGGTGTATTGGGTTCAGGGTTAGCCACATGGGCACCACCTCCTATAAATGTATTGAAATTCTTGCCAAAGCCACAGTTCTGTCCCTGAGAGGCAGGTGTGGTAGCCCCAGACCCAGACCTTCCTCCTTGCTGCACGTCCAGCAAGTTACCCTGCCTGGGCCTCCACTTCCACATCAGTCAAATAGAGAAAATATTACTTGGAGAACTTTTGTACAGCTTCAACTGGGGACGGTCGTGCCCCAGAGTGTGGTCCAAAGCTCCTTCCCCGCCTGCATGCGCCCACGGCCAGCCAGCTCCCAGGCTCAGGGGCCCATCCATGGTCATCCCTGGCTGTGGGCCTTACCCACCCTGCAGGCCCAGAGCTGGAGCCACTCTGGACTCCACACCAGTTAGCCCTAGAGGGTCACCTGGGTTGTCCTTGCTTTCTTAGTACAAGCCAGTGGGAGTACCTTGTGTTGGGTGATGGAGTCTTCATAGGGAAACACATTTTCTCCAACTTCTCTCCTCAAAAGCATTTCCAGACATTGTTGACAACTGAGCTAGTTTTAAAGAAACTGGAGGCCTGAGCAGGGGAGGGAGTACTGGCTGGAAGCGTGTGTCCTAGAGGGCTTGGCCGCTCCCTGTCCATGTATCCCCCGCCCCGTCTCTCCTGCCTTTTCTCATGTGTTCCATCTCTCTGTATCTCTCTCTAGGTTTTGGTGAGGTCTTTCTTGCTCCCTCTTGTCCTCTCCCCATACCCTTCTCTATTCTCTCCTCCTTTGTTGTAACCTCATGGTCTGTCTCTCCTGATTTCATTCTCTCCTTCAGGATCCCTCCCTCCCTTCCTTTCTGTGTCTTGCTATGTCTCTTAGCCTCCTTCTCACACACATACATACACCCCTTGCTCAATCTGTCCCTAACCTGCGGGCCTGTGTTTTACTAGTGGTATGGTAAAGGTCATGTGGTTTTGAGTGTGTTCTCATCCTGCTGTGATTGCTGTTTCTCCAGTGGCAAGTAGTCCCTGCCTGCCTTGGCAATATGTCCATTTACCAACAGGAAGACAGGAAGATTAGTTCAGAACTGGAGAAAATAATCAGTTGCCCCATAAAGGAGAGTTTGTCTTCTGTAAGAAGCCCTTTGTGACAACTAATTGGTTGGGTTAATAAGGATGTACTTCCTTGGACACCTATGGTTCAGGACCACCTTGTGCCCATGTACAGTGGACCTTAGCAATTCAGCCTCCCTCACTCATGGTATCTGACAGCTGGAAACTAGTTGAGTTTTCCAGGGATGGGGTGTTTCCTGAGCATTGTCAGCAGGTGTGCAGTAGAGCCTGCATGTGGCCTTGCTGGCCAAGCCACTCAGGACAACAGCTTTATGCAGCTCCCTGGCTCCTTCCCTTTGCGTATTTGCCTGATATGTGCTGATTTAAATCATTTACCTCTTCTAAAGCGGGTTCAAAGGACCACTGCAGAGCCCCAAGTCCTGGCCATACTTTCTAGTTTGAGTTGCTGCAAAACTAAAATTAAATTAGATCTCACTCTCAGTGTTCCCAATTTAGCCCTTGCTAGCACGGGCTGGCCATCCTCCCAATTAGCTTCAATGGGAAAGTTTTTTCTACATGAGAAGCTACCCCATTACCTGCCCATCAAGGGCTGCCTCTGCTCTTTCTGCACATCTCCAGGCAGATATTTCTTAGCATCTGTTCCTAGGAGCTGGCTGTGAACGTGAACTCTGCTCCTTACCTCTTCCAGAGCACATGGTGCCAGAATCAGTGTTCCTCCAGTTGTGGGGGCTGAGATGGTGCTGCTGTAGGGCCCTCCCTGCAGCCATCAGGAGAAACTCTCAGTGCTCTGCAATGTCTCATAAATACTTTGTTTTCTGGGTAGAGAAATGCCACTACCTAGGACAGTCACATTTCATTTTTAAACCAAAATTTGTAGCTGTTGTCAAGGGTAATATAAATGTATTGAAATTTTTGACAAAGAGATAAAAACAAGAGAAGAGCCAGGAAACTTCTTTGGGTGAGGTTACCCTTCCAATCATGCCCAAAATGAGGATTAGCCTGAATGGCATCACGTCTCTCCAGCAACAGTCCTAAGAACTGTTACTTAATAAATAAACACAAGGTGCTTACATTTCAATAGCTCTAAGCTGCCACATTCATGATCTCAATTTATCCTTATGACAATGATCACACAAGGTAAGAAGGAAGCCATCCCCATTTTACAGGAGGGGACACCAAGGCCGTCATGCTGACATCAGCTGCAGATATGAGGCCAGATCTGAGGGGTCCTGAATGCTGACACCAGGTCTTATCCCTCCATGATGTTGTCACTTAAGAGACAGTAGGCAGGGGCAGCCTCGGTGGCACAGTGGTTTAGCACCGCCTGCAGCCCAGGGCGTGATCCTGGAGACCCGGGATCGAGTCCCACGTCAGGCTTCCTGCACAGAGCCTGCTTCTCTCTCTGCCTGTGTCTTTGCCCCTCTCTCTCTCTCTCTCTCTCTCTCTCTCTCTGTCTCTGTGAATAAATAAATAAATAAATAAATAAATAAATAAATAAATAGATAGATAGATAAATAAATAAATAAATCTTTTAAAAAAAAAAGAGACAGTAGGCAGTGTTGTTTGGGGCACCTGGGTCGCTCAGTGGTTGAGCATCTGCCTTCAGCTCAGGGCATGATCCTGGGGTCCTGGGATCAAGTCCCATATCAGGCTCCCTGCGAGGAGCCTGCTTCTCCCTCTATCTGTCTCTGGCTTTCTGTGTGTGTGTCTTTCATGAATAAATAAAATCTTTTTAAAGAGATAGAGAAGTCAGTGTTGCTGAGCAGTCTGTAGAAAGTACCACCGCCAAGTGCCGGTGAACCAATGGAGGCCTAGGAAGGAGGGGAGATTGTCTCCCTGGTCAGGCGAAAGCAGGATGAGAACTTTCAGGGGAGCTCTTTTAAGCCTTACACAGGAATATGTTTTCTTGGATACATAATGGTCCTTATAAACATAGGGAAATAGAGTTTTTCTTGCCTATTATCTAATGAGTATCTTCTCTTCCTTCTTGGCTAGGATGAAAACAGGGATTTTAAGTCTTCCTATTTCTTAAAAAAAAAAAATTACATCCTATTTGTGTAAGTAGTGTTTCTTTTAGTGCTGTCCTCAAAGTTCTCTGCAAGAGGGCTTTGAATGAAACATCCTCCTCAAAATGGTTCTTCTTCTCTACACTTCAGTGTTCTGCAAAGTGGGGGCCCTGGGATAATTCTGGGAGTACCTCCGCTGCTGCCTTCCATTTGCTTTGAGGGTCTCTGCCCAGGGGATGAAGCAGCTGCCCCATTTGCTGTGCGGCAGAGGTAGCGCTACACTCAAAGGACAGAGAAGCAGAGGCCCATCTGGAGGTGGCTGGAGGGGGCGGGGGGGAGCAGGAGATGGCATAGCCCAGTTTGCGGGCACTGAGAGGGAGCTGTGGGGCTGGAGCCAGGGCTGGGAGAGGGATGAATGATGGAGTTGGAGCACAGAAGTAAGCTGGGAGTGGGCATTCCTGCTTGGTGCCCTGCCAGACTGTGGGGGGTGAAGATGGGGGGCCGAAGGTGGTGGAAGCTACAGCCAGCACCTCCCGTACACCTGCCTAGGAGACTGGCCCGGGGAGGGGCCCAGGGTAGCAGGACCGATAGCAGGGGCAGACGGCTCTGCCCTGCCCAGAGGCTCCCACCTGCCCTAGACCTACTGGTGCCATCCACAACCATGCCCCACGCGTGTGCCTCGCTGAACCCACAAAATCTGCTAGTGAGGAGCTCTGTGAAACAGTGGCACCCAAAAGCAAAAGGCTGGCAGCTGACCCGACCTTGAGCTCCAGGCTAAATAATGAAGCCAGTCTGAAGCTGGGGTCAGGGACTGGTGTGTAGTGGAAGAACAGTGGTGGCTGGATCATTCCTAGGGGATTTGAATGGCCTTAGAAGGTAGCCCCAGGCAGCAATATCTCAGTCCTTCTGGGGTGGGTGCTGGGCCTGGAGGGGCTCACCGCAGTGTGCACATGGGTGGGGGCGTGTGTATGTGAGCGGCACACCCCTTTTGCTGGGTGCTTGTGCTCTGTCTGCACGTGGTTTCCTTCCCCGAGTGCCTGCAGGGCTCTGGCCAGCGCCCCCGTGTGGCCCCTGTGAATTATCCACTTGGGGCAGAGGGTCATCATTCCTAGGAGACACAGAGCCCCCTGTGGGCTTGCTCTGAGCCTCCCTCCTCTTATCACATTGCTGACCCTTGTACTGGTTGAGGGGTCCCCCCAAACCTTTGCCCTTCAAGGGAGGCCTTCCCCCCACCCCTTATCCACCCCAACATCTTTTGCTCACCTACCTGTCCTGCAAGCCCTGAGCTGCGGTAGGGAAAGCCCTCTTGCACCTGCTCGCTCTCATGATAGCTGGGGCCTATAGGGTGTGTGTTCACACTTGGATGGAGGGTGAGCTGTGAGGCCTTGCTCTGGGCAGCCCCCTTGTTCTCAGACAGGAAGTGATGGGTGCTGGTGGGCAAGGATTGGGATCAGCCTCTGATAGCCTTACAGCTTTCTCTGGAAACAGGCATTTCTTTGGCTTCTTGAGGGTCTACAAGCTGGGCTGACCTCAGACTGACCCCTGGGTAGCCCCCCCCCTTGGCGGTAATACTCCGCAGCGCTGAGGCCAGAGCAGTGTCAGCCAGAAGCCTGGATTTGACTTTGTGTCTCTTGGCATTGCCGTCTGGCATTCCTGTTCTTTCTCAAACAAACATGTGCATGGCATTTGCTTCCCTTTTGCATCAATTAGGATTAGCTTTCAGTGAAACTGGGGCTGTGTCTGCAAGCAGACATTGCCTGACTATAGTCCTGCTCATCCGTCTCAGATGTGTTTCTTTTCCACCTGGAGTCAGCTGCCTGCCCTCCACCCCCTCCTTTCTTCCCTCCCTCGCCTTCTCAGGACACAGCATCTCCAATTGCTGAGACCCAGTTCTCTTCTCGTCTGTTCTCAGGGTTTGTTGCTGCGGGGCTGCTCTCTTCGATGACTTACAGCCCCTGCATTAGCCCTGCTTCAGGCTGCTGCCTCTGGGAGCAGAATTCCTCCTCTGGACCATGGGTCAGTCCTGTCACTCCCTCCTGGCAGGGACTACGTCACCGTGGTGAGCCCGGATGGTGGCATGGAGCCTGGCTCATAGTGGGTACTCAGTAAACATTTGTTCAGTGAATGGAAAAAATAAAACGTTCTTTGGAGCTGCATGACTACTAACCTGTGATGGGTTCCTTCCACGGTAATGATTGATAGCTCATGAATGATGAGGATGAGAAGGAAAACCCACAGCCCAACACCCAAACAGGAGCTAAGCATCTCAAGGCCAAAAGACTTGAACCACATGCCCACAGCTCTTGGAAGCATCAGATGTGTGCCTGCTCTCAGCATGTCCTCTGCGAACAGCGAGGTCCCCAGCCCCTGGTGGGCTAGCTTATTAGGCTTAATTGACTATCGGTCACCTTCTCCTCTAGCTTGGACTCCAGAGGTGTCTGGAGTTGCCAGGTGTGTGTCCATGTCACGGGCTGGCCCGTCACCCCTCCTCCAGCACATGTGCATACACAGGCCTCAGAGGCAGTGTGCGTGGCCTGCCACCCGGCTGGGAGTGGCTCTCTTCTTGGAACTGTTGCTGATAGGTGGGCACAGACTTCAGGGGACAGAAATCTCATTTAGAAGTCCAGAGTCATCATCTAGTGAAGCATTTCTTCAGGGTCATGCGGAAGATCATCTGCAAGCAGAGATTGAAGCATTAGGTATGCTATTCTAAGAGGATTGCAGAGAGGCATCCCTAGGGAAAACACGGGGACAGAGGAGGATCTGCCTCCAGTACTCACATACTCAGGGCTCTGTCACCTGCCCTCCAGGAGCTGCAGCCACAGGTACACAAGTGCTTAACCTTGACCGAAGCCACACGTGGGTGGTTCAGGTCAAATAAGAGGGTACTTCCCAAAGCAAAACCGTGGTGCCTTTGAAAGCTCCATGCTGTTCCAGCAACCACCATAGCAATGCCTTTCACGCCTGGTTCAGGAAGATGAGCATGCGAGCACTTTGATGGCATGTTAGCTTTTTGGATTTAATGAGAAATTCAAATAGAAGTAATGGAAATATTTATACTGGGCTTCCTCTGCACCAGGCTTGGATCTGAGGACAGTGAGGCTGATATTGGAATCTCCATTTTGTAGCTGAATAAACTGAGGCTCACAGGGCAAAAGTCATTTGCCTAAGGTCATGGGCCAGTAGGTGGAAGAGCTTAGATGTGACCCCAGGCAGGTGGCTCTAGCATATGTGCACCTCCCATTCTGTGTGCTCTGTGCCTGGTGTGGGGGCATGGCTATGATACAGTGTCAACGGTCCGTGAGATCCGTGGCAGCTTTTGCCTCTTGCTTTTTGTGTTAAATGCTTTTACAAATACTGTCTCCTTTGA
Organism: Canis lupus baileyi; assembly: GCF_048164855.1. NCBI lineage: Eukaryota > Metazoa > Chordata > Mammalia > Carnivora > Canidae > Canis > Canis lupus. The sequence continues at coordinate 22,952,662 of NC_132847.1, read as the reverse complement.
TCCTCCTGGAGACGGATGGGATAGGGTTACCCTCTTTTTTTTTTTAATTAATTAATTAATTTATTTATTTTTATTTTTATTTTTTTATTGAAGTTCAATTTGCCAACATATAGCATAACACCCAGTGCTCATCCTGTTAAGTGCCCCCCTCAGTGCCCGTCACCCAGTCACCCCAACCCTCCACCTACCTCCCCTTCCACCACCCCTTGTTCGTTTCCCAGAGTTAGGAGTCTCTCATGTTCTGTCTCCCTCTCTGATATTTCCCACTCATTTTCTCTCCTTTCCCCTATAATCCCTTTCACTATTCTTTATATTCCCCAAATGAATGAGACCATATAATGTTTGTCCTTCTCCAATTGACTTACTTCACTCAGCATATAATACCCTCCAGTTCCATCCACGTCGAAGCAAATGATGGGTATTTGTCGTTTCTAATGGCTGAGTAATATTCCATTGTATACATAGACCACATCTTCTCTATCCATTCATCTTTCGATGGACACCAAGGCTCCTTACACACTTTGGCTATTGTGGACATTGCTGCTAGAAACATCGGGGTGCGGGTGTCCCGGCGTTTCATTGCATCTGTATCTTTGGGGTAAATCCCCAGCAGTGCAATTGCTGGGTCATAGGGCAGATCTATTTTTAACTCTTTGAGGAACCTCCACAGTTTTCCAGAGTGGCTGCACCAGTTCACATTCCCACCAACAGTGCAAGAGGGTTCCCTTTCTCCGCATCCTCTCCAACATTTGTGGTTTCCTGCCTTGTTAATTTTCCCCATTCTCACTGGTGTGAGGTGGTATCTCATTGTGGTTTTGATTTGTATTTCCCTGATGGCAAGTGATGCAGAGCATTTTCTCATGTGTTTGTTGGCCATGTCTATGTCTTCCTCTGTGAGATTTCTGTTCATGTCTTTTGCCCATTTCATGATTGGATTGTTTGTTTCTTGCCTGTTGAGTTTAATAAGTTCTTCATAGATCTTAGAAACTAGCCCTTTATCTGATACGTCATTTGCAACTATCTTCTCCCATTCTGTAGGTTGTCTTTTAGTTTTGTTGACTGTATCCTTTGCTGTGCAAAAGCTTCTTATCTTGATGAAGTCCCAATAGTTCATTTTTGCTTTTGTTTCCTTTGCCTTTGTGGATGTATCTTGGAGAAGTTACTGTGGCCAAGTTCAAAAAGGGTGTTGCCTGTGTTCTCCTCTAGGATTTTGATAGAATCTTGTCTTACGTTTAGACCTTTCATCCATTTTGAGTTTATCTTTGTGTCTGATGTAAGAGAATGGTCTAGTTTCATTCTTCTGCATGTGGCTGTCCAATTTTCCCAGCACCATTTATTGATGAGACTGTCCTTTTTCCAGTGGATAGTCTTTCCTGCTTTGTCAAATATTAGTTGACCATAGAGTTGAGGGGCCATTTCTGGATTCTCTAATCTGTTCCATTGATCTATGTGTCTGTTTTTGTGCCAGTACCACACTGTCTTGATGATCACAGCTTTGTAGTACAATCTGAAATCTGGCATTATGATGCCCCCAGCTCTGGTTTTCTTTTTTAATATTCCCCTGGCTATTCGGGGTCTTTTCTGATACCATACAAATCTTAAGATGATTTGTTCAACCCCATTTACAATTGCACCCAAAAGCATAAGATACCTAGGAATAAACCTAACCAAAGAGGTAAAGGATCTGTACCCTAAAAACTACAGAACACTTCTGAAAGAAATTGAGGAAGGCACAAAGAGATGGAAAAATATTCCATGCTCATGAATTGAAAGAATTAATATTGTGAAAATGCCAATGTTACCCAGGGCAATTTACACATTTAATGCAATCCCTATCAAAATACCATGGGCTTTCTTCAGAGAGTTAGAACAAATCACCTCTTTTTTAAAAAGAAGTTTTGGGGCAGCCCAGGTGGCTCAGCGGTTTAGCACCACCTTCAGCCCAGGGCCTGATCCTGGATACCCAGGATCGAGTCCCACGTCAGGCTCGAGCCTGCTTCTCCCTCTGCCTATGTCTCTGCCCCCCCCCCACCTCTGTCTATCATGAATAAATAAATAAATAAAATCTTTTCTTAAGATTTTATTTATTTATTTATTTATGAGAGACACACAGAGAGAGAGGCAAAGACACAGGCAGAGGGAGAAGCAGGCTCCGTGCTGGAGCCCGATACAGGACTCGATCCCAGGACTCCAGGATCACGCTCTGGGCCAAAGGCAGGTGCTAAACTGCTGAGCCACCCAGGGATCCTCAATAAATAAAATCTTAAAAAAAAAAGTTTTGAGTTTTGTATGCAATTTATTTCTAAACAACCTCATTGGGAAATAATTTACATACTGCATAATGCATTCTTTTTTTTTAGTTTATTAGTAAATATAGTTTTTAGTGTGTTCACAGAAATGTGCAACTATCACTTCATCTAATTTTAGAAGGTTTCCATTACCTCCCAGAGAGCCCTCATGCCCATTTACAGGCGTTTCCCACCCCAGCCCAAAGTGAGCACAAATTCACTCTCCGTCTCTATAGATCACCTCTGGGGGCATGTCATGTAAATGGGTTGACATTTCTACTTTTTACCTGTTGTATCATCTTCCTCATTTGGAACAAGAAACGGGTTTCAGAAGATTCTTGCACCCTTGTCACAGTTATGTCATCACTGGAATTGGGCTAGATTCTGGGGAGTGACTGCCAGTTCTTTCATTGATCCAAGCACTTATATAGCTCCTTCTGTGTGCCTGGCACTGGGCTAAGTCGCGGGAGCCCTGCCATCAACAAAACACAGGGACCCCTACTTTCCTGGGACCCCCAATCTAATGAGGGAGAGATCAAGTCAACAAACTTGCAAGAGTGTTAGCTGGTGGTGAGCACTGTGAATGGAATAACGTAACATGAGAGCATGTAACAAGGCATTCAGTATGTTTTCAGCATTTCTATTTTAAACTCCTCTAGATTTTTCCCCCAGAACTTGAAATGTCTATTTTATGTAAAGAATTATGCAAATAATTTCACTTTACATGGAAAATGTTCAAAGATTTGAGAAAGAAGACGTTATTTTTATCTGTATTCTTTGGGGACACACCTGTGGGCTGCCTTGTGCGTGAGGCGTGGCTCCTTCCCACCTGGCAGGGTCCATGCACAATCCACCCTCCACCATCAGGTTTTCCAACACCCCATCATATCGCCACCTGATGAGGCAGCCTCCTTTCCATTCTGCAGTTGGGGGCAGCTCTGGAAACTCCGGCTGAAATTGCATTAGTGTGTGAGAGCAAATTACCCCAGTTATCTGGCCATGTAGAAAGCTACAGTTTTGCTCTTCATGAAAAATTAAAATCTTGTCCTGATCTGATGGAAGGGAACAGATGAGACATCTTGGTTGAACTCAGCCACTGTTGGTCGGCCAGATGATCAACGGCACATTTTCTTGACTCAGGGGATCAATGGAGAATCTTAAAGAGAACATCACAGAAGAAATTAAGATTAAATTTGCAAGCTTGTAATATCAGGAATGCATTCTAAAACTGCAGCAAAATAAGTCTCTCTCCCGAAAATGCATTATTTATCCCCTGCCTGTTCCCACACTTACAGATGCTCCTTCCTGTGGTTTGAACCCGAGTCAGTTTTAGAAGCAGACCCGAAGCAGACGACTTGTAGCTCACCAGTAAAGTTAGAATTTCAGATGAGCAGTCAAGATATTTTTAGAATGTTTGTGTGTACAGTCACATCATAAATCGTGAGGACGAAGGTAGCTGCGTGAGTCTAAATCCAATTGGGGCCACAACGTGGGCCTTCTTACAGCATAAATTTTATTAAGGGAAAGACATTGTGCAGTTCACTCCCACATATCTTTCATTAGGAAAATCTTGGAGGAACATCAAGAGTAGTTTTTGGTTCAAGAGGGACCTTCCATGGAAGACCATAATTTGCTTCCTAATGAAACTCGCTCCTACAATAATATGTGCCAAAGTGAGAGTCAGAAAGAGAAAACTGTGCCGCTGGCATTAATAGATTGGCTTCTGCCTCAGATGCTATCACTATGGAAGTGACACAGGCCAGACAGTGGGGACTTTCCAGTCATTGAAGCATAAAGTAATATGAAATGTCCCCAATGAGAGGTATCCTTCTGTACTTGCAAACAGAGTTATCAATTATCTGGGCAAATATCTGTCTGAATTCTCTGGAAAACTGGCACTACTCAGGAATAAAAGGGGGAAAAAAGGATTTTGTATAGTTTTAAAGATAAAGTTTGAAGAAAATGCTTTTAGAAAAGTTGTCGCCCAAGCCAATTAAAATTTCCACAGGTTGTTCTCTCAGAAAAGAGAAGCAGAGAAGACCTTAAAGGGTCAGGTCTATCACCCCACATCTTCCTGAAGAGGGAAATACCAAGAACTGGCTGAGAGCAAAGGTTTGGGAATCATACATAACAGTTTGATTCCCAGATCTGGTGCTCAGCAGTTCTGTGACCTTGGGCTAGCCATGTGTGCTCTACATCCTCTTTTCCTCATCAGCAAAGGAGGTGACATTACAAGCCCTTACAAGGTCCACGGGTTTGCTCAGAGGCTTTGAGGAGACTATGAGAATCATGGAACAGAGGAACCAGTATAAAGTAAATGCCCAACACAGTGGCAATCTGTTGGAAACACATGCAAGGGGTGGAAGTTGTTAGAATAGCAGAAAAAATAAGGGGAAGATAGTAGAACTGTTTGTTGATTATTATGGGAAATTTTACTCCCTCCCCTGACAAGTCAGAGTAATATTCTTATAGACCAACTAAGCTACTTACGGATTTGAGGAATGCATTTAACACTGTCCTTCCTTCCCTCCCTCCCTTCCTTTCTTCCTTTCTTCTTAGATTTATTTTTTCTCAGTGACAATTACCTGTCACTTGGACAGGTATGTTAAGCCAAAGGTTACACACAGTGGGTAAACACGTACATGTCCATATTACTAATAGTCTGTTGGCTCTTTGAGCAGAATGGTGATAGCAGAACACACACAAGTCTTCAATAATGAAATGATTTACTAAACACGTACTGTGTGCCAGGCACAGCCCCAGGTATTAAAACCTTTTGCCAAAGAGGTCAGGGTCATCCATGTAACCTTCAGGAGCATCTGTTGGATCCCCATCTAGCCTGAAGGATCCCATGATACCAGCCAATGTGCCTGACTCAGGCTTAGCTTGGGCCCTGACCCCATCCAACCATTTCCTGGGATTCACACTGTGACCTGAGAAGGAACTTACAAATCAGTTTCCTGATGATAATTATAATATTTTTATGTAAATTTCAAGGTTGCTTAGTGGATGTCCCACTGACGATGAGATCCACTCTCCACAGAAAGGACAACCCCTGGCTCCTGAGCAGAGGAATTTGATGAGGTGGAGAAAGAGGGCTCAGGAGAACGTGGAGGAAACATCCATGGGACATCCATTGGTGAGGAGGGCAAAATTGACATCCGATACACTTTTTTTCTGAGTGAGAATTTACCACAGAGGCTGGGCTATAAAATTTTCACAGAATCGTTTTCTCCACCACAACTCTCTAGCTAGCTTTCCTATCACTCATGAATATTTATGCCTTGTCTGCTTAAAATGCTTGGAGGGGAAGAAAAAAAAACTTTCTTCTAGTCTCAAATTTTTCTGAGAGGTATAAAAGGATTGGTATAAGATAATAGTAACAATGTCTTGCTAACCCAAATGCTTAGACCAATGTTCATTTAAAACCCACATCTGCTTTGTGTTGACACTGAACCATGATAAGTCTTTGCCGGATAAGGAATTTAGGGGCCACAGCACGGTGCCCTCGATGTTACCAATCAGTGGCTAGCTGCTTCCTTTATCTTTTTGTAAGAGAGCTTCGCACAATTTACCTGAAACTAAGTAGCCAAGCTTCCAAGGGTTTTGGAGACGGATCGCATTTGGTTCAGACCCTCACGCAGACGCTGGCCTGGATGCTGTGCTCTTTGCTTTCTCCCAAGAGCCCATCCTTTCTCACCTTCTTGCTGACTTCATGCACCACCTCTGCTTCAACTCACATCCTCTTCTTCCAGCCTCCTTCTTCATCACTGAACTTGGCTTCCGCTTCCCCCCTGCTGCATCCTCCTGCTGCCTGGGCCCTGGGGGGCGGTTCCCACCTGCTGGCCTGGACTCTTCTTGCAGGGTGGCTACGGAAAGGCGTATCTGCCACTCAGAGTTCCTCGAAAGCAGGAACTGTCACATGGGCTCTAGAGCGAGGAGCGGGAGAGCAGATGGGCTGGCAAATGCGGATTCATTCTCAGGCAAATTTTTGAAGTGAGGGGGGGAGAGCTGATTATGCAGACCACTCCAAATTCAATCTCCGGCTTTATGTTATCGCTGGAGCCCGTGATGGAAGCACCGCCTGATAATTCAGACTTGCCTATTACTTATTCTTTATCTAGAGGAAATAAAGAGAAACAATTACCTTGGTGTGACATTCCGCAATCCCTACAAAGCCACCTGCACCTGAGACTTTGCCAGCAGCAGAAATAACGAGTTAAATGCTAAATATTTCATAGAGAAGAGAGGAGCAGGGCTATTGAAAATAAATTTAAAAGACCTTCATGTATTCTGGTCATATATCCCTGGCATAAAACTTCACGAGAGAGAAAATAGTTTTCTGACATGAGGGTTGTGGCTGGGGAAGGGGCAAGGTCCAGTGAGGGAGACAAGGAAAGTAGCCCTAGAAAAGCCACACGACCTCCCAAGACCAGGTGCGGGTACCGCACGTGAAGGCATGTTTCAAATGACTGAAGTCGGACTATTACTGCAGAGCCTTTTTCAATAATGACTTTTAAATTATAAATGACATTTTGTTGTGTGCTCTTCTCTCCCACCTGTTGGCTGATAACTGGGAAAATCCTTGCACTTGTTGTCCATGCTGAGCATACTTCTCAGGAAGTGAAGCCCAGAGCCGTGTTTCCTTAGTTTTTAACTAAGAATGTTCTCATCCCTCCACAACAGCAGGGTCTGCCGAGGCCAGGTCCCGGGAGCAGCCTGGGCTGGACAGAAGGGTCACGGCCTCCTGGAGACATGCAAGCATCCCTCCTGGTCTCTCCCCATCAAGGATGGGTTCTAGGAACTGAGCGTGAGGGTGATTCAGGACCCTGGGACAACTGAGAACTTGGTTCCCAGAAGCCCCTGTGAGGCTGATTTCCTACCATAGGTGGTGGGAGTAAGGGAGTGCCAGCAATTAAAATTATGGGACTCATTCAATGAGACAATTACCCATCAGAACTACAAAGAAATTGCTGTTTGTTTATTGCCCTTACAGGAAGCCACTAAGACAGAGGAAAGATAAATTAAGAGTCATCATTGGTGTGCCAACCCTTTCCACTGACCCTGGCGTTCAGTTTTCTCTCACTGCATCAACCACTCTTGGCCATTAGGCGTGCTTTCCTTATTAATGCCAGAAAAGCAGAAAATGAAGGCCCTTCTTCGCAAACACCTGCTTACTGTTGCACTGCCTGCCTATTAGTTATGAGAGCTGTGAAGGCTTGCACATCCCTCGGCACAGAATGCCCTTGATGGCAGCTGCAGAATAGCATTAGTAACTCAGATAAGCCAGTGCTGGCATCTCCTGGTGGCCTGGGTGCTTCCCAGACAGGGGTGAAGCTAGGCACACTCCCTCCCGTGAGCTGGAACAGAAAGGGCCTGCCCCCAGAGAGTCTGAGCCTGCTGACAGATGTGCCTCGTCCTCTGGCTGGGCCCTGAGCACCTGCCACTTCTCAGCACCTACTGGATCCCTGTCCTCTGTGCCCTTTCTCCCCAGGTGGAATGCATGGAGCTGTTCACCATGGTGAGCGGGCATAGTGCAAGGACCAAAAGCAAGGGCACAGGGACATTGTGGATGTTTGTGCGTCCCCCACCCTAATTATTAGGCACTGCCTGTGTACAAAGTGCCACCCTGGATGCTGCACCCCCTGGTGTCTCAGTTTTAGCACTGAAGAGGACACTAGCTCCTCCTCAGCCTTTGGGAACCTAGACCAAGAAGAAAGTGTAACAGAAAGAACCGAGGTCAGGGTAAGCCAAGAACCTGTTCTCTTTCTCATAGGGTGCATTGTGTCCACTCCCAGGCAAGATTTCTCTGGAAATTCTCACTTGGTTATTACTCTTCCCTAAGTCCCTAAATGTGAAAGACGCCCCTACTGAAGCCCATGTGGGTAGTGGCACTGGCCTGGCAGCAGAGGACTGGCTTGGGTGACCTCTTGCCCCCTTTGCCTCTTGGGCAGCCATCACCTCAGGCTGCCAAGGACAGCCTTTCCTCCAGCGTGACTGGTCAGCTCTCATCTCTGATGCACCAGGGCCCGTGGACAGGCATGTGGCCCCCAGCCGAGAGCTGCTTTGTCCTGTCCTGACTGGCAGGCCTTGCCGCTCACCGCACCTCGAGTGCTCTGCAGACCAAGGGGAGAGGCTGCTCACCTGGCCCACCGCTGCGAGGCTGCCCTGCCTTGATGCATCCCCTCTCCCAAGCACACCATTGATTTTTCTTTTCTTTTCAAGTTAGAGCCTCCCCAATAGCACCTGAAAACGATAGGAACAGAGCCCTCGATGAGAACCCAGTGGACAGGCCAGGCTTTCTTCTAAAGACACAAAATTGACAGCTGCCTCTTATCGGAGGAAACACGTCCCAAGGAGAGGGCAGGGGAGAGCCCGTCAGAACTGGACCAGGGTGATAAACACTGCGAAGTCAGAAGAGCCTTTGCTGAGAAAATGGGGTCGCAGGCAGAAGCTCCACCTGGCTTGCTGTTAGTGGTGAATGCAGGCCAGGTGAGCACCAAGAGGGGCAGGGGGACAGGAGCCACCCCTCCACATTCCTCTGCTCCTTGCCACAGCCCAAGGGACCGAGGTGACACCATGTGCCTGCACCAGTTCTGGTGGGCCCATCGTAGAGGCTGGGGTTGGACCCCCTGGCCGAGATCTGTCCCAACCAGGCCAGCATCTGGAGGGCCTCCCCTCATTTGTCCAGAAACCAGAAAGCTTCTAACAGTTGAAGACAAGCACGTGACATCTATATTCGTGTGACCCTAGAGAGTCACACCCTATGGTAGTGTTTCATTTTTTATTTCACGTATCCAGCACATTGAGCTCTCATGTCCCTCAGCAAAGACTTTGTTCCAGCATCAGGGCCAGGTAGAGTCTGCCTTTGGACCGTCCCATCACTGACCTCTCACGTATCCTTGTGCACATTTGTGTCATCTCTCATCGTCAGCTTGGTTTGTTTTTTTGCCCAGAGTTGTCCTTTCTGGAGCCTCTCTCTCATGCCCCAATCTAGAATGTTTTTTTTTAGGTTGTCCCACTCTTTCCAGGACATCCTGACTTGAACATCCTTGGCTTACACTTTCTTCCAGCTGGAGTGCACCCTAGCTGATTTCCTAAGAAAGCGTATACAGGAGTCTGACTTTCTGTTCCTCACATGTCTGAAAAGGCTTTTGCTCTGTCTTCGTACTTGACAGATTTGCTGAATCTAGAAAACCCACGGGGAGATTTTTTCTTTATTAGTCAGGGTGGGGTAACTGAATATCATGGCATGATAGAGTTTATGATGCACTCACATGGCAGCCCGTGCATTCCTCTGCAATTCTTGGATGTGGAGGTTCTCTGGTCTGTACAATACTTGAAGGGCCTCTGTAGGCTCCTGCATGGTGGCGTCCAAGGTCACTGTTGGGTAAGATGAGAGAGAGAGAGTACGGAGAAGGCCCATCAGCTCTTAACTGGTCCAGCCTAAAGGTGATAGATGGTTCTACTCATGCCTTCTTGGTGAGAGCGGGTCAGATGGCCCCATCCAGATGCTAGGCACTGGCAAATGTCTTTTGTGTATGCAGGAAAGGAAAATCACATCCGCATATCATTAAAAGCATCATCGTCAAGTAAGCAGTGTCTCCGATAAAAGGCCAATGTTAGAGTGATTTTTGTTCCTGTAGGTGACCCATTTTAACCCATCTGGGGCTGTTAGGATGACCTCTTTATCTCCTTTGAGATCCATGAGGACAGGGACTTTGTTTTACTCATACTGTAGCTCCCATGTCTCTGTGACAGGGCTGGGATCAGGCAGAGGCATGCAGGCCTTTGCCTGCCAACCCCAAAACTCAGTAATCAAGATGAATGATATTTTAATGCAATATTTTACAAAATAAAAGATTATTAAAGAATCCATGATGAGCAAAATAATCATATCCTTGGGATTGTGACATTTTGCCATGACATGTCTGGCTTTATGGCGTCTTCTCTGGGCTCTTCATTCGATCTAAAGATATATTTCCAACTCAAATAAAAGAAAATATGATCTTTCTGGTTTCTTTAACAATTCTCTTTGCACTTTTTCTTTCCTGTCTTTCTAGAGGTCTTAATGGGAATATGTAACTTCCTGGATCATTATCCTCTGTCTCACCTTTTCTCACAAAGTTTCTGTTTCTATATTTTATTCTGGGAAATCCCTTGGCTTTGTCATCCACCCTGAGCATCAGACATTTTATTCCAAGAACCATGCTTTTAATTTCCAAGCAGCTTTCTCATTCCCCAGTTTCGAGAAGTAACATCTTGGTTGAAACTGAGGATGCTAGTGAGTGATTTTTGGTTTTCTATTTAATTTTTGCTTTTACTTTCCTTTTGTCATAGGGATTATAGTTGTATGTGGTTTTCTTGAATTGACAGTGTTTGTTTATCCATTTCCCATTTGCAATCTTGTTCTGTTTTATTTTGTGGGTCTGGTGATTGTTGGTTGACCATCCGAAGGTGAGAATGAAGGATGGTACAACTGTTCACGGGAGGCGTGCATACGGCAATAGGGCTTGCCAGCTGGCAGCTTCCACTTTCAGATGAGCAGCCAGTGAGCCAGACACCATGCAGGGTAGCCCCTATATGCTGGGGTAAGGAAGGCATCCACACCCACATTAACCACCAGGGTTTTCCTTGGGCAATTTATCCCATTTCCTGAGAGAAGGACCCACTGGGTGTTTTCCATGTGAGACCGTTTTTCATACCCCAGTTTTGGGTTTTACTGTCCCCATCTCAGCCATGTCTCTGGGGAAGTGTCCTTCAGCTACCGCCTTTTTCATGTACACGTTCTAGGCTGTGGGCTGAGGTGCCCTGTCCCCCCTTTGCTCTGCCCACCATTGAACATCCTTCCAGAAATGTCTTTAAATCCCTTGCTCACTGAGGGTACCTCTCCCTTTTTTTTTTTTTTTTCATTTCTGTGATTTAGTCTTTTAAGGTCATTTTCCTTGAGTCTCAGGAGGAGAAGGAAATAAATGTGTGCACCTTCACTGTCATTTTGCACCATCCTCTTTCATTTATTACCTGTTTGGAAAGTACAGTTTTCTGGTCTCAGTGCTTGGCATTTCAAGCTTAACATGCCCAGAGCAAAGCTGTTCTATCCCTCTGCTAGCCCCCAGAAGGATCTGCATCTGCCTCAGTCATCCCCACTTTCGGGAAGAGCACTGAAATCCACCCACCATCTTAAAAGTGGAAAACTGAATCATCTGTCTGTCATCTCTCCCTTGCCCACCTCCATCATTGAGTCCACTTGGCTTGGCCTGCACTATTTGTGTCTCACATCTGTCCACCTCCCCACCCTCACTGCCACCAACCTAGTTGCACTGCCCCCCTCCCACCTGACAGATGAATCCCCTGCGGCCGGTCCCCCATAACATATCTTCCCATGTGCACCTAACAACTCATGCTCTCTCAACTCCCCCATGGCCTTGGCAGCAAAACCCAAATCCCTGCCAGGCACTTCTGCGTGAGCCAGCCCCTTCATACCTACCTCCTGAGCCTCTCCATGTCCACACTCTTCTCTGCCTCTGGGCGCTAACTGCCCTGGCTTCCTCCTGCAGTGACCCACCCTCCTGCCCTGCTCCCAGTCTACTCCCTCTCACTTGGTTACCCCCAGGCCATTCTTTGCTTTCCTCATGCCTACTCATTTTCATCATGGCCCTTCTCCCACTACATGTTTACATGCAAATGGTTTTTATAATGATGGATTTGCTTGCCAGTTCTTTTTCTGGTGGGAGGGTGGTATACTGGACTTCCAGTACCCAGAGGGCAGGAATCATGTTGGATTTCTTCTCAGGTATGTACATATCCCCTGCATGGTGCCTGGGCAGCTGTGCTCAACAAAGGCTTGATGGGGGATGAGGGAACCAGACAGCAGATGCTCAGCATAGGTGGGTCTCAACCCTGCATTTGGGTCATGGGCTCCTGGGCTGTTTTCTTCTCCTCGGGTGGATCTTTCTGGCAGGTTTCCTGCCTCCATTGCATCTCTGGCAGGTGCAGCTGACAGTTTTGAAAACTAGAGACATTATCTGTCCCAGCACACGGAGGAGAACCTAGCTCCCCAGCCTGCCCTTCAGCCTTCTTGCAATCTGATCCCAAGCTCATTTTCCAGCTCACACCCTCTGCTGTCCTCTGCCCCTGCCCTCTGACCTAGTGACACCACCAGCCACCCTCACATCTTCTGTGCCAGGTCTCCACATTTTCTCAGCTTGAGCTGCCCTCTCTGCCAGACTTGCCTTTCAATGCCCACTCCTCTTTTAGGACACAGACTGCTCTCTCCTACAGGGGACCTTCCACAGGGATCTCTGCACTGTTGGGGTGCTGTTGCCCTCTATACACCCTTAGCCCTTTCCTTGTGCGCCTTGTTGGAGCTCATAGGTCATCCTGCCCTGTACATGGGCCCTGGCTGGAAGACCGTAGATCTATGAGGTGAGCTTGACCAGAACCAGCCTGCACACTGATGGCCCTTTGGTGGATGTGGCCGCTCAGGAGCAGATGAGGGGCATGTGGTCAGTGTTGGTACATACAGGATCTCAGGGGTGGGTCAGGGACGTGGGGCCTGCAGGTAAGGCTTACTGACTAATTTACTGAGTGCCTGAGAGGGGCATTGCTCTACAGGTGCTCGTGTGGCTGGAGCTGGGGTGGGCAGTGATCCCCAGCTCAATGGCCCTCAGCTTAGCAGGCAATTTAACCAGCCTGTCTGTGAAGCCACAGGGGTGCCTCCATGAGAAACGAGATGGTGGAGCCATGTTCACCCTCATCCATCCCTGGTTCATCTGCTTATCTGACTCTTACACCATGTACTGCTTATCACATGACATGGAATCACTTCCCAAACACCAGCGGCCATCGGCTAAGTCTAGAGGGTCATGCCCGGCTGTCCTGGCCCTCTGGGCCCTGGGGTCCAGTCCAGCTCAACAGGATGGAGTCATTTGCAATCCATGAGTGACACCTTAGGTGGAAACACCCCCTTGGCACTGAGGCAAATCTGCTAGAGGTGGTGCACCCGGTAGGTGGGCCTTTGCTCCTGGCTCACCCAGTAGTGGGAGGTAACCATCTCTTATTTCTGTCTTCCTGGCTGGAGGAGCTGCTAAGGGGCTGCGAAGTGAGGTGCTTGGCACCCGGCACACCTTTCTCTTGCTGAGACACCTGCTTGTGACAGGATGGGCAGATTGCATTAATTGCATTAATGCATGGGCATTAATGATGAACCTGAAAGAAGTCTGTTAGGCACCTCCTGTGCGATGCAGAGGCTGTTCCCTATGAGTGCCCCATTCTGAAGACAATTAGTCTAATTGCTTTTGTTATTTCAGAAAACAAATTAAACCACCCGAGTGTTTCAAGGCAGAAGATGCCTGCAATGTATAAGAAATGTTTCAGGAGCATTTAGTTTAGTTCACAGCCAGCAGGGTCTGAACAAATGTCCAGAAAGTAGGCATAAGGGATGCATAAGGGACGGGGCACTCGGGAGATGGGCATGCTATGAGCTGAGCAACATGCCTCATGAGGACTGGAGTCAGGCAAGACTCTCCTTCTGGCCATTTCTGAGTGTACTCAGGGTTCTGCTAAACCCCGAGAGCCACCCTGGACTCCTGCCCTTGCTTCCCTCCCTGCTGGGTCTGTGGATTCTGTGTCCTGCTCCTCCCCTCCAGCACTGTACTTAGCCAGGATCAGTAGAGTAGTCACCAGCTGAGCTCCCTGTCTCCCTCCCCACTGCCCTCCTCACAGCCAGCATAAGGAGCTGCCTGAAACACAAGTAACACAAATTCAATCCTAATCTGCTACTTTAAGCAGCTGTGTGGCCTCCTATAAACCACCAGGCAACTCTCAGCACCAGGGAGCCAGAGAGCCAGGCTCCACCTGCAGACCCAGCTCAGCTCGCCCACATGCAGGCCTTGGGAAACCTAGTTTCCTCCAGCTTTTACTCTGTCTCATGCCGCTGTGCCTTTGTCCCAGTGGAGTCTGGTGCACAAACAGGCGCACGCGTGCACACACACACACACTCATTCTGACCCTAGGCTGCTGCCCATTCCTTAGCCTTCAGGCCAGCCCTCCTTGCCTGGTGAAGCCTTCCCTGTCCCGGTGGAAGGAATTGAATACCTCCTCCTTTGCGAATCCTAGGCCTAGGACTTTCTCTCAATTTCATGCTGCGTTGTATTCATTTCTCTCTGTTGCACTCACCTGACTGTGAGCGCTGAGAGAGGAAGGGCCTTGCCTCGTTCATTGTATGCTCCTAGCACGTGGCAGAGAAACTGTCACTCAGAGAATTCAGTACCTGTTGGATAGATGGGTGGATGGATGACGGGTGAATGATGAGGAGCCCTGAAGACTGGTAAATGCTCTTACACCGAGTGATCCTTCCGCTGGAACTTTGCCCCAAGTCAGAAACTACCCCTGGGAGAGAGACAGATTGAGTGATTCAGTTAGGGCTCTTCTCCACCCTGCACCACCCGTTCCTATGTGGGAAGCAGAACATGGTGAGCAACTAGTTCAGAGAGTGGGTGAGCAGTTTGATGACAGAGGCCTCATCCTAGTTCCTTCAACTCAGACCCAAGAGAGGTCCACAGATCAGTCTTTCTCCTGCTCCCCTGCTAGGCAGAATAGCTGCAAACCCCAACTCAGCCTCTCCCTGAGGTGCTGGAACCTGGTTGGTGTAGGGATGGAAGTCTAGTCTCTTGAAAAGCTAGCCACAACCTTCTTTGCCCCCATAGGAAGATTCTAAAACACAGAGGTGTTTTAATAGGAGGTGTAGCCAGGAGTTCTGTTCCTTTCTCAGGGCTCACATGGCTCTCAGATCTGGAGCACAGACCACCTGCATGAGCATTCCTTAAAAATCAGCATCTGGGGTCCCAGCCCAGTCCTGCTGAATCAGAATCTCTGGGATAAGATTCAGGATGGGTATTTTAAACCAGCATCCCTGGAGAGCCTTAGGCAAGGGAAAGTTTAGACTCCTTCTCTGAGTAATTGCAGAGTTAGTTGGGGAAGAATTTCAAAGGACAGAAACCCCATACATCCTGCTTCCTATCAGAGCCCCAGCCCAGGCCTCTTGGAAACCCATCCAGCAGAGTGAGTGGCCTCAGCCCCTTCTATGTGATATCCTTCTCCTGCCTCTGCAGAGACACTCTCTGCTCCCCATATTCTCCACATTACCTTGTGTTTTCAACCATCGATATTAATTACTTGGAACTAGAGTATCCTGGTTAGATTTGTGTTAGTCATGTTTCTCTGCATGCCACTTTGTCAGACTCACCATGAAGGCTCTTTTCTTCCCACCTTCCACAGACAGCGTCCGTTAATTCGGTTCACACAGCTGCTATCACCTTGTCCGGCCTGTTTCTCAGGACCCATGCTGAGGCCGGCTGGAAATGACATGCCTCTTGAGTAGCAGGGGGCTCCTGTCACCAACACTGCTGGGCCACCCTCGGTGCTCCCCTCCGTGAGCTGGGCAGATGGCTGAGACTCACTGCCCCCTTCCTCGAGCAGAGAGAGACTGGTTCTGTGTCACATGCCCCTCAGAATGCAGGTTCTCTGCCCTGGCTAATTTGCCTTTCCTCTAAATCCACCACTGTGGGCCCAGTATGCTGCTGGGGGCTGCACAGGACATGTGGCAGGAGGCCTCCCCTCAATGCTCACTCTCTATTTGGGGCAGATGCAATACACAGGAAGTAATAGTGAGTAAATCAAAGCAACAGAGAGAGGGAGGGAGGGAGGAAGGGAGGCAGGCTTCCATGTTTGTGTGGCATAGTCGTATGGCCTCAGAAAGAAGCTCAGGAGACGTCTGTGGGTTAAGCCTGGTAAGAAGGGCTTTAAGAAGCAATCAGAACTTGAGCTAGACTTTGAAGAGCAGGAAGGGGTATGGATGCTTCTGCTGGAGGTAATGCCAGGGAGGGAACCAGCGCTACATGGGCGGAAGCCAGGGGAGGTCAACATGGCAACACTATCCAGGGACCAGCAGTGAGAGGCCAGCATGCCCTGTGGGCAAATGATCATTTCTCCTAGTGGAGGGGACTAGAAGCATGGTTTAGTACCCAGACTATCCAAATTAAGGCAGGTCATAGAAAGATGCAATGTAAATTACTAGTTCACTCAGCTATATTTTCTAGAAAAGGCATAAAAATATGTAAGAAAATGGCCTCCTCTTTCACATAACCTTTAAAAATTTCCCCATCACACTTTGCAGTCAGATTAACCTTTTCCCTGGCTCCTGGCCACAAAATCACCATCCCCTGCCTTCCTGCACAGAAGTTTCTCTTCTTTCATGGCTGATCCATGCATGGCTGATATTCCACTGTGGGGAGGCTGGGGGCTGCTGGCCAGGGAAGGGCGAGGAGCGTCCTTGTTGCTATAGACATGGCAACCAAATGCACTCTCCTCTGCAAGCTGACCCCTCTGATAATGCTTTGTTGTAAAACTGATACACATTTTTCTTCTGTAAAAGAGAGAGTAACCTCCTTTGAACAACTTGAACTTTTTAAGCCTGTCTTATAGTTTTGTTCAGGGCATTTGGTGGTGGGGTTGAGACTATCTTTCTCATTATTTAACCAGGAAAACCTGCATGTAGAATCAGCAAAGAAGAATAGCTTTGCCACTGGAGAAATGTAGCTGCCTTTAAGTCAATGACTTGGACTCTTCTGGGGTCTCTACCATCATACCTGGTCTGAGAGATTTGTGCTCATAGCAGAGGCAGGTTCTGTGCTGTACTTTATTTATGTGGAGGTTGAGGGATGGTGCCTTTGCATCCCCAATGAAGGTGTGCTACCTGTGTGTAGAGCAGGGCTTCTAGGGAGAGCATCTAGCTGTGATGTGTCCGTGAACACATGCTGCAAGGACAGTGACCATCCTGTTGGCAGGAGATGGGACCTGATTTCAGAGCAATGAACCGATGCAGACCTGGTAAAATGTGGGGCACATGAAGGCTTGGGGTTGCCCTGTAGCAAGTGGATGATGAAGGTAAAGAAGTTAGCCCTTGCCTACCAACACTCACCTACCTTTTCTGGCCCTTTCTAGCCTCTTACCTGCCATCAAATGCTCACCACCTTGACTGATGAACTCAGTCATGTGTGCCATCCCTTCTATCTGTTCCCTCTCTCATCATCTCCTGTCAGGAGAGAGTATCCACCCTTACATCTCAGTGTATCTAAAGTCAAAAACCTTGGGGATCCCTGGGTGGCTCAGCGGTTTGGCGCCTGCCTTTGTCCCAGGGCATGATCCTGGGGTCCCCATATCGAGTCCTGTGTTGGGCTCCTGGCATGGGGCCTGTTTCTCCCTCTGCCTGTGTCTCTGCCTCTCTCTCTCTCTCTCCCTTTCTCTCTATGTCTATCATAAGTTTTTTAAAAAATCTTTAAAGTCAAAAACCTTGAGATGAGACAAACCTTAACCCTCCTTGTGGTAGAAAGTTCTATCCCCTATTGATGTAAAGATTTTGTACCAGGAGGTTGAGGAGCCAGGACAAGAGGAGGGAGGAGAGGGTGCTTTGGGTAACAGACCTTTCCCCCTACTTTGCAGCCTGAACCATAATTAAGAAAAATGAAGCATGAATGCTGAGGAGGAGTGAATGACCAGTATTAAGGAATAATTATTCTAACACTTGTTAAAAACGACAAGGAAGATTTTATTTAAGACTACTGCAATAGGGGAGGGAGATTGAGCTCAACCCCAGATCCAAAGGGACAAGTAGAGGCTGATTTATAGCCAGTAGGAAGAGTGAGGGGAAGAACGGCAGATTACTAAGGGGGACTCAGTTAGGTATCCAGGGTACAGAGAAAGAGAAGCTTGATTAAATGTCAAAGGTGAGGAAGAGAAGCTCAATAGAATATCAGGAGTGGGGGGATTCTGGATAGACTGGCCTAGTAAGATTCTTTGCTGTGCCTGGGCTCAGTAACCCAAAGACAAAGCCTGGGAGAGAAGAGAGCTCAAAGGAACTTGACTAAAATTGGGTCACATCTTTGTCACCAGATGTTTGCGTGCTGGAGAGTGACCCAGAAGGCCTAGCACATTGTGGCTACAGATGCTGGTATGGCTGCTGGTTGTTGTGATTTCTCACAGGTGCCCCATGCACAGGAAATATGGTTTAATTCCCAAGGCCTAGAAAGGACCTCATGTAGTATTCCTCAGCCAGGCTTTGGAAACATGTCAAGACCAGACTCTATTTACTTGTAAGCTCCCAGGGAACAAAGGGTCACGGGAGCATGTCTCCCATCCCGAGCTCCCAGGTTACAAAAGGCCCCGCTCAGACTGACTCAAACAGCAGGGAAAGATATTTTCCTGCTCTGCATGAAGACTGGCTGTGTGAGGGCTGGCTTTGCCCTCTCTCTGGCCCTCTGCCAGAGTCACATGTGGACAAAACAACATCCAGGGAATGCACATCCACCACTCATCTTCTTCATCTCTTCTCTTCTTCAATGCCCAGAAGACTGCCCCTCACACTCATTAACCAGGGTTGGATATGCACCCCTTTCCAAACCAATCACTGGCTGGGAATGGATTTTGGGAGCATCTTTCATCTTTTAGGGGAAGGAGAAGTTACAGGGTCCATGGAGGTGAATGGAATTCTGAGCCACAGCATGGAGTGTCCATAGTGTAGAAGATAAGGATGGTGTGTTCTATATCTTGGAGTGAGTGAGTGAGAGAAAGTCCTGGCTTTAGTGGGGTGCAGAGCTTGGCAGGATTTCCTTCTTTTTTTTGTTAAGTATTTTATTTATTTATTCATGAGAGACACACAGAGGCAGAGACATAGGCAGAGGGAGAAGCAGGTTCCCCATGGGGAGCTCGATGTAGGACTCAATCCTGGGACCCCAGGATCACAACCTGAGCCAAAGGCAGATGCTCAACCACTGAGCCACCCAGGTGCCCCTCAGCAGGATTTCTTAAGGAGCTTCCAGAGAGAAGGGAATGCCAAGGTTCCAGGACTTAGCCCCCAAGGGTTGTGTGTGCCAGGCCTATGGGTGAGTACCTGGTGAGCCCCTTACCTGGCCAGCTCATCCTTTGAGGTTCCATCTGCCATCAGAGCCTTACAGGCAGGAGGGGATGTCGTAGAAGCAGATGTCACCAGTTCTCTGCCCCTACTAATGATGTGGCTGGCCATGTTTCTCCAAGCCCACAGCCCCCTTGTTGAATCACGTCTGTGAGTGACTCAGGATGGGGCCAGATGGTTCGTCAAAGTCGATGGCCTACTTGTTGCTCAACATCCTCGTTTACTTCTTACACTGTGGCTGGCAGATGGGACTTATGCACTTGGCGGGCTCTTCATCCAAGCCCTCACAGGCCTCGAGCTTATCTCATGGTAGCTCAGAGCTGGAGGCTTCTGAAGTATGGTTATGGGAATGTGTGATTGTTTTCTTAGTTGAACATCCTAGGTCATTTGATCTTTTTAAATGTGTTGCGGGGGGCAGTGGAGATCTCAAAGAAAATTTCTGAGATTCATTACTCAGGCTGATCAAATGGCATAACAAGTTATGTAAATGGTATAAAATACCTAGATATGAATAGCTTACTAGCAAATTGGGTTGAGCACCTGACACTCCTCCAAAGGCCCTGGTGTGAAATCCGTGAACTCCCAGACTTGTCTGCTCAGACACCAGCAGCCTCCACAGCTGGTAGCTGCAGAAAAATCTTTCCAGAAATTTGTAATGTTTTTGGTTTGGAGGGAAAAAGTCAAATCTGCATTTTTCTCAAGGTGTTTCCAGGACAGATCTGCAGCACTGTGGAGTTAGATAGGGAACAGGAAATTTGTAAATGCCCCAATACTCAGGAATTGAATTAAGTTTCTTGCAAGAGACCAAACTGCTGAGAATATGAGAATCACCTCGTTGTTCCTAAAGCACCACTTCTGGAGGTAATCAGTCTGTTATGACAGGGGAGGATGGATGGCAGGTCCCAATATTGAGACATGGGATTGAAACCCACACTAGTTATGGCATTTTCCCTTTAGATTGGAAATTTTAATAGCAGAGTAGTGTCGACAGATGGAATTTGAGTAAGTGATTTGTGCAAGCAGTCCGCAATTCACAAGAGGATTTTGTTCCTGGCAATCTGACGTCTGTTCGTCACCCCGTTGTTTGGACCTTTGGAAACTAAAATGCCTTTTTTTTTTTCCCCCACAAGCATATTCCCTGGAATGTGGGTTGATTTCTAGACAAGTCTCCAAAACCTTTTTTAACCCTCAGTGCAGTTAAAATTACTCAACATGTGTGATATCAGGAAACTCGGGGTTATATGTAAAACAGTAAGATTGAAGAGGAAATTGGGGTTTTTTTTTCCTTGGTTAGTATAACCTGAAGTAAGGTGAGAAGCTAACTTCATAGCATGCAGGATCATGAGGGGTTTGGGCCTGTAAGTTGGGTTCAAACCTGTATTTGTCAGATGAAGAAACTTAGATTCAGACAGGTGCAGTGTGTGGCCTAAGGTCCCACAGCCAGCCTCCTGACTAGAACCCTGGGCCTGTCCTGACCCAGTGAATAACACCTGTGGGACGTTTCCAAGGAAACGACCAGATACAGACACTTGGGTGGCTCAGTGGTTGAATGTCTGCCTTTGACTCAGGTGGTGATCCCGGGGTCCTGGGAGTCCCATATTGGGCTCCCCAGACAGAGCCCGCTTCTTCTTCTGCCTGTGTCTCTGGATGTCTCACTGTCTCTCATGAATAAATAAATAAAATCTTAAAAAAAATGAAAGAAACAACCAGATACATTCAGGGTCCTTTGGGTTGTCTTGGGCCCCAGTGGATGTCTGTTTTTGCTAGCTTCACTATGAATATGTCTGTTTCTTTCATTTTGAAATGGAGATGGGAGCCTAGCACTACTATTAGGCTTCCCTAGGAATAGAGCCCAGGAGCTCACAGGCAGAATGGAAAGAGAAGTATGTGTTCTTGTGAGAAGCACATGAGTAGGGACTACAGAAGACCAGGACCTGAGACTGGAGAAGGCTGGTCTCCTCAAGGAGAAGGAGGGTGTTGCCTCCAGGGCAGACCCAGAGCAGACCATCTCCCCAGTAGATGGTGCCACCTGCCCCTGCTTTGTTGCTGCCCTTTTTGCAAAGAGCACTGGGCATAGGGGCCCCTGTGTCTGTGACCAGCAGGAAAGTGTCACATGAGTCCCCAACAAAGGAAAGGAGATGTGGTCATCCAGAAATATCCTTCCCCAGTCAAGTGTGTGTAACCTAGAGACATCGAGGCTAAAACAAGAAGTTAAAAAAAAAAAAAAAAAAAAAAAAAGATTTCATGAGGCCAAGCCTAAGCTGATCTTCATCAGAGCATGGCCTACCTATGACCTCCCCGTGCCCTCTGTCCTTGAGGCAGCCTCCTGCACCAGGAGCCCACACCTGTCTCCTCTCCCATGTGGCCCCCTGCCTCAGACTACATGCTACTTGAGGACAAGAACTGTTTTGTCATTAATTCTCTACAGTCCCCTCAAGCAGATGTTTGATAATATCTGTTGATTAGATTTCTGAGAGCAGGAAAATGTTTTTAAAATAACAAAATTTAGAATTTAGATTTGAAATCTCAACAAAGTTTTCTTTAAAATCTAGAATTGTAAGGCCTAATCCTAATCACATTTGGTTGCCCCAAGTATGGAGTGACTTTCTTGCTCTGGTACTAATTCCACCTGCAGGCTCTTGGTGGGGCAGTTAGCAGGCAGGTGGCCTCCCTCCCCGCCCGTTCCCCAGATCCAGGGCTCTGGGAAAGCCTCCAGAACAGTTTGTGGGTTTGCCTTGCTCTTTGTTTTCAGCTTCAGAATAAACATATGTGCCTTTGTGCCTCTCAGGAGGAGGAAACAGGAGAAAATAGTTAAATCCCCTCAGTTTCTGGAAGTCTGCTGGCTGATAGGTCCCTGGAGGGTTCAGCCCCATGCACCACCCCCTTGGAGGGGGTTGGGGGTCCATCGAGAAAGGAAGAGATGATGCATCTCTTCTGAGAAAGGCCGAGATCGAGCTATCTACCAACACTAGCCCATCTTTGAAGGCAACAGGAGCTGGGATGCCTCATTTCCCCTGTGTTTCTCCTGCCCTTTTTAGAACCTGGCAGTGTGAGAACCTGTCCTCCAGCCTCTGCTGGTCTGGTGCTCCATTCACATGTTTCATGCCCTTTCTGGGAGGCTGGCCAAGGCCTAAGCACATGGCAGGACATTCAGGGACAACTTGCTGAAATCATCTAAAAAGTTGCAGATTTCAGAGCATTGGATGTCTCCGTGCCCAACCTCCTCCTTATGTTTAATAATACCCCTATTGATAACAACAGTCATGCCAGCCCCTCTTGCTTGTGAGGATGCTCACATACCAACAGTTGCCCATCAATTCGGAGGCACACTTCTGAGGCCTGGTCATCCCCATTTTACAGCTGGGACACAGACTCAGGGGTAGATGTCATGCCAACATGGAAGGGCTGGGATCCCAACCCCAGGGTGCCTCCTTGGAGCTCCCATCAAGGAGAGCTCTTTTCCCCTCATGAAACACATTGGGTGGGACTTGACCAGTTCCCAAACTCACTCCAAGCTGGGGTGGAGACAGAACGAAAGTGAGAGTGTGGCTCTCTCTACCTGACAAGGTCAGGTGGTGGCATGCATGCTTCATCCCCAGGGGCACCAACTGGCATTGTAAAAACCCAAGGCAGATATTTTAAGGCTTCCATTACTATTCTCTTAAGGACAAAAATCATTCTTTTTTATTTATACATAAATAACTATTTTCTTGAGCAGGCCCAAAGAAATGAAACACAGATGGTGATAATGTTGAAAATGTTTACCTATTTCCTCTCTGAGGACATCAGATTAGCCCTTTCTGTGGGTGGAATGTGTAATCTGCTAGAAGACAATATCATCCTTTTGATCTTGCAATACATTTTTCATATCTTTGCCGCAGAAGCTGATGATTATCGTGACATTTTTAAACAATGACTGTTCACCATGCAGAATGGGAAAGGAAAGCTTGGCTGAACGTATAGATAGATGGGTGCTTGTCGAAGGCTGGACCGTGGGAATGAATTTTCCCGATGTTTCTTTGCCCAGCGATGTTGGCATTAACCCCTTCATTCTGTCTCCTGCACTAATTGGAATCTGATGCTCCGCTGTGCGGATGGGCCTCTTCTCATGGGCACGAGGAGACCGTTGATTAATGGCCTCATCCACTCCTTCCAAGGTCGCTGTGTCCCCTTTTCTTCTAGAAGTTAAAGATCCTTGATTAAATGGCCTAAGCCGATTAAAGGGGAAAATGTGGGAGGAAGGGCTTTTAGGAACCATATGGGGGCAAATGCAGACTTGGGATGTTGATGAGTCCTTTGTAGATGGAGCCTGTGGGTGCAAACTGCGCAGGCGGCTGTGGCGTGCGTGATTGGCCCTGCTGCCTGGGCTCTAACCGAGGCTCCTTCTCAGTGCTCAAGCGTCTCCCTTCAGGGCTTTACAGCAATTCAAAGGGAAGGCACTGGATAAAGGAGAGACCAGCAGAAGTGGAAAGGACACAGATTTCAAACATTATTCTGTTCCGTTTGGCTCCAGAGACTCTCATTTGTGCAGAGAGGGAGGCGGGTCTCTCTATGAACCAGGTGTACCTGCCTGCATGCCCCGGGATCCCGCCACGTCCTGCCCAGTTGCTGAGATCCGCCAAATGCCAGGCGGGGGTAGCCAGCTGGAAGGGCTGGAAACATCCAGCAAAGGAAGGGTTAAGGTTGCCCTGGAGAGAGCCATTGAGCCCTTTGCAGCCCAGGCCAGGCTTGGGTACCAAGAGTTAGAATCCCCTGCAGCCACGGAGGGAACAGATAAATCATGAATGACTTTGAAATTATATTTCCTTCTCTTAGCTTTCTTTTTCTCTTTTTCTTTTCTTTTTTCCGACCCCCCCCCCCTTTTGTTCCACTGCTAACTCCCCGCCCTGGGAACAATG
This sequence comes from Canis lupus baileyi, assembly GCF_048164855.1. Lineage (NCBI taxonomy): Eukaryota > Metazoa > Chordata > Mammalia > Carnivora > Canidae > Canis > Canis lupus. The sequence continues at coordinate 22,928,507 of NC_132847.1, read as the reverse complement.
TTACAGAAAATTGGAGGTTGTAAATTCCACCCAGTGCATTTAGCTGGAGCCCTGCTAAGGGTCTGCGGAATGGAATCTGCCCGGTCATATTTCATGAGGCTTGTCAGCGAGGTCGTGCAATGTGCAGAGATCTGAAGGGCAAGAGCAGGAAGTCACCAGAGCAGCCTGGAGCCAGAGGTGGCAAGAGCGTGGTCACCTCCTCCCTCCTGTGTGAGCAGGCCGGCATGTGTGTGCTGCAGAGGCACCTCGGTTGATAACCTCTCGTGTCTCTGGTTGGACACGGTGGGCCCTTGTTTCCATGCTGGCCAGAGCTACTACAGGGAAGCAGGTCAGGCTTCCATGGCTGGTCATTGTGCTGCAGAGTCTTCGTTTACTTTTTAAAACAAAACTTTGGGGCAGCCCGGGCGGCTCAGCAGTTTAGCACCACCTTCAGCCCAGGACCTGATCCTGGAGACCGGGGATCGAGACCCACATCGGGCTCCCTGCATGGAGCCTGCTTCTCCCTCTGCCTGTGTCTCTGCCTCTCTGTCTCTCTCTCCCTGTGTGTGTCTCTCATGAATAAATAAATAAAATCTAAAAAAATAAAATGAAACAAAACTTTGGGTGATGTTCCTTGAGCACTGACAAGCCTTACCAGGGAAACCAAAAAGGAGAGCTTCCTACTCTTGGGTCCTAACCTATAGCGTTAGTGCCTGTCAAGTGTCATCAGCCTAAGCAGGGAAGGCCTACAGCTGGGTCTGGGGCAGGTGCAGAGGGATCAGCTGCTTGTCCACGTGTGTAGGCTGGACTTTACTCACAGCCTGTGGGCTTCATTTCCACTGACCAAGCAGGAGGTTTGGTCTGCCTGGGGTATAGACACATGTGTGCATGCGTGTGTACATGTGTACGATGTGCTAAAGATGTGACACAAAAATCAGAGTTACAAAGAGTCCTTAAGGAGCTCCTCTGAAGCCCTCAGGGGTCATAATGGATTCAGGAAATTGTCTCCAAAAGCCTGATCCACATGTCTGAGGCTCTTTCTAGGAAATGCCCAAGCCACTACTATCACTGTCCCCAGAGGAACACCCCCTCCTGCCCCAAACAGCACCTATGGAACTTGGTGATGGCAGGATGCCAGGAGGGCTGGGGTCCTTTGGGGAAGTGCTGGGGGTCTGTGAGGCCCTCTGAGGGCCTCCCTGCAGGTTCAGGGGAGCACACACATGGCCTTTGGAGGGTAGCCAGGTCTCAGAGCTCTCCCTTCCTGCCCAGGGAGTGGGGCTTGGCTCAGCTTCTTGCTGAAGGGGACCTCCCTGCCTGAGCCCTTGTCATCAGCCCCTGTGCTCCATGGGCACTGGGTCAGAAGTCTTGTTTCTCATTCCTCATCACCATGTTAATTTTTTTAAAAGATTTTATTTATTTATTTGACGGAGAGAGCATGCTCACAAGCAGGGGGAGGGGCAAAGGGAGAGAGAGAGGGAAAAGCAGGGAGCCTGATGCAGGGCTTGATCCCAGGACCCTGGGGTCTTGAGCCCAAGGTAGACGGTTATCCAACTGAGCCAGCCAGGTATCCCTCATCACCTCATTCTGCCTTTGCTTTTTCACTGCTTTCCCAAAACCTTGAGTATCATCTGCTTAGGGAAGCCTCCTGAAGTCTGGTTTCTCCCCAACATAAAGCCTCCCCAGAGATTTTCCTCTGTTGCCCCACATAGACTTTTTCTTCTTGCAGGCCTCCTTCAAAGACCCTCTGCCCTCAGCCTCTGCCAGTGAAGTCTGCGTGCCTGACCGTTTCTAAAAGGCCAAATTTATTTGGAAAGGCAATCAATACAGGTTAAGAAATATAATCAGTAAGGTAAATGTACATACATGTCTTAAAAACAGATCTCTCCCATCTTCTGCTGAGTTAGCAGTGGGTGCTGTGGTGTATCACCTTCAACCACAGCTCACCAAGTCTGACCTTCTCCCGTTTTTAGTGGGTTAAGCATTTCCTGCCTAATATTTTCTTGGGAAATGAAAAAAGAAACCTCTCAAGATAGTACGCCTGGCATTTTAATATGATAAGTTTACTTTTTTTCTTTAGTGGGAAAATGAGGGAGGACCAAGGTGAGGAGCCTGGGAAGGTAAAGGAATTAATAAGAAGGGAGGCCAGACCTGGGGGTGGCTGAAGATTCCCCGGGCACCACTCCGGAAGCTGCTCAAGGCAGGGCTTGTCTCTTGATCATCTCTGCCTTCCTCCCTGGGTCTGGAGTCCGCCGCTCGCACAACTCAGCCGCTCATGTAGAGGGAGGGCTGATACGAGCCAGGCGCCGTGCCAGGGCCGGGACTCCGAGTCAGATAACACACGGACTTGACCGCAGGGCACTCCAGCCTGCAGAAGAGCTTAGCAACAGAGAATATTACAGAACAAAACGCCCTGAGCGCCCGGTGATGGGACAGTGGTTTGGGGCCCCACACGTCTCGGGGTCTCGGCCACTTGCAGGCTCGTGCTGGCTGCCCAGGGGCTCCTCACGGAGCAGAACCTTCACGCCCCGGCTCGTGAGTGGCAGCCACCGTGTGGGCTTCCTGACCACCGATTGCAGGGCAGAGCTGCCCGTGTGGGACATAGCAGCCGTCTTGCTGGCACCTCCCCGTGTTCCCAGGCCACGTGTCATTCCACAGCATGAGACACACATACCAGCTTTGGGGGCAGAGAGATTTTGTTTGCTTGACGAATGGTTTGTATGTCCGGGCAAGCGTCTGCCATCTGTGTGAGCTCGTGAACTCCGGCGCTTGCGGCTGCGCATTGAGATTCAGGACTGAGGCTGTTGTCGCTGAGCTGGGTGTGGAGGAAGGGCTTCCTTGGTGCAGACTTACCATTAAGGAGAAAGGGGAAAAAAAAGTCCTGCACCCTTTCAGATAGAGCCTGCCTAGGACTGCCTTGCCAAGTTTCATTTTTAAAAGCTCTGCAAGTTTGCTTAGATGTATGTGTTTTTGCTTTGTAATCAGATTTTTGCCAAACTGATATATCATTAAACCTTTGTTTTTACAATATATGCTTTATTGCGAAACTAATTTCAACAAAGTATTGCAGATGCAGTGTAATTTTTATGTCCTCATTGTTGTTTTTTAAATTTTTTCTTTTTTGGTTGCTAGGGTACCAAACACTTTTGAGGAAGTAGCTTGATAGTATCTATAATATGGTGGTTTTCTGGATAAGAGATTGCATTATCCCCATGTAATATATTTGGGCAGACTATATCCATCATGGCTTGGCTAGATAAATAAATTAAAACTCACTGATTGAGGAAGAAATGTGATATTTCTATTACTGAGAACCGTTCGTGCTTCTCTGCTGACAGCCACTGTGTTGCTGGTATGCCTCCCCCTGACCCAGCTTAGGCATTTCCACTTCAGACAGAAATGCTGCAGTGGCTCTCAGAACTGCAAACAGCCTCCTCTGCAGCTGGAGGCCACCGTGCAGATCCTCACCCTGGCCACTCTTCCTCATGAGCCAGAAGATAGCTTCAAGTCCCTGCTGAGCATTAACAGCATGCTGCATGTGGTGGCCCCCCTGGGGGGTGCTGCTGGGGGGCATGTTGGAGTCCCAGCCATGGACTCTGAGAAGGTAGTTTGTTGCTTCTCTCCTACTCCTGCCTCAACTTGGCAGCCTGGACTGGGCAAGAGTCAGGGCCAGCCCCGGGGATGACCTCAGCCAGGGGTCTCTCCCCCACTGTTGGGCCCAGGCCCAGGGGAACCTTGTCTTGAGACAGCCAAGAGGCACAGGAGTATAGTCACCTCTCTGAGGCTTCTATGCCAGGGGCAGCACGGTGCTGCTCCCAAGGATCGGAGCCGCCACCTGGGAGTACCTTCAGGAGTCCATCTGGTCTCTACACAAACACTTGGAAAGCCGTAGTGCAGTGCACAGGCACAATATTGTCATATGGAGGCAAAGGGGGTGGTGATGATGGTGACGATGGAAGACCACAGACTTCAGGAGAGGGTTGCACAAACAGGTCTTAGGTGAATGTCCACTTCTGGTCTCACCCCACTCCAGCCCCTCCCTCCCATGGATGAGGCCCCTATAAGAGAGAAAAAGAATCAGACGTCTTCTTCAGCCTTCTCACAGGCTGCGCTGTCACCGGATGTAGAAGGAGAGTAGCGTGGGGGATACAGTGTAGCATAGTGAGGTGAGGCCTGTGCTTGGATCCTGGTTACTTCATTTGTTCATTCATTCATGCGTTCATTTTTGAGCACATATGTGCTTCAGTCCCTGCGCCAGGCCCTGCCACCATCACTAGACTACCGTTCATGACATATTCACAGTTAAGTAGATGGACTCTGGGCTCAGACTGCCTGGGTTCAAATTCTGGCTCTGCTGCTTTCAGCCTGAGTGACCCTGGGCTAATCGCTTAACCTCTCTGAGCCTCATTCCCTTGTGTGTAAAGTACACCTCATACAAGGACATACCTCCCGTATAAGGTAATTGTGAATATTAAATGAATAAATACACACAAGACCCTTAGAACAGTGCTTGGCAGTACTAAAGCACTGGGTGTGTTAGCCATTATTGTTTAGTGTCTCAGGAGGGATTTCCACTCAAATGAGAAATGTCTATAGACGTTGCCTGCACAGAAATCTGTTAGCTCAGGAAAACTTCCCCAGCTGTGGATCCTGCTACGTGTTCCTGTGTTGTTTTCCTCCCGTTGCTCAATGCCACGCAAAGACCTTTGTTGTCTTTTAAAAATTCAATTCTTTGGTTTGGTACTTGAGAGACAGGAGCAAAGGATTAGACCACAAGAGCAGCCTGCATCTTCTTAGGCAAGCTTCTTCCTGGGCAATCAGACAAGCAAGAGTGGGGCTTGGCAGCGCATCTGCAGTTATGTGTCCAGGACGCTTGGGGCCCAGCCGCCGTCCTGTGGACCACCACTGTCTCTGGCTCCTGGCAGCCTGGGTGTGCAAAGCTGGTGGCATGCAGCTCCTATGGCTCCTGGTCATCTCTTGTGGCCCCAGTGTTTGGATACTCATGGGCTGCCGTGGGGCTACTGTCACCTGGGTGAGGGCCGCAGCTCCCAAGAGGCCGGATAGGAAGGTGGTCTGGCTCCTGGAACTAGAGCCTCCTTCGACTTCCATGGTCATCCCCCACACCTCCACAAGGTCAGTGAGGCACTGTCCTCTGCTCTCCCGCAGCCTGGGCATGCAGCCCCTGGCAGCCCCTGGCACTCGGCTGGCTTGACTCCCCAACCATGTGTGGGCTCCTGGAGGGAGAAGGTTCATGTCTCTTATGTGTGCATCTGCGTGTGCATCTGCAATGGCTCCTGACACAGGGACAATTATGCGGCGGGCAGACAGCAGGACAGATGGGTTCTTGTCTCTTTGGCTCTGGCCATGTTGGTGTTTGTAGCTCACGGTGCTCCCAATGTTCTCTTTGCTCAGGGAAGAGTTACGGTAATTGCAGTGCCAGAAAAACACAAAATTATTCTTCCTGACTGACAGTTCACCTTCCTTCTGAATTACCCCAGGAGCGTTGGAGAAACCTTTTCCCTCCCTGGGTCTGTTTGTTGCCTGGAACACGAGACTGCCCTGTGCCCAGCAGCGTGCTCAGCAGATGCTGGCTGGCAGCCCCCTCCGCCAGGTGTGTTTGTGACTGTGTTTCAGCCCTGGCGGCCCTGCGCTGCTGTTGACATGCTCAGCTCTCCCTTTGTATACAGTAGCCCCCAAACTATTTCTTGATTAGAATGGAAGCACTGGCCATTAGCCAGTGCAAGTCAACCGAATCACATTCCCTATCTGCCAGGATCAGTATACCTGCCCTCTAGGGACAGTCCAAGTCCTCTAGTCATTCTCTCTTCCCATTCAAGGTCACCTTCCTCACTTTCTTCTTCCTCCCTCTATCCTCTCTCTTCTCCCTGTCCCTCCCTTTCCCTCCTATCTCTCTCCCTTCCTCTCCTGTTCTACTATCTTTCCCTCCACTCCTCCCACCCCCTTCCTGGGCCACGAAGAACCCAGCCACCTGGGAGTACCTGGAGTCAAGATCTTGTCCAGCAAGCACTCAGTGTGGGCATGGTGGGCCCCTCTCTTGGTTGGCCTGCGGCCCCCTCTCCCCTCTTTCATCCCTTGATGGATCTGATCTGAAAAGGCACTGGTAGGCTCCCGCATCAAGTCAGCTGCTTGCGGCACAGAGATGACAGGTGTGATGTTTTCCTGGGGATGCTGAACTGGGGAAAGCACCATCTCCCGTCTTAATGGAGTTAATGGCGTTCCGCTTAGGACAGCTGCACTTACATCTGGTGTTAAACCACCCTTATTTAAACTTTATGATGCGAGAGGCTGCCAGCTTGTCCACTTGCAGCATATAAATTATGTCGATTGCTCATGTACTTTTTTTAACCCTGATTCTCCTGAATTATGAAAGATGGACAAGACTGGTGATGGCTCTCAGGGCTCCCTGAGGCCCTAGGGCTGGGAGCATGCTGAGGAGCCCCTGCTTAGGTGTGTGCATGTGGTTAGGAGGAGGTGGCACAGCTGGAGCCCAGACTTACCTTGAAGGCACAGCCCTGGTGGAGCCCCCAGTGATTACAGCCCCATCTCTTGGGCTCTGTAGATTCACCCTCAGGTGACCTCCTCTGTGGCTGCCTCTTGGGGAGATCCAGATTGTGTGTCAGAAAGATGATGGATCCTATAGCTGGCTCACTTGTGAGAGTGTCCCCTGATAGAAACTGGCTCAGTGGTTGTGGGTTTGCATCCCGGATTTTTTTTCCCTGGGTGTAGAAATAGAGGAAAGGCTGTTCTTTGTGTTTGGTGAAGAAATTGAGCAAGGCTCTCGGTAGAAAGAACTCTTCTTTCAAAGCACACTGGTAGGTGGGTATTCCAAAGCCACTTGCATAGCAGCTGCCAAACAGAGAAAAACTTTCACATGATAAACCCACCTGGGAGCCTAGATGGGAACTGAAGCTGGACAACTAACCACAATGTGTCCCTGGTAAAGGTGTAGTGGGACCCCAAGAGCAGAGGGCCTGAGGGTCGATAGCTATGGATCCTTTTCACGGGCGATGAAATCCAATTTACCCTCCATTTCCTTTTCCTTGACTTTCCTGTGTTTGCCAATACTTACAAGACCTGCAGGCAAAGTGAATCGCACAGTGACATTGGAAGGAGGGAATAAAAAAAGGTGTAACCGTGGGGTATATCAACCATCTCAGAAAGCAATGTGGGGACTATTTATGTGGATCCTGAAGTGAGGGGAGGGTCACCACTCAGCCCAGACCCCCTTCTGGGGTGGGTGTTTGTAGAAGGGTCTCTCTGGACCTCGTTCTTTCCAAACTGTTGCCCACTTTTCCCCATGCAGAGAACACTCCTGGTTACTTTACTGGGTCACAATCTCCAGGCTCCTGTTTTCTGACCCCATTACCCTAAACGAGCCCAAAAACCTGTCTCTCCAGGACACAACCCACAACTCACAACTGTAAAGAAGCCCACGTGTCCTAGATTATTTGGCAGCATGTTCACTTGGATTTTCTACCTTCCTCCAACTCAAGGCTTCCACATGGTGCCTGGTTCCACAGAACGCTGCCAGCTGTTGGGATGCCCCGAACAGAGCCTCAGGCCCCCTGCTCTGCACAGGGTGGTAGGGATCATCTAAGCACAAACGGTCCATCTGGCAGGGCTGGTCCGGGTGAAGCGCTGGAGCAGCATAGAGCAAAAGCACAACTGCCTCGCCCTGCAGGACTGCCATGGGCTTAGGAGAGGTGATGCCACGTGTATACCTACTGCGGGGCCCACGCGCCAAGGCGATCAGAGGGCCAGGGTGTTTGGGGCTGTCCCTGCCCCTTTCCAGTATTTGTCTCTATGCCCAGAGGCCACTACTAAAATATAAATGTTATCTGGAAGGGAAACCCTATTAAACCATTGTCAGAATTACCTCCCCAGTTTAAATTAGTTGATCGGTTATTAAACATCTGGGCGTGAATCAGTCCACCAATTGCTTGAAATGTTGGCAGCTGTGGCTTAAGAAGAGCTCTGTCTATGGGGACCTGATTTAAATCCCTACCTTGCCACCTTGAGTGGATGGCAAGCTGTATCACACAGCTGGGGAGTTTGCTCTAGAGACATGGCCTCCAGAGCCCCCACCCCCGGGATCCTGAGTCACCCGGTTAGTGTTTAGCAAATACCATAGGAGGCCAGGCTGCCCAGTGAGGAAACCCTGAAGAGCAGCTAACCTTGGGAGCTGTCCGCAGTCTGCCTCAGAAGCAGGGGTGTTCATGGCTCCCAGCGCTGTCATGGGAGGGGATTAACATGAGCCAGGGGAGGTTTGATGAAGGAGGGGCCCTTTTCTTGTGTGAGGCCAGCGTCCAGGAGGGCCTGACATGTAACATGTGTATTGTGAGGCCGTGCGTGAAATGAGCACTGCAGTGCTGAGCCTAAGTCCTGTGGGGACAGCAGTGACACCCGAGGGGCCCAACTGCCCACGGCCATCTCTACACCTATGCTCCGGGCTGTGGAGCTGCCAGCCACACCAGACTGGGCCGGTGCTGGCCAGGTGCCCTCCTGGGTCACTGAGGAAGATTGCTGGGCCTGCAGAAGGCAGAGGGTGCAGAGAGAAAGGATGGACCACAGCTGGTACATTCCCCAGAAGCCACTGCACATTGCAGCCCAAGGTAGCAGGGAGATGCTCACAGAGTGCAAGTGTCCACCAGGCATCTCAAGAGTGAGTACAGATGACACATCACTACTTTCATGCTAATGCATGACATGCAGTGTACTTGCACATGCCAACGAGGGGTGGAAATAACAATTTCCTCATTGAAACTATTTGAGATAAAAAATCTTGCCATCTGTTCTAAGAAAGAAAAAAGAAAAGTTCTGTTGAAAAATTAGGAAGTTTCCACCAGAATGGCGGGATTATGTAGCTCACACTAAAATGGTATTTTATTTTATTTTAAAGATTTATTTATTTATTTATTTATTTATTTATTTATTTATTTATTTATGATAGACACCGAGAGAGAGAGAGAGGCAGAGACACAGGCAGAGGGAGGAGCAGGCTCCATGCTGGGAGCCCGATGTGGGACTCAATCCCAGGACTCCAGGATCGCGCCGTGGGCCAAAGGCAGGCGCCAAACCGCTGAGCCACCCAGGGATTCCCTAAAATGGTATTTTAAAAATCGTAGTCTTGTGCACATTGTTATTCCTTATGTGTTTCCATGAGCGGGGTTGAATTTGAGCTCCAGGAATCTGACCTGGGGTCTTGCTGAGCATATTGGCCTTACCTCTGTGCCAGTCAGGGTGCTTCTCTCAAGCATAAAGTTTGGAAATTTCTGGGACATGCATTAAGTACCACTTTGATTTATCAAGTGAGGGTGCACCTTGAGAAAAGGCAAAACAGCACAATGGCTGAGAGGCAGTCGTGGGTACCAGATGGCCCCATACAGCCCTGGGCAAGTCCTTTCCTCATTCTGCACTTTGGTTTCCCTAACGGCACCATGGGCTGGTAATGACACTGGCCTCATAGATAAGGCTTGTCACATGCCCAGCACACAAGTCCTCTTTCTTATACATTGGCCATCACTGCCCTCCCTGCTACCTCTGCCACAGCCCTGCTCCACTGGCACGCACACAGCATGCCAGGACTCCCCAGCACAGACAGAGGAACCCAAATGAACAGTCTCAGTTGGTTCCTGAAAAACGAAATGGAGCTTTTGTAATAGGAACCCTCTTTTCTCTCACCCCTCGGTGAGCTACATGGTCTCACTGATCCCAAGGCTCTAGACCTGAGCTCTCCATCTCATGCCTCCTGACCCACCTCTGCTGCTCCACAACCAAGTCACTGGTGGTCTTAGCTCCTGGTGGCTGAGGGCCAAGGAAGAGATAGGATGGGCTGGGCCACATGGCTAGTGAGGACCAGGGCCAGGCCTGGAACCTGGACTCAGCTAGAGGGAGGGGCCCATAGTGAGGACACTGAATGGGGTGGGCCATGAGAGGGAAGGCTGTCCAGGAGAGGACCGGGCCCAGGACTCCCACCTGCCGAAGGCCCTGGGAGAGAGGAGGCCCCACATGGGGTTTCAGCATCACTCTCCTGATATGGCGAGGCAGGGTGGGAATAAGAGTTCTTCAAAAGAACAGAGCAAACTTGGGAGGAGGAGGTTGTAGATCTGGGGCTGAGACAGATGAATGCCGGCTGGGTCTGGACAAGAGAGGGCTGTGGAGTCTACAGCAGGTAGCCTGTGGATGAGGGCCTGGGGCCCCCTGCTGGGGCTCGGTGGCTCTGGGTGCCCCCAGAATAGGAGTGGGGAGGAGGAGAGTCTCCTCAGGAGAAATGAAGGTCACAACTGTTAGCATTTTTATGCCCTACAATCAATCACTTGGGGGAAAATTGCTGGCCCTTGAGTTTATAAACCACATATAAACTTGTAGTATCCATTAAAGAGAACTGCCAGGGGACACATGGTTTGCCTAGAACAGCACCCAGCCTGCCATCTGCTCCCACATGTAAATTATCTGTGTTTTATAACCTTTCATGGAAGTTGTTTAAAGAGGGTTGTCTTTTTTATTCCTCCTTCAAAACTCAAGCATAAATTCAAAACTCAGTTAAGTAATCCCCCCAGTTTCCTTCTGTTTTAATACTGCCATAGCTCTGGCAGGTGAACAAGCAAGCCTCAGGGATTGGGAGGGCCCATAGGCTCTGGGGGGAAGAAAGCCCTAGCTGAAGCACATTCTGGTCTGTATTTGAGGGACCATGCTGCCCCAGCTGGTGTCTAAAAGATTTCCCTAGAGAGGTGACTGGCTTCCCTCCGGGTGATACATTTTGGCCCCAGGAGTCCCTGGACAGAAGGGCCTGGCTAAGACCATGTCAGATGTCAGGACAGGTAGAGCCAGGGGGTGGGGGGACAACCCACCGACTGCAGGTAACAGGGACAGGACTGGAGCTGTCCTCCATGGCCTGTGCTGCTCCAGGGTGTGATCTGATGGCACATGCATGGCATATACGCAGTCGTCCCCCTAGGATGAACCACACCCAGCAGGCCTTGCTACTGGCAGTTGCTCCTCCCCTTCTCAGCTCTTTAAGGGTAGATGGTATTCCCCATGCCAGAAGAAAGCAGGCTTGCTCTTTCACTGGGATGTGGGGACTAAATGGGATCAGAACCAGGCCCATATTGCTGAGCCTTCAGTCCAGCCTGTTTGAGGAGGGCTCAGAGTTGGGCCTGAGACTTTTTTGTTTGCTCACTTTTGGGCTGCCTCTCATCCTGTGCAGCTATGCACTGAGGTCAGTAGCCACAGTGGCAAACGTTGGAGGTTGGACAGAGACAAAGGCAGTCAGGCATCATGCCCTCCTCCCTCGGGCCCAGAAACAGTGACTGGGGAGGAAGATGCTATGGGCTCAGTGAAGTTAGGGGAGGGGCTGCTTGAGACCTCCTGTGGAGACAGCCCACCCCATGCCCTGCGGAAGTTCCTTCATCCCTGAGTTCATAGGCTATAGAAGGGAAGCCAGGGCCCAGGAGCCCCAGCTGGCTGATGGCTGGCCAGGGCCTACACAGGGCAGCAGCAGGGGGCAGACAACAGTCCAGCAAGAGAGAGAAAATATAAGGATGTAGCATAGACCTTTCTTGCCCAGAGTGAGCAGAGCATGACTTGATGCTGAGCATGAGTGGGAATAGGGGACTAGTATGGTCACAAAGAGGAATACCTGGCTGCAATGTGGCTGCAGGTGGGACCAGGCAAAGTGCTCCTGGGCTGGCCTTCATTGGTGATAGGCCCAGGAGAAGGTGGCAGACCCTGGGAAGCAGTTAGCCCAGCTTTGCTCAGTACTTCTAATCACCCTAGGCAGTCTGGTGGGTAGACCCTCCCATGAAGGCTGTCTCTGTGAGTTTGGGCTGCCATAACAAAATAGCACAGGCTAGGTGGCTTACAGACAACAGGCAGTGATTTCTAAAGGCTCTGGAGGCTGGAAGCCTGAGATCAGGGTGCCAGCATGGCTGGGGTCTAGTGACAGCTTTTTCCAGGTTGTACCAACCTCTCACCTCTCACCATGTCCTCACATGCTGAAGGGGCTAGGGAGCTCTCCCGGGCCTCTTTTATAGGGGCACTAATCCTAACTACCTCCCAAAGGCTTTACCACCTAACCCCATCACCTTGGGGCTTAAGTTCCCACATGTAAATTGGGGGGGTGGGGGAGACACATTCAGACCATAGTAGAGGCTGTGCACAAGAAGTTACCTGCCTGTCTCTGTTTTCACTTTCCCTTTCTTGCTTCCTTTCTGTTGTTGAGTAATTTGACTCACACAATGAGGAGATCATCAACACAGTCATGGTTCCCCTCCACATGCTCTGGTCTAATAGCCACAGTCCAGCCCAAGGGCTGGGAGAGAAGGGATGCTGTAGGCACATACATCAGAATAAAGACTTAGTGGAAGTGTCTCAGATGACATGATGTCTGAACTGAAAGCCAGTGAGGGCCCAAGGCAGAGGAGTAGGAGGCACAGGGAGGAATGTAGTCTAAGCAGAGAGGATAGGATGTGCAAAAGCCAGGGGCAGAGGGAAGCTGGTACAGAGTCAGGGAGGGGGGTTGCTATAGGCAGTGCATTCTGGGTGGAATGTGGTGGAAGGGGAAGAGTCTAGGTTGGGCCTCCTATGAGTCTGGAGAGTCCCTATAGGCAGAAATTACCTACCAGTGCTAGGGGCCCCTTCAGAACATCAAGTTGAACTTATGGAGGAGCTGGGCTTAGAGGGTTGGATTCCTTAACTGTGAAGACCCAGCACATCACCACTCCACCCCAGGTGTAGACACAACTGGGTAGGAGAGCACTATCAGAAAAGCAGTTGTGTCCTGGAAATGCTTCACTCTCCTCCTCACCAACAGGATGGGTCTGACGGGTCAGCCACCCATGCAGTTTTAAGGAGTAGATACAGTAGCAGAGGGAGCTGGGGGCCTCCCCAAACCATAAAAGAGTTGCCCCAACACCAGAAAATGAGAGAATTCTCTTCAAAGGTAAATGTTTAGAACATTTGGGCTTTTCCTCTCCTTTCCCAGATGGGAATCCTTAAATGTTGCCATTTCTTCTTTAAAGCCTGTTAGAAGAATCAAACTCCTCTTATCACTTTCTTGCACCTGGAAAAATCTCAGATAGGAACGGTTGGATATTTTTGGACTTTACGTGAATTTAAATTCCACATTTAGACTCCACCACCCATGTTTGATTTCTAATTAGAAAATCATACTTACCTTACGAACACGAGGTGTTGTGCTGGAGACCTTCTACAGAGGAGGTTTGGGATAGGTGGAAATAAAGGTGGTCCGTATGGAACAAGAGTGATATTTCCAGAGATACGTTTAGAGGTAATATTTTTCTGATAAATAACATCCTGAAAAATATTCTGAAAAATCATCAGATTTGACCTAATGTGCTTTGTTCACATTGAGTAATATATAAGGGGTACCTGATAGTGATTTAAAGAAGATACAAAAAAAATAATAAAAAGACAGACAACAGTCTTTGGATCAGTGGTGTAAGAAGACTTAGTTGGTCAGTGGTTTTTGTCCTGGGGACTCTGAAAGCCTGAGTCTCTCTGACTCAGGAGAGGGTCAGTGTGAGTTTTGAGGCCTTGTGGTTGTGAGGGTCATAGCACAGGTGCCGGTTTGTTATCTTATTCGCACCAGATTTCAAGGCGATGCACTTGAGTTAAAAAAAAAAAATCAAAGAATGACACCCATGCTGTATTGTATTGGTTTTGCTGAACATGCTTTTATTGACTCTGGTCAAAAACAGATGAGGATTTTCCCCCCTTAATCTTGATAAATAGGAGTAGATTAAAAACATCAGCATCGTATCTCTCAAGAACAGCTGCAGAAGAGGATGATCGATAAACATGGACCTGACTCCATACTTACATGGACTTAGTTAGCATCTTTCATTCTAATGACTTAATGGCAAGAGATCACAACTGTACAATTAAAAACCCAGAGAAAGGATGGGGAGTTGAAAGGGGTACATCGGTTATCATTTGCAGTCTTGTTGCCTCTTCCTGTAACCAGAGAGAGAGAGAGCTAGAATCTTGTTCCCCTCTGGCACAGACATATATAGCTGTCCTTAGCCAATTAGCTGTTGGGAGGTTATTGACACTTCAGATCTTCAAATGATTCTGTGGCATGGAGATGCCTCCCTCGTCTTCATGGAGGATACTGCATGGCCCTGCCTCTGCTGTGCATGGCTGGAGCACTTGTTGGAATTTTAAATCTAGGGAATGGGACTCCTCTGGGCTCCATATGACAAATACGAAGCATATCCCTGTCCCTACGAACCCAGATTCTCACCATCAGGGTCTGATGCTGGCAGTTGACGGGCAGGCTGCCTACCCCCATTCAGAGACATGACACCCCACCCTTAAGCATTCTTCAGTCCCGGGACCAGCCTGGACTGAAATCCATGCAAGAGAGAAGCTGATCTCGCCTGGTACATGCAGACCTTTACTGACCGTGCTGTCGGTGTGTGGATCCGTATCCGCCAGCCTGGCCACCCTAGAGCCTGCCTGTGGCTGGGTATGAGACCACATCATGCACTCAGAGTCTGCAGTTCTCATGCTGTGGTTCTGAGGCTGGCGGGACAAGTCTGTGCTGCTGGGCCCTCTGTAGTCCTGTCCCCACTGTCCTTTCCTCTCTTCTCCAAGCTCTCCCTGGCCTCACGCAGGTTGTGTCTGCCAGGGGTATGACCCAGACCACTGCCCTGATGCTGTGCCTCCAAGGAGGTGGCCTTGCTACTTACAGAACCATTAGACCCCACTCCTCTGCAGGCAGTCAGCTGAGGGCAATGCTGACACCTTCCCAGATGAAGTTACTGACCTCCCCCCAAGCAGCTTTGTCAGCCAGGCAGGTGGAGATTGGCTGATTAGGGCTGCACCCAGGCCTGCAGAGCAGCTACAGGCAGACTACGATCCTTCCCACAAGCAGGTGCCTTGAAGCCCAAACCTCTCCCTACCCTGGGCTGGTGAGACTTCTTATAGGCATCCGAGAGCAGCCTGCCACCACCAGAATGGACAGAGCTTGTGTCTGTGCTCTCCACCTCACTCCTGGAGCCCTTCTCCCTCGTCAAAGTCCAGGAGTTATTCGGTGACTGGGTGGGCCCCTACATGTCCAGGGCAGCTTCCCATGCCCACCTGAATGCACCATTCTTCCAAGGCCAGGGCTGGTGCACCAAGATTGCCCTACCTTTCCCTCCTCATCACCCCTGCTTCTTCCCCACCACCAGAGCTCTGCTCTCCAGGAACTGGTCCTTAGAGTGACCAAGAAGTCACCTCTACTTGGAACAGATGGATCAACATCACACTCTTGCCAAACATCTGCACCCTGATGGGGACAATCTTTGTGACTGAAGGGCTGAATTCCCAGTGAAAGACTATTACTGGTGGAGCCAGGCTTGGGGGTGGGTGGAGGTGGGCCACCTTCAGCAGAGCCCTCCACATGGTGCGGCTGCTCTGAGATGCACATGTCCAGGCCTGTCACGCCATCTGGCACAGACCATCCTTGGACATTCACACCATTTTTGCCATCACAGGTATCAGCGCCAGGGCTTGGATCAGCTCTCCTCCTAAGTCCTTGTGTCAGAGACAAAGAGGATAGCTCTGAGAGGACAGGGACCTTCCCCATATGACACAGCCCATAAGGATTCCTGGAGCAGGTGTTTTCCTACTCTAACGTTCCCAACGACTCGTGTCCTAAGCTGTTTGTAGCAGTGGAAAGGATGGTCAACCTCCCACCTGACAACAAGAAGATGAAAATTGTAGCATGTGGTATCAATCTTCATTTCCACCTATAGCCTGAAATAATGTTTGTGCTGATTGAAGGTAGAAAGTCATGGCCCCAAGAGCAAACAAATAGTGACAGATCTGGGCCTGGTTGTGTCAAATGGCTTCTAATGGCTTCTAATGGTCAAATGGCTTCAAAGAATGTCTTTTTCAATAGGTAATAGGTTGAAAGGGCTCACAACATTCTAGAAAAAGAAAAAAGACAGCACTTTCTAGCCCTTCTTGTTCTATCCCCACCCCACATCCAAACCTCCCGACATTATAGCAGAGGATGAAAAGAGGGGTCTGTCTTGGTATCCCTGTCATCACAGGCCACCAGATGTCATCACAGGCCACCAGGGAGTGCTCTCCACCATGCCCCTCTCTCACTTTCCTTCTAGGCAGTCCTGCCAGGTGGTAGAAGAGAGACAATGTGACCTCCCAGGTGCATGATCTGCTACCTCCACTGACCTCCAGAGTGGGCAGGAGGACTCAGAAAGGTACGCAGGTATGCAGGGTTCCCATAGCCTTCGAGCATCTGAGCTTATCCTGACCCTTTTATATTTAGTGTTGTTTCTCACAAAACTGTATTCTTTGCCTGCACCTCGAATACTTCCCCAAAGGCAGAGCTCACTAGACCACTTGTGTTCAGCCTCCTCATCTAATGTAAAATTTAATCAGCTGTGGTTTTTCCTCATCGTGAGGTTGATTGTCCCATTCTCAGGACAATCAGGATGATGGATTTGCAGACCAGCCTCTGCTGAAACCTTAGACTCTGTCTGGGTTCCTCACTCATCCCACCTTTGTGGTCATATGAATGCAAAGATTCTGCAGTCTGTTTCCCCCAACCCCATATCTGCTTCACATTTTAGTGACCTGTACACATGTCTCTGACTTCAGGGATGCCACAGATTCTTTTCTGTTTACAAACCCTATCATATATTTTTCCACTAATGTATTCTTCTGATTGGTACTGACCAATCCACAGACATCCTGAAAATGGTTTTGAAATAGATACACCAAAATTCTAGCATCCTAGAAGAAAAGTCAATTCATGGCCTCTTGTCTGTAATTTTTTAATGCTAGAAGATATTCGAGCAGCAGTTAGAGAATTTTGAGGACCAAAGATTATGATCCAACTTTGTTGTGCCCTGCCTAGATGGTGTTCATGTGTGAAAGCAAGACAAAGACATTCTCAGACATACGAGCATTCAAATATATGTGACATCTTCCTTTTTATTATCTTAAAATATGTACTTCAGGGCACCTGTGTGGCTCAGTCAGTTAAGCATCCAACTCTTGATCTCAGCTCAGGTCTTTTTTTTTTTTTTTTTAGATTTTTATTTATTTATTCATGAGAGACACACACAGAGAGAGAGAGGCACAGACACAGGCAGAGGAAGAAGCAGGCCCCATGCAGGGAGCCCGACGTGGGACTTGATCCTGGGTCTCCAGGATCACACCCTGGGCTGAAGGCAGGAGCTAAACCGCTGAGCCACCCGGGCTGCCCCTCAGCTCAGGTCTTAATCTCAGGATCATGAGTTCAAGCTCCACATCGGGCTCCGTGCTGGGCATGGAGCCTACTTTAAAAAAAAACTGTACTTCAAGTCATTCACCACCCCAATGACAAATGAGTCAAAACAAATAACTTAGAAAGAGACATTGTCAGAGTGCCTGGTTGGCTCAATCAGTTAAGCATCTGCCTTCGGCTCAAGTCCTGATGGTCCTGGGATCAAGCCCTGAATTGGGCTCCCTGCTCAATGGAAAGCCTGCTTCTCCCTCTCCCTCTGCTGCTCCTCCTGCTTGTGCTTTCTCTCTCTGTGTCTGTCAAATAAATAAAATCTTTTTTTAAAAAAAAAAAGACAAATTGTGTCCTAAAAGAATTGGCATGAAATTCAAATGAGTTAATTATAAAATTAAGTGCATGTAATCAGAGTAATATATTAAATTGTATTAGTAATAGAAAAAGAGAGAGAGAAAGTGGAAAACTTGGCCCATACAGCTGAAGATGAAAAAAAATAAAAGGAAAAGGACAAAACAAGGAAACATTAATAATAATAATAATGAAAAAAACTTGAAAGTTAAAGGAACAACTTTCCAACAAAAAGGCAAAGACCTCCAAAGGAACTAAAAAACAATCATCACCTATATGCTGTTTGCATTGAATATTGACTAGTAAATGTTCTTCCTTTGAGTGCTAATCTTAGACATCTCACCTTAGACAGTCTCCTCTTCTGACTCTGTATTCTCAAGTCACCTTATTCAGGCCCACAGCTTCAAGCACCACTCAAGTGCTGTGACTCCCATTTATAGCTCCTCCTAAGACCTCCACTCTGATATCCAGGCCCATAGTGTCCAACTCCCTACTTGGTCCTTGCACTTGGGTGTTTCACAGGCAACTCAGACTCCTAGTGTCCTCCTAACCTCATGGTCTTTCCCCATCACCAACTCCCCTGCAAAAAAACAAAACAAAACAAAACAAAACACTCCTCAACCAATACTTGTATCTCAGTAAATGATCCCACCACCCATCCATTTACGTGAGCCAGAGATCTAGGAGCCGCCTTCATCACCTGTTTCACCTGTAGTTACTCAGTCCAATCTATCACCGAGTCTTTGTGGTTGTATGTCCTCTACGTGCCTCAGACCCATCGACGTCTTTCCATCTTCACTACACCCACTCTCATTCAAGGTAGAGTTATTTCTCAGCCAGACTCTTCTAATCACATCCTAGCCAATCTCCTTGTATCCCTTCTTGCTCTCCTGGAATCTCTTTTCTACCCAGATACCAGAATGATTTCTTTTCAAAATGCAATTGGTAATTATACAAGTAAATATTTAACAACTGGCTCTCCAGGGGAAAAAGTCCTAATAAATTGGCATTTGCCGATTTTCATGGTGTACGTACTACAACCTTGAGTGATTTTGAGTGATCAGTTCAGTGATGTCACTCATCACAGGTGAGAAGAGATGTGCATGGTCTTGTTCTTGTACTCACAAATCTGTGACACATCACTCATTAGCCCTCTGCTTAAAACCCTTTATTGATTTTTCATGCTTCTAGGATAAAGGTCCAAATCCTCAGAAGGACACCTAAAAAGTGCTGCATGGTCTGGCCCCATTGAATGTTTCCAACCTCAACTCATACTGTATTCTCTTAGTTCTCTGCTCCTAGCTCTGCTTGCTGGTAATAAGTTCCTTCCTGCCACAAGGTCATTTTCTGTCTAGGATGCTCCCATTGCCTCCCAGTACAACCTGGTTAACAAACACATTCTTTAGAGCTGAGCTTAAACATCTCTTCCTCAGGAAAGCCTTTCCTGAGAACTGCCCCAAACTAAATGAAGTCCCTCCATTATACACTTTTGTAGCCCTTAGTGACTCACAATGCCCTATACCATAGAGCATATATCACCATTCTCATTTTATGTACACTTCAGAAATTATCAACTACAATCTGTCTTTCACACTGTAGTCATTTCTAGAAGCGTGGGAACCATGCTTATTCTGTGACTGCTATTGTGTTCCTCTGTGCCTAATGCTTGGCACACAGGAAGTACTTAGTACGTTCCTGGTGGATGAGATAAGGAAAAGACAGATGCTTGAAATCAAATGGCATGAGGAGGTTAAAGGAAAAAGAGTGAGCCAAGATCTATGAGATAACACAATAAAGATAGCAAAGGTAGCCATTTTGGAGGCAAAGTAGAATTCAAGGTAAACACGTTAAATGAGGAAAAGAAGGAGATTGTCTTGTGATAAGACCCATAAAGAAGATGTCGTGGTCACAGAGCTTTATGTACCAAATAGCACCAGTTGTTATAGTGAAAACAGAAGGAAAACTGAGAGTGCAGTTATAGTGTGAGGATTGAACACACCAAGGGAAGTAAACAGAAAGGCCAGAAATAAAGCTCAGGATACAGAATGCTAACAGAACTGTGAGAAGTTGGTGCTGAGACACATCATTAAGTGTTTGTGTAGGAAAAGTGGGATTGCTCCTTGACTCAGGCTGGATAAAATGGCTCTTCTCAAGTTCTTGTCCCAAACACTCTTATTGGACATTGATAACCAGAACAGGAAAAGTATTCTATATAGTTAAGTTTGGGAAACAGTACAGTAAGCCAAGGTAAGCGGATTTCTTCACTGCAGACATTGGAAAGTCTTTGTTGCTATTGTCTAGTAGATAATGTCAAGTACATACTGTTCCCAGAATTACTGGATCACAGAATATTTCATAAGACTGATGTTTTATATTCTGCAGAAGTCACTTAGGAAACAGTAGCTTCTAAAGTAAATAAGATTATAAGAGACCTTAAATAAATATACACAGATATTTATATGCTTTTATGCAATTGAAGGAGACTCTCCTAAGCCGAGGAGAAAAGGAAGACACAATTAGGGAAATGGTTGATAGAGCTGATGACATAAAAATCTTCAGTCTTCTGAATATCATAAAGCAAATTAAAAAATGGGGAGGAGGGAAAATAGAGTTAGGAATGACCTCATTATATAAAGAGCTCTTAGTAATCAATAACAAAAAATTGCCATCCAAATAGAAAAATTGGTGAAAAGCATGAGAGTGCATACACATACAAACTCATATTCACTTCCATCCACCAAATATGCCTGATCACTAAATATTAAGAAGATGTTTATTTCACTAATAATCAAAATAAGGCAAATGAAACAACATCATATATTTTTTGGCTCTTAAATTGGTTATTTTTAAGGGTAGAATTCAGTTTGAGCAAAATAAAGTGAAATGGAAACTATCAAATACAAGCTAATAGGAATATAAAATGGTTTCACCACCTCTCCTCGTTCAGCAGTACCTATTTATCAAGTCTTTTTCTAAAAATGCCTCTGATTCAGTAATTCCATTTGATTCAGTAATTCCACAAGGGAAAAAAAAAATCAGATCGCCTAAAGATTTATGTGCAGGGATGTTTACTAGAGCCTTGTTTGTGGTAGCAGAATTATTGGAAGCAGCCCAAATGTCAACCAGTGATTGGTTAAAGAAATTATGGTATGCCCTGTATGATTAGATATTATGTAGTCATTAAAAATTATGACTCATAGAAATATTCACAAAAAGAATGTTAAGTTTAAAAGCATGATGTAAAGCTACATCCAGATTCCGATTTTATAAAAATACATATGTATGCTTATATAACTGGAAAAGACGAGGGTAAAATATACCAAAATGTTGAGTTATTCTCTCTGAAAAACATTCCTACTTTATAACCATCGCCTCACACCTCCACAGGTAATCCATCAGCCGAGTCTTATCACCTCCACATCCAGAGCATACCCTAAGTCTTGTCCACTTTTTCCTTCCCCACTGCTGCATCCTAGTCAGAGCCGCCACCATCACTGAACTTGATAAACACAAAAGCCTCAGGGCACTTGGTTGACTCAGTGTTTGAGCATCTGCCTTCAGCTCAGGTCGTGATCCCAGAATCCTGGGATTAAGTCTAGCATGGGGCTCCCTGCAGGGAGCCTGCTTCTCCCTCTGCCTATGTCTCTGCCTCTCTCTGTGTCTCTCATGAATAGAATAAAATCTTAAAAAAAAAAAAAAAAAAGAGAGAGAGAGAGAGACTTTCATTGGCCTCCCTCCCTCCTCTTTTGCCTCTGTTGTTACAAGGCCAGTCTCTGTGCAACAGCCAGAGATACCTGTTTCCATTCTAAATCAGATCACATTGCCCCCACTTAAAATCCTCCAGGGCTTTCCCATCGCACCTTGTATAAGATGCAAAGCTCTTTCCCTTGCTAGAGCCCTCAGGCCCCTCAAGATCACTAACTGCCTGTCTCACCTCATCCCAAATCACGCTCCCCTCCCACTGTGTTCTGGCCTCTCTGGGCCCTCCTCACCTGCCCCACCTTCACTTGGTACTAGCTCTCCTTCTGCCTGGGATGCTTCCCCCACCACCCACTCTTTCTATAGTGATTCCTTCCTTTTGGGTCTCAGCTTAAATGTCACCTCCTCCAAGAGACCTCCTGATCTCATCAGTGTATTTTAATTCTCTGCCTAGTGCTCATTACAATCTGATTTTTCCTTATGTGTCTATTTCTTTGTGTGTTGTGTAAACTTCTCCCACTAGAATATAAACTCCATCACAGCCTGCTGCATTCACTCAGAACCCTGCCTTCGTAGGCAATAAATGCTAACTGAATGCATGAACTAGAAAATGAAACCAAACGTGTTTCATCAAAACCAGAGAAGTCCTTGCAGGCAGCTTGGCCAACAATCTTCAAAAAATAAGACACTCAGAAAAATCTGCAGGCTTGGAGAAGTGTCCTGCCCTCACACAGGTGCCCCATTGCCGGAGAGTGGTTAATCCCTTCTCTCTCTAACCCTCCTGGACCAGAAATGACATTAATGTGCAGGGGCAGGTGGAATGGATTTGCAGTGTCCCCTGCTTCAGCAACAAATAGCACTATTAGGCCTTTGTAGCCCTCTGGGGGACTCGTCCAGGTTTTGGCGAATTCCAATGAGCTCCACTCTTAAACATGCAAGATTTCAGCTCTGACTTCTAGCTCACTGAAAGGGAGCAGCTCAGGTCATTTCTTTGCCTCTGAACTTCAGGAATTTCTCTCCCCCCCCCCTCCACCCCCCAATGACAGCCCAAAAAGCCAAAGATAGAGAGTTGAGTGAGGCCAGGTGCCTTTTAATGAGATAGGCACTAAGAAGCATTCTGCTCTCTTTGTAAGCCAGTCCTTAGGAGTGCTTACCAGAACTGGGCCGTGACCTCACCCCACAGCACAAGAGCATATCACAGAGTTGCCAGAGTTAGTGTGTGTGGTTTTGACTGTATTGTAAAGGTCCCCAGAGCACATTGATTTGTCACGTGGCTGCAGAATAAATTTGCAGTGAGTGTGAACCAAAGCTGCTCTGTGAAAATCGATCACTTAGCTAGTGAGTGGGCCTAGGCAACCCCACTGCACCCCATCTCACAGAGACTTCCCCTTAATTCTGGAGTGTAAGATCTGGAAGAGGCAAATGTTGCTGACTTTTGTCACTGCTGAATCTCTGGTGCCTAAAACAGCACATGCACATAGTAGATGCTCAGCAATTGTCAAGTGATAACATGAGCCCCCACTTAGCAGTCACTGTGTGCCTCATGTGGCCCAGATGTCACAGCCTCATCAACTCCTAGTCCTCACAGCACCTGCATGAGGTGAGTTTTGCAGAGGAGAACCTGAGAGATTAGGTGCTACAAATCATGTGTGCAGCACCTGTCCATTTGAAAGTTAGTTTGTTCCCTCTGTAAAGATGTTGTCTGATGCTTCTGCTGTTGAGTTGATACTGTGGGAGAGGCAGAAATGTCATGGGAAGGAGGACCTGTTTCTAGTAGCTAACATGCAGAGAGGCAGTGAGGTACAGAAAAGCCAGGGGCTGGGGAGCTGTAAGCTCTGGGTTTACCTCTCATCTCCTTTACTAACCATTAGGAATGTACACAAATCACAACCTTGGTAAGCCTCAGTTTCCTCACCCACTAAAAGTAATAATAAAATAATAATAATAATAATAAAAACCCAACCTTTCCCAGCTTATATCTGATACAGTGAGGCACAGATGGAAGAAAAGATGTTATTAGGTAACTGTCAGACCCTATGTTAGGTTGAATTGTTATTTATTACTCACCTGAGGTTGGTCCATCAGGGTTTGGCCCCCTTCTTGGGAGTTTGGTATCCTCGGGTGCTTGGGGAGATGTTACATGTAAATGAATTATTCCCTGTAAAATGTTTTGAAGTGTCTTGCACATAGTAATCCCTTGGTGAATACTAGTATTACTGGTAAATTATTGTAAAAGCCCCCCAGGCACTCCTGCTGGGCCCTGGACACACTTTTTGTCTATACCCAGAGTGGTCAACTACCAGCTGAGCTATAGAGGGTCCTAGCCAGTGTGATTCATGTGTCTACCACCTTGACGGAGTCTATTGGACCCCATTGCCTTCCCCATGTCCTCTTAGAGCATTCCCATACCACTTGTACTGCAGGATAGTCAGACCTCTTACATGGTGCCTATGGCTCCAAAACCCAGCATTCCAAGAGGCCCTTGTGGGACATGCAAGGTTTCTTAGCCTCAGAAGTCCCAGTTAGGTCTGTCACATTCTGCTGGTCAAGCAGATCACTAAGGCCAGAGCAGACTAAGGGGAGGCAGATTAGACTGTGCCTCTCAGAGGCATCAGAGAATTTGTCACCATCTTGAATCCATCACAGATGGTAACTCTGATCTGGAGTGTCTGCCTGGGGTGACATAAGAGGCAATGAGAAGCCCAACCTGGACTCAGTGGGAAGGAGTGAGGTGATTCCCACTGTCTGCTCTGGGAGTGGGGACATGAGTGCCCAATGTTTGCCATCCTGACTTAGAACTTTCTCCCTTTGTCTTGCCATCTTTTCTTCCCATCAACAATTCATCCTGATTGCATTTAGCTATTGTCCACCGAGAGTTTTATAGAATATTTTATTGTTCCGCCACTTTGCAGAATCTATGTCAGAGGCTGATGTCTTTATCAAATGCCCTTTGCTCTGAGCTTGTCCATGGAGCCCTTTCTGAAGACATTGCTGGTCATTCTCTCTAGCTGTGTCAAGTCAAAGTTAGGCGAGGCCAACCAGGCATATCTGATTATGGGTATGGCCTTCAATAAATAGTGAAAAACAAAAATGATTGTGTTACCTCTAACTCCACTAAGTAGACTCACATTGAAATGCATATCAGCAATTTATGGAAGGAAGGAAGGGAAGGAGGAACGGATGGAGGGAGACGGAGGGAGGGAGTGAGGGAGGGAGGGAGGGAGGGGGAGGGGTAAGCCAACCTGCATATTATTTTGGAAAGCCACATTTTTACTCTTTTCTTCTGTAACATAAGATTCTGATATGATGAGGTTGGCAAAGCCACACACACGGTGAGGTAAGGCATGCCTGAACAGTTCTCTTGCTGGCCCATGAATGCATCTATAACCAAACATGTGAGGGTTCTGACCTGTCCATTCCTCTCCCATGTCCTGCTGAGATGGCAGTGATGAGCTGGAGACTTTATATTCATTTCCATGGCAACAAACATCACTGTCCTAGGGCCACTCCCTGAAACCTTTGCTAACTCCACTTTCCCATTATGCCCAACCCCTGGGAGATAGCAGAGTGGATGCAGAAGCAGCAAGACCCACCCCACGGGCCACCGTGGCTGGAGCAAAAGTCTAGGCTTCGGCAAAGAATGGCTTGGCTCCACGGACCTACAAACAGCAGGTGAGACAAAGACAATTAACTAAATTGGGTTTTCTGTGATTGTTTCTTCTCTTGTAAAGTTTGCCCCTAGTGTGAAAAATCTCACTTCCAACTTACTTTCCACACCCAGACAGCTTTACATCTAGAGTTTGAAAATTACCTGAACAAGGGGAAACTTTACCTTGTACTTCCTGACTGCTCTGTGTATCTTGTGGCCTCGCAGTCTTTGTCAATTACTAATCATGGGCATTTATGTACAGCTCACGTCTCAAATGCTGGTGATATGCCGTTTGCATCTATAACAAATGATTTGCCATCAATCAATAACCAGAGATCTGAAAAACAAGAATATGTGAACTATGGTACAGACCCAGTTAATCTGAAATAGGAAAGAAGAGGCTTTAATCGAATTACACTGTGGTGTGGGGTGTGCAGTGGGTTCTAGAAAACCACCGAGGGACCCTGACCTCAGGCCAAAGGCGGGTACCTCACAGGAGATGTATTCCTGAGCTTATCATGCTCTGTCCTCCCTCCTGCTGGAGACCAGGGAGTACAAAAATCCTTAATGCTGTGAACCCCAATGGCCTAAAATGTCTTTGAGCTTGGGAGTCTAGAGATACACACTCAGAGAACAGGCCTCACTATGAGCAGGGCAGGGCAAGGCAGGGCAGACCCTGATCAAAAACCATCCCTGACCTGCCTTCTCTGGGCTTCACTCCAAGAGCTCAGCCCATGTCTCCCTTCAGTGTCATCACCCCACTGCTGCCTTCATCGCCAGTGTCCACATTGAGGATTAAGGAGGGCAGCTCTCCACATTAGGGCTCGATGGGTACGAATCTTCACTGATATGGGCCACCAGGGGCAAATCAGTCACCCCACACCCAGGGCCCAGGTCAGGCCACTCCAGAGAAGACATTTTCACAAGCTTATGTTCTGTGGCATCATTCATGTTTACTTTTAACCCCATGTGTGGTATCCTTGGGGAGGTTTGTGGGGGCAAGAAGGTGCTCACTTGTTTCTGGAAACCATGGCTGTGACCTAAGGAGGCTGTCTGGAATGCTGGCATTCACCTTTCACACAGCAACAGAGCCAGGGGCAGGGGCAGCCCCTTGTACAGTGCTCGTGCCACCTGCCAGACATACCCCGGGGACTGGGGGATGGAGGAATTAAGGGAAGAAAAAAAAAACACCTTTTTAAGAGTCACGTTCAGGTAAATGGCCAAGGACAAAAGGCAGCCCGAGTGGAGAGTCCCGGACAGGGCTCATGTGGCGGTGGCTCTGAGCCCCTGCCTGTGGCACACCCTGGGTGGTCACCCCCGTCTGCACAGGGCTGCCAAGCCTGCCACTGGCTCAGCGTCCTCTGCTCACTCCACTCCCGCACCAGGATGCCTTGGCCTCAAGGTGGTCACGGGACCAGGACAGCCTGCCCCACCCCCATCTTCTGTCATTCCCGTTTCTGTTGTCTCTGGACACAGTGCCGCCCAGCGGCCTATCCGGCACAGCCCCAGGCAGGCCCCATCTATGGTCCAGTGGGATGCAGTCCGTGAAGTCCCAGCTCAGGGACCCTGGGACAAGCCCAAGAGCCACAGATCACAGACCAGATGGTGCAGCAGGTCCTTCTGCCTCAACACATGGGACAGCACACATCGGCTGTGTAGCATACCCAGACAGGACACACCAGTGGTGTGTAGAAGACCTGCCCAGTGGCGCACGTGTTGGCTGAGACCCATTGTATGTATACCACAGTCTATCAGGGTGCAGGTGTGTGAGAATGAGGTTATTACAGGGATAAATTTAAATCCGCTCAAAATTCATTATCTTAAAAGTAACTTATTCTTAATTTAGCACACCTCAGGTATTATTATTCACACATTACTTGCAACCTCACAGCCAACGGAAGCTGACATCTGGGAGTAGAGGGTGATTCTTCCCCCATTAGAGACTTCAGGAGAGTCCTTGAAATAGCCCCCTCCCCAGCTCTATCCCTCACCCTTCATGCCTACATAGCTTTTCCAGAAGGATCCACCACCCGAAGCTATTGTCCTGTGCACCTCCCCAGGGAGACCTAGGCCTGCATGCTTCTCTGGAGCCAGGTGGCCAGATGAAGCCTCTGAGAAGGACACATGACCCTCTGCAGCAGCAGGGCTGCCCCCCAGGTGGGAGGAGATGCCTCGAGCTGTCAGAACTCAGAGCCACACCTGTCCTGGCTGCAGGAGCTACAGCCCTGGGGACTTCCCAACATGTGGCCCAGCTTTGTGACCGAAGCTCAGCCAGGGGACTGGTGAAAAAAGCACATTCCCAGGCCTGCCAAAGAACTGCTATGTCAGAATGACTGGTTGTAGAGTCTGGGAATCTGCTGTCCTGTTTCCAACTCCCCTCTCACCCCCCTGTGCTGTACATTCGTGGCTGGAAGCCCTGATAAGAAGAGCTCCTCTCTATGTGTATCCCTTTTTCCAGCACACTCCCACCAAGAGGAGTCCAGTGTCTCCCAGGACCTAGGGAGGCCTAGAGAAGGCAGTGGAAAGACAAGCCCCTGCCAGAAGGGTCTCTATCTCTCAGGCTTCTGTGTCTATTCCTTGAGAATAGGGTATAGCTTCAGAAAATGGTAAGACAGGGGACCCTTGACTGAGAACAGAGGCCCCACACTGTACTGCATGTGAGCCATCTCTCACCCTTGGACTGGTTGTTATCTGTAGCTGTGGACTGAGGGCCCGAGAGGTCATGCGACTGGTCTAAGGCCACATAGCTGGCAAAAGCAAAAGTAGAATTGCAACCCTGGGCTGGCTGACTCCCCAGGTGGTGACCCTGCTGTGATCTTCTGGAGGACATGCCATGAGCTAGAACATGACTGGACACTCTGAGACCGAGAAGTTGTTTTAGAACTGAAATCTCAGCTTATATTTTCCCAAAACTTTTGGAAGGAGACATCTTAGCCTGGCTTTGAGGCCTTGCCCTGAGGTGCCAGCCGAGTTTGTTAAACTACAAAAGGGACTCAGAGGTTCTTCTGATGAGTTGTTAAAGCACGGAGTGGCAGGGAACCATCCACAGGGGGACTGGGGAGCAGCAGGGTGGGGCTCACCCCTTCCCCAGCACCCCTGCGGCCAAGGCTGCTGCCACCTTTATCTCTGCTCCCTAGCCTCCCACTGCCTGGCTCCGCCGGGAGCATGAAGCCAGGACTGATTGCCCCATGACCCATGGTGCAGCCCAGTGTCTCTGCTGTTAATTGACCGTGGGAGCTGTGTTCTGAGTAATCAGCACTGCAGGCCCGATGATGGCTGGCAGGAGACCACCTTCGGGACGTGCCGTGATTAGGGAGCGCGGGTCCCAGAGGAGCCCGGAGCCCTGGCGCTGGGACAGACCCCTTAGCAGGGAGACATGAGTCCGTGTTCCTGTGGGGTGGGAAGCAGGACCTCCCTCTCTCATCCTCAGGCCCCCAGCTACTCTTTGCTCCCTCCCTTCCTGGGGGAGACACCCCCCTTTGGTCAGGCGTAAAGGACACCACTTACTATTCTGCTGACACAGTCAGGGTTTTAAGAATTCCTAGCTGGGAAAGATGGCTTTTTTTGACATCAGGAAACCCTCTCAAGAATGTTGGACTAGTGAGGGCAGATGAGAGCTACAGGGGACATCAACACCAGTCCGGTTCTACCTCCCTTTTGCAGAAGAGCAGGGCGCCAAGGCCAACGAGGTCAGGGTCATACCCAGGGGGGCCCTTAGCACTGGAAGGGGGGTCTTGGAGCCCAGCTGAATTGTTCCCGGTTCCCTTCCTCTCATCCCGACTTCAGTCACAGACTTTCCTTCCTCTATGTCAGCTCTGCCCTCCACCAGGCCGTGGCCACGGGCCAGGGAAAGATCGCCACCACACCAGCAGGCTGTGGACGTGCTGGGGAAACAGTCACTGCCTTGTGACCGTGTGTTCCCGTCCATTTCTCCAGGACCATTGCCAGCTCCACAGCCTTGGTGTAAATTAGACTAAAATCACCCTCAGTGGGCAAACATAGCCTTGTGGGCTCTTGGCAAGTAGATGGCATCTCTGTAGGAGGAAAACGATGTCCCTCCATCCAGGCGAATTCAGCCCCCTGTTCGTGTACATTGCTGGGCAAGCAGAGTATGGACTGGATTCCATTCCCCACTGGACATGTACAGCACACAGACTGCGTGGCTACATCCAGCAGCCATGAACTGGACCCTGCGTTTTGAGGGCAGAGTCTGTGTCTGTCTTGCCCTCTGCTGTATCCTCAGGACCTAGATAGTAGGATCACAAAATTATTCAGTGAGCGCGTTCGTTAATTAATGCTTCAATGTAAAGTTCAGATTAGTACTTTTTCAGAGAGAAATCCAGAAACACTATTCCAAGAAATTAATCTCCAGCAGAAGAGACTTAGATGTCCCAAGGGTCTGGGGAGGTCCGTTAGGCTTTCAATTTTTCCTTATAGGAGTCTGCTGATTATCTTCCCAGCGTTTCTGCTGAATGGTCTGAACTCACATTCCAAACTGTGTTCCCTCCTATGTCTTTCTTAATATCTCAGCAGAGGTCCTGCTGTAGACAGTCCTTAAACCTCTGGCCTGGCAGTGGGATGGCATTGCCACCTGGGAAGGCCTTATCTTGAGTGTGCTGGAGTGAAGGTGCCAGGCCTCCTGCTTAAGTATGAGACCGTGTGGGGACAGGCCATCTGAATAGCTTAAGAATTATAGCTTTGGGGACAAACCATGGCTTTTTTGGTGACTTTAATGAGATCTTCATACTAAAAAGATGCACAAACTAAAAATTAAGTAGTAAAGTGCTTTTTTTTTTTTAATTGATAACATCACCCCCCATGAAGACTCTTCATCAAGCACTGACAGTGTCTGGCACATAGCAGATAATAAATGAGAGCATAGAGGTCCTTTATTTTTTTAAGATTTTATTTATTTAGTCATAAGAGACTAAATAGAGAGGCAGAGACACAAGCAGAGGGAGAAGCAGGTTCCCTGCAGGGAGCCTGATGTGGGACCTAATCCCAGGATCCCGGGATCATGCCCTGAGCCAAAGGCAAACACTCAACTGTCGAGCCACCCAGGTGACCCCCAGAGGTCTTTTATATCAGTATTCTCTTGAGGTACATTAATCCACAATCTAAAATTCAGTTTCATATAGGTAGAAACTTTGCTATATAAAAGATCTTTTGTTTTGTTTTTATAGATTTCCTATTAATTGAATCATCTTTTTGCCAAAAAGGGAGGACAGGGCTAAATGCTAGTTTTTCCTGGACCCACAGGAGCAGAGACTGCTAGGTACTTTGTGTTCATTCCTGCATGTCTTCACCCCCATTCGCCTCAGGGCAAAGTTTATTCTCCAATTTTCCAGTTGTAGAACTCAAGATTGTTGGACTCCAAAGTGTTCTTTCCCTTTTGTAAGGGCAGCTATAGGAGCACTCCATAGTAAACTGTGCCACCCTGATTGATGGTCATGGTCACTGCCAGTTTCCTTTTGTAGACCAGCCTTCCTCTGGCCTGCTAAGAGCAGGGGTGCCCTTCGGAGGACACTGTCACCTAATCGTTAGTATGTCAGCATCACCAACAGGGAGACAGAGTGGGCCTGTAAGCCAAGGGGAGTTGTAGGGAGCCCAGGTGCCCCTGGATGTTCTAGATAGCAAAACCTGATGGAGATCATGTGTGCCCTGCAGAGAGCAAGAAGATAGACATGCTGCTCATAAACCTCTCATAAGAGCACACTGATTATGCACCTAAAGGCTGGGGTTGCACAGGCTGACACGTGAGCCCCACCGTGCACACAGCCCAGGGGCTGAAGCCAAGGGCGGTAGTGAAGAGCAGTGTGTTGGCTCTGCTGCTAACCAATGTGCCCGCCAGAGGTCCCTCTGGACCAAGGACCAGTGACTGCTGGGAAAATTCATCAAAAAATGCCATTTCCTTGTCTCTGATGTGTAGGATTAAAAATGTGTCTCTCTCCCCATTTGCAAACTGTCATGTCAGGCTGTGTATCCCTTCAGTCCTCAGCAAACGTCCTGAACTGTCACCCAATGCCAGGAGAGTGTTTGCATCATCCTGACATGATATTCCAGAAGATTTCCTGACATGCCCTCCCCACTGCCCCAGGGTCTCCACTAGAATGCATGTAGTAGAATCCCTTGGCAGTGACTTTGTGATCTGCGAAGTTCAGGGGCGCCACCTGCCCCAGAGCTGCTGCCTGACTCACGTCTGAGTGGCCCCTGAAATCGGGGACAGACGCTCCTGCTGGTGCTGTCAGACAGATGCCCTTTCTCCATGGCGAGCCCTCCTGGCCCCACAAGGCAGCCACGGTCCTCTTATGAGAGGTTTACACTCAGCCGTGTCTGCCTTCCTGCTCTCTGCAGGGCACACATGATCTCCTCACCACCCATCAGGGTAGCCTCATTTTTAGAGGGGAGCAAAGTGGGCTGTGTCTCTAACCCTTTACGTCACACTACCAACCCTCCCTCACCACCATGTGCCACCTGCTTTGCACGTCTACCATCATCTGTCACTGCTCAGTCACCGCAGCCAACTTGAGGTCACACTGTCACTGCCAGCCCAACCCCCTTGCCCAGTTCCACTCTCTCCCTTCCACCACCATTCTTCCCACCTTCACCACCCTTTCCAGCCAACGTCCATTTGGAGACTCTTGTTGGGGTGTGGCCGGGGCTCCATTCCTCGTGTGGTAGCAGAATCGGGCAGCAGCCCTGCCTCCAAGGTCCCAGGACATATACCGGGGCCTCACCTCTGCAGGGAGCACGTGTATGGAGTTCTCTGGGGTAGCCAAGTAGAGGGCCTGCCCCCAGGAGGGAAGATCTCCATGCTCCAGCTCCCACAGTGCAAACAGATCAGCTGGAGGTACAGCCTGGATGAGGTTAGCACTGGAGTTTCTGCCCATGGAAAGGAATGCAGGCGCATTTCTGCATCGAGGTGAGCAGGGTGGAGTAGGCTCACCGGCAGCGGCAGCACCGGCCGGGCACCAAGCTGCCCGTGCATTCATTCAGTCCAAGAGCAAAGCCAGTGTGCCAGCTCCAACCTGCTGGGCGGCGGATGCTGGAGGGAGGGACGACCTTTCTTTCCTTCTCCGTTTTTCCCTGAGCAGCCACTGTGCAGAGGAGACTTCAAACCCCAAGGGAGGCTGTGGGGATCCAGTGCATCTCCCACCTGCTCCTCGTTCCCCCACCTCCTGCTTCCAGGGCCGGAGCCCCAAGGCCTCCTTCTCTAGCACAGGAACCTCCAGCCCTGCAAGCTCAGGTGCGCTTTCTGCGTCGTAACAACTTGAAGCACATAAGGAAAAAAAAAGTTTGGCAAGAGTTTCTTTTAAAGTTAGGATTGATGAAAAATACCTCGGTTATGGTTCATCTACCCCTTCTAGAAGGTTATGCAGTGTATTAATGTAGTACATAATAAAAACAAAAAGTAAAAAAAAAAAAAAATAAAGTTAGGCTGAATGACCTAATTGAATACGTCGTTTCCAAATTAAACACAGATTGTCTAACGCGGAAGTGGAATTGTTAAATTTCACAAATTTCCACACTTGAGGATTGTTTGAGAATCACTTTTTTTTTTTTTTTTTTTTTTTTTTTTAAGATGACACTCTTGACTCCTTTATCTCCCTCACACCCTGGGTAATGTCATCCAGTCCCGTGATGTGGGAACCTCAAATCCCTGACCCCCAGTCCACACCTCTTTCTCAAACTGCAGGCCCACAAAGCCGACAGGCAGCCCCTTGATTTTCTCCCCTGAGGCATTGAAGAGATGTCTCCATCCTGTGTTCTTGGAACGCATTCTTTTTTTTTTTTTTTAAGATTTATTTATTTATTTATTTATTTATGATAGACAGAGAGGCAGAGACACAGGAGGAGGGAGAAGCAGGCTCCATGCTGGGAGCCCGAGGTGGGACTCGATCCCGAGACTCCAGGATCACGCCTTGGGCCAAAGGCAGGCGCTAAACCGCTGAGCCACCCAGGGATCCCCTTGGAACACATTCTTGATTGTGTGCCTCAACTCAATCCCTCAGCCCCATTTTCCCATCTCTGGGACCAGTAAGCAGTGTTCCCCTGGTTATTCAGACAGATGTCCACGCCGCCGATCTTGACGCCCGTCTTCCGCTCACTGCACCACCCCCATATCTGCAGCTGTGCCTGAGATGGCATATCAACCCCAGGCCCCTGGCGTCTCTTGCTTGGACAAGCCCGCTCTCCCTCTGAGCCAGTCCCCTGACACCTCCTGTGCCACCATCCCTGTCAATCCTCCACCTGCAGCCACAATGCATCTTGGAAACAGAAATCAAGCTGTTTCACCATCCTGCTCAGAACCCTCCAGCAACCTGTCAGTGCACAGTCTGAGCTCCCCACAGGCCCTGTAGGCTCTGTCCCACCTTGCTCCCTTGCTGCTGCTTCAGCGCCTCTTCCCGCTCTTCCTTGAAAACACCAAATCCATGCCGCTTCAGGGACTTCTGTCCTCAGAACCTCTCTGGCGCATTCCCTTACAAGTCTCTGCTGAAAAGCTCCCTCCTCCAAGAGGCCTCCCTGACCACCTTATCCAAAGAGCCCCTCACCCTTCACTCCTCATCCACTTTCTCTCTTCTCTTTTTCTTCACAGCAGCATCACTTCCTGTGTGTCTCCTCCACTCAAATTGAAGCTCCGTTCAGGCAGGGATTTTCTGTGTTTTGGTTACTGCTATCTCTGGTATGTGCCAGAGGGCTTAGTGTGCAATAGTGCTCAGGAGAAATTGGAATGAATGAATTGGAATGAATGAATGAATGAATGAGAAAGAATAATGCTGCGTACCTGGATGTCTCAGTGGTTGAGCCTTTGGCTCAGGTCATGATCCTGGGGTCCTGGGATTGAGTCCTGCATCTGGCTCCCCGCAGGGAGCCCCTCTCTGCCTCTCTCTCTGGACTCTCATGACTAAATAAATTAAAAATACTTTAAAAAAATAAAAGAAGAAAGAATAACATCCACTTTGCTGCTCCTTCTACCCAGCCCTGTGTCCTGTGAGCTGTCATTCAAGATGACCAGATAGCCTCACTTGTGATCCCCCCAAGAATAGCATTTAGGAATCTTCCTTTCTGAAGAGAGTGCTAAGGTGTCAGAAATGGCTCCACCTCTGGGGCCATCTTGCCAGGGTCCCTAGGAGTTGAAGTCATGACCATCTCCTACAGCAGATGAAGAGCTCTGCAAACAGGAAGACGAGACACTGTTCATACACCATAGGCCTGGGTCCTGCCACAGGAAACAGAGAGGTGGCAGGAAAATTGCAGGACTGGCTACAGAATTCGTAGGACCCACTGCAGAATGAAACCATGGCGCCCCAGCCTCCCCTCCTCATGGGCCCACTGACCCACCCCACTGCAGACGGGCCTCCCCCTCGGGTTTGCACCCTCTACACCAGGCTTCCTTGAGATGAGTGAGAGGCCCCCCACTGTTGGTCCCATGGTGCTGTCAGCCTGGGGCAAGGACAGACCCCACCGTGACCCGCCCTGAGATGCCTGGTGGTGTGCATCCAAACAGTACCTCTGCAGTGTGAGCAGCTCTGGGTCCCTGCCTGGTTCCTGTTGATCCTGCTCCTGCTGGTGTGGCAACACTGATTTGCAATCATACAGTCTACCAAGGAACTTGCAGAGGAGCCCTTTCTGTGGGGCCCCACCAGCCTCTTGGTGCCTAGAATGGACCAGAGCCCCTCTATCTAACCTGTATGGGAGGCAAGCCCTGGATTACTAGGTGAGAATCAGATGGAATATAAAGATTTTTTACATTTCCATTTGTGATCATTTAATCTCAAGTGTTGTCCTGGGGGGGAAAAAGTACAACCTGAATATGGATTTTTTTTAATTAAAGCATAATTTACATACAGTAAAATCCCTAGAACTTTGTGAATGATTTTTGACAAATGTATACACTGTCACTCAAATCAAGATGTGAAACTTTTCTATCATTCTAGAAAGTGTGACCTCAGGTCCCTTTCCAGCCGACCCTTCCACACACAGAGGCCATCACTGTTCTAGTTCTGACCACTATGGATAGATTGGTGGTCAGAACTTCATGTAAGTGGAACTATACAGAAGGGATCTTTTGGTTCTGGCTTCTTTCACTCCTATGGCATTTCAGAGTTTTGTCCACATCATTGGTAAATCAGGTACTTTTTATGGCTGAGTAATATTTTCATTGGTTGAGTATATCACAGTGTACATAATCATTCCTCTTGATGCACATAAAGTTTGTTTCCATTTGGAGCCTATTAAGAATAAAGCTCATCTGAATGTTTTATATTTATGCCCTTTTGTGTACATAGGCTTTCATTCCTCTTGGAATAAAAGAGGAATAAAATAAATACTGAAGGATGGCAAACAAATATATTAAAAGATGATTACCATCATTAGTCATTGGGAAATGTAGGTTTAAAACACAAGGATATACTATTACACATCTCTTCAAATGGCTAAAACTTAACACTGATCATAGCAAGTGTTGACAAGGACATGGGGGAACCAGAATCCTCATACAGTACTGAATGG
This sequence comes from Canis lupus baileyi, assembly GCF_048164855.1. Classification (NCBI taxonomy): domain Eukaryota; kingdom Metazoa; phylum Chordata; class Mammalia; order Carnivora; family Canidae; genus Canis; species Canis lupus. Next base: position 22,893,048 of record NC_132847.1, on the reverse strand, counting down.
AAATGTTTTCTCTTGTGATGATTTTTGTCTTACCTTTACTTTTCTTCTTTCTACTTCTTTTTAGTATTCTTTCTTCTTTCTTGAACTGGAAGCTTTGTTCATTGTCTTTTGGCTTCCATCACTTCTGATGAGAAGTAAAGCATCACTGTTACTGTTGTTTTCTTGAAGGTGATGTATCTTTTTTCCTCTGGCTACTTGTTATGTTTTCTTGTTACATTTGGTTTTTAGTAATTTGGTGATGATTTGCCTTTGTGGTTTCCTTTGTATTTATTTTACTTGGAATTCACCTACCTTCTTGGATATTGGATTGATGTCTGTATGTTTTGTAGGTTTTTAACCAGTATCTTTTCAAGTATTCCTTCCACCTCATTCTTTCTCTTCTCTCCTTGTAAAACTCCAGTTATACCTATGTGGGTCCTATCCCACAATTCTCTAATCATCTGTTCAATATTTTTGTCTCTATGTTTCAGTCTAGGCTTTTTCTGTTATTACCATGTCTTAATTTATTCATCCCATTTCCTGCTGTGTCCAGTCAGCTTATCCTTAATAAAGTCTATTTGGTAAATCCTTTATTTCAGGTATTATGTATTTCAGTTTTATTAAAGACATGTTCTTCTTGAGTTTAGCTTAAATACATATTCCTTTTTTCTACCCCATGGCTTTAAAAAAAAAAAGTATGAATTTTATTTCATCTGGTGTTGCCTGGTTGTTATAACAAGAGCAACAATCTTCTGTGAACTTCTATATCCTTGACAGAGGTAGAATTCTGTGTATGAAATTTTAGATGTCCTATTTTTCCCCAATATTTCCCATCTCACTGGAAAATTACAGGAATAATACAAAGAATTCTCATATATTTTTCACCCAAAAAGCCCATTTGCATTTTGCCAACTATCCTAATCATAGTGGTTTTATTTTTTTAAGTAAGAGAATTCAAACCAAATTACACGACATTTATTATCCATCCTCAGCCTGCTTGCTTCAATTCAGAACAATTCTTCTGTCCTTCTTGCTCTTCATATCTTTAACATTTTTAAAGATTATAGACCATTTTAATAATGTCTCTCAATTTGGTTTTGTCCGATGCTTCTTTGTGAGTATATTGAGGTTATGAATTTGAGGCAAGAAGATGTGCTGAATTCTTCCTCTCTATCCCATCAAGTAGGAATTGATGGCTACTTGTCCCGACATCACTGCTAATATTAACCTTGATCACTCGAATGAGGTAATATCTCCCAGCTTTCTCCACTGTAGAGTTGCTCTGTTTTCCTTTGAAAATAGTGAATGTTTTGTAATGAGATATCTTAAACTGCAAATATCCTGTTACTCCCCTTTCACCCACTAATTTTAGAAGTTATTGATTTTTTTTGCGTGAATGAAAATTTTCTAAAATCATTCATTATTTCTTCTACATTTATTAGTTGAAATTCTAAAAGAAATAATTTTCTCTTCCCTGTTTGCTCTTTTCAAAAATCAGTGTAAGTTTGTGAATTTCTCTTTATTCAATAGGATATTCTCTGTTACTATCATTATTTATTTTCAGGCTCAGAGTGTTATAGATTTGGCCAGTGAGAGCTTCTTTGAACTGGCTTCTGTGTCCTTTGATATGCCCCATGATTTTTTTAAGGGCTTCCTTACTTTTTGGCACAAAAAGATATTTGGGCCTCTTCTTATTCTTTCCCTGCCACAAACAAAAGAGCCTTGTTTCCCTTGAGTGGTGAATCACATTTAGAAATGAAAGTCAAATGTGCTCCTTACTCCTGGAATTTTGCTGCTCCCAGAAACTCTCAAAGAAGAGACATAGGAAATGTATGTATGTACATATACATGCTGAAAACCATGATTCGGCACATCAGTACCTACACTGCCAGTCCATCCATAGGATTCATTCTAGCTTCCCCTCTTTCAATTTTTGCAGCTCTCTTCTTCAGTGAGAAACCCAGCTCCCAATATCCTCAGCGTATTTATTTGTTACGAGGTCTCCCTATACATAAGCTAACCTTCTTACCCCCACTGGGCTGCTGTCTCCCTCAGTCACCTTCCTTTGTCCCACCTTGCCACCACCCAGCTGCAATACCTACCAGAGCCAAGGAGGCCACATCCCTTTGGTACCCTTCCTTTTGAGGGCCTGACCCCAACTTGGCCACCACTGTAGTGTGGTGCCTTTCTGTGAATGATGTTTTTTTTTTTGTTTTTTGTTTTTTTTTTTTTTAGGATTCTATTTATTTATTCATGACAGACACAGAGGGAGAAGCAGAGACATAGGCAGAGGGAGAAGCAGGCTCCATCCTGGGAGCCCAATGTGGAACTCGATCCCAGGACCCCAGGATCACGAGCTGAGCCAAAAGCAGATGCTCAACCACTGCACCACCCAGGCACCCCTGTGAACTATGAATTTTTGTCACTAAGCTATCATTATAATTTACTTTCCATGGAATAAAAAGTGAGAAGTCATTCTGGCATGTTTAGAGTTGAGATGATAAGTGTGCTTTTTGTCAAGAATGAAAAATAATTTTGTCTTGTTTAACATGACTTGTTTCGAAGGGTATTTTGATTTTTAGTTCTGTGTAATTCTGTCACCATAACTAACATCGAGCCAGTCCTTATTACAGAATGATTCCTGTCCTGGCTTCAGGTAGACAGACGTCCATGAGCGTCAAGCCCTACTTTGCAATGCTACTGCCTCAGGAGGACAGGACTAGTCAAAAACAGGCTTGTAGAGGTCAGGTGGCATCATAGGCCGGAGACCCACACTGGCTGTGCCTTCTTCAAGCAAGGCATTGCTTACTCAGAAGGTAGTTCAAACTCAGCTCGGTCTTTTCTGTTTCTTTTATCAGAAATGGTCCAAAAGGGGTCAGTGAATGACATTGTATTTGTAAGCAGCCACATCTGTCTATTGCCAAAAACCGTGCTACTGCGAGTCTCCTACTCCAGGTTTCATTGTAGAAGATAGGGTACAAGTTATTCATGATACCTGTTTCCTCTTTATCTCCACGGCACCCCAGTACTAGACTTCTCCTTATTGTTTAAGTTCCTGCTGATGGGAGAGTTTAAATTTGCTTTAAACCTTCAGGTGAACTCAGAAAAATTAAAATAGGCCCCCTGTCAGTGACCCCAGCCTTTCCTAAGTTTCTTCTGCCGCAGAAACTCTTCTCACCCACGCCCCGAAGTTGCAGAGTGGTGGTGCATTGAATATAACATCTCTGTATTTATCTCCAACTGTTTTTTAATTGTTGCATTCTCTTCTAAAAAAAAATCATTATCTGACTTTTGCCTCTGGCAATATGGCAGATAAATATTTGTTAAATCCTTCAAAGCACTGATGGGCTGGTAAGAACATACTTAGAGGCTGAAAAGACAAGTGAAATCAGGAACCCAGAGAGCTGAAACAGCCCTGCAGCTGGCTTTCCCTGGAGGGCTTTGCCCAGTTGGGTCAACTTTAGCTTTCATTTGTACACCTTGTATAATTCAGGATGCCAGGGACAAATCCCAGGGGCCTTCCAAGGGAGACCTATCTGGAAGATTTTCTCCACTCCACATACACGTGAGGGACACCTAAGGATTCCATCAGCAGTAGAAAGACAAATGAGAAAGAAACCTGTCCAAGCAACTGCAAAAGACAGTGTGCAACAAATCTTGGCACGAGTTGAGAGTAGCAAGGCGACAGAGTGGGAGAGAATGCCTGATAATGCATAGTCACGTGCTGATCTGCAGAAGGAATTATAGTGCAGATGCAAAGCACCTGAAAAATCTCAAGCATATATTTAATTTAACCTCTAACGATGGAGTCCTTGGATAACTGGCACAATCAAGATAAGCCCATCTTCGAACCATGCCTCAAGATCTTTCAGAGAAACCTACAGAGAATGTGAGCTCATTTTTTAAAAAAATCTTAAGACCCCATGGGTTAAGGCACCATGTAGGAATCAGCAGAAAGAGCAAAAAGACACACATATAAAATGTGTCTGTCGAATATTTTTAAAAGATTGAAAATGAGATTAAAAATCAAGAGGTTATACAAATGACCAATCACCTCTGTGCACAACTAAATAAAACCTCTAGAAATAAAAATTCAAAGTTAAGCACTCCATGGGAGACTATAAAAGTAGATTAGAAAAGCCAAAGAGGAAATTCAGCAGCCGGAAGATGAATTTGGAAGAATTACACACAGTGCAGCACAGAAAAATGACACATGGGAAATGCGAACGAGGTAGGAAAGGTTGAGACAGAAGGAGAACTTGCCACACAGGTCTAATCAGAATACCCGAGGAGAAGAAAAAGGAGAGAAGCAATGGAGCAGAGATAATATTTAAAGGAAGATGACTGTGAGTTTTCACAAAATGATGAAAGACAAGAATCCTCACTCATAGGAAACCCGATGAATTACAAGCAGAACCAATGCAAAGAAACGTGCATGCTTACTTCACAGGGAAGCTGCAGAAGAACGAAGAAATCCTAAATACCTACATGGGAATAAAAAGACTGTCAGCTGACATCTTGAGAATAGTGGAAGCCCAAGAGCAGGGGAATAAAATGTTTATTGAATTGAGACGAAAAATCAGTAAAAATAAAATTAATTACACAGTGTGAATAGTTCTTTAAAATGGGGATACCATGGATATTTTAGACACACATAACTAAGAAAATGTGAGGCCTAAAATGGAAGAGAGATAAAGAATACATGACTCTTGTAATGTATTCAGGTCATAAAAGGAATGTTTGGTGTTTATGTGTTCCAAGGTTCTTTATATGGAGGGTATTTAATTTTTATTTGAGTAGATGGGAAAAAATGAAAGGTGAAATAAGGAAACAAAAGAGTAAAAGAAGAACATAGAAAAAGGCAGTAAACAACCTAATTAGAGTATCTCGAGTAATGAGATGTGTATACAGTGGACATCCTAAGGGAAAATGAATGAATGCAGGCATATGATGTGCATGAAGCCACTGAGTGTCAGAGCAGAAGAATGAAGTCTCAGATAAATCAATACAGTATGATTGATTCATTTATATAAAATTCAGAAACATGTAGAACAAGCAGCATATTGCATAGAAATCGAACGACAAGCAAAAGCAAAGCAATAATAAACACAAAATTGAGGCTAATGTTTACCTCTGAGTAGAGATGAGGGGGATGTGGAGAAATTCGAAACTGAGAACACCATTCTTTTTCTTGAAATGGGTCCATGAGTATGTAATTGTTCATCGTATCACAGTCCTCACACTGTCCACAAAGTGCATAAGTATTCTCTCATAGCTCAGATTAATAAGAATAATTTAACCATTTATATTTGAATTTGACTTTTATGTGGTGTGAAACAGGGTTCCAATGTAATTTTATTCCAAGTGGAGACATGGTTACCCCAGCATCATTTGTCAGATGCCTCTCATTTTCCCAGTGCAGTGGTCACTCTGGTCACACATTGAATTTATATATATAATATATATTGGGATGTATTTCTGGTTCCCTTCTCCTATTTTACTGCCTCATCTGCAGTCCTTGATTTGTCTCTTCCTCGGTCAGTATCATTGGTGTGATCACAGCAGTGGCAGTTTGTGGTTTGATGTTCTGATAGTAGAGGTTAGGGCCTTCACTCTTCTTTTTTTTTTTTTTTTTTTTTCTTGGTTATTTGGGGGCACTTACTCTTCCAAATGAACTTCTTAAGATCATTTCATCCAATTCCAAAAGGATTGCATTAAATCTGTAAATTTATGGTAATGTCTTTCCACCCAAGAATAAGAAATGCCTTTGCATTTGTTCAAATCTTATTTTATGACCTTCAATAAGATTTTATGGCCATTTTGTATTGGTCCTATGGCTTTCTTGTTAAATTTATTCATAAATATTTTATGGTTTTTACCATTATTATGAGTGAACTCCTTTTACCGTTTCCATTTCTAATTATTTATTGCTAATGAAGAGAAGAATGATTAATTTTGGCATATTTATCATCTGTTCAACCACCTCATCATAATTCTCTTGTGATTTTAATATAGTCCCTGGAGTCTGTTTCCTAAGTATACAGATACATGGTCAGCAAAAAGATGTAGTTGTCAGTTGCCTTTTCCAAATTCCTACTGATTATTTCATTTTCTTGTCTTATTATACTCCCTTTTTGAATAAAAATGGTGATGACCGGTGTTCCTGTCTGGCTCCTGATTTTAGCTGAAACAGTGGTTGACCATTTAAGGCACCATATTTAAATTTTCCTCTATTCCTTTTTCCATAGAGTTTCTATTTGGAATGACTACATATTTGGAATGACTTTTTATTTCTCCTTTGAGAAGAGAATCCCAAGCAGTCTCCATACCCAGCACGGAGCCTGACACATGGCTCCATCTCACAACCCTGAGATCATGACCAGAGCCAAATATCTAGAGTCTCATGCTTAATTGACTGAGCCACCCAGTCAGTTATTTCTATTTTTTCTCTGAACTTTAAGATAGGTCCTGTACTTGATTATGGAAGCCAGTAATTTGAGTCTCAATAGTGACCATTCTGTCCTTAAATTCCTCTGATTTTCTTTTTGGCTCCAAAGTCATAATTCTCTTGAAAACCCCTCTTTGCACTGTACTCAGTTCTCCCAGAGTTCTAATACCAAGTTGTCTCTGTTGAATTGTCATCCTCTTCCTCTGGCTATTCTGGTTCTGATCATTCTTCCCCTCTCTGGAGGCTGAACCCCCTCCCATAAATGGTTATTTCCCACTGCCTGCTGATTGGAGCTCAAAATCACACACTGAAAGACCTTAAGGCAATAGTGGTCCCATAAATATAGGTGCCTGATATGGGAGTGGCTGAGCCTCGGGGTCTTCTTGTAGGAGGAGACAGGTAGTAGGACTCCTGCAGGGAGCTGGAGGAAGCCTCCTAGTCTCTGGTCTCAGTGGTAGACCAGGCAGCCCAGAAAGCCAGCCTCCCGTGAGTCTTTGTGCTCACCTGTCAGAAGCCTTAGCAGCTGGTTGGCTCAGGCAAGCCAGCTGGTGGGAGCTGACAAGAGAAGAAAAGACATTATCTATTTGATCCTGTTACTAAGCTTTGTTTTTATATTATGGCTGCTAATCCCATTGAGAGAAAAGGACAGATCTTTGAAAAGAGAAATTGACACCCCTCCAATTAGATAATACTAAATTCTTCTGTGCTAATATTAGATATTTTAATTGAGTTCCATTTAAAAAATAAATAGCAGAATAATCAAGGAGATGAGCATGTTATTCTATTTGTGAGACACCTCTGTGAGAAGTGGTCTGCAAGGTAAAGTATTGACCTGGGGGCAGCTCTTATACAGCCAGTAAAGGGCCCTAGGAGAATGTGGCAAACCCTCCGTGCTCATAAGTCTGGAGTATAAATGTTGGGAAGCACCACGGTGCCTCACGCTGAGTGTCTCCACAATAATCTGTGAAATAATTGAAAGCAGCCCGTGGTGTCATGGCCTTGAATCATTAGTTGGTGGAGAAGCAGGAAAGAACCCACGTAATGAGGTATCAGCAAGAGAGTGGAGACCCATCGAGAGCGGCAACATCTGGCCCCCTCAGCTGGAAGATGCAGGGAGCCCCGAGGAGCCAGAGAAAGTGACAGGAGGGCTTGGTACCAGGAGGAAAAAATGAGGGTCTGGTGACAGAGAATAAGACAGATGCAAGCTGAAGAGGCTTTAGGCAAAGAACGGGAACTTAGGGATGGGAATATATTTGGAGGAAGTGCTCTAAAACAAAACCATTTTGCAAAAGAAACTCTCCCAAGGGCAAGAATCCTATTGTGTTTCACATTTTCATGCAGCTTCTCTTTTTTAGAAGGTCTCTGAAATAACCCTTCAAAAGCCAGTTGAGATAGCTTGATAGGGCGAACAGAGGCAAAAAGGAAGAGATCCTTGTAGTTTTAGTATAGCAAAGACATGCAAGTCAGAACTTGGGTTTTTATAGATCTAAATTCACAGGTGTGAGGTTGTTTTTCACATCTCACCAGATCTCTATAGAAGCCCCTCATGCTCCTGTGAAGGAAACTGAGGCTCACTCAGGAAGGAGACTTGCTGTGATAGAAGCCGGGTCTCAGACTCTCACCCTGTACTTTCCACATTGTCCACTCAAAGTGTCACCATGTCTGCTTCTTTAAAACCAGATTTCTGATGACTCAGATGTCTAGCTAATGATTTTGGGTGTCGGCAGTATCTTGATCCAGTCATTCCCTCTGGCATTTCCTGCAGCAGCTCTGTGTCAAGCCCAGTTCTATACTCTGAACATAAGAAATAGAACCTGGCCCTCACCCTGAAACCCGAGAGACACCCCCATCTCCATCTCCAGCCCCAAAGCGTAAGTGACCTTGAATTCCGCTGCTTAGCGCCCTGCCCCCAGTACCTGTTGTTCCTTTGTGACCTGCTATTCTTGTGCTGTGAGAAGTGCTGAGTGCTGGCCAATAGCCTGGGAGCCCGTCTTAGATGGAATATGCCTATGGGAAGCCTCAGGAAGAATGTTCTCGAAATGGTGAGTGAGGCCCGTCTACTGTTATCAGACAAAATAGAGAGCGAGGTGGCATGATAGCACAAAGGGCTCCCGGAAGGAAGAGAGACACCAGGATTTGATCGTGGTAAGTGGGTCTGACCCCTCCACAGGCAGAAGGGCCCAGGCCTCGTGCTATCTTTGAAACTGGGCTCCAGCCTCGCCTTGCAGGTCAGAGCCCTGGGGTGTGCAGCTGGAACCTGCAGAATTTGAGCTACAGATCAGTTCTGAGCCCTGGGAATGTGGGATTTCAGAGGCTGGGCAAAGTTTACATGGGCTGAGCAAACCCCAAGTACAAGGAAAATTCCAAAAGGAAGCATACCCTTGAGATATTTTGAAGTCTGCTGTTTTGAGTCTGCCTTTTAAACCCAGTCAGTACAAGGTATTTATTTGGGGCAAAGATGCTCACTTCCTCGTGAAGGTGGGCCACCTGAAGATGGTTACCAGCCCGCTCTCGTGTCCACTTGCGTCAGTAAAGGCACATGGCTTCATGGCTCTCAGTTCTGTCGAACCTATTACTTACTGAATTGAGCACCTACTATGCGCCGACCTCTACAAATTATGTCACTTAGTCCTCAAAACAATCCTGTAAGCAACCAACCGTTGTTACCTACGTTTTTAAATTAGAGGGAGAAGAGGGTAGGGGACCTGGCAGGGGTCACATAAGTAGCAAGGGTCAGACTGCAGTGTTGGGTCAGGGCTGATGTTTGATTGGCCCCTTCATCTGGTAATGCACACTTACCCCAGCTCCGTCTTGCTGTGCTCCAGCACAGCAAAGCTCAGCTCAGTGGCCAGGGGCTTTGTGTCCTCTCTTCTGGGGTCTCTCAGCGAGGTTGGAAGTTCTAAGGACAGATGTCCAGCGTAGGGGGAAAGGTGAAGCTCCATGGCAGCCTTTTCAAATGACATCTGTCGCTGTAGGCACTCGGTGATATTGGGGACCATACCCAAAACTTGTGAATAAGGCAAAGGGCAGGTGACACATCCTCCCCAGTCATGCTGGCGGAGTGTTTAACAGGCCTGCTCAGGGTCATTTATGATCTGGGCCAGAGGATGCATCACTGTGTATTTCACTATGTGCTGCTATCTGAAGGCCCTTACTCTGCAGTTACCCACTAACTTGTAGATTTCTTTCCAGTAAAGATACAAACCGTTTCCTCCTGGTGGAAAAAATAGCCCCAAGGTTGTGTCTTCTTGCCTTTGGATGTCGTTCACCAGCTGTGTGCCTCACCTGACCTGCTCAGTCCACTTTCTGTCTGCAATGCCTGGGCACCCCTGAACCAGCTTCTTTCTCACTCCCGCATTAATGCAGGTCCCTCATTAACACATTAAATAAATCTTCACCTCAGGCTCACTTTATATTCTCATGAGAGGCATGCTTTTAAGTTTTTGGAAAGTACACTTTAGCATTGTGTTCATCTGTGGCTGGAAATGGGCACCTCCAGAAGCCCTGCCAGACACATGGGAGAGTATGCAACAACTGACAGTCTGTTGGATGCAGACCCTTTGGCCGGAACTGAGAGCCTGCTGGAGGTTGAAAGTCTTCCTTCCCTTCCCTCATCCCAGGCATTTCTGACTTTGATGAAATTGTTTGTTTTCAGTTTTTTTTTTTTTTTTTTTTTTTTTTTTTTTATTTATGATAGTCACAGAGAGAGAGAGAGAGAGAGAGGCAGAGACACAGGCAGAGGGAGAAGCAGGCTCCATGCACCGGGAGCCCGACGTGGGATTCGATCCTGGGTCTCCAGGATCGCGCCCTGGGCCAAAGGCAGGCGCTATACCGCTGCGCCACCCAGGGATCCCTGTTTTCAGTTTTTAATTAAACTTTTTATTTAAATTCAATTTAATTGACATATAATGTATTATTAGTTTCACAGGTAGAATTCAGTGATTCATCAAATAACACCCAGTGCTCATTACATCCGCAAGCCCTCCTTAATGCCCGTCGCCTAGTTATCACATCCCCCCACCAACCTCTCCTCCGGCAACCCTCTTTGTTTCCCAGAGTTAAGAGTCTCTTATGGTTTGCCTCTCTCTGTTTTTATCTTATTTATTTTTCCCTCCCTTCCCCTATGCTCTTCTATTTTGTTTCCTAAATTCCACATATGAGTGAGATCATATGGTGTTTGTCTTTCTCTAGCTGACTTATTTCACTTAGCATAATACCCTCTAGTTCCATCCACATCCTTGCAAATGGCAAGATTTCATTCTTCTTGATGGCTAAATAATATTCCACTATATACCTGTATCTACATCTATCACGTCTACTTTATTCATTCATTTGTCGATGGACATTTGGGCTCTTTCCAAATGGTTTGTATTTAAAGCCAGTTTACTGGACCTCAGTTTACAATCTGTGAGCAACATATATAACAAGTTACATTAGCTTCCAGCAATGGGTAACCAGATATTTCTGTTAAGCGTGGAGACCTAGAAAATTTGGCACATCTTTCAGAGCTCGTCAAAATCTTTCTTTTAAGAAGCACGCAATTGCTTCAGCTTAGGGTCTGCTCTGGGGTCACTGAGAGGAAATCACATCTGCCCAGCAGTCACCTAAACAATTTCTTGGGGTGGGAAAAACCAGAGAAGTGGGGACAGGAAGGCACTAAAACTGAGAGGCATCCCATTAGAGAGAAGGGGCCACTGGCCAGAGTGCCATGCATGATAAAGAGTGGGTTTGGGTCTGTGATGCTCAGAGACCCAAGCGGGGCTTCCTTGTATAGCACTGTAGACCTCCACCCCATAGAGAAAGTGCTAAATGGGCCTCTGAGCTGCATGCTCTTGGTGTGTGAGCAGCAGAGATCCTGTATGGCAGGCGTGCTGATGTTTGGAGGTATCCTGATATTGGAGAAGCTCAAACTGTGGATGTGTGGACTCTCCTGGCATGAGTTCCTTGAGGCAGGAACATATTCCTAGCTGAGCAGATTGTCCCAGGTCTGAAGGATTTGGGTAAGACTGATTGAAATCTAGGCTCTGCTACCTACAACCTACTTGTTATCTGAGCACAGGCAAGTCACATCTTGACTCATATTTCCTAATCTGTAGAATGGGCATGTATATATGCCACAGATACACTCAGTGTGAGGCCTGTTGTGAGGATTAGAGAATTAGATGAGTTCCTATGTTCAAAGTGTTAGGCATGGCACCCCTGAATAAATAGTAGTTACTTTTACATTGCCTTCTCTGGCTGGTTACTAAAATATTCATCTCCCTAAGGGTAACCATAGATTCTCTTCCCATTGAGTGTGAATGAGACTTTCCAGGGCAGAGGTGGACCTGGCCCAGCCCCAGTGCCCAGGACACCCAGAAGGTATATCGGTTCCCACCAAGGTGGCTCCTGGTGAATGACCAGGAAGGCTGCTCTCTTCCCCATCAGCAGCCCGGGAAGTTGCCAAGAGCCTTCTGGCCTATGGGAGTGTTTGAGGATGAGCCCCGTTCAGCCAGGAAGGGAGCCAGGGTGCTGAACATCAGGGCTATTAGACCTCTTTTCAATACTTAGTACTCAGAGGCTGACAAAGACTTCCAGAGAACCAGAGTCACGCCACTTTCCCAAGGGTACAGTTGGGCAAAGTGGCAATTTTGCATCTACAGTCCCGGCTGCCTGCAGACTAGGTCTGCCTGGCAAGCTTTGTCTCAGAGCAGGGCTTTGTGAGCCAAACTTCTTCCCGTGTCAGCCCCATGCTCTGCAAACTGAGCTCAAGCCCCCAGGCTGCTGCCCCTCCCCTGCCCCATGGCTCTGCCCCATGTCTTTCAGGTCTCAGGACAAATCTCACCTCCTCAACAAGGCTTCTCTGAGTCCAATAGCATTGGCCCCTTGTGGCAACCTGTGTCTCCTTGCTAGCATTTACTATATACATAGTATATACCCATATTTTTATATACCCATTATATACCCATAGTATTACCCATATTTGTTTTTTGTTTGCCGGTTCACTGTCTTGTTTGTCTCCCTGCACTGCAGTGTTCTGCCCTGAGGACAGTATCCTAGTCTGCCTTGTGTCCCCAGCCCCTTGAATAGGCACCTGGGAGGTGCTCCAGGACTGTTCATTGGCTGTACAGATGGATGGAGAGCTGGTGCACGGGCTCCTGCAGCGCCCCCCCTGTTACCACCTGTGTAGGGCCCAGGAACTGCACTGGCTAGGGAGTTGGGTCTCTGCTGGCTCCTGCACAGACTCAAGTTCTGCAGCTCCATATGAGGTGTTTGCACAGTTTCTGTATGAGGGAGTCAAAGTTCATGCAACACTGTCTCCCGACCACCTTGCCTATGTCCAGGAGGACACGTTTTACAGAGAGGGTGGGGGTGGGGAGTCCAGGGACCATGAACTACAGCTCCTGGATGGCACACCCCACATATCTGAACACCTCTGTATGTACCACAGGCTCCCAAAGGCAAGTCAGGTCCTTAAAAACCTGACCATAACCTGGGCTATGTGTTGTAGTTCCCCAGTGGGTAGGTATTTTTGCTTAGAAAATAAAACATTGAATCCATCTGTAAAGGGCTGTATCTGCTGACGGGTGGGCACTTAGTTCCTATAAGGGACCTGCCAGAGACCACTGCTGTGCCAGGCTGGGGCTCACAGCAGGCAGCAGTGAGGCTGTCAGTGCAGGGAGGCTGGGTTTTGGTGCTGTCCACACCTTCTCTGGCCATGTCCCACTCTTCTTGGCCTGCTTGGGGCCCTGCAGAGTGGGCGGTTGCCTTAGAGCTAAGCTTCACCTCAGTGTGGCTTTATGGAGAGGTGGGATAAGGTAGTAAGGATTTCAGCCCTAGCCTTTGCTGGACGAGAACTAGAGCCCTCTAGAGATAACATAATGAGAAGCAGACTCTCCTTGGTCGTCAAGCCAGGGACAGGTTCTCAGAAGCACTGTATTGGGCAAACCTGCCTGCAGCAGTTAGCATCCCAAAGTAGAAAACTAGCGTGTTTCCCCTCACATGCCGCTCGGCACCATCCCCAAGAGGGAAGTGCTCACTGATGTACTTTGTACCAGGGAACCAGTTATGGAGACTTGAGTCCGTTCGGAAACAAAATCACTGAATCTTCAGTGCTGCATGTTATGGTCAGTGATGAGAAACAGGCCCCCTGCAACAGAGGAATGAATGAAGAAGGACCACCTCCTCCGTCTGATCCCTCAGTGCGATGCCACGGGCTCAGCTCCCACTGTCGCTAAGCTTCGCCACTTCACCTTCACTAGAAGGTGATGGCAGCCCAGGTCTGTGAGTTCAAATCAAGAATCCCAATCTGAGTCACAGAGGGGATCTCTTGCACCAACTGGTACAAATGGACTTTTTCTCTGGTGCTGTAACTTTCATGTAACAATTCCCATTTCTGACTGTGTTCAGTAAATTTAATTAGTGTCGAAAGGCACTTATTTGGTAAGATGATCGGTTTCTAACCTGGGTAAATGACTTTCTTTATGACTATAAATTAAGCATATTATATCTTTTTCATGCATCATGGTCATCTTCATAAATACTGTAGGCAGTTGCTGACGGTCTCACTTGGTTACCTTTCCCATTACTGTTTTATCATCGTCCTGCTAGGACTGGGGAATTCATTCTGTTTTAATAACAAGGAGGAAGTGGTGACAAGGGCCCTGTTTAGCAAGGAACCCACTGCTTGGTCCGTGTCTCTGTGCCCAGGGACGGGGTTCTGGCTCACTCCTGTGCAGAGTGCTCTCAGCTCATCCCTGCCCTGCTGGCCACAGGCTGAGAAAAGCAGATGCACGGCTGTTGGGCTACTTTTGTCTTAATTCCAAGTAATTAGGAATCAATTATTTGCCAACAGCCCATTTCTATGTCAGAGAGAACCTGAGTGTTCTTGACAACTCCTGTGAGCACAGATTGGCCCAAGTGTTTTCTTAGCACTGACTGCTCAGAGCACAGCCTGTATATGAGGGGGCCTCCATAACATCTGTGAGTTACTCAGACACGGGTATTGGAGGCACGGTTGTCCAGTGGTGGTCTTCAGAGGCACTCACTGAAATGGGGACCTGCTGTTATTTGAGGGGAGAAGGGGTTAGATGGAGGGGGTAATGCCCCCACCCTCCACTCTGCTCGCAAAGCTGCGAGCTGGCTTTGCTTGAACTGCCCAGGCTGGTCCACTGGAGTCCACTCTCCCACTCCAGATTCCAGTCTCCTTTACCTCACAAGGCCCACCTCCATGGATCTTTGTCTCCCTTTTGTGTCTCTATCCTTCCAGCTTCCCTCCTGCCCCCACGCCCAGAGGAAGCAAGAGGAGATGTACCCCTCAAAAGGTCCCCCTATGGGGACACGGGGCTCCCACTACCTTCCCTGTCTCAGCCTTTTAACTGACGTTTGAGCAGTGGCACCAAATCAGAGTTGAAGAGGTCAGCTTTTAAAACGACTGTGTTTCCTAAAGCCTGAGTGTCCAGGGCTATGTGAGGCCCATACCTCTAGGGCCTCTCTCATCCAGACAGTGGGGCAGACATTCTCAGGAAGGGAATCAGAGGAGGGGTGCTCAGACTTGAGCTGCCAGTGAGCACTTGGAGCTGAGTTAGCTGGAAAATGAGCACAGTCTGGGCAGCGTAGCTGGGGCATATACCCTGAAACAGGAACTGAGGCCAGAGACTCAGAAACTTTGGCTCTGCTTCTTCAAACTGCAGCGATGAGTGGGTGCCCTTGCCATCATACAAGAAGTTTATTAAAACAGTGATATAACGGCAATGCTTTGTGTTCTGGCCGTCTTGGGAAAGAAACAAAGGCTGGTATTTTTAGAGCTGTATTAGTTTCTTCCAGTAGCCGCCAGCACTTTCCAGGGTAACCCATTTTGCAGCTACCCAGGAGAGTCATGCTAATCAAACACACTCTGTGGCACAGCAGCTATCAACACCGTGGGTGGAGGGGCTCCAGCCCACAGCCTCCCACTGCCAAGAGCCCTCCGCTCCCCTCCGCCTGTCAACCTTGACAGGAAGATGTGCGCTGGAGCTGATGAATGCCGCCAAACCTCCGCTGTGACATGTGAGCATCAGCCAAGTGGATAAAGGAGATTCACATGCCTGCTTAGGATCTGCACTTTTACACTGCTCAGACATATTTTGACCTTCTAGTTTATTATGATTCAAGAAAAAGTCAATATTTCTTAGCTTGCCAAGGCTGGAAGAATTTAAATGAATTATTGAATCAAGCAGTTAATCTATCGATAACTGATTTTTTTCCTTTCAAATCTAGAATGATGAAAAGCAGGCTTAACCAAAAACAAGAAAAAGAAGGTTGTTTTTTCCCCCTCAGACATTTTAATCCCATTGAGATCAGACCTGGGGCTGAAGGTTCAGTGTTGACCACCCAGGTCATTCCATCTCACTGAGTATTTTGAAGAAGATAAAATTAAAACTCAAAAGCAAAGACTCTTGTGGCCATAAAACCTGAATTCATGTTTTAATTAATTTGTATTTTGATAACCCTTTCTTAATCTCAACTTGTGTTTGCTGCCATTAATGTTGCGTGGTTATCATCTCGTTTTCTGGACTCCTCTGGTAGAGTGGAATGTTGTTTTGGGGTGCTTGTTTGGCCTTTTGTGTACCTGGACCCTTCTAGCAATAAGACGTTCTCTCGCCTACCCGGCCTGCTAGGGTGTATGAGCTCTGGGCACCACTGCTTCACACAATTGTGCACATGTGTTGGGTGCGGGGGTACCCAGAAACGTGGCAGCAGCCATTCCCAGGGTCTCAGCCTTCCTACCATGGCTGTAGCTTCCTGCTTTGTGCTAGAAAGGGCTGGGCAGTAGATAGAGAAAGGCTATTGGTCCCACCATGGGTGGTGTGTATCCTGGAGAACCACATTTTCCCCAGAGAAAAAGGTCAAGCTCAAGCCTCCCTGCTGTGGTTGCCCCCATCCTGAGCACTTAGAGTACTACTTTCTCCTTTCATACCCCACACTGACTCCCTAGACTCTGCAATGGCTCCCTATGGCCAAACGTATCTGAACAAACTTCCTCAGCTTGGTGTTCTCTGTCTCCTGGAATCACACTTGGTATCCTTACCCTCCCCACCCCACCCCTGTACAAAACCCCTCCTCCCATCAGGTCTGTCCCTCCAGTGCGGTTATGGGAGCCATGGCTCAAGCCTCTGCCTTTGGCAAGCCATCCTTCTCTCATTCAGCAGGGTCCTTTGGCACTTTACTACCTCCATGTGGTCACCCGTTTATGCTTCCCTCCCAGGATGGACAGGGGTTGTGCCTGAGATATTTGGTGTGAGCCAGCCATAAAACCAGAACCCTGTACAGCAGGGTGCTGCTTTTGGCACCCCTGGCCACCTCCTGTCATTAGGACAGAGACTCTTTTGGGTACCCTAAGCCCCCAAGGCCTTGGCTGTGTCAGCAAATGGAACCACAAAGGAAGCCTTCGACCCCTACCACTGAATGCTTATAGCTCACCCTCTGTGTTTGTGTGTTTGGCAGGACTTTCTGGCCATGATGGGCTGCCAGCCTCCTGTGGGAAGAAGTTCTGCAGCCGTGGAAGCAGGTGCATGATCAGCAGAGAGACCGGGGAGCCCGAATGCCGGTGCCTGGAGGCATGCAGGCCCAGCTACATGCCCGTGTGTGGCTCTGATGGGAGATTTTATGAGAACCACTGCGAGCTCCACCGTGCAGCTTGCCTGCTGGAGAAGAAGATCCTCATTGTCCACAGCAAGGACTGTTTCCTTAAAGGTAGGAGGATGCCTCCTTGCCTCAATGCTTTTGGGTTTGGGGATGGATCTTCTAATGCCCTTTTGAGAAACGGCCTGGGAGCTGAGTCTACAGGTTGAATGTATAAAGACAGTAGAGGAAGAGGAAGGCTTGGAGCCTTAGCCAAATGGTAACAGCAGCATTTCAATGATTTATTGTGTGTCCACCTTCAGAGACCCCCCTGCCTTTAGAGGAGGGCCCCTTGGAGGGCAAAACCAAGGCAGATCTTTGGGGTAGGACAAGGAGGGGAAGTGAAGGGTTGGGACGGAACCCACCAAGTACCTGCAGCAGTGATGGAAAGGAGCATCAGAGACACTTGGACCTGGGCTTCCAGAGTGGAGGGCTCCACCCTCATGTACGGGCTGTGGCAGTGAGGGATGCCACAGGAGCAGATACAAGAGGGATGAGTCCAGGAGCAGGCAAGACTCTGGTAGGTCGAATTTTTCCAGTGATGGGAATAGTTTTGGACACATTTGTGGCCATCCTATGATGTTCACAACGAGGTGCTTCAGAAATCAAGAGGCACATTGTGGAAATGAGGCCAGGAAAAAAGCCCCTGGTCTAAAAGCCTGCCCAGCCCCCTGCCTGCAGATCTCCCCACCCCCATGAGCGCTAAAACACTTGACCAGTTGCTCCAGCTTTATTGGCCGTGTTGAATTTTATAGACTGATGTTCCGTTCTCTGGTTTCCAATATCCCCCAAATTATATTTTTCTAAAGGTTTTTCTTTCTGCCTCAGAGTGTGCCCAGCCTCCCTCACCATCGGTTATTCAAACAGCATTTCTCATTTCATGCAAGGGAAAAACAACCACCATGAAAACCGCCTCAGTGAGGGATGATGTGGAGGGAGCTGGGGAGGCCGGGGGGCCGCCGGTGAGAGCAGGTTGGGGTTCCGTTCTGCTTCATGCCGATTGAACATATCCACCAAATCCTTCTGATCCATTGAGGCTTTGTACAGATTTTGCAAATGCCCACCCTGCAATGGCAGTCCCTATAGGCTCCTGGTGGGAACTTGGGCTGCAGCCTGGCACTGTGACGTCCCGGCTGTGTGACTTGGGGCACATCACTCCACTTCTCTGGACCCTTCCTTTGCTGTGAAATGGGGCTCTTGGCAGTACCACCTGCTCTGTGGAGGAAAGTAAATGAGAGGCTACACAGAAACTCCTCAGCACGTGCCGGGCACATCACAAGTGTTGTGTATTCATGACGCCTGTCATCATCTTTTAATCCAGTGTGGCCTTGGACCTAGAGCACAGAGAGGCACAGGTCATGCCCCCAGGGAATGCAGAGGCAGGACCAAGGGCCCCAGCCAACGGGTGTGGGGTCCACCTGGCTTGCTGGTTGGTGGAGTCAGGGAGGAAGGTCCTGAGGGTCAGGTCCTAACATTGTTCTTGAGACGCCCACCTGGAACCAGGGCTCCCCTTTCTGAAGACCTAGCTCTGTGGGTCTGGATGGCAAGGAGGAGCCTTCACTGCCTCCTGCTCAGATCAGCTCCAGCCACAGGCCACAGGAAGGCCAGCCCAGCTCTGTTCCGGCAATGCCACAGGAAGTGCCCAGCAAACAGTGAAGCCCTGTCCACTGACCACAGGGGCTTGGCAGCAATGGAGGGCAGGTGAGCCCTAGGGAGGGGGCTTTGGGTGAGCACTTCCCCACCTTCACCAGAGCAGGAGCAAGCAGTAACGGAGGACTGGAGAGGGAGGTCTTAGAGGAAAGGTGGGAGTGAAGGGCAATATACTACAACCCTACCCCAAGATAACAGTAGAGTATTTAATGCCATCCACAGCTCCACTGATGACAATTTGTCTTTTTTTGTCCCTAGTTCCAGGAAGTTATTGATAGAAAAATACCTTCTTTTTTCATGCAAAGAGTAATTCCAAATTCATCCATGTTCCATTCTCTTTTCCTATCAGACTTTACAAAGAGAAGTTCTGACTTCATTCTTGGGTTTCATCTTTGCCCCAGAAGTCACTATTAGGGCACTCCTTTCTGGGGCCAGAGTTTGGAGAGAAGGGGGGGACACGGTGTTAGATTCAAGGGGCCACAGTTCAGAGCACCCCCTCTGCTCCTGTGCCCTTGGCGGGGTTGGGAGGCAGGCTCCCCTGAGCACTGTGTGAGGACCACAGTCCTCTTGCTCTGCAAGGGAGGAAAGGCAATATTCCAATCCCCAGTTTCAAGAAAACTTCTGGTATCACATTGCGGTTGCTATGGCAATGGAATTCCTCGTGAATGCAGAGTGAAATATAACATCATTTAGGGATTATTAGCATGTGAGAAAAGCAAAACTGAACTCAAAAGCATTGCTTCAGCTCGTATTTACAGCTTTTGGTACCAGCTCCCCTGACATCCCAAGCAGGGTGTCTCTTGCCAAAAATCAGGGGGACAGAGGGAAGTAGGATGTCGTATCTCTTTCTGCTCGTGGCCAAATTAAAGTCACATTTGTTCTCAGCACCAAATACCACCAGAGAAGACTGAGATAGTGGGTGGAATTCTCTGTAACTTTAACTTCTTATAGACTTAGTGTTTTAAAAGTTACCTCACGACATGATATTCCTATCTGTGTACGAGCTTGGCACTTTTAAGATTGTTTTTCTGTCTCGGTTTTGAATTCACACTGTATCTCCTGCACTGTTTGAGAAGACAAGCTTGCTTCCAGCCATCACTCACTACACCAGGATTGTATTATCCCAGATGATACAGTGTCATAGTTGAGCAGTTTTCCAAACAAACCATGAAATTATGGAAGAAAGAAGGCTGTTAGGGCTATAGTTCTGAGATTTCCTCATCCTGCATGTGTTTTTAGGAGCACTTTGGTGCTTCAGAGGAGAGTTTGCAGGCTCATGAAATCAGAGGAAATAATTTCGATTTTTAACCCCCAAAAAAGAAACATACTATGCGCTCACTAACAAATCCCTTTTTTAAGTGTTACTCCACTGGGGAATAAAAACCCAGCCTTTTGCTGCAAGGCAGAACAGAGATAGGTCTTGCTGCTCCAGAGACTTTGTTGTTGTTGTTGTTGTTGTTACTTTGAATGTTATTGCTTTAGGAACTTAAATTAGGTCTCCCACCTCCAGGGCATCTCCATACTTCTGCAAGTCTTTCCTGCCCTGCCAGAGAGAGCTACGCACATCCCCAGCTAGGGGCCCTGCCTTTCTTTTCAGTCTGGTAGAACAGGACCCTATCGCCAAGCAGGTGCTGAGGCCTAAGTGAGCATCTCAAGCAGGAGCTGATGTCACAGGGAGGCCCAGGTTGAGGGGTGCAGTGTGGCACAGGCCCAAAGGTGCAGCTTGAGGTGAGTCATGGAGCATATCACACCTCCTTGGAAAGGACACATAAGCTCTCTGTGCCTCTCTTACCCCGTCTGTAAAACGTGAGTGAGAGCGGTACCTGCCTCACAGCGTGCGTGCTGTGGGTATGAAGTGAGCAGTGGCTGGCACGTAGCGAGCTCCCTTGCTAAGCAGCGTCAGCAGCACTCAGGAAGACCACAATGCCATTGCAAACATCAGGACACACTGAAAGGCAGATGCAAGAAACTTTAAGATGCCTGCCCGTGGGCAACACTCTGTATGAGCTAAGAACTCGAGATGTGAACGAGGAGAGACAAGATCTCTGGTTCCCCATATTTATTTAATATATGGCTAGAATTTGATCTCCAAATGATAAAACTAAATTCACCTTCTCCACCTGCCTTGCTGTTTTAGAAAGAGATGTAACAAGTCATTTAAGTTTACCTCGCAAGTTAGTAGAGATGCAAAAGGAGATCTAATAGCCCCTGATTCTGGATCTAGAGGAAGTTTCTAGAATTCATGAAGGGCTCTTGGGAGCTGCCAGTCGAGCCTTAGGGAGGGATTCATCTGCTTGAAGATGTAAAGGGGCATGCGCGTCCAGGGAGAAGACAGTGAGGTGCATCTCTCAGGGTGAGTGCAGGTCCTTAGGGAGGCAGGCAGGAGGTTCCTGCAAACTCAGAAAGGAGCAAGGGCCTAACATCCAGATCCTGGGAAGTGTGGGCCTGCCCTGGGTACATGCAGGCACGTGGGGGAGGCCTGCATGCCAGGCTGGGCAGTTTGCACCCAAGCTGACTTTGTGTCCAATGAGCCAGTCTAACTTTCCCCTGGGGCCCAGAGAGGGCTGGTACCTAGTCCAGGTTACACGGGCTCTGCCCCTGCAGCCTGCCCTTAAGAAGCACCCACAGCTCTGGGACACTGTCCCAGCAAGGCATGTTCACAACAGATGCAGTTGCTTTCTCCTTTTCCCTTGGAGACCTCCTGATGCAGAGGTAGTGGGCTCAGGAGCCTTGGTGGGTGAGAAAGGCCTGGCTGCCACTTGGCTGGAGCCTGCCCTCCAGGTTCACCAGCAGGCCAGTTGGGAGCTGCTTTGGGAGAGCTGGCTCCCAAAGTGATGGGGCCTCTGGACATCCCAACACTGGACTACTCTGTCCCCAGTGAGGAAGGAAACGGAACTCGGGATAGCTCAGAGGCTGCTGGAACAGCCCAAGGACAGAGCCCCTAAGACCAAGCTGAAGGCCCTTCCACCAGGCCTGGCTTTTTGCCACTGGCCTCCACTTCCTCTCCAAAACCCCTTTCCTGTTTCCAGTATCTTCAGACTGCCCTTCTACTCCTGGCCCCACACACATTCTGTCCAGAGGCCACTGCTACTCCTCCAGCTGTGCAGAACAGTCTCTGTTCACTCCCTGCCCTTCCTACCCTTTGCTGTAAACTCCCCAGAGGAGGGCGTGGCCATTCTCTACCAAGCTGCCCAGCCTCACAGGAGTCATTGAATGTCCCCTGGGTGCCAAGGCTGTACTGGACCTGAGGACACCCATATGAGCAGGACCCTAGGCCTGACCTCATGGAATTGACAGCCAAAAGAAAGATCCACCTCCAGTCCCAAGCACTCCCCCTCTCTGGGCTAGCATGTGGGGGCCATGCTAGCCAGAGACACCCCCAAGACCTCAAGGGCCAGCGGGGATATTCATGGACTGTCCCCTGTTTCAGAGTCTTCCGCATAGACTCTGCCCTCACCAGTGCAAGCCACTGGGGATAACTGACCTGCAGGTCCCCCAGCAGCCCCCCAGGGCAGCAGTCCTTGGAGCTCACTCATCCCCTTCCTAGAATCTGCTTCCATCATCAAGAAACATGGCTTCAAACAAACGTGTGCGTTCTTCTGGTATCGCCCCTAGGTTTTATGCAAGAAAACGTCTTGGTGTGTGCACCTCACAAACGTGCAAGAATGTTATCCTTGCAGCCTGTGTGGTGTGCTTCACAGAACGGCCGTACTTTAGAAGAATTAATTATATTCCAGTAATTAAAAATTGCTAATAAGTTACTGAGCTGAGCAAGCCTCACACCGCCTTGATTTTGCTTATGTAAACAAGCTACAGCCTCTGAGGCCCACACATGGTTTCCTGCCCTGTCCTGGCACCCCCTTTTTATGTGGGTGTCTCCTCCTGGTCCCGTACCCCACTAGAAGCCTCCCCTGCTCTCCCACTGACCCACAGCACCACCCGTGCTGGGTGCCTCCACTGGCCTGGCTCCTGCACACTCTGGCCCCCGGGGTCCCTGCTGGCTCCCATCCCTGTGAAGATCAACGTATCGCAGATGCTACATCCAGGTGGCACTTTACAGGCCTGCTCTTACTGCATCCACCCCACAGCCGGCGGGCTTCGGGCAGCCCCCACTCTTTCTCCTGTGATTGGCCCCAGGCTCCTCCTTCCCCACTAACTTTCTACACATTCTATTCAGGCCCCCCTCAGCCCTCCTCTCCTTCCTTTGCACCCCCCTCACCATCCCCGCCATGCCTCATGTGCAAATAAGGCCCAGCTGTACCTTCACCCCGGCCTCCTCCACACCAAGCTCACTTCCTTATAATTTCTTAACCTGGCCCCCTCTTCTCATATGCCTCCATCCCATCATCACCATTCACCTGCATGACGTCTGTGACCCCCTTACTGTTGTCCCAGCTCCTGGCCAGATACTTCTTCAAACCCACCTTCTCTACGGCCTGAAGAGCAAACTTTTTGAGAGGTTACTCTGACCCTGGCACTCCCCTGCCCTAAGGTTTCCATCCATTCATTTAGCAAACATACACTTGCTGTGAGTCAAGTCTCTTCCAGGCACTGGGGATACAGCAGTGCACAAAATGGACATGATTCCAGCCCTGAAGGCATGTGCGGTCTCTTGTTATAAATAAGACACAAAGTGTTGTAGGCGATGGCGAGCGCCATGGAGGAGAATACAGCAGGCAGAGGGGTTAGCGAGAGTTTCTAGTAGGAGAAGAGGCATTTGAGCCATTACCTGAAGGAGGTTGGGAGGTTGGGGAGTGAGCTGTTTGAATATCTGGGAGGAAGGAATAGCAGGTGCAAAGACCCTGAGGTGAGAGCTCACCCGGCAAGTTTGGGGATCAAGAAGGCGGCCAGGTCAGCTGAAGCAGAATGAGGAAGGCAAGAGAGGTCTGAGGGGCCTTGATGGCCACTGGAAGCCCGAGCTGTTAACCACTGTTCTATGTTGCCTTTCTAATTAACCTGCCATGCCCACCAATGGATGGTCTTGAGGGCACCAACCCATCACCCTCACTGTAGGAAGCTGTGTGGGGTGTGCTATGACCAGAAAAGATGACCTGTTCAGGGGCTGCCAAACATTTCCAGTGTCCTCTCCCTGAGTTAAACTTGCAAGGCCAGGGGATTTCCTATGAGCCCCAGGCCAACCAAGGTGCCATCAGAATTTCTTCTACAAGTAGTGGCCTCCTTCTTTTATAACTTCTTGTCAGCTTGCTGATCTTCCTGCGATACCAGGTATACTTATGAGCGAGGAAATATGATTTATCTTTCTAGCCCTAGCAGTTGGAAATGCTCCATTCATTTTTTGGATGAATGCACAAATTTATGATTATGTGTTAAATAGGACATATGCAATCCCTTAGAGGTCCCCGAGTAAATGGGAAGCTCTAGGTAGAGGTCCTCTGCCATCTGCACTAAAGGGTCCCAGCAAAGGAGGGGGTGGATCCAAGACATGTTGGATCCTCTGTGTTGGGCGGTGGTCATCAAGGTGTTGTGGGAACACAAGGAAAGAAGGGACAGAAGGAGGCAGAGGAGGGGGTGACATGGAGCCTCCTGTTGGTTAAGCCTCTCTACACAGGCTGTTTGAGGGGGGCCCTGCATGGAAAGAAGGGGTGCCATTGGCTCTGGCTGCTTAGAACCATGCCATGGAGCTCATGGCCAATGCTTGGGAGGCTTTGGCTGATGATCACAAGTCAAATGTTTAATTACTAGAGCGAGAAGAAGTTGATTTGGGACTTCCTTAAGGTTCTCCCCTATTGCGCCTTCAATTAAGATCAAGGCCGCGTGCAGCAGCCGCTAAATGACACTGCATATTGAGTCTCTGTGCTCAAGCAGTTTATCTAATTATCTGTGTGACAAACTCAGCAGCTGTCAGCCCAGCCACAACTCAAATATGTTGACTCTGGGCCCCCGCCTGCAAGTGTCTTCTGCTTCCTAACAGGCTGAGGGAATGGTTTTCCAAGCTCTTCAATACACATGGAATCCTTTTCAGGTTCCTGTCTCGCCTGATGATGGAAGTTCCTGGGGGGACAAGTGGCAGGGAGGACGGTGCAGAGGCCTGGGGCTCCGCCTCTCCTGGGCTCTCTACCCTCCCTGCCTTAAGCTCACACTCTCTGTTTGCTCTTTTGAACAGGGAAGCACTGGCCTGATATAGGCCTTTTTTTTTTCCTCCAAAGAGAAGGAGGAGCACTTACCATTACATCATGTAAACTGAAATAAATCAAGGGAGTTGGGTGGCAGATGCACACAGCAGCCCAGGGAGGGGTGGGTGACTGCTGTTCTTCATCAGTAGGGAGCGTGAGCACGGGTGAACATCCCAGAGCAGGCTCACCAAGCGCCCACACTGAACAATCCAACACTTAGCCTGGGTAGTTGAGTCCTCGACCAGGAGAGCCAAGGGACAGAGCTTCGGAAACCTGCCACCCAGCCCCCTTCAGCATCCTGGGGCCTGGGGAAGCCCGCCCTTCACTGGGTGCTGTGGCTAGAACACTCATGAAGGATGCTGATGAGGGGAGAGGCAGCTCCCTCAGAGTTTGGAGACCTTGTCCTGGCAAGTCCTGTCCTCTGCCTTTCTTCTTGTGTTCACTTCTGCCTCGATGCATTTTGATCGCTCATTAATGAAAGTAATTGGAGTGAAACTACTTTGGAGAAGCTCCTCTAAATGAAACTAGTGAAATTGCTTTCCTGCCAGGAAATTAAAATCACCAGACACAATGAACTCTGCCCACTTACTATAAGCAAGGGGTCTGAGTGGTGCATTTCTCTTTGTAGCTGAAGGAGGAACACATCCAGGGACCTGGCGGGCACATCTATTGGCTTGCCTTCCTTAGGGAACTTCTGTTTCCTCTTCTCTTGCTTGTCTTTTAGTCCATCCCTACCAGTTTTTATTCTAAGGGTGTGACCTGCAGGCCTGGTCCCCAGAGGTCCTGCAGGTGCCTCTGTGAGGTCAGGCCTTGCCCCACTGATTCTGCTGATTTGAGCTGTCTGATGTTTCCACCCACACCTCATTGTCTCCCTTCCTCCTTACCTCTCTCTTCCTCCCTCCTCCCTCTTCCCACTCAACATATTGTGTGGCTCACCAATTAATTTATATTTCCATTGAAATAAACCGAAGGTCTTTTTTGTGGGGTTTTGCAAAGAGCTTCGTTTTTCCCTAGCGCTATGTAGGCCCGTGACATAGCTGAGATTTTTAAATTCTCCCCATCCAACCCTATCCAGTGGTTTCAGGAACCCTAGATGAGAGGTGCATGACGGAGGGCGTGATGTGTCTGGTAGCCTGATCTTTCCTGATGGGGAGTGGTGGTCAGGAAAAGGGGCTTGAGGAAGAGGTCTGTGCAAAGCTGCAGAAGGAATACCCCAGAGTGTAGAGAAGGTCTGGAAGGGGCCATCTGGGGGCACTCGGGTGGCTCAGTCGGTTGAGCATCTGCCTTTGGCTCAGGTCACGATCCCAGGGTCCTGGAATTGAGCTGTGCATTGGGCTCCCTGCTCAGCATGAGTCTGCTTCTCCCTCTCCATCTGCCAATCCCCTAGTTGTACTCTCTAGCTCTCTCTAGCTCTCTGTCAAATAAATAAATAAAATCTTCATTTAAAAAAAAAAAAAAAGGAAGGTGCCATCCAGGGATAGCAGGTAGCAGTAGGCACAGTAGCAGGAAGGATCAGCAACATGTCGTCTCAGTTATGTACAGAGTGAGTTTGTTAGTTCTACTTTCCACCCAAAAGTCTAGACTTTGAAGGGAGTCTCTCAACTGTTTAACCACAAGTGCTGGTTACAAGGAAGCTATAACCACCCCCCCACACACACACACACACACGTGGTGGTAGTTTGTGGCAGTGACCACAAACGATCTGAACAGTCTTGCCAGGGCTGAGGCAAAAATGAATGGAGGTGAAGCAGACAGACCTGCCTAAACTAGAACTAAAGAGAAGTTGGCTTCTGTCACACAGGAGAGGAATAGGTCACTCGGGATGCAGAGAGAGGGGGATATGATTACAAAAAAGCAGAAGCCCAGTAGATAGCTACTGTGTTCTGCTCTTGAATCAAGAAAACATGAACCCTGAAATGAGATGAAAAATGGGATCATGAATTGAGTGAGCCACAGCCAAAAATGAAATGGAAGCTAGAGGAGGTAAGACAAGACTAGATGGGACCTGGACTACTGTAGCAGAAGTGCCTTCTGCGTCTCAAGCAGGGAAGGACGAGATTAACAATGCAGAAATCAAACAACCATTCCCCCCACAGGGAGAACAAACTTGAAAACCTCTCCCAGAATATACAGAAAAAGGAAATGAAAAGGTAAAAAATAATAATAATAATGTGAGAGAAGATGATAGGTATATAGGACAGGGATAAAAGTCTAGCTCTTGGTCATCGGTCATCTTAAAGACCCCAGAGCAAATCAAAGGGACACAGTAAGTGAAGAAAGATTGTTTTTTAAATTGCCCTGAGCTGAAAGAGTCTTAAAATAAGTCCAAATGTAACTGCTAAAATTTCAGGATTTCAAAAATTTTTTCAAATATATTTGAAGTGATTGGGCAGAGAGAAAAACCTGGTCTTCTATAAAGGAAAAAAGAAAACCCACTGGTCTTAGGCTTTTCTGCAACATTAAGAAGCCAAAAAGCAATGAAGAACATCTGTAGAGTTTTGAAGTGATAATTCTACACTCCTCAAATGATGATCCCTGTGTGGAAACAACAGAAAGGATTCTCTGATGGGTAGGGGCTTGGATAACCTACCCCCCATGTATTCGTGGCTGGAAAAAAAAAAAGTACTGAAAGAAGAACCCCCAGCAATCTAGGGGCAGATCAAATTTGGGAAAGAGGAAGGTCATGGTACTCATAGCCTAGAGGTGAGCAAGGGACTCCTTCCCCAAAAAGTTGTCTAAATGACCATTTTTAAACATCATTAACCAAATGGCCAAGAGTAAATGAAGAAGTTAAATGCAGCTCATTTCTTTGACTCCCTTGTGGGGATTTCGACAGATCCTGCATAATTTCCTGACTTAGTGTGTTAGAAAGTGTGCATCAGTTCAAGTAGGCAATTTTCCATTAACCTCATCCTTCTTCCCAGAATGAAGCCAGTGCTGGCCCCCAGGCAAGTGTCTTGGGTTGTTCCCAGCCACAGTGGGAGGCTCCTGCTCTTGCTGAGAAGCTCAGAGGCCATAGGGATCAGTCCTTGGCAGGTGATCTATAAGGTTGGGACTCCCTGTGCCTTCATCATGGTGGCTTGAGTGTAATCCCTCTTCCAGGAAGCTTGCCTGGGCAGTAACTAAAGTAGAAGGATACTCTAGCATATTATAGGCTGTCTCCTGGAGCACCGATGCCACTCCCAATAGCACATGTCAGTGCACTAGTGATGTGGCCCAGACTGTTGATTCTAATGTTCTAATGGAAGTATGTGGTTGACTCACACGCAAAGAGTGAGAGCTGAGGCATGTTGCCAAGAAATCAAAAGGTATGGCCTCTTGGGAGATGGAGGTAGAGATTAGACCCTTAAGACAGCCAGAGCCAACATGGATGTAGCCATGCACGGTAGAAAGAGAGTAACCATTGGGTTGGGGTCACCATGGTGATGGCCACCATTCATGGAGCATCTGTCAGGTTCCTAGCCTATACCAGATGCTTTATGGCCACTAACTCCTATAATTCACCCAGTTGGCATTTTACCTAGGGGCAGAGACCAAATAGCCTGCCCAGTTACTGAGTTGCTCAGTGAGAACTGGGACCTGCCTTCCCAGCAGGCAGAAGTGCCTCAACTAGGGGCCGAGGGGTCCACGTGAACCTACCAGAAGGCACAGGACTTGAACTACACAGTGCAGAGGAAGGCAGCAGCAGGTGGAAGTACTTAATGTAACCTCACCCCCCCCCCCCACCTTCCTGCCTCCCTGCCTCAGACTGGCCACGTGCAACCTCTCAATGACACATGCCAGAAAAAGGTCTTCCCCTGAAAGGAAGTGGGTGGAATGTCACTTTTCCATGGACATGATTGTCACAGCTAGTCATTTTAATGAAGTGCATCCCATTCACACACTCCAGTCTTTAAACCCCAGTGACCAGCACCATGTTCACGTGTGACATGACCCCCACTGTGGGCACGTTGCAGATGGAGGGCCTGCTCCCTGCCAGGGGACAGGTGGGGACAGGCGGCTTCCCTAGCACAGGAAGGGAGACTTCCACTCTTCCTGGGCCTGTCTCTACACCTCAGCCTCTCCTCCTCCTCACCCGGGGCCCCTGCTCCGGCTCCCTGCCATATTATAGCAGCTTGAAGGCCTAATTTACATGCCAGGCTTGTCTCCATAAACACTCTTAACAATTTTAAAGGAATAAACATTCCATTTTAAAAAGTCCTGTGGATCTCAGGGCAAACTGTGGTGGGTATCAGGAAGACCTAATGAAGAGAGGGATCTCTCTCGAAAAGGCAGCCAAAGCCCACTGCTGGGAGACATGGATTCCACCACCACTACCACCCCCACCACCACCACCACCACCACCACCACCACCACCACCCCCACCACCACCCCCACCCCCTACCCCCCGTGAGGAATGCCAGCAGGAGCACACACACTGATTCAGAGAAACAGCAGGAAACAGACGCACTCTTGAACTTGCCCCTCTGGAAGGCTGGGGAAGAAATAGCCCCAAGCAGAGGCACCTCCAGGCTTCCCTTGGGTACAGTCCCGTGAGGACTCAGTTGACTCCAATTATAATTCAATATTTGCAGCGTTTGTTGTGATTTTATACATCTCATGCTTTTTCAGAGACCAGAGATGGGATGGGAATGGAGGGCAGGTTAACGACTCATGAAGAGCCCACGGTACATGCCAGGCCCAGTGCTGGGTACTGTAGACACTTTCTGAAACCACTCAGGATCAGGACTGTTATTGTCCTGACTTGGCAGAGGCGGACCCAAAGTCAAAGAGATTTGATGACTTGCCCAAGACCAAGCAGGGGAGAGCTGTCACTCAAACTCATGCCTGTCTTATCTAAAATGTGCTCTTTTCTCCTCTTGCTCTTGCTATATCTCTTAAACATACGACGATTTTTATAATTAATAAAAGCCAAGCCTTGGAATAATTTTGAAAGTACTCTGTGATCGTTGTTCACCAACCTGACAGATTGTGTCCATGTTCGTATTTCTGTTTCAAAGGCAATTTTTTGGCACATGCAGCTGCTTGTCACCTTGCTGTTGGCCACTCTTGCCTCAACAAACAAATAGTGATGTTTTCTTCAAAACCTTTATTCTTTTGTGGTCTTTACTCCTTCCACTATGCCATGCCTACTGTTTATGTAATGATTTTTATAAATCAAAAATGTGGGGCACCTGGGTGGCTCAGTGGTTGAGCATCTGCCTTTGGCTCAGGTTGTGATCCTGGGGTCCTGGGATTGAGTCCTGCATCAGGGTCCCCACAGGGAGCCTGCTTCTCCCTCTGTCTGTGTCTCTGCCTCTCTCTGTGCATCTCTCATGAATAAATAAATAAATAAATATCTTTTTTTAAAAATGCAAGAAACCTTGCAGTGAGCAACACCCAGTCTTTCCTTGGTCAGGGTTGGCTGGAAACTATAGGTGGCTCACCTGAGAGGAGCCTGTGAACAGATGGGCTTAGGGGTGACCCACTCACCAGATTGGGTTCTGAGGGTCCAGAAGCCAATGAGACAGCCCAAGCTGGCAGCTCTGGAGAAGGGGCTCAGATTGGTGTGATCGGAGAAAGGGCCTCCTAGGCAACATCATGCAGGAACCTGTGAACAACACCCAAATGTGCCTTGAACTTCACTCTACTTGTTTGTTCATATTCCTAGGATAAGTAGAGTCGTGGTCCTGTCCTCAACATTTTGTGGGTCAAGGTTATATTTCAGGTTTTGTTGGAAAAGCCTGGGATTTATATATTTGGCTGTTCATGACTTGGCAAATTTTAACAACCGAGTCTTTCGTTGATTGGAGAAATAATCCTGAGCACCTACTGTGTGCCAAGCTTGGTTAAGGAGCTGGGACTCAAGAAGAGTGTGATGTGTTCCCTGCCCTTGGGGAGTTCATAATGGAGAAACATGTAAACCAGGGTGATGAGTCTGTTATGGAAAGAACACAGGAGGCCTCCTGGAGGAAGTACCATCCTGGCTGAGTATTAAATAATGCGTAGAAGTGGGTTAGGCCAAAAGGAAGGGAAGGGGTCTTCTAGGCCAAGGGTTAGAGTGTGAATCCAGAATGGGGAGCCACAGCCAACCAATGCTTCTTCCCTCAGTATGAAACGTGAGACAGGAAAAAGCCACAAGAGCTGAGAAAGAACTCTTGGCCAAACCCCGGCTGGACCTCAAAGGTCAGGTTAAGAAGCCCAGGGTTCTCCCCTATGGGCAGGACTCTAGGGTTTGAAACAGTCTGGGTGGTGGTTAGAAAGATCACACATTGTCAGCACAGTAGGAACAGCAGGCAGTAGAGTGACCCTGGAGGCAGGGAGCCCAGGGAGGGGGGATTTCACGCGTGCAACAGAGGCATGCAGAAGGCTGCATTAGGGGAGTGGGCAACCTTGAAAACTCTTTGGGAAAAGTCCAATATGAAAGGAAAAGGGACTGACCAGGGAGGGGAGGGAGAAAGAGGTTGAAGCCTCCGGGATGTCCGGGCTCCTGTCCTGGATGAGTATGGGTGCCTTTACCACTGAGGTGGAAGCACAAGAGTGGGAATCTTGGGGTGGTAGGAAAATTAGGGTTTGCCCTCGGTTGTGGATGTGGGGGTGTGAGGCCCTGTGGGCCATCTTGGAGAGAGGAGTTTCATGTGCCTAAAGAGCCTGTGCCTCTAGGCTTCAGCCAGTCTTGCCTGAAGAGGCTTCCAAACCTTTTTGGTTTGGCAGAGTCAGCTGTGCCTCTTATCCCTACTGTATTAATCAGGGTTCTCCAGAGAAATGCAGTCAGGAGGGTGTGGGTGTATGTGTGTAAAGAGATTTATTATAAGGAATCAGCTTACGTGATAATGGAGGCTGGGAAGTCCTAAATCTGCAGACCAGGCCAGCAGGCTAGAGACTCAGAAGGGGCCAGTGTTCCTGTTGGAGTCTGAAGGCCATCTCCTGGAAAATTTGTCTTAGTTGAGGGAGGGCTGGTCTGTTTGTTCTATTCAGGCCTTCAACTGACTGAATGAGGCCCACCCACATCCCAGAAAGCAATCTGCTTCACTCAGAGTCCACCAATCACATGAACACCCCGAATAATGTTTGATCACATCAACGGGCACTGTGGCCCAGCTAAGTGGACGCTACTCAGCCCAGGATTGTTCTAAATGCCTTGTGCGGTCCTTGGCCAGACCTCATCTAACCAGTGGTACAGCCCATCACAGGGTAGGCCTATGTGAGGGCCTATGATCTGCAGGAGCCCGGTGTCCATCTGGACTGAGCCCTGAGCAGTCCTGTGGATGTGCTGGCACTTTGTCAGGGCCCAACCACCGCTGTCCCATCTAGAGGGCAGGATGCTAACCCAGAAGGAAAGTGCTCAGATGTCAGGTCAGAGGTGTGCATGCTTCACGCCAGGGGCCTGGTCTGTGTCCCTCCCTGCGCTGGGGTGTAGGGGGGTGGCTCTTGAGGTCATTGCACCTGCCTCCCCTGAGCTGCAAACCACCCCACTTCACCCCCCACCAAGCCCCCAGGAGTTCCACAGAAGGGTGTAGGGGTGACTCAACCCCAGACATCCCCACTTGCCTCCCCCAGCAGCCAGAGAAGGGGCTTTCTGCCAATGGCTGTTTGCCCAGTAAAGTTGTTTTCTTCCACAGCCTGATAGTTTAAATACAGTAACTGCCTGAAATTATACCGAACCCCTCAAATGATGTAAGATGCAACCTGGAGGGGAGAAAGATCAAAGGAGAACCAAGGCAGCAGGTTTCTCGGGACACAAGAAAGATGCACACGTGGAGGGAGACGGCGGCGAGGCACAGAGGCTGCTGATCAGATCCTAAGGTGGCTCTGTTCCTAGGATACCTTTGTCTGGGAACCGAACACTTGCAGCCGTTCAGAGAGACCGGAATCAGAGTATTTGATCAGCAGCCTTGGTTGCCTGGAGCGTGGGGGAGAGAGACCAGGAGACGTGTGCTTCCTCCTGGAAATCCGTTAACAAAGGTCCAGCAGGAGACGCGCCTCCTAATAAGGCAGTGGCCAATTAACAGAGCAAATGTTTGAGGTGTCCCCGCCAAGGGAGGTGACGCCTGGTCTTCTCCCAGGGCCCCCGGGCGCTGCTCAGATGGATGGCAGGTACATGACTTAAGTTAATTGCAGAAAAACTCATTCCCGGGAAGTCAGCACCGGCTTGTCTTTTAAAGGGACCGAGGTTTGCCTTGGGCAAGTACCTGTCTGACCCCAGAAAGAACGTGTCCTTCAGAGAGGCTCCCCTCTCCCCTCACCCCACCACAGGGACTCTGTAGGTGGAGGTTCCCCCCACAGAGTACCTCAGAGCCAGAAGACGAGGCTGGAATCTAAGGCCCCAGGAGAAGTGGGGCAGGAGGGGCTGTGCTGGGCAGGCCTCGTCCGGGGCCCAGGGGGGGGCGGCTCTCCTCCCCACCCCTGCGGATCTGCTGAGCCCCGCTGGGGCCTGGAGCCGCCGGCTGACCGGGAGAGGGTGCAGGACGTGCTCCACAAGAGCAGCTGGCCCTGGGGGTCAGGTCGTGGGAAGCCCAGGGTAGGGCCAAGGCAGGACGGGCGGGCTCACTCCTGTGGGAGGAGGCGGTCATGCCAACAGTAAGGTTCTCTTCTGAAGGGACCAAGGAGCCACGTGTCAGCATGGCCTGGTCTCTGAAGCAGCAGCCTGGGTGGGGGTGGGTGGGGAGCTGGCCGCAGACCCAACTGCACACCCCCCATCTCCCCGCCACCCATCGCCCTTCCCTCTGCACTGAGCCCAGACGCCTGCCTCCTGGGTGCCCACACGTGTCTGAAACAGAGGCTGAAAAGTAGCCTGTCTCCTGGTGACCCGGAAGTGTTTGCTGCGTGGCACATGCCACTGGTTTTGACTTTTTAACAGCCTAACCGGTCCCTCTGACCCTGGACGCGGTTGCGATAGCGCGTATCCGTATGGGCGCTGCCCTGGATGGAGGAGTGAGCCAGGCAGGGAGCCCTCCCCTCTGACTTCCCCAGGTTGTGCGAACCCTGCGCCCCCTCCCAGCTCGCAAGCTGGTCTGCCCTGGAGAAATCCCTGTCCCCACCTCAGTCACAAGTCTGGAGCAGGAATTAAGTGACTGACTCACAAACTAAGGAGTCATCCTTCGGTGTTCTGCCTCCACTTTAAAGGGGGTGGTGGCGAGGGGCGGGATGAGAACTAACAGTCCCGAGGGCGTGAGGAGGGGGCCCGGGCCTCAGAGGCGGCTCGGGGCGTGCGTGCGGTTGTGCAGCGGTGACAAGCTCAGCACCCCAGCACCCCAGCACCCCAGCACCCCAGCGAGGGCGGACCCCTCCCTCGCTCTGCTCAGCCTCGGGCCACAGCCCCTCCACTCGGCGGCCCACACAGACCCGCTTCAGCCCCTAGACCATCGCTGGCAGGGAAGGGGCTCTGGGGGGGAGGACACCCCTGCCGTGCTACTCTCTGGGGTTCCCACTCACGCTTCCCTTGAAGTCACACGTAAGGCCCCCTCTGCAGAGAGACACGTTCGCTTCCATTAGAGCACATTCTCCATCATGGCCCCTCTCTAGTATTTTTTTTATTTTTTTTTATTTTTATTTATTTATGATAGTTACAGAGAGAGAGAGAGGGAGACAGAGACACAGGCAGAGGGAGAAGCAGGCTCCATGCACCGGGAGCCCGACGTGGGATTCGATCCCGGGTCTCCAGGATCGCGCCCTGGGCCGAAGGCAGGCGCCAAACCGCTGCGCCACCCAGGGATCCCCCCTCTCTAGTATTAAGAAAGATTTCTGTGGGGCTGGAAGTCCTCAAAACGGAACCCAAGAGCCACTGACTTTAAGGCTAAAACTCATTTCTCTGTGTGCTTCAGAAGAAAAAAGTCTCCTTACATACGGTCTCAGCACCTCTGGGGTTGTTGTATCTACACTGAACTTTCTGCCCACAGGGTATCCTGCTTATGCAGACAGGAGTGTTGACGCCACAAAAAGAAACTGGTCTTTGAAAGTTTCCATCGGAGCAATTTGAAATTTTCAAGCCTAACAAAAGCAATTATATCAATCACACACGAATTGCTTCCTAATGACCAGATTTTACATCCTGAAGCCTCCAAGTGTTTAAGAATATCCACAAAATTAATATTTTATAGACAAAAGACTTCACACTGGTTTCCAGGGTTTCTGCGCTGGGCCTGGGTATGGGCCTGGCTTCATAAGAGTGAGTGTACAGATGTCTGGTTGTCCTCTACATCACTCTGCGCAAAAGTCCTCGGTTGATTGGGAAGTAATACGTAGCATCATCCCTGCGATGATCGGTAGAGACCAAACCTGCCTTGCTCACCGCTGTACCCCGGGCCTGCCAGGGTACAGAATACAGGATACAGTATACAGGATACAGAATTTAAGAAACGAAACAGATGAATAAAGGAAGGAAAAAAATAAAATAAGATGAAAACGGAGAGGGAGACAAACCATAAGAGACTCTTCACTCTAGGAAACAAACTAAAGGTCACTGGAGGGGAGGTGGGTACAGGATGGGGTTGTTGGGTGATGGGCGTTAAGGAGGGCAGGTGATGGAATGGGCACTGGGTGTTCTATGCAACTGACGAATCACCGAACTCTACATCTGAAATTAATAATATACTCTATGTTAGCTAAATTGAATTTAAATAAAATTTTTAAAAAAAGAATATAATAAACACTTGCTTAGAAGAGTGCAGGGAAGGGACTGGATGAAAGCAAGCATGGTGATCACTTGGGTCAGCAGAACCGAAGGCAGTTGATGACTACCAGGCCAAGAAGGGGCTGACACTAGCAAGTGGGGCTTGCCTCTGCTGCTCACATGGCGGACCACCCCTATGGCAGGAGGTGCCAGGTGTCACGGACGTGTTCTCAGTCCATGCCATTCACATGTTCACCTCTTCCTCCAAGATCAGACTCTGTGAGTCCCAGCAACCCCTGCACAGAGATGTGCCCATGTGCACTGTGGACCCACAAGGAAGGGAAGCCACCTACTAGAAACAAAATCTTTTTTTTCTTTTTTTTGTTATAAAAGATGATGTACTCACAGAAGGGAATACAAGATGTACATGAGCAATTAGAAGAAGAACCATTCAGATAAGAGCCATGTTTTAGGAATCAAGCTGCACTTTAGAAACACTCCCTCCCTCCCGCCCTGCCCTGCCTTGCCCCCACACGCCCTCCTCCCTGCCCTGGAGGTGACCACTGTCTTCTCTGACTCCCACCACCATCCTGTTCTGGCTTTTCTTGCTAGTTGTCTCACCGAAGTACGAGTTGAGACATGGTTGGCTTTTTTTCTAGTTTTGAACTTTGAACAAACAGAATCACGCTGCAGGTGTTCTTTGATTTGCTGCCTTCATATTTGTAGGATTCATCCATACAAAATATAGCTGAAGCTTCTTGGTTTGTGTCGCTGAAAATCCCCTTATGTGAATATACCATAATGTATCCACTCTACCGGGGACAGCCAGCATCAGTTCCCGTTTGGGGCTATTCCAAGTGATGCTGCTGGAATCATTCTCCTGTATGTCTTCTGAGCATGTGCAATAGTTTCTCTAGGGTATGTCCCTGGGCAGTGTGCTACTTTAACCTCAATCCATACCATCATACTGTTTTCCCAAATCGTCAGCCAGTTTACCCAGAAAACAGCAGCATAGTAGAGCGCCTGCAGTTCACGTTACTAACACTTGGAACAGCAAAACATTTTTCATTTCTGCTAGTCTTTTGGGTATGATGCAGTAACTTACTGTGGTTTTAATTGATATTGTCCTGCTTGCTGAGACTTAAGCATTGTTTCATTGGTTTATTGGTCATTTTGATTTCTTTTTTTCCAAAGTACCTGCCCAGGTCTTTTGCACATTTTTCTATTCAGTTGTTTGTCTTTTTTTTCTTTTTTTTTTTTTGTATTGATTTGTAAGAGTTCTTTATATATTCTGGATACTTATTCTTTGCTGATTATATTTATCACAAACATTCTTCCAATGGCAACACTACTTTTCACTCTATCTTGGTTTCTTTTCAAGGGTGGAAGTTCTTAATTTTAGTATACTTGGATTTATCAGATTTTTCCTTCATGTTGCAATATATGAATATCAAATCGACATGTTGTACACCTTAAACTTACACAATAGTCTGTGTCAGTTATATCTCAATTTTAAAAAAAATTTTTCTCTGATGGTTAGAGGATTTTGTGCCTTTAAAAAAAAAAATCCTTTCTGGTGCCCAAAGCCCTACATCATTCTGCATCATCTACTTTATAGTGTTGCTTTTCACCTTTTTTTTTTTAATGTTATAATAGCTTTATTGGTATATAACTCACATACCATCCAACTCATCCATTTAAAGTGTACAATTCAAAGTTTTTAGTACATCCAAAAAGTTGTGCCATCACTCTAAAAAATTTCAAAACCTCTTTGTTACCTCTAAACAGCACCCTTGCTCCCATTAACAGACAACTCCTTCTTCATTAATGGCCTATAGTCCTAGCAAACACTAATCTACTTTCTTTTCCCATAGATTTGCTGATTCTAGACATTTCAGATAATATACATTCTTTTGTGATTAGCTTCTTTCACTTGGCATGACGTTTTCAAGATTCATCCATGTTGTAGCATGTATCAGTACCTTATTCTTATTTATTGCCAAATATATTCTTGTGTGGATATACCAAATTTTATCCATTCATCAGTTGATGGACTTTTGAATCCTTTCCACTTTGGGCTATTATGAATATGCTCCTATAAACATTTATGTACAAATTTTTGAGTGGATATATATTGTGTCTTTTGTGTATTTATGTAGGAGTAGTACTGCTGAGTCATATGTTAACTCTGTGTTCAACCTTTGGAGGGAGTGCCAGACTGTTTTCCAAAGTGTCTGGATCTTTTTACAATCCCAGCAGCAACCTGTGAGGGTTACATTTTCTCCCTATCTTTGCCAGCAGTTGTTATTATCGGTCTTTTTAATTAGTTATCCAAGCAGCTGTGAAATGATACCTCGTGTGGTTTTGATTTGCATTTCCTTGGTGGATAATGATATAGAATGAGCATCTCTTCATATGATTATTGGTCATTTATATGTCTTCTTTGGAGAACTCTTTGCCACCTTTATCCATTTTTTAATTGGACAACTTGTCTTTTTCTTATTGCGTTCTAAGAGCTCATTATATATTCTGAATACAAGTCTCTTATCATATATATGCTTTGCAAATATTTTCTCCCGTTCTGTGGGTTCTCTTTTTACTTTATGTTATCCCTTGAAGCACAAGGGTTTTAACTTTGGTAGAAGAATATATTTGTGAAGTGCAATATACCTGTTTGTTTGCTTGTCACTCGTGTGTTTGGTGTCAGATTTCAAATGGCTTTGCCTAAAAAAAATAAAATTAAATAAAATTTAAAAATTAAAAAATAATAAAATGGCTTTGCCTAACCTAAGGTCACAAATATTGGTCCTATTTTTTTTCTAAGAGTCTTACAGTTTTAGCATTTACATTTAGATCTTACATCTACTTAAATCACCATGAGTTAACTTTTGCATATGTTGTGATATAGGGGTCCAGTGTCATACCCTTTACATGTGTGTATCCAGTTGTCCCAGCACCATGTATTTTAAACACTGCTCTTCCATTTTGTTTTGTTTTGTTTTTTTAAGATTTTATTTATTTATTCATGATAGACACAGAGAGAGAGAGAGAGGCAGAGACACAGGCAGAGGGAGAAGCAGGCCCCATGCAGGATGCCTGGCATGGGACTCGATCCTGGGTCTCCAGGATCATGTCCTGGGCTGAAGGCGGTGCTAAACTGCTGAGCCACCAGGGCTGCCCATGCTCTTCCATTTTGAATTGTTTTGGCACACTTGTTGGAAATGAATTAGCCATACTTGTAAAGGTTTATTGCTAGACTTTCAATTCTATTCCTTTAATCTATATATCTGTCCGTGTGCTGGTACCACACTTTCTTCATTACTATAGCACTGTAGTACGTTTTTTAATTTAGGAAATATGAGTCATCCAATTTTGTGCTTCTGCAGCACTGTTTTGGCTATTCTGTGTCCTTTACATTTCCATATGAATTTTTTGGATCAGCTTGTTAATTTCTGTAAAGAAGCCAAGTAAGATTTTGATAGGTATTGCATGAATATATAGATCGCTTTGGGAAGTATTACCATCTTAACAGTATTAAGTCTTCCAATCCATGACCACGGCATGACCTTCCATTTATTTTAGCCATCTTTGATTTATTTTATCACTCTTTTTGTAGTTTTGAGAGTGTAACTCTTATACTTCTTTGGTTGAACTCATCCCTAAATATTTTATTTATTTTGAATCCATTGTAAATGGAAATGTTTCACATTTCATTTTGAGGATGCTTATTGCCAGTAGAAATACAATTAATTTTTGTATATTGAACTTGTACCCTGCAACCCTGCTAAACTCATTTATTAGTTCTAATATAGGTTTTTGTATTGGATAATTTAGGATTAACTATATAAAGGTAATATCAGTGTAAATAGAGAGAATTTTACTTGTTTCTTTCTAATCTGTATGCCTTATATTTCATTTTCTTACCTAACTGCCATGTCCAAACCTCCAGAATAATGGTAAAAGCAGACATCCTTGTCTTGTTCCTGATCTTAGGGGAAAGCATTCAGTCTTTCACCATTAAGTATTATGTTAGCTGTTGAGTTTTCCATAGATGTCCTTTATCAGATTGAGAAGTTCCTTTCTATTTCTACTTTGTTTTGTATTTTTATCAAAAGGGAGTGTTAAATTTTATCAAATACTTTTTCTACAACTCCTGAGATGATCATGTGGTTTTGTTTTTTCTT
The DNA here is from genome assembly GCF_048164855.1 of Canis lupus baileyi. Taxonomy (NCBI): domain Eukaryota; kingdom Metazoa; phylum Chordata; class Mammalia; order Carnivora; family Canidae; genus Canis; species Canis lupus. The sequence continues at coordinate 22,853,421 of NC_132847.1, read as the reverse complement.
CTACTGATATTGTATATTACATTCCTTGGTTTTCATAAGTTAAACCACTGTTAAATTCTATGGTACATATATGGTCATGGCATATATGTTGCTGGATTCAATCTATTAATAATACTTTGTGGAAGTCTTTTGTATGTATAATTATAAGACATATTGGTTAGCAATTTTATTTTCTTGTGATGTCTAGTTTGGGTGTCAGAGTGATACAGGTCCTACAGAATGAGTTGGAAAGTGTTTATTTCTCTTCTGTGGTGTGGATGAGCTTACAAAGAACTAGTATTCTTAATTGTTCGTAGACTTCATCAGTATGAATCCACGTGGTCCTGGGCATTGCTTCATGGGAATCTGTTAAAAAAAATAATTAAATATCTTGTGTAGATTTTCTGTTTCTTCTTAAATTACTTTCAGTAGTTTGTAGTTTTCTACAAATTCATCCAATACATCAAAGTTACCTAATCTGTTGGCGTACAAGGGTCCATACCTTATTATCCTTTGTATTCTGCAGTCGGTATGAGTGTCCCAACTTTTTTTCCTGTTTTTAGTAATTTGAGCCTTCTGTATTGTCCTCACCAATCTAGCTAAACATTTGGTCAGTTCTGTTGACCTTTTTAGGGAATAACTTTTGATTTTGTTGATTTTCTGTATTTTTCTATTCTTCTTTCCACTAATTTCTACTCCTCTCATCTTGACTATTTCCTACTACTTCTTGCTTTGTGTTTAGTTTACTCTTCTTTTTCCAGTGTGTTGTGGTAGAAGGTTAGGTTATTAATTTGAGATTTGTTTCTCTAGTAATGTCAGCTTTTGCAGCTGTAAAGTCATTCTCCTGTAAGCACTCCATTAGCTGCATCCCACAAGTTTTGTTATGTTGCATCTTCATTTTCATTCATCTCAAAGTATTTTCTAATTTCCCTCATGATTTCTTCTGTGACCTGTTGATTCTTTAGGAGTGTTTTAATCAATTTTTATGTATCTGTGAATTTCCCAAATTTTATTTTTTATATTGATTTCTAATTTCATTCTATTGAAGTAGAAGAACATATATTATTTCAGTCCTTTTACATGTATTAAGCCTTTTTTATGGTCTACTGTAATATCCACATACACTTGAGAAAAATATGTGTTCCATTGTTTTGGGATGGAATTTTTTATAGAGCTCTACTGGGTCTAATTGGTTTACAGTGTTGTCCAAGTGTTCTGTTTCATTGTGTGTCTTTTGCCTCATGGTTCTTTCCGTTATTAAAAGTGAGTATTGTAGTTGCCAACTATTACTATTGAATTGTCCCTTCAATTCTGTCAGTTTTTGCTTCTTGTATTTTGAGCCTCTCTTGTTAGGTGCATATGTTTATAACTGAAATTTTCCAGATGAACTGATACTTTTATCATTATAAAATTCTCCTCTTTACCTCTAGTAACATCCTTTTGTTTCAAAGATTTTTGTTTTATTTTTTGGGATCCCTGGGTGGCGCAGCGGTTTGGCGCCTGCCTTTGGCCCAGGGCGCGATCCTGGAGACCCGGGATCGAGTCCCACGTCGGGCTCCCGGTGCATGGAGCCTGCTTCTCCCTCTGCCTGTGTCTCTGCCTCTCTCTCTCTCTCTCTGTAACTATCATAAATAAATAAAAAATAAATAAAAAAAAAAAGATTTTTGTTTTATTTTTTAAGGATTTTGTTTATTTATTTGAGAGAGAAACAGTGAGAGAGCACAAGTGGGGATAAAGGCGCAGAGTGAGAAGCCAACTCCCCACTGAGCAGGGAGCCCGATGTGGGGCTCAACCCCAGGACCCTGGGATCATGATGTGAGCTGAAAGCAGATGCATAACACACTGAGCAACCCAGGAGCCCCTCTTTTATTTTGAACTGAAGTTTATTTTGTCTGAAATTAGTGTAGCCACTTGGCTTTTTTATACTTTCTTTTGTCATTCTTTTTCTTTCAACTTCTTTGTGTGTTTAATTCTAAGGTATGTCTCCATTAGGCAGCATGTTTACTTTACAATCTCTGCCTTTTGATTGGATTGCTTAATCCATTACACCTAATATTATCATTGATACAGTTAAATTTACATCTGACATTTTACTTTGTTTTTTATGTTTTAGGTTTTGTTCCTCAATTCCTCTTTTATTGCTTTCTTTTGCATTAAATGAATATTCTAGTGTAATATTTTAAGTTCTTTAATGAAATATTACTATTTTTCTGTAGTTATTTTCTTAGTGGTTGCTGTAGGGCTAACTGTATACATCTTAATTTATCTGAATCTACTTCAGACTCATACTAAATTCCAGTAAGAAACAGAAACATTATTCCTATATACCTCTGTTTCCTCTTCTGAATTTTGCACTATTATTGTTGTACATATTACATCTATGTTACAAACCCAATAATATGTTGTCATAATTATTACTTTAAATAAACTGAGAGGGGGTACCTGGGTGGCTTAGTTGGTTAAGCATCTGACTCTTGATTTTGGCTCAGGTCATAATCTCAGAGTCATGAGATGGAGCCCCATATCAGGCTTTGCACTGGGCATGGAGCCTCCTTAAGATTCTCTCTCTCCCTCTCCTTCTGCTCCTCCTCTGCCTGCTTGTGCTTGCTCTCTCTCACTCGCTCTCTCTCTCTCTCTGTCTCTCTCTAAGACAAACAAACATACAAACAATGAAGGGTACCAGAGTGGCTCCAGTTAGTTAAGTGTTTACCTTCAGCTCAGGTCATGATCCCAGGGTCCTAGGATCCAGCCTGGTGTCAGGTTCCCTGCTCACTGGGGAATCTGCTTCTCCCTCTCCCTCTGCCCTTCCCCTGCTTGTGCTCTCACTCTCTCTCAAATATATAAGATCCTTAAGAATAAATAAGTAAAAATTAACAAACTGAGAGAAAAGAAAAGGAGAAAAAGTATGTATTTATAGAATTTGTTATATACATCTTTTTATTTATCATTTCTGGTTCTCTTCATTGTTTCTGTGGATTCAAGTTACTATTTGGCATCCTTTTCTTATTCCAATACAGTTTTGCAGCCACTTACCCACCCACTTCCCCTGTGTTGTTTTTGTCAAATGTATTATATTTCTATATTTTGTTGGCCCAACAATATAATTATATACATACTGTTTCATACAGCTGATTTTTAAATCAGCTAAGACAAGAAATGAGAAGAAATATACATTTGCCCTGTGTTGTATAATTACATGATTACTTTCACCAGTGCTCTTTGGTTTTTTTGTGTAGATTCAAATTACCTTCTATGGTCACTTGCTTTCATCCTAAAGAGTTTCCTTTAGTACTTTTTATAATGGGAGTATGCTAACAACAAGTTATCTCAGTTTTTGTTTGTCTGGGAATATCCTTATTTTCCCTTCATTTTTGAAAAATAGTTTTGTTGGCTTTAGCCTTCTTTGTTGACAGTTTCCTTTTTCTTCTAGCACTTTGAATACGTCACCCCCTTGCATTCTGGCCTCTGCTGCTTCTGGTGAGAAGTCAGCTGCTAATCATATTGAGGGTTCTGCTGTGACTGAGGAGTTATTTTTTTTCTTGGTGCTTTTAGGTTTTTCTCTTTGTCTTTCAGCATTTTTCTATGATGCATCTGAGTGTGGATCTCTTTGTGTTTATCTTTTTTGAAGCTTGTTCAGTTTCTTGGATGTGTAGATTGATGTTTATCATCCAATTTAGGAAGTTTTCATTAGTCCTTTGAATCTTGTTTATGTCCCTCCTCTGTCTCCTGTTTCTGGGTACTCCCATCATACATACATTGATGGACTTGCTGGTATTCCGTATTTCTCTGAGGCTGTATTCATTGTTGCTTTGTTTATTTTCTTCCCTGTAAACTAGATGACCTGCAGTCTAGCTCATTGTCTTCCTAGAGCCATGAGCCTCCTCTTAATCGTTTATCACCAAAATCTCCATTGTTACAAGAGCACCCTTAGGCTTGAACTTCTTTTTTTTTTTTTTAATTTTTTTATTTATTTATGATAGTCACAGAGAGAGAGAGAGAGAGGCAGAGACATAGGCAGAGGGAGAAGCAGGCTCCATGCACCGGGAGCCCGATGTGGGACTCGATCCTGGGTCTCCAGGATCGCTCCCTGGGCCAAAGGCAGGCGCCAAACCGCTGCGCCACCCAGGGATCCCCTAGGCTTGAACTTCTATATTCTGTTCCAAATAAAGTCAGTTTCTCTCCATTTATAAAGCCTGCTTCTCCCCTGCACAAAATCTCTGAACTACTGCTCCAGAGCTTGGGGCAGAGATAGTGACCCGGTTGTCTCAGAGTGACACCCGTGGTTTATGAGCCAGAATACTAGGTAAGGATGGCAGCCTCTGATCTTCTCAGCTTGCCTCTCCTGGACTGAAATCTCTGTCCTGGGAGTGAGCTGTGGGGAGGGCATTTGAGATCCCAGTATCTTTCACCTGCATTGCCAGTAGTAGGGCTTCCATGCTATGAGCCAAGGCTGAATATAAGCAGAGACCCTCACATTCTTTAGCTGCCCTTGCTTGTAATTTAGCCCTTTCTGGGTTCATGAGAAATGTTCAGGTCCTACTCTCATAGGGAGATGTTATAGGCTTTCACTGGGAGATAGGAACACAGGGACTCTGTCTCCTGGCCCACTCCCAACGAGAGTGGGCAGGGGACAGTAAGCAAGTTGTGGCTCAAGTAAAATTCTCAGGGTTCTTACTGAATTTAGTAGATATTCTTGGAAAAAAAAAAAAGTTCATGTGTTGTATGTGTTTAGGACAATTTCCAGGCACTTAAAATGGTTGGTGTTTAGGTTTTTTAGTCACTTTACCACTTGTGGTTGTTTCTCCGAGAAGAATGTCTATAGAACTTCTTGCGCCATCGTTACAGAAGTGGAATTCATTTATTTGTTTATTTTTTTAGTCTACCTAGAAGTAATTTTTTGGTGAATGGTATAAAGCACAAGCCTTTTTTTATATGGATCCCAATTTGTGCCTACATCATTTATTAAAAGGTTTATCTATTCCCCCAGGGATCTACAATAACACCTCTGCCCTGTAGCAAATGCTCATATTTTCAGGGCCCTATTGACATGCTTTCTTATGTTCGATCGAGCTACTCCTATACCAGTACCCCACTACTAGAGCTTTATAGTAAGTTTTGATATCTCATTGGGAAAGCCCTTGTTCTTCCTCTTCGAGAGCACTCTAGCTGTCCTTGGCTCTTTGCGTGTATCTATAAATTGTGGAATCAGCCTCTCAATTGTGTGCACACTTGGGCACATGCACGCAAACATGTATGCACACACTTTTTTCTCTTGGAAATTTGATTTGCATTACCTTGGATCTTTGGGTCAGTTTGGGGTGAACTAGTATCTTTACACAACTATATATTTTAATGTGTCAACATAGTATCTATGTCCACTTGTTTAGATCTGAATATCAATTGATACAAATGGTATGTCTGCTCCCCAGGCCATGATCTCTCAGAAACTTGTAACAGTTGCTACTCTCTCCACTTCTTTCTACCCAGGATTGATCTCACTTTAAATTTTGTCAATGAGAGAAAGAAATTAACCTTAGAGTCTATTACTGATCCAGACATGACAGAAATCCAGATGTTTTGGGTAGCTGTTTCTGAGGCGTCCACTATACCCAACAAGGGCAGGAATAGAAGAAGGTACATTTTTGACACAGAGGCGCACCTACTTTGAAGTTCCCCCATCCATTTTTACTAACCAGTTTGTTTCCTTTCATGCCTCCATCAACTTTCCAGCTATTTTTCTGACAATGGGGAAATAGAATGAGGCTTTGCTGTTGCAATCAAGGCAGGAAAACTTGATTGGGTTTTTTGTTTTTTTGTTAAGTAACCACAGTTGTTTTCTTTTTACTGTTGTTTTTCTCATTACAAAAGTATTCATTATTTGCAGGAAATTTAAGAAATAAAGAAAAACACAAAAGAGAAAAATAAAATATATTTACTATAAGAGAGGATCCTATGTTTTGGTATATAACTTTAGGGCTATTTCTTCATTTATGTGTATATATCCACACACCCCCAGAACAGTACTTGATAAACTGATCTCTTCACTAAATAAGCCAAACCATCACTTTCTTGGGAAAAGAAGGCTTGTGGCCCAAGTAGGACAGAGCGTAGTTATGCAGGAGGTCACTGCACACCAAGTCAGGAGAGAACTCCTTCAGGAAAGGCAGAGGTGCAGAAATCAAAACAACCCTGTCATTCTCTTTCATATAAACATCTTTAAAATCTCATGCTTGGTTAGGTTATGTGCCAGCTCCCTCATGAAAGTGACCCTACTCATTTCTGATGGGTTGACTTGTGATTTTCATGGCCTCCAAGTTTCTTTCTTTCTTTTTTTTTTTTTTTAATTTATTTATGATAGTCACACAGAGAGAGAGAGAGAGAGAGCGGCAGAGACATAGGTAGAGGGAGACATAGGCACTGGGAGCCCGATGTGGGATTTGATCCTGGGTCTCCAGGATCACGCCCCGGGCCAAAGGCAGGTGCTAAACCGCTGCGCCACCCAGGGATCCCAGTTTCTTCCGAAGCTAAACTATCTGGACCCACACTACCCAGCCCTGCCATAGGTCTGAGTTGTTGAAACGGGGATCCTATTTAACCTAGATGGTGGTGCTGCCACTATTCCCATCCAGAAGGGAAAATATTGAAAGGCCATTTCTTCTGCACACCCTGCTTGTACGGAGGAGGAATGCTGATTCAGAGTTTGTCCCTGGTAAAGTATCCGTGTGCCCAGGACTCAGGCTCCTTGTTCAGACCCTGCCCTCCTCTCTTCAGCTCTACCACTTACATGGGCCCTCCTCCAAAGAGAATGTAGTGTGAATAATGGTCTCCAGAATGACTGAATAGGAGAAATTTGCACAACTGCCTTTGATTATGATGTAAAGTTATTTGTGCCCACGCCAGTAGCCTGAGCTTGCTGCCTGAGCTTGCTGCCGTTGGGGGAGGAGAGGATGAGAGCACCTTCCCAGAGCCTAGGAAGTACCTAAGTTACCACCCAGGGGTAGGCTCAGTGTTCCCTTGCCCAAAGGCCTCCATTACGAGTCTGGCAGATGCCGTGCTGCTGGTATGCTTACTGCAGGAGGCAGATAGAGCTTCACGGAAGAGACTTCTTGAGTTGCCCAAAGGGTGGGGGAGGACTCTGAAACTCTGTGAACAGCTTTATTGATGCCAACATGGAGAAGTGGATCCCATGGCAGGCAGAGCCAGATGAAAGTTCATGCTAATGTTTCAGGGACCATCTACTACTCAGGTGCTGGCCACCTGCCTTGGTGCTCCACCCCAGGGGACCGAGGGGCACCATCCCCATCCTGAATGGTATGGCACAGGCTGTGACCAGGGCTTCCCACGCAGAGACAGTGGGAGTCATGCAGTCCATCCCTCATGGTTGCTCAACATGGGGCCAGCCTCCCAGACTCGTGGCTGCTCTGTGTCAGGACTGTTCCAACCTGAGCGAAGTCATTAAGACCCCATGGGATTTGTCTTTGCATCACCCTCTGACCACTCAGATGTCTTAGCTTCTCTGTGGAGACACAGCAGAGGAGCCAGTGCAGTGGGCTGTTACTGTGTAAACTGGCTTGGCCATAGAAGCAGAATATTCCCGCTCACCCCCTTCTTACGTTGGCACTGCTGCTTATTCACGCTGATTCCCTCTCCTGTGCACACACAGTGGGGCTCTTAGTCTACGAACAGCTCATTCCAGAACCCTCCTGCATGGCCCTGTTAAGTCATAGACATCGCATCATCACTCAAGACAGGTTTCAAGGAGGATTAGCCACTGGCACAACCCCTCCCAATCCCCGTAATGTCCCAGGGCCCAGAATTTAAGGCACAGGCAGCTCCCTGCGTGACTTTGTGAATGCAGCAAGGAAGTCACTGGCCTCAGAGCCCCAGCAGCAATTCCTACAACTTGCATCCCTTCCTGGAAGGTCAGCTGCCCTGTTTCCATGTTGTGGGGGAGGCTGTGGGAGAATGTGAAACCAGGAGCCACCCTCCCTCTGGACACAATTAGAGACAGTGCCCTGCTTGTCAGTGTCCTGAATTTCCATTTCTCCCCACTGGAAGCCCCCTTTTCTACCGTAGCTCATCACATTTGAAATGCAGATTCCTGGAACCCTCCAGAGGTCTGGGGAGAGTGCCTCGTCCATTAGCGTAAGTGATGTTAACATTCTAACGCCTGACTTTCCTCCCGGCTGGTGTTATTCCCGCTGTAAGTGTTACTTGGAACAGCTCCAAAGTTATGTGGAATTTTGATTACTGCCTTTGTTGGCTTTTTCCCCACCTTTCAAAGTCCCTGCTTGGAAGCCTGGAGGCTTGGGTTCCTGCCGGCTCCAGGAGAGGTCATTGGAAGGCCTGGTGGATGGCGGCCAGCAGGCCCGGCCTATAGGGGTGGTGACCGATTCCCCATAGGGACCTCGGGGCAGGGGGCACCTTGCACTGAGCAGCTGCTAGGCCAGGCTGAGTTGTGTCCAGGGAGATTCGACCAAGTAGGTGGCCTCCAGGAGGGAGAGCTAGTGTTGCATACAGTCTGGAAACTTTATCCTATGGGACAGTAAAAAACAACAGTGTAGATTTGCCCAGGAGTCCCCAGAACCTCACCGTGAAGTACTGCCTCCCTGGGAGGAGACATGAGGAAACTATCTCTAAGCATGAAGGGCCTCGGCCTGGAAGTGTGATTGATGCGGGATATTGGGCCCCCAGCAGGCAGGCCTTGGGCCTGTGGCAGGGTGTCGAGGAATGCTTGTCGGTGGTGTGAATCTCATCTCCTCTTCCCTGGAGGCAGTTTCCACTGTAAAGTAGGGAGCCTTCCAACCACTGGGGCTTTCCACATGACAGGAATGGGCCTCCTGTCCCTGGGAAGGCCTGAGTGGAGGCTGCAAGGCTACATCCGTCAGGGGAGAGGGGGAGGATTTTTGCACCAGGAAGGACGGCTGCCACTGTTGCCAGGGGTGGCCACCAGGCATCTGCTCCAACCGGCACAGCTGGACCTCAGTGTTTCTCAAGCCCCGATCAGTCTATTTAAGTTGTGCTCCCATAGCAAACAAAACCTGGTGTCATGTGTGGACATCTTTTCCCATCACACTTCAAAGGGGTCTGAGAACAAACAGGAAGTTGACATTCCCTTGTCTTCCCCTGACATTCATGGGCAGGAATCATCTGCCACCTTCTGTATTATTCTGCAGCTCCTCAAATGGATGGGAGGCTTCTCCCCTCCCCAGGAACTTCTTGGGTTGTGCAGACTGTGGCAGCCCTGCCATCGGGATGCCTGGGCAGCTTCTCACCTCCCAGACAGGCCTCACCTGCCACCAGGAGTCCCATGTTCTCCCTAGACCTGAGGACCTGTTCAGCTGTGCTGGGGTTTTTTTTGTTTTATTTTGTTTTTGTTTATGTTTTTTTTCATGGGGGCTTTTGGGGCACTAACCAGCCCTGGCTTTAAATTATATGTGAAGTACAAGGGGGGTGGTTCCTCAGAGCAGACATGTTCAATGCCAGGAGTACCACCTGCTGTGAGGGCAGACAGGAAGCATGGCCACCTTCTGGGGAGCCCTGAAATGTGGGCAGGGCTTTACCTGGTCAGCAGATGCAGAGGTTCAGGCCTGGTGGGTTCCTCTCACAAAGACCCTCAGGTCTGGCCTGTATTGATGGTTTGGGGAATGGTGCTCCTCTGAGTACCTTAGGATGCTCAAGCCACTGTGCCCCAGTCCTTCAAGGGCCCAGCCTGGGAAACTTGCCCAAGGCTATCCAGGTGTCCTGAGAGCCCAATGTGGTACTGGACCAGGGGAGCATCTTCCGTGCTGCAGTCCCAGTGTGCACCCAGTCATATCAGCTGAGAGAACAGCCTCTTACCACTGGGTTGGCTTAGCCTCTCCTCGGGCATCCCTCACTTGTCTCTCTCTGTTACTTAAGCCTTGGATGGGTCTTCCTTTGACCTCTGGCTTTCTTCCCTCTGCCCATCCCAAGAGCCATCACTGCCATCTCTGAGGGCCAAAGCGAGCTTGGAGCCCCTCACTAGCCCCTTGCCTCAGCACATGCCCCCCTCCAGTCTCTTAGGCCTCCCACAGCACTGCCTTATTTCACATTTCCCCCCAGCTGGAGCTGTTGAAACTACATGGCCCAAACCCTGATGCTGCCTACCGGCCAGGCTTCCTAGGCCCCTGAGGCTCCCTCCCCAGCCTGTCCTCACACACCCTGCCCAGACAGAGCCTTGACAGCCCCAGCTCACCCTGGACACAGACATCTCCTGTATCTCTCTGGGGCTAGGACAGGCCCTCTCTGCTTTTGGGCATCCTTCAGCAGGCTTTCAGTGAGGCCCATGGCTATTGTTCCAAAAAATGAAAACTCTGGCCGTTAAATCCTCCGGATGATTCAGTCCAGTGAGACTGGCCTTGGAGTCTGATGCCAAGTGACGGGGCTGTCCCTGGCAAGCAGCAGGGCTGGGATAGTCAGCCTCAGCCCTGTCTCACTACCTATTGCCCAGCCTGCCAACCGCAGCTGTACCGGCCAAGTTATCTTGTAATTCCCTAGGCCTCAAGCTGAGAACTTTTGGTAGCAACTAGTTTCCTCCTTTGCACGAAAAGTTCAGAGCCTCACTAGGGCAGACAGAAAATAATTAGGGCATGATTCAAGAGGATGCTTACCAAGAGAGGGTTGTAGGGTGCTGACCGTACACAAAGCGAGAGTCAAAGGATATGGAAGAGTGAGCACTAGGAGGTCCAGGGAAACTTCCTGGAGAGGTGGGCTTGGAATCCAGCAGGATGGTCTTGGGTTGGAAAGGCAAAGAGACGGGACCCGCCTTAACAAGAGACTGACCAGCAGGGCCTCACCCTCCCCTGGAGATAGAGGTGACACCCTCATACCTCTCAAAACTTAGTGTCCTCTGTCCTTGCCACCACAGCTCTGCCCTCAGCTCTAAGACTCTCTAGGGGTGGAAGGTGAGTGGGGGGGAGCGCATATCTAATGTGTTCACAAAGCCCTGCTTTTGATGCAAAGTGACTCAGTGACTGAGAGCCTACCCAGGAAACTTCATGGCATGAGTACCACTTGGTGGTGCCATTTCAGGCCCAGTGTGCCAATTGGAGTCTCCAAAGTCTCCCCAGGTGGGAGGCACCCACCTATCAGAGTGGGACCCCAACCTAAGCTGAGGTGTTTGTAGAGAATAAGAAAGCAGGTTCCAAGATGGTGGGGATTGCTGAGCTGGGCTGGATACTGGGCTTTGGTGTTCTAACCTCACAGGGTCATGATTTAGAACAAACCTACACCCACCCAACTCTTGGCACGTGGCATCATTTTCTCCTTCTGTGCAATGAGGGATTGGCATGTTTTGTCCAACCACTCTCACCAGGACATTGCAGGACCCTGCTGTGAGCAGCATTTGATGTCTCAGTGTAGGTCTTGGCCAGGTTCTGCTGAGGAACCCCAGGAGCCACGAGCCCCAGGGAGGTGGCTGATGGAGGGATGGTGCTTGCAGCACATGAGCAAGACACTGCTGCCATATGCAACAACTTGCATATTTGGCCTCTTGCTTTATTAAGAGGCATGATTCTCTTGAGCCAATTCTCAAATGCCAGGTAAGGACTGAGCTTAGGAAAATATAACAAGATTAACATTAACAAGGAAAGGGCAGTCTTGGGTAGCTTGGAGGCTGGTGGTATTCAGCAGGCCACATGCAAGTATGCTTGCCAGATCCCTGTGTGGAGCCCAAGTCAGCCTGGGAGCCAGTGTCCATGGCTTCTCCATCTATTGGCATGACGACCTATATCTGGTTCAAGATTGCTTTTCCTGCTATGAGAAAAACACAATTGCTGGAGCACTGTCTGCCAGAAAATCCCCTCTTACGGAAAAAGCCAGTTGGCATCAGGAACAACACTGGCCTGCCAGTTGATCTTCACTCAGTGAAATAAAATAATTAGAATGGGCCAGGTGACAAACCCTAACGATGTGACCACAGTTGGGGCATAGGGAATGGATCTAGGGGACATTGGCTTACAGGGTCCAGATACATCTGATGGCAGGGCCAAGGCATAGCTGTCTATAGGGCCAGATTATAGGGACTCTGGCCAGTGGGTCTGTCCTGGTGTGTATTAGCTCCCTGGCCCAGGTATCTGCATGCCATCCCCCTCCTGGTGCCAGGGAACTGACCTGAGCATCAGGAGGCCTTAGTTCTCTCCTGGTTCTCCCTTCTGCTCTCTAGGTCTCAATTTCTATAGACCTAGATAATCCTCAAGACTTCCCTAATTTCTGATACCAGCTGCAAGTTTAGGAGCCCCCAAGACTACACCTATGTTTGATAATTTGCTGCCATGGCTCCCAGGACTCAGAAAAGCCATTACACTCACGGTTATAGTTTATGACAGCAAGAACATACAGATTTGGGCTCCTGGGTGGCTCAGTCTATGAAGCGTCTGCCTTCGGCCCAGGTCATAATCCCAGGGTCCTGGGATCAAGCCCCACATAGGGCTCCCTGATCAGCGGGGAGTCTGCTTCTCCCTCCCCTCTGCTCATGCTCTCTCTCACTGTCTCACATGTGCACTTTCTCTCTCAAAATAAATAAAATCTAAAAAAAAAAAAAAATACACATTGAAGTCAGCAGAGGGAAGAGGAACATAGGACAAGATCCAGGAGAGTTCCAGCTGCAGAGCTTCCAACTGTCCCCTCACAAGGAGTCACACATACTATGCTTGCTTCCCTGCTAGCCGTGATGTGTGATGACACACATGGAATATTGCCACCAGGGAAGCTCACCTGAGTCTCGGTATCTAAAGATCTTATTGGGGCTCAGTGACATAGGCATGGCTGACTGCCCACATGGCTAACCCCCATCTCCAACCTATCAGGGGCTGCCCTGATAGGTGCGTAGCTCACACGCCCCCTCTGCTCTCCAGCCACACCATAAGTTGCATTGCTAACGTGGACTATCTGGTGTGGCCCAAAGCCCTCAAGTCCACAAAGACACTTAGCAGGCAGGACATTCTCAGGGTTCAGAGATCACCTCCCAGAAGCGGGGTAGCTTAGGCCAGACTCTTCTCAGACAAAGTTAATCCTTCACTGTAGTTTCCCTCTGCTCAATGAGGGGTTCCGACAAGATGGTTTCTTGGTTCCATCAGGGTCTCAGGTCTGGGGTCTCCATCCCACCTGTGAGTCCAAGTTTATCTACAGCACAGCATGGAGAGCAAAGTCCAGCCAGCCAGCCAAACACAAGGTGCTGAGTGAAGTTTGAGTGAGGTTTCTATTCGGGTACCTCCCGGGTCACCTGTCGAATTATTTCTGATTTGTTCTCTCTCTCGGATCAGGGCTGGCAGGTCCTTCAAAACCATTAGCTTTAATCTCCTCTTCTGCTATGCCTGATCTTAGGTTCTGAACCCCTGGTGTGGCCCATGAAGAAAACCCCTGCAGTGGAAGGGAGCCGTGATTCCTTGCACTTGGTAACATCTTTTGCCCCACAGTGAGAAGAGCTCGGCAGGGTAGGACAGCTAAGCCTCGGCTCTTCCTAAGCTTCTGCCCACTGCACAGGGGAATCTGCTGGGGCAGCACCCCAGGGAGACGCCGTAGGCCAGGCTGGCGCTCCCTGTGGCGCTCCTGCAAACCCACGCCTGATTGCAGTGGAATCAAAATAACACAGGCCTCTCTGCGATACTTTGGTTCGATTCCTTTAAAAAACTTGTAAGAATAAAACATGCAGTGTGGCCATTTCTCTGTTTACCATAGGGCTGAAGGGAGACATCCTGGGCCAAGAGCTTTCACCTTGTTTCAGAGACAACACTTCCAACCTCACACATTTTTAGGTAGTATTAAAAAAAGTCTTGCTGCCCCTTCCGGGGATATAGATATGTAGCTCGGGCCCTTGGACCTTGCGTGGTGGGCTGGACTGAGTCTACAGACAGTCACCATGATCCTGGGCATCTTGGCTTCTGCTCTTCTCATGCTGCCTTACACAGGGGTGCAGTCAGGTCTGCTCATCACTCTCCAGTCATGAGCTGAGCTTTTCCAAGAAAGACGGATGCCTGTGCTCCACTGGAATCTGCCCAAAGAGACAGTCACCCTCAGGACAGGCCTACAGGGGAGGATGCTGAATTTCCAGAGTGGTTCCCTCTCATCCTCGTACCATTTGGCTTGAACATTTCATTTTAAGTCCAAGTTTAAGCATATCATTGACCAGTGTTAAAAGACCCTGCACCAAAAAACTAAGTAAAGCCAACTTGTAAGATTTTTTTTGGTCGCAAAAAGGAGATTTCAAGCTAGAGTGTGTACTTGAAGTAGGCCTAAGTTCAAATCTGGGATCTTTAAAATGGTTTCATTGGTATAGATGCCACTGATGCCCTGTGCATGTATTAGAAACTTCTATTTTAGATTAATCATTTGTTCCTTTGAATGAATAGTTGCCATGAGTCAAAATTCTGGTGCTGGAATCCGCCTGACCTCTGCATCACAAGAGCATGTGGGACTTCCCAAGAAGGGGTGAGGAAGGAGGCTTGGGAAAGCAGGCAGAAAAAAACTTTTTCATGACCAGCGAGGAGTCTGAATTATGGGATTATTTTTTAATAACGTGCACTGTTACTTTCATTCTGTTTTAGTGCAGGCAACTTTAACAAATTTCCAGAGACTAGGTAGCTTCAACAACATGTATTTCTCATGGTTCTAGAGGCTATAAGTCCAAAGTCAAAGTTACAGCAGATCCTATGACTCGAGAGGGCACCTGGTTTACAGATGGCCATCTCATTATATCCTCAGGTTATGAAAAACAGAGCAAGTTTTTGTGTCTATTCTTATAAGGACACCAGTCCCATTCATGAGGGCTCTACCTTCATGACCTAATTGTCACCCAAAGACCTCACCTCCAAATTATATCACATGGGGTTAGGACTTGAACATATGGATTTGGGGAAGACACGGACATTCAGTCCATAACAGTCAATGAGCATTTATTAAAGACCTGCTGTGTACTTGTGACTGTGCCAAGCACTAGGGGTACAGTGGTGACCATGATACAGTGTCCTTGCCCTTGAGTTGCCTGTATTCGAGTACAGCAAGACAGAGAATAGACACATGAACAAACATGTAGATGATAAAGACTCTTAACTTTCAATGAGGAGTTTCATGGCTACAGTATCCTGGGAAGGCCTCTGTAAGGAGATAACATTGGGTTGAGAACTGAATGTTGAGAAGGAGGCAGTCCAGCAAAAATCTGGGAAAAGAGAGATCCAAGCCAAGACTCAGCATGTGCAAAGGTTCTGAGACCAGAAGGAGCTTGGCATACTCAAGGACAGAAAGGCTACTGTGACTAGAGCATTAGCAGTGAAGCAAATAGGGGCAAGAGGTGAAGGCGGGGAAAGGCCCCAGGAGCCCAGATGGATGGGGCCCCGTAGAACATGGTAGGGAGTCTGAGTTGCCCATAAAGTTGGAGTAAGAACTGGAGGAGCAGTCCTTTTGTTGTAGGATACGAGAGGATCTGAGGACTGAGTGTCATCCATGTACCTGGTCCCACTGGACCCTGCAGGTTACGAGTTGTGCAGGCTGCAAGATGCTAATACAGATGGTGAATGTTAATACCCACAGCCCTGGTTCGACCTTTTCAGCATTGGGTGTTCTGATTAACTGGCCATTCTCCCTCTTCAGCACATGTAGAAGACACTTTGTTCAGGAGGAAGTCGAAATGGCCAGCCCATCTAATAACAGAATATTGAAAAGGTCACAGCAGTACAGCCGAGGCCTCCAACCTACAAATCACAGAGAGCATCCGCTCAGATAACTCATCCTCCTGACAAATCAAGGAGCAAGAGCTGAAGACTGCCCAGCTGATTAGGCTCATCGGAAATCAGAGGGCCAGGGAGAAATCGATGGGAGAACATCACTGCCCTGTGCAGGGGGTCAGGGCAGCAGGGGTGTGATTAGCAAATCAGTAGGTGGGGGGCATGCTGCCCCCTGGTGGCCGCTCGCATGACAGCAGTGCCCGGAGATGAGGGGAAAGGCCCGGGGCAGCCTGATACCACCTGTCTGTCTCACCCTCAGGAAGGGACATCCTGCCTTGGCGGTCCCACCAGGCCAGTGGTTTAGCCGAAGTCCTCTTCTGCTTTGTCACGAAAGTATTAAAAAGCATCTTTCCTAAAACGCGCTAAATAAAATACTCGCCATTAAATTCCCTCAAGTTATTTCTTTCCATTAAGGAGTCTTTTTGAAATTGGCTTTTGCCATGACCAGTCTTTGGAAAAAGAGTAAGCAAGCACGCTCAAAACTCAGACCCCTCATAAAAAGAGGACAGGTTTATGGCTTCATTCATTATGGAGTTCCACAAACAATGCGAAAGAAAAATGACTGACTTAATTAAAGACCGGGCAATTAACCTTCCGTGTGCTAAAATAGAGGGCTTTGCGAGGGCTTTCCACAGAAGCGTATCTTCATCCCAGAGGCAGTGGCCACAGAGAATCTTAATAGACCAGCGAAACCAGACCAAAGCAGAAAGCTCACCGTAAGAAGAAATCTGAGTAGATTAAGAGAAGGATGAACATCAAACATGCTCTGATTAGACCATGATAAAGGATGCTAGAAACTAAAAGGAGAAATGGGATACACAGAATATATTTTTTAAACCATAGGCACGAAGATTTCATTGGGCTTTGGAGATAAGAGGGACTGACATTTTGAGAACGGTTGATTAAAAGCTTTTTGGCACAAATGCTCATTTTCACTGGGAGTTGAGCACAAAAATCCATGGAGTAAATTGAAATTGTAAATGCTAAAAGAAGACTAAAAGATTTACTGCCACAGATTCAATTAAGTGGCAAAAAAAAAAAAAAAAAAAAGTACCATCTCCCTCAGGACTCATTTAAGCGCCTGTCTTGAAACTGTACAATTTCCCAAACGCCGTTGGCTAATGGGCATCAGGAGGGATGGCTCCTGCTGGGGGGCAGTGGAGTCTCCCTTAGATCAGGGCTCAGCAGGAGCTGGAGACCCCCCAGTGCCCGATTCTTCCCTTCCCACTGCCACCTAGACCCACAGGGTCCCTGTCTGATGGAAGCACACTTGGTGCTCCCCTGGGGTTGCAGGTCTTGTGACAGTGGACATCACTGGTGACCAGCATGCCCCTTCCCCCGTCCAAGAGAACTCAGCTTTGGAGGTCCGCAGCAACTCTCAGAGTCCAGCTCAGGATGTACTTTGACTGGGTCCCCACGGGGCAGTGATGGAGTCCTCCCTGCCACGGACACAAGTGGCTCTCTATCCCTAAGCTGTCACTCTGCCTGCTGATGCTGGGACGCAGTGTGTGTGGCCTTCACCAGGTTGCCCTGCTCAGGCTAAAGAGGTCATTTCAAGGTCTGTTCCTAACAGCACCCTTAAGGCCCAGAGGTGGGCGAAAATCAGCAGGAAGGCAGCTGAGTTATTGCCAGGTGGTGAGTGTTAATTTAATGCTCTCCATCCCACTGTCTATGGATTAACCCCAGCCTGAGGAAACTGGGGTTAGCCCCATGTGGGGTGGTCTCAGTGGTGAGAAGCCTGCACACAGCTGTGAATGCTGATGGAAGAAGGAGGAGTAGGGCACGGTGTGGACGGCCCTCGTTTTAGGCTGCCTTGGTGTGTGAAAGTGCAGACGGTTCGAGCTAGTGAGTGGAAGCTCCCCTCTGTGGTCCATGGTCCCATAGCCAACATCCTGGCCGTGACACCAAGAACACTGGCTGGATGTCCAGGAACCACCCTCTTACGTGGATGCTAATGCTGTTGCTTTAAAAGGAAGCACAGGGAGGCAAAACAAAAAGGCAGCTAAGATAAAGACTTCAGTCATGGCTGGTCATAAGAATAGAGGCCTGGGCACATCCCTGTGGCTGGGTGAGGCTAGGGGAGACTTCTCTGGGGGGGTACACGGTTAGGGGCAGGTGGAAGCAGGAAAGCATCTCTAGAGGGGGTTTCCAGAGTTACTGGAGGGAAAGCAAGGTTGGAGGGGGACTGTAGTGGATCACTCCCACTGCCTTATGTGCCCCAAAGGAAAGGCAGGACTATCGCTGGAGGTCAGGGGCTTCCCAGAACACTCCACACCCTGTATCAAAAGTAAGTACTAAAAGAGGAGTCAAGGTAAAATCATAGAAGGTAGTGACGTTAGAAGTATGAGATAAGGCTTTTATAATATAAACTAACTAGGAAGAGAGAGACAGGAGGCTGCTGGAAGTATCCAGGCAGGAGACCATGCAAAGGAGGTCCCAGAGCAGGCTGCCAGCCCCAGGACCACCTCCTGTGCACAGCCCCCTGCCCCCACCCCATACTTTTCCCCCCCTTGAGGGGCAGCATGTCGCAGTTTCAGTGGGGGAGGACTGTCCTTCCATCACACGCAAGCACACATCCGACCCAAAGGCCCCACAGCCCCTGGGCCCATCAGAGCAACCCTGAATGCATAGTGAGCCCCCCATCCCCACCTACAAGGCACTCAGGCAGCGAGCGTGTACTGGGCGAGTGAGGACCAGTGAATAAATACACAAGCAAGTGAACAGAGGCTTCCCGGTGCTCTGTCCTCCACTCTTTCAGATCCAGTGCCCACTTTTTACAGTAAATGATTTGTAATACCCCCTTTATTGCCCTGAAATGGAAATTATAGATAATATCATCCACTTACACATATAATTTCAAAGTAGGATGCCCTAATTGAAATATAAATGAGAAATACAAAGAAAGTAATTGGTAGTAAAATACTGTGTGTTTCAATATGTGGGTGCTCATGTGAGACCACAACAGAATTCATAATGAGGTAGCCAGATGTTGGCTTGAAAGCAACCCTAACAAATGCACCTGATACAGGTGTACTGAACTGGCAACTTGTACCACAAACAGTGTGTTGCCATTGGCAATGAGACCATGGGAACGGCTTTTTTTTTTTTCTTTTTTTATCTTCTTTTCTTTTTTAAGTAGGCTCCATGCCCAGAATGGCACTGAGCTCACAGCCCTGAGATCGACATCTGAGCTGAAACCAAGGTTCAGATGCTTTAACTGACTGAGCCACCCAGGCACCCCACAGTGAACAGCTTTTGATAAAGTTCTGAACAAAACAATGTATACTCTTCCCTTGGTTTTCATAGTACTGGTACCCAGGAAAATCCCCAATATGTGGAAAAGCACACATGAGATACTTTGCATTTGTGTATAGTTAGGTCCAGGCTCAAATAATGAATTTTTACCTACGTGAATATCTAATGAGACATTCCCCCAAAATGGGGACGTATGACAGTTCATTGTTGTAAAAAAAAAAAAAACAAAACAAAAAAAACTGTCCCCTGCAGTGCAAAACATCTAGAACCTCTGATCCTTGTCCCTGTGCCTGTTCAGTCCCCACGGCAACCTTCACCCTGCCCACCACACTGCCAATCATTGTGAAAGCCCAAAATACTCCAGGACAACCACGAGGAGACAGTTCTGCCCAACCTGGAACCACTGTCTTCGAGGGAGAAATTGGCTGTACCAGGAGGCATTTGACAGCCCCCTTGGCCTTCTCATAGCTATCTGGGTGCATGTTGCAAGGCTCAGAAATTTCAGGGACGTTTTTGTGGTGAAGGAGGATATTTAGAAGCGAGAGCAGGGAACCCCGCAAGAGAGCCCTCTGAGTTTTGGCCAAGGCCACTGGGTCTGAAGCTCTGGGGCACCATGGAGGCTGCTGGGCAGAGAAACAGTAAAGCAAACCTCATGGGGAGAGAAGAGAGAAGCTGGAGGAGAGGAAAAGTTCTGAGCTCAAGCAGGAGCAAAGGACTCACTAGAAGAGCCTGCTGCTGTTGTAGAAAGGAACAGCAGATGACAGAAAGAGGAAGCTTCTCCATTAGGGTCGTAAATAAATAGCAAGAATTACTGTAATCAACCGTAAAATCTCAGGTGACAGATAAAGGGTTGGAGGTAAGGGGCTCCCATTCCCAGCATGGTTTTCATCTAGACATAATGGTTTTCATCTAGTTATTAGAAAGCTCTGGAAGGAAGCCAGCACCGCACAGTTGGAATCTCAACCCCTCCTTGGAAAATTTATTAGAGCAAGAAGAGGTCAGGAGTTTTGTTTCAGACTCCGTCTCGGATGGAAGGACGCAGAAAAAGTCAATCTGATGTTCTTCTTACTCTGAGTCATTTAACTCATTTCTAAAATTGGTTTCTTGCTCGGAGCAGAATTTTGAGGTTTATAAACTCCAAGGAGAGAAAAAAGTTAATACACAATTGTGTTATTGTGATTGAACAGTTTTATTCTCAAAGATTTAATTCCCCAAATTTTGCTTTAGGAAAAAAAAAATGCTACACAAGGTAAGATGGCAATTAAATTTCCTGGCGAGGGAGTATTACTCATGGTGATAATTGGGAAGCATGACATACAATGGGACATGCCATCTCAGAAGAGATGAAGAGCCTTTTCAATTACTCAGGAACTTTATTTATTATGTTTGAAGGGTAAATGCATTGCTGCTCTTAACTGCCTGAAATTAGAGCAGATTTGGAAAACATGTCCTCTTCTTTGAGCTTCTTTTTATTTTTACTGAGCATAATTGGATGATGTAAAGAGAAGTTTACTTTTAAATGTGTCATCTCTTATTTCCCTCAAGCTGTAATCACATCAACGGGGACTTTCCTATTGGGATTTTATTGCCTTGTCTAGTTTCTTTTTCCAACCTATCACACTTAGTGAACTCAAAGATTGTTCACAAAGAATGAAAGCTTTTCATGAGGAATGATCCTTTTTTATTGCAAAAAAAAAAAAAAAAAGTTTTTATTGCCTGAAAAACAAACTCTAAGAGACGAGACGCTAATTGTAATGTTTATGCTTTTTAACTTGAAATCAGAAGTGACAATATTTTCAGATTTAGATTCTGCAAAATGATCACTGGACCAAAACCCATTTCCATGCGTTAAGGTCAAGTCTTGGAGCCAGCTTTGAATAAAACAATGGGTTCTTTCTTTCTCGCCATAAAACCAGTTTTAAAAGGTCAGGGAACAGCTAGGTGCTCCTAGTAGGGAAATCACCCAAAGGTTCTCCTTCATATTTTGAAAGGGAGTTAAGAAACCATTTTGCTTGAAAAGTATGATGTGGGTAAGTGATGAGGGATAAAGAGGAAGGGAAAGCGTGTGAGGCCCCATAAGCCCTTGGACAAGGTAGAAGAGAGAAGCCCCCCGCCCCATGCCTCCATCCACTGGAAGGTTGGGTGGTTTCCTGTAAGCACCGCAAGAAATCTGATCTTGGAACCGGCCTCCCGGGATTCAGAAAGCACGGGGCTCCAGCTGGAGCTCTGGACGCCTGGCTCTCTGTGTGTCCGAGGCAGTTTCAGATCTAAGACCCAGCAGCCCTCCTGGCTCAGGGAGAGTCCCTATACACTGTCCTACTCTCTCTAGTTCTTCAGGGGTGCTCCTAGGAGGGATACAGAGGCACAGTCAGCAGGGGAGCAGAGAGGGAAGGGATCCCGGAGAAGTGTTTTAATCAAGCCAAAGACCTGGAAAAAACCAAAGAGGGGACAGAGCAGGGGGTGGTTAACTGAAATGCACTTGAAATCTTTAAGAATCAATACTGTTAGGGATGCTTGGGTGGCTCAGCAGTTAAAGCATCTGCCTTTGGCTCAGGTCGTGATCCTGGAGTCCCGGAATCGAGTACCGCATCAGGCTCCCTGCATGGAGCCTGCTTCTCCCTTTGCCTGTGTCTCTGCCTCTGTCTCTGCCTCTCTCTCTCTCTCTGTCTCTCATGAATAAATAAATAAAATCTTTAAAAAAAAAGAATCAATACTGTTAATAAGCAACTAAATTCAGGGTATTTTCACACATGTGTCACACCTATAAATACTACACCAGTCAGGACAGAAGGTTGCCACCACCACTACCACCCCACCAGCTCCCCCATCCCCGCCGCAGGGTCCTTTTGAGTCTGTCCCCCCACCCCGTGCAATCACTAATCTGATTTCATAGATCAGTTGTGCCTATTCTCAAACTCCTTCTAAGCATAATCACGTACTATGTCTTCTCGCCTGTCTAGCTTCTTTCACTTAGCTCAATATTTTTTAAGAGTTGTCACATTTATTCGTCAGTGCTCTGGTCTGTGGGCCGTCAGACAGCCACGGTATTTCAGACCATGGACACACCATGAAACAGAGAGACGCATCCTCGTCTTCTTGGAGTTTACCATCCACCTTCTGACTCCACTTGTCCGCGGCCAGGAGTCTGACACAAGCCATCATAGTGTTGTTAAAAGGCTCAGGTGGCAGCACTGCTTATACCGGGAAAAAAACTAACAGAGCCACGGGCTAAGCATTGTACGGTAGAAGAAAGGACAGTCCCGCCGCGTTCATACAGATCGTGTTCTAGACAGAAGAGCATCTGGTGACACAAGGAAATGTTGACAGTAGGCTAAGAGCAAAAAGGTCGCAGAACAGCATGTCTGGGATGGTCCCCCCCACAAGCCCCTCAAAAGAACCTAGCTGGATGCTCACTTTAGGTATTGGAAGCACTCTAGGTATTGGAATACCCATATCAGGTATTTTTGGTGCTTTCCTTTGCATTCCATCTTGTCTTCAAGGGGCATATTATTTCATAACATCCCATTAAAAAGAATAGTGCCAGGAAAAGTCTCTCATCTGAAACAGAAAAAAAAAAAAAATCCCTCATCTGAGAGCATTTGCAAATCCAACACCCTGCTGAGGGCTTGTCCTCAGAGAAGGCCAGCCAGGTCAGGCCAAGACCTGGGCAGGGACGAAACCCCAGCTGGGCAGGCTGTTACCAGAGTGGGCCCCTGGGGTGTAGGCACTACCTCAGAGGTGGGGGGTGACAGGGCCCTTGGCACACGGCTCCTCCGTTATACGGGCTCCTCTGCTGTCAGGGTCCAGCCCCTGCTGTTTGATCCTTTGGGGAAATGACACGAACAAGGTGATTCTTGTGATCAGTCTTTGCTGGTTAATGTTGGTGCTGATAGGTCAAATTGGGCAGTGCCATAGGCAGAAGAAGGCCCCTCCCCAAAACCTGTGACTCTCTCGCCTTCCACACCAAAGGGAACTTGGCCATTGTGATTAGGGCCTTTAAGATGGAGAAACTCTCCAGGTGATCCCCAGTGTCCTCACAGGGGTCCTTAGGAGTGGAAGAGAAAGAGCCAGTGCCAACATCTTCATCTTAGCCCGGAGAGATGTATTTTGGACTCCTGACCTCCAGATCTGCAAGGTAGTAAATTTGTGTTGTTTGAAGTCACTTTAGCACATGGCAGTCTGTCTGGGCTGCTGCGGGAAACTCCTGCAGGCAGCCAAGTGGCCACGAGGGAGAAGGACATGGCCACGGGCAGCAGGGCAAGGTCGTGTCCTGTGGGAGGTGCGGCAGGCTGGGCAGGCAGGAGGGAGCTCGGGTCAGCTGCACACCGGACCAAGTGCAGCTGCCACGAGGCCTGACTGGCCAGCATGGAGGGGGCTCCAGGCCAAGTCAGGGCTGACCAGTCACCCCAAGCATGAACACGCCCCGAGCGTGCTGTCTCTGCCTGCACGCCGCTGGCAGCAGGGAGTGGGCTGGACAGTGGAGGTAGGCACATCTTCAGTAAAGCCCAGGGGCAAGGTACGGTCCCAGCACACTTCCCCTTGGGGGACCCCTGTGTGGGTGTCTCAGCGCCCAGGACACCCGCTCTCCCATATCCCCAGGAAGCAGGGTGCTAGCAAGTGAGGCCGGAGGAGGCCAGTCTTAAAAAATGAGCCTGTCAGGGAGCCCCAGGATGGCAGCTGAGTCTGGGAAGCCTCAGTCGCAGGCAGTGTGAGGGCACTGGAGTTGCAGGGGGCTGGGGGGGGGGGGGAGCAGCTCTTACTTTGGTCACTTGTGAAGGTGAAGTCCAAGGAAAGAATTCTTTTTTGCTTAACAAGGGATGATGTCAGACCTTGAAGCCTTAGCTGAAATCAGCACCTTCTAAACTGCATTTTATAAAATAGCAAAAGGCCAAACACAGCTAGACATCCGTTTCCTGGCTCCCACCCAGGCCCACATGCCTTTTTTACTTACTGTGCCAGTTGGTTGTTTGTCTAATTACTTGTTGGCATATCTTGGGAGCAGGCACCGGGGATCCAGCCAGGAGAGGGGAGAGCGGACGGACTCAGCCCCAAGGGTGCCCAGTCTGGAGGAGACAAGCAAGCAGGGGATTCTTGGAGTAGAAACTGGAAGAAACTGAGAAACTGCCAAAACCATCACATTTGCTCTGGTTGGCCCTGGCCTGAGGCTCAGAATGCCCATCTCGGGTGCACTCTCTTTCCTCCACAACTCCCTGCTGATTCTGATCAGGCCAGCAGCTTGTGGGTCCCTGCCTGTTCCCAGTGCATCCCAGGCCCACTGGGATCCCGAAACTCCAGGGCTAATGCAGCTCCAACTTCACCCTGGACTGTGAAACTGACCCGAATCTGAAAAGGGGACTGAGTGCCCCTTTGTTCACGCAGCTGTGAGCGAGTGCACTTGAGAATGGACTTGTAGAAAGGGCTTTGTGACATGCCTATATTTGCCTGTCCAGAATCCTCATAAAAGTCCAAAAGACTGCATTAGCCCAAAGGTCTGTGCAAGGCAGCGTGGAGGGCAGAGCCAGGGCGGCCCTACAGGTGCTGCTCACAAAGAGCTTTCTGGTCTTCTGCTGCCCATTTACCCATCAACACATTCCCCCATTGGCCTCTCTGGCACCTATTGCCACCTGGAGATGGTTGGGAACTCTCTGGAAATGGCTGAGGGCCTCCAACCTGTCCTCTCTGGCCTGGCCTCTCCCCACAGGAAATGGCTGGACCTTAGGTCAGGAGCCTGGCCTCGGTCACCGACACTCTCCACAACATGCTTCTTCCTCCTGATCGTAGGTCCACCCTCAAGGTTCCTCCTCTTGGATGGTATCCCATCTCATATCCAGGTTCAGGGCCCCATGTGGGCATTCCCATAGTGCCCTGGGGGGCTATGACTGGTGATGACCCAGCCATGTCCCTGGGGCCTGGCACACGGTAGACACGATGTGTCTGTGATCAAATCTGTGGTCAGTAAGAATTATTTTGCAAAAAAAAAAAAAAAAAAAGAATTATTTTGCAAGGTAAGTAATTCTCCCCCACATCCCTTTTTGCAAGACTATCTTTTAGTCGTGAAGACTTCTTATAGCAGGGCCGCCTCAGCTCTGGGCTGCAGAGAGGATTTGGATAATGTGTCCTAACTGCCCTCCGTGACCCTTGAAGGCCCCTTGAGATGCAAGCCCGCATGCATCTGTGAGAGGCCTTGAAGTTCTTACCTCTTGAGAGATAAATTGCCCCCCATCCTGGGGTGGCCAAAGAGGCCTGGACATCCACCCTCACAGCATATCAGAGAGTGCCAGTGCTCCTTCCCACCGACCAGGGCACAGCCATCACTGTTAGTTTCATGGTCTCAGCAATCCAAAGGCCAGCACAAAAAAGGAAATGTTGAGTGTAAAATAAAGAATTGGGAACCCTTTCTTGGCCAAGAAGCCCTGAATAGCTAGAGGCTTTCCTTGTGACCTTCTTTACAACGAAATTTGGTACTGCCACTGCTGGTTCTAAGTGTCTGTGAGAGCTTGACGTGCCTCCTAAGGCCAATTTAGTTTATATTCAATGTAGTTCCATGCCTGGTATTGCTTATTCGTTTTCTCTCTTCAAAACTTGGTGAGTCATCTGGGTGTATGTGTTAACTAGAATGCCCAGGCATCTAGAGCACAGCTCCCTCCACTGTTCTGGATATACATCCAGCGGAGGCTGCTGCCATCTGTGACCACATGTCCCATCTTTGCAGTTGTTCCACATGCAGACTCCTCACCACCAGCTGCTCAGGACCAGAGACTGCTGCTGGCAGTAGGGCTTCCTAAATTCAATTAGCGGCAGACAGGGCCCACATCAGCTTGACAGGTGCCAGCAGGCACAGGGCAGGCAAGAGGCCCATGCCAGCATGGGCAGTGATATTTCCCACACCTGCACAGGCATGCACATCACTGCCGTCACTTGGCTGCCGTCAGTCTGTTCACCATTGGGTGTGAAAACAGTGCTCCTGGGGCTTCAGGGACATGAGATCTGCTCAGGCACAGCCCTGGCCTTTGGATTATCAGAGTGTCACAAAGGCACCAGCTAGAGGGCTAGTGCCATGCCCACTTAGGTTATACCAGTATCTTTAGGAAGTCGCCTCTATCACTGCCCATTGCCCAGCCCTTTGCTGGCCCACTCTCCTGGGCTCCATCTCTGACCACAGGAGGGATGAGTTGAGTCTCTGTGCGCAGGGAGCTGGTGTGGTCTCCCTGGGAACCCAAAACGAATCTACCCCCAGGGGTAACCAGCAGGGCCAGTTGCCAGGTGACCACAGGGCTGCTGGAGGCAGACAGCAGAGAGATCTCTGCCTGGGTCACCAAGGTTCTCCATATGTCCTCTCCATTTCAGAAATTTGATGTGTACTCATCCAGGAGGGCTCAGGTGGGAAACTCAAGATCTATCCTACAGAATCCAGCCTACCCTGAAAACATTCATGGGAGCCCTTGTCAGCAACAATTGATCATGTTTCTATTTCAGCAACAGGGATTTTGCTTCCCTTTCTTCCAGGGCCAAGTGAGGCTAGTTTATGGGTGTGTTGTTCTGTCCCCTTTGTTCTTTCTAGTCTGGTAAGGGCGGCCCACCCAGGCCAGGGTACTTGCCATGTTCCCCTTGTGTGCACATACACACACACACACACACACACACACACACCCCAATATCATTTTTCTCATTCCTCAGGATGATCCTACATAATTGGGGTCATTTTACAGGTGGACAAGTTAAGCCTGGCTCGGGAAGGATGAGTGAGTGGCACGAGGGCACAGAGCAGGAGGGGAGCCTAGACCAGACTCAGGCTCTGAGCTTGCCCACAGTGCAGGATAGCCTGGAGTCCCTGTTCTCCCAAGTCCACTCCTCAGCCTTCTGTCCCTGTTGGTCAGCAGCTCTGATCCTCAGCAGGGGGACAGCCCAAAAGGACGGACCCTCCCCACCACCCCACCACCCGCCCTGCCCAGCGTGTTTGGGTTCCTGCTACTGCTCAGAAGAAGTGAACTCTGGGAATGCAGGGTAAAACAGGTGGCCCTGTGGCCCTGTGGCCTGTGGCAAAGTCCAGACAGCACACATGCTTCTGCATGGAAGGACGTGTGTGTGTGTGTGTGTGTGTGTGTGTGTGTGTGTGTGTGTTTTCAGGCATTTGCATATGTGAGGTTTGTGTGTACCAGTCACCACAGCCTCCGCTGTTAACTGTCAGGTGGTGAATTTTTAAGGAAAACCTTCCAGAAAGGGACGGCGCATCACTTTTTGGCTTCGGTTGCCCCTACCCCACTCCTCACCAAGCCCTGGTCCCTCAAAGTATCTCTTGTTTTCATTGCAACCTATTGCCATTTAAGGAATGATGCCCCCAACACACTCCCACCAGACCCCAGAGAGGGTAGAGATAGAAGCTAGCCCCCTTTGGGATGTGGAAGGGACCTGCTGTGCATCCCTTCAGACTGAGGAACAGTCCGACTCCAGCCCACCCACAGACCTTGGATTTTTCCTCTGCAGAAGGGTTGTTTGTCACCCATAATTATTTCTAGAGTGGGGAGGGGAAACATTGCAGAAAGTTCCTGATGGTTCCTCTCACAGACCAGCATGCAAGCACTCTGCACTCCATGGCTTGGCTGTGAATAGCATTTATAAAGCCCAGAAACATAAACCCCAGACATGGAACTAACCCGAATACATTCTATTTCTACTAGGCCAGGTTAGAGGAGTGGTAGACGGGGTGGAGGTGGGTGGTGCATGTTTGCAATGGGGAGGGGGAAAGAATTGTGTGAGGGAGAGCTGAATTCTCCTTTTCTACATTGGGAACTTCATCAGTAATGCCTAACACACACACACAAAACAAACAAACAAACAAAAACAGGAAGTAGAATGCTTTTTAGGTAAATTCAGAAATAATCAAATAGAAACAGTGGAAGAGATTGTCTCCAGGCAACAGAAATGAGAGTAAGGGAGCAAAAGCTTGTTTTTTGTTTTGTTTTGTTTAATTAAAAGTCTTAACTGTAAGAGCCTTTAAGTTATGAGCTTAGGTAACCTTGTTTAAAATAGAACTTTTAAAGTATGTTAAAATGTAAAGATAGAAGAAAAAATAAAAATAATCCTAAAAGAACTAAATATTCTTTTAAAAAGAGAGAGTGTGTTAAATGGAAATTATAGGGAAAAAGACCACAGCGGTGAGAACTATACACAATAAAAGACTGACATAGGGCAGGTGCTGGTAGTTGCTTTCAGACATCCATCTCTCCGCCACCTTAAGTCACAAAAGCTCAAAGTTACCTGGGCACATTGCCATTCAGACAAAAGATTGCATCTCCCAGACTTCAGGATTCCTAAGCTGCCCTCTCAGATAAGTTCCTGTCAATCAGATGAAGCAGAAGTGCTGCGTGAGATTGCAGCAAAGCCGCCTTACAGAAGAGGGGCCATGCTCTCTGTCTTCCCCTCCTCCCTAGAGCTGCCCGGAAGGAGGGAGGGTATTTTGGGCAGCACTATAACTCCATCTTAGACCCAGGGGATGACAGAAAGGAGAACAGGGATGATGACCCCAGGTCTATGACAAGTTGGTGGAGACCCCAGGCCAGCTCTGAATTTCCTCTTTCTGGATTCTTTAACATGAAAAGATAGCAAAAACTTATCATTCATTTAAGTCACCCTTTGGGGGCCACTTGTTACTCCCAGCAAATTTAATCTTTCAGATGCTGAAGAGGTTTTAACTACAGGAACAAAACTGGAACCCAAACCTTGAGAGAAACCTTGAGAAGAAGGAGATGCGGTGGCGGGGGGTGGGGGGTAGCAGACGAAGGTTGGTGCTCAGGCCTGAGAGCCTGGGCTGGAGGGAACACCTGCCTGTGTGCTGAGTGTGGAACCTTCCTGCAACAGCGAGTCCTCACAAGGCAGGATGCAGTGGGAGATGCCCCACCACCACCATTGAGGGTTCCACCTCAAAGCTTCTAATAACCGTCACCCTTGGTAGCTGCATGACACCCTCTCCAAGAGCAAATAAAGATGGAGTCCACCCTGTGGGTCCTTTACCCCATGACAACTGAGAGTTGGCAAAGCCCTGAGTTGTGCTGGCTGTGCCCTTAGCTTCTTTGGTGCCATGGGGTTGCGTCCCTATAGGTCAGTGGGTTTTGCACTGTTTGAAGCTCCTCAGAAAGCAGGGGTGCAAGAAGAAGGAGACCCGCTGGGCACACACACACACACACACACACACACACGTGCATGCATGCACACTCAGATAACCAAGACGGGGAGCTGCATTGCTCTGGATTTTGTAGTGATGAGAAGAGCGGTGTGTTTCTTTTCCCTTCAGGACCACCCACGGCTCCTCTCTGGGGGTGTCAGTGTCACACGGAGGCAGAGGCCCACATTCCAGCCTTCCCTCTACAAAACCAAGTGAAGTTGTCACAGGACCTATTTTATTTATTTGTTTTTGGCCTGTGGACTTGAGAGAATGATTGTAGGATTTCACAGACTACCATTATAAACCCCACAAGCCCTCCTGTCCTGAACTTAACTGGACAAGATGGAAGAGATGGTGATGCCTCACATGTTTCAGTTAGCCTGTCTGTAGGAGGACCCTGGTTCTGCTCACTTAAGTGAGTTGATTTCAGAGCCAGCATCTCATCATTAGCGATGATAAGAGCCTCATCATTCAGATGGTGTCTCTGCGGCAGGCTCCATGCTAAGGACTCCCCATGAGTCATCCCACTTAACCCTCAGGACTGCCCGGTGAGTAGAGCTCTGTGATTAGCCCCATTTTTCAGAGGGAGACTCTGATGCACAAACAAGTAACGGGTCCACAGTCCCTGCCCCAGGAAGTGGAGGCAGCAGACCATGGGTGAGTTCTGATCTCTGGGACTCCGAAGTCCTAGGAAGCCAGGTGGAGGACGCACAGCCAAGGCTGTGCTCCCCACAAGACTCACTGTCAGGGAGACTGTGCAGCTGTCTCTGCCCTCAGGCTCTCACACTTAGACTCAGGGCCCCTTTGAGCTAGCAGCTTCCAGCCCCCCTCTTACAGGTCTCCTCTCTTCCGGGGTCCCCACCAACTTTTATGGGGCTTTGATCACCTCCTCGGATGAAAGAAGTCATTGGACCCCTTCTGGAAGAGGGTGCCAGTGGTTACCTTCACTGTTCTCCTCTGTCCCTCTCTCCTTCCTTCCTAGCCAAGCAATGTGATCTCCTCCTGCAGGTGGGAGGAGAGGGGGACAAGCTCTGAAATCCCATCCTTTGTCCCCAACTCCACTGCCAATGCCCTGAAGTTTATGGACACCCCAGCTTTATATCTTTCTATTAAAACCCAAGATTTAGAGCTTTAGAAATAAATTATTTTTCAAAAAGCCTGTCTTCTGCAAATTGAAAGCCTTCGTTTCCAGAAAATTGTCTCTGCTGTGAGTTTTAAAAGCCAAGAATTTTACACCTTTCTGTTCTGTTCACTGTACTCTCCCCTGAGGCCCTAATACTCAGCCTCATGTCTAGTTTTAATGGCGGAAGAACTTAGGAGAAAAAATAATTTCCTGAAAATGAAAAACCACTGGCTGTCATTTTGAAATACTCTACTACTCCCCTGGCTGACAGCCTTGGATGAGCCTGGGCCTCAGTGTCCTTGTCCCTACAGTCGTAGTTAACACGGCTGCCTCTTGGTCCTTGCCGGCTCTGGGGACCCATGGCTCTGGCCTTCCAGCCAGATATTTGCAGTCCTCTCAAAAGGGACCTGCATGCAGAAGGGTCTGTTTGTCCCGCAATTCGAGACAATTTGGGAAACCCAGGTTGGATCCGGGGCTCCCACACCTCAAGAGATCAGGCCCAAGACAAATGGTTTTGCCTAAAATGAGAAGACGGCCACCTCCGTCTGCAAGCATGTAGAATTGGGGTTGTGTGGGGCCTGATTTGTGAACTTGAACGAAGGCTTCTAGAAAGCTATTTGTAGAATTCATTGCTGTCTCTGGCTGCGGCTAACACATTCCATCTTCCATCTCCTTGGAATTGGAGATTTCACATTCCATGCATTCCTAAAATACAGTGGACGAGGGAGCAGGACGACAGGTGGGCATGGGGAGCGGGACAATGGGTGGGCACGAGGGGCACACACGCCACACCCAGAGCTTGCCACTCGTCTCCTGCCGCTGCCGAGCATCAGGGCCCACTCTTGCCTGCCTTCTCCTGGGGAAACCCTCGGAGGATTTCCTCAGACCTGGGGGCGAGGGTGGGAGGGTGGCTCCCCACTCGCCAAGTTTTAAAAGCAGAGGGAGTTTTGCGGCCGAAACCTAGTCTCTGCTTGTGCCCTCGTCTGCCTGCCTCGACATACCCTGTTTTTAGACAAGGCTCAACTCAAGTCACAGCATATTTTGAGGGAGCTGAAGGCATCACATCTTTTCTGCAACAAGGCTTTTTTCTATCAAATAGCCTTTATACTTCTGATGGTGCCTAGGGCAACTTTCTTGATCAAAATGAAATTTGAATTTAAAAACTGAATTTGTAAAGAAAATCGGTGTCCTAAGCTACTCTTTTAGGCCCCTTGGAAGAATTTGACTAATATAATTACTTCCAAGCCTCAGTTTGCTTATCTAGAAGATGGGGGTAATGCCCCACACTCTACTCACCTCCAAGACTGCTGTGATTCACAGTAAATCCATGCATGAACTGATTTTAGGGTATCCACAGTGTCGGAGGGAGAAAGGGTGCTACATCATGACCAGGGGGATTATTTTTGGTAGCTCGGCACCTGTGAGAAATCCCACTAGGCCCTCTTTTGTTTTCTGCATTAATTCGTTGGCCTACAGGGGTGCTGCTTGTTACTGGTCAGAAAGTTCCTGGGACCATGGCTTGGAAGGTTGACAACAGAGATGGGGTCTGTGGAGTTTGTCCCTGGTAGGGGTAGGGGCAGGGGCTGACTGCTCCAGTGTGTTTCAGCCTCTAATGGCTGGTTTTCTCCAGGAGCTCCAGGGCCTTCGACCAAAGGGCAGAATCAGGCTTGGTGCTGTGGGAGGCTGGCCGGCCAGCCCACCTGTGCGCAGCCTCTCTGGGCCACGATATCTGCCGCTGCGGTGTTGTCAATGATGGCCCTGGACTGGGTCATCAGAGCAAGACCAGCTGTGTTTGCCGAGCAGGGTGTATTTTTGTCTTCTGTGTTTGGAGAAGCAGACATACCTATGGGGTAGCTAAGTCCTGACCCTGAAGCCTAGGGTCCTGTTTATGAGTGACCCATGGACAGAGTGTCGGTTCTTTCTAGTAAGGTCTCCCTTGGAAGCTCTTTACTAACCACAAGAATATTGGGTTAATCAAAACACCCACCTCCCTGGCCAGGTTATAGGGAGGCTTGCCACAGCACTTCATATCCAAGAAGGAGGTTGTTTGTGCTCAAGATCAGACCTGGCAATGTCGTTGCATATCATTTTCTATACTATGCATTTAGAAAATGTACAGCTTGGAAGTGACAATGTGAGGGCCAGTTCGTGTGACTGTAGCTTCCTGAGAGTTATATAATGTTTGGCCTGTATGGCCTCAAACCAGTATGCAGGCAATGCTAGAAGTAACGAAGAAGGCTCTGGGGTTGCCAAGAATGGAGTTCCTCTGTCTCTGCCACGTCCCATGTATATGAACTTGGGCAGGTGTCCTAAATCGAGTCTGTTTCCTCATCTCTAAAATGGATGGTAATAGGGGGTACCTGGGTGGCTCAGTGGGTTAAGCGTCTGCCTTCAGCTCAGGTCATGATCTCAGGAGCCTAGGATCAAGCCCCACATCAGGCTGCCTCTTCAGGGGAGAGCCTGCTTCTCTGTCTCTCTCAGCTCTCTCCTGACTCATGCTCCCTCTCTCTCACTTACTCTCTCTCAAATAAAGAAATAAAAGCTTTAAAAAATAAAAATAAAATGGAAAATAGAGCTGTTTGGGGAATTAAGTAAGATAAATGGAAATAAAGCAGCTGGAAAATATCTGGCTCAGAGTCGGCCCTCAATGAACAATAAGGGTTGTGTCGCTTTTGTTTTGTTAATCATCATCTTGTTGACGGTCCTCTTGAGGACTAAGAAGAGGAAAGTGCATGGTGCTGACCTGGTCTCAAGGAACTAAGAGTCAAGGAGGGTTGTCTAGGGTAGCCTGTGGCCCACCCACTCCCTACCTGAGCATCCTAGGTGTGTCCTGGCTTCATGCACAGAGTTCACAGCCAGCCCTCCCAGGGAAACAGACCTGCACAACCACAGGAATCCGGTGCCAGCCGATTTCCCCAGCCTCATCACATGCAGATGGAACAGGCAGACAGGGATTGTGAGACATTTGGGGAAAACCAAGAGAGGAGCCAAGGTGAATGAAAGAACTCACTCTGGGGGTTACAAAACAAAAGCAAAGATACATTGCTCTAGCAAATCCTTAGACTTGAGAAGATGGTGTTTCCATAAAATGAGAAAGGACTGCTGTGAAAAAAAGAAGAGAGCAAGAAATAATTTTCCGAGATTAAAAATATAGTTGCTAAGATCTAAAGTTCAGTAGAAAGAGCCAAAGAAAAAGTCAAAGAAAGTATCACATAATAAGATTTTAAAAGATTTAAAAGGGAACAGAGAAAGACAAACTGAGACCCATAGACTGCCGAGCCAAGAGTGCCAATATCCGCCGTCTCAGCCAGACTCGTCCCAGAGAGACTTGAGAGGGGGACATCAGCCAAGGAGAAACAGAAGGAAAGTTCTGAGAGCCGAACTAACATAGACAGACCCTCAGATGGGAAGACCCCCTGAGATATGAGCAGAGCCATGAAAGAAGATACATAGCTGCATATCCCCTTGAAATTTCAGAACATCAAGGATCAAGAGAAGATTCTAAAAGCTTCCAGAGAAGAAAGATATGTCAATAACAAAGACTCAGGAACTGTTCTTATCATATAGGCATTGTCAACCCTGGAAGGCAGCAAAGTAATTGCTTTCCAGTCCCTGAGGGAAAATAGTTTTTCCCCAAAATCCTATACCAAATGAAGACATTTTAAGACATAACGGGCCTTGAAAATTATCTTCTTTCTGACTGAAAAGAAGTGGAGGGAGCATGAGGCAGTGAAACAGAAAAGTAATCTAAAAAGAAGAGCTAGTCCAGGAAACCACAGAACTAATCCACGTATGTCATGAAGGGAAGTCCCAGCAGGACAGGTGGGCCAGCCATCCAGGATCCCTGGGAGACCCATCATCACGTGAGAAGAGGAAGGCACAAGGTTCCAAGAACATGGTCCTCAGCAAGAAAGTGGATTTTACAAAATTAAAATTAAGTAGCTCTAAGGCTTAGTGATATGATAAAGAAAAAAAGAAATCAATACATTTTTTAAAGGTTTGATTTATTTATTCATGAGAGACACACAGAGGCAGAGACATAGAGGGAGAAGCAGGCTCCCTGCGGGAAGCCCAATGCAGGACTCGATCCCAGGATCCCCAGATCATGATCTGAGCCAAAGGCAGATGCTCAACCACTGGAGCCACCCAGGCGTCCCTTAATACATTTTTTAAGGCAGTTAAAAATTCTAGGAAGATCAAATTGCCAAACAAGAAGGGCATGGGCAAATATTCAGCAAACTAAACCATGAGGTGATGTTGAGTAATCAGAGGAAGGGGAAGAGAACTCTGACTCTGAAGCTTAGAAGAATCCCCTTTAGGCAGCGCAGGTGGGTCTCCTGGGCTGGGCTGCCCTACCTGAGGCGTGCTTCCCTGCGTCTTCCTGTGGAGGATGGTTGTGTCATTAGAGTGTTGGGAATGCTCTGCATTCATTTGCATTTTGAGGGTCAGTGAGTAGAAACTTAAGCTTATTACCTATAAGTAATATAGTAATACATATAGTTACAGAAGGTAACAAGGTAAAAATCAGTACTGTGAATCATTTAAGTTAGAAGTAACAGGGAGAGGTCCAGGATGGGATGTCTTCCTCGGGAAGGCTGCAAGAAAGACTGCCTAATTGATCCAAAGTTGGGGCCTTTGGCTTGTATAATATGCATAGATTGCTTCCAAGACTTTTTGAGAAGTCATGCCACATTACACATCTGAAAAATTTCTATCCAGCTAATTTTCACACACTATCTCATGCTTCTAAGAATTCACCGCATTTTCTGTTCTTTGCCTTTCACTGTATTTTTATTTATTTGCTGCTCTCCAAAAATGATAATTTTGACGCGCTCGATATATTTTCTCGGCTGAAAATGTCAATGTATTTATGTAATAAAAATGCCAATATGTGTGTATATATATCTGGAATTAGCATAGAGATGATTAAGGCAGTTCAGTGTTGATCAATAATCATATTTGATTTGGGTGTTTTTACTTTGCTCCCCGCAACCATCTTGTACTTTGATATTTATTACCACCCACTGAGATTCTGGCCTCGACTAAATAGAAGTTGCTGGAGGAAATTCACAATCTAGCGCCTGAATTCAAGTGATATTGCTCTCAGAATAACAATACAGAATTAGGTCTTGCAGAGTGAGTGGAGGCCCAGTAAATGGAAACTGTAGCCTTAATAAAAATGTCTCTTGCTGCCTTGAACACAGTAAAACAAATATCACCAAACTGCCACCCCTAGTTATAAAAACTTTATATTTCAACTTTAGGGTCAGAGTGGTCCTTCGAACATGCTAAGCAGTTTGACCAAAATATGTATTTTTGACACATGTGTTTTTAGAAGATCTGAGACTCTCAAACCCCATGATTCAGAAGGATGACAAGGCATGGAAAAGTTCCCTGTATTCCACGTTCTGTAGGAAGCCCCAGGGTTGCTCACATGTTCCCGGGCCAACCTCCCAGGGAGCCCGGATGCTGGCCAGCTTCGGGCAGCCTCCACGTCTGTGCTGAGCATCCAGCCCTCTGTTGGCACAGAGGAGATGTCCCACATCAGAGCCAGCCTCGACCCTCTCTCTGTCCTCACAGAGGATTCAGAGAACAGATCCATAAGCTTTCTCTATGTTTTGCAGTTGCTAGGAAAATCTCTGCCCCACTTTACTTCTGGCTAATTGAAATAAAACTGGTTTTTCCAGGACTTGTGGCCTAAGCCTTCATCATAATGCACAAAATGCACGACAGAAGCATCTTTCACCTTGATGGGCTGGCAGGATGCTCCCTGGCCTAATTCTCCTCAGAAGAAAGGAAAGACTCCACCCCCCACCCCGAAGTTGCTAGGGTGATGACAGGCCCTGGGCCTTTCCAGGGACGGTGGGAACAGCTCCCCTTGGAGAATAAGCAGCTCTGTGGGTACCTGCAAACGAAAGTCTTCTGGGAAATGGTTAAGAAGTCAGAATTCGGGATGCCAGGTATCCTGTGATGGCCATCACACAAAAACATGCGGCTTCAAGGCAAATGACCAAAAAGGCACAGAGGTGGCCTTGCTGTTCGAGGTCTGAGAATTACCGATGAGTATTTTTTCCTTTTTCCATATTTTCTCATGATCCTCATGAAGGAGGAACTTCGAGCACTACGACTTAGTTATTTGAATTTAAAAGAAGTTTGCCCAGCACCTTGGGCTCTTTCTAATTTTACAGCTAAATGAGCCACAGTGCAGCTTAGGGAGGAGCCTCGGCCACATGATGTGGGCCCCATCTCTCCTTCTCCCCGTCTCCCCAAGGGGAGGACACCCCAGCACCGGCAGGCTCCACAGAAAGACGAGCCAGCCTCACGAGAAAGAACACTTTCTTTTTTTTTGAATAATAAATTTATTTTTTATTGGTGTTCAATTTGCCAACATACAGAATAACCCCCAGTGCTCATCCCGTCAAGTGCCCCCCTCAGTGCCTGCCACCCAGTCACCCCCACCCCCGCCCTCCTCCCCTTCCACCACCCCTAGTTCGTTTCCCAGAGTTAGGAGTCTCATGTTCTGTCTCCCTTTCTGATATTTCCTACCCGTTTCTTCTCCCTTCCCCTCTATTCCCCTTCACTACTTTCACCCTGTTGTCTCAGACGCTGAGCTCCCCCGGGCCACTTGCCGCCCAGGACGGGGCTGCGGTCAGGCACACGGACAGAAGCCACCGAGGCAGGCACGGAGAGGGCACGTGGAGGCCGTGCAGGCCGCGGGAGCCTCCCGCCTCGCCCTGGCTGCCCCCTCGGCGCTGGGCGTGCGTGCATGCACCTGTGCACCTCCACACACGCGTCCCGCCTGGAAGCGCAGAGGCCCCCGGGGGTGCTCGCATGAGCAGGGACACAGCCCCGCAGAGCGGCCGCGGGAGCCAACCCAAGGGCCCCCTCGGGTGTGCGCGGTGATAGGTGGCCGGGGAGCGCCGCGCCTTTCCTGCCGTGTGCTTTGCTGGGCCACCGCCTTGTGGTGCCCCGGTTCCGAGCTGTCTTCACGCCGGCCTCCTCCCTGAGCCCCCCCACGGCCGCCCCGCACGTGCCCGCTCCTGCCAGCCTCCCGGGCCACCTTCCCCCCGGCTCCAAGCCTGCTGTTCCCTGAGCTCCGGGCCATGCTGCCTCAGACCCCCTAGACCTGCCTCCCCTTGCGCCGGCCCTACCAGCCGTCCTTCCTGTCCCCCGCTCTCTGGTCCCAGCTCCCTGTCAAGCCCTGGGATCCCGTGGGCCGCCTCGGGGACAGCGCCGTGCAGGCAGCTCAGGAGGTGTCACACAGGAAGCCACAGGGGCCTGAGAGACAGGGCTGGGGCCTCTACTAGGCCCTCTGGCGCACCTGCTACGGGTCCCTGCGCTCTTGTGGCGGGGGCGGGGCAGCCTGAAGCGCGCCCAAGGCCTCCGCTTTGTCAATTAGGAGAGGTGCTCAGAGAGGTTAAGCAACTTACCTGAGGACACACGGCTTGACAGTGGTACATCCAGGTTTGTAGCTAGGGTTTGCTGGAGGAAGGATGCTTCGCAGTAGGGCTGCAAGGACAGATGGGCTACAGACGAGCAGAGAGCGGGGCATGGGGTAATGGCGCAGAGAGGTAACAGGATCCGAAAATGGGCAAAGGCATTAGGAGGTGGCTGTGCTCCACCTGCAGATAAGAACGGGAGAGAGGAAGGTTTCCCGTGAAGCCTCCATGACACTTGTCTTACCCCCTTCCCCACCCCCCACCCCCACACACGCACACACAGACCCTCACACACAGGCCTGGCAGGGAGTCCTGGGAACGCTTGCAGGTGAAGTAGTGGCGGAGGCGGGCAAGCTTCCTTTGGCTGTGCTCCGAGGTCTGAGAGCCGGGGGCTGAGCCTGGCTAGTGTCACATAGGAAGCTAGCTCATGCTTAAGGACCCTCCTGTTGGCTTTGTCTTGGACTATGGGTAATTAACACAAATGTGGCTGAACTCATACATGTGGTTTTTTCTCCTATAGTTGTTTGTCCAGGAGAGACAATGGCCATTGTGAGAACCCTGGGCCACCCTCCCTGCCTGCAGGCAGGAACATCAGTGGTTGGAGGTCCCCCTGGAAAGGAGCTCCTGGGGACCCTCAGGGGTCTCATACCTGGACCCTTACGGTGGTTCTGAAGCCTGACTGGGCTTCCATCGACCCAAGAGCTTCCCTCACTAGAGGCCGGGCCCCCTATCCACGGGGTCAGTGAGACTGAGACTCAAACAGCCCTTGCTTCCAGCCCTCTCAGGGGCACATCCTACATTTTCGTTGAGTTATCTGAGTGAATTATTTCATTCTTTCTTTATGTCCTGAGCAAACCCACATCATCATTTTATTAATGCATTTGCAATTACGGTGTAATGATTTCCAGTTTAGTGTGGTCCGTGATACAGGGACACTTAATCAAATATCTGCATGATGAGCCTTTAAGTTCTCTGGGGCCAGAAGCTTTTCCCATCAATTAAGCTTCAAAGAAATGTGTTTTAGGCTCCTCTGCAACTGTATTTTTATGTTTCTTTTATGGCTCCCTTGCTTTTCTCCTGGTGTCTTTAGAGATACCGGGAAATGTGGTATGGGGCTGAAGTATTTATGTGGTACGCAGAGAACAGGTTTATAATGGTCATTATAAAACATCAAAGTGCTTTGAAGTAGGACAGTTTATATTTCCATTACAGCCATTTCATGGGTCCCCTCCGCAGTGCCATAAGGGAAAAGGATGTTGCCCAGGAGGTGTTTTCTCTGGAAAGAGGTTGGATTCCCAGAACCTTCCGTGGGCCCCACACTCGCCCCACACTCCAGAGGTCTTGGGAATCTTACCCATGAAAGTGCAAAGAGTATTTTGCTTCCACCCAGGGTGCTGCTCCTGTCTGCCAGGGGAGGTGCCATCCTGGGCCCCTGGCTCCTGGAACAGCCCCAAGGACAGAGGTTAGCGGCCCCATTGCACAGATGAAGAAGCAGGGCGCAGGGAGACAAGTTCTGAGCACCTCATGCTAGGGCCTTGTTTATTGTGCCAATTCTCTTCTCCTGCCCCCACTTATGCAAAGGAGTTGGGATAGGCTGCAGAAGGTTCCAGGCAGAAGCAGAAGGAAGTCCTGTGAGCATAGAGTATCTATGTTCAGTTAACCCAGGGGTGGTTCTATGGCTTCCTGGACTCAGGTCAGAAGGAAACATGTGTATGTCCCCGTAGAAGCAATTTTGGATGAAAGTTCCATGTCCATCCACTTGGTCATTCCTTCGTGTATTTGTCATGCGCTTGCTGTATGCTAATCACTTACCAGGGTATCACTGGCTCTCAGGCCCTGACAGGAAGGGCAGAACGGACAAGTAGAAGCAGCGAGACAATAAACACTGTGCAGGGGGTGCCCGGTGCCCTCCGAGGACACAGTAGCCTGTGAACCAGCCAGCAGCATTAGGGAGTGACACATAAGCAAGCCGTGTGCCAGCCAAGATGCAGAGATGATTAGGATTTTGCCAAGAAGGACGAGAGAGGACCGTGATGCCAGGGCCCCGAGGTGATGCCGGGCCAGTACGAGATGCTGACGGAGGCTCAGGTTTGTCAGCTGGGAGAGGCCAGGTGAGGCCTGGCAGCTACAGGCCAAAAGGAGCAACTTGGCTTTGCTGTGAGGGCAGTCGGGATCCCTGCAGCTGCCAAGTAGGGGGAGATTTGTTGGGACAAGATTAGAGCCTGAGGGCTACCCAGGGTAGTGGTCATCCAAGTAACGTTAATGGTTTCTTGAATTAGAGCTGAGGCGGTAGGAGTGAGGGCAACTGGCCCTGTCAGGAAACACTCAACAGGCAGAAATGGCCTGAGCCATGACTGGCCATAAATGGGCTGGACTTCAGGGATGATGCCTGATGTGTGGTTTGGACAGCTGGGGGCTTTGCTGGAGGGCCACTGGCTGCGTTGGGATGTAAAGAAGAAGCAGTCTCACTAGCAGGTTCAGTGGGTCACACTGAGCCCAGGGGGCTGATGTGGGGACAGGTCAGGCCAGCAGCGGGGTAGGAAGCATGGAGCTTAGCAGAGGGCCTGGTCGGGTCAGTGCATGGACCTCTCTAAAGTCTTCCCTTGCTCCAGCCTGTGATTGTGGGAACAGCCTACCGGGGAACAGCCAGAAACTGTATCCAGCTTATGTCTCCCCCTAAACCAAAGAAGCTGAGCCTCTGGGAAGCCAGAAAGGCGCTGGCAGGGGAACAGCCAGGTACCCTTATCAGTGATGAGATGTGACGGTGCCTGTGGACGCCAGAGCAGGAAGATGGAGCATCGCAAAGAGGCCACCCTGGGGGCCGTGCTCGTGTCCCACCCACTGGAGCTGCTCCCGAGGAGGGCACTGGCTTCACTAGGCTGGCACACCGCACCCACCTGAGCCTCCAGGAACCGTGCAATGGGAGCACCCACCTGGGAGCCACTCATGGGCAGAGCTACAGGTTGCCCCATCCCTGGGCAGCTAGCAGTTTTCAGAGTGCACAGAGTGGGGTGGGCTGGGGCAACAGAGGTAGAAAGGGTACATCAGGCCCCTGCAGAAGCATGGTTCACCCAGCACTCATCACACCATGCCCCAGGCAGGCAGAGCCAGAGGCCTCAGGTGACCCAGGAGGCAGACACATCCAGGGGTTCAGCCTCACACTCACACACAACCCGTGATACACAGACACCCTCCCAACTCCCCTGCCAGATACCCTCCACACACATACTAACCGCCCACACACTCTCTAGGGCCACGCAAGTCTGAGAGACTTGTAGGCAAGAAATCTCCATCTTTTCAAGTGGTATCCCCTGCTTAGAAGTTAAATCAACTCCACTGAGCCAGCCCATCTTGAAAAAGACACTTCTCCAGCTCTCTGGTTTGCTTCCCAATGAACGGGACAGTGACCCGACCCTTCTACTCCTGGTGCGTAAAGCTGTGAGATATGTACAGTCCCAACGGTGTCACACGCAGTCTGAAACTTAGACACGTGAGCTAGGAGAAGGGTCTCCTAAGACAGGAGTGACATTTTATTTTATTGTTTTTAAAGATTTTATTTATTTATTCGTGAGAGACACACACACAGAGAGAGAGAGAGAGGCAGAGCCACAGGCGGAGGGAGAAGCAGGCTCCCTGCAGAAAGCCCAATGTGGGACTCGATCCCGGGACTCCAGGATCACGCCCTGGGCCAAAGGCAGGCGCCAAACTGCTGAGCCACCCGGGGATCCCAAAGGAGTGGCTTTTTAAATGGAATTATGGCTGGTGTTCCCCTGCGGCAGCCCCACTTCCAAGCCAGCAGACTCTCCCATTGTATGGTTCCTTCTAGTCCCGCACTATTTTCTGTGATCCATTAGTTCTTCTAGGCCATTTAAAAGCTATAATCATAGCCATTTGCTCAGGGGAATTTGATCCTGATAAGTGGATCTGGACCCACTCCTTGAATTCACCATGGGCTTTGATTCAGTGTGAACGCATCCCAATGCAACAAGCTAAGCTGCCTGCTGCCAGT
The DNA here is from genome assembly GCF_048164855.1 of Canis lupus baileyi. NCBI lineage: Eukaryota > Metazoa > Chordata > Mammalia > Carnivora > Canidae > Canis > Canis lupus. Next base: position 22,811,714 of record NC_132847.1, on the reverse strand, counting down.
TTTATCGCCTCTCTCTCCTTTTTTTTTTTTTTTAAGATTTTATTTATTTATTTGAGAGACAGAGAACACGTACAAACAGGGTGAGAGGCAGAGGCAGAGGGAGAAGCAAACTCCCCGCTGAGCAGAGAGCCCAACGTGGGACTCGATCCTGGGACTCCAGGATCATGACCTCAGCTGAAGGTAGATACTTAACTGAGCCATCTGGGCACCCCTTACTTCCTCTCCTTTTAAAAACAGGCAAAATGTGTGCACAAATTAGTTGCAGAGGAATCTTTACAGCCCACTTCTTAGGTGGGAAATGTAGCTTTGGCCCTGTAATATGGTTCATGGGGACAGAAGCCCCCACCTAGGAATGCAGGCTTGATTTCCCTCAAAGGCCTGCCTGAAAAGTGTGCACAGCTAGTCCAGAGGTAGGACCCAGTGTGCCCATCCCAGCCTCACACTCAAGTAAGGTCAGGCTGAGGGATCTGGGCCTTACTGGGAAGGACATGTCCCTGAACTGAGCAGCGTGGGCCTGTAGCCACCACCCCCTCACCCATGTCACTGAGTGCAAGCCTGCCCCCAGCTGCAAGAAGAAAGGATGGGGCCCGCCACAGTACTCACTTTTCCATGTCCTAGGCCTGGCCTCCTGGAGAGTAGGGCCCGTGCCTAGTCCCCTCTCTGCCCCAATGCCTGGCCCAGGGCTTGGTGCACTGACACCCCAAGTACAACACAGTGTCAGCATATGTCTGCCAAGTGAATGGGGACAGGGCCTTAGGAGTGTTTGAAGCTGGCTATGCTTGCTCCCCTCTACCCCCACTCCATCTCCTCCCCTAGCTGGACAGCCCAGCTTGCTGGGGAGGATCGAGATGTATTTCTTGGAGCCTCCAGATGTTGGGGGATGCCAGCAAGTAGCTAGGGTTCAGAGTTCTTTGCCTCGTGCCTCTTTGGCCTGTGTTCATCCTGAGATCTACAGTTACGGTAAGCCTGGCAGTAATTCATGTGCTCATAAGTTCACAGAGCAGGGGTGAGCTCCAAAGTTACCCGCCTCTGCCAAGCCAGGTGTTCAGACTGGTTATAAATTATCTCCTGCTGTGTAGTGAAGTACCTTCTGCTCCTTCAGTGTAAATCATCCAAAAGTCATGTTGCTTAGGATCAATTAGTCCATCCCCAGTCAGCAAGCATGGTTAAGGGCATGGGGGTGGCAGGTACAGTAACTGCAGGAAGGGTACCCACATTCCCTGTCCCTGAGGTCTCTACCATGGCCCATCAGGCCCTATCTGTTTAGTGGGTGTGTGCTACATTAGAAAGCAAGTTAGTGCCATAGGGCAGTCAGTGTTGAAAATCAAGTGTGGGATCTGGACCCTGAGTACCACAGCAAGGGGAATGGCTTCCTAGGAGTGGAGAAATGAGCTGTGCCTGCAAGGGCCAGTGAGGATGCTGCCCAGAAGAGACTTCAGATGGAGGGGACTGGCTGCAAGGTCTGCAGGCCCAACCCTGCCATCCGTCCTGGCTGGCCAGACATCACTGGACTATGAGGTGTGGTAGCAGAAGGATCCATCCTGCCCCCCTCTGAACAGGTGACCTTTGATGCCCATTTCTGGATCATGTAAGCCAAACAGCCAGGCTGTGGAGGTTGACTTCCAACTGGACCCAAACCCTCATTTCAGTCCTCACAATCTTGGGAGCCCAGGAGGGGCAGACTGGGACAGAACAGGGACAGACATGGTCTGTGAGAGGCTCGTAGGGTCTTACTAGTGAGTTATGATCCCTGGGGCTCCAATGAGGCCCCCTCTGGTGCCAGGGCCCATGGCAGACTGTCACCAAGAATGGACCACTTGGACAGTCACCTCCATACCAATACCTCTTCGCCAAAAGCCACCAAATGCCAGCCAGGTCTGCATCATTGGGCAGTGTTCCATGGGAGGGCATTTCAGAGCCTTGCCCACAGAGCCTATGAGGGTGCTAGGGTGAGCATGCATCAGATACCTCTCTGGAGCTGAGTTTGGTAGGATGCCACAGGGCAGTAAGGATCTCCTCACCCTCTGCCTCTTCCATTCCTTCTCCTAAGGCTGCTCAGCAGAACCCACCCATCCTCCTCACCAGAGACCCAGAGCCAAGAAGCAACACCTCCAGGGAAAATGGACAACTTGGTGCCCAGCAAAAAGGATGCCCAGTCCAGGATGATTTGTTGACCAGAGGGACCAGAGAAGCTACTGCTTCTCCACATCAGTGACCATCTCCTATAAACCACTCCCTGCCATGCCACTCCCTCCTCCATGTACCTAGGCCTGGGCCTGGCCAAGGACAAAGCTCCTACCCAAAGCAACTGGTATTTTTCAAATGTTGAGAAATGCCAGGTTGCCTCTTTTACATAAGCATGTCATTGGAACCCCTGGGTGTCTCAGTTGGTTAAGTGTCTGACTCTTGATTTCAGCTCAGGTCATAATCTCCTGGTTGTGGGACTGAGCCCCACATGGGGCTCCCTTCTGAGAGAAGAGCCTGCTTAAGATTCTCTGTCTCCCTCTCCCTTTGCCTCTGCTCACTCACACTCTAAATAAATAAGCATATTATTCAGGTATAACACACAGAGAAAACGGATACATCACAAGTGTATAGCTCAATGAATTTTCAGAGAGAATGTACTTTATGACCAGCTCCCAAAACAAGAAAGAGAATCTTACCAGCACCCAGAAGTGTGCCACACATTCTACTCTATTCAAGTCCCCATGCAAACATAACTGCTACTCAGATTGCCTTTTAGAAGAGGAAAGGATGGGACAAATCAGAGAGGTGGCTAAAGCCAACAGTACTACATAGAGGAGGCCCCAGGAAGAGGGGAGGACACCACGGAAGAGACGGGAGGCTAGAGGGTTAAGAAAAGCTCCATGTAAATATGGAAGAAAATGACCCAGTCATTGTGGCAGGTATGGGCTGAGCTCAGCACTTGGAAGACCAAACAACTCCCTGGGAACTGAAGAGCATGGTTGCCATGTCAGCTTGGAATGTGGACCATTTCTAGACTCTACACTGAAAGGAGAAGAGATTTTTGAATGGGAGCAGTAAAGATTATTAATGGAGTAGAAGATGGAGTTCTGTTGGTCCTCTGGGCTCAGGCCAGCATCCAGCCACTCTGTCTTCCCCCCCAAGGCAGCTGTACTCTGGTGGCTCTGTGTCTCAGAGCCCTGAAGAGCATCCTGCAATGGGGATCTTTCTAGATTTTATTTTCCTCTCACTCTCAGACACTGCCCTCCATCTGACCCAGGTCAGCTATGGGTCACACGGAAATGCACTCACTGAATGTGGCTCTGGTGCCCCTGAAGGGACACTGGCCCCAAGAAGAGGTTGCCAGTCACTCCTCCCAGCTGGGGGCCCTGAAAATCCTCATCTCTGTGGATCCCCTGTTTTTCCAGGCACTAGGTGAGAGGCTCAGCCCAAACCCTGAGTCTCTGAGCCAAGGCTGCTGGGCACGGTTTCTCCCTCCCTCCTCATGTTATAGAACAGCCTGTTCTCTCCATGATTACAGCTCGTGGGGTCTCTTCACAAGAGTGGAAGGCTAGACTTTGAAAAGAAGGGAGCTGGAACAGGAGCAAGAAAGGCCCCCAAAGAGTGTGGGCGCAAAATGCCAGGCAGGTGACAGCCCGACTCAAGTCTCAGGGCCGAGAGCCTCCAGCTGCAGACCACTGGCCCTACCTGTCCACCCCCAGGGATACTCCGAGCGGCACATGTTCTCCTGGAAGGAGCCCTGGAGTGTTGCTGGCATCCCCCTGTCCTATGGGTCCCCAACCCTCTTAAAGCTCTGGAATCCATTTTCATACTGCAGGAGGCAATGCCAAGGCCATTCTTGGGACCTGACAATTGAAGAATAAGGAGGATCCAGAGGGCAAAGCGATTTGCCAGCATGTGCATCTGATGAGCACCCGTCCACAGCAGCCCAAGGAGAGTGGGCCAGATGGCAGCAGAGGCTGAGTGGGTCTAGAACAAGTCACCTTGCTGCGGGAGGAGGAGCCTTCGGATGGTCCCTCCAACCATCCCACTGCCCAGCCCTCCAGGCTCGGGGCTCCGGACCCAGATGCAGGGCCCCCTCTCAGGCGGGCCCACCTGGCACCAGCTTTCACAGAGCTGAAGGTGAGCTGCCCACCGCCTCCAGGGGGGCTGCCAAATTGTGAGGTTCCCAGCGTGGCTGATCCCCAGAAGGGTAATCCCCAGAAGGGCGCTGCAGACACACGAGGAAGAGCCTTCTCCTTCTCCTCCCAGCAGCTCAAGCACAGGAAATTATCCAAAACTCTCCCCCAAAGAGTGTGGTTTCCCTCAGAGTCCTTGCAGAGTCTTGTTTCGTGTTGCATTGACCGGGGATTTACTGTCCATCATACAAGTCGGAGGGGTTCGGATGAATCTCCAAACCTCAGAAACTTCCCTGAGGTATGTCAGCTCTCCAAATCTCTGCTCAGGTAATTCTCTGCAATGCCGTTTCCTGCCCAGCCCACGTACAGGCCCAAATCCCCAGCTCAGAGCAGACGCCGTTTTTGGAGAGCCTTCTCAGGCAGTTTTCCTGGAACGCCTTTCCTTCCAAAGTAAATGTCCCCATGAGCCCAGCAAAGCTCCTCCAGCTGGAAATGGGGAGCATGTTAACATGCAAGCAGTTCTTTCGTGGAGACCGCCGCCCAGTGGCATTGATTTGTAGTCCGCACACCCCTCACGCAGAAGGGGAATATCCGTGCTTGTTGCCTCCATAACCAAGGGGCTCTTGGGCTCAGCTCAGAAGCTAAAGATTACTGTGTCTGAGCAAACACCTCTGAGACAACACCACAGGCCGTGCCAGGCCTATGAGGCAGGTGTTCAGAATCCTCCCTTGCCCCAGGCTCCTCGCCTGCTGGCCCAGAGCACTCATGCCCTACCCGGGGGTGTCCTGGAAAAACAGGGACAGGGAAGAGCCCAGTTCTGCTGAAAGGAGAGGCGGGGAGGATGGTCCTGGCTCTTGCCCCTCTGGTGCCTCTGTGAGGCCTCTTTCCTTGGGGGGGCGTGCGCCAAGCTGCCTCCCTAGGAGCAGGCGGGCCCCATGGCCAAGGGTGTGGCTCTGTGCTCTCTGCCTCCTGTGCTCGGCCTTCATAGGCTGGGGTTGTACACAGGTACAAACACTCCCAGGTGCACCCTCACACTCTTCCAATTATCTTAAAAATCTCAGGACTAAAGAGTGTAAAAAAAAAAAGTAAGACCACCACCTTACCCCCACTAGGATGGCCCTTATCAAAAAAAAAAAAAAAAAGAAAAGAAAGAAAAATCTTGACAAGGATGTGCAAAATTTTGAACCATTGTGTTGGTGGAAATGTAAAGTGGCACAGCCACTTTTTCAAATGGTATGGTGGTTCCTCAAAAAATAAAAATAAAAAAAAAAAGGAGCACCTGGATGGCTCATTCAGTTAAGCATCTAACTCGTGAGTTTGGTCATCAGGTCATGATCTCATGGGTAGTAAGATAGACCCCTGAAAGGGGCTCTGTGCTCAGCAGGGAGTCTACTTGAGATTCTCTCTCAAATAAATAAATGTTTAAAATAATTAAAAATAGGGGCACCTGGGTGGCTCAGTCAGTTAAGTGTCAGACTCTTGATTTTGGCTCAGGTCGTGATCTCAGGGTTGTGATCTCAGGGTCGTGGAGCCCTGTGTCTGGAACCCTGTGTCTGGTCCATGTGGATCCTGCTTAAGATTCTCTCTCCTTCTCCCTCTGCTCCTCCCACCTGCTCACACTTGCTCTGTTTCTATCTCTATTTAAAAAAAAAAAGAAAGAAAAAGAAAGAAAGAAAAGAAAGAAAGAAAGAAAGAAAGAAAGGAAGGAAGGAAGGAAGGAAGGAAGGAAGGAAGGAAGGAAGGAAGGAAGGAAGGAAGAGAAAGAAAAAGGAAGGAAGGAAGGAAGGAAGGAAGGAAGGAAGAAAGAAAGAGAAGAAAAAAAAGGAAGGAAGGAAGAAAGAAAGAAAAAGAGAAAGAAAGAAAGAAAGAAAGAAAGAAAGAAAGAAAGAAAGAAAGAAAGAAAGAAAGAAAGAAAGAGATAGATGGAAGGAAAAGTAGTAGGAATAAAATATGCCTTTCAGTATGTAAATGTTTGGACACCAGCTGCATATACTGATTCATAGTGGTCAGATGTCAGCACATATTACGTGGATCCTATGAACACAACAGCTGCAGACAGCGCCTGTGATGGGCATGTTATGTTGACAGTTTGAGCACTGAAGTGACATTGCTTTTGGAGGTGTGATTCTCCAAAATGGTGAACAATTCTTGATAAAGTTGTAAACAAAATTTACAGTGCACAGCATAGGTACCTTCTTGGAAAATCCTTGCCAAACTCAAGGAGCAAAATACTTTGTCTACAACATCATGTTAGAATCTGGGCTCATAGAATAGTAGCAGGAGCCCTCACTTCAGTGACTGTCCGCTGAGACATTCAAAAACTTGTACGAGGTGCCAGACCAGCAGAAGTTTGTTGCACAAGACTGGGCTACAAACACTAGGATCCCTGGGGTCCCTCACCCCACTCATTAAGTGCCACCAAGCCTCGTGATCATCATGAGAATTGAAGATCCTCCCTAGAGGATTCCAGCACACCTCCTGGGAACAGCACTGCCCCTCCTGAGCTCTCACACGAAGTTGCCCTGCATGTGTCGTGAGTCCACATGAGAGCAAAGTGCTCGCTCTGTTGTTTGCGGCCCTAGTCCTGGCCAGTCACTGAGCCAGAGACAGCCGCAGGCCCTGCTGAGGTCCCCCTCAGCTCCATAACTACTCAAAGGCTCAAGGCAGTGACATTCCTGGACATCACTGACTCCTGAGAAGTGACATTTTTGCCCTCTCAATAGCAAGACCCTTCCCCTTGGTCAGGTGTTTGGGGGGACAGAGTCTCAGGAATGCAATTATCAAGAGCAGGGGTGGTGCCCAACACTCTCCCCCTCGTCCACTGCAGCTTCGTGCCTGGTGGCGGTCCCCCTATCCAGACCTGCTGCCTCTCCTCTCGCTGCGTGTGAGGGGTGGGGCCGCAGTACGTAGGCGCCCAGCGCTGGATGGGGCCGTGGGAGAGCTGGGGGCTGTGGGGCGTCGGTGCCCTCCTTCCAGAAGGAATTGGGGACTTGCTAAGGATCCTGGCTGCGTGTGGGTTTCCTGCTTACACAAGAGTGAAAACTCAGGCTCTTCGTGCCAGAAGGGCTTCAGCATTTATTCAAGTTTTCAAACATTACTCTTTCACTCCGGGGCCACCTGATAGATGTGCCAGTCGACCATAAAAAGTGTCTGTGGATCCCTCTCCCAGGAATCCAACCAATTTTGCTTCCTCTAATAGGAGTAGAGGAGAGGATTGTAAATGTCAAACGGCAGATTGTATAGCAACGTCAATTGAACCAGGCATTCATGAGCAAATGTACCATTTATCTAACAAAGGTCTGGGTGGTTTTGTTAATTTAAATTACCCGATACTGGGGCGAAAATCAGAGGAGGCTTGTCCCTCCACCAATTCAGGTGCACACAGAGGTGGGTACCGCCCCCTGCGCTGGAGCAGGCTTGCTGTGCAGGGGGGCCGCAGCAGGTCAGAACCATGTGGTCCATGCAGCATGTAGGTTGGACCCTGGCAGGGTGAAAGGCCATGTGGAGTCTTAGTCTTATTCTGTTTGCCCAAAGTGGGCCCTGTGCCCTCAACCCAGAACATCCAGAGCCAGCTGAGATCACTAATAGGGCACTCAGGGAAAAGAACAGAGGACACGGACGGAGGACAGTTGGCCAGCCTTTGGGACCTGGAAGGATGAAGTGTTCCTAATGAATGTGGTGAGCCCGTTGCCAATTCTAGCAGTAGGACTAGTGGGTGAGGAGGGGACCAAGGTGGAGCTTAGAAGGATGGAAGAGACAGGAGGCCAGCAGAGCACCTCCAAACCATGGGCAGACAGCAGCCCACCAGTGCCATGGGGCCAGTGACCATGCCCGCCATGGGGCACCGTGGACTAGTTCTCTAAGAGAGTGAAGATCTTCACCCAGCAGACACAGAGGCTTTGGAACATGATCTAAGGAGGGGACAGGCAGGAAACAAGGACAAGATGAGAATGTGGGGCTTGGAGCAGACAAAAGCAGCTCCTTAGAGGTAGGCTTTGGCAGAAAGTCAGATTATGAGAAAGGACCTTTCAGGAAGGAAGCACCTGAGAGTAAAGTCTGTGGGCCTGCTTCAGGAAGGTAGGGGAGTAGCCCATAGCTGTTGCTTAGGTAATAGTGGAAGGACCCCCCCAGGGTGCTTGAGTGTGGGCAATAGTGACCTGTCTGCTCAGCAGTTACGGGCCCAAGGCGACAGCCAGCAGGAGGTCACCAGGTGGCATGACTTAGAGTACACCTGTTCTTGTTGAGGATGGCGAGGAGACGGTACCATGTGTGCTTCACTATCTCATAGAATTTTCAGAATTTTGAGGCTTGGTCAACACCATAAGCAAAACTACATCATGTTGGCAAAAGACTGTCCCAAAGATAAACCCATTGGTTTTGGCATTTATTGTTAATTGAATTTTCTCAGAAATGGCAGCAGAAAGATTGTTAATGTTCATGAATTTACATCAAGTTAAACATCTGTTCCTCTTAAGCTAAACTCCAGTAAAGTTATGGCGGCTCATAAATTAGATCTGGGAGTAAAATGCTTCTTGCTCTTTGCACAGCTTAGTGGTTTCAAAATAGACCTCAGAATGACACATTGCAACTGAGGCCCATGTAACACAACCACGTTTAGCTGTGATGTTGGTGCCAGACGATTAAGTCAAGTTTTTGCCTTGGTGGGAGGGATCACAGCTTTGTTGGGCAGCAGTGGCATTGCTTACCAGGCAGGCTACGGACAGTGCGGGAGCTAGGGCCGCTGATGTGGGGGTGGGGGTGGGGGTGGGGAGTGTGTCTGCCCAGAAGCAGATCTAACAGCAGCCAAGGTTGTAGGCCCATCCAGTCTGTCCCTTGGGCCCCTCTGGGGGTTCCCAGGCTAGAGTCTCAGGATCCAAGCCTAGGGCCCGGCCACCTGTCAGGTCCAAGAAGGACTGGCATCCAGTGGGTGTGGCTCAAGGGCATGGCTGACGACCATGCAGTTTCTGAAGGAATGTCCTCGGTGTGGTTTGGGAAGGGAGATGCCACAGCCCCCATGCTGGTGACCCTGAGCACAATTCACCAGCCCTCTCCTCAGCACTTCTTCCTTCCCATCTCCCTGTCCCTTAGCCCACACCCATCCCCCAAAGGATTCCTCCTGGTAGTGGCAGAGCATTTCCCTCACGTCTGGTAATCTGGCCTGACGTCCCCTGTCCAGTAAATTTGGGCTTTGTAGGGAACTCCTAAAGGGCAGGGCTGCCCCAGTGAGGGCCAGCCATCAGGGGTTGGGGTCTTCACAGTGGCCTTGGGTTCCCCCCACCCACCATGACCCCCCCAAGCCACCTGTTCATAAAGCACAGAGAATCCCTGGTGTCAGCTTTATGCTCACTGTTCAGAACCCTAGTATGGAATTGGATCTTTCCCAAAGCTGTGCTGTGGCCAGATTCACCCACAGCCCACCCTGCCGGGACTGCTCTTCCAAGTCTAGGTCCCTCCAGCCACCTGGCCTCTTCACAGGGCTGGCCAGCCCTTCCATGACCAGCAATGCAGAACAGGAAGGCAGAAATGTACATTAGCCTCCTCTCCAGAGGCAGCTTCTAGGGAGTCGTGTGTACCCCCAAGAGGGGACTCAGAGGAGCCACTTCTATGTAACCTAGTGTCCAGGGAGGCAACAGTCCCTCTGTGGCTCACCACGATGCCACCACCACCCCCAGGCTGGCCAGGCCAGACTTCATTCTCTGGGGCCACCACTGAAGGCTTTGGGGTGCCCCAGTGGATGAGATAGAGTCCACGCCCCCTGGCAAGTGCAAGGCAGCTCAGACTCCAGTGAGCGTGGCTTCATGTACCACACGCTGGAGCTGTCACACCACCCCACATCACACACACGGCCCTCCCATGGGAGCTGGCATGATAGATGACCCAGGCTCCAGCGCCCTCCAGAGTTCCAGACCTCGGTCACTGTGGTGCAGGGCGGCTGAGATGGTCCTCTCCTCTGGGCAGGGCTACAGCCATTTCTGAACCCACCGGCTGTCCATCTCCACCAAGGACTCTACAGTCGTGCAGGCAACAGACAGTCACCGTGTAGGTGCTAGGGCCAAGTGCAAGGCGTGCACTGCAACAAGGCAAGACCCTGGCCTTGGGGGGCTTCCACTCTCACAGGGCAGCCTGACAGTCAGCAATGAGTGAATAGGAGCAGAGAGGGAGGCTGGACAAAGTATAGTGATAGAGCATGGGGGCAGCACACGGGGACCTCTTTACACGGAGTGGCATGATGGGCAAAAAGGCCAAAGGACTCGGGGAAGGAATAGCTGGGGGTGAGGGAGGCAGAGGGGCAGCCAGGGATGGCCCCTTCCATCTTCCTCACCCGCCCTCCCTCCCCGGTGTCAGGTGTCTCCAGCCCACACCCTCACCTGCCAGCAGGTGCCCACCCTGGCAGAAAAGTCAGATTATGAGAAAGGACCTTTCAGGAAGGAAGCACCTGGGAGTAAAGTCTGTGGGCCTGCTTCAGGGAGGTAGGGGAGAAGTCCATAGCTGTTGCTTAAGTAACAGTGGAAGGACCCCCCTCCCCCCAGGGTGCTTGAGTGTGGGCAACACTGACCTGTCTGCTCAGCAGTTACAGAACCTGGACCTCCATCAGGGGCCTTAACCACATGACCCATCTCTCCCTCTCAGCTAGAATCCGAGCGTCCTGCTGTCTGGATGGTGCCTCCCCCATCTGCCTGCATGGTACAGACTGGCTCCCCTTGATTCTTGGGGGCCCTCTAGCCCCATCCACACCTGGGACTGGAGGCTTCACCTGCCTCAGAGTGAAGACAGTCCCTGTGAGGCCCTGTCGGGCAGGGGCACGTGTGGCTAATGGAATATTCACAATGTCTCCCTTGCTTCCCTTTGTTGTGCACTAGAAAGTGTTTCTTTGATGGACATTTAATTCCAGAGGCTGCTACCTGCTTCCTATCTCTCTTTGCTCAAAAAATTAAATGCGGATGTGCCCGTGCTCCTGCTATAATAATCTCCCTCGGCGTGGAGGGAGTGTGGCTGGAATGGGAGAACATTAGAATCTTCACAGAGGGACAATTATTGAGGGAACTAGATTAATGAGGTGTCATAACAACTTAGCTAGATCTGTGGCTGACCTTTCTCATGGAGAATGGGCTTGATAAATGTAGTTCATTACCAAGTTCTGACATGAAAATAGGATCACACTCTGGGCTTCTCAGCAGGCTGATCAATATTTTATCTGCCAAAGCAGCCCCGGCCCGGGAGCAAGAGGAGCCCCACACACATGGGCTGGCGGGCAGCCCTGGGCCAGGGCTTGGGGCCGCCCAGGTGGCCGCTGCATAGAGAGGGCACCCAGGCTGGTGGGAAAGTGGCGGGCTCTTCCAAGGGCCTGTTGGGATGCTTGTCTCTGTCGGGCTGACCGGGACGTAAGCCTCCCTCCCAGAGGGAGGAGTGTCTGCAGTAGTGGAAGAGGAGGGAGGAAATCTTCTGTTTATCCACAAATAGCAAGTCAGCGGGCACCTGTGCCAGGTGCTGGGCATCGGTGCAGGGGACAGTGACAGATGAGCCATGCTGCAGCTTGCTTGGGTCATCAAGCCTACTTCATCCCAAGAAGCCCTCAGGCCTGGCCGACCACTTGGACTTTGCCAAAGCCTTTTACATTGTCTTCTGAGTCATGACCCTGGACGGTAGTGAGGGATTACTGTGGCCCCCATTCTGAGGGAGGAAGTGGAGGCAGGAAGGGCAGGGGAATGAACCCCCTTCCTAGGGTCTCAGAGCCAGTCAGGGCAGAAGCAGATGGTCTCCTGGCTCCCTGTCCAGTGCTCCGTCCAGCCTTGTGGTGACCGTCATTAATGGCGTTGGTATCAAGCAGACAGGAACAACCTATGGTGAAATCACCAGGAAGGTTGTTACAGGGGGTCCCCTCACCATGGCTTCTGTAGGAGACAGTCTGCCCTGGAACCACAAGACTCGGTTCTCAACCATATTCCCTAATGAACTCATTCGGTAAACCTTTCATACCTGAGCGCTGCATGAGCAGCTGTCCACTCCAGTCCCACCTGCCCGGAACTTGCAGTATCCTCCAAGTTCCAACTGCTAACATCCCATCCAGATTCCCTCAATCAACCCCCAAGATTGTATGTAGCTTTGGGGGATAGCTGCCCATGACACTGGCCAACAGCCTCCCACCTTGGGTACCTGCATCTCCATCCTCAGGGCCCTTGTAGTCCTCAGGAGTATTCCAGGGCTTCATGTGGGGAGTCCAGAAGTGCTGGATGGAGCGGTCATTAGTGCCCCAGGAGCAACCCTCGGCCAACAAGGGACAGAAATTGGTGGAAGAGTGCTTTGCACCCTCTCATCTGAGTGGAGCAGCTCTGAGGCCTGCTGGACATAGACCCTAGAAGGTTCCGTGGGACCGAGCTCCAGCCGCCCAGAGTGGCAACCCATGATGGTTCATTGGCTGCCCCCCTCTCCAGTCTCACTTCCCTTCTGCACATTTCTTGAGTTCACATCCAAACATACTACTCAGCCTAGATCCTTGCATCATGGGCTGCTCTGTATAAGCCCAGAGCCCAACCTAAGAGCACAAGCCTCACAAAAAACAATCCACACTGGGCAGAGTAGGAAACCAGATGCAAGGAGGCAGGTCTACGTGTGCAAGCAGGAGGAGCAAGGCTTCCTGGCAGAGAAGGCTGGGCTGGGGCCCTGAAGAAAGCAGACAGAAGAGGTGAGGAGAAAGCCTGTGAGAAGGCCCCAAGACAGGTGTGCATCGGCTGTGGTCAGAGCTGATGACCACAGCCTGACCATAGGCTTTGGCCCAGCCAGGGCACCCTTATGACACAAATCTCTCTCTTTACATGGAAACCACCTAGACTCAGAGGAAACCTTTAAATGACTTTCCTAGCACGTGGAGAGAAATGTCTGCAGGGTGGATTGCATCCATCCCACTGGTGCATACAACAGACCCCCTCCACATCCCAGCTCAACAGCCCCTGCTGAGCTGGCTTGGGCACAGACCTCAGCATCACCTGCAAGCATCCGACTCTCCAGAGTTCTCTCTGGAAGTCCCAGCAGCCGTGAATCAGTTAGTGGGGAAATGCAACTCTACTCCAGACTGACTTGCACAGGCAGCAGGAATCGGCCCTGGTGCGGGGCTCCCAGGAAGGGCTGGCCATTGCCATTCTCACTGTCATCATGGTCAGCACCCACAGGGACCCAGGGAGGAGGATTGTGGTCCCCAGGCTTCTGCTGTACCCATTTCAGAGACCTTCCCTCCAAAGGGCCGAGGGTCCAGAGGCCAAAGTTAAAGACTGGGCCCTGCTCTGCTTCAGAGACAAGTGATCTCCCTTGCCCCCTGGGCCCCAGGCCTGCCCCCAGATAGGGGCAGGGATCCTAGATGCAGTGATGTCTCAGCAGGGGCCGGGATAATGAAGAGTAAGCCCCCTTGGTGATTTGGGTGAAGGGCACTCCAGATGGTGGAGGGGGGGCCACAACCACAAGCAGGAGCATGATCTAGTGGCCAGCCTGTCCCTCCACACCCCCACCTCTTTGTGTCCCCTGTGTGGGCTTGCTGGGTGAGGGTCAGGGATGACCTAGCTAAAGATAAGAACCCAACCCTGGGATACTGACCCTCTCTTATCCAAGCTGAGTAAGGGAAAACCCTGTGAGGTGAACCAGGGCCAGCCAGGGGCTCAGCTCATTTGGCTCCTGGGCTTAGAATCTCCTGCACGGAGCGTCCTGCTTAACTTCCTTCCCACCACTGGGAGAGGGATTTGAATGATGTCTTTTCTTTCTTTATATTCATCTGTACTTTCCAAGCATTCTTTGATGGACACATATTTCTTTTCTAATAAGACAACTGTTTAAAACTGGCAGCAGCATGAAGAGCTTTTAGCTGAAGGCCAGGTCTAGCAGATCCACAAACGCCCACGGCTCCTCTCAGTGAGCCACAGTCGTCTGCTCCCATGATGACACCAGGGGGCGGGAAGGAAAAAAATACAAGTGGGACTTTTATGGGCCTTGCTAGGCGGCTCAGCATCCTGGAAACCAAGGCCTGCCCAGGGTGGGGATTGCCCGAGGACCATCCTTGCTGGAAATGAAGCATCAAAAGGTGTCTCAGCAAGAGGGTTGGGACTCATCTAAAATGGCCAGCTCTGTGGGTGCAGATATGGCACCTGGTGTTCGTGACTCCCCAAAGCCACAGGGACACAAGAGGGGCTCAGGAACATTGAGCCAATGGTTTCATTATTTGAGGCTGAGATTCATGTAAAGTGCAACTGCTTCTAGGACAAAGAAGAATTTAGGATTCCCTTCCTCCTCAACTCACTCGGCCTCCACATCAGTTTTCTCCAGACGCCGTGCTGCCTGCTTCTGCCTGTATCCTCCCTGATGCCTGGTGTCATCTACCCTGCCTGTCCTTCGTCCCTCAGGGCCCACACTGGACAGCGCTCCCCAAGGGAGGCTACCTTCACCCCAGCCTCCCGAGCTCCCCCTCCGTGGGCACCTCTGATGCCCAAGACTGGAAGCTCCGTTGGGTCCCAGCATGCCGCGGGCATCTGGCACAGACCCTGGAAGTGAATGGTGGCAGAGGGTGGGAGCTTCATGGCCAGGGAGGACCCTAGCAGGGGGCAAGACTGGGGGTCCAGGGAACGGACCCTTCCTGACACCTTGTCTCCAGGTTGATTCATAGACACATGCATACCTTCCTGAGCAGGAGGTGTGCGTTGGGCAGTGCCGGGGTGGAGAAGCCTGAACTCACAGGGAACTCTCGGGATGTAGCAGGAGCAGAGCCTGGAGCGTTGGCTGCACCTGATGGGACCCAGATGGTGGGACCCACCCCCTGGGCCTCGCTGGCCTGCCGGTGTGGGGGCCCTGCCCAGGGCAGTAGGAAGCTCCCAGCAGATCTGAGCCCCACTGCTGTCTGTGAGGAAGGTGGGAGGGACCAGGAGGAATGAGGTGCATTGGCCCATCCTCCTTAGCCTCGTGCAGCCCTCCGGGGGCCCAGCTGTGCCTGGTCCCTGCACATGCTCTACCCAGGAACCTCCCTCCACCATCCACACTGCTCATGTACCGTGTCCTGACTTCTGGTCCATTTGCCAGGCCTACGTTTCAGCCTGCTGGGGGCTGGGGCCTGGGGGTGGGGGGTATGGTTGGGACAAAACTAATTCCCTTGCCCCAAACAGACTTTTATCCAGACCGGGAAGAAGAAAAGGCCCACAGGCCATCACACCTCCCCCAGGGCAGGAGTGAGTTTGTAATGGGACAGGGCCACTGCTGTTCACACTGTGAGCCTCTATGGGCTTGAGGATCCAAATCATCAACTGGGGACCCTAAGAGCTCCCAGGAATGGGCATCCTACCAGACCAAAGAGGGATACCAGCCACATTAGGGAGATGGGAGAGCCATTCTTGTCAGAGCATGGAGACTCCCAGGGAGCAAATAAATTTGATTATATTGAACACAACAATTGATTTTTTTCTAAATAAACATGCAGCAGAAAATGGTAACAGGCATCTGTTTGTGACGAGAATCAATTGACCCCAAATTAGAAGAAAATCTAGAAACACAAACAAGCACACGAAAAAGTGGTTGGGCTGTCCAGGCTTGTCAAGGGAGGGAGGAAGGGAGGGAGACAGACAGACAAATGCCCCATCAGCCTTTCCACACCAAATACCTTCCTTGTGTGTTGCTCCTCAGCAAATGTGGCTTCAGTAACGAGGAGGGGGAGAGTAGCTATCATTTTACAGGCCCTGACTCAGTGCCAAGGCAGCACTGAGCCCTTTATGTGTGTGTTTCATTTAACTTTCCCAAGAGCCCCAGGGGGAGGACACTGTCATCCCCACCTCACAGATGAAATCACCGAGGCACCACGTCCAAGGTACCCATTCGGGTATCAGCAAAGCCAGGACTCAAACTCAGTGGACTCCAGAGCCAGTGCTCTCCAGCACTGCTTTATCTTGACTCCCCAACCCTGAGCTATTACCTAGTGCCCTACACTGGACTTGGACTTAAAGGGAAGAGCCCTGGACCCGACAGTCCCTTCCCAGCAGAGCCACCAGCTGCACAGTGGCCTCCAATGGGATGGACCAGCCCACGCCCATGCCCCGGACATAGCAAAGCCCAGTGCCAAAACGCTCCCTCCGTCCCTTAGGAGGTAGGAAAGCAGGCCTGGAGGGACTACCCTGTTCTGCCAATAGCCCCGCAGCCTCAGCTCTGAGCCGAGCCCTGTGTGGCGTTCACCCCAGTTGGCCCGTCACCAGCGAGATAAACTACATCATGTCACTGTGCATCACGGGCCTCATTTGCCAAAACGCTGAGTGGTTCTGATGCTGTTGGGCAAGCACGCCTGAGATAAAAGACCAAGGAGTCACAGGCTGTGTGCTTCGGTTTTAATTTCTTAAAGCTTCTTTTTGTTTCTTGGTCATAGACTTGTGTACACATGTTTGTTTTGAAGTAAACCAGCTCTGGGAATGTACTTAATTAACTCAAGCAGGGCTTATTAGTCCTGTTAACTCAAATTCCCTAATCTATGAGGCCAAGTATTCAAAAGCAGCCTTTAAGGTGGGATTAAGGCAAAGACGAGCTATTACAGAATGGAATTGGGGCCGGCTTTCCTAAAGCTGCTGTGGGCTGCCACTGTGAATTCCCCTGGGCCAGCTTCCCCACTGCAGCTGCTCTTATGTCTGGCATGTAGTAGGTGCTCAATAAATATTTGTGGGCTAAGCAAAGTGGCTCCTTCCAGCATGTGTATCCTGTGAAGCTGTATTCAGTGCTTAGTAAACATCGAGAGGATGGATTGGCAGGCAGACGGACAGACCAGCCCCATCTACCCCACGTGCTCCCCCCATGACCCACAGTAAATGCCCAAGAACTCTCTGTGAGAGGGTTGGGTAACATTCTCTCCACAGTAAGGGAGGAGCCTTGCTGCAGTAACCTCATGGTCTCTTCCAGATGACCCATGCACCGTGGCTGACTATGCCCGCCTGAAGAATGTCCTTCTGGCCCTCCAGACCCGTCAGCGGCCACTCCCAGATGGGGACAGCAGACAAGACCCTGCCTCCCAGAAGCGCCTCCTGGTGGAATCTCTGTTTACAGACTTGGATGCAGATGGGGACGGCCAACTCAGCAGCTCTGAACTGGCTCAGGTGGGTGCAGCATTCGCTGAAAACTGAATCGTGAAGGAGCCCGGTTTTCCATTGGGCGTTATAGATGGAGAGAACCAGGGAGATCCCTGTGAGCAGAATCATTTGTAACTGTCTCGTTAATGGGACACTAAGGGGGCCTCTCTCCTGCAAGAGCAGCCCTTCCCCGGGGAGTCACAGAGCTTGTGTTCACAGCCTCTGGGAATATCTTAGAAACAAACGGACGTCAACGTCTTTTTCCCACCAGCCACCTTCAGCCAATATTTACAAACAAGCTTTGAAGCACTCTCAGCTAGCTGGCAAGAGACGCACTTCAGAGGGGCAAGTCTCTGATGTTCTCGTTAGGAATTTAATCTTCTCTTCCTTGAGTCGTCTGCTTTCCTTAGCAGGAACGTTGAAAGCCAGTAGGTCTGGCTTCCCCTAAGCACCTCGGGGGCCATCACCTGGGCAACCCCAAGTCTTCTCCCCAGAGATCTTGCCATTCTTTGGGGTCTAGATATCAACAAACCAATGCCCAGCCTGCCTGCTTGCAGGAAACCCTGTGTCTACTCCCAAGCTGTGTGCTTCCATTTGAGCACTAGACTTGGATCGGACCCTGTGGTTTGCCTTCCTCCGCAAGCACGGCACACGTGTCCCTGACTCCAGCCCTGGGGGGTGGGGGGTGGGGTGCTGGAGCAGTTATCTTCTACAGCAGAAAGTGAAGAAGGAGGAATCCTGGGGCACCAGCCCCTGCCAGCTGCAGGGAGGGCCTGTAGGACGCTGATGGAAGACAGGCCAGGTAGGCCACAAGGGCTTTCTGGCCAAGCTTCCTGAGCTCAAGCCCCCACTCCGGCATTTACTAGCTAGTGGGTGCTGGGAGCCAACCTCCCCTCACTGTGCCTCCACTTCTTGTCTGTGACCCTCACAGGTTCAGTGGGCCGGCTTAAGGAGCCAAGGCATGTGGGGTGTTCCACATGGTGCCCGGCACGTGGCATAGCCTCAGAGTCAATGCCACCGTCATTATCTCTGTTATTATTTCCCCCTCAAACCTTACAGCCATCCTCTGCCGTAGGAAGTACTACCATTATCTCCACTTCACAGTTACTTTTAGATGAGGAAACCCAAGCTCTGAGAAATGAGGCACCTCTCCTGCATTGTGTTCACTGCCAAGCACATGACAGTGCTCAGGCCAGACACAGGTGGGCTGATGCATGTGCACCTGTTGTCCTCACAGCATAGGAGTCTCCTGGGGCAGCATGGCTCCCACCAGAAGCCTCCACCCTGTCCTCTCAAGGTCTGTGAGGCCAGAAAGTACTCACAAAACCTGAGTACAGAGCAGTCACCTGGAGGCTTTGCCACACAAGGCCCTCTACTGCAGCCAGCCCGGAGCCCGCTTAGCAGTGTGAGCTGGGAACCGCAGATCCTAAGGCACTTGCAGATCCTGCCCTGCTCATCCACACTGGGCAACACATGCCAGTCCATCCCGAGCCTGCCTTCCAGGAGGCCTGCTGCCCACAGCCTCCCAGGCTCACATCACCCCAGCCCTCTCAGCTATCGTGCCACCAGCTGCAGGGGTTCTCGGCTCCTAGCTGTGGCTACGACCCCAAGGAGCAGACCCAGCCACCCACAGAGTACCCCAGCCACTCAGGGAAAAAGCCCAGGTCCCATCGGTTACAGTTACCTGAAAGAAGAACCATCTAGCAGTTCCCCATGCTAGAGGCTGTGCAGGAACAGGCAGCTTTGGCTTGTCTCAGATAGAAGCACCTGTGGGCTCCCGCCACCCCCAACCCTGCGTGGCTCCCAGGTGGCTGACAAGTAAACAGAACCTTCCTGGGCATGTCGCTCTAACCTGGCGGGGAAGTGCCCCGGGGCACCTGAAGCCGTTAACAAGCGTGGTAATTGAGCTATGATTTCCTCTTTGAAATTTAATGTATTTAAAGTCCATTTCATAAAACTGCCAAGCGGAGCCCAGCTAAAGTGGGTCTTTCCTTGACACTGAATCAAAGGCGTCAGGGAAAAACTTGTGGGTCCTCTGAAAAGTCAATCAATTTCCAATGCAGAAATAGACAAGGGGAAATTTCCATCTTTGGAAGATTGATTTCCAGCGCTATGGTTCATCTCCCTTTTATTGAACACTTACTTGCTGGGTGAAGGGTCATTTTTTTTTAATGTTATCACATTAAATTGCCTTTAATATAGCAGGCCAAGCTGAGACTGTTAAATAAAGAGAAAATGTCTCCGGCCTCCCCTGCCCCCCCCCCCCCAAATAAAGTGAAATCATTTCCTTTCTTCTGAGATTTCATCCTGAGCGCTTTCCTTGCACGGCTTGAGTTCCAGACACCCCAGCCTCTGGCTCCAGCTGAGAGAGGGTGCCTGGAATTTCCACACGGATCACCTTTTGGCCTGTGGCCCATGGTGCTGAGGAGGCCACATGCAGAGAAAAGTTCCTAAGGACACATGCACAGCACCATGCCGGAATCCCAAGGGCAGCCAGAGGCCAGGGACTCAGGCCAAGTCATAGGATGGCAGCCGCCCCCTTTCTGGGGGGAAGGGTGCTGTGGCTCCGAGGTGCTGTCCTGAGATCTGGGAGGGATGGTTTTGGGGAGGCGCAAGGGAAGGCAGCCAGGCATCATTGATGTACCAGTGACCTCGCCGCCCTACACAGCTGGGAACCGTGAGCCCTTGATTCCCATGCTCTGGGAACTCAGCCGCTCTTTCTTTGCTGAGTTGATCTGATCAAGCCCCTCTCTTCTCTGTTTTCCCATCTGTGGCAGAAAAGGGTAGACCAGGATCTCCAAGGACCAGGCCTGAGACTGTCTGGGGGTCCGTCCACCCAGATGGAGAGGAAAATGCCTGAACACTCGCCCTGACTCTGCCCCCACCACTGGGTGACCTTGGGAAACTCCTTGCCCTCTATGAGCCTTATCTCTAGAATGAGAGAGAGACAGGCAAGAAAAAAGCAGAGTGTGGGGTGCTCCCCATGGCCCGTGGAGCTATCACAGGAGCCCTCACCCCCCCTCTCAGGCGGCAACTGCAGCCACTCTTGACCTGAGCCATCTCCCAGCCAGACCCACAGCCCTGCGCTCACTCCCTGCTCTGACCTCATCCCTTTCCCCACCCACAGCACGTGCTGAAGGAGCAGGACCTGGAGGAGGACTTCCTGGGGTGCTCGCCCAGCGACCTCCTCCGATTTGATGACTACAACAATGACGGCTCCCTGGCCCTCCACGAGCTCTACACAGCCTTCCGTAAGTCAGCCCCAGGGCAGGGTCCATGTGCAATCAGCCTCTGGGCTGCAGGGCTCTGCAGTCACCCTTGAGTTGTTTCTTTTATACATGAAAGCAGTTTGCATTTGTTTTGCAACAAGCCTGAGCTTTAAGAAAAGGGCAAAAGGAGCATGGGTGGGAAGAGGGAGCGCTTGCTCTGTTCCTTTTGGAGAAAGGCTCTCCTTGGTATGGTTAGAGAAGCCCTGGATGGTGAACTGTGTCTGGGGGAGTCTATGACTGTGCCTGGAAGGAGTGGCTCTTAGGGTTTTCTCCGGACTGCAGCCTGGCCGCACCAGGGGCAAATCCTGCAGGAGGGTTCTGGAGGCTTGGCCAGGCAGGAGTAGGGAGCTTCAGCAGAGAGCTCACATAGTTCAGGAGTGAGCAGAGGGGATGGCACTGCCAGGCCCAAACGTGAGACAAGAGAGGGGACACTCTTGGGCCCAAAGAGAGGAAGACCTGTTATGTCTAATAACACTCGGCCTTGGCTTAAAGCAGGTCATTGGTGTTCCTGCGTGGGGCATCGTTGGACGGGACCAGCAAGCTCACTGCTCCCCACAGCAGGCCCTGGAATGTAGGGAGTAAATATGAAAGCCTCAGGGTGCGGTGAGGATTCTGAACCACAGATCGCGGCATCCTCTCCCCCAACCCCAACCTCTACCAGGAGTTCTGCTTTTCGGAAAAGTATTCCTGCTCCGCGTTGACATCCCTTTGGTGCTATTATTGCAAACATTCACCAGGCCTGGGAAGGAGGCCTCCTGACTCATTGGCAGGAAGGGCTCTTGTGGTAGGAGGCAGAGGTCCTCATATGACAGGAGGAGAGAAAGGAATGTGACTCTTCCCTGTGGGAAGTGTCCATGAGCTTGACATGGGTTGGTGGTGGCAGGTGCCTTTCTGGTTCACAGCATCCCTGTTGCCAAGGCTCAAAGTCTAACCCCAATTACAGGGCTCTGCTTGATATCCTGTGACTAGCTAGGCTCCCCGTCCTCCTCCTCCCTGCCTGCTCCTGACACTTGTATCGACGTATAGTATTTCATAATAAGGTGTAAATGACTGGTAGGCTTCACCTGCTGTGGGAGGTATTTGTATTGTGGATAGAGTAATTTATGCCTTGAAATAAATCTCAAAGTTTTAGAATGTGTGGCAGTATCAGCAGTTCCCTAGACCTAGCTCACGAGAACCAATTATTAGATTTTCAGGAATTTTGTAGTTAAACAACTGATAGCTTTAAACCAGCCATGGTAGGAATATTTCCACTGCAGAAATGTATACCACACCAATGCTGCAAGGGGCGGGGATGTTTTTTCCTCTGGAGAGCCAGTCATTAGGCATTGACCTGCACATCCCTGGACAAGACCCTCCCTTCTGTCCTCACCACTGCCTCCTGCAGTATTCTCTCCACTTTCCCAAATGGAGACCCCCTGAGGACTCTAATCCCATAGAACGTGAACAAGAAAAGAGGAGATGTCAGGGCAGATGACAGGGAGAGCAGCTCTCCATGTCAGGAAAGCAGCAACCAATGTCCTGAGGACAGCTCTAAGATATTCCCAGCGATGCTTTCTAGCTTCAGGCCTCTTTGCAAAAGATGCTAGGAAAGGAAAGGTCAGCACATTTTAGGAGCTAGGGGCCAAGGCTGGACTTCGAGGACTTGCAGGCTGCACCAGGCATCACTATTTAGATGTCTCATGATGACATCACTAAGCAGAACATGGTACTGCTTAGCTCAATCCTGGTACCCGGCACCGCAGAAGCCTCTGCTCCATGAGTCCTGTTCCTGGGAATCAATCCAGGCCAAACAGCAAACTGCTGGCTTTATCCTCGAGGAAATGGAGTGTCCTAGTTGCCCATGACGAAAGAGGACTCTCTGGCCTCTCTAATGAAGATCATTATAAACGTGAGCTACCCGTGGGAGAGGAGGGAAGTCATTGCTTCGCCTCTGGCCATGCAGAGTGAGGTGGTATCTGTTTCCTTCCTTCCTGGATTATTATTTGAAAAGCTTTATAATCATCATTTTTTAAAGCAAATTGAATTCTGCCGTCGCCTTGGACTTGTTTTGAACCAGGCAGCCAAACCATTCATCACAACCCAACCCAAAAAAATAGATATGCAATAAAATGTAAACTCACAGCCATTAAGGAAGCCACAAAATGAGTTCACCCAGCCTTAAAGGCCTGACATGTGGCCACTCAAAGCATGTGGTGTCAATGGTTTTTCAAAGTCATAGGAACTCTATGCTGAATTCCCATAGCTCTGGGAATGAATTTATGGTTCAGTAAATGTTAAATAGGTAATTGAAATGAGACATATAGGTACAACTTATTACCCAGAAATCAATGGACATTAAGGAAACCTCACTAAAACTCAGAGAGTAATATCTCAAACATTTCGGCAGAACATTTTGGATTTAATTTTAAAACACCAGAGCTGATGGGCTGGCAAAGGCTGAGACTTTGAAATTGTTTTTTTTTTTTTTTTTGCTGGTGTCCTTGGGTACCAAGCAGGACAGGGTCTTTGGGGTGACTCCTGGCAAGACTTGGCCACTCTATGGAAGGATGGGTTTGGAGGACTTTTCCCTGAGAAGTGGGTTGTATTAAGTTTTTGGTATTAGGGGAAGAGGGTCTCCTAAATCATGTCTTCTCATGCAGCTGGCTTAGCTCAGGCTGGACCAGTGTTTGCATTGTCTGCAGCTGGCTGAGGGCATTGCCGGAAACCCCAGGTTGGTGGCTGTTGTACTCAGCTGAGTTGGTTTGTGGTGGGGCTGCACCCTCCTCCTGTCTGTGCAGAACAGATGACCCCTCTCCAGGCAGGGGTGCAGAGGACAGGTCCCTCAGCCATGGGAGTCGCTTCTGTCCAACTGTCACATGGAGCTAAGTCTCCCCATCACCTGCATCTCTGTATAGTGACAGGAGTGACATAGGAGGGGGGCTTCCATCTATCACCTAAACATTCTCTCCAAGTGGCTTTTGGCATTCCGGATCTCAGAACTAAGGACACAGGGCCCTCTGAGTACATGTCCTCCACCCTCCCCTCCACCTGCACACACAGGGGCAGCAGAACCACTGCTCCTTGCTGGGAGGCAGAGGCCCAGGCTCCAGGGTCCTTGGCCAGAAAGATGCGCACCGGCCCTGTCCATTCATCACAATAAATTAATCTAAAAGTTGCTCGTTCAAAAAGCTTTTCAATAATGCATGTTTTTGCACTTTTCTGAATGTTTGGGTTGGGATCGTGGGGAAAACATGTTTCCTGAAAGAGGATTTTTCTCTCACTTTAAATTCATTAGAAGTTTCTTCTGCTTTTTAGAAAGATACTTGTCCTTTTAATTAATCCTGTGAGAGCAATGTGTTGGACGGGAAGGAAGGGTTTGTGCAGCGAGCAGTGTGGGATGAAAGGCTTCACGGGTTCATGTTCTGAGACCACAGATGCGTCATGTCCGGGAGGAGAACCTGCGGCCAGAGAGCCGTGGGGAGCCGCCTGTGTGGGAGCAGGACACCCTCCCTCGGCTCCAGACACGCAGGCAGGGAACGGTGATTTCATCTGATTACGGCAATATGTCTGTATCCAGGGCAACTCTGTGAAACAGATGGAACGGTCACCTGGCGAATTTATAGC
Organism: Canis lupus baileyi; assembly: GCF_048164855.1. Lineage (NCBI taxonomy): Eukaryota > Metazoa > Chordata > Mammalia > Carnivora > Canidae > Canis > Canis lupus. Next base: position 22,787,663 of record NC_132847.1, on the reverse strand, counting down.
TGCGTTTCTGCCATCACTGCTGCAAAATGGAAGGAAGGCACACCTAGCCTTCCATGTCTTTATCCTCTGGAATGAGGAATGCCAGCCACAGGCCAGACACCATGCCGGACCCACTATCTCAGGCGGCCCCCAAGCACCCCTCCCCCGCCTTCGCCCCACACCCCTCACCCCCGAGCTGAGACAGCGCTAAACCTAAACAGCATCCAGCCTATCCGGCTCCTTATCTGTATGAGATGAGTTCAGACTCCGTTCAGATGGCGAGGATGCTGCTTTATCCTCTTCCGTTGGTTCCTGAATTCTTGTGAGTAGCAAAATGTAGAGAGCATGGAGTCTATCAAAAACTTTATGTCTTCCATTCTTGAGTTTGGAGAGCAACTGATCCCTGTGCTCCGGTCCCAGTGCTGGTGGAGGCCCAGACCATTGCTGTCATGACACCCTTTTTTTTTTTTTTTAAAGATTTTGTTTATTTATTTGAGAGAGAGAAAGAGAGCATAAGAGAGCATGAGCGGGGGGAGGGGGCAACAGGAGAGAAAGAAGCAGACTCCTGCTGAGCAGGGAGCCCAGCAAGGGGCTTGATCCCAAGACCCTGGGACCATGACCTGAGCTGAAGGCAGATACTTTACCAAATGAGCCACCCAGACGCCCCAGCTATCATGACACCCTTAACCCCCAAGGGAGAAACTGGTTGCCTCACAGAAGACTTGCAAATCACGTGTCCAAAAATCTGATTCACTATCTTTGGTCCCTCATTTACTCAGAGGTATAAAACAGTTAAATTGGAGCAGCCAAAGGAGGAATTGAAAATTAGGACACAAGCAGTACTGGGAGTCTCCCCGCCACTCCAAGGACAGAGGGGATGGTGCTTTCTCTTCACCTCAGGCGTAGAGAGAGGGCTTCCAAAGAGGATTCCATATGAGCTCGCTATGTGCACCTGAAGCTGAAGTCAGGGTACCATCTGAATCATTCTGCTTATTACTAGGACTTAAGTTGATAGTGGACCTCTTGATATTGAGTCCTGTAAAACAACACCTAACATTAATCATGCGTCAGCACTAAGTATTATGACCCAATTTTACAGAAGAGATAGGAATTCAGAACATTTAAGTAGCTAACCCACAGTCACACAGCCAGCAGGTAGCAGAACCATGCTCAAGCCCAAATGCCTAATTCCAGAGATTTCTCATGCATTTAAACGTACTTGACAACTCATCAGCATTCTCTAGTAAGGAGAATCTCGCTGTCCCTACAATGGGTTTCCCTAAATTTCAAGTCCCAGCTCAGTGGTCTCCCCCTCTAGGAAGTCATCCTTGATTTCTCTTCCTTCCACAGAGCCCCGCACATCTTCTTCTGCGTGGTCACATCCTCAGGTTCACCTCTACACGATAACAAGGCTGTGGCCTGATGGTTAAGTATCAAACCTGGTCCAGATCCTCATTCTGCCACTTACTAGCTATGTGACCTTGGATAGTTCTTTACCAGCACTAAAGCTGAACTTCAAATTCCTCATCTATAAAGTGGCATAAAAACCACAACAGAAGCATACTCAGGATTAAATGAGATAATAACGTAAGACAATTAGAGTGATACCTTGCATATGGTAAGTGCTAAGTGATCATGAACAGGGGAGGTCAGTGACAGACATGAAAATTTTTGCATGTGTTCCCACAGCCCCCAGATCTCAGCCCAGTACCCTGTGCCCTGTCATTGTTATCCTGCCCCTATTAGTGCAGACGCTCCACGATCCCAAAGGCTGTTTGCTTAACGTGTGCTCATGCCTAGAGTGGGGTCTGGCACCCAGGAGACCCTTGGCACATGTGCGTTCAGTGAGGGGATGAAGTATGAGGAGAAATACATGTGGCAAGCAGAGAGGTCCAAACACAGTGTGACTGTCCCCCAGAGGTCCCAGAGGGTCTTTGCCCATCTCCAGGGGGAGCAGAGGAAGTGCCTTGTTGGAGTCCCACAGGCAGGACCCCTGGTGGGGGAGCACCAGCCAAGTTGGAGCAGACCAGCAAGGGTACCCTGGTGGCTTCCTTAGCAGCCCAGACAACCCTGATCACCTGGGTGAGTGACTGGGGTTCGAGGTAAGCCCCGATGCCCACATTGGCCTAATGCTTCCTTAATGAAGATAAAAGCTCCTTGCCACATAAAGCTCACATCCTGCTCCCAGGGCCACTAATTGGCCATTCAGCCCTCCTCAGGATAAGTGTTCTGTTAGGCTGTTAGGCCACCTGCCCGCTGCTTAATTGCCTCTACCTCTGACAACTGTGTGTGGAGATAAGGGCTCCTGCTCTGTGCCGCAGCTCAGCTCCGCAGTGGCCCACAGCCCAGCCCCAGCCCCGCCCCACCCCTGGCTGTGAAAGGACCAGGCACAGGCCCTCGGGCTCCTGCCATCCCACCAGGAGGCTGGCTTTGCCATCTCTGTGCATATCAGTGCACCTTAGGAAAATTCCTTAGCATTGAATATGGGGTTGTGCTTCCTCTGAGTGGAGCTTCCAGAACCTGAAACACACCCACCCAGCACAACCCCTGCTGGGCCCCCAGGGCCCCCTCCCTCCCATCTGAGGCCACATCACAATGGCAAAGGCGACACCCACAGAGGATGACACAGGATGCCCTCTGGAAAACTGGAGAGCCTGGCCCCTGGAGGACCCCCTCCAAAGCTGGGCCCTGGCAGGGTAGGAGGGCAGGCCTCTTGAGCAAAACCACTGAACACGGAGAGCCCCACTCCCCGATCAGGTTAGTGCCAGAGCAGAGCAGGCCAGCTGACCAGTACAGTTCAGAGGCACCAGGCCAGGGAAGCAAGACCACGCATGAGGACAGGTTCAGAACCAGAGGCTGAGAGTGGTAGGAAGGGAGAAGATCAGGAAAGAGGCCCAGAGCAGCTCTCTGGCAGGGGCCAGAGTTGTGAGCCCAGCCGGCAGACCCTGCCCACCAGGAGCTTACAGACAGACAACCACGTTGGCAGACAGACAACCATGGAAACAAAGTGGGAGCTGGGGCAGAGAATAACTGGGTGCGGGGCTTGCTGGGAGGACCTGCTTTCCAGCGAGAGGTTAGGAAGGGACATGGGAGCTGAGGCCTGAACGCCACGTTGGAGATAACCAGGCAGAGGACGAAGAGAGAGGTGGCCGGACAGGTGGGTAACGCGTGCAGCCCTGAAGGGGCACTGGGCCGGGGGTGCCAGAGGAGGCTGTCGGGGCCGATGGCTGCCGGGGCGGCACTGGGAGGGAGAGGCTGGGGCAGGAGCAAGCCCACCTCGCTTGGATCCGCGCCGGCCTCTCCCAGCCCACAGCCAGCCTTCCGGGGGTCTGCAGATGTACAGGCCCAGGGAAGTCCCCGGGCCGGGCCCCGGGTGTCCAGCTGGAGGGCTGCACTTAGCCTCAGAAGCTGCTCTCACCACTGGAGGCTTCCAGTCTCCACTGATGATGGACAGGAAAGCAAGCAAGGCTGCTGTGTGTGGAGCCTCCCCAGTGCCCGAGCTCTGTCCTTCCAGGCTGCTCTCCTCTGCTGAGGGCACAAACGCAGTTGAGGGCGCGCTCACACCTCTCTGCCCCAGCTGTGCCGGAAAAGCCATTGGCGGCCCCTGGAGTGGGGGTGATGTTCGGTGAGGATCACTGGGGAGCTGGGCTGCCAAACAGGGACCCCTGTGCATACACCAGGGCTCTGGGGTGGGGCCATCCCGCCCCTCATCACACTCTAGAAGGGTCGGTTCTGAGCCAGCACTGCTGTGTGCTGGCGCCAGTTCCTGCCTCTTGCCCATCTCCATCCTCACTGGTTTGCTCCTTACAGCTGCATTATCAGCCTGCAGTTTCCAGCATTGTCTGGAGCTGAGTCTTCAAGCACTTTCCATTTTTAAAGATCCCAGCTGGAAGCTGTCAATGGCCTCGGTGCAGAGCAATTGAATAGTAGAAAATGAACTAATTACAGGTTGTTATTGAAAATCTATTATATACAAATTGCAAAGAAAACTCATTAAAATATGATGCTTTGGTGATTTTTTTTTTTTAAACCCTCTGCTTGGAGGGAGAGGCAGGGGCAGGATAGCTGTATACCTTGTTCCTGGGTTTTCCCCGAGTAAGAATTCCCAGCAGGTCTGCAGGTCAGGCTCTGATCTCCTGTCACACAGCCCGGCCTGACATTAAGCGCTCCAGAGAAACTTGAGATGTTGCATGGTATGGAGAGCTCTCTGAATGTTAGCAAATACTCAGAAATGGCTGCAGAGGAAACAAAGAATTTCATTACAAAGATATAAAATGAGAACAATTTAAATGTCAGCTTCTTACCAGGATAGCACCATATTGTCCTCGTAAATCTCAATGTTTCTGCAAAGCTTTTGTGAGGACTTCAAAGGACTTCAACGTGCAATTAAGCACTGAAGGTCACATTACGGATTTCCAAGCTTGCTCCCTGGCACTGAGTGCTGAGAAACCTTGGGATGTGAATGGCAGAGCAGCCCAGAGCCCAGATCTCAAAAGGGCCCCTTGAGGCCGAGGCTACTTCCCCCGGCTCCAGGCAAGAGCCCAGAGGGCAAGGCTGAACTTGACAGGCCCTCCGCCTTCCGGGCCTGTCAGTCCCACTGGAGTCTCAGTGTGGGGGTGGCCTGGGTGGCAGGTGTTACCTCCCTAGCACTGGGGGGCCCTCAGTGTTCCAAGGTGGCTCACTGGTCCTTGCCTTATCGTGACTGTGACTCGGCAACCCTCCAGCCCCAAAGGCTGAGGGCACCTTGCCCTGGCCCAGGGCCCAGCCCCCGTCAGGCTCTCCCCCCAGGCTGAGGGCAGGGAAGATGGTAGACAGTTGAAATATGGGCAGAGGTCAGAGCACCAAGAGTGGCTTCGTGAAGATTGCAGCAGAAGGATCGGGGCAGCCACAAACCCAGGAGGCAGAAAAGAGGGAAGGAGACACAAAGGAGGCTGCCTCTGAGGGGCAAGGTTGTTGTTGCCTGGGGCATTTTGTTCCAGTTGGGGGGGGGGGGGGCAGAGAGGGAGAAGCTTGGAGCTTTCCGTAAGGTAGATGTTCAGCCTGGTGTATAGTAGGTGCTTATTAAGGGCCGTGATAGATGTTTTTTACTGGTAATAAAGAGAAAAGGTAGAGTGGTTGTAACAGTTGAGAATGAAGAACAGCAAGCCGGGGATTCCCTTCAGTGCTGGAGGTCATCTTATTACCCACCCTCGGTTAGCTCCACAGAGGTATTGGGTTTGCTGGATCGCTAGGTTGGCAGAAAGGCGCCACGTAATCTGCAGTCACCCCCTCAGCCTGGACAGCCCCACCCCGTGCTCCATTCCACTCACGCTCTCCTGGTGGAACTTGTTTCTGCCCAAGAGCTAGCTTTCCCCCCCGAGAGTACAAAGCCACCCTCAGATCCCCTTATGACACTGGCATCTGACAAGCCTCCCCCCCTCCCCAGTGCTCCCAGGCTGGACTCTGTTAAGGAGGCCCAAGGCCAACAGGAGGACGGAGATTTAAGCACTCTCTGCAGTGATTTGGGAAGGCGGGAGGTGCTGCCCACTGACGGAGGAGCATAGGTTCCAATTCTGGGTAGGAGGCAAGCCTCCTGACAACCATCTGCTCAAAGCCCTGAGTTCCATGTCAGCTCCCCCAGGATTTGGTAGATCGCTGGGGGCCTCAGACGTTGGCCTCTGCCTGGGACAGCTCCTGCCGTCCTCAGACCCGAGGGCGCCAGGTTGATACTGGGACAAGCAAACAGGCCAAACTAGTTTGTTGAACAAGGGCTGGACTCAGCAGAGGCACGTGAAGGAAAATCAGTTTTGTTCTCTCTGTGAAAGACTTTCCAACGAACCCAGGGGCTGAGGGGGAGGCTGAGCTGAGGACCTCCAGCAGGGGTCACCCCTACACAGTGGCCCACCGTCACTCTCTAAAACATGGGGCTCCTTGGCAGTGGTTTCCCATGTCGGGCCTCGGCCTGGATGCCAGCACCCCCAGCACCATCCCATTCCTTGTCCCGCTGCATACGTGTTCGTGATCTGCCCAGGGAACGTGGGAAGGAGCCTGGTGTGGGAGCCGCCCCAGGCAGCCTGTAAGCTGAGCCCTCGGAGAACCATTCCCCTCCAGATGGCACGGGCCATGTTCAGACAGGTGCTTCAGGCATAGCAACTGTTTGTACACTTGTCGGGATTGCAAATCACATCCAGGTGGGAGTGGAAATTGGACCCAGAGGACTCTGTCCTCTCCACAGGTGGCAGAGGGGGAGGTATAGGCTGGTGGGTGGCTCTTTCGAGTAGCCACTCTGGGCTCCCCTGTCTTCCCAAAGCTCTCAAGCCCTGTAGGCAGAGCCACTCCTGACCTGAGTGCTGGCCACATGCCAAATGCTGTGCCAGGCACCTGCCAGGTCTCCTTCCTCACCCCCCAAGTCCTGCAGGAAAGGAAACTGAGGCCCAGGGAAACTGAGTCCTGTTGACTCTAGGGCCCTGGCTACATGTCCTGCTCTAACCAGGACCCTCCATTTCTTCCCCTAGAGAGACCCGGTTCCAGAGAGACCGCTGTGGTCTATGACCGAGGGTAGGGCCTGGTGTGGAATCAGTGAGGCTGAACCCTGTCTGATGGCCTTCCCCTTGTGCGGCTGCCAAGGGCCCAGCCCAGCACCTGCATTCTCTGTCTGGTTCCCCATGTCCGAGTTCATGTGCTGCAGGTGTCTCAGACAGTCCCCTACATCCCTTTCAGACAACCATAAAGACAGTGCCTCAGGACCAGCAAGCTCCAGCTCTACCGAGAGACGGAAACCCCAAGGAGCCCCCCATCACATAGAACGGGCATCCACCTGCTTCCCGAGTGATCAAGTCCCCCATGGAGAGATGTTTTCCTCTTCAGCACAAACCCCATCAAACACCCATCCCTTGCCAGCTGTCACAAATAAATGCACTTGCAGAGACTCCTCTATTCAGCCCCATCTAGCCCCTGCATTGGTCCCAACTTCCGAAGTCCACCTCTGTGCAGCAGCACCGAGAAGTGTGCCGGCGCCTGACAGCAGGCTCAAAGTCAGGGAGAGGACAGCTAGGAAGCAGGAGTCACGGGGCGCCTTCATGAGTGCTCAGAGCACCCCTCAATCGGGGAAACTCGCTGACGCGCCACCACTAACGGCTGACAGCCAGGGAGCCCTGGCAGGAGGCACCCTCCACGCACCAGCCATATCGGGCCACTGTGGGGGGGAGAGGTCGCTGTCACTCAGCACACAGGGCACAGGGCACGGTGGGGAATGGAACAGCCTGTGGAGGCCACCTGCAGCCAGCTCAGACATGACAAATGGCAGTGAGTTGAGAGCTGGACCCAAATGAACCAGAGGTCAAACAAGACCAAGTTCCCAAGCTGACCCCTAACACCTGGAGTTGCTGACCCAGTGGACCAGTGTCACTTAGACTCTGGAGACAGTGATCGTCATGTCTCCTGGGCCACGACCCCGCCTGGAAGGAATGTGGTGCATGTGAGATGTGGGCTGGATCAAGCCTCCTGCCGTGTTGTGACCGTGCCTGTGGCTGTCCAGGGACCCCGGAGGACTTGCAGGTATGGGGTGTGTACAGAATCAGTGTCCCACGGGACGGTGGGCATTGGTGCCAGCACTTCCTGATGGAGCTCCGATGAAAGAAATAGGAATGTTCCACAGCAAGGAGGTTGGCTGTAAGGGAAGTAGCGGCTGGGAAAGAGAGCCGCAGGGTTCCCACCTGAAAGGAGCCTTGCAGGCACCCAGTATGCCCTAACCTAATTGCACAGGTCTGCCCTATAGACGTTCTGAGACTGCCCTACACGGTCCAGAGTCCTGTTCACGTTTCCTGGGGCCTTAACCTCCCAGCCCCGCCATCGCAGAGCCCCTTCCTCCCCTGGCTGCCAGTCAAGAATGTGCATACACCATGTTCCCAGCCAGGAGGGCCCAGGAGGGAACCACAAGGGGAGACTGTCCAGGTGCTGGAGCTGTGGCCTTCAGGGTGGCAGCAGCTTCTGCTGGATGGAGAGGTGGTGATCAGCGGCACCTCGTTGGAAGGCCATGTCAGTGTGCTTCCTGCATGTTCTGAGTTCACAATGAAGGTGTGGGCTGAGCAGGACTCCCAGGCCCCCAGAGTCAGCTCTCCATCATTCACAGGCTGACTGTCCACTTTGAATTACTCATGCCCAGACTCCCAGTGGCCTCCCAGCCTCCCTGCCTCCCCATCTGCCAGGCACCTCCTGGTTGGAGTTCAAAAGCAGCCCTTGAGAAGGGGAAGCAGAACTCACAGCAGCTGGATGTGCTGCTGATGAATGGCCGTGGGCAGTGGTGGTTTCGGAGAGGTGAAGGGACCCAGGGTTAAATGGATATGGGATCGGGTAGGGGCGGGGGGCGGTCATCTAACAATGTGAGCCCTGCCTAAGCCTCTGCACTCATGTGTCCATTTCCCTTTGAAGTAAGGAGAGGGCATTGATCTTGGCTTTGGGGTGAGGGCACAGACCCAGATCCAGCCCATGATCCCTGGCCTCCAGAAGGCGGGCCCCAGCCCCTCTGTGGGCAGCCGTGGCTAGGCAGCTGGGCACATGAAATATTCACAAGCCCAGAGGCTGGATGGCTCAACTTGGAAAGGCCTGTGTTGGATTAAACTGGCTGCACCAAGCCCAGCCCTTTGAAGAACAGAGGCGCTGTAATGTCTGTAAACAGACAGTCTACCAGGTCACCCAGGGGACGGGAGGTGGCCTTCATCACAGGAGGACAGTGTGGTCCTTACAATAGCATAGCCACAGGGCCTCAGCCAGGTGTCAGGCCCACCAAATATATAGGGATGGCCTCCTGGACGCCAGGCCCTGCCCCTAACACTCAGACAGGGATGCTCAGAGGCATGGGCATGCCCAGGCTGGGTGGCCAGGAGGAGGCTGCCCCTGCAGTCTCTGTAGAGGCCAGCAACCTTCCAAAGCGAGCCAAGACACCCCAGCAGCTATCAGATGTGTCAGCACCAGGTCTTAGTTTACTGGAGGAAACTTTCAGATGTGGCAACCATGGTGTTTGAAGTCACAAAAGCAACAGGTTAGGAAGCTCTCAGGAAGTATAAGTTTAAGGAAATACCCCAGATTGAAGCAACAGATAAATGTTTGCTCTCGTATTCATTCCTGCCCGGTGCCCACTCCAGGCATCTTCTGGGCCAGGCCCTGGGAGGACGGCGGTGACCATGGCAGGCCTGGCCCTGTTACCTTGTCTCTAAGCTGCTTACTGAGGAAACAGCTCAGGCCTCACAACAGGGAGGCCCTCCCATGACGTGTGGGCAGGATACCCACCACGTGCTGCAGAGGCACCAGGGCTCAGAAGCAGAGCCTTACAGGGCCCATGATGTGTGGTAGAGCTTGCTTCCAAAGCCATATAATTAATCTTGGGTAATAACGGCATTAATAGCCAATGCTTACTAAGTGCTCACCGTGTGCCTTAGTACTGCTCTAAGTGAGTTCATTAATCCTTACAACCGTCTATGAGGGACGAACGATCATTAGTCCCTTTCTGCAAAAAAGGCTCAAAGGCACCAAGCACCTGAGTAACTTGCCTGCATCTCTAAGCTGCAGACCTACAGGCCAGGATCTGGACCTGAGAATTGGACTTTAGAGCTCCAGCTAAGCTATATGGCCACTCATGTCACTCTTGACACTTGACCCCAGTACATATTCCAGCAGGACCTGGTGGCACCTCAAATGAGGCAAATGTTGGTCTTGGTGGTTAGAGAGTGGGAGTGTATCCAGAAAAGGGGGACACTGCTGGGCCCCCCCACCCCACCCCCACTCCCCAGCCTCCTAGCCCACAAAGACCAGCCCATGAGAAGCACTCTTGCTTCTAGAGTCTGTGAAGGACTGCTGTGGGGCTCCAGGAGCCCTAGTCCCAGTGCAATCGGGAGTAATTTGGCAAATACTTTCTGAGGCTCCATGTGTCCAGTCCCAGAGCTTCTGTGGATCTGAGTGGACAAAGGAGCTGCAGCCAGTCAGGCACACAGGAGTCACACATACCGGGCAGGCAGCAAGAGGCTGTGGTCAGTGGCTCTGCTGTGACACTGCTATTCCTAATAACGTTTATTGAGTGTTGACCCATTTATCAGTATCTAGTTACAGTGTTCCTAATGAAAAGAATACCATTCATCCCCCTTTTAGACCTGGGAAAGCTGAGGCACAGAAGGATTAAATCACCCAATGGGGAGCCAGTAGGCTGGGGATTCAAAACCAGGCACTCTGGCCACAGCCCCTCCCCACAACCAGCACATCTCTGACAAAGTCACATGCAACTGAGTCTAAGCTTTAAGTTGAGGACAGATCTGAGCACCCAACGCCACTCCTGGAACCCTGAGGCTCCCCTGCTCCATCTTTGTGCCTGATTTAATCACAAAAACTGAGTTTTCTCTCTTTGCTCAGGGGACTGATTCCTCCTCTGTCTGGCAGAGATGTTATAAAAATCAATTAATACGTTTTGCAAAGTGCTTTTGAGATCTGGCATGTGGAACAGGACACATTCGTGCAAAACAGTTTTTTTGGTGATACTATTTGGCATGAACTCTTGTCTCCTGTATAGAGCCTTTTTTTTTTTTTTTTTCCAAAATATTTTCCATCAAAGGGGGCAATTACAGATTCGGGCAGAGGGCAGTCTGCCATGGTCCAGACAGGCAGGCTCATTCCCCACCACCATGTGGCCTCAGGGTTGCCACTGTAGAATGTACAGCCTAGCTTTGCATGATACCCCCACCACCGCCAGCCCCCAAGGAGGGTCTGCAGATGAAAAGTGCTTAGCCCTGGAAGCAGAGCACATTCACACAACAAATAGTCCCTGGCAGACACTGCCCCAAGCCGTGTAGATTCAGCAAGTTTCAAAATAGTCAAAAATCCTCATTCTCTGAAACTCTCACTCCAGGGAAGAGACGCAGATAAGCCACAACAGGAACACAGATTAGAACATGAGAAGTATTTTGAGAATAACAGCTAGAGGAAGATGAGGGGCAAGTGAGGGGCATACAGGAGTTCAGGGAGGGCCCCTCAGAGGGGCCTGCTGCATCAGATGTAGGGGGAGGCAGGTGCACTAGCCATGAGGTCACCTCGGGAAGACACATCCTGGGCCCTCAGGTAAGAACAGACATGGTGGGGACGCCTGGGTGGCTCAGTGGTTGAGCATCTGCCTTTGGCTCAGGTCGTGATCCCAGGGTCCTGGGATGGAGCCCACATTGGGGTCCCCACAGGGAGCCTGCCTCTCCCTCTGCCTATGTCTCTGCCTCTGTGTGTCTCATGAATAAATAAATAAAATCTTTAAAAAAGAAAAAGAATAGGCATGGCGGCTAAAGTGGCTCAGGAAGGAGGAGGTGAGCTCAGAGATCCCGGGGGACCCTAGAAGCAGCATAAGGACTTGTCTTTTACATTGGGTGAAACAGAAAGTCTTTGGGGGATGGTTTCAAGTTAAGGAATGACGTGATCTGACTTAATATTTTAAAAGAATCACTCTGGCTGCTATTCTGAGGAAAGACTTACAGGGCAAGGGTAGAAGCAAGCAGCCAAGTTAAGGAGGCTGTTGCAACAGTCCAGAGGAGACATACATGGCTAGCATGCAGGCAATGGGCAGGACAGTGGTGAAAAGTGGTCAGTTTATAGGTGCATATGGAAGGACTGTGCCAAAAAGATTTGCTGATAGGCTGGATGTGTTACGAGAAAAGAGGGGGTTTTGGCATGAGGACTGGAAGCCTGGGATTGCCATTAACTGGGGGTGAAGTAGGGTTAGGTGGGGAAGAGCAGCTGTTAATGTGGGAGCACACAGAGGTTGGGGTGCCCACCAGACAGCCAAATGGCAGCATTGAACAGGGAACTGGCCACACAAGACTGAGCTCAGGTGAGAGGTTCAGGCTGGAGATGAAAAGGTGGAAGTCCTCAACCTGTTGGTGGCCATGAGGTTGGATGAGGTCACTGAGTGGGTGAGGGTAGGCAGATGAGGCCTGAAGAGTCTCCAGTGGGGAGAGGTGAGACGAGGGGAGCCAGCAAAAGAGTATGAAGAAGATGCCAGAGAGGTGGGAGGGAAACCAGACAGGTGTGATGTCCTGGAAGCCAAGAGAAGAGTGAGTCAGGAAGTGGTGGGTTGTGCCAAATGCAGCTGAGAGGTCAGTTTCGGTGAGGACAAAGAGCTCACTGGACAGCAGACATACCTCGGAGACACTGGGGGCTTGGTTCTAGACTACTGCAGGAAAGCGATTATCACAATGAATCCAATCACAGGAAATTTTTGGTTTCCCAGAATATACAGAAGCTATGTCCACACTACACTGTAATCTGTTAAGTGCACCATACCATTATGTGCAACATCAGCAAGGTGGATCTGAGTAAGATGTGGCCTCTGCCCCCAGGGGGTTCAGTCTCCAGTGAGAAAGGAATACATGGGCAAAGACAAGGCCAAAAGGCTGTAAGATGTTTGCCAGAAGAACGCCATGGAAACAGAAGGGTGTAACAGCTCTCATCACAAAGATGCCAGAAGTCTTCCGGGAAGAATGGCTGGGCTGTCCCAGGCAGATATGGGAGGAGGGAAAGACATCCCATCACAGATGGCAACACCCCTGGCAACGCCCCCCCACCTAGGATGGCCAGTTTCTCCCCTGTGTCACAGTCAAGTGAGGGAGAAGCGGAAGGTGACGATGGAGGGAGGCTAGCACAGAGCAGCAGAGACCTGTATTCATCAGGGGGGCAAGATGCAGTCCCAAACCAGCCCCAAATCTCAGAGCCGTGACACCATACAGATTTACTCCCCTCCGTGGAACGTGTGACACTGGGGTTCAGTCTGTAGCCGTACGGTGACACAGGGACCCAGGCATCTTCAGTTTTGTGGTCCATCATCTCATAGGGCCTCAGATTCCTTTCCTGGCTGCCCTGGACCTGGCCAGTATAGAGGGACAGAGAGAGTAGAGTACAAATCATGTGGGAATTGGGGGAGAGCCATGGTGGGGCGGAGGTGGGGGGTGGTAGGGAGCCCAGCAAGGATCTGTGTGCATTCCTTCTGGCTTACTCTACGGGCAAGGCCTCAGTCACATGCCCACCCCTGACCGAGGGGCCGCCTAGAGGATGTCATGTGGCCATGGCAGCAGCAGGGAAAGGAACCAGATTCCATGAACACATCGCAGTTCCTGCCATCGGCCCCCACGTCCAGGCCACGGGGTTTGGGCTCGTCACACAAGTCTGGAGAATTAGGAAAGCAGGGAAGGCTGTGATCAAAGCCAGCAGGAGAAGGACTGAGCTGGAGGTGCCCACAAGGAAGACCACGGATGGGGGAACTCTGGAGGCAAAAGAGATCTACAAGGAGGCAGGACAGGGACCCCAAAGGGACACTGCTGAGAGGCTCCCGTGACCACTGGCTGCAGCAGAGGTGCAGCCACGAAAGGGCTTCACGGGGGGCCCTCATGGTCACGGCTTCTCCGCCACTGCCCCGGGGGCACCAGAGGCAGGCCCTGGCCTTGGGAAGATGAAGGGGCTGCAGGTGGCCGGTGACAGTCCTCCTCGATCCACAGCCTGGCAGCCGAGAGGAGGGACAAAAGGACCTATTTTAATTTTCTTCTTGGGCCTCCACATGACAAAGGAGAAATATCACCCAACATTATTATCTCTCAGAAAATACTCTCTGGAACCATAAAAAGGCAAATACAGTGAAGCCAGACCACGGCGGCTGCCCCTTAAATCAGGAGCTTCTAAATTATCGTGGTGGCGCTCTCTAATTCCTCTGGATGAAAACATTAAAGATGACAATGTCCCTTTAAATCAAATGCCCTGGGAGTTGCTGTAGAGAGTCAGCGGACTTTTTATTTTTTTCCCTTGTGAGGATTTTTTTTTGTCTCTTTTCACCTTGTAATAAAATATAAATCATAACTTGTGGGGGCAGGCTCTACAGAGCAAGCTGCGAACATGGATTCTCTGAAAATGAAGGTGTTTTGTTAATGGGAATCATCTCATCTCAGCAAACGTGAGAGTTTCAATGATGAGTTTGCTACTTAACTTCACACTCGATTTTTTCTTTTTTTTTCTTTTTTTTTTTCTTTTTGGATTCACAGGCTGGGCCCCAGGCCTGGCTAGGGCACCATAGTGATGAATCATGATGGTATGTTCTAGGCCCCCATTGGGCTGCTCAACCCCTCCTGGGGCCTGAGACCCCTGAGCCCATGTCCGCCGTGGTGCAGGCAGGTGCAGTCTTCAGAGGGGGCACCTAGACACGGGGAGAGCTGAGGTCAGGCCCGGCAGGCTGAGCTCTCGGGTCCTACAGAGAACCCAGGGGCCAGTGCAGCCCCGGAGGGAAGAGGTGGGAGCCACAGATCAGAAAAGCCCACATGACAGAGCCTCAACTCAGTAGACCTGTTTTCTGAGCCCTGGTATGGGAAAGGGGTGAGCAGTGGGGAAAGAAGCGGCAGGGAAGCCCAGGTGGCCCAGCAGTTTAGCACTGCCTTTGGCCCAGGGCCTGATCCTAGAGACCCGGGATCGAGTCCCACATCAGGCTCCCCGCGGGGAGCTTGCTTCTCCTTCTGCCTGTGTCTCTGCCTCTCTCATGAATAAAATAAAATCTTAAAAAATAAAAAGATGATGGGCAGCCTGGGTAGCTCAGCGGTTTAGTGCCGCCTTCAGCCCAGGGCCTGATCCTAGAGACCCAGGATCGAGTACCACGTCGGGCTCCCTGCATGGAGCCTGCTTCTCTCTCTGCCTGTGACTCTGCCTCTCTCTCTCTCTCTCTCTCTCTCTCTCTCTCTCTTGTGAATAAATAAAATTTTAAAAAAGAAGTGGCAAGCTGACCCAGGCAAGAGCCAGGACAACACAACCTATGACGTTCGGCCCCGGGGCTGTGTCTCTCCTCCCTTCTCCACAGGCCTGGGCGGAGGAGACTCAAAAGGCCTGGTAAGGCTGCGTGCAGCTGGCTGGGCAGCTATAGCCCAGGTAGGCAAGTGGACTCAGATCTGCGCAGAGAAGTTTTCAAGGCTTGGGTCTGAGGTGGAAGGACTGGCTGGTTGCCCCATGCACCCTCCTACCTGCGGGCCCTCTCTCCTCCTGGTGCTTTAAGGCAGCCAAGCACCTTAAGGGGCCTTCTCGTCCATACTGTAGCCTCCCTCCTGGCTCCCCCTCTGCAGCCTTTCTGCTCCCCTTAAGTGTGTACCAACGAGCAAATGGAGGTCGGCAAAGGTCGCCATGACCTACAGCTGCCATAGCCAATGGATGGGCTTCAGTCTTCTGCAGATTTGACCTCTCCCAGACACATTCACTTCTTGAGCCTCCTCTTCCTCCTCTCCCTGCTGAGCGCCTCTCCTCCTCCAGCGCCTTCCAGCTCTTCAGGGGGCCAGGCAGCAGGTCTGTTAGGCCATGAAACACATACAGTGTCTGTCCCAACCATGGAGTGCTGACACTGTGGCATAAAAGCAATTAGACAAATGAGTGTGGCTGTGCAGCAGCCACACTTGACAAGAAGAGGCACAGGGCCCGCCTGAGATGTTTAGCTGCGCTGCCCTCCTCGTTCACACGGCTCTCAGCAGGGTCTCACCCCAGGCAGGCCTCCAGACAGTGTTGCAATCGCCCTGGTGCCCTCATGGCCACCACACACCAAGTGTGCCCAAACTCTCCACCCCTTGACCCCACCCTTGCAGAGCCCACCTTCCCTCCCTTAAACCCACTTCCTCTGAAACCTGATTGCTAAGTGCCACGGGAAGGGTGGTCAGCTTCAGTCAGTGGGAGAAGGCTTGGGGGCGAGGAGGGGACTGAAGGCCTGCTGGAGGGATTGCAGGGCAGGGGCCCATGGCCCTGGAGTGGGAAGGCCACCATTGTGGATTTGCTGGGCCTGGCTGCTGCCGGGGGCCTGCTGTATGTGGCCCCCCACCAGCCCAGGATCTTAGCATTTCAGTGGGGTCCCAGAGAGCTATAGTGAAGGAAAAGAAGTCACCGTGGGTGCATTTGCTAGATGCAAACAAGAAGGTGAAAGGCAGGTATCATGGGCACCTCTCACGGCCTGCCCATCTCTGGGTGTTCTAATGGTCACTGAGCAGAGGGTGGGCTTGGTTCTGAGTGCTCTGGGGAGGACTTTCAGAAGCTACAGGCCACTGGTTTGCCCCAGTGAGCCAATGTGACCAAAGCCCAGCCAGTCTTTGCAGCTAAAATTCAGGGGTTTCAGACATCCATGTGCAGACTCTGCCAAAAAGACAACTCCTTGAGCGCCGTCCTCTCTGGGGGCTGCTGCCCCACCAGGAAGCATCATATTGGATGATGGGAGATTCTTGGGATCAAGGCTTTTTTCTATTTCCACCTGGAGGAAGCTGACTGGCTTCCTGATGCGTTCCCAGGAGCTCTGCCCTCCAGCTCGGTGACCTGGGCTTGGCCTGATGCTGGTGTGGGAGGGGTTAAGTGGCAGGTGTGGGTGTTCCATGTGCCCTGTGATTTATGCAGCTCTAAACATTGAGTTCATTTAGAGCAGCAGAGAGTTTCACCTGCTTCCCAGCCGGCGCATGCAGAGATAAAATTCTATCGTATTCATTCGCCCTCCTCCTCACAATTCCGGGCCCGGGGTGTGATAATTAATCACTGAGCTGCCTTTGCAAGGGGCACAGCGGCCCAGACAATGTTTCCCTCCCAACGCCGTGCCTGTGCCACTGCCAACAGACCGATGGCGAGGGTTTGCTCTGCAGCCTCGTTTTTCATCCTGGCCACTCTCAGGGCGACGTGCCATCAGCACCCCCAGGTATTCAGGCCCCACTCCTGGCACACTCAGGAAAGCACTGAAACCTATTTTGCCCACTTGAATACAAATGCAATTGAGATGAAATTCTTTTTGTTTCTGAAACCATGGTTCCATTTCTGTTTTGCATCAAGTGAACTGACGGCCAAAGAGTCTAGAAACAAACAGGTCTGTGCCTGGCTGGGCTGGGTGGACTAAGTCCTCCACTCCTTACTGCGACACAGAGCAGTCACGTTGCCCCAGCAGCCAAGGGCTGGTGCTGGGCTTCGGGAGGCTCTGGAGACGGAACGATAGACTATGTTGTGCCAGGACAGGCTTTTGGGTGGCCCAGGAGTGGGGAATGACAGGAGATCGGTATCCCCAACTGTAGGACACCTGCCCTACCACCCTGTCATGTCTTGCTCAAGTCCTGGAGTCTAAAACACAGTCTTAGAAGGGTTTTCCTCTGGTAGAGAGTCTTAGCCAACTTCCTGGAAGAGGAGGACTTAAGCTGGGCTTGATAAATGGGGATGAGATAGATGCGAATAGAGAAGGAAAGGGCTCTACCTTGAGGTGAGAGAAGAGTTCACGGAGGCATTAGGAGAGGAGGTTGAGGTGTGGATACTGGATGTTAATTAAGTGCTTCCCATGCCCTCGACCTGTGTGATGCAGGACTGAAATTGGACAGCAGAGCTGGGCCTCCAAGGCCAGGCTGAGACGTGCATCCTCTAGCTCTGTCCTGCTTTCCCCTCGGGCTGATGCAGCCTCCGAGGTCCCTATTGTCATCCCAGCCCTCGGAGTCATAGAAGCTGTGCTCACCCCACGGACAGGGAGGGACCTGGGTGTCCCAGTGCCTGGTGGCACTGGCATTTCTGGGACCACCGAAACATTGGCAGAGTAGCAGGGAGGCCAACGCCACTGAGCTGCTCCTGCTCCTGTTAGGGGCTCCCTTAAAGAGGGGCAGTACCTGGAGCTCCCTGGAGCCAGGGACCTCCTGCAGACCTCGATATGCTTCCCAGAGCCCAGAAGGGGAGGGCAAAGCATCAACTCTCAGGTATGGAGAGCAGCCCCTGAAGGACCCTCCCATTTGTCTTTGGAGGGAGGGCAGGGAGTTGTTCCTATGAACTGGGAACAATTAGCAAGTTGACGATAGGAGCCAAAGAGCCAAAGCGCCTCTGACTCCCATTCAGTGCTGTCCAGCTGTCCTAACATGGCTGGAGTGTGGGTTAGTCAGCAGAGCCCAGCCACAGTCCTTCCCACAGACACCCCCAGACCTTGGGTGCACCTCAGCTCTTGAGTAGCAAAAGGCCCTCCAAGATGGTTTGGTCCCAGCACCCGGGGCCATAAGGCATGAGGTATGGGCTAGTCAAAAGCCTGGTACTTTGTTTTGAGTTTCTTGTGGTAGGACCCTGAGCCAGGTTTTAAGCCACTCATAGCTGGGCGGGTTCTGCATTTGATCTTGTGAGTATTGAAGGTGACAATTTGCAGACATGCAGCAATGTTGGCCATGGACAGCTTGATAGGGAGTGAGCCAGAGCAGGACCTGGGCAGATCCAGACAGGCCCTGGGAGCGGCGGGCAGCACCTCACCTGGCTGTGCTTGTCCCTAAGACTCTCATTTAGGGTCCACAGACTCTGCAAGGCTCCAGCCTCAGAGAGAGTAAGCTACTTGTTCTCTGGGCTACCAAGCCAATAAGAGATGGAGCTAGAATACTAAAAATGAGTCAGTGATTTTTGAAAAGGGCAATAACTATTCTTTACTGAGCCATTATTTTGTGCCAGACACTGTACTAAATACTTCGTATGTTTTACGTTATTCATTCCTCAGACAGGTACTTTTCTTAATCCCATTTTACAGATGAGGCGAGTGTGGTCAGGCAGTAGCAGAGGCGGCATTAAAACCAAACAAGTCCAACTCCAAAATACATGGCTTTTCCACTATGCCACTCTGCTTCCCAGTGGGAGCAGGGCAAGGAGAGACCCGAGTGTTGTGATGTGGCAGTCAGGGAAGGCTCCTTGGAGGGGGTGGTGTTTGGCATTTGGATGACTCCAGAAGATATGTGCAATTGACATAAATGGCAGGCTGAATAGTGTGAGCGAAGACACGGAGGCTGGAGCACGCAGCACGCGTTTGCTGCTGTACCTGGAGTGAAGGGCGCAGGCCACGGGGGCCGTGGGAGCCGTGGTGGTGAGGTCAGCCAGAGCATACAGGTCTCGGATACCAGGCCAGGGACAACCCTCTGGACAGAAGAGGATCGGGGTGAGAGATGAGTGGGGTGCCCCCCTACCCCGTGCCTTGTGGAGGGAAAGGAAATGAGCCACATAGCTGCCCTCGTCACAGGCTGGAGCGGGGCAGTGCTCCCAAACCAGTGCTGATTCACGAAGGTGCTCGGGGCTGGAAGTCACTGAGGCCAGCGGCGGCGGCAGCAGCGCTCCCTCCCTCCCTGGTGTAATAGTCGCTCTGTAAAGCCTCGAGACCCCTGAAGCTGAGGACTCATAGCTGAGCAGCCCTGGTGCTTGGCCTTGTCGTATATGTGAAGATGTGATTGCTAGTCCACACAACCCGGCAAAGCAGGGGCCGCCCAGAGTAGAGGGGTTGTTTTTAAGTGAAAGAGATGGAAAGAAATTTAAAATCAATACTTCTTGAATTAGGTTTTCCTTTTATCGGATTAAAAAATGCTCCACTGAAGCCCAGAGGAGGAATGTGGTCTGTGGGCAGCATCGAGGTGATTAGTGTGTCTTATAACTTCCAGACGCGCACAGACAGTTTGAGCAAAAAACAAAGAGAACCAAAATTGTTTCTCCAAAGCAGCCAGGAAGGCCCACCTGCCGGGGAGGGTCCTCCCAGTCACTGTGGGCCAGTTCAGTGTCACGCCCTCCCGCCCCCCAGCTCCACCTCCTGCTTCCATAACACACCAAGCTATGCTGTTCTCTCCTCACATGGTGGCTTCTCTGAGTTGATGGGGGGTTTTTGTTGTTTTGTTTTGTTTTTTCTTTTTAGGGCAGCCGGCCCACCCTGCCCGTGGGGCCCCACGCAGACCCCCGGAGCGCGCAGAGCCTGCGGGACCGGCTGCCTGAGTTGATGTTTTTTAAATAGAAAACAGATTTAAAAGCCTTTTGGATCATAGCCTATGGATGAGAAAGAAGTTTTCTATCAAGACTAAGGAGGTGATTAACGTGTAGTGGGTAGATGTATGTCTAGAATGTGCTTCATAGATCCCTTTGGGAAAAAAACCAGACCTCAGTACAAGTGTCTTTATACATTAATTTGGAGACCTGGGAAGGTCTCCCAGAGTTCTCAGGTCTGCTGTCCCCCTCTGATAGTTGCACAAGCTAATAGGTGTGCATCGTGAGCCTGGCACAATGCTCACTGATGTTCACATAGAAGGTCCTCTCAGAGTCTGCGGCGATCCTGCTGTGCTTCCTATATCAGAGAAGAGTAAGCCAAGGGCCAGAGGGGCAAAGGAATTTGCCCAAGGTCACACAGTCTGTACATGGTAGAGCTGGGATTAGAACCCAGGCTCTAAAGGACTGCTTGACCTCACACCCTGGGATGCGCAGCCATAGGCCTCACTAATGACCCTGTCACACACACCCAGGCTGCAGGCTCCATGGAGGCGGGCCACAGTGTGCTCTGCTGGGCTCTGGCCCTCAGGAGAGGGCTCAGTACAGAGCCAAGTTCTTGGTACTCAGGGTGATGGGACCACTGATGCGGTCCCTCGACCCTGTGCACGGGACTTGTGGTCAACCTTGAAAGTGCTAAGAACCCATAAGGCCCGTCTTGACAGAGTCTGCTCATGGGCCCAGCCCAGGCTCTGTGGAACACTTGATGTCAGCTCCTGCTTCTGCTGCGCCTGGAGCATCCCAGCGCCAAGCTGTGTCCAGCAGTGCTGAGCTCCATCCAACCGGCCACGTCTGGAGGAGGGAGACCGGGTGAGTTGGAGGGTCAGGGCAGCTCCCTAGGGTGACAGCACATACATCCTTGGGCCCTGGGGGACACGGGGAAGTGATTCCTTTGGAACCACTGAGGGGAAAGTGGGAGAGTTCACATCCCACTCCATGGTCATTCTAAGGATGAGGCTTCACAGCCAGGGCAGTGGGCAGGTCTCTCCTGCCCGGGTCAGAGGGAATCCTCGGCGCTAGCAGCAGCCGTGACTGGCTGGCATGGTAGGGGCAGCAACAAGGTGCCACTGCTGACTCAGTGCCACGCCCTGACCACTCTCAAGGCAGCCTGGCAGGGCTCCCAAAGCATCACCTCTCACCTTGCTCTCACCTACTCCAGAGCCTTCCATGGCTCTCTATTTCCTGCCTCACTGAGTCTGAACACCCCCACCTTCTTCTGGGGTCTCATGCCCCTGCCAGCCCTGCTCATGGTGCCCTGACTCCACCCAGCCTGTCTTTTCTCATGGGCCAATTTGCATCCCCTCTGGCACCCACCAAAAAAAAGCTAATTTGTTCAAGAGGGGCACAGGGACTGTGCCTTGTGCCTGATTTAGCTACCTCCCTAGCATCTGACACTAGACAGCCTCTCAGATTTTAAGTGTTGGTTGATTAACCATGCCAAAGCAGGCAGTAGGAAGGAGATTGGCAGGTGAGGGCTTATCCAGGTGTCAGATGCTGGAGTCCTCTCCAAGAGCATTGGCCAAGGACCTAAGAGGAACATCTTCTGCCCAAAGCAGAGTTAGGACTCAGAGCAGTTATAGAGCTGTACGCCCTGGGCAGAACCACGTGTGGTGCTGTGTCTGCACAGGTCAGCGGAGTGGGGGGGGGGGGCTGAACCAGCGGGCAGCTGTGCCAATCTGTGGGGACCTCAGCTGGAGACACCAAAGCCAAGTCTGCTCGGCTCACAGCGACCACTGCCCACACCCTTCCCCCAGCTTCCACCAAGGGACACTTCTTAGAATCAAAAAGAATGCCACACTCCCAACAGTCAAGGAATAGTGTTTTTATACTTGAGTCTGTTCTCATTAACGGAAACAACACGTTGATTAGTCGGTCTGACCTGGGGCCATGGACTTGGGAGCTTTGCTCCTTATGACTGCTTGAAGTTCAGCGTGTGCAAATGGTCTGCCCCAGGGCGTGAGTGGGTCAGAGCAGGACGCTGGCCAGCCCTAGTGGCCTCAGCCACTGCCATGCCAATCCGACCCCCACAGACTGCTCCTGCAGGGCTGTGAGCCAACACCCCACTGTCCGCAGTCCCCACAAGCATCTCCGAGAGTGTCCACCAGCTCCATCTGCATCCTTTGGCCGCACACCTCTGAGGCCTGCTCTCATTTCCCTCCCAAGCAGCACCTAGAAACTTACTTGCCTGGTAACCTGCCCCCCAGGGTCTATATGGAGAGAAAAGTGCCAGACATCTGCCCTGATTTGCACTGAGCAGGAAGGAAGGAGGGAAGTTGGGGGCAGTCCACCCGCCTGGGTCTGGGGTTTGCAGTCGGATTCTCACGAGTTGTGCTGCAGTGATGTGGCTGTTCTATCTCTCCTTTCCCAGGGGACATAGCTTTCCAAGACAGAGCCCAAGTCACTGTCCACCACTGGGACAGCCCAGGGCCAACCCCAGAGCTGGATCCTCAAGGCACAGCATGGCCCTGTTAGAGCCATGAAGGACTCCCTCATACACACACATGATCCCAACAAGCTGGGCTCAGGACCCAAAAGCCCCCAGGAGGCACTTCTGGAACATGCCTTTAGGGGGCACATGGTTTGGAATCCCCCCTCCCAAATCTGTCAATGGTGAGCAGTCCTCAGAGGCATGCAGCAGGTGCAAACACACCTTTGCTTTGGTGGGGCGCTCCTTGCCTACCCAGGGCTCCGAACTTGCGCTGACAGGTGTTCCATGCTCCTCTGCTCCCAAATTACTTCTCAGAACTTGGTGAGTATCAACTGCTGTCTCTCTGAGAAGAGGCAAATGTCAGATCCGATAAGCCTTGCAAGACTGTGGTGTTTGTTTAGAGAGTTATTTTCCTGGCAAAGGGGCTTGTTTGTTCCGTGCGGTAACTAGGTTGGTGCAGGCCGTTCCAGAGCAGGATCCAGAGACCCAGAGGACATGAGTGAGTGTGACAGACGCCCGGTCCAGTAGGCTGAACCCCAGTGAGGGTTCAGGGCTCATCCACAGTCCAGGGAGAATCAGCAGGCTGCACCCATGCACCCAGTGGCCCAGGTGTCTGCTTGGGGGACCCCAGGATGGCTGTAGCCCTGAGGCAGGATGAAGAGTTGTCACCTGGAACAGAAGGCCCTCCTTGAGCCCCCACAGAACCACTACTGGGCCTCCAGTCTTCTCTCACAAGAGGAGTCATAGGAGCAGAATACAATCCTGCTGCTAATAGGGTTAAAATGCTCTGTGAGTTTTCCAATTACATATCTCATTTATTCCATGAATGTTAATTGGAACTTGACCATGCCACTGTGAGCTGGCAAGAAATCAGAAATGGCAGCTTCCCTCCCAATGGCTACAGGTTCTCTGCCCCGGGATACACAAGGAGACACCAGACAACCCCTCATAGGCCCCCAAAATGTAAGGACCGTCCACCTTGCCCTCAGCGCATGGCTTGGTGCTCCCAACTCTGCTTGTCTACACTCACAGCAAAGCACTGGGCCTTTGCACATGCTGTTTCCTCAGCTTGGAAACCCTCCCCTGGCACCATGCTCACCCATCCTCTGCTCAGACTCCTTTAAGACTCAACTCAATTGTCCCCTGCTCAAGGTGGCAGTGAGTACACAGAGCCAATGCCCTGCCAGCATTTCCGCGCTGCCTGAGTCTCTCATGAGAAAAGAAAACCCCTCGGTATCCAGGGCCACCGTGTTGCTCCAACTTTATTCTCTTGTTCCAGTCATTCAGCTCAGACTTCAGGAGGGTACTGGACCAGGGTTGCAGCAGCTTTTGGGGTGCTCAGATTGGGAGTCCTGCAGAGCTGGTCTCCCTCACCGCTTGGAGCCTGGGGAGTCATAAGAGCATATGCTTGGTAGGGTCATTCTGGAGGCTCAAGGAAGTATGTGTGAAGGGTTCAGCCTAGTGCAAGACAAGATGTTCAGGGATATTAGCTTTTATTACTACTAATATTGGCCTCCTAAATCCAACCTATTTGGGAGTGTTTTCCTGGAAAGAGGATTCCAGCCAACGGGCAATAGGGGTCTTTTAGGGCCACTAAACTCGTGGTCTTTAGTGGCTCTCAGGGCCATTAACACAGCTCACCTGCACCAGGCAAATGGGAGTACTAGCCAGCTTGAGGCTCTAGATGGGGCGGGGGGTGGGGATGGTGCCTGGTGGCAGAGGCAGGATTGAAGTGATGACCACCCCTCCCTGCGTCAGAGCATCCCCGAGGTGTCCTAGCCCCAGGGAACCAGCGTGCAGGCCTCACTGCTCATCCACCAAGCGTTTACCCAGCATGCTGCATGTGCCAGGCACAGGGCAGGCTGCTGGAATCCAGTGGTGAGCAAGACTGCATGTGATTCCTGCCCTCAAGGAACTTACAGTCTTTGAGGAGAAAAACAGAAAAACTGTAGAGATCCACTCTAGATAGGGCAGCTATGGGGAAGGGGCACCCTGTGAGGGATAATGTAAGGAAGGAGATCTAAAGGAGGAGAAGCAGCCAGCTGTGAGTCCTGGTAGAGGACAGGGCACCTGCAAAGACCCAGGATTGAAGGAGCTTACTGTGCTCCCAGAAACTCAGACAGGCCCCGGTGGCTGGAAGGTGATGCTGTGGGAGGCTGTCAGTGCAGAAGCAAGGGGGGTTAGAGTTTACTCTGCATCAGGCCCAGCTGCTGACTCAGGTGCCCTGATTAGGGAGCATAGGATGCCAGGCCCTATGAGACCAGGCAGCCAAGGTTCCTGCCCTGGGGAGCCTCTCACATGGTGGGGACTATCTTAGAGCTCTCCTTTGGGGCTGGGGGCTCGGTGCAGCCACATTTCTGGAGTTTTCAGAGCAGATGGGAGATGACTTTCATGCCTTGTTTGCATCACCTGGCCCAGTCCACCTTCTGAGAGGTGTGGGCCATGGCTGGGAGTTTGGGGTGCTCTCAGGAACATAGCTCATGAATATTCATGCTTGAGCTCCAACACAGAGGCCTGTGAGCTAACTGCACCTGTGCTGCGTGGACTGGACTGAGCCAGTGGCTTGAGAGTTCAAGGTCTCCTTCTTGTGCCTTCTCCCCCGTGCCCACCTGCCACTTCCCAACCGCGCCATTGTAAGTAATGTGGCCGCTAGAGGCCAGGGCAAGGAAATGATTGGCCAGAGATCAGACCTAGTGACTACATAGAGGCCTAGAATGGGTCTCAGCTGGATTTGCCCTCTGAACTCAACAAAAGCCTTGTACAAGTCTCATGGAATTACTGTAACAGACTCCTGCAAGGTGGCTCAAGACAATGCAAATTTGTTCTTTCATAGTCTAAAGGCCTAAAGTCAGAATTCTGGTGTTGGCAGGGCCATGATCCCTGTAAAGGCTCTGAGAGAGGGCCCTCCCCTGCCTCTTCCAGCTTCTGGTGCTCCTTGGCTCATAGTAGTAGAACTCATCCGTGTCTTCATCATCACACAGCCTTTTTCCTAGTTTCTCTGTCTCCTCTTCTTGTAAGGACAGCAATCATTGGATTTAGAGTGTACCCTAAATCCAAGATGATGTCATCTCAAGACCATTAAGAAAGTACATTTCCAGAGATCCAATTTTCAAATAAGGTCATCTTCTGAGGTTCCAGTGGACATGAATTTGGGGAGGACACTATTAATCCCACTCTGGCCCCAAGTAGGATGGTCCTGGCAGAGAGTTGGTGGTGGATGCCTGCTGTGTGCCACCTTGGCCCTCACAGATGCTTGCTAATCATGAGGCAGCCCCACCACTGACCGCTCCTATGCTCTGTAGCTCCCACTCTGTCACCATGTTCTCACATTCCCTTGGGTCCATTCGAGGGGATATATGTACTTCCTAGAAGATGTACGACACGGCCACCTACCCATGTTTGACCTGCACCTCCTCACCAGGCTCCTAGAACCCAAGTGTTGGCTACTGCCTGGGATACTAGAAGTCCAGAGAACACATAGCTCTAAAGAACTTTTCTATACAAGTTAGCATTTTTCTGCATGGACCCCCAGCACATAGCAGCACTTGAATTACACCATGCAGTATGAGCAGGTTAACCAGGGCTGGTGAAGGGTTGGGCCCCACAGTGCATGGGGGCTAGACCCTGTGCAGCTGAATCTTCAAGAGACAGTGGCCAGTACCTTCACTCTGGTCTGAGAGCCCAGAGACCTGAGTCTCAAGCTCAGCAAGACTGTTGGTGCTTTGTACACCTGAGGCTCCCTTGCTTTACTCATCTGTAGGAAGAGCAGGGGGCCAGGTGGTGTTCAAGGGCACTTCCTTCCCTCACATTCTAGGTCTGAAGCATAGCAATGCCCTTGCCCCACTATCAGGGAATGGCTGGAGTTTTCAAGGTGAGAGTGACCTACAGACCTATCAGAACCGCCCCTCCAGGGAGGGCCATCCCCCTGTAGCATGCCCTCTGAGCCCAGCACCTGGGGCCCAGTCTTTTACAAAGAATTTCCTCATATTTCCTATGTCCTGATGCCTCCTCTGCTGGATGGCCTCCTGGGGCCTGTAAGAGCATAGGTCCTGGTTTCCTTAGACTCTATTGGAGGCAAGTCATTATTAAAACACGTCTGAGTTGTGACAAAGCAGGGAGCATGAGCTTGTGCCAGCCTGGATGGAAGGTGGGGAAGAAAGTTCCAGTAGAGGCAGAGCTCTCCTCAAATATCTAAAAACAGAAAGACTGCCCATGTGGCTGGCAGGAAGGTGGGGTTAGGAACAAGAGCCAAGACTGCAGCCAAAGCAGAGCAAAAGTCCTGGTGAGCCAGGGTGGGCAGGGCCCAGAGCAAGAATTACACAGGGCCTTACAAGATCCCTTTTTCTGCAAACACACATGACATGTCAGACCCAGGAGCTCTAGAGCAGACAGACCTTTGGACAGGGTGTGGGCACCTGGCCCTCCTGTGGGAGATGGAGGCCTCTCAGTGCTTCTGAACATCTCTGCACTAATGGCATCAGCCCAGCGGCACTGTGGACAGGTTGTGTGACCAGGTGTCCACCAATATTCTGGAGATGCCCTTTGCTAAGGAGCAAATCTTTTAAGGTCCCTGGAAAGAGTTGTGGAGCACCACATGCTCTCAGGCCAAGAGACCAAACTCAGAGGGGTGCACAGCTTCGGTCACAGGGATGGGCAAGGGGTCGATGACATCTCTTGTCACATCCTCATCTTCACAAAGGGTGCCCTGCCTTCCCCAGGCTTGCTACTCATCTTCTGCTTTGCATTAGCACCAAGTGTCCTTGGCACAAATCCCTGGAAACGGTTCGGAACGAGACTTCACTCAGATCACGGTGGTGCAGGGAACCCGGGGACCCTAGAACCTTCAAGGGAGTCAGCTGTGTTCATGGGTTGCTTTACCCAGAGCATCGGGGTTCACCCCAAGGGAAAAGTCAGGCCTGGGAGAGGACCCTGACCTCCATGGAGGTTCCTCTCAGGACTTTCCCATGGGAAGGTAGGTGGCAGCTGACAATAACAATGTGTATTTTTCTCATTATATATTTTATTTACTGTTTCATATAATGTTTCTGTCAGATTTTTTAATTGTAATTGACATACTATACATAGACTGTGCACAAATCATAAGTGTATAAGTTCAATGAAGTAGCCGTGGACACCTCTGTTAACTATTATTCCAAGGAACAAATGGAACATTACAGCATCCAGAAACCTTCTCCCCTTCAAGTGTAACTATTATCCTGCCTTTCTAATACCATAGAGTCATTTTGCTGGTTCTTGATCTTCATATATCAATGGAAGCATATAGTGGGACCCTCTTGTGTCTGTCTACATCCTCAGAACTATGTTTGTAAGATTCCTCTATTGTAATGTCATCTCTAGCAGAGATTTGCACCCTTTTATTGGTGTATGATATTCTGCTGTAAGAAGATGCCATGGTTGACATACCTGGGTTGTTTCCAGTTTGGGGCAATTACGAACAATGCCTCTGTGAACGTTCTCGTGTAAGTCATTGACACACCTCGCTTTTGGAAATACATCCTGGTATGCAGTTGCTCATTGAGAGCACACATAGAGTAACAAGAAAATGTGAGTTTGAAATATGCCCCTGTAGTAACAGTAGGGACTTAGACATGGGGAGGGGTGGCTTTAGCTCAAGGCACTTGTTCAGGGTTGGTAAAAAGGCAGCTTGGAGGCATCATAACTGTTCCCATCCCCCCTCCCCCACAATGACCTTGAGCCCCTTGGTGAACCTACCAGCCTCTCCCTGAGTTGGGGCCAGAGCTACTGTCCTGGAGCCTGTTTCATAAGGCTGAGAGTTCTCCGGGTCAAGGCAAAGGGATGTGGAGCAGCAGCCAGGAGGGGAGCCAGGCCCACACAGAGCTTCAGGGACCTTCAACTGCCAGCCTTTAGATGGCTACCTGTGTGTGGAAGCCACCTGCCATCCTGTCCTCTGTACCCCCTTCCCTCCCCTCTCTGTCCCTTGAGGTCCAGCATCCAGCCAGGATGGCCCTTGTTGGCAGTAGCAAAGGGGCTGGTCTGGGAGCACCTTCTGTGCCTCCCATCTTGGGGGCCAGGAGATGTATTTCCCTCCTTGCATAATGTGCAGAACCCACGTAAAGGGGAAATGTTGTGGTTTCTCTCTGATGGCTTAAATTACATTTAGTATAATGTTAGTTAAATACATACAAACATAAAACTAGGTACATGTTCCTTACGCATAGGGCTCTTTTACAGCCATAAAGCCAAAGCAAATTTATAAATGAAATAAAAACAAACTGCAAAACCAATAAACTTCAAATTAACAACATTAATTTAATGGGACAAATGATATTGTTTCCCTGAAACCCCATCAGCGTTCACAGCATGATTCTGGGGAAGCCTGCTGCCCTTCTCAGGTATCCTCTGCGGCTCTGACGCGTGCAGGCAGAGGAGTCAGCCCTCCATTCAGACCACCCGGTAGTCTCCAAACCTCTTTGAGCCCCTGTCTGCTCATCCGTAGGGTGGAGACAGCAATAGTGTCCGTTAGGAGGAGTAAGCCAGTCGATACCCAGACAGGACACGGCCAGGGCTAGCTGCATGGGGCAGGCCACCTAGGCAGGCCTCTGCGCTCAGCAGGGCGTCATTGGTTAAATGCTCTGCTGTCACCATCTTGGAATCCTCAGTGCTTTTGTGAACAAGGGTCTGTCTCTTCATTTTGCACTGGGCCCCACAATTTATGTAGCAGGTCCTCTTCACAGCATAGAGCAGGGCATGCTGCTGGCACTCGGGAACCGTGCGTGAGCTGCTATTCCTGGTCCCCTGTCCTTGGTACTGGGTTTAGCTGCTTTGTGATGTTTTCCTCTGAAGCCAGTTTTCTCTTCACATTATTTAGTAGGGATTAGAGATAGGGTGTGTGTGTGCCTTTGGCTAACTCTTAGAGTATGCACCCCGTATGCACACTGGGGTGAGGACACAGGTGTGTTGATGGCAGGGGTGGGGGCGGCTCTTTGGTCACACGGGTAGGTAGGCTGAGCACATCAACCCCATGCAGAGCCCTCTTGCTCAGGAGCAGAGCCCCAGGCTTCACTGACATTCAATCACTTTTATTGTAACTGGTACAGAATGGGGCCAGGTGGCATACTGCTATTGTCTTGAAACCACTTACGTAGGTGGCCAGAGTTTAAGTTAACAGGTTATGGAGTTGTAGACACTTTAATGGATTAGAGGCTCACACCGAGTTGCTAATTTAATTTCCCTTTTTTATTGCTGTTCTCCTAAAAAACAGCACACATAGCCCTTTTCTGAGAATGAGATATTAATAATCACAGCATTCTGCAAGAACAGGAAAGGGCATTAAAAGTTTGCACGGTCTCTCTATTTGTCCCTGACTTCTCAAGGCTCCTCAGCAAGCTCATATAGGGGACAGACCCGGGGAATTAACTGCTCAAAGTTCTAACATGTGGAAGTGGCACTTGGCCGCTGTCACCAGACTCAAGTAACATCCTGCCTGTCCAGAGCCCGTCTCTGCAAACAACACTCTATCAGCGCCTGTTCACTGCCCTGACCGTGAGGAGTCTGCCAAAGAAAAAGGAACACTTAGGCCTCAAAGTGCAGGCATTAATATCCTAAGTGTCATCATCATGGAGGACTTTGTTCCCCAAGGAAAGTAAATCTTGCCCTGTGGGACACAGCAGGCTGAGGACAAAACTTGCTCCCTGAGCTTGGCAATCAGCCCTCAGGGCTGGCCTCCTGATGGGGAGGCAGGGATGGCGGGGGGGCTCCCCCCAGCAGTGGGCACCCCTTGTATGCACCCAGGCTCATGCTTGGCTGGGCAGAGGAGCTAAAAAGCAGATGTGGACCCTTCCCTGTCAGCGCTCCCTGGAGCGGCTTTCCTCCTTCCACCACAAGCCTGGGTTTCCCTTTGGCCTCACAAAGGCCCAGGGATGAGGACATGTGGTCAGGGGCATCTTTCTAGCTGTTCCTTCCCACCAGCCACCCCTTCCCGAGCCTGCTGGGTTCCTACAGCCTCAGGGTAAGATGAGCCTCATAGGTCATCCATAGCCATTGTCCCCTGTGACTATATCTGAACCCCACAGGAGCATTACCAACTTCCGCAGACAGACCCTCAGGTGACCCTGATGGAACCCAAGCCATTCAGGGGAGCCACAGGTACAGGCAAGCCACAGCCTGGCTGCATGGGGCCCAGGCCTAAGGGGTCTGGAGCTGCCCTGTCCGAGGCAGTAGCCATCAGCTGCCTGTGGCTGCTGAGTTCCTGAAATGAGAGTCGTGTGGAGTGAGATGTGCATACTAGCTTTGGAAGCCTTACATGGAAAAAGAAGGTAAAATATCTCATTCACTAACTATTATGTTGATTACATGTTGAAATTATATTTTGGACATATTGAGTTAAAGCATATCATTAGAATTAGTGTCACCTGTTTCTTTTTACTTATGTGACTGTCAGAAAATTTAAATCAGATATGTGACTTGCATTACATTACATTGCATTGCATTGCATTGCAACTGGAAAGCACTGCTCCAGAGAACAGAGGAAGTAACTAGAAAGTCACTCAGAAAGGCCCAGAATTCTGATGAGGGGAGAGGGGACTAGATTCTCCGCCGGCAGACCCACAGCAGGTGCTTCCCAGAACATGGGCCCGTGGAGGCCCCTAGCGCCTGCCCGAAGTGAGAGGCAGTGGGGATAGAAACTCTTGCCAAGACGCCCCCAAAGGGAAACTCCGAGGCCGTGCCGTTACAAGTATTACCAGAATCAGAGAGTCAAACCGGGTTTTGGGGGGCCACCTGAGTACTGACAGATGGCCCAAGTTTTCACATTCTCTTCTGAGTCTTAGTACAAAATCTGGAGAAACGGCCAGGGATCTGCGGCCACGCCACTGCCCACAGACGTTTACCACTCACGGCATCGCTTTCCCTGCCAACGCAGCGCGGTCGTTTGCAGACTAATAAATCGGCAGAGTTATTATTCCTCTAAAATGCAGACATATCTGGGGTATCCGCTTAACGACGCACATGGAATAAATTACTTTGGGATGACACTTTTTAATTGAATTGAACTAACAGCTTAGTAATATGTTGCAATAAGAAGAATATTAGGATGATTAAAAGATCTGAAAACTCCTGCGAAAATTAAATGATTAAACGTAATGCTGAGTAAATGAACAAGCCTGTGTATATTAATCAGTTGTGGGCCTCGGCAAACGGGTAACTAAATGCGCATTACAGCCCCAAAGACGACCGGCTTCAGGGACCAGCCGCTCCTTCCGCAGATAAACAGGACGCGGGTGATTTAGTGAGTGTGATGGTTGCGAGAGCTGTTGCTTCTTGGCAAACACTCGTTCCTTCGGTCGTAGGCTTCAAGGTGTGGCCCCGTAATTAATTTTCAGTCTCTGTTTATAACTAAAATGAAACTTAACTTGAGGGGTAAAAAGTTGATAGAATTCCGGCCTCGGGATCCCTGGGTGGCGCAGCAGTTTGGCGCCTGCCTTTGGCCCAGGGCACGATCCTGGAGATCCGGGATCGAATCCCACGTCGGGCTCCCGGTGCATGGAGCCTGCTTCTCCCTCTGCCTATGTCTCTGCCTCTCTCTCTGTGACTATCATAAAAAAATTAAAAAAAATAAATTAAAAAAAAAAAAAAAGAATTCCGGCCTCCATTCTGATCATAGGCCTCAACCTTCCTGACCCTCCCACCTGTTGGGACGTGTCTCTCATTCCCTGTTGACCCAGTCATCTCTGGGGCTTCGATGTGGTTTCCCAGGGATTGTTGGTTGGACACGTTGGTCTTAGGAAGCAGAGGATAGAAATGTCACGTTAGGAGAAAGCGCTGATTCCAGGGGCCTCGTGGCCAAAGCTGGGTGCTCCCTGGCATGGAGGGGGTGCAGGCAGCTCTGGGAGTGTCCCAGAAGGGTGTCTCTCACTCTGTGACCATCCCTCCCTCGCTCTGTGACACGACAGGCCGGCCAGCCAGCACTATGCAGGCACCTTCTGCGTGACCTAGAACACTGATTAACTTACCTCCTCGGCTCATCCCCTGCCTGCCCGGAGATCACGCAGGTAATTTCTTTTCTGATCATATAAATCTTTCATGCCCGAGTCGCACTCATAATCAGTTGCATAAAAATTCAGGTTACGACTCAGGCTATTATTAGGAGACATGAAAACAGTGAAAAGTTTTGTTTTTGCTCTCTAATACAGACTCTCAAGGTCTCGGTTTCAGGGAACAGAAGGGACATGGCATCTCATTAAAGGTAAAATTCAATTCAGAGCAGGCTCTCATTTGCTGGACTTGATGCTGAATGTATTAAAAATAAATAAATAAAACACTACACTCTGCTTGCCCACACCCCGCCATGGTGGTCTACCCCAGGCCCTTTCCCACAGCAGGGCTGAGAATCTGGTGCTTCCTAACACAGTGTTTCAAGAAGCCCAGCGGAAGCCTCTTCTCAAATGAAAATATATTCCCCAAACCGAAGTGCTGACCAAACCCGTTTTGTAGCACATCACGTTGGAAAATAATACAGTGGAATTCCATTAAGTCGATGGCTCCTAAAGAACAAGTCAGCTTTCTGAAAAGTTCCAGATAAAGTGCAATTGTTTCAGTGGTTTAGTGTAATCGACTATTAGAGGCGCTAGATTCATCTTCCCCAATTTGGCAAATCCAGAGCCATAGAAAGGAACGGCATTCCCATAATTACCCGGGAGACCAGGAGGCTCTTCACGGCCGTGTTGGCAGCGCTTCCTCCCTCTGCAGCCACTGTCCCTCCATCTGGCCTAGCTCAGGCCTGAAAGCCCAGTTCATGAAGCAGCACTTACTGGACTCCAAGTTAGAATTCAAAACGCCCCTCAGAGCGCTAAGGGTTTGAACTCCAAGGAAGGCAATAAATTTGTCCAGGGGCTACCTGAAGACCCAGGCCCATTATGCATTATGAAACTCGTACTTTCCAGATGGCACAGCTGACCACGCCTACTCAGTCCTGGCTCCAGCCATTCAAGTGGTCTGGACATTGGGTAATCTGGGGTGTTGTATAGGCTGCCAAGCAGGGGAGCTTGGAGTGGTGTTGGCCTGTGCCTCACGGAATGCCAACCCCACCCTCACTGTCACCTTAAGTACAAGAATCGGACCCTCACTTCAACAAGATCTCATGCCTTACTTTTCTTCAGGGCAGAAGTACTGAAAACATTAATTTGTCAAAACTCTGAAAGCCACCGGCCTGGGCCAACAAGGAGAGAAACAATCAAGACTTTGTCATCAGAGGAGGCAAACAGCCCCAGTGTCCTATCAAATTTAGTCCAGAGTGTATTTCGCCATTATCGTAACTATGCCCTTCAGCTGCCATGCGGTTTCAGGAATGAGGCGCTAATACATTCTGTGGCATCGTCTTTTTATGGGGAGGACAGGATCCTGGTGCCCCTTGACAGAGAGAGAATAATAGCATAATGCAACAGAACATTTTTGAAATGCTAATGCACGCTCCCCGCAACTTAATTTTATTTTTTTCTTATTGGCTTTTTATATGACATTTCACAGTCCTGTGGCCTCAATAGCTGGATCTGCATCGTAAAAATGACAACACGGTGATTTAAGGAGGAGAGTCCATCAGAGCGAAATGGATGGTGTGCTTTAAAAGTATCCGTTTAGCACCTCTTACCTGGGGTCAATGTTCATTTTCAATACATCATTAAAGCATCCTGTTAAATCACTCATCGAGTGCCCATGTTCTCCCTCCCCCACGTCCGTGTGGGATCACTGAGATAATGAAGTGGAACCCCGCAAGAAGAGCCATGTTAGGCACACACGCTCTGTTGAGTTGGGGGCTGCCAAAGAAGGTTGACCTGATTTAAAGACTTGGAGAGGGAAGGAGAGAGAGAGAGAGAGAGAGAGGAGAGAAGACAGGTGGGGGGGCAGTGAGGATTCCATGCCGAGATCGCTAGTGAATGACAGATGGCATCAAAGGCAAGCCTCCTTTCTCCATCAGCTTTACAAGCATGGTGTTCACCAAACCATTATTTATGAAAGTCCAGGCTGCACTCCTGCTCTGCAGCCTGCAACCCAGCAAGACGGGAGAGGACACACCACCGTGCCTTGAAGAACTCTAGAGACTCTAAAGTCGGCTCACAGCCAAACAGCATTGATAGGTCCAGCAGGACAGAGGCCTGGCCTCTTGGGACGGGACGGCTTGGACCAGGGCATCAGGCTGATTCCATACCCCCCACCCCACGTGTGCGGGAAGGCACGGTTTTGACTGGCTCGGTGCTTAAAGCCCAGTTTTCTGCACTGTACCCTGATGCTGTCGGAGCCCAGGCCACAGCAGAAGAAGCTCCCAAGGAGCAATGAATCCAGCCTCCATTCTTGGTGAGCTGATCTCCTTCTAAGGTCCACTGCGTGGATTTTTCCTGACTTGTCCTTCTGTTCTGATTGCCTGATTATCAAGTCCACCGTCTCTGACATCTGTTCCCAAAGTAAAGACCGCTTTAAAACTTGAGTTATGACCAACTGGATTTTACAGAAACTGCTGCATATTGGCTAAGATGTGATTTGAATCCACTGAACTGATTTTGGCTTTTCTTTTTTTATTTTTTTAATGCAAACGTGTTCACTTTTACCTAGAGGGCTGGCGCTAGTAAAAGCAAGTTCCTCCCCACATCGCTGGCAGACACAGCACATCAGTGATACTGTTCTTTTGCGCTGGGCCTGGGTGTGGTCCAGACTCCTTCTCAATATGACGAATGCAATTTGGTGCACAGTGGCCTGACCAAGAGGAGAGAGGGGAACGCTGGTGTCTCATCTCACACCAAAAAGTATGGTCCACATTTCACAAACCAACTGTTTTAATCTAAAAAAAAAAAATGGGTTTTTAATTTTTTTGCATTGAAAGATAATATAGAGACCTGATCTAGGGCTGCCATTTTTCATTTGGCCAAGTAAGGACTAGTAGCTTTCACTATCATTGAGATGTAAAAGACATCAGTTACAATGGAAATAATTTCAGACTAACGGAAGGACTGTTGTCAACCTTATAGTAACAGCAAGACCAACACATACACACACCTACCTCTCACTGTACAGCAGACAACATCTTTCACAGAGCTGTACTAGCCCTCAGACCAGGGTTTGATATGGGTACCACATCTGGAGGAAGACATCTGGATGCCTGGGTGGATATCTCAGCTCTTGGCAGGTGCTGGTACTGAGACTGCACAGTGCACACGTGTGCACACGGACACACACATATGCCCCCGCCGTCTCACCGACATCTCCCCTGGTTTAGTTAGTAGGGAGGAAGGCCTGGCTCATCCCAGCCAGCCTGGCTCCCTGCTGCGAGTGCCTGGCCTCTCAGCGTGTCCTCATCAGTTCGCCGAGCAAGCAGGGCATGGCAGCAGGCGTCTGCGGGGACAGCGGGTGGGCTGGCCAGTGAGTTAGGACAGTACAACGTGACCTTTACAACAGTCAGGAGAGGTCCTGAGACAAACAAGAGGCAAGTGCTTTCTGGAGGGTTAGAGCATCATTTGATTAAATGTCGGCACTTCATCCGGTGGTTCATGACAGCAAGCATAGCTTTTAGAAATACAGGCAAAGCTTCCAGAGCCCGGGACCTAATCTAGGAAGGCAAATGCTGGTCATCCCTGACACTATTTGGAACCCCATTTGGGGTTCCACCGCTTGGGAATCCCTGGCTCAAGACACTTGAGGTGTGCTTTGGCAGAAGCGCGGGGTGTTTGATGCGCCCTCAGGAGTGTTGGATGCAATTTCTTTGCCAAGAGGAGCCCCAGCCCTTCGCACTCCAACCAAGCCAGTGAAATTTGGAGGTTGGGAAAAGTGCTCCTGTGTCCAGTGACGTTTTCCTGGAGGCTTCTGTTCTGTTCTCTAGAGACCCTCCTCGGCCCTAAGCAAACCGCCTCCTCACCAGCTAGACACAGTCTGGCAGCCTCCTGAGTGGTAATGACTGATAACCACAGTAGGGTCTACTTTCCCAAGCACATTTCAGCTGTCAAGTGGGCCTTCAGTGGGGGACTCAGACAGCCGCTGGCAGGAGAGCTTCCCAAGTGCAGGTGTCCAAGGCTTTGCTGTGGTCCTGGTGGCTCCCTGGCACTGCCTGGCTAAGGCATCAGGAAGACAGCCCACTCCAAGACCTCTACCCAGTAGCAGCTCGCCCCATTTGGCCTCATTTGTGAGAGGGGCACATGCCTTCCACCCCACCTCCCCATGGGGGAGATGTGGCCGTGGATGTGAAAATGCTTTGTGATGCAGGGCTGTCCTGTGCCACCATCTGGTTAAGCACAGCCCCCAGGACACCCTCTTACCCTGCCTGTAGCCCTCCTGAGCCTGGGCTAGGTTGAGGCCCTGTTGGCCAGCTGGAGCCACAGAGCTCTTTGACAGATGCTTGCTCTAAGGCCACCTCCTCACCCCATCCCCACAATCCTGTTAGGCTCCAGGGTCCCTGAGGCTGTCCTCCTCCACCAACCCAGCCTCTTGTCTTTTCCCAGCCCTCCCTAGCATGACCTGCTGAACCAGAATCACCAGCCTTTTTCCTGTTCCTACTATCCCTCCTCCCAGGAGAGTGGTCCTGGAATGGGGTCACAGAGACTCCAGGGCTAGGGCAACACAGAGACAGGAACTCATCATGCCCAGTCAGACCCTTTACCTTTGTGACTTTTGGCACCCTCTGTAGTCTCCAAGGGCCCAGGGGGAAGTGGCATGCCCACCAATTTCTGGGTTCCTGTGTGGGTGAACAAGGTCATGGGCCTCCTCTAGCCACTACTCTGGGCCAGTGACCCCCCCCACACGCACTGCTTCAACTGCGGCAGGCTGACCATAAGAGGGTCCTCGGCCTGCCCCAGATGGGGACATGCCTAGCTCCCAGAACACCTGTGTCCCTGCTTTCCAGGCAGGCAGGAGGCAGAGATAGATGGTGTCCTTTGCTTTGCATTGCCAGAGACCCCCCAACTTTTTAGTCAGTGAGAAGCTAGGCAGGGGCAGGTGGCTGCCTGCCTGACCCTGAGTTCTGAAGCCCTGACCCAAATTTCCCAGGCTCCGCTGACACCATTCCTGGCTCCTCACCTGCTCTCTGAGGGGAGCCAGTGTGGAGGGCACCTCCAGGGGAGGGGGCTGAGGCCAGGGGGCTAAAGGGACCATGTCCAAGGCAACCAGGCCCCTATGCCACAGCTGCCTTTCAGCCAGGAGAGGGCCAGGCGTCCTTGTGAACCCCATACATTTAATGGGCACATCTCACTGGCGATGGCCTCTCCTGTGCAGAAGCTCTTCAGGCCAGTGTGGTTTCAGGATCGCACAAAGCCATCCAACCCGCAGCTCCCACTCTCAAAGTGCCAGGACAAATGAAACTTGTTTTCAGTGCCCACCATTCAGTGCCGTGGAAACCACATTCAGCAGCCCACTGACCACACGTGCTGGGATCTGTGAAGTCCATGCTGGCACGCAGAAGCCCCCACACCTGACACGTGCTCAGAAAGTTCCGGCCAGTGCTGGTTGCGCACACGATGTGAGGTAGCTGCACCCTTAACCACAGTTCAGATGCCCCATCGTGGGCCTGGGGTCAGAGGCCCACATGCCCAGGATAGGCAGGGCTGCAGCCAGCCTCTGGGGAGAGTTGCTTGAAGTCATTAAACTATCCCCCATGGCAGGGGTGTGTGTGAGGCGGGAGGGAGCCTCAGCTTCGGTGTGTCCCAACCTCCCTGTCGAGGGCAGCATGCTCCCACGGTGGGCAAACCAGAGCTCAAGCGCTATGCCTGAGGCCTTCCCTTCAACTCACGGAGCCACAGGGATCCGCCACCCACCTGACAAGGTGGGTAGCCTAGGACAGGTGCCCTCCTGTGGTAGGGGGCTTGGAAAAGCAGCACTGCCATCATGCGGGGCCCAGGCACTGTGAGCTCCCAGCTGCGCACCGCCCCCCGGCCTCTCCTGTCCCCCTACATCTAGGCTGCCCCTTGCACCTGCATCAGTGGACAAGTATGTGAGTTCCTGACTCACCTGGTGTTTATTGGGATTGGCTGGGGGTCTTTTCAGGGGTGCTGAGGAGCAGGTGAACACCAAGCAGATAGGGTTCCTACCACTTTTGACCTGCCTAGCCTCACCCCTCCCCCACCATGCCCCGATGAGTGCTCTTTGTCAGCTGACATTGCTTTCTGGGGGGTCGTTCACCTGGTCTCCACAGAACATGGCCCAGAGCTTGCTGATAATGCTATGTTTCTGCCATGAGCCTCCAGAGGAGGCCGTGGCTACACAGGCAGCCAGGGAAGCCTCAGGCTGGCACAGCGGGTAGAAGGACAAGGGGCTACCAGGGGAAGCGGCTCTCTGCACCAGCTCCCGGGGGGCTCCCCACTTTCACCAGGCATCAGGGTGGGTGCCCTCAACGTGGGCCTGGAGCAGGCTTCCAGAGTGGCTATGGGAGCGGAAGGGCGGCTGAGCTGAAAAGCTTGAGAAGGAAGAGGTGACCAGGTGTTGGGACAAGAGTCCCCAGCTGAAGGAATGAAAAGGGATGGTGAGGTTGGGCCCAGGATGGTGGACAAGCCAGGGAAGGTGAGGTGAGGGATGGGCCAGGCCATGTAGGGAGGCAATCCCATGGTCATCATCATGCCAGGGCCACCAGAACTCGGGCTAGCCCCAGCTGGGAAAGCCAAGGGTCAGTCTGCTCCTGGGGCTGCACAGGGCCTGGCTCCCCACAGGCACTCAGCCGAGTGTGAACCACTGTAAGAAAAGGTGCATAGATTTTCATATTCATGACTGCTTTCCAACCATACCATATGGGTGTAGCCAAGGTGGGCTTAGCTGGGTTCCAAGATAGGAATTCCACTCTCCTGAAGCACCATAGGTCAAACAGAAGGAGTCAGTGGCCACCGATGACTCGCGGCGCTTCCCAAGGACTGCCATGCTGTCCCCATGTCTACAGGGAGGCCATGGTGAGCGGTGTGTGCAGAGCTGAGAGCAGGTGGAGGCCACCTGGTGCCAGGGTCACATCCTCAACTCTAGCCTTCCCAAGACCTCTGCAGATGAGGGCTCTGATGCAAACAGGTGGGGTATGACCAGAAACAGCCAGGACCGGGACATCCAGTCACCTCCTCTGCACGAACTACGTTTTTCAGACTCTGCTTCCTGATGGGTCAAAGGGCAGGGAGGAGGTAAGGTCATGCAGGGTCATCTTGATGCAGATGAGGTTACAGTGGGCAGGAAGGACTGCCTCATAGGACACTCCAGGCAGCTGGAGGTCAGTATGAAGCAGGATCCCTGGGCAGTAAAACTGGGGCTTCTGGGGATGGAGAAGTGGGGACAGGGCAGTGCTGGTCCTGGGGTATCTGTGTGGTTTGTGTGTGTGTGTGGCGTAAGAGATACAGCCTCAACTCCCTAGAACGCAGATGATTATTTTATCCCAAAGACTTCTGCCGCCTTTGAACTTGAACCTGAGCCTGTTTTTACAATGCACAAAAAAAGAAGCGGTGCCTAGCCTTGCACAGCTTTGGCTGCAGGTTACCGACCTGGGCTGCGTCCCAGGTGAGCCTTGAACATGTCTCCACACTGGGCTTGCAGGCCTCCTGATGTGGGAGCCTTTGTCGGCATGCTGACTTCTGCTATACGTGTCCCCTGATGCAGCTGGGGGCACGGACCCCCGCGGCGGCTCCAGCCTGTGTGAAACTGTTCATTTGTAACCGTAAAGGCCTTCAGCGCGGCTCCACAATCAAAACACACACGAGATGGAGATCAGGGGCTCCCCACCACTGCTAGGAACAGTAGTGTGAGCGCCCAGTCTGGCGGCTGTTCCTGCCCACCTCCCCCAGCCTGGCTGGAGGGCTCTGTAGGAGGGCGCAGAGGTGGCATGTTTAACTCTGAAGTTACCTGTCACAAACTTGTTAGCTGCTTGAGGATGAGATCTAGATCTTTTTTCTCGGATTTATAATTGCTGCCCTCTCTCCAAACCTAGAGCATTGAAAACGGGGGGGCAGGAAGTAAAAGGCAGTGTGCTGAACTTCAGGGTGCTGGTCAGGCCACCATAACTCTCCGGCCTCAGTTTTCCTGTCCTCTACATGGGGATAGCTCTGCCAGTGGAATGCGATCCAGGATTGCCAGCCCTGCAGAAATGCCAGGTAGCTTGCCTGCCAGGCATCTGCTGCCAGCCTCGAGTCCCCAGTGAGTAGGGGAATGGTGCTCTGCATGTAGACTGTTGGCCCATTCTCCATTATCAACCCACCAAATGATGCTTTTATCAAGTATTAGAAGGTAAGATTTTAAACCTTGTGTTTCTTTGCTATCCTTGTCATTCCTTGTTGGAACTTCTCTATTTCTGAGGGTGTATGTGCTGGGCCAGCCTTGTCTCTGAGGCTCTCAGACAGATGCCTCCTCTGGGTCCAGGGCAGTGGCCACAGCCACTTGACCCTCAGAGGCCTGAGATGTCATTAAAGACTAGAATGATTAAAAAAAAAAAAAAAAAAGACTAGGATGATTCACACTGATTTCCAACGGCTTGAGTTGAGATGCGAGGGGGCACATTTGCGTAAGCCCAAGCTCCCTCGTGATGGGATACCAGCATGGCCAGTGAGCATGGGAAAGCAGGACACAGGGGATCCCTGGGTGGTGCAGCGGTTTAGCGCCTGCCTTTGGCCCAGGGCGCGATCCTGGAGTCCCGGGATCGAGTCCCACATTGGGCTCCCGGCATGGAGACTGCTTCTCTTCTCCCTCTGCCTGTGACACACTCTGCCTCTCTCTCTCTCTCTCTCTCACTCTATGTCTATCATAAATAAATAAATAATTCTAAAAAAAAAAAAAAAAAAGGAAAGCAGGACACATGAGGAGAATGGCAGGGAGTTCCTTTTGGTGGGAGCCATAGGAGAGGAGGCTGGAAGTGAGGTACCAGTGGGGCATGATGCCAGGCTGGTGGAGGAGAAGGAGGCCTGCACAGGGGCGGCCAGTGAGACTTTCCCAGGGAAGAGGTTCCTGCTTCCACCAATAATGAGGTCCTGCCCAGAAGCAGTCGGGGGATAGGAGATAGGAAGCCGGGGGTTCCGAGGGGGTACAGGGGCAATTTGGCTGTGATTGTAAAGATGAGGAGAGGTGGATGAGATTTTGGCTCATTCATCCCTAAAATGGACCATTCACTCAGCCAGCCTGCAGCCCCCGCCTGTGCCTGGCAAGGCAAGCCCCATGTCGGGTGCAGCGAGAAGCAATTTGCCGTGGGTCAGATGTGGAGATCTCCAAACTGACAGATGGCGGAGGAGTCTTTGGAGGGGAAACGAGAGGCATTTTTCTTGCCAAGATCTGTCCTTGGACAAAGCATATATTATAGGGTTCTCTCTGAAAGATAATTTAAAGAACCTACCCAAGACAAAGAGAGAGATAAATATCCCATACAAGGAAAAGAGATTTCTCACATCCCGATATTTTGGTGCCATGCATCTTGCCTGACACAGAGAACGTTCCAGCAAAGGCAAATGAGTTGGTTTCTATATCACAACTATGATGATCGTAACAGCCATTCTCTTGAGGTGTCCCCCTCCCCAGTCACATGCCTGCATCAAGACCCCACCACCATCAGGAGCAGCAGGGGGCAGTCCACAAGGCTGGTGTTGGCAGGAGAGCATGATGGCTGAGGTCCTGTGTAAGGCTTGTCCTTGTCAGGCCAGGGTGAAAGATGAAGGGCTTCCCCTAATGCCATGGTGTGACCCCCCCCCCCCAGATGCGGGTTAGTCTAGACAGGGCTGCCTCCTCATGTGCCTGCAGGCCCTGCCCTTCTAGGAAAGGGCAGGGAGGACGGGCACTGTCAATAGGTAAAGGATAAGTATTTGGGGGCCATAAAACTCCCCTCATTACTGCTAATCATGGTTCTTAATGTATAGCACAGCTCACAGAGGTGCCACTATTGGCACTTGGGGCCGGGTAATTCTTCGTTATGGGGACTGTTCTGCGTGTTGTAGGATGTTGAGTAGCATCCCCAGCTTGTAACCACCAGATGCCAGCAGGAAAATTCCCCCTTTCTCAATCATTAAACCAAAATTACCTCCAGACATCACCCAGTGTCCTGAGGTGTGGGGAGGGATGTTTGCAAAATCACCCTAGGTTGAAAACTGCTAACCTGAGCCGAATGGACCATCTCTCATCCCTCTGCCACGAGGGGCACTTCCCCTCATCTCCATCTGTATCCAATTTCTGTTCTGAAGCACAAAGTCTGCCTGGTCAGAAGCCAGGCCTCCATTTATTCCCTGGGGGCTCCCCGCTCTCCCCCACTCAGAGGCTCTTATTCACAAAGCGCCCCTTCTCTCTTCTGCATCATGCAGTTCTCCTTCTCCGCTTGTTCATTCCCCTGCGCTCGCAAACACAACATCTGAAAAAAAAATCTTTCCCTGACCTTCCTCTCGCCATCCACTTCTCTGCTCCCCTTCATGACAAAACTCTTGCAAAGAACGCCTGTCCACCTCCTGTCCTGTTATCTCTCAGTCCAACCCAGATATGGCTTCATTCCCCAGTGCTCTAATGAAACGTTAGAGATTCCAAATGTCCAGGTCCCAGAGCTCCAGCCCCCTCCCCATTAGCAAAGCCCATGATCAAGCCTCGGTCCTGGTCTGACCAGAGCTCCCGGCA
Source organism: Canis lupus baileyi (assembly GCF_048164855.1). Lineage (NCBI taxonomy): Eukaryota > Metazoa > Chordata > Mammalia > Carnivora > Canidae > Canis > Canis lupus. The sequence goes on along the minus strand of NC_132847.1, from coordinate 22,744,909 downwards.
GCCCTGGACACAGGGAACCCACAGCCTCTCTCACAGGCTCCTGCTCAGACTCCAAGTGACGTCTGCCCATCCTCCTCCTCCAACCCTCCTCTAAACCTTGGGGTGGGGGTGGTGGGGGTCCAGGCCTCAGTTCTCCAGCCCCTTCCCTCTCTTCACACAGTCCCCAGACATCTCACTTGGTCCCATGGTTTTAATTTTTTTTTAAGATTTAATTTATTTACTCACGAGACACAGAGAGAGAGAGGGAGAGGCAGAGACACAGGCAAAGGGAGAAGCAGGCTCCATGCAGGGAGCCTGACATGGGACTCAATCCTGGGTCTCCAGGATCACACCCTGGGCTGAAAGCGGTGCTAAACCACTGAGCCACCCTGGCTGCCCAGTCCCATGGTTTTAAATATCATTTAGACATGGATGGATTCCAACGTCGCATCCCTGGGCTGGACCAGTCTTTGAGCCCCACACTCATTTAGCCAACCGCCTCCCCATCCACCAACTGCCGTAAGAGAATTCCTGGATCTTACCTGGAATGCCTACTCTTTCCTCCTCAGCCCATCAGCAAATGGAAGCAGCAGCACCTGCCCAGTTTCCCAGGCAGGAATCCCAGTATTCATCCCTGATCTGTCCATTTCTCCCAATCCCTGCCCCTGTACTCCAGTTGATAGCCAGATCTGTTGGCCCTGTCCCCCAACAGGTGTCCCAAATTCATCTGCCTCCCAGCACCTTCGCAGTCCCTGCTGTGGCCCAAGCCACCAACTCCCAGTACACAGGCTCCTAACACATCTCCCAGCTTCTTCTGCTGCCTGTTCCCTCCACCACCTCTGCACCCCCCTGCCCCCCCCCCAGCCCCAGCAGGCCTACTTCCCCCACCCTATGCCTCCTCAAGCCATTCACAGTGGTACTTGCCAGTAGTTGCTCTAGGGGTGAGCCCAGGACTCAAATCTAACTGATGAAACCTGAGAGAACTCACTGAGGTGGGGCAGGGGGGGACCACTTCCTTGTCCTTACAGCTCACACACCAGGAGGAGGCCCTCCCAAGCCATATGATGTAGTGCCAGCCTGTGATGCCCAGAACTGTCCAGCAGTATGGCCACACACTGAGGGTGGCAGGGCAGAAGGAAGAGAACCTGAGGGTTTGATGACATCCTGGCACCATGAGAGGGACCTATCCGGGAAACTCCCACCAGGGCCTCTCTCTTAGGGAGATGACAGCTTTTCCTTATTAGTCAGCCGTTTCCAGGCAGGGTTAGCGCAGTTGAAGATATCTCAGCCGATGCACAGATTGTCTTTAAAAGCATAAATCAGACCAGTTTGGTCTCCTGCTTAAAATTTTCTAAGAGCTTTTCACGCAGTAAAACCCCAACTCCTCAGCATCACTGCAAGGCCCTGCCAGCCTGGCTCCTGACCATGCACCTTCAGCCTCACCGCTGACCACTGTCCCCAGAGGCCTCTCTCCCTGCTGTCTATGCCCATAGCTTCACTAGCCTCTGAGGGACAGGGCTCTTCCAAAATCCAGCCTTGAACCCCCTCTGTCAAGGCCCAAACCAGGCCACCAGGGGCCAACAACCCCCACTGACCTCCTCTCCTTTCAACAGACGGATTCACCGGAGCTCCCTGTCATGTTAATATTCAGTGACCAAAGCTATGGTGCCTCTCAGGTGGACCCTAAAACCAGAACCCTTTGGGGCTCCCTGGGGGAGAGGACAGAGTCTGAATATAGCTCACCCTGGACCAGGAAGTGGTGGGCCAAGCAAGGTCCTCAGGAGGCCTGCTGTCAGGGACAGAGGCTATGGAGCAATGTTTCCTCTAAATACAGAAGCTGCCAGGATCTCTGTGAGCCCTGGGAGCAGCAAAGCCCTCTGCCAGGCTTGGGGACCCCTCCTCAGGAGTTCATCAGAGCTGTGGCACGCTCAGGAAATTGGAATTGAAACAAAACAAATACACTGATGCAAGCTGTTCTGCAAAATGGTTTGCTGATGCTTGTTTACAAAATGCAGGCATGACTTAGCATTCTCAGGAGACAGGATAATTAAACAGAAAACAAGCTATACTTTTTATGCTCTTGCAAGGCCCAGGGGCTCCTCCCCATTGTACGTGAGAAGCTGGGTCCCCCACTCTGAGAGGCCAAGGCCTGCACTGCGGGGGGGGTGGGGGTGAGGCACGCATCAGGGACAAGCCCCCCTGTCTGGCTGCTGCCGGCTCTCAGGCTGCCTTGCTAGACACTCCCCAGCCCCCAGGGACCTGGGAGAGCAGCCTGGATGATGGAGACTTGCATCTGCCCCTCTTCCTGGGCTGAGGTTTTTTGGTAACAGGAATGCTATAGTTTAGAAATCCTCTTGAGACTTGTTCACTGAAGAGTCCAAGAATAAGATGATAATCTACTTTTCAGATCGAATGCCCAAGGAAGGTTTAGAGGGTTATCAGTCAAGACAGAGATGGCACAGCAAGGCTCCCAGCCCACCTACCCCCAGAACTGTCACCGTATTATGCAAGAGGTCAAGCAAGGAGCACAGGAGGGTGTCACCCCTGACATCCCCTTTCATGGGACTCCTCATGCAAACTGTTTCCCCCACCCCTTTCTCTTCTCCTCCCCCATAGTCACACCCTAACTCTCTCTGAAGGACAACCTCAGCCTCCTAAATGGGGTCCCTGCATCCTCTCCTCTCCCGCAGAGGCCCATTATTCACACAACAGCTGGAGCCATCCTTCTAGCATGTAAATCAGATCACATCCCTCCTTGACTTAAAATCCTCCAATTACTTTCCATTGCCTTCAATTAAAATCATCAAGTCTTCCATTAAAAAACAGTGCCTTGGCCTATTCCACCTGGCTGTGTAGCTGGCGCCTCTCTGCCTACATGTGTACCACACACACCTGCGTTGTTCCTCATGCTGCAGACCCACACTGGCCTTCTTCAGTTCCCAGAGTACTGTGAGCCCTCGTCCTACCTCAGGGCCTTTGCATGAGCTATTTCTCTGACTAGAATGTCCTTTCTCCTATTCTTGGCATCAGTGTTTTCTTCTCCCTTTACAGATTTCTCCTGAAATATCTCCTGCTCAGAGGCTTCCACCACCACCCCAACTTGCATCTTATTAGGTCTCACTGCTCTTCTCTCTCTTGTTCTTCCCATGCACAGTGTGTGTTACCCTGGGTCACTTATTTACACATTCTCTCCCAGCCTACCCTGAGGCCCCTCTCTCCCTTGAGCAGGGAGTTTGGATACTATCTAATGATGAAAACAGTAGAAATGGCTGTGGGATAACAGAGTGAGCTCACTGGACAGGAGGTGTTTGGAGGCTTGGAACAGAAGTCAGATCTCCTCTTATCAGAGGATTCTGAGGGTTCCTGACCTGAATGACTTGACCTCTCAAAGGTCCGTTCCACAGCTTATTATACTTTCCTCTGTAGAAATACATTAACTTGAATTTCTTTGTCTTCTAAGGGGGTTTATGAGATAACACCAAATGCTGTAAAGACCCAAAATCTCAGTAGCATGATGCAGCAAAGACTAATTTGTGGGCTCAGGCAGCAACAAGGAGGCTATGTTCTTTGCTCCCAAAAAATGCACGACCACACAGTCTCTTAAGAGGAGAGAAGAAAGAGAGCATGCATGATGACTGCATGGGTCAGAGCTCCCAGAGTACCAGAACCAATAGGATACCTGGATGGATGGACAGACGGATGGATGGATGCATGGATGCATGGATGGTTGGAGAGAATAATATAAGGAATTGGCTCACATGATTGTGGAGGCTAAGATCCCAGAGTCTGCAGTTGGCAAGCTGGAAACCCAAACGAGCCAATGTTATAAGTTCCAGTCTGAAAGCCAGCAGGTTTAAGACCAGGAGGAGATGATGTTTCAGTTCAAGTCCAAAGGCAGGAAAAGACCTGTGTCCCATCCGGAAGGCAGTCAAGGAGAAGGACCTCAAAATACTACAAATACTCAGAATACTAAATAGTAATACTAATAATGGTACAGTAATACTAAAAATACTAAGAATACTCAGGCTTCTTGTTCTACTCAGATCTTCCATTGATTGAAGGAGGCCCATGGACATTGGGAATGGCAATCTGCTTTAGTCTGTCCACTGATTCAAATGTTAATTTCATCCAGAAACGTTCTCACGGACGCACAGAAGAAGGTTTGACCAACCATCTGGGCATCCCTTGGGCCAGTCATGTGATAAAATTAAACATTGCAGTGATATGGGGTTTGCATGGTCAGGCATGGTCACATCCATCTAGTCAGAACCAGCCATATGACCACACCCTGGCTCCCAGAGAGGCTGGGAAAACATCTTAATGAGTGCTTGGGAATTGGAAAATGAACCAGCATCTGGGAACACAGGGCAAATTCTGAGTAACTAGCAGATAATTATATAATGTAATACATTCTTTTCTTTTCCCTAAAGCTACCCAGGCAGTTAAAATACTTTACTTTGCAAATACCTTGAGCAGAGGTGTTTGTTATCTTCGGGGGTAGACTTGGTAGGGCAGAGGAGGTACATAGACCTGTCAGCCTGACCAAGGCCCCCTGCTAGGCACAGAGACCAGCCAGGAGGGAAAGCCAGCAGCCACGCACCCTGCTGACCAGGAGACCCTGGGCTTTCCACCCCAGTGCTGACTGACCTTCTGCTTCCAACTTCTGCCTCTACTGTGTGGCAAGGGCACACAGCACGCAAGGGCACCCCGAGGCAGTGATGTCACAACCCTTGGGCACTGAGCTCAGCTCTGACTTCCTGCTCCTCTACAACAGTCACCTGGTGTTGTAGTTTCCCCGAAGCTAGAAGGGTTTATTGGCCAGAGGATGCAAAACAGAGCCCTGGAAGTCAGAGCATGCCCAGCTAGCCCAGCCCCTGCAGGGGCCCCTCCTGCAAACCTCATCACACAGAGGCTGTGTGGGAGTGAGGCATGGGTCTGTCCCCTGCATCCACATCCACAAGGCCCAGTACTGGACCACAGGAAGGACTCTACCCAGAGAGAGTGGTCAGGCTCTGGTGCCTCCTCTCCCCACCCTACATCTAACACTTGGCCCCCCTGCTAGCTCCAGGTTAGCAGGGACTGGACCTGCTCTGCTTGCCAGCATATTCCCGCTGTATCCTGGCACATAGTAGGTGCTCAATAAACAATTGTTGAACGTGCACTACCCTAATAGTTCACTTGCTTAAAACTACTTATCAAAAAAAAAAAAAAAACTACTTATCAAGTCCCCTCTTTGTGTCAGGAATTATATTAGGTGCTGAGAGTACAAAAGATATCATATAGACATGATCTCTGTCTGCAGCTTACAAAGGTGTTTATTTACACTGAAGAGCAGCACTTAATAACTGTAAAAAAAAAAGAAAAAGAAAAAGAAAAGAAATGGTTGCAGCAACCCCAAGCACTGTGACTCAATTGAAAAAGTAAATTAGCCACAGATCTGCAGGTAATTAACAAGTTTATTGCCATCCCCAAAATGAAGTAAGCAAGAGGGAAGATGACAATGACAGGAAAATTGAATCAGATGATTCCTAAAGAAACAGGACATTTTGGACACATGCAATGCTGGCTGGTCCAGAGACACCTGTGCAAGCTAGACATGCTCCGGTGCTCAGAATGTACATGTCAGGATGAATGGGCCCTAGGACAATCTGTTCCCGGCCCCGCGGCCACCAAGTGTCAGCAGATATGTGCAAAGAGCCCTGAGGGGCAGGCTGTGGTGGAAGGGGACACAGGGGACACAGAGCATCCCCCCAGCACCTTCCCCCAAGTCCTGCCAAAGCCGCCACACCCTGTAAGGGCCAGGTTCGGTTATCGGGTCCAGGAGACGTTGAGATGTCACCTATCCCCTACGTGGTCCGGAGACATGAGGCACACACCTTCTACCCTTGTTTCTGTCCTGATCGCCAGCTTCATAGCGTGATCCTGGTCTCAGGAATGAGACCGATGGGTAGCGTTTGTCAAACAGGTGCCACACCTCCTGGTGGGGGTGCTTCCAGGTCTTACCAGAAGCACCTCACTTTACAAGGAGAACAGTGTGAGAACAGGCTACAGCTACAGAGATGTGTCTAAGCACCCAGCCTGGTGTCTCTCCGGATTGTCCTAATCCTCAGCTTCCTGAGCCTGGGTTCTGCTCTTGGAGGCTCAGTGCAACCTATTGACATGCAGGCAGGTTGATTGAGCTTTTGACAGAGTCTTTCCACCAAGAGCATCATTTGAAAAATGGCAAATGTCCAGGTAGGAATGTGTTCCATTAGTGCATTTCTAACATAAGAAAACTAACGCAAACTTGACAATAATTCGAGAAATTTAATTTCTATTGCTGTGAAGCACCAGAATCCTGCTTGAGAGGGTGCTGATGGTTTTATGAGTGTCTCATCGAGTTCAAGTCAGTGTGAGAAATAGTGCCTGAGATTAAGGAAAAGCTGTAATAGGATCTAAAACTCAATTCTCCAGAGCCTGAAATGCTATGGCCACCTGCTTTTCGGGAAGGGTGTTAGCCTGCTTCTAGTAGGCACATTAATCCCCTGCGGCCTCCTCATCTCTGTGGGCTCCCAGGAACAGGGAGAGCGTGTATACAGTGAGGAGGCTGAGGTCTGGTGTCTGGAAAACCAATGTGTTTTACTGCTCTGGTTGGAAGGGCCTAGAAAGGGAGGCAGGTGTCTCCCAGGAGACTGCGTCAGCCAGACTTGGCCTCAAGCCCACCTACTAGGCATGGGAGCCCCGCACAGCCCTAGGTTTCTGCTGCTGGACATGTGGCCTAGGTCGTACCCCGAGGGATCTCTTTCATGCTAACCCAACCGTGCTGACCTTGACAGTAGGTTCAATGTGACCTGTGCCTCTTCATCTCGGGGTGAGGGGTAGGAATCCAGGGGAAATCCATGGATACCAGAAGGCCTGGCTCATGGGGAGACAGATGTCCCAAGCTGTGAGGAAGCCCCAACTTCCTTGCTCTCCTCTGATTCCATACGAGGCGGCCTTCCAGTGTCAATTCTTACAGCAGGGGCATCACCCCTCTTGTGGGCGCCTTTGCCCAGCTGTACCAGACAAGCTCCCACCGGGGCCCCTGAGCCCCACAGTCCAGCCCCTCTCACTGCCCCACACACTCTGGGCACAGGGCAGATCTTGTGGCGTGGTCCCCTGGAAACCTTGACAAGCCTCCCAAAGAGCAGCCCACGGAGCCACAGACCACCAGAACCACAGCCAGCAGCCAGATGGATCCCTCAGTGGTCCCTCTGCAGGCCGCTGCTCTGGAAAGCTGCAGGGCGGCTGCTTCACTTCCCTCTCCCCCGGAACAGAGTGCAGGGATCGGAGTCCCCTGCCTACACGTGTGCCTGGCAGGGGTAGTAAGTGTGTGGTCACTGCTCCCATGCTAGGGCCATCCCCACAGACAGCAGGCCCCCTGGCCCTCCTCTCGTGCCCAGCACACCATGAGGCTCCAGAGGACCATGGAGTCCTCTGTGCTAGGCCACAGCACTGCTACCAACCTGTCCCCAAAAGCTCCCCTAGAAGGGGAGGCAGCCTGCAGCCACCTGAGCCAGCCTTCAGTTCTGCTGGCCCTCCCTGTCTTCACAGCATGGCTCCACTTACCTTCCCCTTTTCACTGTGCACGGTGGCAAACCTTCCAGGTGGGACTGGGAAGGGGAAAGAGGGAAGAGAAGACCCTCTCTGTGCCTCTGGAGCGTCATAGGGTGTCAATTGGCCCAACGTACTCTTTCTGTCAGGGCGTCTGTCCCCACTTCCAACCACCTGGCACCTGGCCCCGTGGTGGCCACAGCACCCAGGCCTAGAGTGTGGGACAATCCTGTGACAGCATGGTACTCCATTCCACCCAGCCCCAGGGATGGCTTCATGGAAGAACACAGGAAGAACACAGGAGGAAGAACACAGAGTTCTCTCCTGTGCTTGTTGCCTGCACTCTTGGGAAGCATTTGGTCCCCTTCTCTGGGATCTCTGCACAGGGACAGTGTGAGTGTGGGACCGCCACTGGGCATCTTGCAGCCGAGTAGAGCATGCCTGGTTGAGGGTCCCCGATGTCTCTACAGCCTCCTCCACCCCCCCTTGGATTTCCCAGTTGTGAAAACTAAGACCACCCTGCTTTTTTCTTCTTAAAGTGGTCCGGCATTTCTGAGAGTTTCTGTTTCTTAAGTCTGAAAAGGTCCTACCAAACTCAAAAGGACAGTGTCTTTCAATCTTCCACAAATACCTAAGTGTCCCCTTGTGTTAAAACTTCAAGATCCCAGAGACCCTCCCTGAGGTCATCTCTAGGGTCTCAGAATGGACGAATAGGAGGGGACTGGCGGGTACCACGTTTAAGTAACATGGGAAGAGAAGAGGACAGGGGCCGGTCAGTCAGGGACTGTTTTAAATTCTGTGGGTGATGGGAGCTGTGGGTGGCTTTTGAGCAGGGCAGTAACATATCACGTGCTCACAGGAACAGGGGCGATCTGGAGGGGTGAGCACACAGGGGGCTGTTGGCGTCTGGGGTGGAGAGTAAGGATTCCGGGGGAATCCCCAGGGAAGCCCCTATGGGACTTGGCAACTGACGGTGCTACCACTTGAGGTGTCACTTGTGTGCCCGTGTGGGCACATGGGCAAAGAGCAAAGGCAGGTGGTGCTGGGGGGCAAGGGAAGGTGCACCCAGCCAGTGCCTGGCAGGGTGAAACAGGGCCTGCAGGCATGTACACTTAGAACCATGCACTCAGAGTCCCAGGGCCCAAAGCAACATGGGTCCCCAGAGCCCACCTAACCTGATCCCTAATTTTATTGATGTCTGAACTGAGGCCAAGTAGCAGGAAGGGACCTGCCAAAGGCCAATTGGCATGTCACCAGCAGAGCCAGGCCTGGAAGTAGATGTCCAGAGCCACAGTCCAGAATCTGCCCTGCCCACTCCAGCCCCAGGCCATGATGCTATTTTTCACTCTGGGAAATGACTGTGGGAGGTCATTTAGCAGGGAAGTGGGGCCTGCCTGGGGAAGGTGTGTTGAACAGTAAATAACTGGGAGGAAGGACAGAAGGAGAGCTTTGGTTGCAATGAATCTCTTCAGAATTTTTAAGCCAGTCAGGGAATATTGACATGAATTAAATCCAATAAAACATTCATTTAATTAAACTTTAAGTGATCCAAATATTTGCTGTTTGGTTAATATTTGTGTAGCTGACAGGAGCAGCATTATGATGGTTCTGTCAGTATTCACGCATTCTAATTTTGCATGAGCCTTTCCTACGCAAAGTGCACATCTCCAGACATACGAATGATCCGGGAAGCACTCAGGAAGGATGCTGGAGCCAGCTGTCCCAGCAGCCCTCCCACTCGGGTTTTTACCTGTTTGTTTTTAGCCCTGTGCTAAACTGATTGAAGTACATGACTTTGGGGCCACAGGGAGGATCCTGCATTGCACATAGGTCTTACGTTGCAAATGAGATCCCAACCAACCAGAATACCTCATGTCCCCATCCCTGGACCCCCAGCACTCTCCCCTTCCATCTACCCAGAAACGCCCCTCCGTCTTTTAGGCAGTGGTTGTCAGGCCTCAGCGTACCATGGAAGCCCCTGAGATGCTTGTTAAAATTAGGGTACCCCCACCCCTCTGTCACCTGAGTCTTTCAGCCTGGGGCGGAGGGGCAGGAATCTGCGTTTCTATCCATTGCCCCCGAGATGCGATCCAGTAGTAGGGGACCACACCTTGAGAACAGAAGCTCTGGCCCAGGGACATCCCGCCTCCTCCAGGGGCTGCTGGCTGAGTGCTTCGTTGTCCTTTCCCGTGTAGTTGGACCAGAGCTCCATCAGGCAGCGAAAACGTGATTTCCTTCTGTAACACGCATGCCTTCTCCGCCAGCCCCTGCCACCTGCGCTGGGAGGACACTGTGCCTGAACGTTCCGTCCACTGCAAAGCTTAGTCTGAGCAGGTCGTTCTAACAAGTCTGTATTAAGAAATGCTCTATCTAAGAAAAGGGCCCTATGCCTCTGGTTCCCACCAGCATCCCCAGCTGCCCCCCACACTAGCTTCTGAGTGTGGAACAGAAGCAAGCAGGTGTCCTTTGCCACCATTGGTGCCCCCTGCAAAGATTCCCAGTTGCCCTGTCTCAGGTCCTGCTCTTGGTGTGGGCTGTCTCAGCATCTGATGTCCCCTAACAGCTTGGCCTCCGCAGCCCCTGCTGGCACGACGCAGCCCCGGAGGCTCCAGGGCCATTCCCTTAGGGCCTCGGGCTCAGAGGTACACAGCACCTCACGGCCCAGCTCGCGTGCGCTGGGAACCGTTGGACTTGTCCACGCCACTCAGGAGCCCAGGGGCCTCTGGCACATAATCCCGGCTCTTGGCTCTGTGCCTCGCTTCCTGTGCTCACCCCAAGGGGGGAGGGGGAGGGGTGCTTAACTCCCTTCTAGAATCCCCCTTGGCTCCCCTCACCTACGTGCCAAGAGGCACACCCTTGTCACGGGTTCCCTCATCCCCACAACACCCTGGGAAGAGGAGGGGGTCTGCTGCCTATTTCCACAGAGCCTCATGGGTCATCTGATGAGGAAGGCATACTCTTCTTCACTCGGGGACAATTCTGGGTTCTGAATCCTCAGGGTCAGCACAGCACAGAAGGAGGCAGACCAGCGTGGCACGTCCTCCTCCCTCCGTCTCTCTGCCCGCTCTGACTCTCCAGAGCCTAGGGCCTGCTAGGGAGGATGCGTGCCTTCTCTCTCCTGCCCTAACCAATAAGCCTCATGACTCAGAGGTGGGAGGGCAGCAAGCAGGACGTGATTTAAGAGGGAACCTGAAATGCATCACTTTAATGTTTGTAAAATATTATGCCGGCTGCGTCTGCATCAATCACTTGGTGCTTATCTTTCCCCGTGCGGCTCCTTCACGGGGAGTCACATTTTTCCTGTGCTTGAGTGTCCCCTCTCTACCGGCCTGTTGGCTCCTTTCCTTCCTTATTTCCATTTTCTCCATTTTTCATCCATCCATCCAACAAGCACTGATTAAGCACCTAGTGTATATCTTGCTCATCTCTGTGAGCCCAGGGCCAGGCCGTGGAGTGTTTGTGGCAGGGAAGGGGCTTTGCTACTCAGGATCTGACTTGACTGCACCTGCTCTCACTTCACCTACTTTGCAGTACATCACAGCTGCCACTGTTTTCATTCCTGCCCCTTCCTCCCCACCCCCCTCCACCCCCAACCTTCTCCTCCCCGTGCTCATGAGCAAGAAGGTGTGAGCACAGACATGCTCCCTGGCCACACAGTTCAAAAAGGTTGGTTCCCAGCTCTGTGCTTTGCTCCACACCTGGCAGGGTCCCCAGGTCCCAAAAGAGTAGTAAGAGTGAGTAGGGCTCCCAGCATTTTTGTTGGCATCCCGGATAATCACAGACCCTCAGAGCCAGCCAGCCTGCCTCCCTCAGCTCATGCCACCTCTGGGCTGCTGCCCCAAGCGCTCTGAGTTGTAGATCTGAGGGAAGAGTAAGGAAGAGGCAATCCTGTCAGTAGGCTGGTAACTCTCCCTCCAAGCCTGATCCCATGTTGGTACATGAACAACTTGAATCTCATTAATTTTCTCATAAATCCTGAAAATTTCTAAAAGCCTGTGGCTGCAAGCAAATATTTTAGATCCTTCCCATTTGCCTCAAGAATGATCAGTCTTAATGCTGGTTAGCAAGTATAAAATGGCAAGGATTAAAAATTTGTGCAGCCCGAAGTACGCTTCAAAAAAAATTAAAGGCTACACTGCATGGTTGCTGAACAGAAATCCAAATCCGAGTTCAAAGAATCCTCAGACAGAAACAAACCTTCAAAGGTCAGCCAGTTCATTCCCCAGACTTCAGACAGTGCAACCTTTAAATTACCCCCAGATGGATGAGAGACCTGTCAGCTCAGCCAGCAGACCTTGACTGCACCAAGCAAGGCTCAGACTTCATGAGGCCCAAGAGCACAGAGCAGGGCGTCCGCCGCACATCTGGCTCCCCAGTCCCCGTGTGGCAGCCCACATTCTCAGCTCAACTGCTAAATCCGTAGCCCAGATGGTTTCCCTATACTAGCTACAGCCTCTAATTTCTCTGACTCACAGAGCCCTTGGAACGTTTCTCATAAGTCACGAAGGAGTGTCCATCTGTACATTTAGATGGCACACTAAGTGAGTTCAACACAGTTTTCAGGGAGCCTCAAAGCCTCCAGGCCCCTGCCCTGCAGGAAACCCCTGTGGCCATTGGCCCCACTCCGCCCGCCAGATGTGCCCCTGACGACTTTCTCCTTTTCCCCCTGCAGAGGTGGTTCAGCTCCGCCTCGCCCCCGAGGAGAGGGTCAGCGTGGCCACAGTGACCGTGGGACTGAGCATCGTGCTGACCTGCGCTATCCGTGGAGACCTGCGGCCGCCCATCGTCTGGAAGCGCAATGGGCTTGCCCTCAACTTCATGGCCTTGGAAGACATCAGTGTAAGTCGCTCAGCTCTGACCCTGAACGCACACCTGCCCCAGGGAAGTAGCCTGCAAACTGCCTGTGGCAGTGGCAGGGCCGGAGGGTTTGATTTTCACACCCTAGTTTGATGCCTTTCAAGTCTGTTGTCTGATAGCTGGAGGTACCAGAAAATCCACGTCCCACTGAGGACAGAGAACAGACTGGATGTTAGCTGCAAGCCTGCCAGCCAGACCCGCAAGAGGGCAAGGGCACACTTGCTGGGAAGACACAGCGGGCAGGGCAGGAGGCCTCCATGTAGGCTCAGGCTGCAGCAGCGAAGTCCTGGCAGTGCGCATGGGAGTGGGAGGTGAGAGGCTCAGGCTGCGTGAGGGAGCCCACCGCGAGGAAGGACCACGAGCCCACAGGAAACATGGCCAGGCAGGAGGCACTGGAGCGGGGAGGACATCTGGCTGGAAGAGCCAGGGGAGATTCCAGATGCCACAGCTGGGTAGGATGCAGGCAGGCATGGGGAGGGAACAGGGATTCCCTGGAGGGCTGGGATGAGCCTCCAGGCTGGGTCAGCGAGAGGACAGGCACCAGAAGAGGAGGTGGAAGGAAAGGGATCAGGCCAGAGTGGCCTGCTGTGGGGGCCTTGTTGGCTAGATGTGGAAATGTGGTGATGAGGTGAGTGGAAGAGAGAACAGCTGAGCACATGCAGCCTAACGTGACCAACGGGGATCCTTCCATTCTGTGAGGGTCCATGCAGCCTAGGCTGGGCTCCTAGTGTCACCCCAAACCAACCTCATGACCTTGAGTAACTTCTTAAACCACCTATCCTATTAGAAAACCAATATTGGCAGTACCCCCCTTCCAGTGGACTTGAAGAAAAAAGGGAATAATTCAAGTATATTTATTGGCCCAGGTTTGGCCCAGGGAGTGAGGTGGCTTCCCAGAAGTTCATTGAGAAGAAAGAGTGATGTCACTGATGTAGGACGCTGCCAGGACAGCTAACAGGTCTTAGCCAGAGTAACAGGCATGTAAGTTTCAGGCAGAAGAGGGGGCAGTCCTGGTCTCCTTAGGTCAGGACAGGAAAACTGGCCCAGAATGGATGCTTGGCCCAGGGAAGGAAGACCTGTGGGATGCGTGATCAGTTCCCACTAACATCTCTAAGATGGTGAGGAAGGTGCTAGGGCAGCAGGAGCCATACGTTCAATAAGCACAGAGGGCCAGGGTGTTCCCCAAAAAGAAATCAATTTGGACGGCTGAGATGGAACACCATGATAGCCATGACAGCAGCCCTGAAATGGAGTGAGCGATCATAAGAAGCAGTGAGTCCCCCATTTCTAGAGGCATACAAGCTCAAGCGGGACAGTGGTCAGCAATGCCACTAGCCAGACGAGGACAGCTGAACCCCATAACCTTGAAGATTCCTTCCAACTCTTAGACTGCTTTGTAAGGAGAAAGCCCACCCTAGGGTGGTTTCTATAGAAACCACCAAGTTGGGACTGTGCTACTCAGTAGGCCCTTTGCTGCACCCAGGAGATCACGTGGGAAGCAGATGACAAGAGGCGGGCTGCTGTGGGGATTTTATCTTGGGCACAGCCAGGCAAGGAGTCTCCTTCTCTCACCCTTGTCACGTGGGGCAGATTGATTTCCTTGCAGCTTCCGGTGCTGAGTACAGCCTGAATCCTACCCATCTCCCAGTATCAATACCGGTACCACCGTAGTGGGTGCTTGATGGACAGATGCTGGGTGGGCAGAGTGCTTTGTCTTCTGAGCCTGAGATGCCTCGGGCCTGTCTGAGATCTTAGCAAGGAGAGGTAATGTCCTGTTTGCAAAGACTGGTGTGTGTGTGTGTGTGTGTGTGTGTGCGCGCGCGCGTGTGTGTGTGTGTGTGTTGGGATGCACAGTTTTGTGCGTGCAAAAGCTCTTGGGGTCGGGCATCAGCTTTAAACTATATTTGGCCAGTGGTGATTAATTCAAAATTAGGACAGGTCTGCCCATGTCTGTCTGAACATCCATGTGCATTACTTGGTGCTCTACTTAAATAAAGGCGGAGGTGGAGCTCCTCTTAATGCACTTGCCACCGCTTAATTAAATTACTTTGAGTGTTTTTCCCCTCCCTCGAACATGCCTCCAGCATCAACTCAATTGCATTTCTACTTTTCACAGTGAGGTTAGCAATTTGGGTTAATTGTGGGTGCAACTAGAGATTAATGGCCTCTTATTACCTCCCGGCAAACACTTGCTGCTCGTGGTCAAGTCAGCAGCCTGCAAACAGGCAGAGCCCTGTGCTGCCCAGAGACAAGCCCCGTGAGCCAGCCTCCCAGGATGCTCACCTGCCCAACATACACACGCGCGCACGCACGCCTGCCTCCCTCTGCCGTGGGCGAGGAGGGAGACCGAACAGCCTACTGGTGCACAGCACAGGCTCTGAGGGCAAAGGGACCTGGGTTGAAGCCTCGGCTCTGCGGCTTCTTAGGTGAGTGAGCTTGGAAAGGGCACTTGACTTCTCGAAGTCTCCGGGTCCTCCTGTGTGACATAGGGATGAATAATAGTGCCTGCCTCATGAAGTCAGTGTGAGGACTGAATGAGAAGACACATGTGATGGTCTTAGCACACGGTGTCTCACGCTATTATCACTCTCCTTCCCATCACTACTATTACTTATATTACTACCATCAGTATTATTATTGCTACTGCTGCTGAACGACATTCCCGGGCCCCTGCAGCCTGAGTCCCTAATAAGGAACGAGCAGCAGCCCCAGGAAGCTTCCCAGGCAGGGAGATACAACCCTGGGGTGTTCACATTCGGCCTGGGACACACTGACCAGCTGCCTCCAGCAAGGCCAGAGCAGACCTGGGAAAGCTGGTGAACTTCTCTGAGCCTGTGTGGGAGTGAGGGTGCTAATGTCCTCCTCCTGCGGGCATTTTCAGGTGAATGTGCTGTGTGAGGTGCCTAGCCCCGTGCCCAGCACCCAGCAGGTGTTCCTAAGTGGTGGCCCCACTCTGGAGTCAGTGATGACAGCTGCCCTAGGGGGAGGTCAGGCTGGAGACAAGTAGGCCCAAGGCATGCGGGTTCTTGGGCCATCTTTGAAGCAAGAATGGGTCAGGGGCAAATGGTGGGTATGTTGTTTCTAATGGCTGAGTAATATTCATATGTGTATATATATATATTCCATTATACATATATTCCATTATATATTTATATTCATATATACACACACACACACCACATCTTCTTTATCCATTCATCTTTCGATGGACACCGAGGCTCCTTCCACAGTTTGGCTACTGTGGACATTGCTGCTAGAAACATCGGGGTGCAGGTATCCCGGCGTTTCACTGCATCTGTATCTTTGGGGTAAATCCCCAGCAGCGCAATTGCTGGGTCATAGGGTAGTTCTATTTTTAACTCTTTGAAGGAACCTCCACACAGTTTTGCAGGTGACAGGCACTGAGGGGGGCACTTGACAGGATGAGCACTGGGTGTTATACTATATGTTGGCAAATCAAACTCCAATAAAAAATATATACAAAAAAAGAAAAGAATAGGTCAGGGGAGAACAGCCCCAGTGGGGAGTAGGGGACAGAGAGGTGACCCCGAAGGAACGAAGACTGGGGATGGGTGAGTTCTAGAGCTCCTCGGTGTGTGCACACACACACACACACACACATACCCCGCCCACCGCAGCCACAGCTGGAACCCCCCAACCCCGCCGTAATTAGCACCTGGCACAGAAGGGCTGCATCCACAAAACACAAGACAGGCAAATGAGAGAGCGCCAAGAGGTGTGAGCCTCCTTTCTTTGTCATTTGTACGAGACATCTTGATTGGCAACAAAATATTAATCACTTTTTCACTGCTCTCTTAATGAGAAGCTTTCATGGGCAACAAAATATTAATTTGTCTTGTCTTATCTGTTAAGAATTCTGTTAATGAATTCAGTCACAGAGCTATTACAGAATGCCATCCTAATGACACATGTAATTAAACTTTTCTGACTTGCAAACATCAAGGATGCCTCAAGCATCAGAATAATATTTGATCAGAAAGTAAATGTACCTCCCTAGCCCGGAGCCAAGTGTGAAGGAGCCTCTCGGATTCCCCACTGAGCAGTGTCACCGTCAGGAGCACTCATGAGCCACCCGACGTGTGCATGGCTGTCCAGATGGCATACAGGGGAGTCCTCCTCTGGATTCACCAAATGCTGGTGACTCGTAAGCCGTGAACCAGAGTGTAGAGCAAAGACACCCTCCCCAGCCCCAAGGGGTTTGAGGCATCCACAAGCACAGAATTATAATACAGTATGGCATATTCTAGGTTAGAAAGAGGGAGCCAGCTCTGGGGGCCAGAGGGAGAAGTTCTGGCCTCCAGCAACAGGGACAAGCAAGAGAGAGGTCTAAAGGGGCAAGGTGGGGCCAGAACCTGACAGGTTTTGAATGTTAACCTACAGGATCTTGGCCATTCCCTGTGAATGATGGGAACCATAGATTTTTAACTGGGGAGTGACATGGTCAGAAGTTTATCCTATAAGAGTCATAAGTCATCCTATGATGACTAAGACTACATGTGTAACCGAGGAGAACCCCAAATACTGTCAGGCCCCAAAACGAAAGGAGCCTGCTGGGTTCCCTAGTGGCTAGTGGCTTTGAACTGGGAGCAGCACCCCAGGCTGTGTAGGGCTCCGGGCTCAGCGCAGTGCCCTCCACTTCTTAAGGCTGCCAGCAAGCCCCTGGTGTGCCTCAGCCAACCCTTTGCAGGAGGCCTGAGCCTCACTACAGCCCAGGGCCTGATGATGGACGGACGGACAGATGGGCCCTTGGCTGCATCTGGGAAAACAATTCCTCCCCCTCCCCACCCCCAAGATAGACCAGCACTGGGACCAAGAGCCCTCAGAGATGGGGAGCAGCCTCTAGGCAAGGGAGCCCTGGATTATGGCTCCTCCTTCTGTCTGTTTGATGAGGAATCAATAGTTTCTATCCAAGGACACATTCCCCAGAGCTAACGAGAAATGACCTGTAATTTACTTCCTGGCCAAGCTGGTTTCTTTACTAAAGCCGTCGTGGGTCCCGGGGCCTTCAGACCTGGCCGTGGGGCCCCCCACCTCACCTGCAGGGGCCCGCGGCCCACTGCCCCACCTCAGAAGCTAAGGGATGTGGAGGAGGCCTTGGGCCAGAGCTGGAGCTCCAAGGTGTGTCCAGGAGCGTGCCGTGCTGGCGTGGCAGAGGACCGGCCCCCGCCCCCAGGCCCTCCTGTGTGAGCCTGCGGTCTGCTCACCCCGCCTGTGGCCCTGCTCTGCTCACACAACATGTTGTCATATAGGGGAAGAGCGCTCCATCACTCTCAGGGGCCACACCCAGAGCCCCTGGGGGAAGCCTGTCATCAGGAAGCCCTGTGCCCCCAGGAGGCAGTAAGATGCCTGCCCCAAGCCGACAGGAGACCAAAGAGGTTAGCCTTTGAGGACTCTCCAGGATATGAGGTCATACAGTCCTGTGATAGGACAGGGATCTATGGGACATGAGAATCCCACAGAGAAATGAGGAACGCCCCTGATCCCACCGGGCCCCTGGCTTTTGCACCTGGGCCACAGAGCCTTGGCCTTCCCCAGCAAGCCGCCCCGGCAGACCCTGTCTCCTGAAGGCTCACAGCCAGGCTTGGGGGCCTGTCTCAGGGGCAGATCCACACACCCCTTCCCCTTCCCTGCCCTCCATACTAAGTATTCTGGGGGTTGAGAGGGAAGACTGACTCAGTTTCTGCAGGGACTGAATGTGCAAACCCATTTTGGGCCTCAGCCTGCTGCCCAGACCATTCAGCAACCACTCAGGGTGAAGTGAAGTGACGTCCCCAAAGCTAGTCTGCACATCCTTCCTCAACAGTATCACCTGCCCTCTCCTCATAACTGTCTTCCTCCTGATCCCTTATGACCCTCAGGGACAAGGGACCTGCCCGTGAGGACATCCCCAATGACAGATCAAGCTGAGGTGCTGAACCCTTGCTAGGGTCAATGCAGGAGTTCTAACCCGTGTCCAGGGGCCAGGTGTAATGCCAGTCTCTTCACAAGCAGTATGCCATCTACCTCTTGGCACAACTCCATGAAGCAAAGGGGATAAAGTAATTCTGAGAGCCTCAGAACTTGCTGGGGCTGCAGTCAATCTTGCTCTGGGGACATGACCCCCAGCACCCAGCCTTGCCAAGGCTTCACCGTGGGGCCAGCTGGCCCTTCCTCCCCCGCTATGGTGCCCAGGCCCCCACGGGACGTGTCCACTCTGGGGGTGGCCCCACAGGGACCACGCTGCAGGGTTTCATTAGCCCTCTGGCCTCTGTCCCAGCAAAAGCAGAAGGCAGGAGGCTCTGAGCATGGCACAGGGAACTGCCTGGCCAGGACAGTCTCAGGGAGAGGAAACATTTTTCCATTGTATTCGTCTTTTTAAAAAGGGAGTCTATAACAAACCCAGTATATCTCCGATGACTTGAAAGAGCTACTCTTTTCTGTCGGGTTTTTTCCTTCACCAAATCTTGCTATTTGGGGCTTTCAGATGTCAGTAGGCGGAGAACAGTGATAAAAGCAGAAAAACAAAACCCATTAGAACAAAGTATTTGTGGTAGTGTTTGAAGGATGTGTTAAAAGGTTCACTTTTTTTCCCATGCCTAAATGGTATAAAACGAGGAACAAATAACTCTAATGAAGCATATGCTCTCAGCCAGCTCCACTTTGGAAGTGAGTTTATTAAAAAGACCAAAAGAGAATGATTTAGGAGCTCATGACTCATTTAATTTTTTATTGTCTTTATATGAACCAGTCATGAATCCATTGTAAAAAGATGAGAGGCGTTTGATTAGCATGGAGAGCTGTTTGCAACACGATAGACAGGTTGTAGGTTCTGCATTAAAATAATCTCATTAAATGCTTGGGTACATTTTGTTTTAAAATCTTGGAAAACACTATACTTGAGGCACTCAAAGGCTTTGGCCAATTCTTTCCAGCTTACATCAGAAACCCTGGTTGCAGACGAACATCTGGCTCAAGCCACTAGGAATATTGGCCAGAGCTCCACAAGAGACAGGCGCAGAGCCGGGATCCTGCAGACCGTAGAACTCACTGAGGGCTCTCTCCCATCAGGTGCCTCTACTGGGCCTTTGCTTTCTCAGTGGTCTCTTTGGGGTCACCCCTCTTCTCTCATAGTCCTGACTTCAAAGCTTCACTTGTGCTCAGTGATCACATTGGGCCCCATGTCAAAGGCATAGGGTCCCTCAGGGAAGTTCTGAGCTAGCTTCTAGACCCTAGGTGCAGAGTCCCAAGTGCCTGCCCTGTCTCAGCTGTCCTCCCCATCCCCACTCAAGGGAGCTCACATTCAGCCCACTGGCAGGCTTTATTAACTGCAACTGGTAGTACAATAAGCAGCCTCATTACACACCTGCTTGCACACTTGTGTAAATGGGTCTATAAGATAAGTTCTTAGAAGTAGAATGACTACATCCAAGGGTGAGCACGATTTCAGTTTGATTGAAATCACCAAATCTCCCTCGAAAACAAGCTGTCCCAGTTTATACTCCATCCAACAGTATCCAGGCATACCTTGGAGATATTGTGGGTTTGGTTCCAACCACTGCAAAAATGTGACTATCCAATAAAGCAAATATTGTGATAAAGGGAGCCAAATGAATTTTTTGGTACATATAAAAGTTATGTTTATGCCGTATGGTCTCTTAAGTATGCCATAACATATGTCTAAAAAAAGTAACTACTTAATTAAAAAATACTTTCTTGTTGGAAAAAAAGGCCATCATCTGAGCTTTCGATGAGTGGCAATCACTGATCACAGATCAGCATAACAAATATAAGAGTGGAAGAGTTTGAAATATTGCAAGAATTACCAAAGGTGATAGAGACATGAAATGAGCAAATACTGTCAGGAAAGTGGCGCTGACTTGTTCTATACACATTGCCACAAACCTTTAATTGGTTAAAAAAAAAAAAAAAAAGAAATAAAGAAAGAGTATCTATAAAGGGTGACAAAACGAAGTATGCCTGTATAAGAATTTCAAACATGTATGAGGAGAAAATTCCTGTTTGCAGGTCTTCTTGGTCCCTGAAATGAGCCATGAAAGGAAATTTAATCAAATGTTCCCTGGAGTGTTTCAAGGACAGCAAGAATGCCAGTTGGCTATCAGGGCTCTGAGTGTGGTTCAGGTCAGAGGAGCTGATAGGGCCTTCTCAGAGTAGAGATTCCTGATCGAGCATCCGCCTGGGAGGGTTGCATGTTGCCCAGGTGAAGGTGGCAGGTTAGAGGTGGTCTGGAGCTTCAGGTGATCTCTGCATTGCCTTGTGTCACCTGAGTCCCTCCCTGCCCCAGCTGAGCATTCCAGGCTGATGAGCTAAGGACCCAAGGCCCACAACTCCCTAGAGGGCCCCACAAGCTACCACTCATCCTGGGGTCCCGGAGTCAAGAGGTGTCTGCCCTCTGGCCTCTGAGGGTGGATAAGCTGAGGGCTCAGAGCGGTGACTCTGACATGAGCTCTCTGGGGCAAGTACCTAGGCACCTGTGTGCACCTGGACATTCACATTTGCCCCCAGGCCTAATGCTCAGCATCCACACAGCCAGGTCAGAATCCCCCTGATTGAACTGTAGAACCCGGTACAAAGTTAGAAACAGCAGTCCACACAAGACCTCTCTCACTCTGGCATCAATTACAAGAGTGGAAAGTACTCAAAACTACCTTCAGGTTAAGTAATTTGCCAGAAGGACTCAACTCACATTTACGGTTTATTACAGGGGATAAGTGTAGGTTACAATCAGTCAAGGGAATGCCTAAGATATTCACCCAGGTCTTTCCCTCCTGGACACTCTCAACAGTGTGCAATCTCTAGAACCTCTGCTCAGCTCACAAACTCCAGGACGTGTCCTCTGGGAGGCCTTGAATCTCAGCCTGAGCATCGGGATGTTAGTGATTCGAGAGTGTCCCTAGGAAATTCCTGGTACTGCTTTCCTACAAAGCCCCGTCCTCTCTGCTACCCCAGCTCTCAAATTCCAGCTATCTCAAGGGCCCTGTATTCTGACTTCTTTTCCCCTTGTTGTAGTTCCCTGGGTGCTGGTTCTGTGTGCAGTTCTAACAGAGAGCTGGAATGAGTGTGGCCATCATCTCATGTTTTCCTTTTCTCAGAGATCAGAGACTGTGCTTAAAAATGTTGTGTCCTATATTTACTCTATTTTTAGAGTTAGGCTGGGTGTAAGCCTGAAATCTGTTTCTCTGTTTTACCCAGAATGTGAGCTCCTTTATTCTTTGTACATTACTGCTTATGTGGAAGCATCTGTTGATATCATAGACTGAATATTTGTATCCCAGCAAAATTCATATGTTTATGCCTAGCCCCCATTGGAAGGGTATCTATCTGTGGTGGGACTTTGGGGAGGTGATTAGGTCATGACAGTAGAAGCCTCATGAATGGGATTAGTGCCTTTAAGAAAGGGAGAGTCCTGGCCTCTTCCAGCACATGTAGCTATAGCAAAAAGACAGCCTTCTGAGAACCAGGAAGCAGGCTCTCACCAGACTCCAAATCTGCCAACACCTTGGTCTTGGACTTGTAGCCTCCAGAACTATGAGAAGTAAATTTCTGTGGTTTATAAACAAACAAACAAAAGATCAGCCAAGGGAAGAAGCCCCATGGCGCAGAACCCAGGGGGGTCCAGACGCAGAGCTTCCGTTGTTCTCTCCTGATGCGTCATGGTGCAGTCTTTGTCCTTTCCCCGCACCAATATATAACCACACACATGAGGTACTGCCAGCCAGGGACGCTCACCCAAACCTGGTGTCCAGAGCTCCCACTAGAGCTTGATTATGTACTACTCACATGGATGACCTCTAGCCCCTGGCGCCTGAGGAGACACAACTGGTACTGCACGGGGCAGAGCCCCCATCATAAATCATATATTTGACAGTCTGATGGCCAAAGCCTCCAGGCAAACGAAGGCCAGGCCTCACTCTGGATAACATTACTTCTTCACTACCCTTCGCTTTAGGGCTCCCCGAGAGCCAGCACCGTCGGCTGACACACCTCCATTCGTTCAGCAATACCAACTGAACTGCACGCTGGGGACAATATGGTAGTACACAGAGAGAGGAGGTGCCTCCTCTTTGGCACTCACAGTCATGAGGGAGAATGATCATATTAACCTGAGTCAGCCAGTGACCCCAGACTCCCTGCAGTCCTGGGGAAGCCAGGAGCCCTCCCCACAGTGACTTCTCTCACACCTGTGACTCCCTGGCCTGGGCCTGGGAATGAGCAAGAGAAATGACCGACTTCGGGTTGCTCCAATGAACCCTAGATGTTCAGCAGCTCCTTAGGGATTACTTCAAGTTGCAGGGACTTCTTACAAGGACTGTGAGCAGGTACATGCAGAGTGGCAAGTATGTCCTTTAAGGGTCTGAAGGGAAGTGGCCAGAGCACGAGAACCCCAGTGTGGGGTTAAGCTATAGAGCCATGAGGTGGGGGCTAGGGGTGCTGTGAGCGCATACCATGCATGCTTACGTGTACTATATGTGTTCACGTGGATGTTTGTGTGTGCCCACCCGGGATGCAGCTCGTCCTTGCTTGGTCTGGATATCGGACATGTGAGGTGCAGACATTTCTGAGGCCAGCCATCATCCAGGGGCTGCATATTGTTCAGTGTTTGGGCTTTCCTGTTAAAATGTTTATGCAGGAGGGATACTAGGGTTAGTGAATTCTAGGGGCTGGAATCAAACCAGCATGGGGAAAAGACCCTCTCCTAGACTCCATCCTCCCCAAAGAGAGCCAGGGCAGAGGGCTCCTGAGAAGCACTGCTCCTGAGAAGGGCTGAGTCAGAAAAGCTCAGCATAAATGATTCTAAACTGAGTGTTAACTTGTACCATTGGCAGTATCATTAACCTAAACTCTACAATCACCCTGGAGTCCTTGCATTGAACATTTAGTCACTAAATATTCAGCATTGATGGTTCATTTTAATATTACTTAAGACTTGAGTCACATGTATCACTATGACAACATCCCCCATCTTGCCTCTGCTTAAATATTGTTTAATACTTAAGTCTCATTTAATTACTTGCTTTATTAAGGGCAGATCCTTACAAAAGAGCTTTTTAAAAGACAAAAACTATGCCTTTTAGTAAAATTGTCTCTTTCCCAAAGACAGATGTGCATCAGTACAAAGAATGGTCTAATATGGCATCTGTTTATTTCTGGAAGGAACCTTGATTTTGCTAATATATTTCTAAGCATCAGAACAACAACAAAAAAGCCATCCATAAAAAGACAATTACAGAGATGCAATCAAGCATTGATAGCAGCATTCAGACACATCTCAAAGAACATTCAGGAGAGGAAGGATTACAGGTTTAGTCTTATGTAGCTTCTTATAAATCAATTTTAAAGTAATTTCCTCACATCCAATGAGGGAAATTTGATTTCAGTAGCCAGTATTCATGTTCCAGAAAACAATATGCACTTTGTTCTATAATTATATGATGCCTATTGTTTTAGCCCAGAGACATTATTTTATTTATTCCCACAGTCAGCTTCTCCCCAGAGCCTAAGCCATAGGCTGGTAACAAGTTAGGTGCTCAAAGGAGACCCGTAATGCATCCAGCATCCCCTAGTGCCCTTGAAGAATGGACGCACACCCCTTAGCACCTGAGTGATCACCCAGGAGTTATGCTCCTGCCGCCAGCAGCAATGAGGAAAAGTAGACAGAGAGGTTAAATGACTTTGCTAGGGGCTCCCCAAAAGTCATCAGCTGAGTCTGAGATCACATGCAAGGGCTTTTCCATCTCTGCCTGCTGCTCAGAGTGGAGTCTTCTCTTTGGCCAATCCCAGCATGCACCAGCCTGAGGAATGAAGCATGGAAAAAGAGACGGGGTTGGGAAACAGGGGCACCGTTCTTGGGATCAGTTCTCTGCCTCCCTGCCAACCACCTCATTTTGACCCCATATCGCTGGCAATGTTCAGGTGGATGGGAAGGCAGGAGGCAGGTGCCTCTGTTGTCAAACCCAAAGAACCAGAACACAGTCCCTGCAGATCGGATCTTGTGTGATCTGATCCATTCACAGAGTATCTGCTGACGGCCCATGAGGAGGTAGGCCCTCCCAGGCACTGGGGACGTGGCAGTGAGCACTATGCAGCACCACAATCCCTGCCTTCCCTGGGGAGCTCCTGTCCTAGTGGGGCGGGGGGGGGGGGGGGCGGGGGGGGCAGTTACAAATGGTATGCGAAGTGGCAGTAAGTGCCCCAAAATGAGACGTGAGAGGTAGGGGTTACAGATAGGGCAGGCAGATGACATTTGAGCCTGGGTGCAAACCAGACTGACAGCCTTTGGGGAGGAGGGCACAGGATGCCTGGCTCGTGAGCAACAGCAAGGAGCCACAGCGCTGGAGCGGAATGAGCCGGGAGAGTGGAAGGAGTGGGGATACAATGAGACCCTCTAGGGCTGTGACTCGGGGTGCAGGGGTAGGGTCTGGCCGCTGCGTGGAGGACAGAGCGAAGGGGCAGGGGAGGGGGTCCCCACCGTCCCCTAGATAAGAAGATGGAGCCTTGGCCCACCGGTCACAGTGAGGTCATCAGACAAGATCAGATCCTGAATACGCTGTGAAGGAGAGCTCTGCTTCCTCACCCCATGGGCCTGGGCTTTTGTTTCGTTTTCTGGCTTGGGTTTTGTTTTCTTTCCTGAGGATCATCCAAGGCAAATCCATATGAAGCTTCCTAGCTCATGGCTAGCTCGGAAGCCTGGGAGCTGGTGTTCTGACCCTTGATCGGTGCGGACCGCGGCCTTGGCGCACCTCTCAGCCTGAGCAACGTGCGGGCCCGTGACCACGTGACCTCAGCGAGGAGGCAACCAGAGCGAGGGGCCGCCAGAACCCTCGCCGGGCTTCGGGGCTTCGGGGCCTCGGGCGAGGATGGGCTGTGGGCGCGACGCCCGGGGAGGCAGTCGAGGGAATGTGCCAGGGCGCCCCCCGCTAGCGGTTCTGGGATTGCTCCTGGGGATGGAGTCGGCCCTGGAACCACCCAGGTGAGGTATAGAGGGGTCCCCGAAGCGGGAACCGCACCCAACTTCCCTGCCCTATTCTCGACACGCCACCTCGCCACAGGGAGCCTTGGAGCCTCCAAGCCAAATCTATTTTCCGCCACACTTAGGTTTTGACACACAAACAGCTTAGACCAGAAATATGTCAGCCCAGAATTGACTAACCATTAACTTTTCATAAGCAACTCAGGTATGAACCCTTTATGACTCTGTTATGACACAGGACAAATCAGCTATCTGGTGTTTTATTTTTATTATCGAAGCTTCCACAGAGTGATAGGAATGGGGCTTTTTTAAACAGAGCAATGCTTCAGAGAAAAGCCGCTGGGCTCTGGCAGCCTCTGCAATACTTTACTCTGGTGGGAGTGCGTCGTGTGGCTTTTTCCTGATAATGAAAGCGGGCTGCGTGCATCTGCGCTCCACCTTGGCCTGCAACACCACCGCCACCACCCCCGCGCCCTCCCCAAGCTTCTCTCTGGGCCCGCGCTCCCTCACCGGGCTAATTAGCCAAAAAGCATCTTCAAAGGACTCAAGATGGTGGCAGTGAGGCCCTTCAGGATGTGAGCAAGGCAGAGGGTCAGGGAGCTGCTCCATGGCAGCTCTGGCACAGCTCTTGTGCCACGGTGACTGGTGGCCTTCCCTCCCTCCCGCCACCAGATGGCTTCTGTGGAGAAGGGCACAGGGAATGGTAAGAGGGGTGGTTTGGTGTTGGCTCCGGGGGGTCAAGAGGAGTTTTGCACGTCCTGTTAATAATAACCAGTGATACCCCTACGTATGTCATGCTCCCCTCGCTGGGAAAGTATTCACGTGTGTTCTCTTGCCAGATCTCCTCAGCACCCCATGAGGCAGGCAGGTACATGGACTGTCCGCCACTTGCTGGTGGAGGAACCAGAGCCCAGAGGGACAAGGGGACATTTGGTCAGTGACAGAGTTCAACTAAAATCTGAGTCTCCGGAGTCCCACGCCAGGCTTCCCCTCACCCTCAGCCAGCGTGGCTGGCAGTGCACCGCCCTGTTTCTCACCAGGAAGCCAGGACCTCCTCTGTCCCTGTCGGCTCTGGGCACCACCCCTCAAAGATGTCAAGGAGCTAGCTAACCCCAAACCTGATGAGGAGCCTCCCGGAAACACAGGGTAATGCCACTCTCCAGCATGTCTGCAGGGGGCACCTGGCCAGGGCCCACTCCATGTGCAGGTCTGCAAGAGCACATGCACCTGACCGGAAAGGCCCTGGGGCAGTGCTGCTCAGCCGGGGGGCTTATCAGGGCACTCTGACCCCCGGCTTCTGCCCCCCTCAACTCTTTCCCTTCTCTGGCTATTTTGTTTGCCTTCATTTTCCTCAGAGTTCTGTTTCCCTTCGTGGGTTATCCAGGTCTCTGCAAGCCACTTAGAATTGTTTTGGGATGAAGGTAGATTTGACCCAGTGGTAGGCCATCTACGCCCGCAGGCCCAATCTGTCCCACCACTTATTCTTTTAAATAAATTTCACTGGGAGCGCCTGAGCGGCTCAGTGAGTTAAGCGTCTGACCCTTGGTGTTGGCTCCGGTCGTGATCAGGGTAGTGAGATCCAGTCTCTCCTTTGGCTCTGGCTCAGCCCCAAGTCTACTTGGATCTCTCTCTCTCTCTCTCTCTCTCTCTCTCTCTCTCTCCCTCTCCCCCCCTCTCTCTCCCTACCCCCCCCCCCCCCACGCCATTTGGTCATGAGCTCGCTCTCTCTAATAAATAAATCTTAAAAATAAATAAATCTCATTGGAGCTTATGGATGCTCATTAATTTATGTATTATTATGGTTATCTATGTGGTTCAAGGCAGAGTTAAATAGCAGAAACCCTATGGCCCATGAGGCCAAAAATATTTGCTATCTGTCCCTTTAGGGAAAAAAATTCTTGTTTTAATTCCAGTTAGTTAACACAGTGTTGTATTAGTTTGAGGTGTACAGTATTGTGAGTTGGTACTTCCATACATCACCTGGTGCTTGTCACCGTGTGCTCCTTCATCCCCAACACCTATTTCTCCCATCCACCCACTCCCCTCTCCTTGGTAATCATCAGTTTGTCTTCTGTAGTTAAAAGTCTGTTTCTTGGTTTGCCTCTTTTCTTATTTTTTTCCTACACTTTTTTGTTTAGTTTCTTAAATTCCACATGAGTGAAATCATATGGTATTTGTCTTTCTCTGACTTATTTCACCTAGCATTCTACTCTAGTTCCATCCATGTTGTTCCAAATGGCAAGATTTCATTCTTTTTTTATTGCTGAATAATATTCCCTTGTATATGTAGCACATCTTTAGCCATTCATCAGTCAGTGGACACTTAGGCTGCTTCCAGAACTTAGCTATAGTAAATAATGCTGCAGTACACACAGGAGTGCATGTATCCCTTTGAATTAGTGTTCCTGTGTTCCTTGGGTAGATACCCTGTAGTATGGTTACTGGATCCCCATCACCTGTTTCATTCATCCCCCCAGGCTCCTCCCCTCTAGTAACCATCAATTTGTTCTGTGGAGTTAAGAGTCTGTTTCTTGGTTTGCTTTTTTCTCTTTATTTTCCCCTTTGCTAATTTGGTTTGTTTCTTAAATTCCACATGAGTGAGATCATATGGTATCAGTCTTGTTCTGATGTACCTCACTCAGCCTTCTACTCTAGATCCATCCTTACTGTTGAAAATGGCAAATTTCTTCTTCTTTGATGGCTGAATAATACCCCATTGTGTCTGTATTCCACATCTTCTTCTTTATCCATTCATTTGTTGACGGATACTTGGGCTGTTTCCATAGATTGGCTATTGTGGACATTGCTGCTATAAACATAGGGGTGTGTGTATTACTTTCATTTCATAGTTTTATATTCTTTGGGTAAATACCTAGTAGTGCAACTGCTGGGTCTGCAGGTAGTTCCTAGTTTTAAGTTTTTGAGGAATCTCCATACTGTTTTCCAAAGTAGCTATACCAGTCTACATTCCTACCAACAGTGCATGAGGATTTTTTTCCACATCCTTACCAACACCTGTTGTTTCTTGTGTTGTTGATTTTTAGCCATTCTGACAGGTGTGAGGTGATATCTCATTATGGCTTTGATTTGCATTTCCCTGATAAGTGATGATGAGCATCTTTTCATGTGTCTGTTAGCCATCTGTATGTCTTCTTTGGAGAAATGTCTGTTCATGTTTTCTGCCCATTTTTTAATTAGATTATTTGGTTTTTGGGTGTTGAGTTTTATTAAAAAAAAAAAAAAAAGCTTGCCAGCCCTACACAAGGCCATCCTGCAGAGCTTCTCAGCAGGTGGATAAGAACCCCCAGGAAACCTGCCAAGCAGGCTCAGGATTAGTAGGAGGAAGAGGTGAGCTCCAATCTTAAAAAGTGAGAGCAGCAAGCAGGGAAGGTGTTCCAGCCTGGCCACAGAGGTGAATGAGGCCTTAAGTGGATATACAAGTTCCAGGCAGACAATAAGGAAGACCAATGAAGTTCCTGTTGCCCAGGCCGGCACAGCCCTGCAGGCAGCTCTGGCTGAGCAAGGGGGCTCAGCTGCAGGGTTTGTTTTCCTGCAAAAGCAGGACAACTGGCTCTCCTTCCCAGCCTACTTAGTAGAGAGGCCAACCTCGTTGTCTTCCTCACCCTGTGCAGGACTTCGGAGAGGACAACTCCCTCTACATCACCAAGGTGACCACCGTCCACATGGGCAACTACACCTGCCACGCCTCCGGCCATGATGAGCTCTTCCAGACCCACGTCCTGCAGGTGAATGGTTAGTAAATGGCTCCATGCATGTCGTCCCCTCAAAGCGTTCCCAAAATGCTGCTCACAGCAACCCTTCCCACTTCTATATTCTATCTGAAAAATGTGTCTGAGTCCAATAAAACCCATCTCTCTCAGAAGTAAAGGGAGCAGTGGAGAAAGGGCAAAACCAGCCAACTAGTTTCTCTGGCTTCACCCAGAAGCCACCTCTGATGAAGTGATAGTGGTGCGGGGGGTGAGTCATTTGGGCTAGTCATGTTCAGCAGCTGAGGCTCTAGCAGAACCCTGTAGAATGTGCCCTGCCCATGCCACAGTGACAGCCAGCAGCTGTGCTCTTGGACCCTGTGAGTAGCAGACGCTAAAAGACACCACTGCTCTTCTGGGTGCTATGCACCCATATCACTTGGCCAGGGAGGCAGGACTTCCTCCAGCAGGGGCTGGTTCCCATCTCCCTCCCCAAAAGGCTCACCAAGCCTCCACTTGGCCCGCTAAGACAGAACCTGAACAGGCTCAGGAGGTTTTCGTTGCTTCTCAGGGACCCCTGAGTTGCCAGGACTCCTAGAGGCTGGGAATAATAAACCCCTCCTGATGACAACTCCTGATGACAACACCAACGATTAAAATAGTGTTTTCTAAGCACTTACTCTAGCCAATCCCTGTGCTAACACATCACATGCACTTTGCTAGTCAGTATGTCGTTTCAACTCAGGTTATGGAGAAATCTCTAGGTAAGGCCATTGGTCTGGAGTCACACCACTGGTGGGTGTCTTCCTAGACCTGGGACTGTGCTTTGACCTCTGCATCACACTGCTGACTGGCCCATCCTGGCCTCTCCAGCCCTCAGAACAAATAAGCCATCACAATGCAAAGCAGATCAACACCCGAGAGAAGTTAGACTCGCCCAGCCAGGCTTGGGCCAGCAGCTGTGCTCTTGGACGCCTAGCACTAAGCAGGGTGTTCTTGTGTCAGTGTGGAAACTTCAAGTCAGCCCTAGAGCATCTGTGCCAGCTGGTGCTCAGGGCTTCTGCTCTGAGATAAAGTGAGCAAGGTGTTAAGAATAATTACATAATGAGGCTCAATTTCACTTAACTCTGGAACCAGGGTAACAAGCCATTAAGGACACCTGGGTGAGCTCAGCTGGAGTCTACATTTACCCTACAGGATGTTTGAGGGATTTTTATAGCCATACACAGCTAACCCATATCTTCGTATTTCCCTTGACCTGGGACGTATTTAATTGGGGTTTTGTAGCTGTGCTCACAGGCTTGAATGCAGGCCTGTGATAATGTCACTGGATTGCCGCAGAAATAACCCAGGAGTTTCTAGTTATGACAGCCCCTGGGGGAGTTAACCCCACCTCAGTTTAGGGCCAGTGTGAAGTGTGGCCAGCAGGCAGTGTGCAGGGCTCTCCTCCAGCAGGGGCAGAGCGCGTGCTTTGCGGTGGGAAGAGGGCTTTTCCATCTGAAACTGGCAAGTGATGCCCAGCATGGTACAGTGTTGGTGACTGGTTGGGAAACAGCTCTATGTGGTTTGTCCCAGGCCCCTCAGGTCCTCAGACAAGCCTGGAGAAGGGAAATGAACCAATATTCGCAGATTTTTAATTCTGCCCTTTGCATCCTGCCCTCACTTCACAAGAATGGCGGGTGTGGCGGGGGGTGGGGTGCAGGGAGTGGGGGGCAGGTGCCACAGGGAGATGGCTTGAGCCTTGTCCCCTTTATTTCCCCCAAATGACTCTCTCAGGGGAGGGGAGCCACCTGTGGAGGGGGAGGGACCTGAGTATGTCACAGGTAAGAGTCTATACTCGCCTCAGGAAGAGACTCTGGTCCTAGGTGCCTTCATACACTAAGTGGCAAGTCCATGGTGCTCGGGGTGCCCTTCTGCCCCATCCTGCCCAGAATTCTGAGACTGAGGTCATGATGTGGATGAGCCAGTTTGCCACTCCCAGCTCTGAATCTAAGAGCAAGGCCCGGACCCAGAAGCACCAGGAGGGATTCCTGGGCCTCTCCCACCAGGTGTGAAGCAGGCTGTGCAGCTGGCATTGGAGAGTCCTGTTCACACCATCCCCAGCCACCTCTCACCCCCACCCTGGAGCTCTGCCATTATCCAGTCTCCAATGAGGATGCTTTTGACCCAAGGGAGTCCACACATATCAAAACCTCCCATTGGGAACCAAAAGAGGCCACTTGAGATCCATTTCTTAACTGCTGATGGATTGAAGGCTTCTCTTCCAGTGGAAGCACTATCAGCAGTCGGAGGGAACATGCTGGGACCTCTGTACTTTGTGATAGTGTCCTATGTCATTAATTTGGCCCCTTGAGCTTAGCTCCCATGACAGCCAGACAAGGTCACTTGGGTGGCCCTAGCTCCAGTAGCCCACAAGGTTCCTGGGCTAGGCTGACTCCCAGGCACTTGGGGGTGACATGGGGGACCACTAACCAGCCCGCTCAAGGGCACGCCATACTAAAGTATGCCTGGAGTTGCCTCCCAAGGACAGATGTCCACTGCCTGCTGACCTGGGAATAAGATGCAAGGCTTTCCAAGTATTTTAGAAGTTAGGTTGCTGTGTTGGGGAGAGAGAAGGGAAATGTCCTACGTAGAAAGATGGGAAGTTGTTGAAAATAGAATGGTATGAAAGAGACCATTATGATAGCTTCTACTGAACACCTCCTGTGTGCCATCCCTGTTTCAAGATTGAGGTAACTAGCACTCAGAGAGATGCAGTGATCTCAGGATCCCAGGACCCAGCCCTGCAGTTGCCAAGCAGATTTTGACTCCAGAGCTCAGACTCCTGACACCTGCCCTGCCCTACCATACCCATCCTTACCAGGGCACAGTGTTACTGCTATTGGAGAATCTGGGTGTCGGATACAGATGTGGTCATTCAGCAGCTCAGCATTGGGCTGCAGCAGACTACACCCTAGGGAGGGCAGGGGACGGGCACCCTGCCTCATTCCCCTCTGCCCCTAGTGCTGCACTCAAGCCTGGCTGGAAACAGATGGCATCATGAGCACATGATGACCAGGCCACAGCAGTGACCCCTGCCTCAGTGGAACTGAAGTTGGCAAACCGTGTGGCTCAGATGTCCAGCTCCGGTGGGGCTCAGCCCATCCCAGTGCAGAATCCCAATGGTGCTCCAGGTCCCAGGAGGGCCGGTGTACCGTGGAAGCCCACAGTGGCGGTAGGTGCAGGGGGCTCTGCAGGCTGCAGCTTGGTGCCAAGGCTTTCAGGCAGAGCTGCTGGGAAGGCTGAGAGGGCACTGTTGGTGCTCAGGACAAAAGGAATGCTGCCTAGCCGAGGAGTCTCCTGAAGAAGGGGGAGAGAAATCAGCAGCCAAAGTTACCTGGGGCGTTTGTTCCCTTTTGCCATTCATCCCAAGCATGATTGAAAACTATGGAAAAGGTCCCTGAGCTGCCAGGGTGAGATATGGTGTGGTGCTCAGCGGTGCTATTGAAGGTCTGGTTTGGTCCCCACTTGGCCTGGCAGGTGGCCTGTGGCCTACTAAGCTAAGGCATCATCTGGGGCATACCGCGAGCGATGTTTCGTGTCTGTTCCCCCAGATAGCTTCTCCTCAACCAGAGAGAAGGGGCTGGGAATGCAGAAGGGCAGAGAGAGGGCCCTGCCCAGTTACCTGCTTCTCAGAAGGCTCCAAGCAAATGACAGATGTGCTGGGGAGCTCATGTGCGACCTGGGAGCCCAAGACCCAGAGCTAGCACTCCAGGGAGCAGGAGCCGGGTGGGGGCTTCTCTCCTCTAGGCCCGGTGCAGACCTGAGCTGGCAACAGCTCTGTCCCAGAGTCAAGACATGAACTCAGAGCCAGACACACCTGAGTTCAAGGGCTTGTACTGATCTGTCCTTTATACACAAGGAAGGCAAATAGACTCACCTGTAAAATGGAAATAGCACTAGTACCTCCTGCCTTCTAGGCCTGATGACAGCTGATCTGTCTAAAATGCTTGGAGAATGCCTGATACAGGTGAGTTCACAGTCCAGAGCAGGACACACATATGGGAGAGATGTTCAGTTGTCTCAAGCCACATTTAGCTATAGTTGGTGGACACAAATGGCCTGAGCTGGTGGCCTCTCAGGGAGCATGCAACTCATTATACGGATGGAAAAAATCAAGACCCAGAGAAACTGGCCAAACCAGGTAAAATGCTTCTTTCTGGAGCTTCCCCACTTCCTGGTGCACAGGCCAGACCCCATATACAGGCCAGGCCACCATCTTGGGAGGGCTTCTCCGTCCACAACTCTGCCTTGACCTGCTCGGCTAAAGGGAGCCCTTCTAGACAACTACTTCTCTCCAATTATTAGTGTAACTTCCTCATAGACCTGGCCTCCCAGAGAGGAGGCCCAAACACTGACATGATTTATAACTTCACACAAACCTCCTGCATTGCCCTCATAGGAAGGAGCGAGAAGTTCAGACATAAATGATGAACCCATTAAAATAAAAACACCCTCGAACTCCCCACAGTTCAGACAAGTAACGATTCCTTCCCAAAACACAATAATCCTCTCCCAAATCTGTTTATTACTCTAGCTTGGTATTTTTGTGAAGGCACCTCTTACTTAGGACATATTTATGCTGCCTTTCACCTTGGAAATGATCCATGTTTCCCAAAGAAAACAGACCTCTGTGATACATATTCAAATGTTTTCACTGGAGGGTTTTGCAAATTTAAAAGAAAATGAATGTGTTTACCCAGAATATATTAATTTCAAATGATTTTTAGTGTGTGAGTTAATACAGCTGTAAGGCCAAAGGAAAACAGGTGGATCACCGTTGCCAGCAGGAAGCTGTGTCTCCAGCTCCACCCCTTGGTCTCTCACAGTGGGAATGCAGGACTTTGTCTGACTGGGCCCCATTCCAGTGGGGACCAGGGCTCCTAGCATGTCTCTGACACCCCCTATGTCTATTGAGCTTGCCTGTCCTAGCAGGAAGCTGGATCCAGAGCTCTGGCTCTGGCAGGAGTCACAGCTTCTGCTCAAGGCAAGCAGGTGTTCATCAGAGCCAGGGGCCTATGCCACACCAGCTGCAGGATTGGTAGACTTGTCATCATGCGTAAAGAGGACAGTTGGGTCTCAGGGCAGTGAGTGAGCTCCCACCCCACTACTGATGGGATGATGCTTTAAAAAAAAAAATCCTTTTGCCAATTTGCCAGTTGGCAAGTGGTCAAGTCAGGGGCCTCTCAGTGGAGCTTCTTGGTGCCTTGCAGTTACATTCCACAGCACAGGCCCCCTTTGTGCAGGGCATTGAGCCAGGAAGGCCAGGGGGCCTAGGACTGCATGCAGGGTCCCTCCGGTTGCTGTTGGCCTGGCTATGCCCCCGTAGTCTCCTCCATGCAAGCCTATCAGGACAAATAGGATAGGAGACCTAGTCACTGATTCACAGAAGGGTGGCAGCAGCTTCTTGGCCGCAAAAGCCCATAGACCACGTTCATAGATGCATACATACAGGCTGGTCCCTGTGATCTGGGTTCCCACCACCTGCTAACCTCATCTCTTGGCCCCCATCCCTCCCCAAATACTCCAGCCCATGAACTTGACCCCAGTTGAGAATGCTCTCCCCACCCCTTTGCTGCCACTTCATCTGTCAAGTGTCTGCATAATCCACATTCAACATATAGGTACTGAGTTCTGCAGGCCCCTTGCAGGCCACTCATTGGAAACTGTGAGCAGACCCAAATCTATCCTCGTGGAGCAAGTCTACAGGTAACAAGGACTAAGGAGAAAAATGAAAACACAAAGGGATAAGGAAAGTCAGATAAAAGGTAGAAATGCTAGAGGGGATGGCAAATGAAGGCCTTACTGAAAAGTTGATGTTTTGTCAACTTAATGGGAAAGTCACTAGTCCCTCCAAAGGATCTCGGTCTGAACATCTGGACAGAGGACACTGGCTATATTCTTAAATAAGAGGAGGGTGGAGGAGCAGGTTTCAGGAAGGAAGCTCAGAAGCTCATGCAGACATGGTAAATGCTGGGTGTTATGCAGCCAGTTGGGTTTCTAAGTTTGAAGATGAAGAGACAGGTTGGACCAAGGAGCAGTGGTCAGCTGTGCCCAATGTTGAGGACAGCTCAGGGGGAGATGAGGACAGAGAGTTGGCCATTGGGTCAAGTTTGGCATGTGGGGGTGGCTGGAGAAGAGCCGTTTCCACAGTTTGGTGGGGAAATGTCTGCCTGGAACTGGCTCAGGAGGCAATGGAGAGAGAAATTAGAGCCCCCAGATATGGGCAACTCTTTAGGAGGCTTCCAAGGACAAAAATCGGGCAGCACTGGGGAGAGAAGTTGGGGGAAGGAGAGGTCTGGGGGCTTTTTCCAAGATAGAAATTAAAAGCTTTTTATGGACTGATGAGAATGCTCATTAGGAAGGGGGAAAGGCACCGGAGTAGGAGGGATGTGCCAGGGCAATGTCCTGGAACAGGCGGGAAAGGATGGGATCTGGAATGCAGCTGGGCATGGCAGGCGATGCAGAACCACAAGAGGGAAGGTGAGAACAGAGGAGGACACATGCCCCACCTCCCAGCCCACTCCAGGAGGAGGTGAGGCTCAGAGCCACGTCCCCTTAAGAGGCTGCAGTAGAAGCAATGTCGCCAGGTTTCCATTTTGAGAAGGTGAAGGAACATTCATACAAGGGTTTGAGGATATAGCACATTTTGCTCATGACTGAACATGAGTTCCAGAAGATACACCGAAGGTTTGTGGGATGAGGGATGGCCGAGAGCCCCAGGCGTCTTGTGAAGATGAACATGACCCTGAATGGAGGGCACAAAGAAAAGTGTCCTGATGATCCCTATTTGTGGAGTTAGGGCAAAACTGGAAAGAGAGGGCTTGGACAGATGGAGCATGCAGAGGCCTGAGGCCCTCACTGTAGTCCTGCTGGAGGGATGGAGATCCAAGGAGGAATGGTCTCGGCCCCCAGCATGGCTCATGGAGACCTCATGGCCAACAGAGCGTACCCCTCCCTGTGAGCACCTGTGAGCAGTGTTTCAACTCCTGCCAGTGGAGGTGTCTTTACCCAGTAGATAGTCCTATATTTTTAAGTGAGTGACTTATTGCATACCCTTGACTTTCAGTTTCATTTTGTTCTAGAATAGGGCCATGCATTTCAGCTCAGAGTTAGCCCTGAATTGGTCTTCCAGAGCTTCCAAGTGAGACTTGACTCCGGGTTTCTCTCAGAACCTGATCGGTAAAAGTAGATCCTCCAGCCCCATCCCAGACCTCCGGGATCAGAGACCACAGTGTGGGGCCAGTGTTTGTTTTAACAACCATACCCCCTCCCAGGGGATGCAGATATACACTATGGTTTGAAAACTTCCTGGGTAGGTCCACAGATTCTATCAAAGGTCGGGGCTGAGACAAAGGACAGTCTTCAAGGAGGTGCTGACCACTGGCCCTCTCACTGAAGAGGCCAGTTCACTGTCCCCAGTCCTACAGACAAAGCTACTATCAGTAAAGGGACAAGCAGCGCAGGTGTAAGGAAGCTCGGGATTTCCTTTGTGAGTTGGAGAGTGGATCCTGCTCTATTCTGGCAAATCTTCCCACACCCCTGTCCGCAAGCCCCCAGAGCTCCCTTCTGGTAATGCCCATCACACTTGGAATCCACTGATGACTCTCCTTCCCCCAGACACCAAGCTCCATGTGGATAAGAGCTACTACGCTCTTACTCCCTGCTCTGTCCGGAACACCTGCCCCTTGGGTGGTATTTAATAAATGTTGGCTGCATGGAATGAATCGACAGAGCTTTGTAAAACCAATCCAGACCATTAGTATGTCGCCTGACTCAGAGGTAGGGGTTCCTTCAGCCCTCCCCTGTTGCTCACCTCACCTCCCCCTGCTTTGCAGCATTTGCTGCTGTCATACTTGTAAAATCTGGTAGGGGAAAATGCCCATCATCACTCTCATTTTTCAAAAATTTCTCAGCTGTTCTTGCACATTTTTTCCATGTAAGTTTTAGAAATGTCTTGTCAAGACCCCACCAATTGATTTTAATTGCAATTAGATTAAATGCATGACTTAGTTTGGGGTAGCTTGTTTCTTAACCATAGTAAAGCTTCAGCTCCCAGAACATGTCTCTCCAATTATTCAAGTCTTTTTTATGTCTTCAGTGAGGTTTTACAGTTTTTTCATTTAGGCCCAATGTGTTTTCTGTCTGATTGCTGTCAGTAAGTAAGTAAGCTATTAGTCTTATATGCTATGGTACTGGCTCCCTTTCTGCAGTCACTTACTAAACCTTACTACTTTGGGGTTCATTATCTGGAGCATATACAGGTAAAATATAATTTTTTCTATCCTTTTAATACTTCTCATTTCTTGCCTTCAATTGACAATCACACTGCTTCAAGTTGAGAGTCTGATATTGCCTTCTTTCCTTTTTGCTTTTTTTTTCCAACTTAATGTTTCATCATTCTGAAAAGAATGGTGCTATTTCTTCTTTTTATAGAGATATTCTTCATTGTAGGAAACAAATATCATTCTGTTCCTATTTTATTGAGATTTTTTCCTCTAAGGAATTGATTTTGAATTTTTCTCAAAAGCCCTTTCACTGTCTAGCAGGAGAACCAAATGATTTTTTCCTTTTTGACTGCTTTGATCTGGAAGGTGATTAATTACAGATTTCCTGATAGTTAGCCATTGAAACATATTATATTTGGTCATGCTAGCCTTGATTTGCCAATATGTCACCTGGGATTTTGGTCTATCAAGTCCTACATGAGTTAGGTCCGTAGTCATCTTTTTTGTGCTCCCTTTGGCATGTTTTGGTTCCTAGGTTATAGTGGCTTCACGATACAATCTGCAACATCTTCTCTGTCATATTCTCTAGGAAGTATCCATTCCTTAAATGTACAAAAGAAACTTCCTATGAAACGACTCAGGGTATCTTGGGGTTAGTAGCACTTTTTTAAAAACACCTTTTTTTGAGGTGTAATTGATTTACCAAAAAAAGACACATACTTAATGTATACAGTTTGTATACTAGACATGTATACATGGGACATGCCCATGATACATCACCACAATCCAAGTAATACTTGTCTCTATCACCTCCAAAATTTCCTTGTGTCCCTTCATTTTTGTTTTTCTTATCTTTTTGTTTGTGGTAAAAACCGGTCACATGAGATCTACCCTCTTTATCGATTCTTAAATGTACAATACAATGTTGTCGACTATAGACCTTATGCTATGCAGAAGATCTCTAGGACTCATTCATCTTGTGTAACTGAAAAGTAGCACTTGAAAATGTTTTAAATATTCTCTTCTTGATTAGTTCTCAATACTTTTAAGTTTCCATTTTTTTTTTACTAGAAGTATAATCAACATACGGTATTCTATTAGTTTCAGTGTGCATCATAGTAATTCAGTATTCATTATGAAATGATGCCCATGATAAATCTAGTCACCATCTGTCACCAGACACAATTGTTACACAGTATTGTTGATTCTATTCCCTACACTATGTATTACGTACCCTTGACTTATTTTATAACTGGAAGTGTGTACCTCTTCATCCCCTCACCTGTTTTGCTCCCTCCACAAGCCCTCCACCCTCTGTTCACCAGCAGTGTTTTTCCTGTATCTGTGAATCTGTTTCTGCTTTGTTTTGTTTGCTCATTTGTTTTGCTTTTTAGATTCCAGGTATGAATGAAATCATATGGCATGTGTCTTTCTGTGTTTGATTCCACACTGTCTGATTTTACTTAGCATAATACTCCCCAGGTCCTTCGATGATGTCACAAATGATATTTCATTCTTTTTATGGCTGAGTGATATTCTACTGTATAGATACATATCTCCTTTATCCAGTCCTCTATGGATGGACACTTTAGATTGCTTCCATATCTTGGCTATTGTAAATAATGCTGTAGTGAACATCAGTAGGCATATATTTCTTTGGGTTGGTGTTTTTGTTTTCTTCAGATAAATACCCAGAAGTGAAATGGCTGGATCATAGGGTAACTGTCAACTTTTTGATGAACCTCTACAGTGTTCTTCACGGTGGCTGCATCAATTTATATTCATACCAGCAGTGCTCAGGGTTCTCTTTCTTCCACTTTCTCACCAACACTTGTTACTGTCTTTTTGATACTAGCCAACTGGACAGGTGTGAAGTGAGAGCTCATTGTGGTTTTGATTTGCATTTCCCTGGTGATGAGCGATGGTGACCATCTTTTCATATCCCTGTTGGATCTGTATGTCATCTTTGTAAAAATGTCTATTCAAGTCCCCTGTCTATTTTTTAA
The DNA here is from genome assembly GCF_048164855.1 of Canis lupus baileyi. Lineage (NCBI taxonomy): Eukaryota > Metazoa > Chordata > Mammalia > Carnivora > Canidae > Canis > Canis lupus. The sequence goes on along the minus strand of NC_132847.1, from coordinate 22,705,533 downwards.
TTGGGTTAATTGTGGATTTTTAATATTAAGTTGGGTAGGTGCTTTAAACATATTTTGGATACTAACTCCTTAGCAGATGTAGGATTTGCAAATATCTTCTTCCATTCAGTAGGTTGCCATTTCATTTGTTGATCATTTCCTTTGCCATGCAAAAGCTTTCTAGCTTGATGTAGTCTCATTTGTTTATTTTAGCTTTTGTAGCCCTTGCCTGAAGAGACATGTCCAAAAAAAGATTGCCAAGACTGATGTCAGAGAGCTTACCAGCTATTTTCCTCTAGGAGTTTTTTGGTTTTAGGTCTTACATTCAAGTCTTTAATCCATTTTTAATTTATTTTTGTATATGGTATAAGAGAGTGGTGCGGTTTGGGTTTTTTGCATGTAGCTGTCCAGTCTTCCCAACACTGTTTATTGAAGAGGCTGTGTTTTACCCATTGTATGTTCTTGTCTTCTTTGTCATGGATATATGGATCAATATATACGTGGAGTTTTTTTTGTGGGCTGTTACATTGATCTGTATGGGTTTGTTTTTTGGGTTGGGGTGTGTATGTGTGTGTGTGTGTGTGTGTGTGCGCGCACACATGCACACATGCATTCATGCCAGTACCAGATTACTTTGATTACTATAGTTTTATAGTATAGTTTGAAATCAGGGAGAGTGAAACTTTCAGTTTTCTTCTTTCTCAAGATTGCTTGGTCTATTTGGGTTTTCTGTGGTCCATACAAATTTTAGAATTCTTTGTTCTAATTCTGGATGGAGATTGCATTGAATCTGTGGATTGCTTTGAGTACAATGGACATTTTAGCAATAGTAATTCTTCCAGTCCATGAGCACAGAATATTTTTTGCATGTTCGTGTCAACTTCACTTTCTTTCATCAAAGCCTTAGAGTTCTCAAAGTACAAGTCCTTTACCTCCTTGGTTAAGGTTATTCCTAGGTATTTTATTCTTTTTGATGCAATCACAAATGGATTAATTTCTTAATTTCTCTTTCTGATTGCCTGTTAGTAGTGTACGGAAATGAAACCAATTTCTGTTTACTGATTTTGTACCCTTTGAGTTTACTACAGGCATTTATCAGTTCTTGTAGTTTTTTGGTGGAGTCTTTAGGATTTTCTACATATAGTGTCATGTCATCTGCAAATAGTAACCGTTTACTTCTTCCTTTCCAATTTTGCTGCATTTTCTTTCTTTTTTCTTGCCTAATTGCTATGGCTAGAACTTCCAGTACTATGTTGCATAAAAGTTGCAAGAGTTGGCATCCTTGTCTTATTCCTGATCTTAGAGAAAAAGGTCTCAGCTTTTCATCATTGAGTATGATGTTCATCATGGGTTTGTCATCTGTGGCCTTTATTATGTTGGTGTACATTCCTTCTATATCGACTTTGTTGAGAGTTTTTTCATTAATGTTCCCTTTTAAGTGATCTATTTCATTTGGATTTTCAGATTTATTACCTATCATTAAATATAATACTTTCATATTTTTTAATTCCCTATGTTCTTTCTCTATTTTTTTCATTGATCAAACTTGTCAAAGATTTGGCTATCTTATTAATATATATAACAAACCAAGTCTTTTATTTATTTATCAGTTCTAGTCTTTTTTTACTGATTCAGTCATTTCTGCCTCTCTATTGATCCTTCCCTCACATTCTTTGGATCTACTTTATGTGTGCTAGGCAGGCTTGTATAAATAAATGGTGATATAGCAAGAGCAGAAGTTTATTAACTCCTAGGTCATGGCCACCCACACTGTAGAACTCTGGGCGCTCTACCACCTTCTCCAATTCCCCACTGGTCCAATGCTCCTAGGTCCCCCAGTTCTAGCTCTGTGCTCTTGAATTACACCTTCCTGATCAAAACTCTACTATCTATTCAACTTGAACCCCATTCCTCCCTCTTCCAAATTCACAGTGTAGGGAAGTTGTCTAGATAAGTTATTATTTCTTTTCTTTTTGAACAAAAGGGAGTCTGAGAAAGGCAATCCACTTCCATGTTCTAAGCAGCCCTCTAGATGTCTTAGCTAGAGCCCCATTTACCTCCTCCATCCCAGTGACCTGATCTACAACAAGACTCTTCTGTCGTACCCTGGAACTTTTCCCCAAAACTGCCAACAAAGAAAACCTAGGAAATGATTTAGGTTGTGTTGTTGTTGGGTCTCTGTGTGCTTTGTCCTAGGATGCCTCTAAGTTCAATATTACAGAAATAGCTCTGAGCTATTCTGAAGGTGGGTTCATGCCCTTTGCTGATTGTCCATTTGGCTTTCTCCTGAGCCCCCCAGCTTTACCCCATAGGTGAACCAGAGGAAAGATTTGAAACTCAGACTGAGTTAATTGGATTAGAAGCCTCCTAAGGAGTTTTGAGAGGAGTTGCACAGTCCATTTCTCACAACAAGGGAATGAAGTTTTTTCTTTGTCCTCAGCCTTCCCAAGCTAGATCACTAGAAATCTTGCTCATGTTCCAGGATTAACAGTGTTACCTCCTTCTACATAAGCATCAACATGTTCTACCTCTGGTCCCATGAAAAATCCCTGTCCTAAAGTACTGGGACACTTTCTTTTATCAGACAATAGGAGCTTCCAGATACCTTTGGGAAAATGTAGCGACATATTTAAGGAAGAATCCATCTTCCACCTTTCCAGAATAGGTGTGTTGAGTTTAACATCCAGGGGTCTTTACATAAGCTAATTGGAAGCCATTTTGGAAGTATGTAAAGTAAAATATATAGATAGGTAAGAGCCCTCAATCCCATTGAAAATGATAATTATTTTACTTCCTGGGCCCAGAGCTAGGGATGAGAGGGAAGATACTCCAGACAATCTTCACTTCCTCCAGGCATCTCCCACATTCCTCCCCATCTCACCATCTGTAGTGGATGCCAATACCTTACCCACCTGTGTTCTTCCCATGAATGGACCAGGTTACATCCTCAGTGCTGACCTTGACTGGCAGGGCTCATAGCTGAGCCAAGGAGGGCACACTTGCCTTTCACCCATGGTGCTGGGGGTGAGAAGTAGAGAAATAACTATGATCCACTGGAAAATCAATGGACTTCCCCAGAGTGGTAATGTAATTAGTAGCACTGCCAGAAAGTGATCATAAGTGCTTTGTGAAGCACTTCCTGCAAAAAATTAAGCCCCTGTCCAATGGCTTTCCGATAACAGAAATAATATATCTGAATTTTATTCATTCAGAAATAAATGTGCAGCGGCTATTGCCCTTTATGTGTAGCAGCTAAACAGCATTCAATATCTAGATGTCTTTCTGATCATATTTAGAATAATGGCGAAAGTCATGAATTACAGGGCACACAGCCTGACACATTTATTGCTTACAGTCCATTTTATAGCCCTCTCTTTTAGGGCTTGAGTTGCTGAACAGGATGATTGTAAGCTATTTACAGAGAGAACAGCAGAGTTGCCTCCGGGTCCACCCTCTGGAGCAGGTCTCAGGGCCAGACACAGGCCTGAGGCCAGGTGTGGGCCCTCTCTGACCAGCACCAACTTCATCCGCAGTGCCACCAGTCATCCGCGTGTATCCAGAGACCCAGGCACAGGAGCCCGGGGTGGCAGCCAGTCTGAGATGCCATGCAGAGGGCATTCCTATGCCCAGAATCACTTGGCTGAAAAATGGAATGGATGTCTCCACCCAGATGTCGAAACAGCTCTCCCTATTAGGTAAGAACGGCCCTCAGTGCCTTTCTGCTATCCTCATCAAGTTCAAGCTGACACTTCCCCCAGCAGCGGAAGTGTTTCTAAGTCAGATGTGTTGGGAGTGAACAAATGTTTCCCCAAATTCTCCTGCTATCTGGACTCACACAGGTCTTGTGGGCTTTCTGAATGCAGTGATGATAAGCTGTCAATCAGGTCCCAGGTCAACAGTTTAGTTCAGCTGTTCCAGCCCAACAAGAGCATTGGCTGCCCCCAGCCCTGCTGAAGGGTTGTGTTTTTAACCTCTCCACTCTGAATAGAAGGGAGATGGGAGGGAGGAGGAAGGTCCCAACTGAGAGCAGACCATCTGGAGCACTGTCCTTCCCACAGCCAATGGAAGCGAGCTCCACATCAGCAGTGTCCGGTATGAAGACACAGGGGCATATACCTGCATTGCCAAAAACGAAGTGGGCGTGGACGAGGATATCTCCTCACTTTTCATCGAAGACTCGGCTAGAAAAACCCGTGAGTCCACTCTTGCCTTTGAGCTTCTTGCACCGGTTGGGGGGTGTTGGGTGCAAGAGGACCAACTGACTGGGGCTGCAGCCACCATCTATGAGCCCCTGAAGACAGGGGTAAACTATATTCTTCCGTGCTCACAGCTGGGGGCAGAGGGGACCCAGAGGTGAGCAGACCTTCCCTGGCAACCTAGACAACACAGAGACAGGGAAACTCACTGGACAGCAGAGAGCGCCCAAGACCACAAGGAAGCTTGCATACCCTAGCCCCAGGTCTGCCTCCTACTCGCCCTATGACTAGAATCTCTGGCCTTACCCACAGACCACAGTCCTCATACTATCACCCAGCAGCCAATGATGCACATTCACTATATGATACACTAGATGCCAGTTCAATAATTGTATCATATGCTGCCGTCCCACTGGGGCCCAGGAAGTGGCCTGGGCACACGTGCACACATAACCTTTGCTCCAGGAATCATAGCCTGCCTAGTGTGCCAAGTGTGCCCTCCCTTGTAGCCACTGCTCTGCAGGTGTGATTCCATGGACGCAGGTGATAGATGTGATCTCTTGCCCTGTTCAAAGACTCCACTCTGAGTCTTCATCATCAAAGGAGACCGTCAAAAGTGTTTCAGATGGTCTTCCTAGGGGAATCCTAGCTGAAAATCAATATGGCTTCTAGAAGTGAACCAAGAGCTCTGGGAGAGATGGTGCTTGCTCCTTGTCAACCACAGAAGTGGAGGATCCCATTCATTTCTATGATCCTGATTTCAAAGATTGATTAGAAATCAAAAGTGTCCTGAGACCTGGAAACATTGGTCCACATTCAGAATCCTATCAGAGTGCTGTTGCTGGGGCAGAGGGTGGTGGGGACTCCACACATGATGGATTAGGTAGTAGTACATCCATGAATGGAATCACTAAGATAAAGATGCTGACATTGCATTGTTCTTTTTTCCTTCTCTCAATCATGTTCCTGCTTTTCTGATTCTCTGATGCTGTAGTTGCAAACATTCTGTGGCGAGAGGAAGGTACCAAGCCTGCTCCTTCTGTGTTGTGCTTGTGATCACCTGTGTTCATGCTTCCATCATGGGCCATATTTCCTTGTGCCGCTATCAGCTTTTCCAGATACCAAATGGTCCCCACAAGTGGGGTGCGCCTACAAGATCAGATGGGAGGGAGCAGGTCAATGTCAAACTCAAGTGGCACAGTGAGAAGCAGATATAAACCCTGCTAGTGCCTTTAATGGGCACTAGTCCATTAGAACTTAAAAGTAGGAAGTTGCCATCTAAAGCTGTTTGAAATGGTCACTGAAGCAGACTACTTGGCAGGGGTTCCTGGTCGGACTGGGCCTTCAACATTTGTCTAGGAGCTGATACTAGTATTGGGGTTTAGTGATTACTTTGAGGAAATGGCAAAGGAAACAGCCGCCATGGTTTCTGTAAATGTATATTTACAGGTATATTTTTAAATGAATAGACTTTTAAAATTTGTATGTATCAAACCATCATATTAGGTTGGGCCTTTTAAAAAGCTGCCATTTTTATACATCAAAAATGGTCTAGTACTGACAATTTCATGCGGTTCAAAAAATAGCAGGCCCAGATGGGAACTGGGTTACAGAGTCCAAGTCACTATGTGGGGTGCATGTGCATTTGCCCAGAGTAGGGTTCAGATTCCCTTGAGGTAACCTGTTCCGCAGTTTCATGGATGCAGGGGGGGTCAGGGAGAAGTATGAGAAGTAGCAGAATGCACCATGTGATTTCAGGGTGAAGCACAAAATCTCCCTCTTTAAAAGCCAGCTTACTTCCTATCTTATTTTTCCCTCATGAATGTTCCCCCTGGCGTTGCCTAGAGTCTCGCATATGAATGCATACACAGACACAGAACAATTTCCTGAACATCAGGCACTGCTGCTTCCAGTAAGTCTGAGAGCAAAACAGAAGCAGAGCCTGAAAAATGAGGAACTGATGCCAGTAGGCTTTAGGATTCCTTGGAAAGACAAGTTGTAGCAACTGCCACTCATCATGGACAATTTTCCCCTGAAAAGCTCCTAGGCCCCTGAGGTACACAGCTTTCCCTCTGTATCTTTAAGAAGTGATAATTTCCTAAAGGGAGTTCAGGACAAAGAGGCTCAAGTTTCAAAAGTGGAGACCAGCAAAGAATGCAGGAGGCCCTGGGGTGTATGAAATACAGCCATAGAGGCCCCACCTTGAGGCCAACCTGAGAACCGCCCCCCCCCCCGCCCCCCCAGCACCAGCTGCTTTCAGGCTCGGTGCTGGCGGGTGCTGCGCTCACACGGGACAGCATAGTGGCAAACAAATCCATGCTGCCCAGATAGCCGGCCACTTGAACCCTTCACAGCTAGAACCCAAAGCTGGGGGCAGGAAAACAATAGGAGCCGAAGCAAACAGGCTGGCAGGCCGCAGGGAATTGTCTGGTCTCTACAAGAGAAATGAGGTGAGGGGGCTCACCACAGCAAGGAAAGCTCCTTCGTGCCCCCTTCGGAGAAGCCATGCTCAGACAGAGCCTTCCGGGGGGCTGGATCCTGAGGCTGGCTCTCCTGTGAAGCCACTCGTTTGTTGAGGCCCACATCCGTGGCTGGCTATGGGGAAGGCACTGTGCTTAGCCTGACCAGTGGCCACAGTGGCAAGCCCACATCGAGTCCCTGAGCTCTCAAGCTTGCCTTGCTAGCTTTCGGCTATCCACGTCCCAGGAGGCCGTCCCTGGCGTCTCCAGTTTGGCAGGGACTTCAGCCCATAGGTCTGAGCAAGAGACGTTTGCCAGGTAAGCATCGACAGGCAGGCCCCGCTGGGACAGGATAAACGGGGACAGAGCACGTAGTGCCAGGAGCTAGGATGCCCCAGGAGCCGAGGCAGGAACTGCCTGGGCGGCCGCTTCAGCTAGCACTCAGCCGCCTAGGACTCCCCACTGGAGCCTGGGCAGGGCGCTCCCAGGCCCTACTAGCTTCTGCGAGGCTGGGGTCAAGTTGTTCCCGGTGGCCAAGCCCCTCCTGCCCAGAGCCCCTCCTGCCCAGAGCCCCTCCTGCCCAGATCCCTGTGTCAGGGAATCAGAGACCTTGGGCCACACTGGGAACCACAGGCACTGGTACTTCCTGGGGGCCCAGGGCCCAGAAAACTGCCTGCAGAGCCACTGGAAGCAGCTGGAATGCTGGCTCCTATTTCCTCTTGTATTGGTTTCTAACACTAAAAACTTAGCCAGATAGTCAAGTCCATGCACCAGGCTTCTCAGCATGCTAAGAAGGAGCGTGTTCTTCATATATTTAATTTTCTTAGCATTTATGGAAATCTGTTGCATGTTCTAACTTCCCAAGAAATAAAGGGAGGGAGAGAGAAAGGGAGAACTCACACCTTGCCTATTTTTTTTTTTTTTGCCATGTTTACCTCTCAGAGAGAGGTGTACGGTGATGCCACAGAGCCCAGGGGCCTGACCCCTGCTCTGGCACAAATGCAGGTGGCCTCAACCAAGCCCCTTCCCTTCCTTGGACCTCGGGGGTTTTTATGTCTTTATAATAAGGAGGCAGAACTGGCTCATCCCAAGGCCACTTCCCTGCTAGTCTGAGATTTCTCCCCCGAGGCCCACACCTGGGCAGGGGTGGGAGCAGGCAGGGGGCATGACCAGGCCACCGCCCTGTTGTCTGACGTGGGGCTGCCACAGAGGAACTGCTGAGGCGGAGGTGGCAGGTGGCAGCCAGCTGTCCTTAAGGAGGGCTTTGCTGGCACCGACAGGCCAGGACTTAACTGGCACAAAGCAGTACCAGCCACAGCATTCTTAGGCCATGTTCCAGGGAATGGTGCTATAGACAAACATGTTTTAAAAAATAAATAAGAGCCTTTGCTTTTATGGCATGATCTGGGCCATCTGACTGGACTAGTTGACAACAGTCAACCAAGGGAGACTCTGACTTCAGAATAGGAAAGATCAAATGTATGTGAGAGCCAAGACTGTCATATATTTGAAAACTTGTGTTGGTGGCCAGTCCTAGATGCCCTAGGGCAGAGTTGCGTGTCTGGAAGGATAGCCTGGGATTGCAGAGCCCTCCGGCACTTTGTCCTCATGCTGCCCACACACCACCTGCTCGTCTCACATCACCTTGACTTGCACTTATACATTGGGCCTGGACCGCATGCACCCAAACCGCAGGTTTCTTGTGTGCCCAGCAGGTCCTGTGACCCTGCAGCGCAGCTGGATAGGAGGGTGGGGTCTAGCTGCTGAGAGGGCGATGCATAACCATGGCCATGTTTGCTCCTCCCAGGCCTCAGTGTGGGAAACATGTTCTATGTCTTCTCCGATGATGGCATCATCATCCTGCACCCCGTGGACTGTGAGATCCAGAGGCACCTCAAACCCACTGAGAAGATCTTCATGAGCTATGTAAGTGTCTGTGCTGGGACACAGACAACATCCTCAAAGTCAGTCTCACATCATGTGTGCCCCTCGATTTCTGATTCTGTTTGCTATGTGTGGTGTTGTTCCACATGTGTTCCAAGGCTCCAGAGAAAGTACCCATGAAGCTAAGAGTTGAAGGTGTCCTTCCTTGTTTGAGACTTCCGTGCACAGAGCCCTAGGTGAGACCCAGGGCTTACAGATGGGTTTCTCTGCTCTGCAAGTTCACTGAGAAAGGATGGAGACAGCAGTGTGAATAGACAGCCAAACAGGTGCCACTAGAAGCAGGTGCCACTAGAAGCAGAAAATGTCACGTCACATCCGGGGACTTGCACATACTCTGTGTGCCTGAGATTAGGGTGACCATAGACTGGGGTCAAAGCCAAGGAGTATTAATGTTCTATCTTAAGAGTTCTAGGGACATCTGGAGGCCTTCAAGTGAAGCATGGCCATGGTGGGGCTGCTTCAGAACACGTGCAGGGCCCCAGCAAAGAAGCAGGTACACAGGATGTGATCATCCACGTGAGAAAGGGTAGTGACCTAGCCAAGCCAGGGGGAGTGACAAAGGGGATAGTTGAGTGTATCTTAGTGTTATTCACAGGTGACATCAACGGGCACCACAAGCGTAATCCAGGGTCTTGCTAGGAGGGGCACAGTGCGCTTCACTCAGGAAGAGGAAGAGAGGCAGGTTAGGGGGATACAGCTCATTCTCTGTCTGGGGCTGGGGATCCCAAAAGCAGAGCAGATTGTCTCCTCCTCAAGGAGTTGAGGGTGCCCTATGATGCCCTGAGTTTGAGATGCCCATGGGACACAAGCATAGAAACATCCAGAAGATGGGGAGCGGGAAGGAAAAGGCAGTGGTGAGCTGGAGAGTCCTCGGCTCTCTGGCAGGCAAAAGAAGTAGCTTTAAGGAAGCCTGGAGAACATGTGTCACAGAACCTAAGGATCACAGAGTTTACAAAAGGAAGAGGTTCTCAACCAGTCGATAGAGGAGGTTCTCAGTGACCCCTAAGGAACCAGGGGAGAGAGCATGAAGCATGAGAATGCCCTGAGTGTCACAGGTGCTACAAAGTATGAAGCCCACTGCACAGTGGCAATGCACCATGAACAGAGGCTGAAGAGGTGATGGCTGGCAGCAGTTCCAGGAACACCCCTGTAGCCCCCAAGACCCAACTGTCCAGAGGTGTCCTCCAGACTGTGCTTCCTCCCACACCCACACCCCAGGGCTCTGTCCCTCACATTGGTTTCTCACTTGGCCTTGTGTTGATGGTCACTTGCATAAGGTAAAAACCTTAGCTACTTGATGGTAGAACAATGGCATTAACCCAGAAGAGTCCCCTACAAGCCCCCACGTGCCCTCTGCTTGGGGACATACAGTGCATGAACAGGTGAGCATGGAGCTGGAGCTCATGGTGGAAGTGGGTAGGGCCCCAGTGAGTTCCCGCAGCCACCTTGTTGCATTGCTGTGCTGGCTTTTGGCGTGTCTCAGGCTGTTGCATTCCTCACATTTGTAGCTCTGGAACAGCTGTTTTCTGGGCTGTTTGATATGAATTATTTTTTTAGATGTGTTACCCCTGATGAATTTTTCTTCCACTCAGTAGCCATGAAACCATCAAGAAAGAGTGGTTCTAGTTAATTTCTAGCAGTTAGGTTTAAATAATTGTACCCTGTCACATGGGCACTAAATTCTCATAGATTTGCAATAACCTAATCTGTAGCTCGAGGGTAATCTCTAAAATCCTAACCACAACTCACATCTCCTAAGAAGCTAGAATAAGACACAGTAAAGACAGGCCCTGCAGACCTTTCAGGCAGCACAGGACCACGGTTAGCTATAGAACAACCCCAAACAACAGTGTTCTTCTCTAGAAAATGCCCAAACACCTCCCAAGAGGGTTATCATGAAGCAAGCCTCTTGTTAAAGCGCTGAGCAAGAAGGAAGTTGGTACATCTTCTCTCGGGCATCTCTGCTGGGTGAGGCATCCACTCTGTGCAGTGGGAAGCCTCACGTGTAGTAGATAAGGGCACAGGCTTCTGAGCAGGGCACCCCTGGGTTCATAGCCCACCTCTGTCGCTCAGTAGGCTGAGTGGCTTTAGACAAGTGACCTAATCCCTCCAAGCCTCTGTTTTCTCACGTATGAATTGAGGTAGTTGGTGAGGATTGAATGTGATACTGGGTAGTGGCCAGGGTAGAAGGTAAAAGCTCTGCCCCAAAGTGATTACAGTCATTTAGGAAAGAACTGGAAAGTAGATAAACTCAGGGATTTAGGAGGCTCCATAGTCCTTGGTGACTCACTCGTGGCAGACCGTAGGGGAGAAGGAAGCAGCAAGGGGATGGTCATGCTTGGTCTTGGCTGGCCAGCTGCTGATGAAGAGCCAGCAGAAGGAGCAGGTATGGAGGAGAGGAGCAGCTCAGGGGTGGGTGGCTGCGTTTGAGGAGGCTGTGGGAGAACCAGGCAGGAACTGGAGAAGGTGGTTCTGAACTAAAGACACAGATCTGGGAGCCATCTACATATGGGTCTTGGCTAAAGCCAGGGCAGTAGACAAGACCACCAAGGGTGTGTGTGAGTGGTTTGAGTTGAACACTTGAACAGAACCCTGCAGGGCAGGGGCAGGGGGCAGTAATTAAGGGACAGGCAGACTAAGAGGAACCACGAGGAGACTGAGACAGAGGGGGCCAATGTCATGATGAAAAACATGAGACTGTGTATCATGGAAGGTAAGGGAAAAGAAGGTCCCCCTTTTCGCTCATTTATTCATTCAACAAATATACTTGCCCTCATTTTGTGCCAGGCACTTTACTAGGTGCGAAGGAGCTAACGGTGAAGGAGATGGACACAGAGCCTGCTGTCACAGAGCAATCTAGTGACAGAAGAGAGCCTAAACAGAGGTAGACAAATCAGTGCATAAAGTCAGGTGGCAAATGACAAATGCAGCAAGATACAGGAGTGAGGTAGGTCGGTGGTGCTAGGCCAATGAACACCCAGGCCTAGGGCAGGAGGGGGGCATGAGGAAGGAAAACCAAGCATGCCATGTACATGGAGCATGGTGGGTAAGGGCAAGAAAAGCTGAAGGTCAGAGGAGTAGCAAAAGCCAGAGTGGACAGGACCTTGTAGGCTTCAGGGAAGACTTGGATCCTATTCTGAGTGAGAAGGAATGTTAATGGAGTGGACCATGTTGAGAAGAGGGACATGGGCAGACTTAAAGTGATGCCTATGGATTCTGTGTTGAGAACAGGTGGGGGTGGGGGTGGCCAGGGTAGAATCAGGGAGTACATCCTGGATGCTCCAAACCAGTTACTCAGGCAACAGAGAGTATGGCTTGAGCCAAGGTGTTGGAGGTAGGGAGCAATGAGGCAAAGTCAAATTCTGAATGTTTTTTGAAGGTAAAGCTGAAATGGATTTTGATGCAGTGGATGAGGGCTGAGCATAGGAGTAAAAAAAAAAAAAAAGAGGACTCAGAGATGGCTGCAAGGGTTTGGGTCTAAAGAAGTAAAACAGCAGAGCTGCCATTTTGTTAATGGGATGAGCCAGATTAGGAGGTAAATTGGGAGATGATTTTGGACTCTAAAGTTGGAGTTGTACATCAAACAGCCAAGTAGAGCTAGGTGGTTGCCTGCATAAGTCTGGAGTTCAGAGAAGAGGCTCTAACTAAAGGAACAAATTTGGGAGTGGGAAGCACATAGATGGTATTTGATGTGATAGGTTTGGATGAGCTCAGCAACGGGAGTGGATTTTGGAGAGGAAAAGTCATCCGGTGGCCCCTGTGTTTTCCAACATACAGAAATCAGCAAACTGAGCAGGATCAAGCAACAGAGAAGGAGCAGCCACTGTGGTGGGGTGGCAGGGGGAAGGAAGCAAGGACTAGCACAGTGTCAGATGATGCCCCAAGTTCAAATAAAGAAGTGGCACAGGTTTAATTTAATAACTGAGAAGTACAGAGTATTGAGCTTGGTGGGAACGGTGCCGACCCTGCGGTGAGGAAGCAGAGGGTAGGTCACTCCTGGGGAAGTCTGTCCATTAACAGTTTTCTATCTGATGGGGATTCAGAGAGGGGCAAATGTGCACACAAAGGGGAAGAAAGCAGGCCTGTGGCTGCCGGTAAAAAATCACACAGAGGGAGTTACAGCCTCACGAGTAAGAGCAGGTGAAAGGTGAATGTTAAAAGCAGGTGATGTTGGAGGGCTCATGTGTCAGGTTTGTGGATTCTGGAGAAGGAACAGAGGGACAGGGGAGGGTGAAGAGAGAGGGAACTCAGGCATGGCAGTGGGGAGCAAGGGATTAGGAAGATATATGGCAGCTTATCTCCTTTATAGGAAGAAATCTGTCCCCAAGGGGAAAGAAATGCCACCCAGCCATGCCAGTGGGCCTCGGCAGTGAACATCCGACACCGGTACATCTACGTGGCCCAACCAGCACTGAACAGAGTCCTCGTGGTGGACGTGCAAGCTCAGAAAGTTCTACAGGTACATCTCTCTAAGGGAGGGGGCAGTGGGGGGCTTCTGGTTCTGGGGCACAGCTTGTTACATTCCTCTTGGCTTTCTGCACCCTGCCCAGCTCCTCTGAGAGGCAGTCAGATTGAGGGCCGGGAGAGCAAAGAAGATTCGTGTCCAGCTACTATGTGCCAAGCGCTGTTCTGGGGTCTTGAAAAACAGCCATGAATGAGCAGTAAAGCCCCAGAATTTAGATTCTAGACTGAAAAGGCCATAAATCAGAGTGTTAGAGAACTGTAAATTCTAAGAGTTATTTACAGGTCAAATGTGAGAGAGGAACTGGAAGACTGTTTTGTTTTGTTAAGATTTTATTTATTTATTCATAAGAGAGAGAAAGAGGCAGAGACACAGGCATGTGGGACTCCGTCCCGGGACCCCAGAGTCACACTCTGAGTCAAAGGCAGATGCCCAACCTCTGAGCCACCCAGGTGCCCCTGGTAGACTATTTTTAATTGGCTCTTGCTCTGAGGTAAACAGATTCTGAGATCTAAGTGCCCAGTGGGCCTCCCAGTGTGAGAGCAGAGGGCTGGCTGTGGGGGCTGAAGTACAGTGAGAAGCGGGGAGAGCGGGGTATGGTGAGGGTAGAGGTAAATCACAGCCCAAGCCGCTGAAAGCTTTTCATCCAGGGAGTGATCTAATCTGACTTATATTACTAAAAAGTCAGGCTCTGTTTAGAACCGATGGCAAAGCAGAGCAGAGTCATGGCTACTGAAATAATTCACGCAAGAAATGCAGACAGCCGTGGAGGTGGTAAGAACTGATCAGATTCCTGACAGGTTTTAAATGTGGAAAGATTCTCTGCTGGGTTGAATATAAGTTTTGAGAGAGGGACATCAGGTCGTTTACGGGCTTTTTCATTTGAGGAACTGTAGAATGGTGATGCCATTTACTGTAAGTGGTGGATTGAATAATGGCCCCCAAGATATCCACTTCCTTATGCCCAGAACCAATGAACGTCACCTTCTTGGACAAATAGGACTCTGCAGATAGGATTAAATTAAGGTTGTCTAAATGGACTGTTACTTGGGATTACCTGGGTGAACCCTACCTCGATGAACATGCAAGTACCCTTATCAGAGGGAGGCAGGGAGAAATGTAGCTGGGTAGGAGCAGGAGGCAGTGTAAGGACTGAAGCACACTAGGGTACTGCTGGCTTTTAGGATGGGGAAGGGACCACAAGCCAAAAAATGCAGTTATAGGGACTGGAAAAAGTCAAGTAAACACCTCCCCTAGAACCTCTGGAAAGAGCACTGCCCAGCAGACACCCTTGTTCAGCCCAATGGAATTAATTTTGGACTTTCAGCCTCCAGAACTGTAGGAGAATTAAATCTGTGTTGTTTTAAGCCACTAAGTTTGTGGTAATAGGTTATCATAGCAATAGGAAACCAGTGTACTGTATAGAGACTTCAGGCAAGGCAGAGACATGCAGGCCATGGATCAGGAAGACAGAAAAATTAGGAATTTGGGTTTAGACCTGCCAAGTGTAAACTGCTATTTATAAATGTTAGCTGGAAAAAAATAAAAATAAAAATAAATGTTAGCTGGGCCACGTGTGTGACTTAGTCAGTTGGGTATCCAACTCTTGATTTCAGCTCACGTCATGATCTCAAGGTTGTGGGATCAAGCCCTGCATCAGGCTCCATGCACAGCAGGAGATCTGCTGCTCTCCCTCTGCCCTTCCTCTCTGCTTGCACTCTCACTGTTTCTCTTTCTCTCTTTCTAAATAAATGTTTAAAAAAAAATGAAAACAAAAATGTAAGTAGAGCTATCAAATAAGCAATTGGATAAACAGATCTGGAGTCCAACAGGACGTCTAGGTCAGAGATGTCAGTGTGAGTATCATCACCATACAAACTTAGATCCAGAGAAGTGGATGAAATCACTGAAGGTAGTACAGATGGAGAAGAGGTCAGGGTCAGAGCCCTAAAGCACTCCAACACACAAAGATCCGGAAGGAGAGAAGCAGCCAACAAAAAGACCAAGCAAGAGCAGTCTGAAAGGTAGGAAGAAAATTGGGGAGGGGAAGGGGGTTGAGGATTCCAGGAACCAAAAAAACAAGTGTTTTAAGGAAGACTTTGTGGTCAGTGATGTCAGATATAGCTGAGAGCGTTTGTGTGTCATGAAGACTAAGAATCAACCAGTTAGTGGGTCAACTGTCAGTCACTGGATTTGGTATCACATGGATCACCTTGGCAGGAGTAGATAAAATGATCGTGGAATACAAGCTTGAGGTCATAGAGATGGTGAATACAGACAACCAATTTGAGGGGGTTTGCTCTAAATATAAGTAAAGGGTGTCAAATGAGGCAGTGGGTAGAAGAGCATACTGAAGAAGCTTTTTTAGAATAGGTGACATTACAACATTTATATGTATATAGGTATGTGTGTAATGCTAAAAAAAAAAAAATTAAAAATTAAAAAAAAAAAAAAACCTTCCACACGTTCCCTTTTTTCTGCATCATTGAAGTAAGCAGGAGTCATTGGAATCCAGGGCAGAGAAGTAGACCTGCTAGCTGTAGATAAAAGCACATTCTTTCATAAAACAGAAGGAAATGGAAAATATTCAGGTACACTTACAAAGAGGTGACAGTTACAGTTGGTGGTAGACGGATGAACATCTCCTGTGGTTGCTTGTATTTTCCCAGTGAAATAAGAGGGGAAATTATCCCCAACCCTGGAGGTTTGAGGAGAGAGGTGAAGGGTGCATTTGAGACTGAACTGAGCAGGGCACGGTGATAGGACTGCTGAGTGAATGTAAAGGCCTGCTGAAGGATGGTGGATATAAATAGAAAGTGAGACCAGTGGTCAGGGTTGTGGTTTTTCCTCCCAGTGATGCGCTGGTGCACACTCATTGTAGGGGAAATTGGGACATAAGCAGGATTGTGGCTTCTCCAGGCCAGTTGGGCAGAAGACTTTCTGTTATTGATTTTTCTGGCCAGAGAACATACTCTGAATAATTTCAACCCTTTGAAACTCATTGAAGCTTGCTTTATGACCCAACTTAGGATCAATGTGGATAAAAATGTTCATTTGCACTTTAAAAGAAGGTGTGTCCCAATGTTAGGTACAGTATTCTGTATATATGTCAGTTATGTCAAGTTTGTTCACTGCATTGTTCAGATCTTCTAAGTGATTTTTCACTTTGTCCACTATTAGCTGCTGAGAGGTGTGCTGAAGTCTCACCCTGCAATTAGAGGTTTATCTAAATTCTATCCATTTTTGCTTTAAAAATGTAGTGAATTCCTAGGGCGAAGTTTTCTTCATTCTTATAAAATATCTCTATCTCTGGCAGTGCTTCTTGCCTGAAAGTCTGTTTTTGTCTAATACTAGTCTAGACAGATCAGATTTCTTTTGATTAGTGTTAGCGTGCTGTATTTTTGCCATCCTTTCAGTTTCAACTTTTCTATGTCCATTTATAAAGTTACATGTGTTTAGGTTTTGGCCTTTATCTAGTATAATAATCTTGATCTTTTACCTAGATCATTTGCTCCATTTATATTTAATGCAATTAATGATGTAGATAATAGATAAATCTATCATCTTACTGGGTTTTTTATTTGACCTACCTGTTTGTTCTTTTTTCTCCTTTTTACTGTCTTTTGGATTAGTCCAATATTTTTATTCTATTATTGCTATTACTACCTCAGATTATAACCTGCCTCCTTCCCTCCATACAGTCCCATATAATTTATGACTTCACTTCCTCGGTAGTGATCAAACAACAGTACAACAGTAACTCCTTTAACTCCTCTCCTGCCTTTTGCATGATTGTAGGAATGAATTTTAAGTCTGTTTATAATTGAATCCCACATGAGCTTAGTATTACTTTGTACAGTTGATAGTCATTTATATTCGCCCACATATTTACTTTTTTCACTGCTCCTTATTCCTTCCTAAAGTACACAGTTCCATCTGAGATCATTTTCACTGTGACTAAGGACTTTTTTTTAATAGTTCTTTTACTGCACATCTGCTAGTAACACATTCTCACAGTTTTTGTTTGTTTGAAGAGAACTTTATTTGCCCTTTACTTTTAAAGACTGTTTTCACTGATATAGAATTCTACTGTGGCAATTATCCTCAGCGTTATAAGATGCGGTTCCATTGTCTTCCATTGTTTTGTTAGTGGGTCAACTGTCAGTCACCCTTTGGAAGGTCATGTATCGTTTTTCTTCTACTTTCCAGATTCTTTGATCTTTAGCAATTTTACGATGATGTGCCCAGGGGGATGTTCTTTGTATTTATTCTGATTTGAAAGTTTTAGTGGTTCTTGAATGTGTGGTCTGATACCTTTCATCAGATTGGAATTCTCTCTTCTTTGGAAACTGGTTAAAAAAAAAAAAAAGACATTTTCATTGTGTGCTACATGTCTCCTTTACTCTTTCGTTCCATCCTTTTTTGTTTCTTTGTGCTTCAATGTTAGTATGTTCTATCAACTTGTCTTTCAGTTCACTAGTCCTGTCTTCTGATATGCCTAATATGGATTTAACCTATTGAGTTCTTAATCTGAGGTATTGCATTTATTTTTAATTACAAATTTATATACATAAGTAGAATTATCTTTTTATGAATCATTTGTGGGTCTGTTTCTTTTGTATTTTTAATAGTTTTTAGTTATATAGTCTATATCTTGTACTGCCTAGTAATTTTTTAAATGCTTAGCATTCCATATATAAAAAGATAGACTTGAGAGAGCTCTCAACCACCAAAGAGACTTTACCCTTTCCTCTGCTAGCCAGAGAGAGTAGACAATGAGTCGCTTTAACCAAGTACTAAGTTGAATCAAGACTAAATTGAAGGTTTTATTTATTTATTAATGAGAGACATGGAGAGGCAGAGGGAGAAGTAGGCTCCCTGTAGGGAGCCTGATATGGGACTCAATCCCAGGACCATGACCTAAGCCAAAGGCAGAAGCTCAACTACTGAGTCACCCAGATGCCCTGACATGAAGTTTTTTTTTATATAAATTTATTTTTTATTGGTGTTCAATTTGTCAACATATAGAATAACACCCAGTGCTCATCCCGTCAAGTGCCTACCTCAGTGCCCGTCACCCAGTCACCCCCACCCCCCGCCCACGACATGAAGTTTTTTAAGGCGTACTCTGCTTTGATTCATTCCTAGACCTAGAGGTCAGCCTAGGTTTTTAACTGAGAGCCTGGTATGTTCTTCAGTATCTTTCCCCCTCCATATCTTTCTTTGCTCCTCAGTATATTAAGACTGTAGAACTCTGTTTTGAATTTGAGATTACTGGTTTAGCTCTTCAGTCTCCTAACTCTACACCAACTTCAGAATGAGAATATGAATTATGATAGGAGAAGTGTAAATAGAAAGGAGAGAGGTGGCTACAGTCTAAACACTAGGGAAATTTTACTGTGAAGAGGGCAGGCAAATGGGGTAGCTAGAAGATAATGTGTAATCAAGAGGGTTTTTAAAAGAGAGAGACCAAGAAACTAGAGACATTGTCAAGATGGTATTACTGCTGGTGGGGTTAAGAAGTCCTGGGTACAAGGAGAACATGCCAGATCCTGAAGCCTCTAGCAAATGAAGGGAAGCAACCAGGAAGCTAGGAAATGCTGGAAACAAGGAGGAGTAGCTGAAGGCAGTGAACATCGCAGTTTATGAATGTAGGAAGAGGCTTCAGGGGCTTTTAATTAGAGCAAGAAAGTGAAAGGGAAATTCAAAGATGGTAATCAATGGAGAAGAAATATATGTGAGCAGAGAGGGGCAAGATCAAGAGTTCAGTTTTGTATTTGTGGAAGTCATGAACAGGGGAATGAGTTCTGAAGTCATCAGAGTACAGCAGGTTATCTGAGGCCATGGAATTAGATGAACTCAGCCAGAGAAAGGATGTAGACAGAATAAGGTCAAAGATGAAGACCTGAGACATGCCAGCATTCACCAGTCAGAATGAGAAGAGAAGCTTGGGGTATGAGAGGCTCAGAGAATAAGACATTTCTGGAAGGGAACAGTACCATGTAGAATCTTGCTAAAATGTCCGAAAGGAGGATCACAAAGTGATCTCTGAATCTGACACAAAGGTCTGGAGCAGGTCAGTGGAATAATGAAGACAGAAACTCGATGGGAATATTAAAGAAAGTAGATTCATAGACTCCACAGACAATTCTTCAGAGAGGTTTTGACCAGTGGGTACAGATGGGTTTTACCCCCCAGAAGGCTGACATCGGTTAACAAAGGGAGTGGCTAGAGAATGACAGGATGAGCAGGGGTCCTAGTCCAGTGCTGTGAACCTAATGGAAGAGACTTTTGGAACTTAATAAAGCTACGTTATAAAGAAGTAGTAAACAATAGCATTGGAGAGGGCCACAGGGAGGCTGTCTTCTCCAAGGGTAGCAGAATTTCAGTTATAGCAGTAAAAAAAAAAAAAAACAACAAACAATGTCTGCCTGATTCTAGAGTGTGGGTCCCAGAGACGCCAGTGGAAGGATGTACAGGTAGAAGCAAAGCTAAGAGATGATCTCAGAGTCAGACTCAGCTGGCACAGGAGGAAGGGCCACCTCACCAGAATCTCAGCCTGGAGAAGGACATTGAGGGCTCTAGAGGCCCCAGATGCTCCTGGGAGCAGTAGCCAGAGTACACTGCAGCTGATTCTTGAGTGGAAAGCGTAAAGCCTCTGGGTTTGGGCTTTTGCCAAGATGGCCAGGGTCCCGTTAAGTAAAACATGCAAGAAGTTTTTTAAAAGGGATTAAATTACTGACAAGAATTTTATGACCCTAAAGACAAACCCAGAAGGGAGGCTTATGCCCTGGGTTCCCAAGCAGGCTCAGTGCCATGGCTGCTAGGTTGGCTTTCCTCTCCCTGAGGCATGATGGTCTTGTATACAAAGCCCAGAAACGACCGTGTCAGCTTCTCATAATGATGACCCACTTGTATTTTTTTTCAAGTCCATAGGTGTGGACCCTCTGCCAGCTAAGCTGTCCTATGACAAGTCTCATGACCAAGTGTGGGTCCTGAGCTGGGGGGACATACACAAGTCCCACCCGAGCCTCCAGGTATGTTGAACACACGGAGACCAACATCACCCCCATGGAAACAAAGGACACTGTCCCTAATACATGTCTCTTGCTTCCCTAGGTAGCTAATCACATTTATCCAAAACGTATCCATCATGGCTTGAGGAGGGATTAGGAAACAGCCTTGAGCCAAAGCCCCTCACAGACCATTAGCAGAGTATCTTCAGCCAGGCCTACCTTTAAGGACAATAATACTGATGATGGATAAGATTCTGATGTCAGGACAACCAGAATGTGGCTCCCAGGCTCTGTGTCTCCTGAACCAAGGTTTTCCTCACCTCAGGCTCAGCAGGCTAGGAACAGTGTCAAAGCATATGCTAGATGTGGGCCTATAAGGAAGGAAAAGTAGCACAATCGTGCTCATAAATGGAAGCACCTTTACTGAGTGCTTACAGTACGTTAGGGCACAGAAACATTCAGTAATGTGCCCATGGTCCAATCCAGCAGCAAAGCTCTGCAGCCCAATATTCAGCCACTGAACTGCACTGCCTCTTGGAAACAGTTTGGGCCCAGGAGCACTGTGGGATTCCCCTGTCCACCAGTCAGAGAAGGTCAACACTCCTGTGCTGAGTGTGCCTGCCTCTGCCTTTCTCATCAGGGATGATGAGACAGCCTCTAATGCTAGAGGATTAAGCCCTTTAAAAAGTGATTTGAATGCCTGATTTCTCCCAGAGATCTACATAGAACCATTCTAGATGCACAGGAGAGAAGCTAATCTGTTTCATACACTGGATGCCTCCAGACATTAGAGCTTCATTATCTCAGAACCCCAGCTGAGAAGGACTACAGAGGGAGCCAAGTTCACTCTGTTCTCAAGATTGGGAAGAGGGAAGGGGCATCTGGGTCTACGGAAGCTTCCACCAGGGGACTGGCCGCCTGCCTGCCTGCCTCTCCACTGGTGGGCCAGGGGGTAGACACTGCTTTACCTCCTATAAGCTGAGACTATTGTCATTTGATGGATGCCATCAGCCTGGGCCCCAGTGAGCTGATGAAAAATCCCCATTAGAGAGTCTATGAGCCTGAATAAAGGTCATTCACAGCAGAGCATGAGCCCAGGGAAATAACTTTTATTGGTACTTCTGGCAGCTCCAGGAAAGCCTCTCCAGTAGTAATTCAAGGGGAGGAGCCACCAAAAAAAATTTTTTCTGAAACCAAATATGACAAAAATTTCCTAATTTACTGCAGATGAGCTAAAAAATGCATGGCTTCCTAGGTTATCTATAAAGGAAAAAACTTTGGATTGGCACTGGGTTTCTCACCTGCCACAGCAGCTGGCAGACCATGGAATCTACAGGGCTGAAATCCAAGAGTCCTATTCCCAGCCCCGGCAGGACCAAAGAAACCCTATGTGCAAGAAATTCAGAGAGTGCATCACTCTCCTGCCCTCTCTGAGGAACAGAATTGAGGAAAGATCCCAGACAAACACCAGATGAACCAGATGAGAGACATTGAGATGAAGAAAGAGAAGGAGGAGACAGTTGCAAAGAATGAACCCAGAGAAGTAAGACGGATGAGGACAGACTCTCTGGAAATGGTAATAAGTGCTAAATAAGGATGTCTGGATTAAGAGAGAGACACTCAATGAGAAATCCTGATACCAGTCTGCAGTGGAAGATAAATTATTTCAGTCAAAGTAAGCATAGGGAGTGGAGGAAAGGAGAGGGAGTAAAACTACTTAGAAATACCTTATTGGGATAAGGGAAGGTTCAGAGAATGCTGTTGGAAAGTAGCAGCTGGGAAGAGACTGTCTCATTATTCCAAATATGACAAACTGATTCCTCTGAACAGCAGAGATAATCAGACTGGGTTAGGAAGGAAGCAAACTAGAACTTGTCTATGAGAAACACACATGCAATAAAGAGAATAAAAGGTTGAATTTAAAGGGGCAGGAATAGTGAGGACTGATGAACAAGTATGTATTCACAATGCCCCTCGTTATCAGGCAAGGTAGGGTTTATGGTTGAAAGCACTAGAAACAGCAAACAGAGAGAGATACTGTGTGCTTAACAGCCACCAGGAGATACCAGGCACCATTAACAATGAAATGCCTCAAACAAGAGTGATTAAAAATAAAGGAAAACTTGACTTAAAATGCACTTAAATTGTACAAATAAGATGAAAGAATAACATGGGAAAATTGAGTAATGACACCACTTGCTTATAATATAAACGTTGCATCTGCAAAACTGTTTTTTCACACATCCACACAAGTGTATCATTAACCACAAGGGAAACAAATCCTGTAAAAGTAGACGTTATAGGCAGCAGTATCTGATAATTAGAAATAATTAAAATGACCTAGTAAGAAAACACTCCTTTATAACTATGGATCAAAAAGGAAATTACAAGGGAAATTACAAACTGTCTCAAAAGCAATGATAAAGTGACTCTTAGACATCTAGAATGATGGGAGATGGAGAAGGGTGGGCACCCAGAGTACCTGTGTCTTAAAAGCCCACAGAAGAAGTACTTGTGTTAAGAAATGAGAATAAGAAGAGAGTGGTAAGAAGGAACAAGACTGGGAAATGAATAAAAACAAAACAGGACAAAGAGATAAACAGAAATCCTTCACAAGCTTGAGAAAGGGAGACATAATGAGGAGGTGGGAAGAGAGTGTCACTGCAAATAAGGAGGATAGAAAAACTTGGAAAATAATACATCACAACTCTGAGGCAGAAAGTTTTAAAACCTAGAAGTGAATGATTGCTTGCAAATTGTAGGAAAAAAAACTGACCTAATAAAACAGAGGCTCTTGATCTCAGGGTTTTGAGTTCGAACCCCCACCCTTGGGAGTAAAGCCAACCTAAGGAAACAGAAGCCTGACATAGAACAATAATTACAGGTTTTTGAAAAGATTAAAGAGCTGCCACAAAAAAAGTGTACAGCTGAATTTTATCAAACCTTCGAACTATAATTTTAATATTATTTGAACTGTCTCAGACCCCATGAAGGGAAATGTACAGCTTCTTTGTCTTAAATTGCCACCCTCATTTTAATTATAAAAGCTGTAAAAATTTGTATAAAAAAATAAAGCTATAGACTCAGCTCACTGATGAATACAGAAGCAAAATGGTCAATATGGTATTAAAAATAGAGTCCAGCAATGCACCTTAATGCAGGGAACAAAGTCCCGGGATACAATGATGGCTCACTTTGAGGAAATCAGGCAATATTGTCTTAACACAAAAAAAATGAAAATAGAAAAAAAAACTGATATTTTCAAGAAATGCTGAGAAAGCATTTAATTAAATACAGCAGACATTCTTAATAAAAAATATCCAAAAACATGCGTAAAAAGGAAATTTCTTAATGAATACTCTTGCCCCAAAACCAAGAGCAAATTTTGCCTAAATGGCCAAACACAAAAAGCATGTTGGTTACTATCGGGAATTACACCACGATGTCCACCGTCACAAGGGCAAAGTCTAGAAACCAGGCCTTGACGAGTGAACAGATTGAAGAACCTGCCTTCATCACTGTGGGTGAGGGCTAAAGCAACTGCTACTTGCAAACACTCCTGGGAATGTCAAGTGGCACGGCCCTGTGGTACCCAACTTGGAAATGAGAACCAAAAGCCTCAAAGCAGTGAGTCTGCATCCAGCAACCTGACTTTTCACAACCCACCCAAAGGCCATGATCATGGACATGGACAAAAAATTAGCTACATCATGTGTTTCTGCACAGTTTCTACGGGCAAAGCCAAAAATAATATCCAACACTGGATATTTCTTGGATGTTTCCAACACTTGGATGTTTCTCAATATCCAACACTCAGGAGCTGGTTAAACAAAACTTTGCTGGGACCACTTGAAGGTGTTTCTAGAAATGAAGCTACTTCCCTCAGCAGCCAGTTTAGGAAACTTTGGTGTCCCCTTGAATCCTCCGTATCATTCATTTGCCCACTAGTCCCAGGATGCCAGGCCAAGAAGGAAGTCAAGACTTGTCAGAGCAATGAGGCGGTGGCGCACATCAGTTCAATGGCCCGCAGTGCTGCGTTTTGATGAAGTAACCTCTGAATATAGGGTGTCAGCGTGGTGAAGCGTGAATGACACTGACCGCTGACAGCCTATAATTTTCCATCTCTATTAGAAGCTGAAATGACAGGCCTGATCTCAAACAGGGATCATATGGCTTCCTGGAATTCTCTAACATTTTCCCCTGTTTCCTCAGGCTGGTATTAATGCCCAACTTAGGAGTTTTTCCCCCATGCACTTGCCACGAAAGTGTCATTTGGCCATTTTAAAAAACCACAGAAAAATAACCTAATGCAATGTTACAACTGTGGAGCTGCCCCGAGGCTAACAATCACAGGCCTCGTCATTCGGATCGAGCATCCTGCCCGCTTTAGCAGCCCGCAAGGGAACCACAATTGGGAAAGGCCTCAACCCTGCCTCAGGAGGCAGGCCACGTGTTGTTTGTTTTCCCATAAAAGTAAGAGCCAGAAGGCAGTCCTATTCTTAAAAGGTAAGAACGTCCAGAACTCCAGGCCTCCTGAGTCACAAAGCCCCAAGAGACACCGTCCTCCGCCTCAGGCTAGACCCCTCATCGGCCACAATGTCAAGATAAGGAAAAGTGTCTCAGCTCTGTGTTGAGGCGCTAGCTCCCCCTCTTCTGCTTCACCTGTGGCCTTTCAGCCAGAATGGTCCACCAGCCGGCCAAGCTCCTCATCTGGCTGCAGGTCACCCTCCTTTCAGGACCCTGGCCTAGAACTGGGGACTGATGAGCACCTGCAGGAGGCAAGGGGACCCAGGCTGGCCGGCCCACATCTCTGGCCTATGCCCAAGGCAGTGGTAGCCGAGGGGCAGATGCTCAGCCCGACTGCAGGAGGCCTCCTGGCAGGACCTCCAAACCTGGCATCCCGACGGCGCGGGGCTCTGTGCTGCATTGCCGGCATGCTCCTCCCCGACACAGACCCAGCAGGGCCTCTACACACCAGAGAGCGGCTGCAGCCACCTCCTGCCAACGCCACAGGGGATCAAGTGTTACCTTCAGGGAAACAGAGGCAACGGTGCTGTCACTCCCAATCTGTACAAAAGCCAGTGCCTGGTTCTTGATTTCTCACAGCAGGTCCTTTCTGCAACTGGACCCGATCCCCAGCATTCTAATTGCAAGGCGCTTAAATGGCAAGAGCAGCATCTTTGAATGGCATTTCTGCAGGATTCCTGCTTTCTCCAGTAAATTCTGGAGTCACATTTCCCAGAGAAACGCCTCTGTGAGCAGTACAGGATAGATTCCCAACAAACGGGCCCAGGCACCTGGCACCAAAGGAAAATACAGAACCAGTAAATCACTCCACCCAGTAAATCACTCCACCATTTAACTTTTTCGTGATTTAAAAGCTCTCTCCCTCTTTTCCCAGGGTGACCTGGATGGGATTCTGAGTTTTAAGGGAGATGATCTCTGAGCAGATTGATCTTTCTATTCTGGAGACCTCTCTGGAAAGCCCCAACATGGTCCCTGCTATGCTATCAGGGGGCTGACAGTGTACCTTATGGTTAGGGTCAGGCCTGCCTGAGCAGGAGGCATGATTCAGGCGTTCACATCTGTCCCAACACTTCCTCTCCCCAGAAGGATGAGTCCCTGAGTATGATCTTCCCAAGTAGCTCCCACTCTGCTCCTGCCCACCACCACCCCCATCTCTCTCAAGCAGCCTGTCTGCTAAGGGTCCCTACTAGCACATGCAAATGTTTCCAGATTTCCCGCCCCTACTTGGGTGGACCCTCATGAGGACTTCTGCTCTGTGTTGTAGGTGATCACAGAAGCCAGCACTGGCCAGGGCCAGCACCTTATCCGCACACCTTTTGCAGGAGTGGACGATTTCTTTATTCCTCCAACAAACCTCATCATCAACCATATCAGGTGAGACGGGCCTGCAGTGTCCCAAAGCTCCCCCATAACTCAGCTCAGCCCTACATGTGGCTACATCTGCCCACTGTAAGACCTTCGTCTCTGTCTCTCCCACTCCTCCTGAGCTGGCCTTGGGCTCCCTCGTGAGGGGACAGAGAAATGGACCATCCCTAGTCCTTGATGGTCATAGTTAAGGAAGGCACCCAGGCTCCTACCACCTTCAGAGGCCCATTGAGGACAGGAAGTCTCACTCTCAACATGAGGACCATAGAAGAAAGGAATCAACTGTGCTTAATGGAGCACACTCTACCTACTAGACACACACACACACACAGACTAGTAAAAGTGGTGTTGACCCCTTCTTACAGATGAGGAAACAGAGACTCAGAGAAGCTAAAACCCTGGCCAGGAGGCCCCAGAGCAGCCATGCAGAGGCGGGGAAACAGGCCCTCCTAGTTGTCTTGTTTATCACCATCCAGAAGAACAGCCTAATAAAGGCAGTCATGGTCTCAACTGCAAACCTCTTCCCAGCCTGGCCACTCCCCCTGCTTATTCATTTTAGAGAACCCCTAGCACTTATTGTAAAGTCACCACTGCTGAAGACAAAGCCTGCCCTCATAAAATCACTGAGACGCCAAAGGTCTTGGGGGCACTCTTTATGCCTTTCTTTTGTCTGCCATCAAACCCCTTTCTCCAACAAGTAGTACCTCTTTTTTGTACACTGAAACTGGACTTCTAAAACTAGGCCCATCCATTTATGGGCCCAAGGATGAAAATGCCCTTTAATGAGCCCCTCCCTATAGACAGCACCTGGGAAGAGCTTCTAAGATGGCTCTAAAGGGTGAAACCCCCCAAAGAACATGAATTCAGCCAGGAGTCTAGCAAACTTACGGGCTTCACATTGCCTATGTGTGGCCTTCTACATTCAAACTGCTTTTAAGAGTGGGCTCTTCTCTCCTGCTCTTTCCATGCTCTGGCTTTTTTTTTTTTTTTTTTAAAGAATTTATTTATGTATCCATGAGAGAGACAGACACAGGCAGAGACACAGGCAGAGAAAGAAGCAGGCTCCATGCAGGGAGCCCGATGTGGGACTCCATCCCAGGACCCCAGGATCATGACCTGAGCCAAAGGCAGACCTCAACCCCTGAGCCACCCAGGTGCCCCCCAATGCTCTGGCTCTTTAAGAATGCTTTAAAGAGGGCATTTCCCCCACTCTGAGGCTCAGTTAGGTATCCATAAGCACCGAAAGGCACCCCTGAGCCAGGGATTTAGGCAGAGGCTCTCAAATCAAAGCCAAATCCTGCCTGGAGTCAGGTCTCCCTGCAGCTCGCAACCCACCTCCAAAGCAGACTTTCACCGAGTCCAGATGTGAGCAGCTACCACCTACTGAGCCCTTCCCCTCCAGCTCCCTGTTTGATCCAGTCCTCCCAACAACCCTCGGAAGGAACTGCCCTCTTTTAGTGTCTCAGAGGCTCCAGCGCAAGCCTGGCTCTGCAGCTGGCAGGGCAGTGCAGTGACACCGTGGCCTGTGGCCGTCTGACTGCAGAGGTAAAAGCTGTCTGCTGCCCGCCCTGCAGCAGGCGATTCGGCCCACAGGCCTAGTAAACAGGGCCCCAAGAGAGGCTGCCCCTCCACAGGGCTCCCCCTGGGAAGTGTGTCCTCGTTGGCTCCCACTGGCTGCTCACATTCTGACTCTGTATTTAGTCCTGGGAACAACCGCAGAGCCCTGGCCTCTGCTGATCCTCCCAGCAGGCAATCAGGGCTCCTGGCCTTTCCCGTCAGGCTTGGGCCCCTGCTTCCCAGCTGGCACCTCCTCAGGGAAGCGGATCTGAAGACACCCCAGAGGGAGAAGCTGTGGAGGGCACTTCCAGGCTCCTTCTTTACCACTGCTGGAGATGAAAGCATAAATCCAGGAGCATTTGTAATTCAACTGCCTTTGGTTTGACATCATAGATGAATCAGGGAAGAAGCCATGCCCTGCAGGATGGTACATGTAATTAAGAAGCTATTAGATCACTGAAGGATTACAGTCCAGGGAAGGGAAAAGATGCAATCCTGTAGGCGAATGACAGATGCCCTGCCCACCTCTGACCTCAGACCTTCCCTCGGCAGGTTCGGCTTCATCTTCAACAAGTCGGACCCCGCGGTGCACAAAGTTGATCTGGAAACACTGGTGCTCCTCAAGACCATCAGCCTCCAGAGCCACGGCTGCGTGCCACGAGCCATGGCCCACAGCCACCTGGGCGGCTACTTCTTCATCCAGTGCCGGGAGGACAGCCCCCCGGCCTCCGCGGCCCAGCTACTGCTCGACAGCGTCACGGACTCCGTGGTGGGCCCCAACGGCGATGTGACTGGCACCCCCCATGTGTCCCCCGATGGGCGCTTCGTGGTCAGTGCCGCCCCCAGCAGCCCCCAGCTGCATGTGCAGGAGATCACGCTGCAGGGCCACATCCAGACCCTCTACAGCCTGCCACTGAGCCAGGGCGTCTCGGACGTGGCCTTCCAGCCCTCCTTCACGCAGGGCAATCAGTATTATGTCTATGCCAGTGCGGACATGGAGCCAGACCTGCTGTTCCTGGAGCTGTCCACGGGGCAGATGGGCGCCCTGAAGAACTTACAGGAGCCGCCCGCGGGCCCGGCCCAGCCTTGGGGGGGCGCCCGCAGGATCGTGAGGGACAGCGGGCTCTTCGGGCAGTACCTCCTCACGCCCGCCCAGGAGTCGCTGTTTCTCATCAACGGGAGGCAAAGCACCCTGCACTGCGAGGTGTCGGGCGTAAGGCGGGGGACCACGGCCGTGTGGGTGGGCGAGGTATGAAGGCGCCCGGCGCAGAGCCCAGGCCCCGAGCTCCTAGTCCTCACTCCGCAGCCCCAAGCAGGCGCCCTGTACATTTTTACAGACAAAAGCAAAACCTGTATTCGCTTCGTGGTTCAACACTGGTCTCCCTGCAAGTTTCCTAGTATAAGGTATGCGCTGCTAACCAGATTGGGGATTTTCATTGGGAAGTATGATTTATGCCTTGAGCTACGGTGAGAACACATGCTGCTGTGTAAAGGAATCATGTCTGTGCCCAGCTCCACACCATGTCACCCGGGGACGCCGTGGAACCAGAGCTCTGGCTTTCCGGGCTGACACTTCTGTCGGTTGCCTTCATGCACTCATTGCCCCTCACCGCCGGGTCCGGCCAGACTTCGCCCTGACGAGCGGCCCGAAGGCCGGCCCAGAAACAGGCTCCCGGGAGCAGGGCTGCGGCTCCAGGCATGAGAGCCACGTCTGCCCCCGTCCTGAACCCTCTCTTCTCTGCACAGCTGCTTCGTGCTTTTCTTTCCATGTGACTTGGTGTCAGCCTGCGGGAGAGCCGACAAGACTTCTTGCATCTTGGGGGATGGGGAAATCACTTACTTTATTTTGGAAATTTTGATTAAAAGATAATTTTTTATAATCTGAAATGCTAGTAAGCAGAAAGATGCTCTCCGCCGTCCAGCTCTATTCCTCCCTGCCTTAGGCCAAGTCTCTAAGGGTCACCACCCCGACACCCCACAGCCAGAAAGAACAACGATCATCCAAGAATAGTGGACCCTCCACACCATGGACGCCCCAAGCGCAGATCTGGCTACCACCTTGGCAAAGACTTTGTTCCGGGCTGGGATGCAAAGAGACCAGGACACACCCTGCGTGCCTGCTTTTTATCACTGAAGGGGGAGGTTTGATTAGCCAGGCCCAGTACTCCAGCTTCAGGGCAGACTGGGCTTGCCAAGCAGAGTGGGGGTGGCCTACAGAACAGTGACCTCCAGGTGCAACACAGACACCCCAAAGATACCTGTAGGGTCCAGGTGGGTTCTGTAGGCTGTTTTAAAAATCCTTTTCTTTTCTGCCTGTGGCCCTCACACTCAGCTCTAGGACTCCAGTCCCTCCATCAACATGGCATAGATAGTACAGTCCAGGATTCTCTTATACGTGGGCCCTTCTATCCCTAGTAACACACTGCAAAGCCCACACTCAGAAGGATGCCGGGAGTGGGTAGGGAGAAGGATACAGGCTGGCAGTGCTGCATGATCCCCAGTGTCTCAGACTCTGCCGGGCTAGCAGGGAGGCACCAAGGAACTATAACCCAGCCAGCCCAGGGAAGACAGCCCGTGTTAGAGAATGTCAGCCACGAAGAGGCTTCTCTGGGTCCCAGAAACCCCTTTCCTTCCTCCTCACTGCAGCAGCCAAAACACACTTGCGTGCTTTCTGGCTTAAATGATCATATTTCAAGCCCTCTGAAGTTGGAAGAGGTGGTCCCTTCCCAGACACCTCAGCCAGCATAGCTCCCTTCACCTGGCAACATGGCCATGCTTTTCCTGTGCCGCCGATCACCAGCCCCGTGGAGGAGAAGATGGAAGACGGAGAGCCTGCCTTGCTCTATATATGCACAGCTCCCTTTCAGACTCACCTGACTGCCCAGCCCCACCCGGCCTCCCCACCACCTGCCCCGATTTCCTGAAATCATCTAGTCTCCTGGCATGTCCCATGTGTCTTGGTTCACCAAACACTCATCCCCTCCAGCTCCCAAGAGCCTGTCCAGATGTGCACATGGCATACTTCAGATTTGGGTACAGGTAAAATATGGAGCTACAGGTGAGGGGAATGGACTTCAAAAGCCACATAATCAGTCTCACAAGAGCTGGGATGGACAGGCAACACCACTCACCCTTTCTTTTTATTCCTCTCTCAGTGTCTTGACACATTCACTTCCAAACTCCCACTTATATCACAGAAATTCTCCAACTTTCATCAACTTCTCCCTTTGGAAAAATCCACATGGTGGCAGCCCCTAGCAGAAAAAAAAAAGTCTCCGAGACTACCTGAGGAAGAGCCTAGCAATTGCCAGGCCAAAGCATTAGCCCCTCTGGGTCACAGGGTTTGAAAAATCAAAGACCCATCCAATCCTCACTAGCCTTTTGCACTGGGAGTGACTCTGTGGCAGCCATTGCTTTGCCCCATTCCTTGCGTTTCTAAGTGTCTGAAAAATGTCTCTGCCTCTCGCTAACTCACCATGTGGTTTACCAGAGATGCTGGCTCAGGGCCACGGCCGGGGTTCTGCACGCTACTGAATTGGAGCAGGGAAATGCAGACTTGAAAATTGTGAAATCTGTAAAGTCACAAAGGCAAGAGAGTACATGCTTTTTCTGCAGGGCAACCAACAAAACTGCTGGGGTGGGAGGCAGGCGAAGAGCTGGCCAGGTTGCCCCCTGCCTCTTCCAGCCCCAGAAGAGGCTCCCTGGAACACTGTGTGAAAGTCACAGGTGTAAGAAACTACCACAGTAGCTGAGCCTTGCAGCCGATCCCACCAGCAATCCTTTTGCTGAACACAGATCAGCTAACGACTAATAATATGTCACACTACAGAAGCATTCATCTTACATAAGAAAGCCACTTTCATAATGAACTATTTCAAAATTGCTAAATTTTGAAGTAAAATTTCACAAAAATTTAACATAGTATATTTTTTTCCTGTAACAACTCAAATAATCGACAACTTTGCTGACATTAAAGACTGGAAACAGAAGTGTGCATGCTCCTTCTGCCCACATGAGCAGAACCCCACATGGAGCCTCTGGGTGTAAAAAGCCCGCCCAGCCCTCCACAGATTGATGGTGGTAAGAGGGATTGGTTAGTTTCCAGGCAACTGCATGGACTTTCTGCATGGGAGGCTTGGGTGTGGAGCAAACACCTTTTAAATCCCACCATCCTCACCCCAGAAACCCCACCTGGGGCTGGCCTAGGCTTCTTCCCAAAGTCTCCCAGTCACTAGAGGATCCTACTACCTTCCCTGAGCCCATGAAGTAGCTGGAAGAGCCCAGTGAAATCTGGCTGGAGCCAACCACTAATACCAAGCTCCAGGAACTTGGATCTAGAGGCATCATGAGCAAAGACAGAAACTCAGCCCTTACAATCTCCACCCCACTGCACCCCAGCCATCTCCTTCCCTTCTGCTCCTCTGTGCAGACAAGGGCTCCCAGCTCCAGGTAGGGCCCGGAGGACAGCTCTCAACCCCAAATAAAGCAGAGACCAGCCTGCTGCCCTGGCCAACCTAACTGCTGAGACTTCCTTTAGGAGAGCAGCCCAAAGAAGTTGGCTTTGTGCGGCCACAACTTCTCTTCTGTTGACCAATAACCTGTGAACTAAAGGAGAATCCAGATTGGAGACATGAAACAGATCCATTCTGGGTATATTTTTCTACCAGGGGCTTACGATGTCATCCACTCATTTCTCACTGTGTGCCTCCTTCAAATACCGCAGACGCTGAACCATCTTCATCACCACATCCCACAACTCTGTCTCAGGTCCTCCCCTCTGGAAGGAAGCCTCCGGATTACTGATGCCACTCCCACCCCCTCCCTCACACATACCGATCTACCTCACCTTCTCCTCCCTGCACCCCGCCCTCTGAAAGCCGCTCCCACCCAGGGAGCCCAGTGGTGACAGAGGCTGATGATAATGCTGACATGAAGTCTTTTGGTGTCCTCCCCCACCCAGAACCCCACATCTTACTCCAAGTACAGTCAGAACCCACAGGGACATGGCCCTTTTCTACCCAGAATCATGACCCCCCCATGCCCTAGTTCACAGCCCTTCCAAAAGAGGTGACCAAGACCAGAGCCAACTCACAATCATCAGGGAAGTGGATTGCTGTCAACAGAAACCGTTGGACAGGAATACAGATAGTGATGACCGCCACCTGCCCCCCCACACACACCAAGCCTCCTTCCTTAGGGGGCCCGAGCGATACCTCTCTCATTCCCAGTTTACTGTCTGCATTTCTGGCTCCCCTCCTATGCCTCAGGCCTCCTGCGCATGAACCGTGCCACAGCTCCTACGATGTGAGGGGCAACTGACCTGCTGTCGCACCAGCCCTCCCAATGGCCTTGACCTATGCCACTATCTTGCTTTGAAGTCCAAATAAGAAGTCACTCATAGCTCTTGGCTTCGGTTTGCTCCCAGACTAGCATGTAGGCAGAGCAGTTTTGTTCAATAAAGTCACAAGCTGCTGTGGTTTCTCTCCCAAATTGTAGAGATTATAAAACAGGGAGAGGCTTAG
The DNA here is from genome assembly GCF_048164855.1 of Canis lupus baileyi. Taxonomy (NCBI): domain Eukaryota; kingdom Metazoa; phylum Chordata; class Mammalia; order Carnivora; family Canidae; genus Canis; species Canis lupus. The sequence continues at coordinate 22,672,506 of NC_132847.1, read as the reverse complement.
AAGATTCAAAGGAGAAAATACATGGTGCCTGTCGTCAAGATGTGACTACAAGACCCCAAAACCCTGGTGGAGTGTAAGCCACTTCCTGCTTTTGTCTACACCAGATTACCTGCCAGGTCACTTGAGAATGTGAGCATCTACTGGGAGTCTGCAGGCTTTAGGCACCAGCCACACTGTTGACACCGGGAGCCCAACAAACATGGACTCACGCCTTCTTTGGAGCTGTGGGCAGCAATAGGGATTTAAGCAAACACAATATGTGAAATTATGGAAATATGGGGAGAGAAGGGATTGGCCTCCAAAACTGACAGCAAGGCTTCGTTAGCCAGCAGCGAGTGTTGACCGTGTACTTTTTATTATTGTTCTTGGACAAACCCACAATTCACACACCCCTCTTTCCAAGCTCGTCTTGACTAATGTGGAAATATCTCTTTCTTCTGTGGCTCTAGAGAATGTGAGCCATATCCTAGAGGGCTCTAGAAGGGTTAGCCTGCACTCCACAAAGCAATAACTATTGCCTCGCATGTACCCCAAGCATGGTGACCTCACCACATGTTACCATGACAGGATCGGAGTTCTTAAGGATACACTCTTCAAGACTGAAGCTTCGTTTCTGAGGAAGCGCAACTAGTCTTGGCTGATCATGGGGCCCGAGTGCTCTTGCATGAGAAAATTTCCCTAAATCTAAACCTTTGTCCACTCCCCAGGGTGACATCTGCAACAGGCTTAAGAATTGCGGGTCCCTTGCTACTTTAGCTGCTTCAAAGAGGTGCGGGATAACAGGTCCATAAGCTGCCACCCCACACCCCACGGCACACCCAGGCTGGCTCCTGTCGCTGGCCCGCCCCCATGCCTGGCCTGGCCCCATCACACCCACTGTTCTCCCTGCTGCGTGTCACACTTTCTGAAGGCCACATGAAGTGATCTCAGATGGCAGTGGGCGTGGCGTGTGGCTGGAGTGATCACACACACTGTTTCATGCTCTAGGATAGCGGAATGGCCCTCAAGATACAAAGTCACAGGCACATCCTTCATCCCGTTAAGATTCTCATCCTCTCCTGCCTCAGAATTCTTTCAGATTTCTTATTTCAAGGCAGATACATTATTTTGAGCTGCTGTGTAGACACCAAAATATATTTTCTGTAATCACCAGTATTTCTCAAAAGGCCTCCTGTAATTACTATACATGTGAATTTTTCTTTATAAAGTATATATAAATTATTTTTAATACATCAACTTTAGTAGAAATTTGTACCAACACAGTAACTGTATGTGGCATTTGAAATAAGTTTATGTTTACTTTGATGTATTGCACAGTATTGAACACACCGTGTAATTGCAGTACCACTTGATATGAAGACAATTCACAAATTATCGTAAAGTATTGTCATTGTAAATGCTCTTTTTCTGAGGATTTTACAATAAAATTTGAGAAAAGTGAACTTCGGTTCCTGCCAGTCTGTGTGCAGTTGGTAAAGTGAGAAAGGATTAAGGCAGGACCACGCAGGTGCTTCTTCTCATTCTCCATCATCCTGCAGGTTCTCAAAGGGCAAAGGGAAGTGGCCTCTCCTCTCGCCTGCTCCAAAGAGCTGTGGACAAAGGCAAGCATCTGACCCTAGAACTCCCTTCCCTCATGTTGAAGTTTCAGCTCCCAACATGTACAACCAACATCTGGTTCAAAACTTCTCTTCACCTATCCTGGTCGATGCTTACAATTCACCACACTCTAACTAGCACCAGCTCTAACCGACGCATAACTCCAGTGACTCTGTATTCTTGTCAGGGCAGACCATCCAGCTAAGTTGCAGAATGTATAAAGTGCTCAGTAATCACCAGGTTACCAGTGTGGCACACCTACTATGTGTGAGCACCGTGCAGGGTGTGGGGGATAGAGGGCTGCACGAAGCAGACACAATCCTTGACCTTGGTGAGCTTCATGTCCATGGCACCAAGACTATTAGTGCAGATTCTCCAAAGAAATGGAACCAATAGAGTGTGTGCCTGTGTGTGTGTGTGCATGTGCATGTGCATGTGCGTTAAGTGGGGAGAAGAGGGAGATTTTAAGGAATTAGTTCATGCAATTAGGGACGACAGCAAGTCCAAAGTCTATAGGGTAGGCTGATAGCTGGAGATCCAGGAAAGGGTTGTAGTTTGAGTCCAAAGGCAATTTGTTAGCTAAATTCTTCCAAGGAGGTCAGTCTTTTTTTCTTAAGCCCTTCCACTGATTAGATGAGGCCCACCCACACCATGGAGGGTATCTGCTTTATTCCAAGTTTACTGATTTAAATGGTAATCTCACTGACAAAAACTCCTTTCACAGAAGTACCTAGAAGAGCGTTTAACCAAATATCTCTCTAGGCACCATGATCCAGCCAAGTTGGCACTAAAATTAATCATCACAATGACATAAACAAGATGCGGCTCCTCCTCTTTCTTGGAGGAATGCTCTGTTATGTGCCAGGTGCTGCAATGAACACTTAATAAGAACAAGTTTGAAACCTTACTGTTGGGACGCCTGGGGTCTTAGCAGTTGAGCGTCTGCCTTTGACTCAGGGCATGATCCTGGGGTCCTGGGATCAAGTCCCACATCGGGCTCCCTGCATGGAGCCTGCTTCTCCCTCTGCCTATGTCTCTGCCTCTCTCTCTGTGTCTCTCATAAATAAATAAAATCTTTAAAAAAATAAAAATTAAATTAAAAAAAATAAACCTGGGGACTCCTGGGTGGCTCAGTGGTTGAATGTCTGCCTTTGGCCCAGCACGTGATCCTGGAGTCCCAGGATCGAGTTCTGCATCAGGCTCCCTGTGCGGAGCCTGCTTCTCCCTCTGCATGTGTCTCTGCCTCTCTCTCTCTGTGTGTGTCTCTCACAAATAAATAAATAAAATCTTTAAAAAATAAAAATAAATAAACCTTACCATTATCCAAGCAAGGTAGCTGTTGGTGTGATCTCCAATTCAGAGGAGAAAATGAAAGCTCAGAGCAACACAGCCAGATTCAAATTCAAGTCTACATGGCCAAGACACGTGCTCTTAACCATGAAACCTGCCACCTGCAGTACCCACACGACACAAGTCAGAGGCGCAGCTCTAGCCTCACTACCCCACACACTGCCTAGAGGCACAGCCCACGTGTGGGAGGGATCTTGCTCTGCTTTAACTACCTCCTCAGGAAAGCCAACTGCCCAGAATAGCCCTCAAGATTTGGGGTTCAAGCAAGAGGAAATGCCCATGATTAAAAGCCCAAAACTCTGGGTAGAGAGCAGACAGCAGTCGTCAGCTTCTCGCTGCCCACAGAGGCCAGGCTTATCACCACGCACACTCTGGTTATGTCCTTTCTGCTTTCCAGCCCCAGGCCAGCCGGCGGTGGGGGCGGGGGGTGGCCAAAGTGCAGCCCGCAACAGGACCCACCGCAGACAGGTAGCAGAACTTTCCATCCTATACTGTGATCCAGCCACTCCCTCCGGAGCAGGCTGTAAGGAGGCCACTCAGAGATACATATCTCTGTACACGACGTGTGCACCCACCCCACGCAGCCCTGCTCGGGAGGCCTCGGGGGAGGACCAACTCCTCGGCTCTGCCCACAACCAGCACACCGGACGGCCTTCACCGTGTGGCCACTCTCTTGTTCAACCACCATTTTCCAAACACCATCTCTGAACCCATGGCCTGCCCACGTGGAGCCCATGGTCTGCAGGAACCAAATGGACCCAAGAAAAACCGCTGACACACAGAATCCACAGGATTGCTTGCATGGGACATGCAAGCAAGTGGACTTGGCGTGAAGTCCATCCATTTCTGGATGATGTGAAGTGGGAGTCACTGGGAAGGCCCAAGTGAGCAATAGCAACGTGAGGGCCTGCCTGCCAACAGAAACAACAAAATAAAGGGCTGGCCCAGGAGAGAACAGCAAGAATGCTGGCAGCACAGGCAGGACAACCACATGACGGGAGGCTCGGTGAAGGGGCAGCGTGGCCAGCACCATGTGGCTATGGGAGAGACAGCATCCTTTGCGCTCTGGAGACCATCTGCAGCCACGGCCCTGGATGCTGAGGCTGCCCATGCTACATGGAAGAAGCAAAGAGAGAAGCTGCCATACAGTGAATGTGCATCCAGGACCCAGATTCCTGAAGCTGGGATCACCCTACTCTGCTCAAGAGGAAGGTGTCCACAGGGCGTCACCAAGAGCCATCAGAGGAAAGAAAGAGAAAGCAGATCCCCCTAGAGGAGGCAGGCAGAGGTTGACATGGTCCGGATCCTGTCCTAGGAGCCCTGCGACTGTGAGGACCAGAGAGGAGCTCCTATCAGGGGATTCAGGGGCAGGAGACAAGTCAAATGAGGTGCCCAAATAAGCCGGGACTGCACGTAGTGAGACGGGGACATAGCCAGACAAGGATAGAGAATGGGCTTCTGGAGAAAGGGGAATATCCACACAGGAAACAGGGATCTGAGAAATAAGGCACAGGCAGGCCCCCGGGGGGCTGAGAGGAAAGATTGGGACAGGTTTGGGTCCAAATACCCCAATAGGCAGGGGCCGGTGGGTCATGAGAGAAAACTGGAGGGTAGCGAGCAGATGGCCCTGGAGCTGTAGTTCTTAGCCAGGCCTGGCTATGCCTGCATCTCAAAGTATTATCAAAGTTGGAAAAATTAAATGTTATTTTATGCAATAAATAGCACACTGTATTATTAAGTCCAGATGGTTAGCACCTTACGTGCACGAAGTTATCACCTTGTCTACCCAAAGAACATGAGCTTGCTTCCTCCGCTCCCCTTCTCCCCCGGCCACTGGCCCTCTCCTGAGCCAGAGCCTCACGCCCCCGTGAAACGCAGCCCGCGGACAAGAGGTGGCGGCGGCGGCGGCGGGGACGGTGCGGGGGCACGACCACAGGACCCACACCGCGGGCGGCGCGCAGACCGCGCGAGCCTCTGGCCATCCCGGGGCACAGGGGAGAGCCGGCCGCCCGGAAAGGCCCGGGGACCCTGCAAGGAGCTGCCGCCCGGTGCTCGCGGGGCAGCCTCTGAAGGCCCCCGGGCGCCTCCGCTCGCTCACGCCCTGCCGGGTGGCCACAGCGACCCTGTTCCAGGATCAGGACACCCGCGCTGCACACTCACATTTCCGTCAAAGAATGCTCGGGAGGGGCAGCAGCCCCCGGGCCCAGGCGGTCCCCACCGAATTCTGGGACCATAAGCAGACCTGGGTTGCTGGGGGGGTTCTATACATTTGTTTGTTGTTTTTATTTTCTAAAATCTCGACAGCAAGCTGAGCGCGCCCGTTCCGGATTAGGAGGAACAGGGAACGGGGACACCCACTCGGGGGCGCACAGGCGCGAGCAGGCACAGGCTCCCAGGCCCCCTCGCCCGCGGGGCCCGCAAGACCCAGGAGGACCCCCGGGATGGAGACCTGTCTGCCAGGAGTGGCCGCTGACACAGGGCCGAGGGTGCCCGCTCCGCCCCACGCCTCGGGAGGAAGGAGATCGCAGAGGCGGTCAGGGTGGGAGGGTGGGAGACCTAGTGGTCTCCCTCCTCAAACCTGGGTCAGCTTCCCTCCCCGAGCACATGGCAGATCCTATGACCCCCAACAATTCTAGCATTAAAAATGCAGGAGAGAAAAAAAAATAAAATAAAATAATGCAGGAGAGCAAATGTGTTTAAAGAGAACACCTTCTTGGATAATGAGGAGGTGAGAAGAGAGAGAACCCACGAGGAGCAGGGCCGCGAGGCCACCAGCTTCCCCAGAGCTCGCATCTGTCCGGCCCAACTCCAGCTTTCCTTCCACAGCCTGGTGGGCACGTGGGCACTGACTCCAGCGGGAGCCTGGCGGGAGCCCACCTCCCACAGGGGCTGGGGCTTCAGAGGGCTACATCCTGGGCCAAGGGTGACCTAGAGGTCTACTGGCTGGTCTCTGCCCCAGCCCCAGGGAGCTGGGAGGAAAACTGCTTCAGCACAGGGGGGCTGGGGGCAGCAGTTGTGGGGGGACCCTGAGAACTGGTAATCACATCCACAGACCACACTCAAACCACCCATGTGACTCAAAAATCGTAAGGCTTGGGTGCCTGGGCAGCTCAGTTGGTTAAGCATCCAACTCTGGATTTCTGCTCAGGTCGTGATCGCAGGGTTGTGGGATCAAGTCCCAAGGCGGGCTCTGCACCCAGCTAGGAAGTCTGAGATTCTCTCTCTCTCTCCCTTTGCCCCTCCTTCCTTACTCTCTCTCTCTCTCTCTCTCTCTCCCTCAAACAAAAAATAAATAAATCTTTAAAGAAAACCTTAAGCCTCAAATGCAGTTTAAAAATGTCTCGGCAAAAAAATAAAAAGAAAAGTTTCAGCTATAGGGGGATCCCTGGATGGCTCAGAGGTTTAGCGCCTGCCTTAGGGCCAGGGCGTGGTCCTGGAGTTCTGGGATCGAGTCCCACATCAAGTTCCCTGTGTGGAGCCTGCTTCTCTCTCTGCCTGTGTCTCTGCCTCTCTCTGTGTGTGTCTCTCATGAATAAATAAATAAAATCTTAAAAAAAAAAAAAGTCTCAGCAATATACAAAACAGGAGACATCCCAAAAAGAAAATCATCATTTCAAGGTACTTGGGCACAGTGTACTGCTCATCCCTAGAAGGAGGAGGGTCATACTAAGAGCTAAAAGAAGTGCAAAAAAAAAAAAAAAAAAAAGAGAGAAGAGAGATAAAAGTGTTATTTCAAAAAATTTCATGAAAAATCCTATTAACTCAAATACATATTGGAAATATTGATATAAATTCACATTTAGGTCTTCAAATTCTCACTCTAGTCAAAAAGGACAAGCAACCAAAGTTCACCCAAGAAGAAATAGGCTACCTGTATAGCTCTAAATCTAGTGAAGAAAATTAATTCCCAAAGGGAAAACTTCCACAAAGACAACTCTAGGCCAGATGGTTTCAATTGGTACATTCTGCCAAATATTTACGAAATGGTACCAACTCTACAAAAATTATTCCAGAAAAATAGGGAAGAACATTTCCTAACTTATTCTATGAGGCAAGCATTATATATAGGTATCAAACTGGACAAGAAAACATTAGAAGGAAAACACACACACACACACACAATTATCTCTCAAGAACAAGAACAAATCTCCTTAGCAACATTTTAACAATTCTAATCCAATAATATATTAATAGAATAATACATCTATCATGATCAAGTTGGATTTATTCTAAAATGTAAGATTGGATTAACATTTGAAAATCGATGTAATTTACCATATCAACAGAGTAAAAACAGAAAAAGCATGTGAACATATCAGTAGAAGCAGAAAAAGAACTTGATAAAATTCCACACCTAACCATGATTAAAACAATCAAAAAAAAAACCTCTCAGCAATCAAGTAACAGAAAGGAGCATCCTCAGCCTGAAAAAGGGAACCTTTTAAAAAACTTAGAGCTCGCAGCATATTTCATGGTGAAAGGCTAAGTGCCTTCTGTAATTGTTAATTTTACTGTTAACTTGTCTAGGCCAGAGTACCCAGGTATTTGTCAAACATTATCTTAGATGTTTCTGTGTTGTTAGTAAATTAACATTTAAATACTGAGTAAAACAGATTACCCTTCATAGTACAGGTGGGCCTCATCTAATCAGTTGAAAGCTTTATTTTTTTTTTTTTAAAGATTTATTTATTTATTTATGATAGACATAGAGAGAGAGAGAGAAAGAGGCAGAGACACAGGAGGAGGGAGAAACAGGCTCCATGCACCGGGAGCCCAACGTGGGACTCGATCCCGGGACTCCAGGATCGCGCCTTGGGCCAAAGGCAGGCGCTAAACCGCTGCGCCACCCAGGGATCCCCCAGTTGAAAGCTTTAACAGAAAAAAAAAGAGGGACCTCCTTAGAAGGAGAGAGAAGTCTACCAGCAAATTGCCTTTGGACTCAAACTGCAGCACAGACTCTTCCTGGGTCTCCAGCCTGCCATCCTACCTGGCAGGTTTTCAACTTGCCAGCCTCCACAACCATGTGAACCCATTCCTTTAGATAGACAAAGCAGAGACAGACACCTACCCACATTCGTACATATATTTTCTTGGTTCTGTTTCTCTGGAGAGCCTTAATACACCTTTCCTTAAAACTGGTATACCAGTGACCAGTTTATTGTTTGCCACTGTTCTTTCCTCTGCATTGTGAAACTTGAGCGAACTCTAGAAACCCTTCTTCTGTGCTGGTTGCCTCAGGGTTATGCTTTATGTACAGAGAGCTCTGGGGGACAATAGGAGTCAGTAGTGGCAAGAAGGCACTGTCCTTTTGGAATCCATTTACACTTCTTTTTCCTTAAGCAGAGGACTGGTGTGGGCAAGACATGCTGGACTCATGTCAGCAGCCCTCACACACAAGCCCAGCTGCACTGGCAGGTATGCCCCAGGCCACATCCTCACCTGGATCATGGGCACCCTCAGCCCACACTCCTACATCTTAGCAGCCCCTTCTGCTACAGCTCCACACACCCTTTCAGGCAATTGTCTCCCCAACTAGCAAACCAATGGTGGCTCACTGCCTCTAGTAAGCATCTTCAACACTGGGAGGCCATGTGTCCCTAGAGTCTCTGTACCCTCCTTGAAATGATTTGAATGTTACCCTTCGTGGAGAGATGGGGTGTGACTTCCTAAGCCCCAGTTCTTTCACGGTCCATTCTTCTGCATGAGGGTATGAGCAACTTCTCTGCACATGGTATTTTGGGATTCCATAAAAATCCTCTTAAATCTCCTGGTAGCTAACCACTTGACATTAATTAAGGATTCTTTATATAAATTTCTGCTGTTTAAATGGTACAGATTCAGCCTCCTGACTGGACCCTGGATGATATGACAATGAGGCTACGTAACTGGGAATGTTCTCATCACTGAATTTTGACAAAGGTTCAAAAGTCATTCAACAGAGGAAAGACAGCCTCTTTCAACAAATGATTCTAGAATAATTGGACTTCTATAGGAGGAGGAGGAAGAAGAAGAGGAGGAGGAAAAAAGGAGAAGGAGAGGAGGAAGAAGGAAGAGGAGGAAGAGAGGAAGAAAAAGGAGAGAAAAGAGATGAAGAAGAAGGCAGGAGAAGGAAGGAGGAGGAGGAGAAGAACTACCTCAGCTTACACCTCACATCTTACAGAAAAATTAATTAGAAACAGATGATGGACTTAAATATTGAAGATAAAACTATAAAACTTTAAAAAAAAAAAAACATAGACACTCATCAGGATCAGGGGTACCTTCAGGACTTTTTGATGCCAAAAACACGATCCATGAAGGGAAACATGATAAACTAGAACTCTTCAGAATAACAAACTTTACTGTGTGAAACATACTATTAGAAGAATGAAAAGACAAGCTATAGACCGGGAGAAAACATGTGCAAACCACCCCTCCAACAAAACACTAGAATCTAGAATACACAAAGAACACTCAAAATCCATAGTAAATAAACTGGTAAGCAAATGCAATTGGAAAATGCAGAGAAAATGAATTCTAAAATCTAACACATTTTACCACAGAAGATATACAGATAGTAGACAAGCACATGAAAATATGGGCATCATTAGCCAAAAGGGAATTCAAAATGGAAACCACAATGAAACACCACAATACATTATGAGATTGCTTAAGTCCTACTCTGCTAAAGTAAAAGCTAGTGACAACCAAATGTTAGTGGGGATGCAGAAAAACTGGCTCACTCATACACTGCAGGGGGGATGTAAAATGGTACAGATACAACTGAGCAGTTTCACTTTTTAAAATCAGCATATGCTACCATTTGACCCAATAACTATACTCGTGGGCATTTCTCCCACAGAAATGAAGACTTATCTTCACACAAAAACCCACTTACAAACATTCATAACAGCTTTATTCAAAACAGCCCACAATTGGAAGTAGCTCAGATGTTCCTCAACAGGTGAACAATTCAACAAACTGTGGGACATCCATATTGGCAAACTCTACTCAGCAGTATAGATGAAAACACTACCGGCACATGCAACAATTCTAAATGAGTCTCCAGAGAATTATGCTGAGCACAAAAGTCAATACCGAGAGGTTGTCAACTGTCTATATGATTCTGTTCATGTAACCTTCCTGAAATGGCAAAATTACAAAAATGGAGAACATATGAACAGTCATCAGCGATTTAAAAAGCATACAAAGGTGGGAGGAAACTGGAAGTAGCTTTAAAAGGACAACGTGCAATCCTTGTGGTGATGGAAATACTGTGTCTTGATTGTATCAATGTCAGTCCCCTGGTTGTGATATTATACTGTGGTTTTTGCAATGGATCCCCTTTGGAGCAAGCTAGGGCAAGAAGAGTACACAGGACCTCACGGTAGGATTTCTCACAGCTCTAAGGGAAACTACCATTACCTCAACATCTTAAAAATTTCAAAACTTTGAGGCCCAGAAGGTGTCACTAATGAAAGCCAACAAACGTTTAGGGGAGACTGAACACCAATTTACACAAACACATCCAAAGAAGAGAAAGAAAGCAAAATAATTCTCAACTCATTTTGTGGTGCTAGGATAACTCTTTTCAGACCAAAACTCAACACGATCAAGTCAAGAGAGGGAAAATCATTAGCCTTGTTGACTGACAATATAGATACCAAAATCCTAAACAAAATATCAGCAAACTGAATCCAGCAGCTTCAAAAAAGAATAATGCATTATGACCCCATTGGATTAATCCTAGAAATGTAAAGCTGATTCAACATTAGGAAAAATGATTGACGTGATTTACTACACTATCAGATTAAAGGAGGAAAAATATGAGCATTTTAAGGGATGCAGTAAGAGCATTGAAAAAAAAATTCTAAATTCATTCACATTCATGGTTTCCTCTTTGCAAAGTAGAAACTTTCTCAAATGACATGATAACCTACAGAACACATTCTTCATGGTAAGACATTGAAAATGTTCCTCTTCAGCATTTTCCATTCTGATCCTAAGCGTTTCAGGATCTGTGGACTTCAGTGCTGATGTGGCCAAGTCCAGAAACAACACCATGCACAACCGCTCATGAAAATGGCCCAGAAATGCCATCAAGAAACCCCAGTCACAAAGATATGAATCTCTTAAGGAGGTAGACCCCACATTTCTGAGGAACATACATTTTTCCAAGAACCATGATAAAAAGAGGAGCCTGGTAAGATGCAGGCCAACAACAGCAAAGCCATGAGTGCATGTGCTGAGGCTGTCAAGAGCCTCATCAAGCTCAAGGAGGTCAAGCCCAAGATCTCAAAGGCTTGCAGCCACAAGCTCAATCAACTTGCCTACATTTATTATGCCAAGCTCAGGAAATGTGCTCATGCCTGCATTGCCAAGGGTCTCAGACTCTGCGGGCTAAAGGCTAAGGCCAAGGCCAAGGCTCAAATTCTAGCTCCAGCCCCTTGCCTGGTGCAGCTCAAGCTCCCAGAGTTTCCCAGGCCCCCACAAAGCCTCCAGTGTAGAAGCTTCTATCTGTCAATATGAGGACTGGTATGACCCCTGGTCTTCTGTCTGCATGAGGCTAGTGTTCTCCTGTGCTACTTGTACAAATAAACCTGCAGCAGGAAAAAAGAAAAGAAGAAAAGAAAAGAGAAAAGAAGAGAAACAACAAGATATCCTGGATATCCTTCCATATAATAAATAAGACAAAGATCCCACTATTGCCACTTCAATTCAGTACTGTACACTGTAGTCCTAGCCAGATTAATAGGATAAGAAATTAAATAGATGGTATAAGGATCTGAAAGAAATAAAGAAGATTTTTTTTTATTGGTGTTCAATTTACTAACATACAGAATAACACCCAGTGCCCGTCACCCATTCACTCCCACCCCCCGCCCTCCTCCCCTTCTACCACCCCTAGTTCGTTTCCCAGAGTTAGCAGTCTTTACGTTCTGTCTCCCTTTCTGATATTTCCCACACATTTCTTCTCCCTTCCCTTATTTTCCCTTTCACTATTATTTATATTCCCCAAATGAATGAGAACATATAATGTTTGTCCTTCTCCGACTGACTTACTTCACTCAGCATAATACCCTCCAGTTCCATCCACGTTGAAGCAAATGGTGGGTATTTGTCATTTCTAATAGCTGAGTAATATTCCATTGTATACATAAACCACATCTTCTTTATCCATTCATCTTTCGTTGGACACCGAGGCTCCTTCCACAGTTTGGCTATAGTGGCCATTGCTGCTAGAAACATTGGGGTGCAGGTGTCCCGGCGTTTCATTGCATTTGTATCTTTGGGGTAAATCCCCAACAGTGCAATTGCTGGGTCGTAGGGCAGGTATATTTTTAACTGTTTGAGGAACCTCCACACAGTTTTCCAGAGTGGCTGCACCAGTTCACATTCCCACCAACAGTGTAAGAGGGTTCCCTTTTCTCCGCATCCTCTCCAACATTTGTTGTTTCCTGCCTTGTTAATTTTCCCCATTCTCACTGGTGTGAGGTGGTATCTCATTGTAGTTTTGATTTGTATTTCCCTAATAAAGAAGATTATACCATCATGTAGGGAGAAAATTTAAATGAATATGTTAAGATACATTATTAAAATTTATGAGGGTTTAATAAAGTTACTGGATTAAAAAAATTATACAAGATCAATTATATTTCTACATACCAGCACAAACAGTAAAAAATAGTTATTTTTTGAAAGATACCACTTACAATTGCATTTTTTATTTTGTTCCTTTTTTTAAAGAGAGAGAGAGAAAGAGTGTACATGGGGTAGGCAGGTGCAGGGAGGGACAGAGGGAGAGGGAGAGAGAGAATCTTAAGCAGGCTCCACACCCAGCATGGAGCTGGATGCAGGGCTCTATCTCACAACCCTAAGATCATGACCTGAGCCAAAACAAGACTCCATGCTTAAAGGACTGAGTCACCCAGATACTTCTACAAGTGCATCTTTCAAAGTACCCAAGAATAAAATCAATAAAATACACAAGGTTTCTCTGGAGAGAACTCTAAATGAAAGACAGTAAAGACAGTAAGGGGAGAGACCATGTCAATAAACTGAAATACTGAATAATAGAATGATATCAAATTTCCCCAACTGATTTACAAAATAACTAAAATCTCAATCATAATTTCAAGAGGTGATTGTAACAAGCCAATTCTAAAATTTATTTCAAAGTCTGAAAGGCCACAAATAGCTAAGAAACTCTTGAAGAAAAAAAAGGGTTGGAGGGATTTTCCCTATCAAATAACAAGACTTAATATAAAAGTATGGTCACTAAGACAATGTGAAATTGAGCAACATTAGCCAAAGATCAGTGGAATTGAATGAAGGAATCAGAAATAAATATATAAATATATGGAAATTTTAGGGGGTAGCAGAGATAGCATTGCAAATTGCAGATTGGTGAGGGAAAGATAAACTTTTTTCAATAAATGGAATGAGGGCAACTGGATATCCTTAAGAAGAAAAAATCTTGCCCTATACAAAAAAAAATCATTCCCAGGTACATTTTTAAAGTAACATTTAGGGGATCCCTGGGTGGCGCAGCGGTTTGGCGCCTGCCTTTGGCCCAGGGCGTGATCCTGGAGACCCGGGATCGAGTCCCACATCGGGCTCCCGGTGCATGGAGCCTGTTTCTCCCTCTGCCTGTGTCTCTGCCTCTCTCTCTCTCTCTCTCCCCCTGTGTGACTATCATAAATAAATTTTTTTAAAAAATTAAAAAATAAAAATAAAAATTTAAAATAAATAAAATAAAATAAAATAAAAGTAACATTTAGAAGAAAATAAAGAACATCTTTTGAAAGAATTTTTTTTAAAAGATACCAAAAAAACATAAATACACTTGAAAAGTGACATTAAAATTTAAAAGTTATGCTCTTTACATGAAATCATAGACATTTTTTACTCACATAACAAATGACTAATATTCAAAATATATAAAGAACTCCCAAAAATCAATAATAAAAAGACTTACAGATCCAACAGAAAATTGAGAGAGGAAACTTGAATAAAACACTTCAAAAAAGTGCAAACACATTACAAATCAATCGTGATACATCACATCAATAAGAATCATATGACCGGGAGCACCTAGGTGGTACAGTGGTTGAGCATCTGTCTTTGGCCCAAGGTGTGATCCCCAGAGTCCTGGCATCGAGTTTCACATTGGGCTCCCCACAGGGAGCCTGCTTCTCCTTCTGTCTGTGTCTCTGCCTCTCATGAGTCTCTCATGAATAAATAAATAAAATCTTTTTTAAAAAAACATATGACCATTTCAAGAGACACAGAAAAAGCATCTGACAAATCCATTTGTGATAAAAACTCTCAACAAAGTAGGTTTAGAGTGAACATACCTCAACATAATAAAGGCCATATATTGCAAACCCACAGCCAACATCATCCTCAAAAAACTAAGAGCCTTTCCCTTTAGGTCAGGAACAAGACAAGGATATCCACTCTCACCACTTTTATTCCACATAGTACTAGAAGTCCTAGCCACAGCCATCAGACAACAAAAAGAAATAAAAGGTATCCAAATAGGTAAGGAAGAAATAAAACTGTCATTATTTGCAGATGACATGATACTATATACAGAAAACCCGTAAGACTTCACCCAAAAACTGCTAGAACTGATAAACGAATTCAGTGCAGTCACAGGATACAAAATCAATGTACAGAAATCTGTTGTATTTCTATACACCAATAATGAAGCAGCAGAAAGAGAAATGGAATCAATCCCATTTATAAGTGTACCAAAAACAGTAAGCTACCTAGCAATAAACCTAAACAATGAGGTGAATGACCTGTACTCTAAAAACTATAAAACAATGATGAAGGAAACTGGAGGATGCAAAGAAGTGGAAAGACATCCCATGCTCATGAATTGGAAGAACAAATATTGTTAAAATGTGTGTACTACCCAAAGCAATCTACGCATTTAATGTAATCCATATCAAAATACCAGCAGCACTTTTCACAGATCTAGAACAAGCAATCCTAAAATTTGTATGGAACCATGAAAGACCCCAAATAACCAAAGCAACCTTGAAAAAGAAAAGGTTGGAGGCATCACAAGTTGAAGTTCTGGACTTCAACTTGTATTACAAAGTGTAGTGATCAAAACCAGCATGTTACTGGCAGCAAAACAGACACAATGATCAAAAGAACAGAACAGAAAGCCCAGAAATGAACCTACAATTATATGGTCAAATAATCTTTCACAAAGCAGGAAAGAATATCCAATGGGAAAAAGTCTCTTCAACAAAATGATTTTAGAAATACAGGACAGCAACATGCAGAAGAATGAAACTGGACCACTTCCTGACACAATATACAAAAATAAATTCAAAACAGATTAAAGACCAAAAGTGAGACCTGAAACCATAAAAATCCTAGCAGAGAACATAAACAATAACCTCTTTGACATCAGCCATAGCAACTCCCTTCTAGATATGTCTCCTGAGCCCAGGGAAACAAAATAAAAAATAATCTATTGGAATTTGATCAAAATGAAAAGCTTCTGCACAGCAAAGGAAACAATTCATGAAACTAAAAGGCAGCCTATGTGAATGGGAAAAGATATTTGCAAATAATGTATCTCATAAAGAATATCCAAAACATATACAGAACCTATAAAACTCAACACCCTAAAGTGAATAATCTAATCAAAAATGGGCAGAAGACATGAACAGACATTTCTCCAAGGAAGACATCCAGATAAGCCAACAGACACATGAAAAGATGCTCAACATCACTCCTCATCAGGAAAATACAAATCCAAACCACAATGGCTAAATGGCTAAAATCAACAACACAAGAAACAATGGGTGTTGTTAAGGATTTAGAGAAGGAAGAACACCCTTGCACTGTTGGGAAAGCAAATTAGTGCATCCACTCTAGGAAACCATATGGAAATTCTTCAAAATGTCAGAAGAGGAAGAAGAGGAGGAGGAGGAAAGAGAAAGTAGAGGAGAAGAAGGAGGAGAAGGAGGAGGAGGAGGAGGAGGAGGAGGAGGAGGAGGAGAAACTAGAAGTACCCTAGATCTGGCAATCACACTACTAGGTATTTACACAAAGAATACAAAATAATAATTCAAAGGGATACATGCACCTTGATTGTTTGCAGCAGCATTATCTACAATAGCCAAATTATGCAAAAATCCCAAGCATCCACCAACTGATGGATGGATAAAGAAGATGTGGTAAATATATACAAGTGGCGGGGGTGAAACAGGTGATGCAGATCAAGGGGTGCATTTGTCATGATGAGCACTGGGTGATTAAGATTAAAAGGGTTTTATGGGGGGTGCCTGGGTGTCTCAGTCAAGTGTCTGCCTTTGGCTCAGGTCATGATCCTGGGGTCCTGAGATGGAGCCCCATGTTGGGCTCTGTACTCAGCGGGGAGTCTACTTCTCCCTCTCCCTCTGACCTGCCTCCCCAATTGTGCGCAAGCACTCTCTCTCTCTCTCTCTCAAATAAATAAAAATCTTTAAAAAAAAGGGGGGGGTGTTAGTTTTTGTTTGGAGAGAAAGTGAGCTTAGGAGCAGGGGCCCTGGGGAAAGGGAGAGAGAGAATCTCAAGCAGGCTTCATGCCCAGCATGGAGCCCAATCCCACAACCATGAGAACATGCCCTAAGCCAAAATCAAGAATTAGACACTTAACTGACTGAGCCACTTAGGCACCTCCAAGATAAAAAAAAAAAAAAAATTTAAGTTATAAGAGTATATATATATTCTTGCATTTCCAACAACAAGAACAAAAAGCGAACCCAGATAGCCAACCAACACATAAAAAGATGTTCATTCACATCAGCTGTCAAGTCAATGAAATAAAATCAAGTAATGTACATGTTTTTCAGATGCCAATACATTCCAATCTAACAGGGAAAAATTAAAACTGCTAATAAAAACAAAGGATAGTGACCAAGTAGAGCAACAGGACTGCTTGCCCATGGCTGGTAGAGTATATAGTGGTACATGCACTTTGGAAAACAGGCATTAAAAAAAAAAAAAAAAAAAGGAAAACAGGCATTATCTTAAAAAGTTGAAAACATGTCCTACCTATGCCCCAGCAATTCTACTTCTAGGTAGATGCGCCATAAAAACCCACACCTACATGCATCAGGACATATGTTCCTTGAGTCATGCAGCATTTGCTGTAATAGCAAATACCAGAAACAACTGTAATGTCTTTCAGCATCATGATACATTCAGGTAACAGAATACAGCAATGAAACTGAAGTACAATTACACACAGTATTCTAAGTCTTAAAAACATAATGTCGAACAAAAGTAGAGCCTAAAAGCCGTCAAAGCTAAACTAAATTGTCCTTTGTCAGAGGCACAGATAAGTAAAAAAAACTATGAAGAGAGGCAAATAAAAAAAGATTGTCACAAAAGTCAGAATCATGAGAAAAGAGACTGCAACTGAGAAAAAGCACAATGTTCTATTCCTTGACCAGGTGATGATCATTATTTTTAATTAAAAACTGCATTTGGCAGCAAAGGATACAGTCAACAAAACTCAAAGACAACCTACAGAATGGGAGAAGATATTTGCAAATGACGTATCAGATAAAGGGCTAGTTTCCAAGATCTATAAAGAACTTATTAAACTCAACAGCAAAGAAACAAACAATCCAATCATGAAATGGGCAAAAGACATGAACAGAAATCTCACAGAGGAAGACATAGACATGGCCAACATGCACATGAGAAAATGCTCTGCATCACTTGCCATCAGGGAAATACAAATCAAAACCACAATGAGATACCACCTCACACCAGTGAGAATGGGGAAAATTAACAAGGCAGGAAACCACAAATGTTGGAGAGGATGTGGAGAAAAGGGAACCCTCTTACACTGTTGGTGGGAATGTGAACTGGTGCAGCCACTCTGGAAAACTGTGTGGAGGTTCCTCAAAGAGTTAAAAATAGACCTGCCCTACAACCCAGCAGTTGCACTGTTGGGGATTTACCCCAAAGACTCAGATGCAATGAAACGCCGGGACACCTGCACCCCAGTGTTCATAGCAGCAATGTCCACGATAGCCAAACTGTGGAAGGAGCCTCGGTGTCCATCGAAAGATGAATGGATGAAGAAGATGTGGTCTATGTATACAATGGAATATTCCTCAGCTATTAGAAACGACAAATACCCACCATTTGCTTCAACGTGGATGGAACTGGAGGGTATTATGCTGAGTGAAATGAGTCAATCGGAGAAGGACGAACGTTTTTGTTCTCATTCATTTGGGGAATATAAATAATAGTGAAGGGGAATATAAGGGAAGGGAGAAGAAATGGGTAGGAAATATCAGAAAGGGAGACAGAACATAAAGACTCCTAACTCTGGGAAATGAACTAGAGGTGGTGGAAGGGGAGGAGGGCAGGGGGAGGGGGTGACTGGGTGACGGGCACTGAGGGGTGCACTTGACAGGATGAGCACTGGGTTATTCTGTATGTTGGCAAATTGAACACCAATAAAAAATAAATTTATTATTTAAAAAAAAAACTGTGCATTTGGGATGCCTGGGTGGCTCAGTGGTTGAGCGTCTACCTTTGGCTCAGGCCATGATCCTGGTCCTGGGATTGAGTCCCACATCAGCTCCCTGCGGGGAGCCTGCTTCTCCCTTTGCCTATATGTATCTTCTTCTCTCTCTTTGTATCTCATGAATAAATAAAATCTCTTTAAAAACTGTGCATTTATTATTTGCACTTCTCTGTATCATGTTATGTCTTACATTAAAATATTTATTAAGGGGCACCTGGGTGGCTCAGTCGATTATAAGCATCCAACCCTTGATTTCGGCTCTGGTCAGGATCTTAGGGTCATGAGATTGAGACTGCGTGGGGCTCTGTGCTCAGCAGGGCATTTTCCTTGAGATTCTCTCACCTTCCTCTTGCCCTCCCCTTCCACCCCATCTCAAATAAATAAATAAATCTTAAAATAAAATACTTATTAAAAGACTCCTATTCAGGGCACCTGGGTGACTCAGTCAGTTAAGCAACTGCCTACTGCTCAGGTCATGATCTCAGGGTGCTAGGATCGAAGCCCCACGTCGGCTCTCAGCTCAGCAGGGAGTCTGCCCCTCCCTCTGCCCCTCCTCCTGCTCATTCTCTCTCTCTCCCTCTCTCAAATAAATAAATAAAATATTTTTTTAAAAAAGACTTCTGTTCCCACCAATATAGGGAACCGTACTACCAAAAAGAAACAATGTTGTCCCACCTATGATCCTGGAGAAAATATAATCAATACTCATGAATGCAGGGCTGAAAGAATTGAAAGCTACCAAAAAGAGAAAGATAAATCAGAAGATATATTCATTACAAGCCACCTGGAGCTGGAGTTCTGTAAGTAGGAACAGAAAGAAAACCATGCAGCCAAGCAAGGCAAGGAACTATAAACTGAGACTCTGGAATAAATAGGAGATATTCCAAGGGACACTTCAAAGAAAGAAGGTGAAAAAGTTCACTCACTGGCTCAGAGAAACAAGGAAAAACACCTGACTCCATATCTGGATGGCAGTATAAACCTCCTGTGAAGATTCACAATCATGGCCCTACCAAACGTGGATTTGGAGTTCAAATTTATGCTACCCTTGTGGCTCAGGAATCTCCAAAGTGAGAAAGAGGCCTAACAATTGGTGCTGGGCCAGGGTCCCCAGGGAGGCCCTAGCAGAAGCAAATACAAAACCCCTCTCAAGGGACATGCCTTCCATCCAGGCCATGCAGGATTCTCAAAGATAAACCTATGTTTAATATGAGCTCACAATAAAGCATGCACGAGGAAAAACCCACCATGAGCAAGGTTCAGCAGACTTCAGAAACAGCAGGATAAACCCCCCCAAAAAAGCTTCAGATACCAAAATAGTTTGAGATAAAAACATGTGTAAAATGATTAAAATCAAAAGAAGGAATCAAAAACCGCAAAAGAAAAAAAAAAGGCTGCCAAAAAAAGGGGCCGAGATGAAAAAGAGCCAAGGGGAACTTCTATAAATGAGAAATACAGAAACAGCAAGTTCAATAAATACACTCCACAGCATGTCAGCACCGAAATCAAGGGCAGCACAAGTGCTCCCAACGCAACACAAAAAGATAAAGAGGTGGAAAGTATGAGACACGGATTAAAAATAAAGTAGACCAGATGAAAATAGCAATATACATCTAAGAGGCAGTTAAAGTGAAGACCCAGGAGCTTGGACAAAGGCCATAGGCAGCAATCCTAGCTGAGGAGGGAGGAAATCCCTGAGCGGACAGCCTCAGGAAATGAGGGCTGAGCAGGAAAAGTAAAGGTAAATCCACACTCAGTGCTCATCGAGTCAAGTGTACGCTTAATCCCTTCATCTATGGCTCCCATCCCCCAACTGCTCCATCTCTGTGGTGTACACCTGAAGCTAATTAACATTGTTGGTTAACTACGCTGGAATTTAAACAAATAAATAACTTAAATCCTTTTTTAAAAAAATTTTTTTTAAGATTTATTTATTTATTTATGAGAGAGAGAGAGAGAGAGAGAAAGGCAGAGACACAGGCAGAGGGAGAAGCAGGCTCCATGCCGGGAGCCCGTCGCGGGACTCGATCCCGAAACTCCATGATCACGCCCTGGGCCAAAGGCAGGCGCGAAACCGCTGAGCCACCCAGGGATCCCCCCTTTTTTAATTTTCAAAGAGTAATTCCGTACTTGTAAAAAGATAGCAGATCACCAAGGAGAAGATCTTCAAAGCAGTCCAAGACAGAAGACAGCCTACCTGTGAGAGCACAGCAATCACAAGGACAGATCTAACAGCAATAAGAAAGTACAGAAAATAACACAATGAGGTCTTAGAGCCCTGCAAGAAAAGGAAGGTTAACCTAGAATTATCACCAGAAAAACTACTCAAGTGTGTACTTCCAGAAGCCTGAAATTATGCCAAGAAGGAAATTTGAGAAACTAATAAGGATATGTATCTAAATAAATTAGACATTAAGAATTATCAATGTGAGAAGTTTTTTTAAAAATAATCCAAAACATCATAATTTCTCTATTTTGCCCAGACTTGGAGCAAGTTTAGATTTTCATTTAGTGCCCAAATTCTGTAGCAACTCATTTTTCCCCAAGGGTCTTTCTAGATTCAATTTTTCATGAAAAGTCTTGTTTTAAAAAATAATAAATGTGAGAAACAGGAAAGCAAAGTGAAATTAAAATGCTCAACAACAATTACACATAAGACAGGAGGGCAGTCGTCAAAGTTAAGCATCCTAAAGTCCTTGTATTGTTCAGAAGAAGGAAAGAGATTTTTTTTCTCTTTTTTTTGCTTTGAAATTGAATGTAAGATTTCTAAAGCAATAGATGGAGTGAAAGGGAATTAATATCACATGCAAAAAAATAAATATTAGGGCTCCTGGGTGGCTCAGTTGGTTGAGCATCCAATTCTTAGTTTTAGTTCAGGTCATGATTTCAGAGTCATGGGTTCAAGCCCTGCATCAGGCTTCATGTTGCTTGTAGAGCCTGCTTGAGATTCTCATTCTCTGTCTCTCTGCCCCCCTCATCCCCCCTCTAGATAGATAGATAGATAGATAGATAGATAGATAGATAGATAGATAGATAGATCTTTACATCAATCCAGTAGAAAGCAAAAAAGGAGACATAAGTAGCAAAGAAAGAATTTGGCAAATAGAAATGACAAAGTAAGATGCTAAAAATAAATCCCATTGACTGTAATCACAATGGAAGAACCTTGCCAGTTAAATGTGATTGCTAGATTACATTTTAGAAATACAATTTTGTATTATGTCATTTGTAAGAGAAATTTTTAAGACACAAGCATACACAAAGATAAAAATAATGGATCAGAAAATTCAAATGTCCATCAGATGAGGAAGGGGTAAACACTATATAGTATATCCATCAAAAGAATGTTATTCAATCAGAAAAAGGAACAGAGTACAGATTCATGCTACAACCTGGATAAACCTTGAAAACATGATGCTAAGTGAAAGAAGCCAGACCCAAAAGGCCACATACTGTATGATTCCATTTATAGGAAATGCCCAGAAAGAGCAAATCCATAAAAATAGAAAGTAGATGTGTGGTTGCCAGGGGCTAAGGGAGAAGGAAATGGAGAATGACAGCCAATGAGTAGAGTGTCTTTTAGAGAAGGTGAAAATATTCTGGAAATACATAGTGATGATCATTGTACAACTGTGTAGATATACTACAAGCCACTTAACTGTACACTCTAAAAGGATGGATCTTATGGTCTGTGAATTCTATTTCAATAAAAAAGACATACATTAAAAAAGGTAAAATGATGGGATGGAATATAAGTCAAATACAATTAAAAAAAAAAAAAAACTCTTCTGGTCCTATTAATTCCTGACAACAGACTTTAAGCAAACAGCAAGGATAAAGAGAATTACTGCATGATAAAAGTGGCCATTCACCAGGCAAATAAAAAAATTTTAAAAACATAGCTTCAAAACACATAAAGCAAATTTGATACTTTTATAAGGAGGAACTGACAAATTTACCATCATTCCAGGAGATTTTAGTATATAGCTCTCTCAGTAACTGTCTTCAGCAAATAAAAATTGCCAAAGATACAGAAGATTTGAACCACGCCATAAATAAGCATGATTCATAGGTATGTACAGAACCTAGCAATTAGAGAAGAATACAGTCTTTTTAAGCTACATACAATGTACTACATACAATGCCACAAAAAAAATTTCTTAATACCACAGGCCCAAAATCACAAAACACAATGTAATAAAAACAGAAATCAGGGCAGCCTGGGTGGCTCAGCGGTTTAGTGCCGCCTTGGGCCCACAGCATAGTCTTGGAGACCCAGGATCGAGCCCCACATCGGGCTCCCTGCATGGAGCCTGCTTCTCCCTCTGCCTGCATCTCTGCCCACCACCCCCCCCTTTCATGAATAAATAAATAAAATATTTTAAAAAGATCAGTAACAAAAAATATAATCTAAGAACCTCTACACATTTGGAGACTTATAAGTAAATCTGCAAATAATTCTTATGTCAAAGAAGTCATAATGGAAATTAGAAAATATTTCAAAAGAATTATTAGAACTATATCTATACAGATTACTTGAGATATAGTAAAGACATATAATTAGAACTTGTATGATGCCCATATAGCAACAGATAGAGGAAAATATGTATGTTCAAAAAAAAAATGTCTGTATTAGGAAAGAACAAAAGGCCAGGGGCACGTGGTAGCTCAGTCAAACATTTGACTCAATTTCAGCTCAGGTCATGATCTTAGGGTTCTGGGATCAAACCCCACATCAGGCTTCATGCTCAACTGGGAGTCTATCTGAGATTCTCTCTTCTTCTCCCTTTGCCCCTCCCCCCGACTCTATCTCAAAAAAAAAGAGAGAGAGAGAGAGAGCAAAAGGATAAATATTTTTTAAAAAAGGATAAATACCACAGAATGGAGGATTTGACTCAAAAAAAAATCACAAAAAGGACAGTAAACATGAAGAATAGGCAAAAAAGAAAGGATTTTTAAACAGAAAAGAAATGATTAATAAAACCAAAAGGTAGTTTCTTGCAAAGATCAATAAAATAGCAACCTTATAGCAACACTGATCAGGAAAGAATATAAACAATATAAGGAATGTAAAAGAAACTGAGTTACCATAGATCTAGCAGAGATTTTTTTTTCTTAAACATAATAGATTAGTAGGAACAACTTTAAGAAAACCATATGAAGACTGAAATGCAGTGGACCATTCCCTAGAAAAATGGTTTGCCAAAACAAACTGAAAAAGAAATGGAAACCCTGAATAAACCTATAAAAGAAAGCAAATCAATAGTTAATCTGCTCACGGAAAAAAAAACAAAACCAAAAGCCCAGACAGTTTAAAGAGGCAATTCTATCTTATACAAAATGTTTTAGAAAACAGAGAAGGGAAAGCTCTTCCATTCACTTTATGATGCTAGTAAACTCTTAAAACAAATGCCAGATGAGAACAGTAAAAGAAAGGGAAATTATGGGTCAATTTTACTTATGAACAACAGACAGAAAAATTCTAAATAAAACACCAGCTGATTTGCTAGTGACTTTAGAAGATAACACCTCGAGACCAAAAAGAACATATTCCAGCAACACAGGCATAGATAAATTTTTATTCCTATAGTTTACTACATTAACATATTAAAGAAGAAAAATCTCTGATCATCTCAGTAGATACAAAAAAAAAGCACTTGATAAAATTCAACACTCATTCATAATTTTTAAAAAAAAGAAGAAAGAAACAAAAACTCCTAGCCATTTAGGAACAGAAAGAGGCTCCCTTGGGAAAAATCGGGTTTGGGAATGATCTCCAGTAATGCCCTTTGAGTGCTATCTCTAGCACTTGAAACTGAGTGGGCAGAGGGACCTCCCACCTGGCCGTATTTAATCATTGCAGCTGGGTACCTGCTCTCCCCTCCTCTTTTCTGAATAGAAATTCTAATTGGGCTTCACCGCCAGTCACCTGCTAGGGGTAGAGAGGCTTGGGACCTGTCCTTTGAGTCCATAAATCATCAGATGATATCAGGATCTCAAGGAGAGCCTGCACATCACCTGGTGATCTGCTGGAATTCAATCTCCTATGGCGAACAGGTGTGACCTGCAATAAGTCACCTGCAATGGTGAGAGGGTACTAGGTTATATGCCTGTGAGAAAGGCTAAAACAGTTACAAGGCGCTCTTAGGGGCTGACCATGGCAAAAAGAAAAAAAAAAAAATGCCTGGCTGGTCACAGAACTCAGTTCTTCTTCCTTCCAGGCACGTAGGTATACAGAATCCTGCCTCTGCAGTTATGTGTGGCCAGATGACTACATCATGGCTGGTGGAAAGAAAGCCTAAGTGATGTGCACCACTTCCAAGCCTGACCCATAAAACCCTCCTGTGTGAGACCCTCCATATTCCTCCTACTTTCAGGTATCCTTGTTGGGGGCATGTTGGGCCCCTTGTGTGATGGTTTAGAGAAGTGGCCACCCATCAGAATCATGGGATTTGAAATAGAAGAGAGCAAGGAATCAACTGAATTTTTGCTACAGATGCTGAGATTTGAAATCTGTTATAGCCGCTCACACTATCTTAACTAATAGACGTAAATAAAACCTACATCACACTTAAAGTGAAATGTTAAACTCCCTCCCTTTAGAGTCAGCAACAAACCAAGGATGTGCAAGGTCTCCACTACTTTTCTGGAGGCTCTAGCAAGTACAGTAGTCTGACTGACTGATAGCTACGAGGGGGAAGGTGGATGAATAGGTAACAGGCATAAGATAGAAAAGGAAAAACAAAAATATCATTATTTACAGATGTTCAATATGCAGAAAATCCACAAGTTTCTAAAAACAGAGTAAGAGTTTGACAGCTTTACCAATCGATATAGAAAAATCACTGGAGATCTTCTATAATAGCAACAAAGAGTTGGACAATGTAATTTTTCAAGAAGGTATCATTTATAGTAGCACCAAAAATACAAGGTACCAAAGAATAAGTCTAACCAAAAGGCACATGTTTTATAGAAAAAAAAATTGATTCATAATAAACAATTAAAAGGGACACTTGGGTGGTTCTGTGGTTGAACATCTGCCTTCAGTTCAGGTCATGATCCCGGAGTCATAGAATCAAGTCCCACATCTGGCTCCCCTCGGGGAGCCTGCTTCTCCCTCTGCTTGTGTCTCTGCCTTTCTCTCTCTCATGAATAAATAAATAAAATCTTTAAAAAAAAAACATAAATGATATATGCTATGTTCATGACTAGGAAGCCCCAATATTCTAAAAATTAAAATTTCCCCAAAATTAATCTTTAAGTTTCATGTGACTTTTTTTAAGATTTATTTGTTAGAGAGACAGAGTGCTAGCAGGGAGAGGAGCAGAGGGAGAGGAATGGGCAGACTCCTAGATGAGCACAGAGCCAGATGTGGGGCTTGATCCCAGAATGATAGATCATGACCTGAGCCGAAATTAAGAGTCAGACACTTAAACAACTGAGCCACCCACACGCCCCTAAATTTCATGCAATTCTAATCAAATCTAATCCAACTCCAGTGAGGCCAAGCATAGTCAAGACAATCTGGAAAGTGAGGAATGGCAGGGTTGATCTTAAAATAAGATTTCTTACAAAGCTATAGTAATTACAACAGTCATATGCTTTGGGGATGAATAAATACACCAGTGGAACTGAGTCTAAAGCCCAGAAACAAACTGACATGTACATGGGAGCCAGATACTTGGCAAAATAGGCAGCGTTACTAACAAACAGGGAGAAAGTATCTGCGATTCAGTCAGTGGTCCTAACACAGTTAACTATCCCTGTTAAAATAAGATAAAGTTAGAGCAAAACTATAAAACCTTTAGAAGCTAACATAAAATATCTTCAAAACTCTTAGGACAAAGATTGCTTAAATAAGTACACAACACAAACCACCAGGGGAAAGATAAATCTGACTACATTTTATAACGCAAGGGGATTTATATTTGTACTTGCTTTCGTGTGCACAAAGAAATTAGGAAGCATGTATAAGAAATGAATAACAGCGCTGAAGGGCTGGATGGTTGGGGACAGGAGTAGAGGCAATCATTTTATTTATTCTTACAGTATTGTTAACCATGACCATACCTATAACCAAGTTTAGGTGATTATACTACCTATTTTTTAAAAAAAGATTTTTTAAATGTCTGTAACTCCAAAAGGTACCAGAAGCAAACTGAAAAGACAAGCCGTAATATAAGCAAGATGTTTATAGTCATATAATAAAGTATTAGTATCCAGGGGCACCTGGGTGGCTCAGTCGGCTGAGCATCCTGCTTTTGAGTTCAGCTCAGGTCACGAGCCTCATTGCACAAGGTGCTCAGTGCAGAGTCGGCTTGAGATCCTCTCTCTTGATCTCCCTCTGCCCCTCCCCTCACTCATGCACGTTCTTTCTCTCTAAAATAAATAAATCTTAAAAAATAAATAAAATAAAATAAATAAATCTTTCAAAATAAATAAATATATATAAGTATTAGTATTCAGACTACATAAAGAAATCACTAGTAATAAAAAGACAATCCAGTAAAAATTGGGCAAAGATACAAACACACAAATCACAGAACTGAAACCTGGAGGCCGATAAAAAAAGGAAAGGTTACTCCATTTTGTTAATAGGAAATGCTATTTAAGTTTACACTGCAATACAGTTTCACCCTCATCAAAGTGGCAGTAATTAACTAGTCCAATAACACCCAGTGTAGATGAGCTCCAGGGAAAGCGGGGCCTCTCAGACACTTCAAGAGGAAGTGCAAATTGGCACCACCACTTTGGAGAGCAATTTGGCAAAATCTAATTAAGTTAAAGATGTGTATATCCTGTAATCCAGCAGTTACGTGTCCAAGTCTCTACCCTCTAGAAAGACTCCAATACATATGCACAAAGAAACATTTAAAGAATGTTCTCAGTGTGGGAAATATCAGAAAGGGAGACAGAACATGAGACTCCTAACTCTGGGAAACGAACTAGGGGTGGTGGAAGGGGAGGAGGGCGGGGGGTGGGGGTGAGTGGGTGACGGGCACTGAGGGGGACACTTGATGGGATGAGCACTGGGTGTTATTCTGTATGTTGGTAAATTGAACACCAATAAAAAATTATTTTATTAAAAAAATAAGAATAAAATAAAAAATAAAAAAATAAAGAATGTTCTCAGAACTACTGTTGGTTAATAAAAAAAAAAACTAGCAAGAACTTAAATGACCATCAGAAAAAGAACATATAAATAGTGTTATGATCACAGAACGCAATAGAACATGAATGAGTTAGAGCTGTGAGTACTAATGCCAATGAATCTTAAAAACATAAAGTTGATTTTTTTAAAGATTTTATTTATTTATTCATGAGAGACACAGAGAGAGAGGCAAAGACATAGGCAGAGGGAGAAGCAGGCTCCTTGGGAGTCCCTGATGTGGGACTCGATCCTGGGACTCCAGGATCACGACCTGAGCCAAAGGCAGAAGCTCAACCACTGAGCCACCCAGGGGGCCCCCATAAGGTTGACTTTAAAAAGCAAGTCATGGGTCTCCTGGGTGCCTCAGTCAGTCAAGCTGACTCTTGATCTCAGCTCAGGTCTTGATCTCACGGTCAGGGGTGTTTAAGCCCTGCAAATAAGCTCCACACTGGGTGTGGAGCCTACTTAAAAGTAAATAAGTAAATAAAAGTAAAAATAAAAAATCAAAAGCAAATCACATAAAAATATGCACAGTATGACGTCATTCATATAAACTTTTCAACATGTGGAAAATAATAAGATACCATATGCTGTCTGCTGATACAGTCTTACATAATGATAGTACCAATACATGATAAAGACAATCCAAAAATCCCTACCAGTGATTACATCAGAGGTGGGAGAAGACCTTAACTGCATATGTACTATTCCATTTTTTTTTAATCTAAAGAAAATGAGCAAGATATGGACATGATATAGCAGGGCAGTGGGTAATAGAGTATATCAGTGTTTGCTGTATATTAGTCCATATTTTTCCATATAACAAACACATTTTTAAAGCTACACTCAGACTACAAACAACTTGAGAATCATTTTTTTTACATTTTTTAATTTAAATTCAATTTGCCAACATATAGTATAACACCCAGTGTTCGTCCCATCAAGTGCCCTCCTCAGTGCCCGTCACCCAGTTACCTCATCCCCACCCACCTCCCCTTCTGCAACCCTTTGTTTGTTTTCCCAGAGTTAGGAGTATTTGTCTCTTCCATTGGAGTAATATTCCATTGTATACATAGACCACATCTTCTTTATCCATTCATCTTTCGATGGACACCGAGGCTCCTTCCACAGTTTGGCCACTGTGGACATTGCTGCTATGAACACTGGGGTGCAGGTGTCCCGGCGTTTCATTGCATCTGTATCTTTAGGGTAAATCCCCAGTAGTGCAATTGCTGGGTCATAGGGCAGTTCTATTTCTAATTCTTTGGGGAACCTCCACACAGTTTTCCCAAGTGGCTGCACCAGTTCACATTCCCACCAACAGTGCAAGAGGCTTTCCCTCTCTCCGCATCCTCTCCAACATTTGTTTCCCGTCTTGTTAATTTTCCCCATTCTCACTGGTGTGAAGTGGTATCTCATTGTGGTTTTGATTTGTATTTCCCTGATGGCAAGTGATGCAGAGCATTTTCTCATGGCCATGTCTATGTCTTCTTTGGACAAGTTAAGAATCTTGAGAGAATTCCCTCCTTTATGCTTTACTTTATTTCCCATTTTTAAAAAATTAATTCACTGCTATGCTTTTTGTCATTTCAAGTACAAATAAGTACATACCTTAAATTCTAATAGCCTACTCTTTAACACAAATAGAGCTCTGGAAGGTGGGTATAATTTTCTACTCTTCTGTTTTCAATTAACAAGAATTCATTTCAAAATTCCATAAAGGCAAGCAAAGAGAAAAAGCAATGCAGCTTTAGTTTCCAGATGATAAACTAAATCAAGGCTACCATCTTCTCTTCTGGCAACAAATTCATAGAAATATCAGCAAAATCTTTAACTACACACACACACACACACACACACACACATACACACACTGTTCAAAACAAGAAAGGAAACTAGTTGACCACAAAATATAAGAAATGCCTGAAAGACAAAGAGAAGATGAACAAAAGAGCTATCAACTGCAGCAGGATTCCACTGGCCAGGATAATAAACAATTCAGGTCCAAAAAAGGAAAATGAGGAGCACTTGGGTGGCTCAGTGGTTGAGCGTCTGCCTCTGGCTCAGGCATGATCCCAGAGGTCTGGAATCGAGTCCTGTATCAGGCTCCCCAGAGGCAGCCTACTTCTCCCTCTGCCTATGTCTCTGCCTCTCTCTCTGTCTCTCTCTCATGAATAAATAAAATCTTTTTTTAAAAAAAGGAAAATGATAACAGATACTTCATGCTCTTAGTGGAGAGCCAGAGCCAGAGGCAGCCCAGGTCACTGGTGATGACTAGGGACACTGCACCAAGAATACAGGTGCAACCCTGCAGGTTCCCACATCACACTCAGTAGGCCAACCATCAGCATGAAGGTGTCTGCCTCCAGTGAGGAGCAGTGAGTATAGATGCTCAGACCAGAGATAGAGGGTGGTACCCCAGGAGATGGCTAGTGGACAAGGAACAGGACTCACCATGCCTGTAAGATCAGCCACCAACATCTCCCTCAGTACAAGCAGGAATGTTGGTCTCACTCACTCCAATGCAAGCACTGCACAGATGGCAAACAGACACTAAGGAATGCACAGCTGAAGATAGGAACATTGTCATGGACCAACAAACGTCAAGACCAGGAAAGAGAAACCAACTTAGTCAACAGGAGAGCTAATTCAAAGGAAAAAGAGTCCATAGAGCAAATAAGAACAAGATTTTTCTTTTTTACCATGAAAAGATTCGATATACTTAGAAAAATATGAGAATAGCATATCCATTAAATAAACAGATTATGAAAAAGCACCAGTCTTAATAAAAACACATTGATATTTTAAAAAGACCCCACGAAAGAGCTAAGTCGGTGAGCAGACACCAGATACCAGAAACTCTTCCAGAGCAGGGCACCAAGGCATAGAAAGATAGAAACAACACAGGGAAAGTCATGAGGGAAAGGAGAAGAAAACAAAGGAGCGTTAACCATCTGCCACAATATGAAGATAAGTATGTGTCTGCAGAAGGAAAAGACCTAAAATAAATCTAAATGCTAAAATAAATAAATCTCACGTTCACACCAGCCCTACCAAATATGAAAATATATCATAAAGCCTCTATGATCACAGCAGTGTAGTACTGTGCATGGCTAAAGAAAAGAGAACAATCAGAAAAATGAAAATTTAGCTTACATCAAGGCAGTGCCCCCAAATCAATGGGGAAAAGATAGGCTTTCAGGAAAAATGCTGTTAGTATACTAGAAAGTCAGAGAGAAGAAAATAAAACTGGATCAGTTCCTTACACCAAAGCCTAGAATAAATTCCAAGCCAGTTCCAAAGATCTAAAAGTAAAAATTGAAACTATACAAGCATTAATAAAAATTAAAAAATTTTAAATTAAAAAAACATGGGTGACTATTCAGCATATGAAACAAAGTAGGAAATTTTTTACTTATTGACTCAAAATCCAGAAGCAATTAAAGAAAAATTATAACTACAACAAAGTCAAACTTATATGGGACAAAAAATAAATAGCTCCTATAAACTAGCACTAATCAATTATAATACATAGAGGGAGAAGTATCAGTGCCATAATGTATCTTGAGATATATGTAGTAAGAAATGTGCAAGAAACAGTATAACCCTAAGACTTAACTGAAGGATAATAAAAAATGATCTAAATGGAGAGAGAAACCATTTTTGAGAATACAAAGGTTTATTCTAATTATCAGTCCTCTCAAATAAACTATAAATTCAATGCAGTCATAATCCTGATTATCAAGATTTTTCAAGGAATTACGTAAGGTGATTCTGAAATACACATGAAAATGTAAACACAAAAATGGGACAGCCACTTTGGAAGAAAGTTAGGGGGTTTCTTAGAAAATTAAACATGCTCTTACTGTATGATTTACAATTGTGTTTGTTGGTATTTACCCTTCAGGGTTGAAAACTTATTTCTACATGTAAACCTGCCCACAGATGTTTACAGCAGCTTCATTCAAAATTGCCAAAAAAAAAAAAAAAAAAAGGGATCCCTGGGTGGCGCAGTGGTTTGGCGCCTGCCTTTGGCCCAGGGTGCGATCCTGGAGACTCGGGATCGAATCCCACGTCGGGCTCCCTGCATGGAGCCTGCTTCTCCCTCTGCCTGTGTCTCTGCCTCTCTCTCTCTCTCTGTGACTATCATGAACAAATAAATAAAATCTTAAAAAAAAAAAAAAAAAAATTGCCAAAACTTGAGGAGGGGCAGGATGGTGGAAGAGTAAGGTCCCCAAATCACCTGTCCCCACCAAATTACCTAGAAAACCTTCAAATTTTCCTGAAAATCTATGAATTCGGCCTGAGATTTATTTATTTTTTTTAGTTTTTTTTTTTAATTTTTTATTTATTTATGATAGTCACAGAGAGAGAGAGAGAGAGGCAGAGACATAGGCAGAGGGAGAAGCAGGCTCCATGCACGGGGAGCCCGATGTGGGATTCGATCCCGGGTCTCCAGGATCGCGCCCTGGGCCAAAGGCAGGCGCTAAACCGCTGCGCCACCCAGGGATCCCCGGCCTGAGATTTAAAGAGAGAACAGCTGGAATGCTACAGTGAGAAGAGTTCGCGCTTCTATCAAGGTAGGAAGACGGGGAAAAAGAAATAAAGAAACAAAAGGCCTCCGAGGGGGAGGGGCCCCGCGAGGAGCCGGGCTGAGGCCAGGGCGAGGGTCCCCAGGACAGGAGAGCCCCGTCCTGGAGACGCAGGAGTTGCACCAACCTTCCCGGGCGGAAGGGGGCTCGCAGGGAGTTGGAGGAGGACCCAGGAGGGCAAGGATGCCCTCGGGTTCCCTGGGACAGTAACAGAGCAACTGCGCCCCGGGAGAGCGTGCCGAGCTCCCTAAGGGCTGCAGCGCGCACGGCGGGACCCGGAGCAGCTCGGAGGGGCTCGGGCGGCGGCTCCGCGGAGGGGGCTGCGGGGCGGGAGCACGAATCCAACAGCGCAGGCCCCGGAGCACAGGGCGCCGGGACACAGCCCAGGATCCGGCCACCCCCCGGGACAGGCAGAGGCCGGGAGGGCCCAGGACAGCGAGGACGCTCCTGCCCCAGCTGAGCAGATCAGCGGCCCCGCCCCGGAGCCTCCAGGCCCTGCAGACCGAGAGCTCCGGAGTTCCTGCGGGGCTGAATCCAGGGCTCCAGAGCTGGCCCTGCCACTGTGGTTGTTCCTCCTGGGGCCTCACGGGGTAAACCACCCCCACTGAGCCCTGCACCAGGCAGGGGCAGAGCAGCTCCCCCAAGTGCTAACACCTGAAAATCAGACAGCAGGCCCCTCCCCCAGAAGACCAGCGAGAGGGACAAGTTCCAGAGGAAGTCAAGGGACTTAAAGTATACAGAATCAGAAGATACTCCCCCGTGGGTTTTTTGGTTTTTGTTTTTGTTTTTGTTTTTGTTTGTTTTATTTTGTTTTGTTTTGCTTTTTGATTTGTTTGCTTCCCCCACCCTTTTTTTCCGTTTCTTTTTCTTTCTCTTTTTCTTCTTTTTTTTTCTTTCTTTCTTCCTTTTTTTTTTTTCTCTTTCTCTTTTCTTTCCTTCCTTCTCTCTTTTTCTCCTTTTCCCAATACAACTTGCTTTTTGGCCACTCTGCACTGAGCAAAATGACTAGAAGGAAAACCTCACCTCAAAAGAAAGAATCAGAAACAGTCCTCTCTCCCACAGAGTTAGAAAATCTGGATTACAATTCAATGTCAGAAAGCCAATTCAGAAGCACTATTATACAGCTACTGGTGGCTCTAGAAAAAAGCATAAAGGACTCAAGAGACTTCATGACTGCAGAATTTAGAGCTAATCAGGCAGAAATTAAAAATCAATTGAATGAGATGCAATCCAAACTAGAAGTCCTAACGACGAGGGTTAACGAGGTGGAAGAACGAGTGAGTGACATAGAAGACAAGTTGATGGCAAAGAGGAAACTGAGGAAAAAAGAGACAAACAATTAAAAGACCATGAAGATAGATTAAGGGAAATAAACGACAGCCTGAGGAAGACAAACCTACGTTTATTTTGTTGTTGTTGTTTTTGTTTTTTTGTTTTTTTTGTTTTTTTTTTAAACCTACGTTTAATTGGTGTTCCCGAGGGCACCGAAAGGGCCAGAGGGCCACAATATGTATTTGAACAAATTCTAGCTGAAAACTTTCTTATCTGGGAAGGGAAACAGGCATTCAGATCCAGGAAATAGAGAGATCCCCCCCTAAAATCCATAAAAACCGTTCAACACCTCAACATTTAATAGTGAAGCTTGCAAATTCCAAAGATAAAGAGAAGATCCTTAAAGCAGCAAGAGACAAGAAATCCCTGACTTTTATGGGGAGGAGTATTAGGGTAACAGCAGACCTCTCCACAGAGACCTGGCAGGCCAGAAAGGGCTGGCAGGATATATTCAGGGTCCTCAATGAGAAGAACATGCAACCAAGAATACTTTATCCAGCAAGGCTCTCATTCAAAATGGAAGGAGAGATAAAGAGCTTCCAAGACAGGCAGCAACTAAAAGAATATGTGACCTCCAAACCAACTCTGCAAGAAATTTTAAGGGGGACTCTTAAAATTCCCCTTTAAGAAGAAGTTCAGTGGAACAATCCACAAAAACAAGGACTGAATAGATATCATGGTGACACTAAACTCATATCTCTCAATAGTAACTCTGAACGTGAACGGGCTTAATGACCCCACCAAAAGGTGCAGGGTTTCAGACTGGATAAAAAAGCAGGACCCATCTATTTGCTGTCTACAAGAGATTCATTTTAGACAGAAGGACACCTACAGCCTGAAAATAAGAGGTTGGAGAACCATTTACCATTCGAATGGTCCTCAAAAGAAAGCAGGGGTAGCCATCCTTATATCAGATAAACTAAAATTGACCCCAAAGACTGTAGTGAGAGATGAAGAGGGACACTATATCATACTTAAAGGATCTATCTAACAAGAGGACTTAACAATCCTCAATATATATGCCCCGAATGTGGGAGCTGCCAAATATATAAATCAATTAATAACCAAAGTGAAGAAATACTTAGATAATAATACACTTATACTTGGTGACTTCAATCTAGCTCTTTCTATACTCGATAGGTCTTCTAAGCACAACATCTCCAAAGAAACGAGAGCTTTAAATGATACACTGGACCAGATGGATTTCACAGATACCTACAGAACTTTACATCCAAACTCAACTGAATACACATTCTTCTCAAGTGCACATGGAACTTTCTCCAGAATAGACCACATACGGGGTCACAAATTGGGTCTGAACCGATACCAAAAGATTGGGATTGTCCCCTGCATATTCTCAGACCATAATGCCTTGAAATTAGAACTAAATCACAACAAGAAGTTTGGAAGGACCTCAAACACGTGGAGGTTAAGGACCATCCTGCTAAAAGATGAAAGGGTCAACCAGGAAATTAAGGAAGAATTAAAAAGATTCATGGAAACTAATGAGAATGAAGATACAACCGTTCAAAATCTTTGGGATGCAGCAAAAGCAGTCTTAAGGGGGAAATACATCGCAATACAAGCATCCATTCAAAAACTGGAAAGAACTCAAATACAAAAGCTAACCTTACACATAAAGGAGCTAGAGAAAAAACAGCAGATAGATCCTACACCCAGCAGAAGAAGACAGTTAATAAAGATTCGAGCAGAACTCAACGAAATCGAGACCAGAAGAACTGTGGAACAGATCAACAGAACCAGGAGTTGGTTCTTTGAAAGAATTAATAAGATAGATAAACCATTAGCCAGCCTTATTAAAAAGAAGAGGGAGAAGACTCAAATTAATAAAATCATGAATGAGAAAGGAGAGATCACTACCAACACCAAGGAAATACAAACAATTTTAAAAACATATTATGAACAGCTATACGCCAATAAATTAGGCAATCTAGAAGAAATGGACGCATTCCTGGAAAGCCACAAACTACCAAAACTGGAACAGGAAGAAATAGAAAACCTGAACAGGCCAATAACCAGGGAGGAAGTTGAAGCAGTCATCAAAAACCTCCCAAGACACAAGAGTCCAGGGCTAGATGGCTTCCCAGGGGAATTCTATCAAACGTTTAAAGAAGAAATCATACCTATTCTCCTAAAGCTGTTTGGAAAGATAGAAAGAGATGGAGTACTTCCAAATACATTCTATGAGGCCAGCATCACCTTAATTCCAAAACCAGACAAAGACCCCACCAAAAAGGAGAATTACAGACCAATATCCCTGATGAACATGGATGCAAAAATTCTCAACAAGATACTGGCCAATAGGATCCAACAGTACATTAAGAAAATTATTCACCATGACCAAGTAGGATTTATCCCTGGGACACAAGGCTGGTTCAACACCCATAAAACAATCAATGTGATTCATCATATCAGCAAGAGAAAAACCAAGAACCATATGATCCTCTCATTAGATGCAGAGAAAGCATTTGACAAAATACAGCATCCATTCCTGATCTAAACTCTTCAGAGTGTAGGGATAGAGGGAACATTCCTCAACATCTTAAAAGTCATCTACGAAAAGCCCACAGCAAATATCATTCTCAATGGGGAAGCATTGGGAGCCTTTCCCCTAAGATCAGGAACAAGACAGGGATGTCCACTCTCACCACTGCTATTCAACATAGTACTGGAAGTCCTAGCCTTGGCAATCAGACAACAAAAAGACATTAAGGCATTCAAATTGGCAAAGAAGAAGTCAAACTCTCCCTCTTCACCGATGACATGATACTCTACATAGAAAACCCAAAAGTCTCCACCTCAAGATTGCTAGAACTCATACAGCAATTCGGTAGCGTGGCAGGATACAAAATCAATGCCCAGAATTCAGTGGCACTTCTATACAGTAACAATGAGACTGAAGAAAGAGAAATTAAGGAGTCAATCCCATTTACAATTGTACCCAAAAGCATAAGATACCTAGGAATAAACCTAACCAAAGAGGTAAAGGATCTATACCCTCAAAACTATAGAATACTTCTGAAAGAAATTGAGGAAGATGCAAAGAGATGGAAAAATATTCCATGCTCATGGATTGGCAGAATTAATATTGTGAAAATGTCAATGTTACCCAGGGCAATATACACGTTTAATGCAATCCCTATCAAAATACCATGGACTTTCTTCAGAGAGTTAGAACAAATTATTTTAAGATTTGTGTGGAATCAGAAAAGACCCCGAATAGCCAGGGGAATTTTAAAAAAGAGGGGGGCATCAGGTTGTACTACAAAGCTGTGGTCATCAAGACAGTGTGGTACTGGCACAAAAACAGACACATAGATCAATGGAACAGAATAGAGAACCCAGAAATGGACCCTCAACTTTATGGTCAACTAATATTCGATAAAGGAGGAAAGACTATCCATTGGAAGAAAGACAGTCTCTTCAATAAATGGTGCTGGGAAAATTGGACATCCACATGCAGAAGAATGAAACTAGACCACTCTCTTTCACCATACACAAAGATAAACTCAAAATGGATGAAAGATCTAAATGTGAGACAAGATTCCATCAAAATCCTAGAGGAGAACACAGGCAACACCCTTCTTGAACTCAGCCACAGTAACTTCTTGCAAGATACATCCACGAAGGCAAAAGAAACAAAAGCAAAAATGAACTATTGGGACTTCATCAAGATAAGAAGCTTTTCCACAGCAAAGGATATAGTCAACAAAACTCAAAGACAACCTACAGAATGGGAGAAGATAGTTGCAAATGACGTATCAGACAAAGGGCTAGTTTCCAAGATCTATAAAGAACTTATTAAACTCAACAGCAAAGAAACAAACAATCCAATCATGAAATGGGCAAAAGACATGAACAGAAATCTCACAGAGGAAGACATAGACATGGCCAACAAGTACATGAGAAAATGCTCTGCATCACTTGCCATCAGGGAAATACAAATCAAAACCACAATGAGATACCACCTCACACCAGTGAGAATGGGGAACATTAACAAGGCAGGAAACCACAAATGTTGGAGAGGATGCGGAGAAAAGGGAACCCTCTTGCACTGTTGGTGGGAATGTGAACTGGTGCAGCCACTCTGGAAAACTGTGTGGAGGTTCCTCAAAGAATTAAAAATAGACCTGCCCTACGACCCAGCAATTGCACTGCTGGGGATTTACCCCAAAGATACAGATGCAATGAAACGCTGGGACACCTGCTCCCCGATGTTTATAGCAGCAATGGCCACGATAGCCAAACTGTGGAAGGAGCCTCGGTGTCGATCGAAAGATGAATGGATAAAGAAGATGTGGTCTATGTATACAATGGAATATTCCTCAGCCATTAGAAATGACAAATACCCACCATTTGCTTCAACGTGGATGGAACTGGAGGGTATTATGCTGAGTGAAGTAAGTCAATCGGAGAAGGACAAACATTATATGTTCTCATTCATTTGGGGAATATAAATAATAGTGAAAGGGAATATAAGGGAAGGGAGAAGAAATGTGTGGGAAATATCAGAAAGGGAGACAGAACAGAAAGACTCCTAACTCTGGGAAATGAACTAGTGGTGGTAGAAGGGGAGGTGGGGGGATGGGAGTGAATGGGTGACGGGCACTGGGTGTTATTCTGTATGTTGGTAAATTGAACACCAATAAAAAATAAATTTAAAAAAAATTGTCAAAACTTGGAAGCAACCAAGATGTCCCTCAGCAGGGATATAGATAAATAAACTGCAGTATATCCAGACAATGGAATACTGTCTAGTGGTAAAAATAAATTAGCTATCAAGCCATGCAAAAAAAAAAAAGAAAAATAGGAATTTTTTTTTTTGAAAAATAGGAACCTTAAATGCATATCACTAAATGGAAGAAGCCAATATAAAAAGGTTATCTAGTGTCTAATTCCAAACTATGTGACTTCGGGAAAAGGCAAAACTGTGGAGACAATAAAATGACCAAGGGCTGCCAGGGCTAAGAGGGGTGAGTGGGGTGAATACGAGGAACACAGGGGATTTTTAGGTGAAAGTACTCAGCATGCTACCGTAATGATGGGAGTCTATCACTAGACATTTGTCCAAACCCACGGAACGGACACCACCAAAAGTGAACCCAAGTCTAAACTATGGACTGTAACAAACGTCATACTCTGGTGGCAGATGCTAAGAGTGGGGGAGGCTGTGCATGTGTGGGGACAGGCAGTACATGGGAAATCTCTGTGCCTTCCCCTCAATTTTGCTAGGAAAACACTGCTATTAAAAATTGTCTCAATAAATATACATTTTTAAACTTTTAATAATTTAAGTATACCAATAGCATAAAAAACAAATTTAAAAAACAACAAAGGAGGAACTTTCCCTGCCAATTATCACAGCGTAAACATATATGCTATAGGAATGACCCCTGTTTTTATCAGAGTAAGTACAAGCAAATAGAGCAGAAGAATGTAACTGAAAGTCCAGAAATGGGTCTATGTGTCTATGGGGCATTTCAAATCAATAGAGGTACAAAATTAGACCTTAATAATGGTACTGAGACTATTGATTCTCCATGTGGGGAAAAAGTAAATTTATGTCCCCATGCATTGTTCTCAAAAAAATAAATTTCAGATTGATCAAAGACCTAAACAGTAAAAAAAAAAAAAAAAAAGCTTTGGAAAAGATGTGAAGTTAGAGAAAGTCTTCTTAAATCACAGATATATACACAAACTTAAAATGATACATTTACATTTGACTAAATAAAAATTACAAGTAGGAGTATGAACAAAAACAACAAAAGACCATGAAGCATAATGCTGCATACTAGAAAGTACATCTGTCACTTATCTAACAAAGTATCCAGCCTACATAAAGATCTCGTAGGAAAAAGATAATCCAATAGACAAAAATGGATAGACAGGTAATTGACTGAAAGAAAAACCACATAGACAGTAACAATGAAAATATGTTATGTGTCCCCTGCCTGTTACAACTTACAATGGCTAGTGGCATTCCTAGTCTTGTGGCTGCATCTCTGCCTCTGAGGTCCCGCTGCCTTCTCTCCTGTGAACAATGATCTCCCTCTTGTCTCCTTCTCATACACTTTGTGACTTCACTTTGGGGCACACCCAGATAATCCAGGATACTCTCCCCACCTCGAGATCTTTAATTTTATCACATTGTTTGCCATTTAAAATCATATTCATCCTCTTGTAATAGTCACAGTCTCCAGGGATTAGAATATGATAACCCTTGTGGGAGGAGGGTGTTGTGCCCAAGATTGCGAATCCGAGAAACCACCAAGGAGCCGACACCGATGCAAACACACGAGGGTTTATTACAAGCTCGAGCTTGGGTCCAAGTGTACCCGACAGAGCGGAGCAGGGACTTGGACCCCGAGGCTAAGAGGCGTAGCAGCTTTATAGGGGCCAGTGGCCCATGGGATACGCAGACAGTTGCACAGTCATGTCAGTTCACACGCAGGTGGCCGATTGAATTACATTTTACCCTATAGTATCCATTTGAACTGACCTATCACTGAGCCGATTTCCGATTAGGGTGTGCCCTGGGCTTGACTAGGGTGGGGCAGCGCCCTAAGCAGGTTGCATGAGGCAGGGTGCAGCACAAAATGGAATCAGTCCTGCTCTGCTTGTCCAGGGGTAGGGGATTTTTGTTAAATTTCCTGGGTCCCACAGAGGGGGGCATAATTCACCCTACCACAGGCCACTTGACCCCAGTTGCCTTGCTGTAGAGTGGGGTTAGTCAAAACTATCCAATGGGCATCTGGATAACTGAATGAATTAATCCATGTAAAGCAATTAGAACAATGCCCAGCTCAAGAAATAGTATATGCTGCTATCAGTAGTAGCAGTAGTAATACTGAAGGACTTTTTAAAGCAAGACACACAAAGCCCAAACTATTAAAAAAAAATGATTTTATAAAGTCAACTCCATTAACATTTAGATTATCTATGTGATGAAGAACTCTAAAAATAAAAATGAAAAGATAAACTTCAGACTGGAAGAAGATGTTTGCAACCCACTAATTAAAGATTAGAACCTATGAGGTATAAAGAACCCCTATAAATCAAGAAGAAAAAGATAACACTATGAAAAACAGGCAACAGATATAAATAAGCAATTCATAAAAAGGAAATGTAAATGGCCAATAAATATGAAGTGATTTATAACCTAACTAGTAATCAGGGAAATGCATTTAAAACGGCAGCAAGATACCATTTCCCTCCTGTCAGGTTAGTAAAAAACCTAACAAAGTCTAACAATGTAGCAATTACTAAAAAGGACAGAGAGCCATGGGTTATGCAGAGGCCATTATAGCTGATTTGGAGATCAAGCAGGGTATTTAACAGTGTTTATACCCCATTTCACCGTATCTAAAACAACATCATTATTAAAAGACACATCATTATTTTGCATATCAATAAAAGAATGATACTGTGAAATAATTGTAAGACATCATGGAGTTCAGAGACGTTAAAATGAGAAAAAAGGTCTGAGACTGTATGAAGTGTAATAGTGGGAAAAAATTGGAAATAACCTTAATGTTTATTCATTCCAAAATGGCCCAACAAAATTCACGCTATACATTCATACAGTGAAATTCTTAAGACAGCCAAGAGGAACAGATCACAAAAAGATATTATTGAATAAAAATATCAAGACGCAGGATCATATCATACAGTCATACAGTATGACATTTATATTCACGCATGTGCGCACACATACACACAGATGCACACAAAATCACACCAAGCTTTTTTAAGTTACCTTTTGTGGTAGGATTACATCAATACCTCAAGCCTTCCTATTTCCCTGGACCCGTGCCCTTTGGCAGTGCCTGCCTTTACTGACCTACGAGGTCTGGTTAGGCCAATAGGGCAGTAGGAAACATGACATAAGCAAAAGCTTGAATGAATGCTTCAGGCGTTGCCTGTAGACCCTCCCAGCTAGACAAAAGAGAATCTAGGTGTCTCAAGAACACTGTCTGACAAGTAGGTAAGCCTCAAAAACATGAAATTCTGTAAAAAAATTATAGGTGTGCCTTTTGGAAAATGGAATTAAATGGCATCAGATGCATTTGGAAATACACAAAGTTTTTGAAGGCGTTGTTTTGTCCTAAGTACTCCCAGGGTGGAATGAAATTCTTCAAAATCTAAAATGGCCTGAGGACAAGTAAAAGGCTGAGAAAAGACTCCTAGGGCGCATTTCATTTTCAGGCATGGCCACAGAGGGCCGTGAAAAAGGAAGAACACCTCAGAGGGTGGTGCCAAGGCCTTGGAAGGTAACGCAACTAGGAAGCCGCTCCAGGGGAGCAGAATTAGGCGCCCATCAAGGGACATTCACCACCTCTGGGTAGCAGGCACCTAGATGTGAAGTCCTGACAAAAACAGAGAAACCTAGTTGGGGAGCCTGGGTGGCTGAGTCAGTTAAGCATCCAACTCTTGATCTCAGCTCAGGTCTTGATCTCAGGGTCTTGAGTTCAAGCCCCACACCAGACATGAAGCTTGCTTTTAAAAAAGAGAGAGAAACCTACCAACATTCTTCCAGCTTGATTTCAGAAGTGCAACGGACAGGGACGCAATACCATTCCTCCCCTTCTAAGTGGGGGTGTCCACTGCCTTCCTGGTTCCTGTCTAACCATTGTATTTGGGGGTGGCGGTGGGGGAGCAGTCATTTATTTGTCTTGGTTCAGATGTCTCCAGATGCAGAGATGCTGCATTCAGGGAGCCAGAGCCAGATGTGATGCACATTATGGGATGCTAGACTCCAAGCATAATGATACAATTGGAAAATCTCTTAGGGATCCTGGTGATACAGGAGAGCTTGATTCTTATCTCATGGAGTCGAAGAATGAATCTCGCCGACGAGAGTGAGCAAAGCAATAGAGGTTTATTAAGCAGAGATACAGGGGAGGCTCTCAAAGGCGAGAGGGGTCCCGACAGGGTTGCCACTGAGGGCTTTTAGGGTCTGTCCTTTATAGGAAACTGACCAGGGAACTTGGTAAATTTCTAATCACCATCAGGGTGGATATTTACAACAAACATGGTGGACTTGCAACTATCATAATAACAAACAAGATGTTTCTGTAAGTATCAGGAGCCCAAACAAGGGGTTCCCTTCTCTGGGGTTAATATCTCCCGCCCTTAACATTTCTCTACATCTGGGATTTCTGTGATT
The DNA here is from genome assembly GCF_048164855.1 of Canis lupus baileyi. Lineage (NCBI taxonomy): Eukaryota > Metazoa > Chordata > Mammalia > Carnivora > Canidae > Canis > Canis lupus. The sequence goes on along the minus strand of NC_132847.1, from coordinate 22,629,763 downwards.
ACTTAGTAGCCATTAAAGGGGATCCTCTCTAACATTTTGGAGCTAGGGAGCAGGTTTAAATTTTTTGTTTTTATTGTCTTATCTCTGTTTTCTTGAGATGGGTAGGAGCCTGACTCGGGGCCTTTCGCTCATCTTTCCCTGCCTACCCTTGTCTGCCCTAACACGTTCCTACATCACTGGAACAGGGGAGAGCCTATTTTTGTACAGAGAAGGCGTGTGATTAATGATGGCCAAAGTGTGCACTATGGGAGACTGATGGTGGCATTAACGGCCCCAGTGCTTCACATCACCCTGTATCTGTGCCTTGTAATGGTGCCCTCTCACAATGACCCTGGACTTGGCATAGCCAATGAGACACTAGCAAACTGGACACAAGCAGAGTCTTCTAAAAGGACTTCTGTGTTCCCATATCCTTCCTTGATCTCCCACACTGAGAGCATGCCCAGAATATACTCATGGAAGAATAAATGGAGAACAAAGTTGTTCCATGCTAGGCTATGCAGCCATCCTGCCAGGTGATCATCAGGTTAGTTCTAATCCCACAAATTACCAGGCCATCTGTAGACTCATGGATAAACAGGTTGCTGCAAACTACTACGTTTTGGGATGATATGTTAAAAAATAGAATGGTAAAGAACTTGAGCCTTACTTGTAATTTGCCTTTTAAAAAAAAAGATGACAGGGCACCTGGTGGCTCAGTCAGTAAAGCATCTGCCTCCAGCTCAGGTCATGATCTTAGGTGTTGTGCCCAAGATTGCGAATCCAAGAAACCACCTAGGAGCCGACACAGATGCAAACACACGAGGGTTTATTTATAAGCTCGAGCTTGGGTTCAAGTAGACCAGGGACTTGGACCCCAGGTGGGTTTCAGCTTAGTTTTAAGGACTGGTCTAGGGGACCTCCAGAAGGGGTGGAGCAATTCCTCAAGTTCTGTTTACATTTTGATAAGGGGCCTTCAAGGGCATTGAGCTCTGTTCTTATTCTAATAGGGGCTTCCTGCCACTGGCTTGGGCTCTGTTCTCATTCTAATAGGGGCTTCCTGCCCTTGGCTTGGGCTCTGTTTTTATTCTAATATGGGGCTTTCTAGGACGTTAAGCTGTAAGCTGTTTTCTTCCTGTAACTGAGGTAAGGTAAATTCTGCTCTTATTCACAGGGGCCTGGGATGGCTGTACTTGTGATAACGCTGAACTTAAAGTGGAATGGCCTTAATTTTCTCGGCCTCCACAATTCTAAGATCAGAAATTTCAACTTTTAGCTTCAATTTAGAACCAAAAAGCACCAAAAACTATTGTGCCTCCTTACCACACCTCCCCACAGACTAATATGCAACTCTCAAAATTAAAAAAAAAAACGATATGAAAAGACATTGCATCAGAAAGGATATACAGATGGCAAATAAGCACATGAAAAAATGTTCAACAACATTAGTCCCGAGGGAGACACATATCAAGATCACAATGAGCTCACTACACCTGCTAGAACAGTAACATAAATAGTAACATTGCCAAAAGCTGACCAGGAGGTAGAGAAATTCTAGCTCTCATATAGTGCCAGTGGGGAGCATGAAATGGTACAGACACTCCAAAGCAGTTTGGCAGTTTATTTTTAAAAACTATACATAGGGGCACTTGGATGGCTCAATCTGTTAAACATCTGCCTTCACTTCAGGTCCTGAACTCAGGGTCCTGGGATTGAGTCCCACATCAGGCTCTCCACTCAATGGGAAGTCTGCTTCTCCCTCTCCCTGTTTGCTCTGTGTGTGCGTATGTGTGTCTCTGTCTCTCTCAAATAAATAAATAAAATCTTTTAAAAAACTATAAATATATGAGGTACATTTGTGGTGAGAATCCAAGAGTTGTCAAATCACTATGTTGCACCCCTATAACCAATGGAACATTATGTGTCAACTACACTTCAATAATCATGAGTATATATGTATTAGAAATGTCCTATGACTCAACACATTTGACCCAGAAATCCTAGATAAATAAAAACTTACAGCCAAACAACGCTTATGCATGATTGCTCATAGCACGTTTTACAAACCAAAAATTGGAATCAACCAAAACCTCCCTTAATAGGTAAATGGCTAAGCCATGATACTTTCATAGCATGGAACACTATTCATCAATGAAAATAAAGCAACTATCCATACATACAACTTAGATCCATCTCCAGGGCATTATGCAGCCTGAAAAAAGCCAGTCTCAAAACGTCACTTCTATGAGATTGTATTTATATAACATTCACAAAAATTATAGATGAAAAACAGATTAGTAATTACCAAAGTTAGGGATGGTTGAGGAAAATGGGGATAGGTTTGACTACAAAGGAGTAGCAAGAGGGAAATTTTTCAGTAATAGAAAAGTTCTGTATCCCAAATGCAGCAGTATTGCCACAAATCTATACAAGTGATAAAATGAGGAACTATGTGGACACGATGTATCAATGTCAATTTCCTGATTTTAACACTGTACTCTAATTATGCATGATGTAACCTTGAGGGAGGCCAGGGGAGGGGTACACAGGACCTCTCTGGAGTATCTTCACCTCTACCTGTGAATCCATATTTCAAAATAAAAAGCTTTAAAATAACTAATTTTAGAAATACCAAACCATAACATAAAAATTATATATATATGCTAAAATAGCTTATTTCTAGATTTTCTGATTGCAGAACTAGAGACTATGTTATCAGAAATGAACTAGCCATTTTGGGGGGTTCCTGCTGGGCAAAGTGGTAGGTAGTCAGGGCACAAGTTCATTCAGGCTTACTACACGACAACCCAGCCAGGTAGCTTCTGGATCAGCGTTTGTCAAACCATAGGTTGAGATCTACTTGCAAACTGACAATGACCGTGGCTAACAACCAGCACTGATCTTTTTAAAAGATTTTATTTATTTGAGAGAGACAGACAGAGACAGAGCATGAGCAGGAGGGAAGAGGCAGAGGGAGAAGCAGACTCCCCTGCCCAATGTGGGGTTCGATCCCGAGACCCTGAGATCACAACCTGAGTCGAAGGGAGATGCTTAACCAACTGAGCCACGCAGGTGCCCCAACGGGCACTGATTTTGAACAAAATTAAGTAAAGTAGCTTAGAAAACACCAGAATGCAACACAGGTAGTAGGGACAGGTATAATTTCTTAAATTTTTCATTTAAGTTTTATTGAATGTGTCCACTGACTGGGTCACTACATTTCTTACTGGGGATTACCAAAAATACTTTCAGAAAACCCTGTCTCAGAACAACACTTTCCCAAGGATACAAAGAAGTGGATACAAAGAATCCTCGGCTGGACTATGGGTAAGAGAGGAACCTGGGAACTTAAACATCCATCTTCAACAGGGGGATGGCAAAATACTGTGATCACACCAGGCAACAGCACTGTATTTGTCTTCTATTGCTGCTGGCAACCTAAATAAAGAGGTAAGCCGCGGCAGGCTTGAATTACCAGAAATTGAGTTTATTCGAGAACAGCAGAGGAATTACAATTTGGGAAATACAGGCTGTAGCAAGCAACGGGGCAGCCCTGGGTGTCTGGGGCAGGTTGTGTTTATGCAGAAGAGTGCAAAAGAGGGGGATGTGCAGCCAGAGCCCAAGCAGTAAGTTCTTTGGCTTGAGGATGGGGAGGGATTGTCATCAGATGTTCTTCAGTCAAGCATTTACAGGAAACAGTCCCTTGGTTCTTAAGTCCTATTCTGAGGGCACCTGCGTGAAATACTCCATTTCTATTCACTGGTTTGAGATTAAAATCCTTTCACAGTGCCTTATCAAATTACTACAAACTTAGGGACTTAACAACACAGATATATTCTTTTACAGTATTTTTCACAAGTCAGAAATCCAGTCCAGATTTCAGCAGACTGAAGCCAAGTGTCTGCAGGCTGTGTTCCCTTCTAGAGGCTCCAGGGGAGAACCCACCACCTGTTCATTCAGGGTACCCACAGAATTCCATCACCTGCACTGCTTCACAGAGGTTCCTTTCCTCGCTGGTTCCAAACTGAGGGCTATGTCCAGTTTGTAGAGGTCACTGCCTCCTCCATCTTCAAAGCCAGCAGCAGGAAGCCCTTTACACATAAGGTTTCTCTTACCTGTCATGCCTCTCTCCTCCACTGCTGGGGACTAGTGATTCAACGGGGCCCACCCTGCTGATCCAAAATCATCTCCCCATCGCAAGGTCCCTACCCTTAACCACATCTGCAAAGTCTCTTTGCCATGTAAGGGAACGTACACACCCTACCTTTATATCTGTCGGGAGTGTCTGCATCGCTCTTCCCTCCTCTGCTGCTGCTAACAACCACATGATGACCCACTCTACTATAGAAAACTATTTGTATGTAATTAATGTATGCTTTCTTGTTGATAAATGCCTGAGTTAAAAAGAAAAACGAAAAAGTTTGGCATATTTATCTACTTTGCTGTGTACCCGTTAGTCCTTTGGCACCCCTCCCCCAAACAGATGACATTGTACAATAAAGGACTTTGAGAGAAAAAAAAAATGGGTGTGGGGATTAGGGTATGGACAACGTGCAGAGGGACACACATTGTTCTGCCTACCACAAACATGAAGCAGTTTTTAAAATGAGGTGGACCAAAAAAATATAAATAAATTAATTAATTAATTAATTAATTAATTGAAATGAAATGAAATGAAATAAAATAAAATAAAATAAAATAGGTGGACCTAGGGGCACCTAGATGACTCAGTCGGTTGGGCATTTGACTCTCAATTTTGGCTCAGGTCATGACCTCAGAGTTGTGAGATTGAGCCCCAAGTAGGGCTCTGTGGTCAGTGCAGAGTCTGCTTAAGAGATTCTCTCTCTGGGGCACCTGGGTGGCTGAGTGGCTGGGCATCTGCCTTTGGCTCAGGTCATGATCCTGGAGTTCCAGGATCGAGTCCCACATCGGGCTCCCTGCATGGAGCCTGCTTCTCCCTCTGCCTGGGTCTCTGCCTCTCTCTCTCTCTCTGTGTCTCTCATGAATAAATAAATAAAATATTTTTAAAAGTAGATTCTCTCTCTCTCTCTCTCTCTTTCTCTCTCTCTCGAATGAGGTGGACCTGTCAGTGTGGATATGGCTAGATCACGGAGACATTTTGTTAAGTGAATATTTGTTAAGTAAGTCCTAGAATGACATATGGTATATTATTTCTTGTGGGTTTTTTAAAGATTTTATTTATTTATTCATGACAGACACACATGGAGAGAGAGAGAGAGTCAGAGGCAGAGGGAGAAGCAGACTCCATGCTGATGAAGCCTGATGTGGAACTTGATCCCTGGACTCCAGGATCATGCCCTGGGCCAAAGGCAGGCGCAAAACCGCTGAGCCACCCAGGGATCCCTATTTCTTGTGTTTTTATAAATACACATAGACACACAATACTACACACATAAACACAAATAAATAATACAGATTTCCTATGGAAATCTATACTAGATCTACACTAGATATACTAGACTGAGAACTGTAGCAACTTCTAGGAAGATGGGAACAGAACCAAGATTGGGCTGGTCAGAGGAGGCTACAGCCTTATACAGTATGGTTTTCCTTTTCAAAAATGAGACTATATTTATATACATCTTATTAGAGCACTTATAATTTGTAAAGTAATACAAAAGTCTTGTTTTGGGACGCCTGAGTGGCTCAGCGGTTGAGCACCTGCCTTTGGTTCAGGGTGTGATCCCGGTCCTGGGATTGAGTCCCACCTGCATTGGGCTCCCTGCAAGGAGCCTGCTTCTCCCTCTGCCTATGTCTCTGCCTGTGTGTGTGTGTGGGGGGGGGGTCTCACGAGTAAACAAAATCTTTTTTAAAAAAATTTTGTTTTTCTAAGACTTTATTTATTTGAGGGAGAGAGTAAGAGGAGAGAGAGTGAGCATGGGAGGGAGAGGGAAGGGGCAGAGGGAGAAGGAGAAGCAGGCTTCCCACTGAGCAGGGAACCTGATGCAGGGCTCATTCCCAGGACTCTGGGATCATGACCTGAGCTGAAGGCAGATGTTTAATGGACTGAGCCACCCAGGTGCCCCAATACAAAAGTTTTTAACAACTACTCAATTATTCTGAGGAGCCAAGTATAAATTGTCCCTTTAATGCAGAATACAGTAAGAGAATCAGGATTTTGTAAATTTTATTTTATATAAAAAAAGAAAAAAGAACCCAGGAAAATAGCTCCAGAAACACATTTACCCTCCCCTGTCTGACAGGTGTCAGCCAAAACTAGGTATTTGGTTTCTGTGGTCCTAACACTTCAAGAGTGGGCCTAAATGATTAGCCATGAAAGCAAGTCCACTGCTACCCTCTGCCAAGGGAAAAACTCTTATCTTTGAGGCTATGCCCCCAGTAAGATCAAATACAGCTGTGTCAAGAGCACCTCCAGTTCTCTGTCTGGCCCCAAAGCCACCCTCCCACCAGAAGAGTGAAGTACATGAGTGCCCCTAGGCCTATTGACAGCTCCAAGTGGATCTGAGCCAAGGAAAGCCCAGTAACCCTCCACAGAGAGAAATATGGAGGTACAGAAGGCTATATGGAGGCTAAGAAAGGAGCTCAAGAGCACCTGATGACTTGCTGCACCCACAGGTCCACGTATACACACACACACACACACACACACACACACACATATATACAGAGGAGTTAAGAAAAAGCTTCATTTTCCCCAGGTCCTGGACCCACAGTAAATCTCACTGTCTCTAATACCCATGAGAAGGGAGAGAGGCCACTTTATCACTCATTCCACAGAAACCGATTCCAGACTGTGGTCCTAAGTATAACCCACAGGTCTCTACCAAGGCTGCTGTAGATCCAGGGTCAAGTGGATGCCCAGGACCAGATACAGGCAGTGACCCCAGATCCCAACGGTGACAGTGTAACGTACTCATTTGCTGCATCCTCCCATCCCAGACCCCTAATGCCCTGCTATTTCTCAGCCTTTCCAACCTAGTAGCTTGATTTGGATCATTGGTTCTCAGCCTCATCCATTCAAAAGGGCAACCTCACACCCTTCCAGACCAAGGGAGTTACAGATGAAGCAAAAATCCTTCTTTAAGAGATTGTTCAATCTCTTAAGGAAAAGTGAAGCATGAAAGCACACTTTAACAGGCCAGTGTAGGGGTCTAGCATTAAGTCATACCAGGTATTAAATCCCTACACCTTAGACACATGCTCTCCTCTAATTCTTTCACAAACAGCTCTGCACAGAAAGGTTTGTAGGTCATGAGCTGGTCAGAGGCTGAGTTAGAATTCTGACCCTACATTTTTCAAAGTATGACACAAAATCCAAATGTTATAATAGAAAATAAGTGAACATTTTGACTACATAAGCATCAAAATTTACCTATGCCCCCCAAAAAGAAAGTTGGAAAGTACACACAGCAACATACCCATCAAAAGACTAAAAGACTCACAAAAACCAAGGAGAAAAATGCAAGAAGAGAAAGAACAATAGATATAAATAGTTTACAGAAAATAAAAACCTTACAACAAGCCAATTTCCATGCCTACTTCCTTGCCTGCGCTGGTTTCAGCAAGATCATATCTACCAAAATAAAAATTATATTCCCTTTGACCTAGTAGGTGCACCACTAGGATGTGCTCTCTAAACTTATTCGCCAAGGCTCCCCAAGAAACATAAAATCATTACAGCATTGTTAATAAGAGCAAAGAAAAAAAAAAACAGAACAAACCAAAGTGACCATCAAGGAGATTAATTAGAGAAAATTGTAGTATATTCAGACCAGAACCACTATACAGCTGTGAACAAGGATGGAAGAGATCTATATATACTGACAAGAGACAATCTCCAGGATAAATTATTATCTGAAGAGGAAAAAAAGCAAAATGTAGAAAAATGTAATCCTCTTTGTGGGTTTAAAAAGAAAAGACTATGAAATCATACATACAATGATATGTCTAAAATACCCACCATTTGCTTCGACATGGATGGAACTGGAGAGTATTATACTGAGTGAAATAAGTCAATCGGAGAAGGACAAACATTATATGATCTCATTCATTTGGGGAATATAAAAAGTAGTGAAAGGGAATAAAGGGGAAAGGAGAAAAAAATGAGTGGGAAATATCAGAGAGGGAGACAGAATATGAGAGACTCCTAACTCTGGGAAATGAACAAGGGGTGGTGGAAAGGGAGTTGGGCGGGGGGTGGGGGTGACTGGGTGACGGGCACTGAGGGGGGTACTTGATGGGATGAGCACTGGGTGTTATGCTATATGTTGGCAAATTGAACTCCAATAAAAAATAAATTTAAAAAAAACAATGATATGTCTAATTTTTCTGAAAGGGAATCCATGAGAAACTCAAACAGTTATCTACAACAAGAGGATAGGGGAAGAAAGTTCAGGTTTTTTTTCACCCCTTTCTGTAGCTTGTGTTTTCTAACCTTAAAAATGTTTCATTTGCTTTTGTTAATGATACTGCCAGGATTTTTCCAAATTGGAAGATTATAGCCTATTGTTTTTCTTCCCTGCAGCTCCCTACATTAAAAGAAAAATAACCTGGAGTGCCTGGATGGCTCAGTCTGTTAAGTGTCTGACTCTTGACTTAGGCTCAGGTCATAATCTCAGAGTCATGAGATCGAGCCCTGCATCGGGCTCTGCACTGGGTGTGGAGCCTGCTCGGGATTCTCTCTCTCTCTCTCTCTTCTGCCCCTCTACATTCTCTCTAGGAAAAAAAAAGAAAGAAAGAAAAAAGAAAGAACGAGAAAAAAAAAAAGAACCCATTCAAGAACACAAATACATAAACTTAGTGAGATATTGAAGATGAACTGACACTAGCAGTGTCTTGCCTGTTTCCTGTGGTCTTTGCTGAAATCACCCAGGCCATGAGTTCCTACCCAACTCACAGGATTCCCACTTGCTTCTTGTCATGCCTCCCAGCCCACTCTCACGGCTCCGGCCTCAGGCAAGACAATCACTGCTTTGTACCAATCCTTCCTGAGAAGGGCAAAAAGGCCAAGAGAGCCCTCCAAAATGTTCTGCCCCAACTGAAGGCAGCCAACAGAGTAGCTCAGTGCTCACATGGAGAAGCAGACTTCTTCCCTGACTGAGCTGGTGCCTGGTGCCAGGAACCTGACCACAAGGATAAGCCTTCAGGCCAGGTCAAGGGACCCATCCAGGAAGCAACATTTAAGGAGCGCCAGAGACATCTGATTTCTTGGGCTCCTTTGCTCATTTTTGTAAAACTCCATGCCTGAAAGCCCTGTTCCCTTTGAAGACTCTCATCAGCTCCTTGGGCACTTACTTTACTCCAATTCCACACTCTGATTGTGACACAAATTGATTTTTCTGGACATAACAGGTATTCACTGAATCTCCATGCTCCCTTGTTTAGCTCCAGGCTGGAGCAGCGTCCTGGTTCTGGAGCTCGGGAGTCTGACCTGGCTGGCCTGCAGGTGACACATTGGTGGGATGTGATGATCAGATCCACATTTCCTACCTCCAACAGGAGCCCCAAAGGAATATATGTCCTGATCATTTATGCTCCCCTTGTTTTTAGCTCTGGAGCTATGAGACCATCTTTGTACTCATTCAAGTTTTATTTTTTTATTTTTTTTTTTTAAACAATATTTTTTTTTTTTAAAGATTTTATTTATTTATGATAGTCACAGAGAGAGAGAGAGAGAGAGAGAGAGAGAGAGAGGCAGAGACACAGGCAGAGGGAGAAGCAGGCTCCATGCACCGGGAGCCTGACGTGGGATTCGATCCGGCGTCTCCAGGATCGCGCCCTGGGCCAAAGGCAGGCGCCAAACCGCTGCGCCACCCAGGGATCCCTCATTCAAGTTTTACTATCTTAAAGAAAAAAAAGTTCCTACTCCCTGGTCCTCAAATAATCACCCATATGGACACCTTCATTTACTCCTGGCAGCATCCAGGTACCAGCACATAGGCCCCAGATTGGAGGCTTAGACTGAGCAGCCAGGAAGCGCTCAGCATGGAGAGGGGTAAGTCACAGGAGAAGTGTAAGTGGAGGGGACTCAGGGCAGGGGTCACCACACAACCAGCATGAGAAAGGGTTCTGGCACCTCCATCCAAACACACACACACACACACACACACACACACACACTTGCTGCTTGGGTTGAAGATCAATCCCTATATGCAACCCTGCTCTGGATGCTCCAGCTTGTGTCAGGGCTCATGAGCCCAGGACTGGTGGTGCCTCTCTACTTACCAAAGCAGGACAAGGACTCTGAGGAATACAGGGCCTTCCCAGCTGAGCCAATCTCCTGCCTGAAGCTTGGCCCCTTTGCACACAAATGTGACACCTGAGGCCCCAGATACCACTGGAAAACACCAAGAGAATGAAAATTGACCCTGTGTTACTGCCTGCAAATAGATGCGATTGTGATCATTTTTTTGAACCAGAGAAGCTGGAAAGAGGCCAACAGAGACCAGTACAGAGCAAGAAAGGACACAGGGGACACAGAAGAGAAGGAGAGCCAAGCCAGTATGGTTATCTTCTTAAGGGAGTCTGGGGAAGGTGGTGGCACAGTGAACCCAGGATGGGGACAAGATGCAGAGACTTGCTGTCCCCATACAGCTGCTAACCTAAGGTCAGACACAGCCTCTGAGAGAGCGAGGACCAGCTCTCTCCAGTCACCCCAAAGTAGGGTGAATAGCCATTCTGGTTTGCCTTGGACTGATGGTTTTCCCAGACTTGAGGCTGTGTGTGTGTGTGTGTGTGTGTGTGTGTGTGTGTCTAAAATTAACTAAGTCCAGAGCAAATCTAAAAAGACTTCACTGAGAATCCAGAAACTCAAGAGAAGCTCTCAGAGCCATTTTTCAAAGGAAAATTTCTATCATTTTTCTCTTCAGCTCTTGTAAGTCCAGAATTGACTCAATCACAGGGCCCAAGTCCTGTGGATCACCGTGCAGGGCCCCGAGAAATGCCTTTACCCTGGTGGCCAATCCTGCTTTACAAGCCCAGTATGTCAGCCTCATTCTGAGACAGGATAATGGGAAAGACATCAAACAAAGCTCCCAGGCTCCATATTGCTTTGGAGACTCTGCCTTTCTGGCCTCAGGTCCCAGCCCTTATGATAGAGGGAGGACCGGAGCCATCAATGCCCTCCAGTGTGGTAATCAAAGCTTTACAGATAAAGGGTGTTGACTTAACAACAAAAAACAACAGCAAAAAAAGGGGTGGGGAGCAGAGCTCTAAGAAGTTCAAAATGAATGCAAGTTGGTGGGACTCACTTCTCTAGACAACCAAGGACCTTCATGATGCTCTTTCAAACCCCACAAGAGGCTGAGCATCTCTACAGGCTCGGGCTAAGGCAAAGAGGCAAAGCCAGTGACTGGGTACAAGTCTTTCCAAGCCAATAACGCTCTGAGTTTTGGCAACATGACCCACAAGGAGCCTACACCCTGCCAGGCTACACCCCCATTCTCATACTAGGGACTCAGACTCGGCTCCTCACACCAGCCAGAAGATTCTGGCACAGGGGAACAGAAAGCCAAATGCATACATCTGCTACCACCTCCTCAGGTCTCAGGGAATGCCTGCAGGAACCAGCAAAGGCAGGCATGGCTTTTACAGATGAGCAGCCATGCTTCTGTTGTGAGTCACTGTGAAGACCGCAGCGGGCCCTGATGGGGTCCAGAACCAGAATACCATTTGTTAAGCAGTCAGGTGTTACACAGAAAGTGTCCCTGTTGCCACTGGGCAATTGAATGTCTTGACCTTCAGTTCCACTTTACTAAGCAAGTCACACCATGTTGACTTGACGTATGAATACATACAGAATAATGAGATGAAATATGGGAATATTAGTCAAAATAAATATACTTTTACAGAGCTGGATAAACTAAATGGGGATCTCATCCTTCAAGACTTTTTCTACCTTGGCTCATTTTAATTATCTTTCTTTTTCTCAGTTGTTCTAAGAAAACTAGCCATCAAGCCTTTTGAGGGGAGACACTATTCCAGATGTACAATGAAAAAGATAAAAGGAAAAAGAATCCTGTGGCTTACCCGAAAACCACTTACCATCATACTGAGGAGCCAACATACTTGTGAAAATGATGGGCATTCCAGCTGCATTGGCCAGCCATCTTTCAGACTTCTCTAGAACATTCTAAGGACACACCACCAGTGAGAAAATGAGGCCCCAGAACAGAGGACAGAAGGGAGGTGTGAAGAACACAGCATCTCAGCTCCACTAACCGTTGCCTAAGCCCACAGGAGCTACACCTGTGAGGCAGCTTTCTCCCAGGATCTATAATCCGGGGTGTTTAGAAGAGGGAACTTCTGGAATTTAAAGCACTTCTACCATGAGCAATTCAGAACTATGGAGATCACCTGTTCTCCTTTTGAAGAAGCCACAGCTGCTCTGCATCCAGAGGGTCAGTGAGAGAGCTTGTGACAACATAGGCACTTCCAGGGAGCAGCATGGCTTTGAGGCCAGGAAAAGGGAGAAGTGGCCACGCCACAAGGAAATAGCCAAGCCTAACCGGCAGGCCTGGCTATCATCCTCTACCTCTCCTCACCAGGATCTGGCCCAGGTACCATCAGGCCAGGAGGACTGAGACAGGAGGAGCATGGGGGTCCTGGTAAACACTTGAGCAAACAGCTTGCAATGGATCCTTGGAGCTCAGAGAGCAAGTTCAGACCATGCAGGGCTGCCATCCAGCCATTTCTCACAGCATTACCTGATGGAGTGTGTTCAATAGGTAGCAGATGACTATCTCCAGGACTGTGGGTTATCTGCCCATTAAATCGGATTGCTAATAAGAGCTTTTAATGGAGAGTATGAATCTTAGAGCAGTAACAGTTTACTTCAAGTTTTTGCACTAAATACCCTGAAATGAATCTCTAAACAAAAGAACATCTGTCATAGCAGCAGCTTTAGTCAACATTAGACAGCTGGGCCAATCCCAGGTCCCTACCAAGCACAGAGATGCTTCCATGGTCACACATACACACACACACACCATGCATACACACCAGAAGTGGTCCTCCCCTGCTGAAGAGTGCACAGCGATAATACAGGGTCACCCAGACTTGCCCCAAGATGGTCCTTCCTCCCTCAGCTGCCCCAACCACCGAGAGAACCCTTAACCACACCCAATATCTCTCTTTTGTGGCCATGGTGTCACACACGTTGGGCAGGGATGCCCCCAAACAGAAGCAAGGGAGGCAGAGAGTTGGCTGAGATACCCTCCCAAAGTCCTTTTCTTGGGCCACAGAGTAAATTATTCTCAGAATCAGAATCACTGATGACTCTACTTTGGAAGAAGAGAGATGGTAGATACTAAGTGTGTGATAGCATGTGACACACTACAATCCAAATTCAGCATCAGTTAGGGATTCTATATAGTAACTAAACTAACTCCGTACCACCCCTGTATTTAACGATGGTGACGTGCCAGGTCCAATGGTGAGCACTTGCTTTATCTCATTCATTCTCACCCTCACCCTAGGAGGCTGTCACCCCAATTCATAGATGAGAAAACCGAGGCCCAAAAAAGTAAAGTGACATGTCTAAGTTCACAGAACTAATATGAGAAGGAATCCAGATTTTAATCTGTCTTAATCACTAAATATCTTCTAGCAATTAAAAAATTTCATGCACAAACCTGTAAGATGTGCATCTATGAGAGAGAGGATACACCAAATGAAAATAGATGTGAGGGCCGTGACCCTCCTAAGCTTCATGTCACTGGTCTGGCAACACCAATGGAGAGAATTGGCCACACATCTTTCCCATCAAGGCCCTCATGCCTAAGATATGATCTCTGATTCCACAACATGCCCAGAGACTTACCCAGGATAACCGGGACTCTCTCTGTGCCATGCAGAGAGATCCTCACACAGGAACCAAGCCTAAACCACAGCATTTATCCAATGATACTATCTTGACACAAAGTACCCAACGAGACAGAAATAGGTTATCTCTGTTCCATCTCCAACTGAAACAACACTTACGGGTTTTGGAAAATTAAAAATCTACTTTGCTGACAGCCCACTACAGTGGCAAGAGAAAATAAGCAGGCCTGTGAAACACACAGCCCTCAAGGGCTGCCAGGCATTCCTGTGGAGGAACACACCCCAGAACACAACAGGGAAACTGAGTCCTGACCTGAACTCACTTGAAGTCCAGCAGACACCCATTTCCACCAACACATCTCCCCCTCGATGGGTCAGGGTGTGTTCCTCGAGAGGGGGATACTGTCCGTGGAGTCTGGGCCAGGCTTCTGGCTGCCCTAAGATCCCATCTCCACACACCCTCCATGCATGCCCACCCCCAATAGTCTGGGTGCAGGGGCAGCCCTGCGAGCACAGGAACCAGAGAAACACATGACAGACGCCAGTACAAGCAGGTAGAGAAGGGGCCCCACGCACTGTGATTCTCTCCAAGGATGAAAGTTCTGTTGGGGACTCATCCCACACAAAGTCATCAAGTATCTAGGCCCAGGGCTAATACTGGGGCTGCAGCTGAGTGACCCTGGCCCGCCCTCATACAGCTCAGCAGCTGCTGGGGCAGAGGGGCAAGTAGACACAGCCCAGCATCATCAACACCGTGATACAAGATGTGCAGAATCTTCTAGGACGACTGGTCACCAGACCCAACAAAGGATGTGAGTCACGGCAGAATCAGGAAAAGCTTCCTGGAGGAATTTCTAAGCAGAGACTGAAAGGATTACAGGCCCGGACAGGACAAGGAGCAGAGCAGGGAGCTGGCATGGGGCCTTTGCAAGGGTCGCAGGTCTCCCACAACTCAGCGGCCAACACCCAGTATCCTTTGAGCACACCCTCCTTGTGATGCTCAGCAGAGGCGGGGGGGGGGGCAAAGGGGTCACTGCCCAGCCTGTCCTGCTGTGCCTCCTATAAGGAGTCCCTACAATGAGAATGGAAGGCTTCCTTTTGGGATTGGGAGTCAGAGAGAGGTGACATCAGCCTTAGCAAATGTGGCCAAGACGAATGTGGGGAGACACAAATTAGAATTAGAATAGAGGATACCAGGGGCAGAAGGGGGGAGGCATGGAGAGTGACTATGTAATAGGTGTGGAGTTTCTGTGTGGGATGAAAAAGTGCTACACATGGCGAATAGCGACAGTTGCACAACATTATGAATATATATGATGTCACCGAGTCAGGTACATAAAAATGGTTTAATTGGCAAATTTTATATTGCATGATTTTACTGTAATTTTTTTAATCGGCCAATGCAGGGGTCACCTAAACTGCCAGTCCTTCCTTGCCCAATGATGTAGACACGAATCAGAGTGAGAAAGGTTCAAGTCCAATATCTGGGACATAGTAGATACCAGATACATGACAGTTACCATTCTCACCATGATTATCAACGTCACTTGGTTCATCCTGAGGCTGCCTAAGTTATGGCTGAATAAATGTTCCTCTAGTACTGCCAGAGAGTTTCTATCACAATTAAATATTAATTAATTCAACAATCACTGTAGAATCCCCATAATAATCTGCATCAGAGGCTTTCACATTCAAGTTCAGCTTACTCCCATCACCCACAATAAGATGTTTACTGTGGCAATTATTTTAGTTCCAACCACTGTGATCACTGTACTTAAAATTCAATCAGGCTTCTAATTTTAAGCATCTTTTTTGTGTATAGCGCCAACAGTTGACAAGCGTCCTGAATTTAACATCTGTTCCCAGCAGTAAATGGTTTTAAATTTGAGAACTGAAAACACATATAAGGCAATTATGAGCAGCTCTCACACTGTGATTCATGGCTGCGTCTCAGCATTTTCCTCCATGACAGCAGTGGCCTGACGATGGGCCCTCAGCCAGCTAGCCAAACACGGGGGCTAAATGAGCTGCATGGACACCCCACTGGTGGCAACCAGAATGCCTTGCGACTAACAGAAAAACAACCTACTGTGCACCAAGAAACCTGCTGGATATTTTTATAGGCTCTCTCTCTCTCATGTAGTCCTAGAGTAAGGAGGGCTCCCCAGAGCCAGGAGTAAAGATGGGGCTTCAGGGGCAACCTCGCAAGTGCCAACAGCCCTCTCTGGCAGCCTCGTTGATGTCCACAGCCAAGAAACCATGGAAGGTGGCCCCTGACCCTGCCTCAGCTGCCTCTGTAACAGTGCAGGTGTCTGTGCCAAGGCTCTGCTGTTCAGACGATGAAATTCTGGGCTAATGCAGCTAGAAACTAGCCAGCTGGGCTCATGGACTTGGGTCTAAACTTATAGAAAGAGGGAGGTACCAACAGAGCCAAAGGTGTTCTTCATTCAGAGTTGGGACATAACGAACCAGCTGAGACAATGACACAATCATTAAGTATATAGAAAGAAAGCAGCGATTTCTTTGGCCTTCTGTCACATGCTAATTATACTTAAATTGGCAAACTGTGAAAAGAAATGGGTATAAAATGCTAGAAATACACTACGCTATTGCGGATGTCTGAAATTTTCCTTTAGGAATTTTAATATTTGTAGCTCTCTAAAAGAGAGCTCCCCTAACACCTAAGCTTTCCACCAGGCTTTCCAAGATCATCAGCCTCTACTCAAAAACCTCCCCACCTCATCGGAAACCTAGCTTTCCATGGAGATACTCCCTCCCTATATCCTCGGGGATGGGAGGTGAAGCTCCCTTCCTCTATGCTGTCACATCAAAACTTCCCCCCAATGATGAGCAACTCATTCATCTAACACTTAGGCTCATGGCACCCCATCTTCCCCACCACCCTCACTCCTTCCCAGCTCCTAAATACCAATGTCCACATGGAGGACACATGCTGCATGCTGGCCTCCATGTCCTAAACTACCTCATTCCAGTATCCTCATCCCTTCATGCCCTCTTAGCCACCCAGAGTCACACCCAGAACCCTGTCATCTACCACTAGCCCTCTCAACATCAATAAGTCAAACATCACCCTCTGACCACCCCCTCCTCTTCCCAGATTGCTTGTTAGACTGCTGCCTTACAACATTCTCTGAGGGTTCCAGGACCTCCATTCCTTTATCCCTTCTCTTTCTGCCTAATCCATCCATACATTGCAGGTGCATAAACAAAGAGACCAACTGAAGAGATCATTAGATTAAACAGATTTGTCTTTGTCCTCATTTAAGTTCGAAAGCTTCTATTATTTCATTCATCAGCATGATGCTGCTTTGACTTGGGGCATATGAGTACATGGTTTTTAAAAATAATCTTAAAAAATTACACCAGTCAATCAAAGAGTGGTCAGAGGAGGCCTTGGCTACATTTAGGAACAAATTTGGAAGGAAGGAAAAGAGGGAGCCACATGGAAGAGGGTTCTAAGCAATACAAACACTAAATTCAAAGTCTTGAGGCAGTAGCATGTTGGTGAATCCAAAGAAGAGTGAGAAGGCCAGCAGAGCAGCTGCAAAGCCAACAAGGGTGAGAGTGGTAGGACATGAAGTCAAGCAAATGGAACAGGCTGGTGGGACAAGGTGGACCATGGAGAGCTTCCAAGGCCAAGTGAGGGTTGTGGCTTTTACTCTGAAGGGAAGGGTTTTACATGGATAAGGGCAATGACCTAACTTGCATTTTGAAGGTCACGCTCCAGCTGCTAGGTTAGGAATACACTACAGGGCCAGCCAAGGGTGAACATAGAGATTCTAGGTAAACTATGACAATAATCCAAGTAAGAGATGGACAGGGATGTAAGAATTGGTTAAAAGCAGTCAGATCTGGGTGCCTGGGTGGTTCAGGTTAATGTCCAACTCTTGATTTTGGCTCAGGTAATGATCTCAGGGTCCTGGGATCAGGCCCCACCCACATCCTGCTCCACGCTGGGTATGAAGCCTGCTTGAGATTCTCTCCCTTCCCCTCTGCCCTTCCCCCTACCTTAAAAAAGGTGGTTAGATCTATTTTGAAGATAAAAACAACTAGACAGATAAATAAAAATAAGTAACAGATAGGAGATAACTGGAGAGCTGATAGGTGGTAGATCAACAAGATAAAGTAGGTGCACATGCATATGTGACAGCACATCCACAATTTACTATTGAGTAAGAAGCATATCACAGAGCAGTACATACGATCCTACTTACACTAAGAAATTCTGTATTTATACATTCATAGGGAGGTATTTGGAATGATACACACCCAACTGCTCACTAAGAGTGGCTTTCTCTGGTAAGTAGGATGAGAAGGGGCACAGGGGAGCTATCCTCTTTTCTACACATTTTTGGTTTCAACAGTGAGCATACATACTCACTACTCATGCTGAACAGAACAGATCATGTGGCGGTAAGCACCCCTCCACAGGACAACGAGAACCCTTAGCCAGATGACCTCTTCATAGGTAAGTCCTCAAAGAGAGCCAAACACCAGACAGCATACTGGACCTACAAATTCTTGCCAGCCATTGGCTTCCTTCTCAGGATAAACCATCTTGCAGGGTCACCTCTCCTCTTTGAGCTTACACCAGTAAGACAGGGGTGATAGCACCCGCTCCACTGGAAGGCTGACATACTGTATGTAAGCTGTCAGCAAAGCATCTAGGACACGCAGGCACTCCCAGCTCCCCAACAGGATTGTCTGGGCTAAACATGCTCTAGTATTCCCTGTTACAGGAAGGCTGCTGAGCTATTTGGGGTTCCAGCACCATACACACACACACCAAAAAGGGAGAAGGTCTCCCTCAGAGCTAAGGGCAGAGCTGCTTCACTCTGACCCATGCTGGGGAAAGGCAAAGAGTCATGTAGAAACAAACACCCCTGTTCTAAACAGCAGCATATGGTTGGATTCCCGAAAGTCCAAGTCAAGGTCAGAAGTTCCTGACGAATTGTGATTTTCTTCTCTTGCCTGAGAGAAGGGCATGGGAAAAGAGAAAGAAAAGCTGAATGCTATTTATCTAAAATCACTAATACTTTCTGAAAAGCTCTAAAATGTGCATGCTCTTGCCAAATGGATGTCAAAAGAGCTTTGATCTCCATCTTGGCCAGAAATGACCCGTTCCCTTCCTAATGCAGATATATGGTTTTCGTGCCTCAAATCTGTCCAGTCAGATGCACAGCACATTCTTAATTATTCTGAAATGATTAAAAACGGAGCTATAAATCTATGCTTTGACACGACATGGTGATTTGACCCCCAGACATATCATAATGGGTTATTAACAATGCATCCCAAATCTATTGAAATTTTTTTCCAAAGCTATTCACTAATTAATAGCTGTTCACACAATGATCACTTTTGAGTAATTATGGAACTGTGCCACATTATTTTGTGATGAGAACATAATTATGTCCATTAAAATTATTTGTATAGTTTTTAACCTTCTGGCAGAAATAAATGAGGCTAGTCTAAGGGTAACACAAACTTGGTGACAATACCTAGAGGTTATCTCCTCTGTGACACTTCCTGCCCAAAGCTTACTGTATAGCCCATACACTTGGGTTTCTTCCTTGAGCTTTCTCAGAGTCCCTGGAAGCAAAGGGCACTGAGAAAGTGCCTGGGGGGTAGGGAGGCCTGTCCTCCTGATCTTACTGGCTTCTGTGGTCATCAGGCTGCTCAGTCTCAGCTTCTGTGATATCCCGGATGGCCCTGTGCCCACCTCCTCCCTCCAGTCCATCCTCCTGACCAAGCCCTTAACATTCAGTTTAAGCCACCAGCCTGACCCAACTCCTACTTCCTGAGCGCATGTCCTACTTCTTTTGACTGACTGGGACCTGCTGGAAGGCAAGAGCTCACCTCACTCATCTCTGTGTCCAGCAGACCCTGAATGTGTGTTGTCCAAAAGGCCACACAGCCCAGTAGAGGGAGGTCCAGAGAGCTTCCTTAGTTCCTGCTTGCATTTATGCAGCAGGACTAGGTAGGAAATTAGGGGCCTTCCTGTTTCATGTCCAAAGACTTTACTTTTTGCGGAGAGTATCTTAGGGTGTGTTTGTGATCAAGGGAAGGTGAGTCTTATAGCTTTTCCAATGAGCTGTCCCTCCCAGGTTCTAGAAGCCTCCTCCCTCGGATCTGGGTAAATCAAGAGGCCCCGAATGTATGGAGGCAACTTAAACAAAAAATAGTATTCATTATCTATCTGAAATCCTAATTTCAAGGGGAATCTTGCACTTTATCTGGCAACTCAAGATGGAGATGGAAGCAGGTGTCCACCTACATAGTACCTGCACAACCAGCCAGGGGTAGGGAGGGGCGGTCTCCCTCATTCCTAAGGCTCAGGCCAGCACAACTATTCCTCTCCTCAGCAGCCACAGGTCAGGTGTTCTGGGCTGAAGCTCAGAGTTCTGCAGGGCCAGAAATGAAACCTTACTGCAGGTCTTTTTCATCAAAATAACTATGTCATACTGCCTTAGCCCTTGCCCCTCTGTCTAGGTGATTCATTTCCTGCCTAGTATTCACCTTCTTCCCCTTCCAAGAGACAGGGTTCTCTCCCAAACCTCACTGTTCTGCCAGCATCTCTAGCTGTGACCACAAGAGACTTCACTGCCTGAGGTCACGGTCGAGGGCAAAGGGGACAGAGTTCCAAAGGGGATGGCCCCTAAAACTGGTTATCACACATTCCAAGAAAGAACTTCCTTTGTATTGTGTGGGGAGCTGATTGTGGGTGGAGGAGAAGCAGTAGTGAAAGGTCATGGCAACAGTCAGGCTTGTGACCTGTCCTCTCTTGCTCCCTGTCCTCTATGAAGTCTCCCCAGGAGAGGAGGCTTCCGCCAACTTCCCCACCAGACTCATTTCATTTGGCTAACACGTACATATTACACCCCTACTATGTCCCAGGAAGTGCTCTAGATGCTTGGGATACATCAGAAAGAAAAAGAACAGAGATCCCTACCTTACATCATTTACTCAGGGAGCAATCCAAAAACTCCAAAACTCAGGAACACAACAGTCACAAATCAAAATGGATACCAAACTTGCAGCACCTGTGTTAAAAGTGGGTAACACTGCCTTGGATTGAACTCAAGGATTGTTTCAAGAAAAACAGAGAGGAGAATTTTAAAAAAGAAAACCATATCTGGGGGCATCACAATGCCAGATTTCAGGTTGTACTACAAAGCTGTGGTCATCAAGACAGTGTGGTACTGGCACAAAAACAGACACATAGATCAATGGAACAGAAAGAGAACCCAGAAGTGGACCGTCAACTTTATGGTCAACTAATATTTGATAAAGGAGGAAAGACTATCCACTGGAAGAAAGACAGTCTCTTCAATAAATGCTGCTGGGAAAATTGGACATCCACATGCAGAAGAATGAAACTAGACCATTCTCTTACACCAGACACAAAGATAAACTCAAAATGGATGAAAGGTCTAAATGTGAGACAAGATTCCATCAAAATCCTAGAGAAGAACACAAGCAACACCCTTTTTGAACTCGGCCACAGTAACTTCTTGCAAGATACATCCACGAAGGCAAAAGAAACAAAAGCAAAAATGAACTATTGGGACTTCATCAAGATAAGAAGCTTTTGCACAGCAAAGGATACAGTCAACAAAACTAAAAACCTACAGAATGGGAGCAGATATTTGCAAATGACGTATCAGATAAAGAGCTAGTTTCCAAGATCTATAAAGAACTTATTAAACTCAACACCAAAGAAACAAACAATCCAATCATGAAATGGGCAAAAGACATGAAGAGAAATCTCACAGAGGAAGACATAGACATGGCCAACAAGTACATGAGAAAATGCTCTGCATCACTTGCCATCAGGGAAATACAAATCAAAACCACAATGAGATACCACCTCACACCAGTGAGAATGGGGAACATTAACAAGGCAGGAAACCACAAATGTTGGAGAGGATGCGGAGAAAAGGGAACCCTCTCGCACTGTTGGTGGGAATGTGAACTGGTGCAGCCACTCTGGAAAACTGTGTGGAGGTTCCTCAAAGAATTAAAAATAGACCTGCCCTACGACCCAGCAATTGCACTGTTGGGGATTTACCCCAAAGATACAGATGCAATGAAAAGCCGGGACACCTGCACCCCAGTGTTCATAGCAGCAATGTCCACGATAGCCAAACTGTGGAAGGAGCCTCGGTGTCCATCGAAAGATGAATGGATAGAGAAGATGTGGTCTATGTATACAATGGAATATTACTCAGCCATTAGAAATGACAAATACCCACCATTTGCTTCGACGTGGATGGAATTGGAGGGTATTATGCTGAGTGAAATAAGTCAATCAGAGAAGGACAAACATTATATGTTCTCATTCATTTGGGGAATATAAATAATAGTGAAAGAGAATAGAAGGGAAGGGAGAAGAAATGGGTAGGAAATATCAGAAAGGGAGACAGAACATGAGACTCCTAACTCTGGGAAACGAACTAGGGGTGGTAGAAGGGGAGGAGGGTGGGGGGTGGGGGTGAATGGGTGACAGGCACTGAGGGGAGCACTTGACGGGATGAGCCCTCGGTGTTATTCTGTATGTTGGCAAATTGAACACAAATAAAATATAAATTTATTATTAAAAAAAAGTAAAAGAAAAACAGAGAGGAACCAAAATAACCCAAACATGATACAAGGAGAACATTAATAAATACATCGAAGGTTGTTCTTTGGGGAAAATCAGATCCAAATGGTCAAATTTCTGGCAAATAACCAAAAACAGGTAAAATTTAAATGATAAGGCAGATAAAGGGAAGAATTATAAATTTAAGTTAGCTGGTATTTTTTGCTAATAAATTTGAAGATCTCAACGACATGGAAGATTTTCTAGGGAATATATAAATTATCAAAATGAATCCCATAAGAATTTTTTAAGACCAACAATCAAGAAAAAGTTTACCAAATATTTACTTCCACAAAAGGCTCCAGGTTACACATGTTGAATTTAACTTTCCAGACACTGCTAATCCTCATCACGTGAACTGTTCAGCAACATGAAAAAAAGTTGTACAGCAACGTAATTTAAGAAACTATTATAATTCAGGGATCCCTGGGTGGCTCAGCGGTTTGGTGCCTGCCTTCAGCCCAGAGCATAATCCTGGGGTCCTGGGATCGATTCCCACATCAGGGTCCCTGCATGCAACCTGCTTCTCCCTCTGCCTCTGTCTCTGCGCCCCACCCCCCCGCCATGGGTCCCTCATGAATAAATAAATAAAATCTTTAAATTAAAAAAAAGAAACTATTATAATTCTAATACCAAGATCTGATGGAAGTAGTAAATAGACAACAAAAACAAAAACAAAAAAACTATGGATCATCCTCACCTATGACAAGAGATATAATAATCCTAAATAAAATGCCAGGCAAGAGAATTCAACAGAATATTAAAAGGATAATATATAACAATAAAGTAGGGTCTATCCCAGAATTGCAAAAAATGATTACATGTTAGCAAATCAGTCCTATCATCTCTTGGATCAGGACACCAATTTTTTAGCAGTAGCCTTATGCTTAGACTCTTATTAAATTCAACCTCTTCTCTTGAAATTCCTAAAACTTGGGAATAGAATGATACTTGCTGAACATAATAAAGTAATATACTGTGTAAAGAACTTCTCTTCCATAAAGATACTGGTTCTATCATATGGTTGTGTATTTCGTTATGTGACACTGTCAATAAGAAAACAAATACATGCTCTCCTTGGTTATTACGAAACATGTTTCTTTCACATTGTTGAAATAATGTCTTTCAGTCAATGTACAAAGTTATTATTAAATAATTCCTCCCCTCTCCCACCAAGCTATCATTAAGTTGGTGTGTCTTAGAACCAATATCATAATTTAAGGAATAAGATAAATCTCAGATGAACAACTCACATCATACTTACCAGCATGACACTTGAGTTTTGACATTAAAATCAGGAATAAGACAGGGATGCTCATTATCACCACTGAAATCTAAAACTGTTCAGAAGGGTCCAATCAATATAATAAGGAACAGCATTTAAAAACATAGCTATTAAAAATGAGACTATACTGTTATTTTCATTCAATCATTCGTGATAAGACTGCATTCCTATAAAAGTCAAGATAATTTAAAAACCTATCAAAACTAGTAAGAAGAGAGTTTCCAATCACAGTTTTTAATAAATATGCAAAAACTCATGAGGTGGCAAATGTGTAGTGAAACGAACATACTCCTATGCTGCTCATAAGAATTTAAGTTGGTAAAACCCTTTTGGAAACAATTTGGCAATCTGTACCAGAAATCTTAAACTATTCATAGAAAAACAAACAAAAGTTAAGACCTCCTACAGCAGATACTGTTGCTTAATGAAAAGCTATTTGTGTTTCTTTCCTACTAAGAGAACTTAACTTTGTGGACCAATGTCTTCACGTTGCCAGTTTTGAGGCAACCACAGTAGTCCTGTCACCTTTTCCCACTGATTGATGTAAGATGAGGCATTTGATGTAGACCATGTAAAGGAAAGTGCTGGAGACTTCAATCCTTGGGAAAAGAGAGAGTTAAGGAAAAACCTCTTTTACTTCTACCCTTTTCCTTCCTCTTTGGGATTCCATCAAACAATGATGTGATGCTTAGAGACGTGGCAGCCACTTTGGGCCATGAGGGGAGATGCTGTCACTGAAAAAGAGAAAACAGCTGGGCTCTTGATAATATCACTGAGTCACTGCCTGTTGAGAATACACAGCGGGCACCCATCATTCATGGCTGTCTGACATCTTTTTTATAGTCCCATGATATTTCAGTAGTTTCAAATCAATCTTACCTATACAGGAATCCAAAAGCCCACTTATCAGACTTCCTTACTACTAGACTGAGAATATGAATCCCAGGTTCTACAAATGTGAACCATTCATTTGGACTTGGATCCAAAAGGAAGAAGGAAATGGATAGCCATGTGCAAGATGCTCAGTTGTTCACTAGTGTGGTACTGACGGCAGCTGTTACTTCTAGACCATCTGTGGGAGAGCTTCTGGAGTTCAGAAATTGGACGCATTAGAACAAAGCATTAGGAAGCGGCAGTAATGTTTCACTAGAAAGTTTCACAATAGGATGGAGCATTGTTCCTGGCTGTCATATAAAAGCCTAGTTCTCTGCATCACCATCCCAACCCCAGAGCTATTTAATACCTTGTGTAAAGATTCCTTTCTGCTTAAATATCAACAGCATAGTCTCTCATTTACAAGCAAGGACCTGAACCTGTAATTCCACCTCTAGCAATCTATTCCCAAAAAATTTCCAAAACCCAGAAAGAACCTTATTCATAAAGATGACTATTTCTGTACTATTTGTAATGGTGAAAAACAATTTTCAAACAAGTTAAATGTTCCACAGTGAGAAAATTAAGTAATTTGTAATGAAACCCTTGAAAGTCCATAAAATGTTAGTAATACATAGAAAACTAAGATGACAATGAAATAGGACAAAAATCATGCATAGTTGATCAGAGCCGTGTAAACAGCAATGCAAGTGCCATAATCATTTCTCCTACTTGGGTAAAAGATTCCTTTTACTTGTCCAATGCGTACGTCCTATGGCAAAAACCTCAGGGGCCTAAGAGTCATCCCAACCTCCCTGAGAATCTGTCTTCCCACAGCACAAGTGTGGATGCAGACAGCCATGCTTGTGCATCATGACTGACCCCCCTCCTCGATCACAGTTGATTGGACCTGGGGAGACTGTCTGCCCCAAGCTGGCTCAATGAGAATTTCCCCAGGTATTGGACTCAGAATGTTAATTTCCTCATGTGACTGGAAGTGCATGCCAAGTACAAGCTCAAGCGGTCAGGGGGGTCGTCTTCTACCTTATGTCCAGAGACAAAGGAAACATTAGCCTGCACAGGAAGGGGGGGTGCTGGGAAAGTGTGGGGGAAGGGTCAGGGAAGAAAAATGGGATGGGGCAACGGGGGGAAATGGGGGAGGAAGAAAAAAGGGGGAAACAGAAAGGAATAAAAGGGCTAGATAGTGAAAGACAGGGAGAGAAAGGAGACAGGGAGGAGAAAGAGGGGGAGACAAGAAGAGGTAGCAGGGGGGATTTCTAGGTTCTCCTCTCAGCCCATTTCTGCATCCCCGCTTCCTTCCTGTCCTTGGATTCTGAAAGAAACACCTATGTCCTTATAATAATGTATTTCCAATAACTAGATTGAGAGGGTTTCTGTTCCTCAGAACCAAGGATGATTTAACCAGCCCATTTCTCAAGATGAAACCTCAGGATAGCATGGGCAATCTGAGGACATCTCAGCCTCAGCATCCTCGACTTCTATCTACCTTCACCTTCCCAGAGGCTACAGCTTGCCCCTCAGCCTGCACAGCCAAGCTCAAGTCACCCCAAGCAAGCCTGGCCCAAGGAGCCTGGAGGGACTAAGTTCCTAGCTCCCCTCATTAGACTGGTTGGGGCGGGGGACCAGGGGAAAAGGAGAATGACCAAGAAAATGTAAAGCCATCTACTAAGAATGGACTTGTCCTTACTGGAAGGAAAACAAAAATTTTGGACCTGAGAGATGTTTTCAAAGTCTTGGCCAAAGCAAGAAGGAGCAGTGGGGGAAGAAAAGTCCAGAGACTGGGCATTTTGAAAAGAAAGCATATATTTTAGCAGTGGCTATGTCCTCACAAGGACATAAATGAGTTCAAGAGAACACTTAAGAAGTTTGCTGTGTAACTTCGGGTTGATGGTCCCATTAAGCAAACCTTCTGCAAAGCTGTTCATTACCCTCATCAAGGCTTTTGGAGCCTCATGCATTTCTTTCGGATGTTTAATTGTACTGAGGTTGCCTTAATGAAAGAAGGTCCAGGTTTTTTTCTCATTTCACAGGGAGAAAAAAAAAATCCATGCACCACTCAGAGTTTGGAGGATGGGATATATTGTAATGTTAAAAATCAGAGGAAAGATTTTTGCGTTTTCTCTGGGAAGCACTGCTGGTGACTGTACTTCTGACAGCTGCCCAGAGAGCAGGTGGGCTCCAAAGGGCAGAAATGCTCGAGTCATCCTTCTGTGCCATTTGCAATGAACCCTCTCCAGGAATCCAGCTTGACATGTCACTGAATTTAATGGTAGGAGGTGACTGCTGATCACCATGATGAAAGCCTTTGCTGACACAGAAAATCCAGAACCTCCAAATGGTCAGACCTGCCATGTTTCTCCCATCCCAATGTCCTGGGCAGTAACACAGCATGACCAGGGTGGAGGACTCCATCTTCCCTTCATCCCCTCTGGGCTCCTGTCACTAGAAAGACAAAAAGCTTCCCACCCAGGATCCAACCCTGCCTTCTGCTGAGAGAAGATGCAAATCTAAAAGTATGATGCCAACTTTTCTTCTGAGATTCATCTTCTCCCAAAGGAGACAGGCTTTCCATGCCACGTCCAAGGACGGTTGAGTAAGGAGAACAGGCATCTCAAGAAAGAAAGCCCCCTCTGGCAGGTCGACGTCTACAGGTATGAGGGCACTTATCACATGCCCACATGGGTCAGGTATCATGTCCTAAGAAGAAATATTTTGTTTAAGATTGTATTTATTTATTTGACACAGAGAAAGCAAGAGAGCACAAGCAGGAAGAGTAGCAGAGGGAGAAGGAGAAGCAGGCTCCTCACTGAGCAGGAAGCCTGATAAGAGTCTCAATTCCAGGACCCCAGGATCATGACCTGAGCTGAAGGCAGCTGCTTAACTGACTGAGCCACCCAGGCGCTCCAAGAAATCTCTTTCTATCCTATCTCCCTTCTCCCACTGACTCAGATCCTTTAAGACACATTCTCTTCCCTCCCTCACTCACACTCTTGGTTCCTTGATTATTAGCAAAGTCCTACAAGGTTTGTATAGAAAGACAATTGACTTTTCCTAACAAATTCCCCACACACACTCTAGCAAATATATCATCTGCACCCCATACACATGTCCCAACCTGCCCCCTAAAAATGACCGAGGTGGCCTGCAAGGGAGCTGACAGTTCTAATGAGGGAAAGACTTGATTAGCATAGCCAGAGCAATGACAGCTCCCTGGGGAAGATGATGAAAGCCTGGAAAAGCTCAACATGTCTGGGCAAAGCACGGGAATGAAGGAAGAGAAACATGATACGTGCTGACCCTAGGAGGTAATGTCCTCAATAGTGCTTGTAGTGGGAGGAGCCCCCTTCAATCATCCTTTCTTGACCCTCCATCAACCCAACAACTAATTTTCCCTCCACCTCATCGCCCATTTCCCTTTTACCCACTCTGGTATCTATGCATCCATCCAACCACCCAGGTAGCCTCCTGCACGAATGTCCAGAGATTCACCATCTACTGTTCTCATCCACCCTCTCAATCACCCATTTTTTTCTACCCAAATATTCATTTACCCAGCTCTCTGAGCTCCATCAAATCATCTGTTCCTCCAGCAGCCATGCTTTCAATCTCTTCATTTACTTATGTCCTCAAGAAGCTTTCCTGCCACATATCTATTCACCCATCTATCTAACCATCCAACCAGCCTGCTACATGCAGGATCTATGGCCAAGTTCTGTGGCTACAGATATGAGTAGAAGCTATTCCCCATCCCAAAAGACCTCTTGGCCTGGTGGGCTCCCATAAAGAGGGGCCTTTATGAACAAAGCCCATACAGTAAGCTCCTCTAGGGACTAAATGTGTTGCTCTGTCTGGAATCCTCAAGCAGCACCACCTGGCCAGCCCTACACAACCTGCAGGAACTGTCTCCTAACAGGCCCAGAAGGCAGAAGAGGGGAGTGACATCCCATGCACAGCTGCCAAGACATGAGTGTCTGCTTCCCAGAGCAGTGCCTCTTAAGTGCCCAGATCAGGCAGGAGGGAGGACTCTTCAAAGTTGCAAAGTGGGGGGGGAGGAGCAAGATGGCGTAAGAGTAGGGTCTCCAAATCACCTGTCTCCACCAAACTACCTAGAAAACCTTCAAATTATCCTGAAAATCTATGAATTCGGCCTGAGATTTAAAGAGAGACCAGCTGGAATGCTACAGTGAGAAGAGTTCGCGCTTCTATCAAGGTAGGAAGACGGGGAAAAAGAAGTAAAGAAACAAAGGCCTCCAAGGGGGAGGGGCCCCGCGAGGAGCCGGGCTGAGGCTGGGGCGAGTGTCCCCAGGACAGGAGAGCCCCGTCCCGGAGACGCAGGAGCTGCACCGACCTTCCCGGGGGAAAGGGGCTCGCGGGGAGTTGGAGCAGGACCCAGGAGGGCGGGGATGCCCTCGGGCTCCCGGGGACAGTAACAGCAACTGCGCACCCAGGAGAGTGCGCCGAGCTCCCTAAGGGCTGCAGCGCGCACGGCGGGACCCGGCGGGACCCGGAGCAGCTGGAGGGGCTCGGGCGGCGGCTCCGCGGAGGGGGCTGCGCGGCCCCGGGAGCAGCTCGGAGGGGCTCGGGCAGAGGAAGAGGCTCCGGCAGAGGAAGAGGCTCCGTGCGGAGGGGCCTGCGCGGTTCCAGGAGCAGCTCGGAGGGGCTCGGGCGGCGGCTCCGCGGAGGGGGCTGCGCGGCCCGGGAGCGCGAATCCAACAGCGCAGGCTCCGGAGCACAGGGCGCCGGGACACAGCCCAGGATCCCGCCTCCCCCGGGACAGGCAGAGGCCGGGAGGGCCCAGGACAGCAAGGACGCTCCTGCCCCAGCTGAGCAGATCAGCGGCCCCGCCCCGGAGCCTCCAGGCCCTGCAGACGGAGTTCCTGCCGGAGCTGAATCCAGGTTTCCAGAGCTGCCCCGCCACTGGGGCTGATCCTCCTGCGGCCTCACGGGGTAAACAACCCCCACTGAGCCCTGCGCCAGGCAGGGGCACAGCAGCTCCCCCAACTGCTAACACCTGAAAATCAGCACAACAGGCCCCTCCCCCAGAACACCAGCTAGACGGACAACTTCCAGGAGAAGCCAAGGGACTTAAAGTACACAGAATCAGAAGATACTCCCCGGTGGTTCTTTTTTTGTTTGTTTGTTTTTGTTTTTGTTTTTGTTTTTATTTTGTTTTGCTTTTTGATTTGTTTCCTTCCCCCACCCCCCTTTTTTTTCTCCTTTCTTTTTCTTTCTCTTTTTCTTCTTTTTTTTTTTTCGTTTTTTTTTTTCTCTTTTTCTTCCCTTTTTTTTTTCTCTTTCTCTTTTCTTTCCTTCTTTCTCTCCTCTCTTTTTCTCTTTTTCCCAATACAACTTGCTTTTGGCCACTCTGCACTGAGCAAAATGACTAGAAGGAAAACCTCACCTCAAAAGAAAGAATCAGAAACAGTCCTCTCTCCCACAGAGTTACAAAATCTGGATTACAATTCAATGTCAGAAAGCCAATTCAGAAGCACTATTATACAGCTACTGGTGGCTCTAGAAAAAAGTATAAAGGACTCAAGAGACTTCATGACTGCAGAATTTAGAGCTAATCAGGCAGAAATTAAAAATCAATTGAATGAGATGCAATCCAAACTAGAAGTCCTAACGACGAGGGTTAACGAGGTGGAAGAACGAGTGAGTGACCTAGAAGACAAGTTGATAGCAAAGAGGGAAACTGAGGAAAAAAGAGACAAACAATTAAAAGACCATGAAGATAGATTAAGGGAAATAAACGACAGCCTGAGGAAGAAAAACCTACGTTTAATTGGGGTTCCCGAGGGCGCCGAAAGGGACAGAGGGCCAGAATATGTATTTGAACAAATTCTAGCTGAAAACTTTCCTAATCTGGGAAGGGAAACAGGCATTCAGATCCAGGAAATAGAGAGATCCCCCCCTAAAATCAATAAAAACCGTTCAACACCTCGACATTTAATTGTGAAGCTTGCAAATTCCAAAGATAAGGAGAAGATCCTTAAAGCAGCAAGAGACAAGAAATCCCTGACTTTTATGGGGAGGAGTATTAGGGTAACAGCAGACCTCTCCACAGAGACCTGGCAGGCCAGAAAGGGCTGGCAGGATATATTCAGGGTCCTAAAGGAGAAGAACATGCAACCAAGAATACTTTATCCAGCAAGGCTCTCATTCAGAATAGAAGGAGAGATAAAGAGCTTCCAAGACAGGCAGCAACTAAAAGAATATGTGACCTCCAAACCAGCTCTGCAAGAAATTTTAAGGGGGCCTCTTAAAATTCCCCTTTAAGAAGAAGTTCAGTGGAACAGTCCACAAAAACAAAGACTGAATAGATATCATGATGACACTAAACTCATATCTCTCAATAGTAACTCTGAATGTGAACGGGCTTAATGACCCCATCAAAAGGCGCAGGGTTTCAGACTGGATAAAAAAGCAGGACCCATCTATTTGCTGTCTACAAGAGACTCATTTTAGACAGAAGGACACCTACAGCCTGAAAATAAAAGGTTGGAGAACCATTTACCATTCGAATGGTCCTCAAAAGAAAGCAGGGGTAGCCATCCTTATATCAGATAAACTAAAATTTACCCCAAAGACTGTAGTGAGAGATGAAGAGGGACACTATATCATACTTAAAGGATCTATTCAACAAGAGAACTTAACAATCCTCAATATATATGCTCCGAATGTGGGAGCTGCCAAATATATAAATCAATTATTAACCAAAGTGAAGAAATACTTAGATAATAATACACTTATACTTGGTGACTTCAATCTAGCTCTTTCTATACTCGATAGGTCTTCTAAGCAAAACATCTCCAAAGAAACGAGAGCTTTAAATGATACACTGGACCAGATGGATTTCACAGATATCTACAGAACTTTACATCCAAACTCAACTGAATACACATTCTTCTCAAGCGCACATGGAACTTTCTCCAGAATAGACCACATATTGGGTCACAAATCGGGTCTGAACCGATACCAAAAGATTGGGATTGTCCCCTGCATATTCTCGGACCATAATGCCTTGAAATTAGAACTAAATCACAACAAGAAGTTTGGAAGGACCTCAAACACATGGAGGTTAAGGACCATCCTGCTAAAAGATAAAAGGGTCAACCAGGAAATTAAGGAAGAATTAAAAAGATTCATGGAAACTAATGAGAATGAAGATACAACCGTTCAAAATCTTTGGGATGCAGCAAAAGCAGTCCTAAGGGGGAAATACATCGCAATACAAGCATCCATTCAAAAACTGGAAAGAACTCAAATACAAAAGCTAACCTTACACATAAAGGAGCTAGAGAAAAAACAGCAAATAGATCCTACACCCAAGAGAAGAAGGGAGCTAATAAAGATTCGAGCAGAACTCAACGAAATCGAGACCAGAAGAACTGTGGAACAGATCAACAGAACCAGAAGTTGGTTCTTTGAAAGAATTAATAAGATAGATAAACCATTAGCCAGCCTTATTAAAAAGAAGAGAGAGAAGACTCAAATTAATAAAATCATGAATGAGAAAGGAGAGATCACTACCAACACTAAGGAAATACAAACGATTTTAAAAACATATTATGAACAGCTATACGCCAATAAATTAGGCAATCTAGAAGAAATGGACGCATTCCTGGAAAGCCACAAACTACCAAAACTGGAACAGGAAGAAATAGAAAACCTGAACAGGCCAATAACCAGGGAGGAAATTGAAGCAGTCATCAAAAACCTCCCAAGACACAAGAGTCCAGGGCCAGATGGCTTCCCAGGAGAATTTTATCAAACGTTTAAAGAAGAAATCATACCTATTCTCCTAAAGCTGTTTGGAAAGATAGAAAGAGATGGAGTACTTCCAAATTCGTTCTATGAAGCCAGCATCACCTTAATTCCAAAGCCAGACAAAGACCCCGCCAAAAAGGAGAATTACAGACCAATATCCCTGATGAACATGGATGCAAAAATTCTCAACAAGATACTGGCCAATAGGATCCAACAGTACATTAAGAAAATTATTCACCATGACCAAGTAGGATTTATCCCTGGGACACAAGGCTGGTTCAACACCCGTAAAACAATCAATGTGATTCATCATATCAGCAAGAGAAAAACCAAGAACCATATGATCCTCTCATTGGATGCAGAGAAAGCATTTGACAAAATACAGCATCCATTCCTGATCAAAACTCTTCAGAGTGTAGGGATAGAGGGAACATTCCTCGACATCTTAAAAGCCATCTATGAAAAGCCCACAGCAAATATCATTCTCAATGGGGAAGCACTGGGAGCCTTTCCCCTAAGATCAGGAACAAGACAGGGATGTCCACTCTCACCACTGCTATTCAACATAGTACTGGAAGTCCTAGCCTCAGCAATCAGACAACAAAAAGACATTAAAGGCATTCAAATTGGCAAAGAAGAAGTCAAACTCTCTCTCTTCGCCGATGACATGATACTCTACATAGAAAACCCAAAAGTCTCCACCCCAAGATTGCTAGAACTCATACAGCAATTCGGTAGCGTGGCAGGATACAAAATCAATGCCCAGAAGTCAGTGGCATTTCTATACACTAACAATGAGACTGAAGAAAGAGAAATTAAGGAGTCAATCCCATTTACAATTGCACCCAAAAGCATAAGATACCTAGGAATAAACCTAACCAAAGATGTAAAGGATCTATACCCTCAAAACTATAGAACACTTCTGAAAGAAATTGAGGAAGACACAAAGAGATGGAAAAATATTCCATGCTCATGGATTGGCAGAATTAATATTGTGAAAATGTCAATGTTACCCAGGGCAATATACACGTTTAATGCAATCCCTATCAAAATACCATGGACTTTCTTCAGAGAGTTAGAACAAATTATTTTAAGATTTGTGTGGAATCAGAAAAGACCCCGAATAGCCAGGGGAATTTTAAAAAAGAAAACCATATCTGGGGGCATCACAATGCCAGATTTCAGGTTGTACTACAAAGCTGTGGTCATCAAGACAGTGTGGTACTGGCACAAAAACAGACACATAGATCAGTGGAACAGAATAGAGAATCCAGAAGTGGACCCTGAACTTTATGGGCAACTAATATTCGATAAAGGAGGAAAGACTATCCATTGGAAGAAAGACAGTCTCTTCAATAAATGGTGCTGGGAAAATTGGACATCCACATGCAGAAGAATGAAACTAGACCACTCTCTTTCACCATACACAAAGATAAACTCAAAATGGATGAAAGATCTAAATGTGAGACAAGATTCCATCAAAATCCTAGAGAAGAACACAGGCAACACCCTTTTTGAACTCGGCCATAGTAACTTCTCGCAAGATACATCCACGAAGGCAAAAGAAACAAAAGCAAAAATGAACTATTGGGACTTCATCAAGATAAGAAGCTTTTGCACAGCAAAGGATACAGTCAACAAAACTCAAAGACAACCTACAGAATGGGAGAAGATATTTGCAAATGACATATCAGATAAAGGGCTAGTTTCCAAGATCTATAAAGAACTTATTAAACTCAACACCAAAGAAACAAACAATCCAATCATGAAATGGGCAAAAGACATGAACAGAAATCTCACAGAGGAAGACATAGACATGGCCAACATGCATATGAGAAAATGCTCTGCATCACTTGCCATCAGGGAAATACAAATCAAAACTACAATGAGATACCACCTCACACCAGTGAGAATGGGGAAAATTAACAAGGCAGGAAACAACAAATGTTGGAGAGGATGCGGAGAAAAGGGAACCCTCCTACACTGTTGGTGGGAATGTGAACTGGTGCAGCCACTCTGGAAAACTGTGTGGAGGTTCCTCAAACAGTTAAAAATATACCTGCCCTACGACCCAGCAATTGCACTGTTGGGGATTTACCCCAAAGATACAAATGCAATGAAACGCCGGGACACCTGCACCCCGATGTTTCTAGCAGCAATGGCCACGATAGCCAAACTGTGGAAGGAGCCTCGGTGTCCAACGAAAGATGAATGGATAAAGAAGATGTGGTTTATGTATACAATGGAATATTACTCAGCTATTAGAAATGACAAATACCCACCATTTGCTTCAACGTGGATGGAACTGGAGGGTATTATGCTGAGTGAAGTAAGTCAGTCGGAGAAGGACAAACATTATATGTTCTCATTCATTTGGGGAATATAAATAATAGTGAAAGGGAAAATAAGGGAAGGGAGAAGAAATGTGTGGGAAATATCAGAAAGGGAGACAGAACGTAAAGACTGCTAACTCTGGGAAACGAACTAGGGGTGGTAGAAGGGGAGGAGGGCGGGGGGTGGGAGTGAATGGGTGACGGGCACTGGGTGTTATTCTGTATGTTAGTAAATTGAACACCAATAAAAAAAAAAAAAAAAAAAAAACAAAGTTGCAAAGTGCTCCTCATCTACATGGCTTCCTTCTTTCAGCCTCTAGACCAGCACTGTCCAATAGAAATATAGCACAAGTCATATACTTAAAATTTTCTAGTGGCCACTTTAAAAAAAAATTTTTTTAAGGTGAAATTAGGGGCACCAGACTGGTTCAGTCAATGGAATATGTGACTCTTGATCTTGGGGTTGTAAGTTCAAACCCCATGTTGGGTGTAGAGATTACTTAAAAATGAATAAAATCTTCTTTTTAAAAAAGGGTGAAATTAATTTTAGCATATTTTACTTAACCCAAATATATCTAAAATGTTGTTATTTTAACATGTACTCAGTATAAAAATTATTACTAAGATACTTTATACTTGTTGTATAAAGTCTTCAAAATCACCTACGTATTTTATATTTACAGGACATCTCAATTCAGACTAGCCTTTTCAAGTGCGCAATAGCCACAAATGCAAGCATCTACCATACTGAAGAGCTTGGTTCTAGATCCTACCACTACCATTTTAAGGCCTTAAGAGAACCCACTGACAACTGGGACAGGAAGGACAGGATAACAAAGGCTCTGCCCAATACTCATACCCCCTGTTCTGTCCCAAACAAGTAAGGTCCGGCCTAAACCTGCACAGCGTCCAGGACCTGCAGTTGCCAGACTGGCCTCCTCCCCAAAAAGGCTAGGTACCCTTGGTGGTTACTTAACTGTGCCACCACTTCTTGGAAGGTGGAAGGCTATCCCCACTTCTTAAAAGCTGCCCCCACTTCTTGGAAGGCTGTCCCCACTTCTTAAAAGCCCCTCAAAGTAATTCTTCCCAACTATATGCAGGACGGGTTATTGTGACATGGGGTTTTCTCTGTCTTCCTGCATGTTCAGGACTACGTAAGCTCCTCTCAGAGACCGGGCTCCAGGATGCTGTGCAACCAACCTCCCTCTTCACCAGCTTTATCACAGGTCAGATGGACTCTTCTTTCTTCCAGAACCAACAGATAAGGCTAGGAAAACACAGAGATACTGATCTACAGGACACAGACTTCCTAGTTGCTGCATACGTGGGCTCCCGTGACTTCACCAAAACAGCCTTGCCATCTATGGGAAGGGAACACTGTCTCATTCTAGACATGAAGAAACTGGTTGGAAGAGGCTGAGTGATTTTCCAAAGTCACCGAAGGCATCAGTAGAAGTGATGCAGCCTGGTTCCCCGAAGTGCCCCTGCCCACTCTGTTGTCCCCTCCCTGCCACCCTTACTCACAGGCAGCCCCTCTTGACATAGAGACGAGGCTAAGGAGATGGTCTCGAAAGGTTATCTCTCAGGTACTGGAGCCAGTCCACCTCCAAACCAGGCCCACGAAGAAGAGCCCCACTGTCTGGTCCCACCTTCCTCCCAGCCTGTCTCCCAGAAAGAGCACCCCTGGAAAGTCCATACCGTAAGCTACCTTCAACAAGCTGCAGGACTTCACACCTCTGGCCTCTGCCTCCGCTGCCCCTTCTACTCACTGTGTCCTTCCTTTTCTTCCCTTCTATGCTGGGCAAAATCCTTATTTACAAGGTCCCTTCAAAGCTCAGCCAAGCCTCAGCTCAAGGAAGCCGTCTCTGACACCCTCAGGCAGGATGACTGCTCCACGTGCATTTTATCCTATGAACAATACTCTCTTTTTTTAAAGATTTTATTTATTTGACAGAGAAGGACAGAGCACAAGCAGGGGGAGCAGCAGGCAGAAGGACAGGGAGCAGTAGTCTCCCCGCTGAGCAGAGAGCCCAACCCGCGCCTTGATCCCAGGACCCTGGGATCACGACCTGAGCTGAAGGTAGACGCTTAACTGACTGAGCCCCCCAGGTGCCCTTGAACAATACTCTCATTGGTACTCATGTTCCAGTGCCCCTCCACACTCCAGGCTCCCCGAAGAGGAGATACGGAACCAGTAACCGCAACACCGCCTGATAAGCAAGGGACTCAGAAAACGTTTATTGAAGAAGTAAGTGCAATGCATATGGTACACTGAGAGCCCATGTCCCCACTGTGCTGGCAGGCCCCCATGGGGTCTCAGCCCCCTTCTGCTTCTCTGGACCCCCAAATGCCTATGGAACACCCAGGCCCAGTGCAGCAGGACCCCTGGGAAGACCCTCCTGGAGTGACTCTCTGGGGTCCCAGCTTCTGTCTCCAACTCTCCGCCCCCTTTGCTACAATGCTGCAGACATAGCATCTCCCCCTCCCCATCCACACCCTCAAAGTGACATCGCCTTGGCTCTGGACGGGAGATATCAAAAGTCACAGGTGATTTAGTTTGCTCAAGAGCATAATGGGGGATTATTTATCTGTGTTCTCTAGAAAATGAAAGCCGTGGTAGATCTTGCTGATTATATGACCCCCCCTGAGAGGCAGAAATAATCTTGAAGGTAGCGAGTTAAATCACTACTTTGTAATTTACTAAAACAAAACTAATACCCAAAGAAATGTTTTCTCCACCGTTTTATAGCAATTTCACCATTAAACTGTCTTTGATTGCAATTCATAACAATGAGTAAAAAAAAGGAAAAAGGGTATCTTTAGGCCAGCCAAGAAATTTATTCTTCTAAACACTAACAATTTTCCCCATAAGCAAAAACACAGGGCATCATTGCCAGAGGAGCCATAGCCCACCTAAAATGATAAGCGGGAGTTACCACGGTCACATTGCATGAGCAAATTGCTTCATCCTCCCTCCTCCCCCAAGAAAGCCACAACTCTCCTTGCTGGTGGGATGGCCTGGATGGCCCTCACCCGAAAAGCCCAGATGAGTCAGCATGGCAGCACAGAGGACCCCAGATCCTGCCGGGCATCATCTTTGGCCTTCAGAGTCTGGGAGTGTTTATGCTAGAAGGCTCCTAGAAGGAGTAGGGAGCCAGCCCCAAGGTACAGATGGGCTCTCTACACTATGCTGTAGAGTGTAGAGTGTCTACACTATGCTGACCACAATTGCTGAGGGAGGGAGGTAAGACCACTGGCCATATTGAAAGATCTATATCCTGGTGCCCAGAAAACCCCTACATGTCTAGAGGCCAGTAGCTACATGTCTAGATTCCATAACCCCAAGGTGAGCAACCTTGCACGGTCTGGGATGGACAGACAGGAAGAAGGTGGAATACTAGACACCCCACTTAGCCGGTGGATCTCTCCTCACTTAGACACTCCTCTTGGGCCACCTCCCTCACCCCTGTGGATTCTATTACCAAGTGACCCTCAAGTATCTGTGTCCTGCCCGCTCTCTACTCTGAGAGCCAGACTAAAACAACCAACCTCCACCATGACAAGTTCCTCTCAGACATTTCAGCAACATCACTAAGTCAGACATTTACAATTCAACCATCCCAGTAAACCTGATGTTCCCTACATAAGGCAGAGCCACCCATATCCATCCTACCATCCCACTGGGCAAGCCAGACCCCCGGATGCCACCACACCTCCCTATTCCTAGTAGCACATGCCCAGCCTCCTCACTGAATCCAGCAATTCCACTTTCTAAATGTCTCTCAATTAAGCGCACTTCTCTGCACATCTACCTCCACCCCCCTGGCCCACATCTCTCTAGCCAAGACACCCACAGTCCTCTCCCAGTTGGTTTGTGTCCTTCCATTCTGGCTCCTAGGCCCTTCATTCTCAATCAGGAGCCAAGTAAGTTAGTCCGCTTAAAACCTTCTACACAGGGGCACCTGGGTGGCTCAGTTGGTTAAGCATCCAACTCTTGGAATCGGCTCAGGCCCTGATCTCAAGGGTCGTGGGATGGAGCCCCGAGTAGGGCTCTGTGCTCAGCAGGGAGTCTGCTTGAGATTCTTTCCCTCCGCCCCTACCCCTGTGCACATGTGCTCTCTCTCAAATACATAAATAAAGCTTTGATTTAAAAAAAAAAAAAAGCCAATCTTCAACACTACCTATTGCTCCAATGATAAAGGCCACATTTCCTCCCCCATGAAGGCTGTGTGTGGTCTGACTGCAGCCTGCCCACCCCTCCTTCTATCTCCCACCATGGGCCCTTGCTCTCTGCTCTCCAGTCACCAGCCTTCATTTGGTCCCTTGAACTCTCCTAGATGCCTCCTATTGCAGGGTCTGTGTCCTCCATGCTCGCATCACTGTCTTGATGGTTTTCCTTCAGGTCTCAGTTCAAGCATGCCTCCCCATGGGGGACGGACTTCCCTACTGCGCACATTTTCCTCACAGCACTCATCAC
Source organism: Canis lupus baileyi (assembly GCF_048164855.1). NCBI lineage: Eukaryota > Metazoa > Chordata > Mammalia > Carnivora > Canidae > Canis > Canis lupus. The sequence continues at coordinate 22,590,560 of NC_132847.1, read as the reverse complement.
AGTTTAGAACAATGCTTTCACAGGTGTGGTTATTAAATGTCTAGCCCTGGTGGAACCTAAGTTCCTGAGGGCAGGAGCCACAGAGTCTATTCTGCTCATCAGCATATCTCCAGGGAGTCATTTTGTATAAATGAACAATGAGTAAGGACAAGATCAGGGTTCCAATGCCATGGGCCCAGCATTTTTTCTCAAAGGAAGCATATATTCTTCACATGACAGCCTAAATGTCAGCCCCCTGTGGCCGCCCTGACCATTGACCCCCAACTGCAAACTGACTCTTGACACCAGCCCTTCATTAACTGCTCCCTTGAGTGAGACAATATGATAGCTCAGGGCCACTTATCTACATACTTGGAGAGAGACAGTGCAGTGCTTTCCCAGGCAGCCCCTTGAGGCCTGGCTGAGGGGCACCAGTGATACCACAGAACAAGAAGCAACAGGCTCAGGAGGGCGGGGGGTGGGGGTGAATGGGTGACGGGCACTGAGGGGGACACTTAACGGGATGAGCATTGGGTGTTATTCTGTATGTTGGTAAATTGAACACCAATAAAAAATAAATTTATTATAAAAAAAAAAAAAGAAGCAACAGGCTCCTCTCTCAGAAATGTAGGGTCATTGCAACTCAAGCTACCTTCTCACCCATGTGCAGTTCCATATGCCCCTGTCTGCCCCCACCCTACAAACAGTTCCCATTCTGCAATATGCTCAACATCTTTTTTTAAAAAAAGATTATATTCATTTATTTGAGAAAGAGTGCACACAAGTGTTGCAGGTCGGGGGCAGAAGGAGAAGCAGACTCCCCACTGAGCAGGGAGCCTGATGTGGGGCTTGATCCCTGGACTCCAGGATCATGACCTGAGCCAAATAACCAACTGAGCCACCCAAGCGACCCATCCTCAACATCCTTGAGAGAGAAACATCATCCTTAATAAACCCCAAGAAAAATCGTATATACAGGGAGATGTGCCAGGCTGAGCACATCTCCAGCAAAGCTTAACAACATGGTAGGATAGGCCCCCCAGGTGTCCATCTGCTCAGACACGGAGGTACCTCCCAGGAGAGTACTTGCCCTGAGAGGAAAAAGGCCAAGTATGATGACCTTGACCCAGAGACGAAGTCCTGTTCCCAGGTATTTAACCTGAGGGCAAAGCTATGAATCAAAGTCAAGGAGTTTGATCTCCTACCAATTTTGCTGTGCTGTGGGACCTCAGCAGTCAGACTGTGTGGCCTCCAGCTGAAGAAAACATGAAAAAGGAACTGGTGCCTTCACTTCTGATTGAGCTCAAGGCCACACACACAAACCAGAAGTACTCAAGAAGGCAACTTCAGGGAGAGATGAGAGGGCACTTTCAGAAGCAGAAGGAGGGCCTAGTCAGCATCAGCCAGGCCCAAGGCCACACCAGGGCCCCAAAGATGGACCTGGAGCAAAAAGCAAAGAGCAGGATCCCAGACAGCACCACGGTCCCGGACTCAACCTGTTCAAGGACATGCTGAGCAGCCACAAAATATTTGGGGAAATCATGCTGGGCATCAGCTCCTGATGAGCCAAGAGTCAAAGGAACACATGTGACTACATGCCAGCCAGGGCAGAGTTCAACTCCCCCAGGAAATGTGTGGAATTTGTAAATCAAAAATGGTCCCCAGAGACTCAGACCTTCCAAATCTAAGTCCAGGGAGACAGGTTTATAGATCATTATTAAACTGCTGAGCAAAGATATAAACCAGGAGAATACTGGACATCAATCAGACAAATGAGGCTGTGGCCCCATTAGTAATGGGGAGACTCGGACATGGGTTAGCAGCATCTGAGTCTCACAGGTACTTGGTTCTAAGCGAGCAGGGGATGGGCAAGGGTAAAAGCCTGAGCTTCACACAACCCCACCCAGAGCCAGCGCCAACACTGCCACTGGGCTTGAGCTCAGGAGGGTAGAAACACAATCTGGTCCATAGCAGGTGCCACATAAATGCTATAGGGTGGAGGATGTGCTACTAAAGGCCATTTTCATGGTTGCACTCTCTGAAAAACACACCCCAGCAGGGCCAGGGACAAAGAGGATCAAGCCCCCAGAAGAGCAAGCCTATCTTCTGGGGAAGTGGAGTAAATGTTGGGAGATAGAGTTCGTCTGTTTGGGAGTTTGGGCTGACCCCAAACAGAACAGCTCTGGCCAAGCAGGCCTTTCACCTGTGCATCCTGACACCCCTCCTGCCCAGAGAAGGGAAGCCAGGGATGTTACAAAGAGGGAATGCTCACAAGGGGTCAATGACTATAGAGTGTCCTTTCCCAGATGAAGAGGAGAGATGGTTCTCTGCTCCCAAATCTGTGTGGGAGCTTTGGGGGTGCCCCTGATGAGGAGCAGAGGTGTCTCCAGGAAGGAGACTCCAGCTCACTCCCCCAGACTTTTCCTGAACTGTGGTATCACAGGACCTGGGGTACCAGCCTAAAAGTACAGTTGGAGGCACTCAGTTCTGAAAGGACACAGAATCCCTATATCCATTTTACACACAAGACTAATGTTCTCAGAGGGTATGTCAACCATCCGAGATGAGGCTGCCGGGTAGGCTCAGCAACTTGTCTCACCTTCTGCTTAGGGAGCAGGTGCCAACATCTGCCAACATTCCCCCACATGGACTGTACACACCCTGAGGGCACTTCCCAGAGGGAATCTGCACATGAGACCACCCCCCAAAGTCCTCTCCCTCCTTGCCCAAGAGCCCCCCTCCCCTGCAGGACCTGAGCACCAGAGGGTCAAGAGCAAAGCAGGGTGACCAGATGACTGCTCGTGGACAAACCTGGCTTCTGCCCACTGTCTTCATTCTATTTCCACCACTCGTGCCTAACACAGCTGCTGCAACACAGCTGATGCTAAGCTTGAGCTGGCAAGGAAAGATGCCCTTTTATTTTACTTTATCAACTACTTCACTGAGGGAAGGCAAAAAACGGAAACAGAATGGGTAAGTTAAAATAACTTAAATAGAGGTACCTGGGTGGCTCATCTGCCCTTGGCTCGGGTTATATACATACACACACACACACACACACACACACAGTGGAATATTACTCAGCCATCCAAACAGATGAATACCCACCATTTACTTTGAGTTTCACTCATACGTGGAATATAAGAAATATAAAAAAAAATCTTAAAAAAACTTGAATAATTTTTACCTAGGAATGTCAATGTGAACAAAGTTCAGGCCCTGGAACGGCTCTCTCTCACCTGAAGGCACAGCTCTGCCATCCACTGTGATGGTCTTGGTACCACTGGTTTATTCAACAAACATTTACTGACCACCCATGACACCCTGGATGTGTCACCAACACTGGAATACAGGCATGATCAGGTGAGACAGGATCCCTGCCCTTGTGGAGTTTAGAGTCTAAGGGCTTAGGACACCATTGAATAAGAAAAGTACAGACTGGAATGTAAAAAAAGAAAAAGAGAGAGCGCAAGTGTTTGATTCAAAGTACACAAAAAACCCTGAGGATGTCCTGAGCCAAGGAAAGGGGATACTCAGATTGATTCTGCTGAAAGGTGGGCAGGGGTGGGACCTCAGACACTGAATCTCCATTATCACATCCACAAGCAGGGTCTTGGCACACGGAAGGGCCTTTGGGGAGATGTCATAAGAGAAAACCTTACTGTTGATGGGAAACAAAGTTTTCATGCATTCCCCAGAGGGTGCCACACATCTGGAGGGTCATGGGCAACGAACCCGCCCCAGGGTAAGGGATGTGAAGTCAGAGACTCAGCCTCCAGGGAGGACATCTCTGAATCCAGTTGACAATATGGCCCAAGGTCCCTACCAGACTGGCCTCTCCAGCCACCCATGTCCCACTTCAGGCGCACACACACACACACACACACACACACACACACACAAAGTGCTTTCCCTTCCAGACCTATCACAGTTCTATTCCCTAAGAGCGAAATTTAGAGTTAGGATGAGAAAGATAGATATAGGCTTATCACCGAGAAATAAGTGGCAAAGTTTTGGCCTCAGCTTGTCCTCACTGCCAGGAGTTTTCTTCTCACTTGCCCTGCCACGTACACTGTGGCACTGGACCCGGAGGATGTAAGGGTAGAAGAGCAGGGCTCAGAAAAAAACTTGTTCCCTGGGGTGTGCATGATTATATTAATAACCATAAAATTTCCATTCACTGAGCCAGACATTTACACTCAATCTGCACAATAATCCTAGCAGGTAGGCCATGGTTCTTTTTTTTTTTTTTTTTTTAAAGATTTTATTTATTCATAGAGACAGAGAGAGAGAGGCAGAGACACAGGCAGAGGAGAAGCAGGCTCCATACAGGAAGTCTGACGTGGGACTTGATCCGAGGTCTCCAGGATCATACCCCAGGCTTCAGGCAGTGTTAAACCGCTGCGCCACTGGGGCTGCCCCTATTTTTTTTTTTTTTTTTTTTTTTTAGGCCATGGTTCTTATGCCTATTCTGTGGACAAGAGAGGAGTCCCAGAGAGGGTAAGTAACACTTCCAAAGTCACACAGGTGATAGAGTCAGGATTTTAACCCACCCCCATCTGACTGCACAGACTGTATCATTTACACTTCACCAAAAGGATCTTTTTACAGTAGAAAGCTGGGCTGGGTCTATCTCACACTGAATGCCAACATGCCTTGCTTAACCTGATGCATAAGAATAGCTAACATGTACTGAGGGCTTGCTGGGTACCAGGTGCAGTGCTAAGCCCTCAACACACACCACCCTGTTTCAACTTCAAAGGGAGATTCTTTAGTTACCCTGATTTCACAAATTGGGAAGCTGAGTTCAGAGAAGCGAATTACAGGCTCCAAGGGCTGGGTCACAGAGGAACTGGCCTTTGGACTCAGGGTTGGCTGAGCTGCATGACCAGTCATGTGTTTGTTGCTGGAAGCTGGTATGCTCTGGGGCAGACGGGAGTCAGGGATTCCTCACCAACCCCACAGGAAGACCAGATTGGAATTTTCAGTGAAGGGGAGGAAAGCAGAGCCTATCTCTGGACCATACTAAAAGCAGCTAACTTGGGGGGAGGCGCTCCCTAAAGGAACTGCTCTAATTTCAGCTCTTCCAGGTAAGTCAGTCAGATGATCTGTGTCGAGCAAGGCCAATGGACCCAACAGAGAGGCCCCAAACCAGGGAGTTCCTCTTCCCCAGACCTCATCAAAACCTGGAGCACAGGCTGCAGACCCACTGGGTCCCCATTATCCCTGTGCCCTGAGAATGCCCCACCACAGAAACAGAGAGGAAGCTCAGCTGGAGCCTCACCCATGAAAAAAAAGGACATCAAAGACCTCATGGGTCCTCTTCACCAAACCAGAAGCCACAGCAGGTCTTGCTCAGCGTCTTTGCTCCTACAGCCATTGAGGCAGGGCATGTAGAGGCAAGGACTGGGGTGCAACATGACAGCTATGTGGTGAGCTGTGCAGTAGAGGGACACTGCCCACCCTGCCAGCCAGCCCCGAGGGCAGGGTGCCATCAGCAACTCCCCCTCTCCTGTACAGGACCACACCACCTGCCACAGGGAAGAAAGCCATGCGGAACCATGGCCGAAGCAGCTCTCTCTTCCCAACACTGCCACAGCCCTCGAGTGCCCTGTCGTCAGCCAGCTGGTCCCCAGAGGTTTGGTCCCGCTCTCTCCCTGCCCACCCCTGCTAGTAACAGACAACTGTGGGACCTCTCTGAGGCTGCAGTATGGTGCCAGGCCCTCACATGAATTCCAGTTAATCCTCCTACTCGCCCCAGCAGATAGGATTAATTATTATCATCTCAACGGAACAGATGAAGAACCTGAGGCACAGAAAACTTCAGGGCCTTGCTCATAGTCACTCACAGTTCATGTTAGTGTAGCCAGGAATGAGCCAGGCCCATCCAGCTCCAAAGCCTTCCACATTTTCCCTCAGCCTCTGGCTGCACCAACATCTCTGCACCCCATCTCCAGAACACCAGAGCCCAGGGTCCATGAGGCAGCAGGAAGCCCCCAGTGCCTCCTTCTCAGGGAGCTGTAGCTCCCAGCAGTTCTCCTCTACCTCCTGTCCCCAGGGCCTCCTTGCAGAGCATCCTTGGACTCTCTACACTGTGGCTGCCCAGGCAGCACTGCCAGGCCAAAGCTCAGAAACTTCAAGCCCCCTGGCTGCAGCATGGCAGTGTCAGCCTCCCCAAATGTTGTTTACTAATAAATCCCTGAGAATTTATAATAAAGTTGATGGGGCCTAACTGATGGGACCAGGACAAAAGGGAGCCAATTACCCGACACTCTCTGTTAGGATCTTAAAACAGATGTTTGCATGCGTAAAATTATGGCTCGTGGTTGGGAATCACAGATACAATTCCAACCTTCCTTTTATTGCCACTCATAAATGTTCGATGCAGGGAGATCCACACTAGAAATTCAGTTGTTGCCATTTTGTCCCATGTTTGTGAAGCCAAGGCTCCATTTGGAGTTGGCGTCCTAGTAATAACTCTGCAGCTCCAAGAAAAACATGCAGAAGAGAACTGGTACCAAGTAGCAGAGGACACACCACCCAGGGCTCACCACTCACCACCTCTGTCCTGGAGCACAGGTGAAAGGGGTCGCCAGCCCCTGCCCTCTGGAGCTTATACTTTTGTTGACTCAAACCCAGACTAGCAGATTGGGCTCCTCCCAGACTTCCAGAACCCAAATCAGCCTGACTCTTGGCACACTGAACACTGGCCAAGGAGAAAGATTGGGCTATTGCACATTTGGGTGTCATTTTGGGGTTAAAGCTGGTTCTCTGGCATCTTGCTGGGCCACCCACAGCACAGGTGCCAGGAAGCCAGCCGTGCGACCAGCTCTGCTCGCAGGCCTCCTCACACAACTGCCTGCTCTCTTTGTTCCTTTGTGGACCTATGTGTGCTATTAGTGGCAGTGGGAGGTACAGAGGTAGGAGAGATGCACAAAACGAAGTCTGGGAAGGTGGAACTCCTCCGCTCAGACTTCTCAACAACCAAATACCTCACCCTCTTTGTTTAAACCCAGAAGCCCTTCTCAACATACCAACCCCTGGGCCTGCTCACAAAACCCCAGAAAACTTCAGCCAGCCCTGCCCCATCTCTGAGCAGGTGTGCCCTGGAAGTCCCTGAGAAACCCACAATAAAAAGGGGCCTCTTATTGGTTGAGTAGTGATCCCCTCAAGAAAGGTATGTGCAGGGGCACCTGCATGGTGCAGTCGGTTGAGAGTCCAACTCTTGGTTTTGGCTCAGGTCCTGATCTCAGGGTTGTGAGATCGAGCCCTGCATTGGGCTCCATGATCAGTACAGAGTCTGCTTGAGATTCTCTCTGCCCCTCCCACTTGTGCACACACTATCCCTCTCTCTAAAATAAATAAAATAAATAAATCTTAAAAAAAAAAAAAAAAGGTATGTTCAAGTCCTAACACCCAATACCTCAGAATGAGACCTTATTGGCCAAAAGGGCCTTTACAGTGTTCACAAAGGTAAAATGAGATCATTAGAATAGGCCCTAATCCAATATAAATGATGTCCTTATAAAACAGGGAAATTTGGGGACACCTGGGTGGCTCAGTGGTTGGGCATCTGCCATTGGCTCCGGTCATGGTCCCAGGACCCTGGGATGAGTCTCACATCAGACTCCCTGCAAGGAACCTGCTTCTCCCTCTGCCTGTGTCTCTGTCTCTGTCCGTCTCTCATGAATAAATAAATAAAATCTTTTAAAAAGGTACGGGGCGGGGGGCATTTGGACACAGAGACGGACACACACAAAGGGAAGGTGATGTGAAGAAACAGGGAGCAACCCATCCATAAGTTCAGTTAATACCTATGGCTCCCAGAAGCCAGGAGAGGGCCACTCTCCCTCACAGCCCTCAGAAGGAACCAACCCTATACCAATGCCTTGACGTCAGATGGCAGGTCTCCAGAACTGTCCAGTGATAAATTCAGTGGTTTCAGTCCCCCGCTGTGCGGTACCTCCTTACAGCAGCTCCAGAAACCAGATCCACCCACTGCCCTGGGACGCCAAGTTTGACAATAGCAAAGCTGGAAATGGGCCACTCATCATTCTTAGGGGGCACAGCTTTGTCCTCGGTCCATCCAGTGCCCAGGGCAGAGGCCAGCCACCCTAATCTAAGCCTTTTCCAGGCCCCAGGCAGGGCACCAGCAAGAGTAGTACCATGTTTTTGGTGAAGTTGGGAACTGGGCTTTTACCACAAATAGGGCTGAAAAGAAAAGAACATTTAATCACCGCCAAATTGGTCTGAGATTAAGAAGGAAAAGCCCCAAAACAGCATAAAGGGTGCATCACCAGAGTCTCCACGAAAGCATATTTTTTTTAATTTATTTTTTATTGGTGTTCAATTTACTAACATACAGAATAACCCCCAGTGCCCGTCACCCATTCACTCCCACCCCCCGCCCTCCTCCCCTTCCACCACCCCTAGTTCGTTTCCCAGAGTTAGCAGTCTTTACGTTCTGTCTCCCTTTCTGATATTTCCCACACATTTCTTCCCCCTTCCCTTATATTCCCTTTCACTATTATTTATATTCCCCAAATGAATGAGAACATATAATGTTTGACCTTCTCCGACTGACTTACTTCACTCAGCATAATACCCTCCAGTTCCATCCACGTTGAAGCAAATGGTGGGTATTTGTCATTTCTAATAGCAGAGTAATATTCCATTGTATACATAAACCACATCTTCTTTATCCATTCATCTTTCGTTGGACACCGAGGCTCCTTCCACAGTTGGCTATCGTGGCCATTGCTGCTATAAACATCGGGGTGCAGGTGTCCCGGCGTTTCATTGCATCTGTATCTTTGGGGTAAATCCCCAGCAGTGCAATTGCTGGGTCGTAGGGCAGGTCTATTTTTAACTCTTTGAGGAACCTCCACACAGTTTTCCAGAGTGGCTGCACCAGTTCACATTCCCACCAACAGCGTATGAGGGTTCCCTTTTCTCCGCATCCTCTCCAACATTTGTGGTTTCCTGCCTTGTTAATTTTCCCCATTCTCACTGGTGTGAGGTGGTATCTCATTGTGGTTTTGATTTGTATTTCCCTGATGGCAAGTGATGCAGAGCATTTTCTCATGTGCATGTTGGCCATGTCTATGTCTTCCTCTGTGAGATTTCTGTTCATGTCTTTTGCCCATTTCATGATTGGATTGTTTGTTTCTTTGGTGTTGAGTTTGATAAGTTCTTTATAGATCTTGGAAACTAGCCCTTTATCTGATATGTCATTTGCAAATATCTTCTCCCATTCTGTAGGTTGTCTTTGAGTTTTGTTGACTGTATCCTTTGCTGTGCAAAAGCTTCTTATCTTGATGAAGTCCCAATAGTTCATTTTTGCTTTTGTTTCTTTTGCCTTCGTGGATGTATCTTGCAAGAAGTTACTATGGCCGAGTTCAAAAAGGGTGTTGCCTGTGGTCTTCTCTAGGATTTTGATGGAATCATGTCTCACATTTAGATCTTTCATCCATTTTGAGTTTATCTTTGTGTATGGTGAAAGAGAGTGGTCTAGTTTCATTCTTCTGCATGTGGATGTCCAATTTTCCCAGCACCATTTATTGAAAAGACTGTCTTTCTTCCAATGGATAGTCTTTCCTCCTTTATCGAATATTAGTTGCCCATAAAGTTCAGGGTCCACTTCTGGATTCTCTATTCTGTTCCACTGATCTATGTGTCTGTTTTTGTGCCAGTACCACACTGTCTTGATGACCACAGCTTTGTAGTACAACCTGAAATCTGGCATTGTGATGCCCCCAGATATGGTTTTCTTTTTTAAAATTCCCCTGGCTATTCGGGGTCTTTTCTGATTCCACACAAATCTTAAAATAATTTGTTCTAACTCTCTGAAGAAAGTCCATGGTATTTTGATAGGGATTGCATTAAACGTGTATATTGCCCTGGGTAACATTGACATTTTCACAATATTAATTCTGCCAATCCATGAGCATGGAATATTTTTCCATCTCTTTGTGTCTTCCTCAATTTCTTTCAGAAGTGTTCTATAGTTTTGAGGGTATAGATCCTTTACATCTTTGGTGAGGTTTATTCCTAGGTATCTTATGCTTTTGGGTGCAATTGTAAATGGGATTGACTCCTTAATTTCTCTTTCTTCAGTCTCATTGTTAGTGTATAGAAATGCCACTGACTTCTGGGCATTGATTTTGTATCCTGCCACGCTACCGAATTGCTGTATGAGTTCTAGCAATCTTGGGGTGGAGACTTTTGGGTTTTCTATGTAGAGTATCATGTCATCGGCAAAGAGGGAGAGTTTGACTTCTTCTTTGCCAATTTGAATGCCTTTAATGTCTTTTTGTTGTCTGATTGCTGAGGCTAGGACTTCCAGTATTATGTTGAACAGCAGTGGTGAGAGTGGACATCCCTGTCTTGTTCCTGATCTTAGGGGAAAGGCTCCCAGTGCTTCCCCATTGAGAATGATATTTGCTGTGGGCTTTTCATAGATGGCTTTTAAGATGTCGAGGAATGTTCCCTCTATCCCTACACTCTGAAGAGTTTTGATCAGGAATGGATGCTGTATTTTGTCAAATGCTTTCTCTGCATCCAATGAGAGGATCATATGGTTCTTGGTTTTTCTCTTGCTGATATGATGAATCACATTGATTGTTTTACGGGTGTTGAACCAGCCTTGTGTCCCAGGGATAAATCCTACTTGGTCATGGTGAATAATTTTCTTAATGTACTGTTGGATCCTATTGGCCAGTATCTTGTTGAGAATTTTTGCATCCATGTTCATCAGGGATATTGGTCTGTAATTCTCCTTTTTGGTGGGGTCTTTGTCTGGTTTTGGAATTAAGGTGATGCTGGCCTCATAGAACGAATTTGGAAGTACTCCATCTCTTTCTATCTTTCCAAAGAGCTTTAGGAGAATACGTATGGTTTCTTCTTTAAACGTTTGATAAAATTCCCCTGGGAAGCCATCTGGCCCTGGACTCTTGTGTCTTGGGAGGTTTTTGATGACTGCTTCAACTTCCTCCCTGGTTATTGGCCTGTTCAGGTTTTCTATTTCTTCCTGTTCCAGTTTTGGTAGTTTGTGGCTTTCCAGGAATGCGTCCATTTCTTCTAGATTGCCTAATTTATTGGCGTATAGCTGTTCATAATATGTTTTTAAAATCGTTTGTATTTCCTTGGTGTTGGTAGTGATCTCTCCTTTCTCATTCATGATTTTATTAATTTGAGTCTTCTCTCTCTTCTTTTTAATAAGGCTGGCTAATGGTTTATCTATCTTATTAATTCTTTCAAAGAACCAACTCCTGGTTTTGTTGATCTGTTCCACAGTTCTTCTGGTCTCAATTTCGTTGAGTTCTGCTCGAATCTTTATTAACTCCCTTCTTCTCTTGGGTGTAGGATCTATTTGCTGTTTTTTCTCTAGCTCCTTTATGTGTAAGGTTAGCTTCTGTATTTGAGTTCTTTCCAGTTTTTGAATGGATGCTTGTATTGCGATGTATTTCCCCCTTAGGACTGTTTTTGCAGCATCCCAAAGATTTTGAACGGTTGTATCTTCATTCTCATTAGTTTCCATGAATCTTTTTAATTCTTCCTTAATTTCCTGGTTGACCCTTTTATCTTTTAGCAGGATGGTCCTTAACCTCCACGTGTTTGAGGTCCTTCCAAACTTCTTGTTGTGATTTAGTTCTAATTTCAAGGCATTATGGTCTGAGAATATGCAGGGGACAATCCCAATCTTTTGGTATCTGTTCAGACCCGATTTGTGACCCAATATGTGGTCTATTCTGGAGAAAGTTCCATGTGCGCTTGAGAAGAATGTGTATTCAGTTGAGTTTGGATGTAAAGTTCTGTAGATATCTGTGAAATCCATCTGGTCCAGTGTATCATTTAAAGCTCTCGTTTCTTTGGAGATGTTGTGCTTAGAAGACCTATCGAGCATAGAAAGAGCTAGATTGAAGTCACCAAGTATAAGTGTATTATTATCTAAGTATTTCTTCACTTTGGTTAATAATTGATTGATATATTTGGCAGCTCCCACATTCGGGGCATATATATTGAGGATTGTTAAGTCCTCTTGTTGAATAGATTCTTTAAGTATGATATAGTGTCCCTCTTCATCTCTCACTACAGTCTTTGGGGTAAATTTTAGTTTATCTGATCCACGAAAGCATATTAAAATACTGCCTGCCTGTTCCCCGAGAGCACGGTGTGAGAAGTCAGGACATCCGTCTGCATTTCCACCAGGAGGAGAAAGCTGCCACTAACAGCAAACAGAGGGCCAAGCAGAGGAGGCACAAACCGGTGGCTGAAGAAGCCCTTCCATGCATGCTCGCCCTAAGAACGGCACCCGTGCGATCTCTGGCACCACCACTCTCGACTGCTTCCTGGGCAATCCAGAACAGGTATATTCCTCTTTCCCACCAGCTTAAGAGAAAAAGATGAGGTCACTCATTTCTCAGCAAGCTAAGCAATAAGCTTGGTCCCTGCAATTGTGAGTGGGGACCAACATTTCCACAGAAACCCCTTTTATAGCTGGATGCTAGATATTAGGGCACCGGGCTGAACAAGGACAATACGGGGCCAACGTGTCTCCAAGTACTGAGCCCCACACAGCTCCACGGTCATGCCAAATCACCTGCATCCTGACAAAAGTCGCTCCTGCAAACCACCCCCTGACCCCATCCTATCCCACTACTCTCGAATCCCCCCGTCCTAAGGGCCAGGGGTTGGAGGAGATACGGGCTGTGGAGAAAAGACACTCCCCAAGCGGATTGCTCCGCTTGTGGCTCACAGGGTTCCCACTCTGAATATGTGCCAATCTTTTTTCTTTTCTTTTTTTTTTTTTTTTTTTTAATTTTTTTTTTTAATTTTTATTTATTTATGATAGTCACAGAGAGAGAGAGAGAGAGGCAGAGACACAGGCAGAGGGAGAAGCAGGCTCCATGCACCGGGAGCCTGATGTGGGATTCGATCCTGGGTCTCCAGGATCGCGCCCTGGGCCAAAGGCAGGCGCCAAACCGCTGCGCCACCCAGGGATCCCTCTTTTTTCTTTTTTTAAGATTTTACCTTTTTAAAGTAATCTCTACATAAAACATAGGACTCAAACTCACAACCCTGAGGTCAAGACTCTGACGCTTTACCAACGGAGCCAGCCAGGTGCCCTGCCATACTTCATACAAGTTTTTCCTAAAAGCAGATTCCCTCTGATTCTACTCAACACTGGTGACTCCCCACTTAAACACAGAAACCTGGACATAATCTCTGCCCACCGCCCTCATAGCCCACCCCCTTCCCAGGATTCCTGTCTCCCCTGGCGGCAGGCCTCTGCTCAGGACCCACAGACAGTCCAGCCCAGTCACCACAGCTCCACCCCAGCCTCTCTGCCACCAGCCTGCCCGCCTCTCCCCTCCACACAAACGGCAGGATCTCTCTACAACGAAAATCAGACCCAGCCGTGTCTCAGCTTAAAATTTTACCAGGGTTTATCAACACCCCCTTGGGAGAAAAGCAAAAGCCCTTTTGTTCCCTCTATGAAAGACACAAGGTGTCCATCGAAAGATGAATGGATAGAGAAGCTGTGGTCTATGTATACAATGGAATATTCCTCAGCCATTAGAAACAAGAATACCTACCATTTGCCTCAACATGGATAGAACTGGAGGGTATTATGCTGAGTGAAGTCAGTCAGTCGGAGGAGGACAAACATTGTATGTTCTCATTCATTTGGGGAATATAAATAATAGTGAAAGGGAATAGAAGGGAAGGGAGAAGAAGTATGTGGGAAATATCAGAAAGGGAGACAGAACATGAAGACTCCTAACTCTGGGAAACGAACTAGGGGTGTTGGAAGGGGAGGAGGGCGGGGGCGTGGGGGTGAATGAGTGACGGGCACTGAGGGGGGCACTTGACGGGATGAGCACTGGGTGTTATTCTGTTTGTTGGCAAATTGAACACCAATAAAAAATAAATTTATTATTAAAAAAAAAGACAAGGGTTTGGAACCCCAGAAATTATCTCCCCTATTTATCTGCTGTGTCCTGTAGGGGGGTGCCAGCCGTCCTTACAGGCCTTGAGCCCAGGCTTGAATTCTCACAGAGGTGGGGGGGTGGCCAAGGGTGAGCCACCTACTGCACTACCTGGCCCTTGTTGCACCCGTTCAAGTGTGCTACACTCAGGCAGCAGCAAGCCCCAACAAAGGTGAACCAAGGCCCTGCAGATGTGGGGACCAGCCACCTCCACAAACACACGCCTAGTAGAGGGGGCTAGGTGAGGATGCATCCCTCCATCCTCCTGTATCACTAAGCTGGAGTCCAGCATGGTTTATGAATTCTCTCAGGGGTCCCCGTGGCCTTTCCTATAATGTGACCTTGCTCACCACAACCCTATCTCTGATGCTGTTTATCATATTCAAATTCAAAGGGCTCCAAACCCCTCTATAAAATTAAGGGTGCATGGAGTGCCTGGGTGGCTCAGTCAGTTAAGCATCTGACTCTGGACCTCCACTCAGGCCTTGATCTCAAGGTCCTAAGTTCAAGCCCCTAGCCTTCAAGCCCCAGCATGGAACCTACTTAAAAAAATAAAATAGGGGCACCTGTGTGGCTCAGGTGGTTAAGCATCCAACTTTTGATTTCAGCTCAGGTCAGAATCTCAGGATTGTGAGATCCAGTCCTGCATCAGGCTCTACCCAGGGCATAGAACCTGCTTAATGTTCTTTTCTTTTCTTTTCTTTTCTTTTCTTTTCTTTTCTTTTCTTTTTCTTTTCTTTTCTTTCTTTCCTCTTTTCTCTCTCTTTCTTTTTCTTTCTTTCTTCCTTTCTTTCTTCCTTCCTTCTTTCTTTTCTTTCTCTTTCTTTTTCTTTCTTTCTCTTTCTCTCTCTCTTTCAAAAACAAAATGAAGGGGGCACCTCGGTGGCTCAGTGGTTGAGCATCTGCCTCCGGCTCAGGGTGTGATCCTGGAGTCCTAGGATCGAGTCCCATATCAGGCTCCCTGCATGGAGCCTGCTTCTCCCTCTGCCTGTGTCTCTGCCTCTCTGTGTGTGTCTCTCATGAATAAATAAAATCTTACAAAAAAAAAAAAATGAAGGCTGCAAAGGGGGTCGGGGAGCATTTTATGTGACTGCCCACTGGCCCTTGGCCCTTACCTCTGAGGATTCCCTGAGCGTTCCATCCTAAGCTGTGTGTCAATCCTTGCACACCTTTGGGCAAACTGACCCTCTCTCTCTTTACTGCTTATGCAAGCAGCACCCACTCATCCTTTGCTTCTTAGTTTCTGGCCCACCCCCTGAGACCACGCCACCACTCAGTCCAACCCAGCGTCCATTGTGAATTATCTGCTTATTTGCAGGCCCTGCTAGACTGAGAGCTACATAGAGACAGCCATGGGCTCTGCTGATGTTTGCATGCCCAGGCCAGGACAGAGGTCCCACAGCGGCCTAGAGAGCACGATGGGGGAAAGAAGCCAACAAATGAAGTTCTGACACACACGCCCACCCCTGCTGAAGTCCTGCGAGCACGGAGTCCCCTCAGCTGATTGCCAGGGCTCCCAGGTAAAACCCGCCAGTGGCCACTACCGGCCATTCCTGAGACGTGGGCACAATCATAGCGTGATGCCAGATTGTCAGGAGCCATTTATTTTGTAAACTCAAATTAACAGGAAGCAATTTCATTAACAGATAGTGCTGCTTGATGAGTTCATTCCAATTCAGGGCTTATTTTTTAAATGTCCTTAAAAGCTGTGCAGAGCAAGTTAAAGAGCTGATCCTGAGAGAATGGAAATTGCGTGACACCACGTCTCACCTGGGAGACTTTTCCACAAACTGTGAGGACACCCTCCAAGTCACGGCCCCCTTCCGGTTTGAAAAGAGGGTGGACGGGGGTGTGCCTACTTGAAGCTGGGTGTTGGAGCCAGAAGACCCAGCTAGAGAAGGGAACTCAACTCAGCAACTGCTCCTCCACCTTGGAGAAGCTGTCAGCCCAGCCAGGACAGAGACGCGTGCCAGGAAAGGAATCACAGCCTATGCACTCCACGAGCCAAGGCCCTGGGGTGCACCAAGGAGACGAGCCAAAGACCAGTCCCCCAGAGGAGGGAGGCGCCGCACGTGATAGAAAGTCAGGGCAGATCATTTAGCCCAGATCACCCCCATGGCCAGTGTCCACCGGGTGTAATAGTTAAAGAGACACAAAGTCCTGCCATCTGGAGTAGTTTCAGAGTAATTTCAAATCTGACTTAGCATTTAAGGAACGCTGCGTTTTTCTCTCTGCAACTATACCTGATTTCCCCTCCTGCCCACACAGCTTCTCCCCCGGCCATTTATTATGTCAATCAACAGCTACATTTATTTCCCCTTTATGCATCACCCAAGTTCCCCTGCCTCAGAACAAAGCAGCAGCGTCACCTAGGAACTGTTTGGAATGCAAATCAACGGAGTCAAAAGCTAACCTGTGGGCCACCTGGGTGACTCAGCAGTTGAGCATCTGCGGTCAGCCCAGGGCATGATCCTGGAGACCTGGATCGAGTCCCACGTCGGGCTCCCTGCATGGAGCCTGGTTCTCTCTCTGCCTGTGTCTCTCTGCCTCTCTCTCTCTCTGTGTCTCTCAAGAATAAATAAATAAAATCTTGTTTAAAAAAGCAAGTTACATGCCTGGTGTTCACAGTACTTTTATCCGTCTTGTTTGTTGTGAAAAGCTTCCATGTCTGTCTTCTCTGTGATGGACAGGACTGGCGTGATCCCAATTTTACAGATGAAGAAACTGAGGCTCCTAGAGTTTTAGTCTTTTGGAGACTGCGGTGCAAGATGAGCATCACCTGGGAGCCTGCTAGGAGTCCCACCCCCGCCTACCGACCGAATCACAGTAAGCCCCAGCCAGAGCCCCAGCTGAGTGCGAGAAGCAGCGGGGCTGGGTCATTCCGGCCAGCCCCATTCTCTTGGAACTAGTAAGACCACCCCGGGGCGGGGTAAGAACCTAGGGCCTTACTAGCACATACTTATAAAGGAGCCCCTGTTTTCCAGCTGGGGGGCCTCTACTGAGCCAAAACGATTCTGCTTTTCGCTTTCCTGGAGGAGAGGAGAGGGTCAGCTGTATTCTCCAAAGTCTGGGACCACTTCCGGGCTGAGGGCTTCAAGGAGTGGGACCCAAGGCAGAGGAAGAGCGATGCCGCCCTCCTGTGGCAGCCTCCAGGCAGCGGCTCATCCAAGGCCGCGGCCCAGCCAGCGGCAGGGGGGGCAGGGGGCGGTGGATGATCACCCAGCCGGTGGCCCTCCAAACGGTGCGCTATTCTTAGCAACTCATTTTGGGGGGGGGGGGGGGGCGGGGGGGGCAGAAGCCCCATATTCTAGTGGAACAAAGTTCCTAAGATTAACGTTCATTGTGACAGCTGGAGATGGGACTCCCAGCCCTGCTATCCACCTGTTCTGTGAGCTTCACCTGCATGGACGTGTGTAGGCCCCCTCCTCGTCCACAAAGCGGAGGCTTGGGCTAAGGGGATGCCACTTGAAGTAGGGTTCTATTGCTTTGGGGTTGTCACTCGTTGAAAATAATGCCACTGTGTACTCGAGCATTCCCAGAGCCCCTCCTGCGTGCGTGCTTCGGGCTGGCTGGGGGGCCGTTCTGCGCAGGGCACAGCCCGCCCCTCAGCTGTGGGAAGCAGAGCAGCCGAGGACAGGAGTGGGAGCTGCTGCGGGCTCCCACACAGCTCTCCCGGCCGCTCGGCCGTCTCCCTGAGTCCCAGCAGTCTCCCTCAAACGCTTCTCTGGGATTTCTATCTTGGAAGCTGAGCCACTGAGCCGGTTTTCCAAGTGTTGCCAGTTTTCTCTTCCCTGGGCATTAGCCACGTCGTAACTGAATAGACCAGTATACTTGAAGGTTTTAAGCGCAACAATAACTTGTAACAGTAACTTGTGGTAAGAAAAGTTATTTTAAGTGTTCTCTCCCTCTCCACGGATACAGGGCTCCAAATCTAACAGTATACCTGGCCTTCAAAGGATATAAAATCCAGACACAACCAGGGAAAAGGCCCAAACACAACTCTGCATATTCTTATTTTTTTCTGCTTGTTGTACTTGATTCTGGGAAATCCCACTGAGGAGTTAAAAGTGTGTAACCCTCCCATTCTCCCTCTGTCCTGGGAGCAGGTGCCAAAGGTGGAGTGACAGGGTCAGGATTAGCTTGGCACTTACTTGCCTGTGGCTGTTGGACAAACGTAGAAAGCAGTCTTCACCTTTCCCAGTCATCTGAGGGCTTCCTTTCCCTGATCCCTCAGTAATTTACTTTATCTTCTCCTCTCCTGAAGTGTTCCTACCACAGCATGACCTGATTTCCATTTTGTCTCCTAGCCTGAAGAAGTCACCTCATTCATTTCTCCACCTGTGACAGCTACTCCGAATAGCAGTATCCAACTCACAGAAGTCAGGGGCACTGAAGGTCATTTCCAGACTGTTCCAGCCAGAAGCAAGGGAGAAGCCCCCAGGGAAGGAATGCACTGTCACCTCCAAAACAGCCATGGTCCCCAGGTAAGTGATGGGAAGAAGCTTCATTTGCACAGTAGACTCAGGATGCTGCCCAATCTCCTTTCTCCCCCAGCTGATCTGTCATCCCAACTAGCCACACTTTTTTTAAGGTTTTATTTATTTATTCATGAGAGAGGCAGAGACAGAGAAGCAGACTCCCCGCAGGGAGCCCAATGCGGGACTGGATCCCAGGACCCTCAGACCATGATCTGAGCCTAAGGCAGATGCTCAACTACTGAGCCACCCAGGTGCCCTGAGGCCACGCTTCTTGACCAAGTACTCTCCAACTGCAGCTTCACCACACACCCCTGGAGCCCAGCTGCCATTCTGAATGTGCCCACACAGCACCTAACCCAGCTGGCCACTGCCACCTCTCACTTGTCACCCTCTTGTCCCTAACCTGCCTCATACAGGGTTGCTCCTCTCTGGCAGCTTTTTTCCTCCATAGCTTCCACTTGTTCTTCCTGACATATCCCAACTCAAGCCTTCATTCCCTAAACCAGGAATGCACCCCAACCCCCAAAGCATCCTTCCACACCCAGTACAGCTTTGGGATCTCTCAACTCCATCTTACAAGACTTCCTAATCCTTCCCAGCCACACTCACACCAGCTTGTCCATGGATTCCTACAGTCTTGAAGTTCTGCTTCTTGATCACGTCTGCTACTCTAGGTTCAAAAGCTGGGAGCCATTCTTTCAAAGAATTTTTTCATTACAAAATTCCAAAATGCTTATAACAGAAATCTTAGAAAATATTAACAAGCTAACATGGACAAACAGCAATCACCCCCAAATCTATCTTAGAAGGAAACCACTTCATTCTGAAACACCCATCTCATTTTAGGTTTTATGCAAACATATTTCATGTTCCTTCCAAACATGAAAAACTGTGTGTATATTGTTCTACAACCTACGTTTCTCAAGTAAAAATACAATATTCTTTGTTAAAGCCATTTTTTAAAAAATGATTGAAATCCATCAGGTCCACAGAAGAGTATCAAGAGCGGGATCAACAAAACCTCGAGCCCCTGAAGCCGGCATTGCACGGCCATGTCATTATGCCACAGAGCTTAACTACATTCCCAGGTTCAAATAGCGGAGTTCTACTTAGAAATCTTTCCTGTTCCTTCAGTACCAGGACCTACTATTTCCCACTTCATTCGGCTCACTCCCTCAAACATGGATTTTTAATGTCCCACTATCTCTAACTTCCAGGCCCAACTCACTCTGCATACCTCATGTGCGCATCCTTAAACTCTGACACTGTCAGGCTAAAGAATCTATAGCCCCAAGATGTCCACACACCAGAATTCTTATCTCTCAACTACCCCGCTTCCAACAGCTCTACAAAAAAAAAAAAACACTTCAGATGGTTGGGGGGAAAAAAAAAAAAAAGCCAAAGGCCACTGGTCTAATGACTCTTCATGAATCCTCACCAACCTCACTCACCTAGCTCTGAAGTTCTTCACGTCAAGCTGAAGCTGCCACATTGCAAAACCTTCACACCAGCCTGGGCTTCACCTCCAACACCTTCTTCCTCAATGACATGCAGGGCACTGGCTCCTCTCCTTGGTAAATAGGACTGTTACTCTCTTTCCACATAACCCAACACCCCTGTTGCCCTGGATGACTGCTAGCTGGTCCCAGGTTTCCCACTAAATTTACCACTTGCCTACTTCTTTCCCAAGGTCAGAAACTCAAAAAGAAAGCCAACCTTGCTACAGACACATTTGTTGAAGGTGGCTGACACAGGCCCTACTGGTAGGACCTGGCAGTTCAGCTCCTAGTAACACAAAGCACTGGGACTGTTAAGTGGCAGGACTCCAGGAAGTTAGGTCCCATACCCCTCCCCCATAAGGGCCCGAGACCCTATAGTTAGGTGTCTTCTGATGGCTTCATCCCCTTTTAACACCACCATCCCACATTCACACCAATACACATCTGTGTGTGCGCGCGCGCGCACGCACACACACACACTACACATACAATGGTGGCAAGTGTTACTAGTACACTCCAGGCCATAACATTCTTTAAAGAGGCAGGCCTCAATCCTGGCACTGGTTGGTCCTCAATGGGACCATAACCTACCTTCTGCTGCTGTAAAAACTCTCAAAGGGACAGACGATGCAAGACATGGATTCCTACGTACCAGGGAACTGGGCCAAGAAGATTCAACATGTGAGAATTTGAATACAGAAAAAGATCAACTTCTTGCCACCCAGTGCGCTACCTCAACTGTTCTTCAGACAAAAGCTTTCACTGAAAACAAACTCATACATACACACACACACACACACACACACACACACACACCTTTCGTTAGGAAATTAAGGAAACCATTCCTGTGAGTGTAAGACAGGTTTTTTATTAATTTTTCCTAAACTTGTCTGTTTATTTAATGTTTCTCTTAGTGTAAGAACGTGACCTGGAGCTTTAACAAACCAATGTGGATATTATAACCTGGATAAATGCTTGTCTGCAAACAAGTCATCAATTATCACACTCTCTGGCCTGACCTCCAAGTAAATCCAATTGGTCTTAAAGCCTGTCTAAACAGAGAGCAAGCAGACCACATCATCTTATTCTAATTTAAACTTCAATTTCACCCCCATCCCAACACCCATACCCTCCCCCACACAAAAAATTTTCTTAGAAGAAACGGCCATCACGGACTGAATCAGTTGCATAAGAATTGGCTTAATCCTGCAGCCAGCACGCCAAGTAGCTACTGGCCTCATTGCAGGCCAGCTGGAACTCAAAGCATGACAGGTACAGAATGGACAGACACTCTTAAGAACAGGGCCAAGTCCTGGTGCCACAAGGCTTCCATGTGTGCTCAGACATCGACATAAATACACTTCCACCTTCCTCCTCTAAGCAGTTTCTCTATAGCACTTCAGAACTTGGTAACACTAAAATTGTTTAGTGCAGAGATGGACAGAAACTTATCCTAAATAGGCAAAGTATCATCTTATTTCTAACATAGGCCAAAATTAACAGAGAGGCACTCTGTTACATAGATAACAATTATTACAAAGATCCAAAAGGTAACCAACAAAGCTTATAACAGTTTCTAAGGCAGGTACCAGCTATGGCCCCTAATATAGGCTTCCCTTGGAGTTTCCAATATGCTTCCCTCCTAACAACACTGCCATAAAGGGCCGTCTCAGGGAATGCTTTGGTGCACCTGACATGGGCCACACAGTAAGAATGCAGTGTTGCTCAAGTCAGACACCATGTTCTTTAACACTAATTTCAGACTCATCCAGTACAATCCAGTGTATCTTAGGCTTTTGTTTTTTTGTAGATTTTTTTTGTAAGATCTGTCAGCTGTTTGACACATAAATTGGCAGGTTCATGGCAGGTATTAACATACAAGTGATTGTGAATGAGCTAAAAAACTTTTAACTCTTGTCCTAGGACTTAAAGCTATACCTCAAATTTACACAGAACATCTCTCACCTGAATAAGCAGGCCAGGATACAAATCTTTACATCATAATTAAAAATCAATTCCTCAGCTCAATTTATCATGCCTATATCCAACAATACATCTATCCAATTCTAACTCTCCAAAGAGAAAATTATTTAGACTTGATATTTGGGGTATTTGTGAATGTACTTTCCAGAACATACTTTCTCAGGAAGAGCCTCCAGGTCCAAAATCCTCAGTTATCAACTTGCTACAGGTGAAGGGGTCTATTTTCCCAAGAGCAACACATGGCATTTTAAAGAGGAGCTCCTTTATTGGGAGGCAGGGAGAAGCAGGGGTGGGAGTCTAAGTGGAGTGGAAGTGCAGCGTGAAGGAGCTCAAAGCACACCTCTCATGTTCTGCTGTTAATCCATGCCATGCCCTCAGAAAGAGGAGGACCCCAGCCCCATTCCCACACCAGGTGGGGAGCCTTCATCGCAATCTCCACAACTGATTTTTGCAGCACAATTTCGAGAGTTCCTGCCACATAGGTCACAATGAAAAGTCTGCTTAACAGCTAGTCAGAGCCTTTGCTATAGCTCAGCTTTCCAAAACAAACTTATCCTTGTGTAAGCATGATTAAACATAAAAGGAGTGAAGCAGAAGCTCGGTAAGTAAGACTAACTGGGCTTCTAAATAGTACCATTATGAAAAAGATACAATGCACTTAATTTCTGTATCTAACTATTTAGAAGTCAAAATGCTCCATACATTACCTATATCCCCGCCCACGAAATCCCCTAAAAACTGACTAAGAAATCTCCAGTATTTGATTGCTCTAGTTGATATTTAGAACAAAGTTGACAACTTAAAGCTTTATAATAGTCTGTTTTAATATAAACAATTGTTGGAATCAATCAATGTCCATTTCAGGAAGCTTCTTGTCTGAATCCGAAGGCACAGCTGTATCTGTACCCTGCTCAGCAGCCTGGGGGCCTGGGCTGTCTCCTTGTCCGTCCACTGGTCCATTCTGCTCTGCGTTTTTTTGCTCCTCTTTTGGAGGTTCCACTTTGGGTTTGGGCTTTGAAATTATAGGGCCACAGACACTCATCAGCTCCTAGAATGGCAGAGGAGAGAAAATTGTGGGTTCTTAAAAATAACAATTTTACATGACATTTTCAACTAAACCCAAGTCCACCCACCTCCCAACTAGAAGCCAGAAACTAAGAGGCACTAATAAAGCTTCCTCCTAAGTGTTGCTTTAAGGACCATTAATAATAAATAACAAGGCTGACAAGAAAAGACTATTAAATATTCAAAGCCATAAATTACCTTAATTTTAGCTTCAATTTCTTTTGCCTTGACAACTGGATCCACAGTCAGACTCTGCTTGTTCTGCAGATTCAGTTTGTTATTCATCCACTCCATGGCCTCATTCGTGCTTTTTTCTACCTTCAGCATGTCAGCAGCATCCAAATGGTCATACTGGTCCTCCTGCAACCAGGAAACAACCAGGCAAGTGTCAGAGGATGATAGTCTCCCCAACCCAAATATTACCTAGTTCTTTGCCGTCTTTCAAAAAGGTAGTCTTTCCAAAAATGAAGCTCATTCAGCCTCACCATCCAAATGGACATTCAATTCCTTAAAAAAAATTCAATAAAGAAAAAGTAACGACAATTTTTAAACCCTCAGGAAATAGACTTAAGGGCCAAAAACTTACATAAGGGTAGCAATTAAAAGACTTCAATGGTATAAAAAGCACCAGACACACAATCTTATGTAGGTAATTTCACAAACACAACATTACAGGTCATGAGATGAGAGAGCAGAGGTTTAGGCATGCTACTTGGGAACCAAAACAATAATTAATACAATTTTTTAAAGATCTCTCAGAAGTAAATTTTTTTAAAGAATAAACAAGCCCAATTTTCTCACTGACAAGCCATCAAGAACCTGGAGTCGAGTGGAGCAGTTAGGAACCCACAATTTGTGGAGTCAGACCTCAGGCCACACCTCACTTCCTCATAGTAACTCTAGGTGCTACTTAAAGACAATGAGGCTAAAAAAAAGTTAGACGTTACCTGTAACTACTGACAAGACTACCTACACTTCATTAAGTATTCTGCGGATTTAATTAAATAATGCATTTATGGAATGTATATCACAATGCTCAAAAGTGTTCAGTAGTTTACTGTTCAGACAGTCTAACATCTACATAACAAACCAAACTATATGCCTAATGGTTCTCAGAAAGACCAAGATAGATGCGGTTAAGTCACTGATTAAGCACTTCACAGCACGACAAGGAAACTGAACAATACTGCTCACTTCCTGATTTCACCTATTAAAAAGAGTAGCAAATCCCAGGGTTCTTAGTAAGATTCTATAAAATGATACACATTACACTAACATCCAAAACAAAACAGTATAATTAAAAAATAATTCTAAAAAACCAAAAATTGCTATGTAAATGCCTCAAAACTTAACTCTACCAAAATAACAGTAGGGAAAGAAAAAAAAATAGATACCTTGTTTTTGAAAGAGCTGATTACTTTCATATACTGTTGGATTTGTTTCCCTAGTTCTTCAAATAATTTTGGTCTTTCTTCAGATTCCTGGAATCGCATCTTAATAGGTTGACCTAGATTCTTAACAGAAGAAAGAATGCTTAAACTATCAGAGTAGTATCATTTCTACTATTACTGAGATATACCATGGATTAAAGTACATTTTGCCTCGATGTGCTAGATGTAAAAAGTTCATCATCACTCCCCATCCCACTGAAATATATTCTAAGGCTAGATATGAAAATATACCTCTATACTATTCCTTATGGAGCCACTTCAACTTGTCACTGGAGTCAAAACACAGTAGGGAGACAACCCAAAAAGAGGTGCCTCCTGATAGAGATACACAAACCTAAATACGAAGCATACTACAAAAAAATTTTTTTAAGAACTAATCTGATGAAGCCTCTCGTTCTAACCATCAATGTATCCGATAATAAACAGCATAGAAATGAGTTAGATAATAATAAATAGCTCAGAAATGAACATCAGCAAATCCAGACTGGGTGAAAATCTGACCCAGAAAATCTGATCTAGTTTTTTATTTTTTTTTATTTATTTATTTATTTTTTATCTAGTTTTTAAAATAAATCAGTAAGGGAGCAGAAATGATAGAAGAACTTCACAGATTTAAGAGAGAAAGCAATAAAATGTACAGTCCTCATGAGGATTCTGAGTCATAAACTAAAAACTTATAAAACAATTGGAATTTGAAAACTGAATACATGGTGATATTAAACGTGATCTATTAAGGAGTTTTTTGAATGTGATAACAATACAGTTTAAGGTTACATTTTCTTTTAAATACATATTGAGGGACACCTGGGTGGCTCATGGTTGAGCGTCTGCCTTTGGCTCAGGGTGTGATCCCTGGATCCTGGGAGCCTGCTTCTCCTCTGCCTATGTCTTTGCCTCTCTCTGTCTCTCATGAATAAATAAAATCTTTTTAAAAATATGTATTTAAGTATTTTCAGATTAAATATAACATAAAGGACTTTCTTCAAATAACTGGGAGTGAAAAGGAGCAGAAACGAAACAAAATTAGCCATTTGCTGACTGTTGTATTTTAATGTGTTTGACATCTCCCACAATTAAAAGTAAAGCAAGAGATTCCATGAAAGGAATCTCACTGAAAGCTCTTGTTATCTTTCCAGAATGACAGGAAAACCACATGCACTGTCCTTAAGCAATTCTATTCCAGAGTTTAAGCACAATGGCCCAATTTGACAGGAAAGTAAGTAATCTACAGAAATGTGAGTTCTTCTAGCACATTTGCATCCTTCTGCAAAGGCCTCAATCTTACACCATTTTTTATATTTTCTTAATAAAGTTTTATTCATATACCATTACTTCATTTAGTCCTTAACTTGGAGGAAAGGCAATGACCCTGGACATGCACTTAAAAACTTACTGTACCAAGAAAGAACCAAGGATCTTTAGACCTTCAGCCTGACAATCTCCCAACTCAGCTACTGTGGCACATTCATTTTTTTGTACTTTTAACCCTAAGGTTTGATGATCAAGTTCTTTAAATACAAAACCAGATGCTTTCCTTTACTGAAAATCAAAGCTCTATGAACAACCCTTCCCCAGCTGTACTGCAGGTGCCTTTAGGGCAGGTTACATCTTTCTAGTCTTTCAATCTCCACACCAAGGATGCAGTCTCCTTCAGGGAAACATTTTAAAGTCTAAACTCAAATTTTTAGAAAAATAATTTTGTTAACTATAAGGTTCTAAAAATAAGAAAATGACCATTAAGTGATAAAGGGTATAGTTCTTCAATCACTTTCAGCCTGTCTTCATTACTTGACACGAGACTTCCTCTCAATTTTAAGATAAATCCTTGGATATGGGGTGGGTTAGGGTTTCAGAATACCCCTGCTTTCAAGAACCATTTTTTTTATTTTTTAATTTTTTATTATTATTTTTTTTATGGTGAAAAAATTTAGATTTAGATTTATAGCCGGCTGGACTCAGTTTAGATGATCCCAATTTTGTTGGCAACATCCAAAGCATCATAGTCAGGAGCCAGTCGAACATATGCTTTCTTCTCTCCATCAGGCCTGATCAAGGTGTTGACCTTGGCCACATCAATGTCATAGAGCTTCTTCACAGCCTGTTTGATCTGGTGCTTATTGGCCTTGACATCCATAATGAACACAAGTGTGTTGTTGTCTTCTATTTTCTTCATGGCTGACTCAGTAGTTAAGGGGAACTTGATGATGGCATAGTGATCAAGCTTGTTTCTACTGGGGGCACTCTTTCGAGGATATTTGGACTGCCTTCGGAGACGCAGGGTCTTGGGTCGTCGGGAGTGTAGGTGACATGAGGATCTTTTTTTTGTGACTGTGCACGCCTTTCAGCACCGCTTTCTTAGCTTTCAAAGCCTTTGCTTTGGCTTCGGCTTTGGGAGGGGCAGGGACTTCCTTCTTCGCCTTCGGCGCCATCTTCGTGAAAGGGATTCCCTTTTTTTTTTTTTTAAAGCACTCAGAAGAAGTGCTCTCCATTCTTCTGCTTTATTTAAGTAAGCTCTAGGCCCAACCTTGGGCTTCAATTCACTATCCCAACATCAAGAGTCCTATGCTCCACCGACTGAGCCAGCCAGGCACCCCCAAGAATCGCTTACTTTTAATTCCGCCAATTTATCGACATAAACTTGCTTTGGCTGGTCTTCTCCATCCTCATATAACCAATTTTCAGTATCTTCCAGTTTCAAGGTAAAACTGTTACGATCCTAAATATGAAGAAAATATTATGATTAGGTCAATCAAAAATCAACTGATTGACCAGTGAAGTCACAGGCAAAGACTGCAATATCTGAATTTGCTTTAAAGTACAGGGCAGGGGGCTGCAGGGGATTGGGGGGCAAGGGTGGACGAGTGACACAGACAAAAATGGCAATGTTGTTTTGCTTGCTATCTACAGATGATTTTATCATGCTCTCTGCTGTAGGGGATAGGTTTAAAGTTCTGGATACATCCAGATATTTGAAAATTTCAGAAATAAAAACTGCATTTAAAAATATGTAAGCTATTAAAAAAGTAAAATGTTAAAAAATGTAACCTACATAACTAAAATACTATATTGTCTATTTGAAAGCTTATAATAGGGCAGCCTGGGTGGCTCAGCGGTTTAGCACCACCTTCAGACCAGGGCCTAATCCTGGAGACCAGGGGTCGAGTCCCATGTCGGGCTCCCTGCGTGGAGCCTGCTTCTCCCTCTGCCTGTGTCTCTACCTCTCTGTCTCTCTGTTTCTCGCTAATAAATAAATAAAATCTTAAAAAAAAAAAAAAGCAAGCTTATAATAAGTAGCTCTTAAAAGTTCTCTTCACAAGAAAAAAAGAACTTTTATAACTATGTATAGAGATAGATGTTTAACTAGACTTACATGATCATTTCATAACATATAGAAATATCATTATGTTGTACTCCTGAAAATAATATGTCAATTATACCTCTATTTTTTTTAAAAAGTGAATTAAAATAGAGTAAACACGAGAGAAGAGTGATGGCTGACTTAAAGAAAAAATCGGTAAAAAAAAAAAAAAAAAAATCGGTAAATAAAAGCATGGGAATGTATCAAAACGTGATGCATTAAAAAAAAAATTATGCATGAAGACAAGCCTTTGGGAAACACTGGACTAACAGAAATATAAAAATTTTTCCCCAAAAAAGGACATCTTTAATACCTGACTGTGTACCTACAACTGCCAGTAAATAAGCCTACCACATTTAAGGTTACTCCCAGAAGACACCTAGTAGGTAGGCACATACTTACATCTTCACTCACAAACTTCTCGTACTCCCCACTAAGCTTGTCTCTCATCTCATACACATATTCTTCCACTGCATTCTTGGCATCATTCCTCTCCTTCTCCAGTTTATCCTGCATGATCATCTTACCCTGAGAACAGTACAAATTAGATATTCAGACAACTGACACAATGTCCTCTTAAATATTAAGTACTGTAATTATAAAAGTGAAGAATCCTTCTTCCCCAAATCCTCTTAGTTCTGAGAATCATCCAAGAAAGGAGATGTGAAAGAATTAGTCTTCAGTAAATTATGAAGCTCAACTGTGAGTTCTGTGGATGTGCACAGAAAAAAAAAAAAAAACAGTAATAGAAATATCAAGATTTAAACACTCAAAAGCAAAAATAAGGAAAAGAACTTAGGAGAACTTTAAGAAACAATTAGCTCAATGTCACAAGGTAGTATACTCTGCTGTAGGATTACTCTGCAATACCATGAAAAGAAAAATGATGTACATAGTATGTTACAGTTCTATAAAATAAATCTAAGATCCAAGGGATACATGATAAAAAGAAAACCTCCAAGACAATGATTAATTCAGCAATTTGTGCACCAGGGGGCCAAGCCTTGCATCACTCACCATAACAAGAGCTCAATATTGACTAGCAATAGAAGGAATAAATAGAACAGCACTACCACTAATGCTTCCATTTCTCCTACTGATCAAAGTCTATGACCCACCACTTCAAACATCCTGAGCTCCCAAGTGAACATACACACAAAACCCCAATATGAACAATACCACCCCTAAACCAAAGACATAATGTCAAAGATCTCTTCAAAGAGCTTCTAGCTATACAGACATATTACCATTAAAGAATTCTGGCATCACACGGTATGTGCCCTTGCAGTACCCAAAAATCTAAAATTATTGCCTTCAAATCCAAACAACTGAAAATGCATAGAAGTCTCTAGACCAAGAATTTCAATGCTAAGGCCACATTGATTGGTTAGCTTATTATCCTAAGAGACCTGAAATAACCACCTCATTTTCAATGTACAAGTTGAGCATCTCTCTGTCTATCTGCCACAACAGCTGATTCTCAATTGGCAGGTCCACAGTACTGGTCTTCACTTTTGCCTTCTTGGCTTGAGGTGGTTGGTCCATCTTTTTATCTTTTGATGCAGCTTGAGAGGTCTAAGATAACAAGAAATCATTATTAACACACACGTATGCAGACGATCTTAAACTTCTAAATGGGTCAGGTTTCAAGAGCCCTTTTTGCTTTTTTTCAGTTGTTCTCTAATGATCTAAATAACCTGAAATGACTACTTATAATATCTAGAAAGCTAAAAACATAAATATTATATGAATAGTCAAATCCAGAGACTGTGAACTGGTGCAGCCACTCTGGAAAACTGTGTGGAGGTTCCTCAAAGAGTTAAAAATAGATCTGCCCTACGACCCAGCAATTGGCACTGCTGGGGATTTACCCCAAAGATACAGATGCAATGAAACGCCGGGACACCTGCACCCCGATGTTTATAGCAGCAATGTCTACAATAGCCAAACTGTGGAAGGAGCCTCGGTGTCCATCGAAAGATGAATGGATAAAGAAGATGTGGTTTATGTATACAATGGAATATTACTCAGCCATTAGAAACAACAAATACCCACTATTTGCTTCGACGTGGATGGAACTGGAGGGTATTATGCTGAGTGAAATAAGTCAATCGGAGAAGGACAAACATTATATGGTCTCATTCATTTGGGGAATATAAAAAATAGTGAAAGGGAATAAAGGGGAAAGAAGAAAAATGAGTGGGAAATAATCAGAAAGAGACAGAACATGAAAGACTCCTAACTCTGGGAAACGAACTAGGGGTGGTGGAAGGGGAGGTGGGCAGGGGGTGGGGGTAACTGGGCGACAGGCACTGACGGGGGCACTTGATGGGATGAGCACTGGGTGTAATTCTATATGTTGGCAAATTGAACACTAATAAAAAATAAATTTATATTAAAAAAAAAAACAAATCCAGATACAGAAAGTAATGTTGGGTGCCAGGGGTGGGGGAAAGGAAGATGCGGGAATGGGGAGTTGCTGTCTAATGGGCAGAGTATCCATTTGGCAAGATAAAGTTCACAAGACTGCCTGTACCACAACGTGAATATACTTACTACTACTGCACTGTGTATACACACGACCTCTCATAATCCCACCATCTGCACATCACTATTAAATCTTTTCCAATTTTCATCCATTCATCTAAACGTACATATGTGCATATGAAATTAGAAGGTCAAGGGTATGAAATTTTTATAGTTCAGAAACACATTACCATTATGATTTCCAGACTGTATCAATCTGCCATTGTCATGGAAGGTGAAGCAGACCATCCACCATGCCCTGGCCACAGACCAGTATTTGTTTACCATCATCTATTGTTTTCTCTGGGTCAATAACCTTTTCAACAATACTTCTTCACATTATCTCATCATAATTAAACCAACATCTCTTAATATTTTAATTATTTTTTCTCTCAACTAATGGGATTTTCTAGTTTCTTCCAATTTTATATTACTTATCTATCTGTACAAGTTGAATGTATCCGTCCTCCTTTGTGATTACTTTCATTGCTTTCATGCTTTCAAAGCCCTGCATGATCCCCAGACTGGAAAGATAATTCATTCCAGTTGTTTGTTTTCTACTTAACTTTCAAACTCATCTGGAACTCAATGTGCTGCTCTATGACATGACGTACAATTTCAAAGTCATTTCTCCACCTCCTATCCAAGTTGTTAGTTTCTAAATTTATTTAGCATTTGAAAAAAAAAATCAAATAATATTTATTTAGCATTTCTATTTCACTATATACTAGGAAAGGCACAAGAAGCCTAAGTAAGAACCACCTCCCTAAAATCTCCCACAGCCCCACAACATATGGTAGGGGGAAGCAGCTCTCCTTCCTCCTCACCAGCTCTCCACATACACATCAAGTATGTTCTCTCTCACCCTGCTGCCCCCAACCACACAACATGAAGGTTTTCACCCTGAAAAAGGCCTTTCCTTTTCCTCTCCCCATTATTTTATTTTAAGATTATTTGCACAGCCAAAGCCAAGTAATTAAAATTTATTAACTGATATGAAAATGAGTTAACAGGGCAGCCCAGGTGGCTCAACGGTTTAGCACTGCCTTCGGCCCAGGGTGTGATCCTGGGGTCCCAGGATCAAGTCCGGCGTCAGACTCCCTACATGGAGCCTGCTTCTCCCTCTGTCTGTATCTCTGCCTCTCTGTGTGTGTGTCTCATGAATAATTAAATAAAATCAAAAAAAAAAAAAAAAAAAGAAGAAGAGGGAAAATGAGTTAACAGACTAAAGCCACCTACAGGCTCTGCCAAACCTTTTTAAATGCCACAATCAGAAATACCTCACAAAGTGAGACTATATATTGCAATGTCATAATGTGAAAGAGAACAGGTTTTCAATACTGACGCCAAACTTAAACATGAAAACTTGGAAGTCAGAATTAAAAAACAGAATTGTTGGGGTGCCTGGTGGCTCAGCAGTTAAGTATCTGCCTTTGGCTCAGGTCATTATCCCAGAATCCCTGCTCAGTGGGGAGTCTACTTCTCCCTCTCCTGCCCCTCCCCACTGCTCATGCGCTCCTCTTCC
The DNA here is from genome assembly GCF_048164855.1 of Canis lupus baileyi. Taxonomy (NCBI): domain Eukaryota; kingdom Metazoa; phylum Chordata; class Mammalia; order Carnivora; family Canidae; genus Canis; species Canis lupus. The sequence goes on along the minus strand of NC_132847.1, from coordinate 22,558,705 downwards.
TCTTATAAATAAAAAAAATCTTAAAAAAAAAAAAAAAAAGAACAGGATTGTAAAGGATTCAAAAATGTTAGGTATTCATTTAAATAACTACTTGGGATAAATATACTATTTATACTATTTACAAAATACATTTAAATACTTTTATTTAAAACACTATCTTTAAACGAAAGAGTCAAAGAGGTAACAATATTTGAAAACATTTTGTCTCATTTATCAGTAAAGAATAAATTATGGCTAGGATGACTAATAGTAACAGTCACTCAGAAACCAACATGAACCAATCAATAGCCTAGTAAAACCACAGTTTATGAGTGCATTCTTCCCACATACTAAAGGGACTAGAGTTCAAAGTTCTTGTCAAATATACTTTCCAAACCCACTACAAAATCTTGCTGAAAAACCTCAGATATGGGGGCACCTGGGTGGCTCAGTCAGTTAAGCAGTTAGACATCTGCCTTCAGCTCAGATCATTATCCCAGGATCTTGGGACTGAGTCCTGCATCCGGCTCCTTGATCAATGGGGAGCCTGCTTCCCACCTCCCCGTTTGTGCTCTGTTGCTCTCTCTCTCTCTCAACTAAATAAATAAAATCTTTAAATAAAATGGAAAGTAAATTAAAAAAAAAAAAAAAACTTCAGATATATTAAGAACTCCTAATACGGTTGACCCTTAAATAAAACCGGTTTGAACTGCACAGGACCATGTATATACAGAGTTTTGATAAGTAACGGTACAATGCTGTAAATGTATTTTCTCTGCCTTATGATTTTATTAGTAACATTTTCTTTTCTCTGGCTTACCTTACAATAAGAACATAGCATTTAATACTGAAGAGGAGTTAATCAACTATCTTATTCTGATCAACAGAAGAGGCCATAGTGAAGTTTTTGAGGAGTCAAAACTTATATATGCAGATTTCCTACTGCATGAGGGTCAGCACCCCTAACCTGCACATTGTTCAAGGGTCAACAATGTAACTACCCTCTAAGACACAGTATCTGTGAAGAGATTACAAATCCTACTCTAAAACACAACTTGTACCTCCATTTCTTCAGACTCTGCCTTATTTTCTGCTGGCGTCTGCTGTTGCTGCTCTTCAGCATGAGGTTCCTCCTGGTCCACTTGCATCTTCTGAAATACAGGTCACGTCAAATTTCGAAACCAGGTAATACTAACAAAAGACTAAGCAACCCTCATGGAACATTGGCAAAATTATATGGTATCAAACTCCTGATCAATTACCAGCCATCAGAATACCCAGACTTACATTCCAGCTATGACATATATGTTACCTACTAACAGGGAAGTTTTCCTCTCTGGATCTTAGTTAATAAATCTGTACAATGGAGTAAACACCTGCCCTACCCCACCTGTATGCAAACAAGAATGACTGTAGATCTACTTTGTAAACCACAGGAATACTCATCTTATGGAATAAGACAATATTTAACACAATGTTTCTGAAAAGTGCAGGATTCCTTGTAGTAAACTTCTCTCAGAAGTCTCAGCATTTTCAAGCAGTTTTTAAAATTAGTCTTTTCATCCTCATAAGTACAACCACTGTCCATTAAGGGAGGTGAACACCTTGAGAATTCTGTTCAAAGAACAAAGATTGGGGATGCCTGTGTGCCTCAGTCATTTGACTTGGTTTCACCTTACATCGTGATCTCAGGGTCATGAGACTGAGCTCATGTCTGGCTCCCCGCTCAGTAGGGATTGTACGTGAAGATTCTCTCTTCTTCTGTGACTCCCTCTACTCAAGAGCATAGGTGTGTGCTTTCTCTTAAATAAATCTTAAGACAAAAAAAACGAAGCCTAACAATGACAAAGAAGGGGAAAAGTTTGTGGAGACCTGAATCATGGGCTCTCAAAGTTTGCAGCACATTAGAATGACCTCAGAAGCTTCTAAAAGGGATATCTGGGCTGTAACCCAGACCAATTCAAGATCTCTGGAGACTCAAAACATTTATAGTTTCATAAAACTTGATTTTGATGCACCAAAAGGATGACACCCAGGGCTTGAGTCCAATAAATGAGTGTAAAATCAACTTATGAAAATAATAAAAAAAAGAAAGAAAATAATCAACCAAGACTCAAAGCATTTTTCAATAATGAGAATCAAAAACAACTCAACTTGAGAAGTACATAGGGTCTGAAAGTAGAAGCCAAACTACATTCCATCTCTATTAGAAAGACTGCATAAAGCCTCCTGCTATTTCACCAACACTGGGATAAAGGGACACAACGCAAACCCACTCTCATCAGCTCTGTCACAAGGTTCCTCCCTTGTCACCTAATCAAGTTGTTACAATTTAACAAGTCATCTCTACACCATTATAAATGGTTTAAAATGGTATAAAATATCCAGATTACCTCTTCCTCCTTTGCATTCTGATCTGTTTCCATCGGTTCCTCGTTTTCCTCAAACTTGAGCACTTCCACTAGAGATGCACTGGACACACTGAAGATGCCATGGACATTTACTCGAACCTTGACTTTCACTTTTGAACTGGAGCCATCAGATTGAGGAGTAACTTTCTGAACTAAAAACTGAGCTAGGAACATATGAAGCAAAAGAGAACATATAACCTAAGAGGACTAATTTAAACATGAATATATGCCCACATTGCCAGGTTATGCCCATTTCTCAGTGACAGGTCAGTAACATGACACTTAAAGAGAAGTACTCTTACAATCCTAAATCATCAGATTTCTCCTTCTTCTCTCATAAATACTCAAACTCTTAGTACCTTGACCCAATTAAGGTCTCAAACATCTCCTAACTCTCCAAAAATTTCCTGACCTCTGGTCCCTTATTCTAATTCATCTTTATATGCCACTGCAAGTTCCTTTTTTTTTTTTTTTTCTTTTTACCAGTTAAGTTCCTAAACCTAGGTCACCTCTCTACTGGAAAAAACAAAAAACAAAAACCCAGTTATTCCACACTGCTTCTGTCATTTATCAGGAAATTGCCATACACTGAGTCAGTTACTGTATCAGAGTCTTACTTATGTTTTTTAATTCACAAAACTCTGCAAAATTTGAATTATCATTCTTATTCCTGCTTTACAAATGAGGAAAACAAAGTGGGTTAACTTTCCCACAGTGTCCAAGTGCCATTCAAGATATTCCTAATACTTTACTCATGTATTCTAAATCCATAATGATCATGCAATTCCGGTACCTCTCCTCATCTGGTAGAATTTCCAGATTTTAAGAGTTTCTGAGGGTCTATGAAGACTCTAGCCAACATGACATAACAACTGTCTAATGATTTTCTGTGTACATCTGATAAAACTCTGTTACGGTCAAAATGGAATTTAACTCCTTTGCAGTATCTGTGTACTACCACATTATGTACAAGGTATACCCACTATATGTATTAACCAAGAAATACTGCTCACACAACAGGAGATCCACTTAAATAATAAACACTCTACTAGTACTAAACTGGTCACAAGACTGAAAGAGACTTTTTGTGTGTGATTTAAAATGCCAAATTTCAGAATATTATACTTGCTCTGCTCTCCCAGTTCTCCCAAGTACATAATGTTTCCTTTTTTTTTTTTTTTTTTTTTTTTTTTTTTTTTTTTTAAGTTCCCAACTCTACTTACCTATAGCAGGATCTGGATAAGGCAAGTCTTGTGGAGAGCTATAATAGGCCTCAAGAGTAAAAGGTTCCTTTCTATAAAATGTGAGTACTTTAGAGAAAGGAGCAGAATGATTTTTTGTAAAGACTTCACAGTCACTAGATGGAGGAAAAAGACAAAAATCACACAATTAATATATTCCTCAACACTTACCAATTGATTCTACATTTGTAATTATTGCATGGCTCTAGTTATTACTCTTCTCATGCTCTCTCATCTGGCATCATTTCCAGGATATAATAGGTTCCAAGGAAAAAAAACTTATATGTATCTCTAAAACTATATATGAAATCAGTTTTAAGAAAAGAAATATAAAATATTCAGTTAAGTACGTAAAAGGCACCAAATACTTCAGCAGGATCAATTATAGTAAACTAAGGACACAAAATTATTCAAGACTAAAGTAAGGCATCACTTTGCTTCATGCACTGTAATGAAATGTTACAAATCTTAGAAGTTGAAATAAAAGACACTATTTTACTCAGACTTAACACTAAGTTAACTGTTAAGTATAAAAATAATAAATTTGGGATGCCTGAGTGGCTCAGCGGTTGAGCATCTGCCTTCAGCCCAGGGTGTGATCCTGGAGACCCAGGATCGAGTCCCACGTCCGGCTCCCTGCAGGGAGCCTGCTTCTCCCCTCTGCCTCTGTCTCTGTCTCTGCCTCTCTGTGTGTCTCTCATGAATAAATAAATAAAACCTTTAAAAAAATAATAATAATAAACGTTATTACCTTGACCCTTCTTCAGCAGGAGAATTCCATCTCAGAGATATTGAATACGGTACTACATCAGTTATAGAAAATTCTCTGACTTTGAAAGCAGGCGATAAGATTGCACACTACAATAATAATTTTTAAAAATTCCATTATGACAAGTACAGACATTATGAACTGTTACTATGAAACCTATAAATAATGACTTCAAAAAACCATCAATAGTTTTTAAGTATTTACATTAATAATTTAATGATGTGTAAGTAAGCGGTTTTAAAAACTTCTATCATATGTCAAGTTAACTATTATCTAGCCATTACTTATCATTTTTCCATTAACCCGAAACCTTTATTTAACTGATGTACAATCCTACTTCATATATAGACGATAATATGCCAAATTCTAATATTATTTCAGGTTTATCTATGTTTCTAGTAAATTAATTCAGCTCATTGCATGTTACAGAGTACAATTCCATTTATCAACACTACCTATAAATCTGTTGTAAAACTAAAATTTTAGAATCTTACACCTAGAGATCTTGAGCTAACCTCAGAGTATAATAAGCTAGTTACAGACAAAGCAATGCCTTCTTGGTAATGACCTATAAATGGATGGTTACCTGTGAAAGAAAGCTCACCTGCAATGCACAGCCTCTAGTGACAGCTTCATCAGCATTTAGTGTTGTACTAAGTTCTTTACCAAAAAATTTGCTGATCTTCTCTTTCACTGCAGGGATTCGTGTCGCGCCACCAACTATCTCCACTGCATAAATATCTTCTTTCCTTAACTCTATTTTAAAATGGTTAGAATAGACATTGAAATTAAAACAATCCCTAAATTAGTATTTTACAATAAAAGAACATAACATTAACACAACAAAATTAACATAGATTTGTAACAAAACCCCCCACTTTCACCCCCTCACCACCACCACCCATACACACACATACACACACACAGGTGGCCTCAGAAAACAAGGAGGTATGTTTTGATGCACCAAGGAGCAGGGGCAGTTGTGGCACGATATTGGGACTTAGGAGGACAGTGCAATGGATACTAAATATCCTGTAGCATAAAAACCCTGTCATCTCTGAAACAGTCCCACACAAAAAATTGTTAAAACATCAATAGTTAAGCTAGCCACAAAGAAAATAAGAGGGCCTTGAAATACTGAGTTACCACTGACATGGCATGATTCAAATCCCAAGAAGCCACATCAGCACTCCATCCAGAGCATAGATATAGTACAGATTATGAACAAGGGTGCAGCCTCCTCCTAAGAGAAGTAAAGAAGGTGCACATCAAAGCTCTTCTCTCACTCATAAAATACTCTTAACACCACCTGGTTTCCAGGCGACATTTTATGCAACCAATACTGCTGATGTGTTGAGAAGGGCTATTTAAAGAAATGGGCCATACCAGTATGGAAGAACATGCCAGTTTGCCATAAGCACTCTGATTTAAGAGCTGACCTTTGTCAAGATGACAGTACATCTTAACACTCTGAAATACTTAGCAACCAACATAACAGTGAACTCCCAAGTAAAAGTATGCTGATGGTTTTAGGAAAATTAGTGACACGTTCCTAAATCAAACTTCAACTTTTAGCTAGAAGGAAAATTAAAGCATCCTGTTAAAATAACTGTGGTTATCACATCCTCCCTTGGCTGTATTTCTCAGTCAGCAAAAGATTCACAGAAAAGCATGTACAACTACTACAGGCAGCAATGCAAAAGACAATTTTTACCACTATGAAATAAATGAGATGTTTATATTCATCTTTGAATCCAAATTAGCTTTCTTGAGAAAAGTATTAGATTTCCCTGGACACCATTATCAAAAGGGGTGGGGCTGGGGGTGCTCCAGAGGAAAGACAGACATAAAAAGAAACTTAATATAGCAATGAAGTAGTAGTTTATACAAGGAAAATTTGTATACCTTAAAAAAAAAAAAAGTAATAAACAACATGTTCCAAAGAGCCTTGATTATAACAAACAATTCAGTCACAGTAGGACTTACTGGCTTGTTCCAAAACACTACGAAGTGGTGGCTCCACTCTGGCTAAGAGATCATCACACATCTCCAGAAATTTGCCCCTATGAAAAACACAGCAATAGATTTAAATCACATTCCACTTTTAAGTGGGGGAATAAATAGCTATAATCAAAAAGGCAGATAAAAGTATTGGCAAGGATGTAGAGAAACTGGATGCCTCGTACATTCCTGGTAAGAATATAAAATGGCGTGGCCACTTTGGAAAAGAACTTGGCAATTCCTCAAAATGTTAAACATAGTGTTACCATATGACCCAGTGACTGCACTCTAGGTATATAACCAAAAGTGAAAACGTATGTCTACACAAAAACTTCCACATAAATGTTCTTCATAGCAGCATTACTTACAACAGCCAAAAAAGTGGGAAAAAATCCTAACGTCCATCAAATAACATTCAGGAATAAAAAGGAATAAATACATTAAGAGAAACTGATAAATGTTAAAACATGGATAAACTTTTTAAAAATTGTGCAAGGTGAAAGCAGTCAATCAAAAAAAAGAACATATATTATATGACTCCATTTATATGAAATATTCAGAAGAAGTAAATTCCAAGAGACAAAAAGTAGATTAATGGCTACCTAGGGCTGGAGGAGGAACAACAGATGATGAAGAGATAGTTCATGACATAATTTCTTCTTTTCCTTTTTTTTTTTCTTTAAATACATTCTATTTTTTGTATCAGTTTTAGGTTTACGGAGAAATAAAGTACAGAGAATTCTCACAAACCCCTCACTTTCAGCCCTCCCCAGTTCCCCTACTAACATCTTACATTACTATGATAACATTTCTAACTGATGAGCCAATACAAGCATGTGACAGTATATATTAGAGTTCTATAGGTTTTGACAAATGTATGTTGATAAGTATCCAGCTTGATAGTTATCACATGGAAGAGTTTCAGTGCCCTAAAAATCCTGTGCTTTACCTATTCATCCCTCACTTCCCCTGAACCCCTGGCTAACCACTGATGTTTTCACAGTCTCCATAGATCTGTCTTTTCCAGAATCTTTTATCATTGAAATCAAACAGTATATCACCTTTCAAAGTGGCTTATTTTGCTTAGAAGTATGTATTTGGGGGTCCTCCAAGTCTTTTTATACCTTGATAACTCATTCAGGGTTTCTTTATGAGATGATGAAAATATGCTATAATTGGGTTGTGGTGATGGTTGCCCAATTTTGTGAATATACTAAAAACCACTGATGAGACACTTTAGAAATGTGATTCTTATGAATTATATCACTGAGGTACAAAATGTACACACCAGAATGGCAAAAATTTAAGACCACTTATACCAATATTGGTGAGGATTCAACAACTGCAACTCCTACCTGTTGGTGAGAGTTTAAAATGAGTTTTCCCTATTAGCAAAAAAAAAAAAAAAAAAAAAACTGGAAAAAGCCAGCGTCCATCAGGAGGGGAAAACATTAAATGTACAATGACACAACTACTCAGCAATACATAAGAAAGAATAAATAAAAGATTAAACTAAATGAATCAAATTTTATGCTGAGCAAAAGAAGCTTTACCCAAGACTGACTACACACTGTATGGCTACTTTTCTAGATGTCCAGAACAGGCAATTTTCATCTCCAATCCCTTAAGATAAAAAGTTCCCATCAGCAGCTACCCCTGGGCATGAAGACCTGGGGAAACATTTCCGGACATGATGGTCTGTCTCCTGAGACAACTGGCCAGTTGTCAAAATTCAGCAAAGGACCACTTCAAGCTTCAGTATGTCATGATATAAAAATAAAACAAAAAAACATAAAACAGTGAGTTCTGATTAATATGCAAGCTTTAGAATCTGGAGAGAAGTATACAGATGGATGTCTGCAATTTATTTTGAGGTGTATCAAAAAATAAAACTGGTGGGATGGATAAATAAACACAGGATGGAGAAATGAACAGGTATGTGATTAAACAGGTAGAATTAACGTTATAAATACAACCAATGGCATGATGAGGATGTTCACTAAAAAATTATTTTGCTGCAGATTTGAAAATGTCCATCATACAAAAACAAATAGACTCCTGCAGAGAAGAGCCTAGAAATTGCCTATGGCAATAGCAGTCATAAAGGCTTTTAAGTTGTTTAGAAAAATAATTCCCATAACTATAAAATTCACCTATTGTGTTTCTGCCTCTGTCTCCCATGAATAAATCTAAAAAATAATTAAAAAATAAAATTCACCTATTTAAAATATATAATTAAATGGCTTTTAATATATTCAGAGCTGTACAACCATCATCACAATTTTAAAACACTTCCATCACCATTAACCATTATTCCCTCACCTACCCCTCAGCCCTAGGCAACCACTCATGCTGGACATCCCATATAAATGGAATCATACAAAATGTATACTTTGTAACTGGTTTCTTTCATCTGGCATAAAATTTTCAAGGTTCATCCATGTTATAGCATGTATCTGTACAACATTGTTTTAACTTCCAAGTAATATTTCTTTGTATAAACATATCACATTTTGCTTATTCATTTTAGTAGTTAATGGACACTGGGGTTGTTTTGTTTTCTTTCTTTCTTTCTTTCTTTCTTTCTTTCTTTCTTTCTTTCTTTCCTTTTTTTGCTATTATGAGTAGCACTGCTATGACCATTTGTTTAAGAATTTTTTGCATATACATGCTTTATTAATCTGGAGTGTATACCAAGGAAATGAATTGCTGTATCATATGGTAAATCTAGGTTTAACAGATTTCAAGGGATTGCCACCTAGTTTTAAAAATGGGTGCACCATTTTAGACTGCCACCAGCAGTGTATGAGGATTTCTCCACATCCTCTTCAAGGCTATTGACAATAGGAATCCTGGTGGGTGTGAACTGTTGTCTCATTGTGGTTTTTTTTTTTTTTTAATAATTTTTTTTTAAAGATTTATTTATTTATTCAGAGAGAGCGAAAGCGAGGCAGACACACAGGCAGAGAGAGAAGCAGGCTCCATGCAGGGAGCCCGACGTGGGACTCGATCCCGGGTCTCCAGGATCACACCCCGGGCTGCAGGCGGCGCTAAACCGCTGCGCCACAGGGGCTGCCCTCTCATTGTGGTTTTGATTTTGCATTTCCCCGAAGGCTAATGATGTTGAGCATCTTCTCCTGCCCTTTCTAGACGTTTCTTTTTTTTTTTTTAAGATCTTATTTATTTATTCATGAGAGACAGAAAGAGGCAGAGACACAGGCAGAGACAGAAGCAGGCTCCACATAGGGAGCCCGATGTGGGACTTGATCCCAGGACTCCAGGATAACGTCCTGGGCCCAAGGCAGATGCTCAACCGCTGACCCACCCAGGCATCCCACTAGCCATTTCTTTATCTACTTTGGAGAAGTATCTATTGAGATCCTCTGCCCAATTTTTAATTAGGTTGTAATTTTTTATCCAATTATAATTGTCTCTACATATTCTATATACAAATAGTATAGTTTTTTCATCTCTTCATATCCTGTCAGAAAAATACACAAAGCAACTAGGATAGCAAAACCAAAACCCCATTAACACCTACAACAAAAAGAAATAACAGTATCCCCCACAAATCCTAAAATACAAATGAGAAAAACTACCAACAATATACAACTCCTCTACAAAGTATCAGTATCTGTGCAAAAGCCGAAGAAAACAGGATATATAATAGACCTGAAAAAATAATGGATCTGAAAAAATAAACCAAAACTCAACAGGCCAAAATGAAAACAGCAGGTAAAATGAGGAGGCACTGGCACACTCCAAAGCAAAGGAATATAAAAAAGGTCCTCAATACGGTACAACATTAAGAACCAGGGTGAACAGGAACCAATAAACTTTACAGTAACCAAGTTAAAGTTTCCTTCAAGGAAAAAGAGCCACAATAAGGAAAAACTGCTGATAAAATCCAAACCAAAGGGTAGCCCAGGTGGCTCAGCAGTTTAGTGCCACCTTCAGCCCAGGGCCTGATCCTGGAGACCCGGGATCAAGTCCCATATCAGGCTCTCCGCATGGAGCCTGCTTCTCCCTCTGCCTGGGTCTCTGCCTCTGTGTCTCTCATGAATAAATAAATAAAATCTTTAAAAAAAAAAAAAGAACACATTGGAGACAAAGAATAAAGAAAAAAAGATGGAAGCCACATCTTTGAAATATTTCATAAAAACAAAAGAGGGCACTGTGGAGCAATGAAATAAAAAAAACTCTAAAATGACACTGCCCTTCTGAAAGTTCACAGGAATACTTAAAAAGAGAGAGAGAGAGTGAGAGTGTGCCTGAGTGGTTCAGTCTACTGAACGTCTGGTTCTTGGTTTCAGCTCAGGTCACAATCTCAGGTTTGGTTGTTTGTTTGTTTTTTTAATATTTTATTTATTTATTCACGAGGGGGGGGGCGGGGAGACACAGGCAGAGGGAGAAGCGGGCTCCATATGGGGACCCCAACGTGGGACTTGATCCCTGGTCTCCAGGATCATGCTGTGGGCAAAGCAGTGCTAAACCGCTGAGCCACCCGGGCTGCCCGCAATCTCAGGGTTTTTAGATAGAGCAAGCCCCTTGTCTGCTCTGCTCAGGGGGGAGTCCGCTTGAAAATTCTTGCCCTGCCTCTGCCTCTCTCTGAACTGGAACTCTCGTGCACGTACTCTCTTATAAATAAATCTTTAAAAAAAAAAAAAAGTTCAGGGATCCCTGGGTGGCGCAGCGGTTTGGCGCCTGCCTTTGGCCCAGGGCACGATCCTGGAGACCCGGGATCGAATGCCACGTCAGGCTCCCGGTGCATGGAGCCTGCTTCTCCCTCTGCCTGTGTCTCTGCCTCTCTCTCTCTCTGACTATCATAAATAAATTTTAAAAAGTTCAGGAACACTGACTTCACATAAAAATGAGACTAGGCAAAAAAAAAAAGGAGACTAGGCAGGGGCACCTAGCTGGCTCAGTCAGTAGACCATGTGTCTCTTGATCCTGAGGTCATGAGTTCAAGCCCCACTTTGGGGGAAGAGTTTACTTTAAAAACAAACAAACAAACATCAGATTAAGTAAATCCACTGAGATAGACAGTAGACTGGTAATTGCTTAGGGTTAGTGTGGGAGGAACGGAGATGACTGCTAATGGATAAACATTTCTAAAACTAGTTCATGGTCCTTGTTGCACAACTTTGTGAATATATTGAAACCACTGAATTGTACACTTTAAAGTTTGATAAATGTAATGGTATATGAATTGTACAACGAATAAATGATACAAAATGAAAGAGCAACAAACAGAATTAGAAAAACTAAGAATAAGAAATAAAAGAACAGAGGAGCCTGCGTGGTTCAGTCCATTAAGCATCTGCCTTCAGCTCAGGTCATGATCCCAGGGTCCTGGGATGGAGCCCAGTATCAGGCTCCCCTTTTGCAGCACTTAGCCTTCCTCTCCCCTCTGCCTCTTCACATCCCCTGCTTGTGCTCCCTCGCTCTTTCTCTCAAATAAATAAAATCTCAAAAAAAAGAAAAAAGAAAAGAATGTCAAAAATGAAAAATAACATAGAAATAACACAAAGACAAATACTCCGAATAGTGACATAACGGGATGAATGGAAAGAGAATGGCAAATATAGATTATAGGCAAGAAAGATCCAACATACTCATATAAGATTTCTGGAAGAATGAAATCAAAGCACAAGAAACGAAGAAGTACTGAACGATGTAATTCAAGAAAACTTCCTTGATATTTAAATAGCTGTGAAACTGCATACCAAAACGCACACTGCATACCTAGGAAAAAATGATCAAAAACAACCTGCAACAAAGCCAAATTATCCTTGTAAATTAGACTTTCCAGAAAGAAAAACAAAAACTGGGGCATCTAGCAAAAAAATAACTGAAAAAATATATTGTCACAATTAGCAATGCTAAATGCTGAAAGAAGAGTATTACTCCATTTAAGATAATCAAGGAAAGGGTCACCTGGCTGACTCAGTCAGGGAAGTATGTGACTCTTGATCTCAGGGTTGTAATTCTGAGCCCCACATTTTAGGTGTAGAGATTACTTAAAAAATAAAATCTTTAAAAAGAATAAAACAATCAAGGAATGAATATGAGGTAAGGTTATGTTCTAACTGGGTATAAATGTGGAATACATCATCAACATGCAAGAACTTCACACAGTTCACATGTGCCATTTTTTAAAAACCTATTCGGAGATTATCCTTCCAACAACCAAAATGATGGAGAGACATTAACATAAATAAAGCAGTAGTAAATAACAAGCCTGAGCGAAGATGTGGTGAAACTGAAACCCTTACACATTGCTGGTGAGAATGTAAAATGGTCCAAATGCTAGGAAAATAGATTGGCTATTCCTCAAAAAGCTAAACATAGAATTAGCATATGACTCAGCAATTCCACTCCTACACTTACTCCAAAAAGAACAAAAAACAAAATTGTCAAATACTTATTCATGAATTGTCATAGAAGCACTATTCAAGATATCTAAAAGGTAGAAACAAACCAGGAAAGGATTAAAAAAAAATACGTGATATGATCCATACAAATGGAATATTATTTCCCATAAAAAGCAAAAAAGTACTAATACACGTTACAATGTGAATGAACCTAGAAAACATTATGGTAAAAGTGAAAGAAGTCAGATACAAAAGAAGCAAACCCCATAGTTACAATTCCATTTATACACAACATTCAGAATACATAAATCCATAAAGAAAAAAGTAGTAGTTGCCAGGTATGATAGGCAAGGGAAGATGGAAAGTAACTGCTTAATAGTTATGAGGTTTTATTTTAGAGTGTTGAAAACATTTTGTCACTAGATAGAGGTGGTCACTGCACAGCAATGTGAATGTATGAAAAACGCCAGAGTTGTCCACTTTAAAATGGTATGTGAGGGGATCCCTGGGTGGCTCAGCGGTTGAGCACCTGCCTTTGGCCCAGGGCGAGATCCTGGAGACCCGGGATCGAGTCCTGCGTCGGGCTCCCTGCATGGAGCCTGCTTCTCCTTCTGCCTGTGTCTTTGCTCTCTCTCTATTATGAATAAATAAATAAATCTTTAAAAAAAAATGGTATGTGAAATTTACCTCAAAAAAAGTTAATCAGAAGTCTACTATGTCAGAAATAACCCAGTTTTGTTAAAGAAAAAAAAGACTGCTGGTGAGCATTACAGACTACATGAAGACTATAAACTAGGGCCGAGAATATGACAGCCTTGCACTCAATGTACACAAAGTCCAAATGTTTAAAAAAGAACAGCACAAAGGTTAATTGGTTTCAGTTTTTAAAAGGTACAAACTACTTACAAGTGTCTACCTGGCTCTGATTATCACAAAACATTCCACTAACAATTTCTGAGAGAGACACCGGTACTCTCTTGCCCTCTAGTCCCCCTAACACAAAATGAAAACCCTCACTTTCAAGTGTGGAGAGGAAAAGGGACTACAAATATAGTTACCAGGCACAGTAATGTAATTCCAATTCCATCTCAATTTTTTGAGGGTCACTGAGGCCACACTTCCCCAAGCAAGTCACCAATCGTACCTAAATTTCTACCAGTAAAGTTCACATCCTAAAGAACTTATCACTCCCATCATCTAAGGAACTCAAGAGACAACAGTAACATTCTGAGTGTTTCTAAGGATAGCCGTGAAATGTCAATTACCCAGAATTCTTGCAGCAGTGTACAAAAAGAGCTGTTGCTCACACGTGACCCTGAACTATGCAAGAACACCAATTTCTCAATCAATGACTAAAATCAAATTCAGTATTATTCAGCATTAAAGCAACTTGCCCTGATTTTTTGAAAACCAGTAACTCACATATAATGCACACACCTGTCAACTTAGTGGAATAATCAGAACAAAAAATTAGTCTACATTATTAGGATAATCAAACCCAAACTTTACGTAAAAAGCCAAATCCTGAATGGTCTCTAATTTTTACCTACAGAACAGAAATTATCTTATAGCAAGCATGGTAATTTCAACATTTAACTAAATAAATGCTAATAGAAGTAAACAAAAATCACAGTTCAGTTTAACATCAAAATATTGATCTGGTTACCTATTCATAGTCCCAGATACATCAACATCATTCATAAAACATTCGATGCTCAAAGGGAGGTCTGAAGCATTTGCACTCATCAATTTCTTGAGTTTCTCACACTCCTGAGACAGTCGTAATAATGCACGGATTTTGGACTTTATGTCTAGCTTGTATTTCTTCCCAAATTCTTCACAGAAGTGATTTACTAAAACCTCATCAAATTTTCTGCCTCCCAGTGTCGTGTCAAATGCAGTGGCCAGAACCTTAGGAAAAAAGATAATTAATTCAAAAATAAACCAATTTAAAATTTTATCATGATATATATTTAACTGGTAAATTACAAGAGGGCACATTAAGGTTGAGACAAAGCAATATGCACCCGTCATTTAATCACTATAAAATGAGACACTGTAATCCTCAATTTACAGATGATGTTACAGGCCCAGACAGATCAGAGATAATCTGCAGGTCACAAAGCTAATAAATGGCAGAACTTCAATTCAAAACCTAATCCTCTCAATTCCAAAATCCAAGCCCTTTCTACTACACCCATCTGACTGCAAACTAAAATTACATATCCAAAGTCAAATGCATGAACAGGTCATTACACAATTCTGGTCTTATTACTGTCACAAAACTATGAATAATACCAAAGGCCTACCTCAGTGCAGTTTACTAGCACCAAAGATGCTAAAGGATTAATTCACAACAACTTGTAGAAGTCTCATTAGCTTTGATTATCCATTACCCAAATCTTTTACAGATTAGGAGCAAACCAGATCTAATCCAATTCAATAATAGAAAGTAGGCTAAATAAACGATTACATCCTTATGAAAAAATAAAATCAATAAAAAACAATCTCTTCAAAGATGTTAAATGTCGTGGGGAAATCTTCTTAATATGTTCAGTGAAGAAAACGGACACAGAACTAATTTTGTTTTCTTCAAAAGACTAAAATGAAATACAGCATATCCTGTTCATGGTAATAAGACTGTGACTGATTTTTCTACCCCAGCTTGGGGGTTGGGGAGGGGGGTTTCCATAATGAGTATTTTTAGAATTAAATTTTAATTATAATCGCAAAACTGACAGGTGACAGGACATAATAAAGGACAATTTTGGTGAGGAAATAAAAGGCAACTAATCACTGACACACACCACTTTGACCCAAAATCAAAGCTAAATTATGGCCAATAGCTTCCGTTTAAAAAGGTCAAAGTATACAATGGACTTTAGAAATAAAGCGATTAGTGATTATAAAGTTCAAGTACTAAGAATTATACTTGGTCCACATTTACAACTGTAAAAACCATGTAACTGTTATTTCCCAACCATCCCAAAGATTTTTCCTTTTATTAAAAAAGAAAAAACCCTAGAAACAATATAAATCAGAACACAAAATGAAACCAAGTCTAGTTTTCAAAATAAGACTGTAACAAATAGGGTCTCAAAATGCCCTCTGAACCTAATGAATACTTACTGTGAGACAGATAGATCCTCCCCACCAATCCACAAATTTCAAGGAGAAAGGCAACTGAGGCCTTTGCCACAAAGAAGTCTGATATTCAACCCTAATAACTAAAGCAAACAACTCAAAAACACATTGATTCTTAAGCAAATTCTAGATTAAATCAGCTAGAGAACTGATTTTATATCCCATTGTGGAACTAGTATATGCCAGCAAATTCAAATGCAACCATGTTCATTCTCTGGCCTTCCTTGCCTTTTGCACGCCTAAGACTTCTCTTTATAGAAAGCTCCATTCTCCAGAGCTCTACGATTTCCAAGAATATAGAAAGAATATCACTCCCAGTCTGGGAGTGATTATTTCTGGCTGTCCAAGTTTTAGTCCGCACACTCTTTTCCCATAACACTCAAAACCTTAAGATTAAGCACAGAATACCTTTGTCATCCCTTCAATCCTCAGTGTAAAAAAATATACAAAGGGACTTCCTGTTAAAGCATCCTCATAAGCCTACAGAGTAAGCATTATTTTCTACACATTACAGATTAAAGGTCTATACTTTTTGCTTCATGTCAACTCTTAATGAATTACAACTTCTACTCTACCTCTACATAGTTTAGTTTACCAAGCTTCCATTAATGCAACAAAATTCTCTATTATTTCAACTATCTCCATAAATTCCTAATTACCATACAGTTGCAATATAGTTCTCCAGAAATAATATACTTACTTTAAGTTTTCCTCTATTAAACGCACATACAGAAACTTGATAAGAAGAATGCCCCATGTCTACAAAAACTACATTTCTTGGTTTCTCTTCTAGGGCAGGAAGATCTTGCTTATAGATTCCATATGCAAGAGCAACTACATAAGAAAAAAATTAAATTCAATGTAATATTATCATTTAAATAGTACATTTAAAAGTCACTTTAAGTAAAAAAAATATATATATAGTGAATAGGACTACATCATATGCTGTTTTGGAAAAATCAAATTCTCCATATGCTTTGCATAATTTATTCATGAGGAACATTAACTACAAAGAATCAAAGACTGACATTCACTTAGACCTCCTTAACATTTCCAATTTTCAATTCCAATGACCTGGGCTGGGCTATTTTCCCCCACCACTTCCCCCACTTTTCCAAAAATATTTTCCAGGATTTCTTCTAATTTATGCCACCTCAACATTCCTACCTATCTCTCCCTGAGATGTTTCTTTACACCCCATTACAGTGGTGGAAAAAAAGGCCAATCTTTAAAACAACACACTGCTCTCGACACACAGTAACTGTGTTACTTTCCAAACAAGCATGTGATTACATACCAAAGTAAGTGCTATGTGGATAAAGAAAAAGCACTGGTCAGATGAATTCTTTATGAGTGACACAATATCCAAAAGTACTATGGCACATATGTGTAAGTGCTGCAAGCAAAATAAAGAACAAGAAACCCCATAGTTTTAAGACTGCAAAACCTTCAAGATTTAGCAAGTCACAGATGCTAACAACCCCTGTTACCTGCAGTTGTTTCATTCATTAATCGCAGGCAATTAAGACCAGCAATTTGTGTCGCATCCATCACTGATCGTCTTTCTGCATCAGTATAGAAACAAGGAACCTACAAAAAAATTTGAAAGTTTACTATATTAGGGAGTCCTCATTTAAAACATATCTGCCAAAAAACAGCAAAATCCAGAAATGTCTTCAAATACCTACAGCAATTTATTCCGCATACAATCAAGGAAGTATTTCAAATAAATAAAGAAATGTTAGAATATTCAGTAAAGAGCATTGGAATGGATGAAAGAGAAAAATTATGAGGTTGCATCCCTACTGCACACCTCATACCAAAATAGATTTCAAATCAAAGATTTAACAGTTTAAAAAAAAAAAAAATGAGCACCAGAAGGAAAGGCAGTCTTTACCATCAGAGTAGGAAAAAATTCTCTAAATGTAACACAAAATAGAGAAGAGGAAAAAAAGGGGAGAAAAGATTAATACATTTGAATAGCAACATTAACAGGACAGATGGCAGCTACACTTGTGTTAAACAAGCGTAAAGTACAAACTTGTCAAATCACTAAGATGTACACCTGAAACTAATGTAACATTGTATGTCAACTATGAACAAAACAATTTTTAATCGATTAATATATTTGACTCGGACACCTGGGTGGCTCAGAGGTTGGGCGTCTGCCTTCAGCTCAGGTCGTGATCCTGAGGTCCCAGGATCGAGTCCCACATCAGACTCCCCACACAGGGAGCCTGCTTCTCCCTCTGCCTATGTCTCTGCCCCTCTCTCTCTCTCTCTCTCTGTCTCTCTCTGTCTCTCATGAATAAATAAATAAAATATAAAAATAATACTAATAATAAATTTCACTCATAAAAATTCTAATGACTAAATGGGGAAAAATATTTGCAACTCATATCATAAAATGATAGAGCTTATCTCTTTTTTATGAAGAACTACAGATCAAAATGTACACCATAAACTCAAAATGAGCAAAGAATAGGAATGTCTTATGTAGAAAAGGAAATAAAGAAACCTTAAATTTAAAAATGTTCAACTTCAAAAAAAATAAAAAATTAAAAAATTAAAATGTTCAACTTCACCTAAAGAGTAAACATTAAAATCGCATACACTTTGATAGCATTATTCAACTATTACAGAACTAGCTAACACCTCAATAAGTTGTGATGAGGCTGTTGTCCAACAAGTCCTCTTATACTCTGCAGGGAGAAGTGTGATTACAAATTCTTTAAAGGACAATTAAACAGCTGCTGTTATAATTACAAATACACATATTCTTTGTCCTAGCAGTTGTACATCTAGGAATTTAGCCTAAAATCCTACAAACTTAACACATAAGAGCAAAATCTTATCATCAAGTTCATTGACTACAATAAATTTTTAAAATTTATTTATAATTAAAAAAAAAAACCTGGAGGGGCACCTGGGTGGCTCAGTCAGTTAAGCATTAGACTCTTGACTTCAGCTCAGGTCATGATCTCAAGAATCAGGGACCCCTGGATGGCTCAGCGGTTTAGAGCCTGCCTTTGGCCCAGGGCGTGGTCCTGAAGTCCTGGGGTCGAGTCCCACAACGGGCTCCCTGCATGGAGCCTGCTTCTCTGTCTGCCTGTGTCTTTGCCTTTCTCTCTCTCTCTCTCTCTCTCTCTCTTTCTCTCTCTCTCAAGCCTGCTTCTCTGTCTGCCTGTGTCTTTGCCTCTCTCTCTCTCTCTCTCTCCCCTTGTCTCTCATGAATAAACAAAATGTTAAAAAAAAAAAAAAAAAAAAAAAAGGAATCAAACTCACCGAAACAACACAGTCCACAACAGGCTTCTTGAGAACACTTTCTGCTGTCTCCTTCAGTTTGGACAAAAGCATGGCTGTCACTTGCTCCGTAGTAAAATTTCGCTCTTCCTCCATATATTTGACCTGCAATAAAACATAAGGATCTGGGCTTATTCCAGCTTTTCATGACCTAAAAGCCTGAAATAAGCAATGTCTAACACATCATCAACGGAACATTATCTTAAGAAGGAACTGAAGAACACTAGTTTGAGAAGCAAAAACAACTTGAAGGTCACTTTTAGCTTTTTAACATGTTTAGCAAACATTAATACTCCAGATAAGGACCATTATGTAAACAGTATGTTGTGACCACCAACAAAACCTGAGACCATTACCGTGCAAAAGCAAACTGATGTAGCTCACCATGGCCCACACTGTACCTCCATAAAGGGGTTTGGTGGCGGACATTCTACCATCTGGAATACTATGTGTTTTAGTTCATTTACCGTGTTGACTTTAAGATCATTTCTGAAATTAGGATCCAATCTAACCTGAGGTCATAGTTTATTTCCTGTTATAGGCCAAGACAGGACAAACTTGACCCAATAAATACTTGAATTAAAGGATAAATGAGGGATCCCTGGTGGCGCAGCGGTTTGGCACCTGCCTTTGGCCCAGGGCGCGATCCTGGAGACCCGGGATCGAATCCCCCATCGGGCTCCCGGTGCATGGAGCCTGCTTCTCCCTCTGCCTATGTCTCTGCCTCTCTCTCCCTCTCTGTGTGACTATCATAAATAAATAAAAATTAGAAATAAATAAATAAATAAAATAAAGGATAAATGAATAATGATTCAAGATAAACTACCCTGCATAAAGTATGCAACTTCAATAAGGGCTACAAACTTTAAATGCTGAAAAACTGACTAGGACAAGCCCCAGCCCACATGCCCATAGTCCCCAAATACAACCCATCCCTGAAAACATTTACTCTCTTCTTTCCGCTGCTGCTCCAGGTGACCTAAACACTATTTTCTCCTCCACTCTTAGCTCCCCAGCCCAAACATAATTTACTCTGATTCAGAATCTAGTAGTCTCTTACTTTACTGCATGATAAAGATGGGAAAGCACCCCTCCCCAGGAGTCTCTTCTTCCCTATCTGCTGGTCTATTCATCCACTCCTATACTTGGATGCACTTGTTCCCGAGTCTTCTCCCTAGTCTCTTCCTCTTTTGGCTCTTGCAATGCTTATGACTAAATCTGACAATACCTAATCCTATTTCTTTCCTATTAGTATTCTCCATTTACTCACCTCTTTTTTCTCCCTGCTTCCCTCCCCTGTACTCCAGATTTATCTATTACCAGCCATTCAAACTGTTCTGATGACTGCCACAAATAATCTAAGTAAACCCAGTGATCATTCTTCAGTTATCAAAATTCTTCACTTCTAAATTCAACTGTGTTCTCAGCTACAACAGGACAACTCACTACCTTCTTCTCCCAAGTCTCATCATTTATTGCATTCTGAGCCTATTTCCACGATCCTAACTTCCCCAACTGCAATGTCTCAGACACCAAATCTCCCCTTGCTAAACTCACTTGCCTCTTTTGTATTATCAATTCACTGTATGCTTCACAAACTCTTCTAGATGTCCCAGAGATATCAAAGACTAAACTCCCTTTTCTCAAAAGAATACCTCTTTCCAATCTAAAAAGTCCTACTGTCAAGAGTATTGTCAAGAGTATGACCATACACCTGGTTAGTGACTTTATTTTTTTTAAGACTTATTTTCTTTTTAAAATTTTATTTATTTATTCATGATAGACATAGAAAGAGAGGCAGAGAAACAGGCAGAGGGAGAAGCAGAGGCTCCATGCCGGGATCCCTGGTTAGTGACTTTAAAGTGTTCAGTTATTTGTTTGGTATTCCAGAAGTGTTCACTAAAGTCACACCAGAAAGACTGCTCCATCAGTAAACAATACAAGCAGCAATGGCAACGTTAACTTCAAATCACCACTACCCATCTGTCCAACTCATATTAAGAGTGCAACCTTTCATTTCCAATTAAAATTCAGATTATGTGGGATGCCTGGATGGCTCAGTGGTGAAGCGTCTGCCTTTGGCCCAGGGCATGATCGAGTCCGGCATCAGGCTCCCTGCATGGAGCCTCCTCTCTCTGCCTAAGTCTGTGCATCTCTTTCTCTCTGTGTCTCTAATGAATAAATAAGTAAAATCTTAAAAAAAAAAAAAAATTCAGATTATTCAAAAACACCAAAGGGTCTTTCCTACCAAAACCTTCTCCTAAACATTTATAAACATTTTCATTCCAACTTGAACTCAGAATGGTACAAACATGTATTGACCTGATATAATAAAACACTGTATTTCAATTACAAGGCATTACTTTGAGATCTTACCTTTATACCTGTTAATCCAGTGGGCAGTTGCACAATATCATAAGCAAGGTTAGATTTTTCTGCTTCCACAAATGGATCAGAGAATGCTCGGCCATGGAATCTTTTAAATCCCTGGACTGTGTTCTTTGCATTGGAAATTACCTAAAAGAAAGAACATCAGAATCAAAGAGTAAAAAGACTAAGAGCAATTAGGGGGAAAAAAAAAATCAACAATGTCAGAATAAACTAGCATCATTTTAACTTTAACTTCAAGTTTCCTTCTGAGTTTCATTTTCTTCAGCAGTACACCTTTCTGTATAATGCCTGCTCACATGTGAAGTGAGGAACAATGGATTTGTACAGACCACAGTATAAAGGATGGGACCAGAGCCTAGCTTGTCCTACTTCTCCATGAAGACAGGTCATTGAACATGTACAAAGGTAGTCTTCTGTTCTTAAACTTCTAATCAACATTTACATAAAATGAGCTTTAATTTTTAAAAATTACCATAATTTATGATTCAAACTTTCGGAGTCAATTCAGGGCATATCAATTCAGATTCTAGTGAAAGAAACTAAACATATTGGGGGAAAAAAGAGGACAGTAAGTACACAAAGATAAATGTAAACAGACAGTAACCAAGTATTATTTACAACAGCAGAAAACTGGAAACAGCCTAGATGGTCAATTAACAGGAGAATGGATAAATAAATGATACACCCATACAATGGTAACATTTTTTTAGAAAGTTGGAAGACAAGTATCTATATGGTATGATCTCACTTTTGCAGCAGGGGAAGCATTTAAATCTGCAGAAAAAGGGATCCCTGGGTGGTGCAGCGGTTTGGCGCCTGCCTTTGGCCCAGGGCACGATCCTGGAGACCCGGGATCGAATCCCACATCGGGCTCCCTGCATGGAGCCTTCTTCTCCCTCTGCCTCTCTCTCTCTCTCTCTCTGACTATAATAAATAAATTTTTTTAAAAAATTAAAAAAAAATAAAAATATATCTGCAGAAAAAGTACAAAAGGTTATACATTAAGATACTAATGGTGACTTTGGATAAAGGCAGCAAGTGTAACTTCCAAATTTCTACAGAGCTCCTCTGCATCAGCTATGTTAAAAAGCACTCAGAAGTCTTTTATAAAACAATGAGACCTCCAACATTGGGCCCTACTTTCAGTAGGCTGCCAAACAGAAACTCAGTATCACAGTGACTAATCCTAGAACTAAGTTGCCAGTTTAGTACAAGAACTATTCTCAATAATTAAAGCAAGTTTAAAAAAAAAAAAAAAAACTCACTGGTATTTTAGAAGAGAAGACATTTTAAACTAGCTCTGGACATGTTATCTACTGCTTCCTAACAAACCTTTGATTTTTTTTAAAATGAAATTATAAAACACTCAATGTTTAAAAAATTGGCTAAGCACCATTTTCTTAGGCTTTTTTAAAATTTATTTTATTATTATTTTTTAATAATTTCTATACCCAATGTGGGGCTCAAAACTCACAACCCCAAGATCCAAGAGTCACATGTTCTCCCAACTAAACCAGCCAGGTGCCCCTGGACTTTTAAATCATCGGCCCTGCCCAACCCAGAAAAAAAGACCGTTAATTAATTCTTTATGGTGATCCAGAATGAACCATTAAAAGGTCAAATATGCAATTCCTTAATTTTACAAGCTCAGACAACCAAAGCAGCAGAACTCTTGGAGTTTTGCTGCTCTGGTTACTTAGAAACCAACAAATAATGTTAGGTTCCTATTTTATAAAGTAAAAACATTAATGTCAAGTGTGCTTCTACAAGTACGCTTTATTTCCTTGAGCTCCTTGATTAACAAGATCAAATCTACAAACATTAACTCTAAGTATGACTAAGATGAAAACCCAAAGAGACAGACTTTAAGGAACATGTAAAATATACAGGAATAAGCAAGCCTTGCTTAAACAAGTCTGGGCAAAATACATCCCGGTAGTCTTCATTAAAGAAATTATGCCGTTCAAGTTATTTTTTTTTTCAAAGTAGGGTCCATGCCCGGCATGGAGCCCGCCCAATATCAAGCCTGAACTCACAACCCTGAGATCAAAACCTGAGCAGAAATCAATCAAGAGTCAGAAGCCTACCCAACTTAGCCACCAAGGGGGCCCCGTTCATGCTATTTTAAAAAGCTATTTGCTTCTCACTCAAGCACAGGAGACTAAGGATCAGGCCTTTTTCAGCTGTTCACCTAGGAACGGTCATACTAGGCACATAATGGGCACTGAAATACTTACTGAATGGAAAGATGGACAAAGCAGAGAAATAAGTCATTTAGGAAAAAAGGAAACAAAACAAAACTCTACCTGGCTTTTAGCTGCTGCTCCAATTGAACGATTCTTAGGACCAAAAGAAATGCAAGCCCTAGGGGAAAAAAACATTTAAGCATCAAACCTTACTGCATACAACATTACATCCAAGAGGATTACATCACCATAGCAGGCAACCTTTCTGAGTCTTAACTAAAAAGCCACACATTATAAAAGCGCACTGTAAATATTTTATTTTGATCTCTCCATTGAGTAAAACTATCTCTAAGAATGGCTGGCCTCTTAGAATAATGGGAGTCCTGTCATTTAGATGTTGAAGCACAAGTCTGATGTGTTAACCATTAGTCCTAATAAGTTTATCTAAGTGACTAGGTAACAGATTATCTTATATCTATAATAGAATAGAATACTATCTAGCCAACCTCCACTATTCCTTACTCTTCAAGTCTGTTGCTCAAAATCCCAATATGAAATATTGTACCCTCTTACCAATACATCAATTAAATGTTCTTGCTTTCTCAAATAGCTTATAATTTCCCCTAGAGAACAGTCTATAAGCCATGAGAAGAACTCTTATCCTACTATGTATTAGTAAAAAATAATTTTCCTAGAACTAGCTTCCAAGGACTCACAAATTTTTTTTAAAGTTTACTATTTTTTTTTTTTTTTTAAGTAATCTCTACACCCAACCTGGGGGCTCAAATTCACAATCCCAAGGTCAAGAAATTGCATGCTCTTCCAACTGAGCCAGTCAGGCACCACAAGGACTCACCATTTCCGACAATAAACTTCATTGTCGCTTGTGAACACCACATTCTTCTGTGAACACGTTCTTCCAAATCACCAATTCATACACTACCTGCATGTATTTGCAGTTTCATGCATGTGCAGCTTATTTTAGAAACCTAAGGCTCACAAGTATAACTACTTCAAAATACCATGTTTAAGCTTAGAAAGTCAGTTATATTGGAATTGATGGGTTTTGCTAGCATGGCCTCTATACTTCCCCATAGGTTTTTCATTCTCTCTTTTTTTAAGATCTTTTTAAAATTTTATTTATTTCCTCATGAGAGACACAGAAGGAGAGAGAGGCAGAGACTCAATCCAAGGTCTCCAGGATCACGCCCCAGGCTGAAGGCGGTGCTAAACCACAAAGCCACCAGGGCGGGCTGCCCTCTCTCTCTTTTAAGATTTTATTTATTCATGAGAGACACAGAGAAAGAGAGAGGCAGAGACATAGGCAGAGGGAAAGGCAGGCTCCACGCAGGAAGCCTGATGTGGGACTCGATCCCAGGATCACTGACTGAGCCAACAGCAGACGCTCAACCACTGAGCCACCCAGGCGTCCCAGTTTTTTCATTCCTATTAATCCCTCTGGAACCCTGCCCCACCCTCTACTCCCATTTATTTGACACCTCTCTTTCCAGTGGCTGCTTTCTTTCTTTCTTTCTTTCTTTTTTTTTTTTTTTTTTTTTGGCTGCTTTCTTTCAAGCTAAAGATCAAATTCACTCCAAAGCACCCAAAAAATCCTAAAAGACAAAACTAAATCCTAAACAGTCTATTTTCTCCTCAATCTAGTAAAACCTTGTCCTCTTCCTCTTTTAGTAACAAGGAATGCACAAATTGCTGTGTATTACCCTCATTAAATCTTCAAAAAAAGCACTCCATCTTAGTTTACTGAGTCCAAAAAGATTATAAGTAAATTTATACAGGGTCACAATCTGAAAGCAATGGAGTCAAGACTCTAGGCCATTTCTCCATACTTACACTCTAGCTATGGCCCTATCTGTCCCAGACCCCAAGCTCTTCAAATTTAGAGTATATAAGCTCTGGAGCCATAATGCCTTGGTCCACATCTGACTACATTAGATGATCTACTGAGGATTATTTCACTTAGACAAACTTACTAGCAGCCCTGTGCAATCTGCCAGAATGCTGGGCCTCTCTGTGCCTCAGTGGCCTTTTCAACCCAAAAGGTAAGAAGCCTTTAGTCGATCTCCCAGAGCAGGTGCAAGTAGCTATGCACTGTATAAATACAGCATAGCCTGGGATCTTATTAGATTTGCTCTGAACCCTAAACACTGCAGGCCCAGAAGATACTGGAGATAGCCTCCAAGAAACACAGGTGGTCAAGCTTAGCCTTTCTGCATATATATACACCTAATCACTAATTTTTTAAATGTTCTCGGTACCATAGGAATCCCTCTCCTATCACAGCTCTTGCTGCCCTTTAGGAAACTACTAAAGACCATTTATCCACTCCATTCACTCTCCACCCCAAAAAGGCCTTCTAGCCTAACCCTAACGATTTGGTAAACTCACATCTTTTCTAAAAAAGCCACCAGATCCCACCAACAACTCAACCCCAAGGTAAATTACAGGGCAGTGTTATCTATCTTCCATTCTTTACTGCAGTCCTTTAAAACTGAAACCTTCATCTCCTCAAAACAATTGCTGGCCCTAACAATAGAAAACATTAATGTTCTCAAGTTTATTATATATCCTGTTGGACAATTTTCTATTCTACCTGTTTAACCCTGAAGCCACCTTGCTTGTAATTATCTTTCAAACAAAACCAGTAATTGACAAAGCCCAGATGCTTTATGGTGGAACTTAAGGCTCAAACCACCCCAACCCCAACCCCTTTCCACCTGCATATCAAGCATAGTGAACCAATGCCAAGTTAGTCTTTCCATCTTCCTTGCTAGTACCACTTTTGCCACCTGAAATGCTCTCGTCCTTCTTTACCTCACTCATTCTCCAGAAATATTACCTACTTTGTGAGGCCTTCCCAATGGCCCTCAAGTAAAATTCAAATCATTTTTATCTCTTAAAACTTGTTAGAATTGCATACAGAATGCTGATACAGAACATCTCCATCTCAACAAATGTTCTATTGTACAGAGTTGGTCTAGGTAATATTCTCCCTTAAAGTCTGGTAACATTTTTACTTTTTTTTTTAAGATTTTATTTATTTATTCCTGAGAGCCACAGAGAGAGAGGCAAAGACACAGACAGAGGGGAAAGCAGGCTCCCCGTGGGGAGTCTTATATGGGATTCAGAATAAATAATCTTTTTTTTTTTTTTTAAGATTTTATTTATTTATTCAAGAGAGACAGAGAGAGACAGACAGGGAGAGACAGAGACAGAGAAGAGCAGAGACACAAGCAGGGGAGAAGCAGACTCCATGCAGGGAGCCTGATGCGGGAGACTCAATCCCAGGACTCCAGGATCACGCCCTGGGCCAAAGGCAGGCACCAAACCACTGAGCCACCCAGGGATCCCCTTACTTTTAAAATCTACATCTGCCTTAACAGTAATAAGAGCTGCTTTGTAATTCTTGAAAAGCTAAATAAAAGTTTGTCTCGGGTCAAATTACAGCTGACCCTTCAACAAAACTGGTTTGAACTGTGGGGATCCACTTATAACATGGATATTCTGTGATACTCTACTGTAAATGTATTTTCCTTATTATTTTAATAACTTTTTCTCTAGCTTACTTTATTATAAGAATACAATACATAGTAGATACAATATACAAAATGTGTTAAACTGTTTCTGCTATAAGGCTGCCAGTCAACAGCACACTATTAGTAGTTAAGTTTTTGGTTTCCCAAGTCACCCCAACCCCAAAACTGTTCAAGAGTCAATCATATTCATCCTTTTTTGGCTCATACACTACAAACAATTAACTTCTTAGAAAACAATCAAGTGTCACTACTGGAATGGCAATCTTCATATGATATAGCAGGCAAACAAGACCGCAAACAAGGCATAACTCCTGCCAAATATGGGGAAAGTCCACAGTCTTCTTATCCTAAGAAACCAATATCCTATCATTACAAAGCAATTCTTACATTCCTAAAAAGTTCTGTTAACAGTAAGCTTATCACACTAAAAAAAAGAAATGCTTAGCTTTTCCACTTTGCCATCAACTTTACTGTATTTACAGAGAGCTCAAACACCAGAATCAGTATGGGTCTATCCAACTCTCTTCTCTGCCTTTTCTAGCTGTGTGAATTCTGTTACTTAATCTCTAAAATTCTAAAATGGGGAAAATTAGGGCCTCGGCCTTAGCAGTTGAAGAGAGAGGGAGTAGGTCACAAAGGCATGAAGATAGGATCCTCCTCCTACCAAACACAAAAATCACTCTGATGAGAAGTCCAAGGATCATTCTAAATATAAAGGGGCCACCAAGATATAAAGGGGCCACCAAGGAGTGGAGCGAGAAGGATCTTGACAAGGATAAAACTTGGAACAAGGGCAGCACTTCCAGTGGTGGCAGCAGCACCAGGTCCTGATCCAGCTCTACCCCCAACACCAGGACAGGCTCCAGCAGTGATTCAAGGTCCCCCCTTCAGTGTCAAGCTGCTAGGGAAATACAGCACAACCTACAGCTCCAATTCCAGCAGCTTCTCTAGCTCAAGTACTTCTGGGCATTTGCATGACAACAGGCTGCATTCCCATTTCAAATCCAAAACACCCAAAAGAGATGAAAAGAAAAGGAAAAAGCAGAGTCCTTCCGCTAAACCAGCTCAAATGTCTATCAGGAGGCTCACTAGAAATGTGAGCAAGGACCACGTGATGATGATGGTCTCCACCTCTGGGAAAATTACTATGACTCAAATGCCTGTAGAAAGGATGTAACCCCATCTTTCTAAAGGCTATGCATCTGTGGAGTCTGAAAATCCAGATGAAGCCAAGAAGGTGCTAAAGGACATGGACGGAGAACAAATTGATGGCCAGATCACTGCCCACCGCTACCATCACTAGGACACCGCCCTCCCCCCCCCCCCCCCAGGTAATTCAGCCCTCCCAGGAAAATGCTGCCATCGCCCTCCACATGGCAGGTCCTCTTCTCCCCATGCCCTCCAGGCGATGTCGCTCCAATGGCTGCTGCTGCCACAGTAGCCACTCCAGCTCCAACTTCTGCCAATAAATAGCCACTAGGCCCTATAACTTCTATCTCATCCACTCCAATTTTGTCACTTTCCTAGCCAAAGGAGAATTGGTAAGAAAAAAATTACTTAGGGCAGGCTTTGAAGACAGCAACGGGGACATCTCCTCCAAAAGCAAAGTTCCAGCTGCAGGAGTGTTATTGTGGTTCAGGGCTGCGCCTATAAAGATGCCTTCCAGTTTTCTGGCTAGAAAGCTCCCATATTTTGAGTTCCCGAGAGAGTCAATTTAGTAGCAAAGCCAGCAGGGACAAGCAGGGTAGAAGTGTAGCCCCAACCTGCAGGTATGACTTTCATTTCCACAAATGACCAGGGGCTAGTCTGGTGGCCTGATCATGCCCTTGCTTGTTGGTCTGCAGAGCGTCTCAGGAAAAGGCGGACTTTCATGCAGCTGCTGTTCCTGCCAGCCTGGCCCTGCTCCCCTGGCCCTGTCCTTTCCCAGCCTCTAGGGTCAAACACCCCGTGTAAGTTACCGAAAATGGTTCTATTTTTACATGTACTCATGCACACACACCCACATCCCAGGTCTCCCTTTCTCTCTGAAATTGATGAGCAAGTTGAGAGCAAGCTCTGCAGGGTCATCACAGACCCCTCTATCGCAACTCTTGTTCATAGGGATCTTGCAGGCTACCTTGGCAAAACATACACTGCTTTTTTGGCTTTTTAACAGTCAGTATAAATTTTTTGTCTTGAGTCTTATAAACTTCTAGCATTTTAGGTGCTGTTCTGTTGTTTTTTTTTAAAGATGTTATTTATTTACATAAGAGAAAAAGAGAAAGCACAAGTAGAGTGAGGGGCGAGGGAGAAGCAGACTCCCCACTGAGCAGGGAGCCTGATGAGGGGCCTGAACCCAGGACTCCAGATCATGACCTGAGCCGAAGGCAGACCTTTAACTGACTGAGCCACCCAGGTGCCCCAGCACTGTTGTGTTTATACTTTGTCATGTAGGCTGAAAGGATTGTGCTGAATAAACCTGGGAATAGAATGCAGATTGCAAAAAATATATAAAAACATAAAATGGGGAAAATTATAACCCTACCTCATATACCTACTATAAAAATTAAATGTTGTTGATACACCATTTTGGGGGGTGGGATAGGGGCAGAGAGAGGGAGAGAGAAAATCTTAAGCAGGCTCCACACCCAGCACAGAGTGAAGGGTTCCATCTCCCAGCCTTGAGATGACCTGAGCCAAAATAAGAGTCAGACACCTAACCAACTAAGCCACCCAGGTGCTCCATGTTGGTCCACGTTTGAAGGATTTATATCAGAGATCGGCACATCATAAATAATAAAGTACTAGCGATTTTACCATTGTTCCACTGAAATCCTGGTTTAAATTCCACACAAAAATATACTAACTAGTTTGCTATGAAAGTTCTGCTTCACCTTTCCAAACTATTCATTAAAATCCAGTCAGCTAGCTTCAAAATCAACCCATGAAGAATAAAAAGTCCTACTTTCATCCAAAAAGAACTGAATAAGGGTAAATAGTTAAATAGCACAAAACAAAGGGTTTTTAAAAATAAAAGCTCAAAAAAATAAAAATAAAAAAATAAAAAAATAAAAGCTCACACAAAGAAACCTAATATTTAAATGTGAAGAAATCCCAAAAGATTAAGTCAAATATTAGAGCCCATTCTAGAACCTAGTCCAGGGCTTTCTAGTTAGTTTAAGCTCATTGCAGAAAATTAGAAAACAAAAAGTATGACAAAGAAAAGAAACATCTGTAATTCTACAACCACCCGCCCCTGCCCCCACCACGCATGGCCACCATTAGCATTTAAGTAAACACTCCTATACAATGCTAACAGATATAGTTAAGTCGTGATCTAAAAAATCTTCAGTGGCTGATTTATTCCACTAGGATTTTTACAAGCAACAAGTACGGAACAAAATATTTAAAAATTTATCTACTACTCCCCACTCACCAGGAACTTCCAATATCTGCACAGAGCCTGCATCCAATCTTTAGCTATGGCAGTGTCTCTTTCATCCAAGCAAGGTCAAGCTCCCACACCTGTTCTTTTGCCAGTGAAGTCTAGCAATCTATACTTGATTTTCCCAAATGCTCAATACTACTATGGTCCAATTTTATAAATGAAGATCTGATTCAAGATCCCTGGGTGGCGCAGCGATTTGGTGCCTGCCTTTGGCCCAGGGCGCGATCCTGGAGACCCGGGATCGAGTCCCACGTCGGGCTCCCGGTGCATGGAGCCTGCTTCTCCCTCTGCCTGTGTCTCTGCCTCTGTGTGTGTGACTATCATAAATAAATAAAAATTAAAAAAAAAAAAAGATCTGATTCAAGTCATATTAATGTATCCAGAAACATAACTGGTAAATATAAGCATCCAAGATTCAAAATCAGGACTACCAGACTCCAGACCCCATATGTGCCTTTTTTTGTACCGCCAAGCAAACCAATTAGATTTAGTACTACTTCTATACCTTCAATTAGACCATCCCGATCTTTCCATCCATGTGTTTTAACCCCATGTGCTCAAGTCCCACCCCTGCCTTTTCTATCACTCCACTCCCCCAACGTAACCTCTCCTCTGCACTGATACTTTAAGTCTGTACTTAATAACCCATCCATAACTGTACTTATTTTCTTATTTACCATTGCTTTACATCATTCATATTTACACCTAGAATGGTTACATCTCTAGACATCAAGAATCTTTATCCTAGACTTCCTCTCTATGCCACACCATTCCAATTCAATGCTGCTAAAAACAGACACTTGCTACCTGACATTACTGTTACTCCACTCCCAAGTACAGGTTGGTAGTTTAGTTCAAGACTCCTCTATTCCAGGACGCCTGTGGCTCGGCGGTTAAGCTCCTGCCTTCAGGCCGGGGTGTGATCCTGGAGACCTGGGGTCGAGTCCCACATCCGGCTCCCTGCATGGGGTCTGCTTCTCCCTCTACCTATGTCTCAGCTTCTGTGGCTCTCGTGAATAAATACTAAATAAATAAAACCAAAAAAAGACTCCTCCTCTGTTCTAATCATCAGATCCTAGAAATAATCACCTTTTTAGGCCAGAGAATAACACAGTTCTCCCTTTCCTGGGTAAGAGATACTAGTGACCAAATATTTATGCACATTCTAATGGGATGTTATGAACAGCTGCAATCAACACAGATCCTTAAAAGGCAGTTTCATGTTTGTAAGAATGTGTAGAACTGCTCTTGAGATATTTAGAACAGCTGTTGCTCTAATTCTTAACTGATATAAAAAAATGAGCTTATCAGAGAACCCACAATAACATTTAGATTATCAAATAACAGATTTAAGCAAAATTGTCATGGAAAAGATTACGTGAGTTAGAGTATCGCTTACGGCCTTAGCCCTGAACAAGAAAGTACCCCAAAAACCTGACATCAAACAGACCAAACTCACACTTAGGATACACAGTTCCCTAAAGCACAGCAAATTCTCCAATCAGGAAGATGCACACATTAAAAGCTATAAACTATGAACCCTTCAGGCAAACTTCAATAGTTTTCATTTTATTATTCCAATATATATATATCATTAAATGAAGAGGAATAGTAAAAAAAAAAAAAAAAAAAGTACAAAAAGTACTAACAGCAATACTAGAAAACACCTGAGCGATATTTACTGTGAACAGCTTTACACTAAACACTTTAGTTTCAGCTCATTATAATCTTTACAATGCCCAGTGAGAGAATCACTTATCTTCCTGTTATAAATTAATCCCTTAAATTTGTGTGAAGTATCCTGGTGACAGTCCTTTAAGAATACATTGCTGACTCTTGAATAGTATGGTCTGAAATGCGTGGGTCCATGTATGGATAGATTTTTCAATACAATACAGTAGTATAAATGGATTTCCTCTTATGATTCTACTAACATTTTCTTTTCCCTAGCTTACTTTGAGAATACAATATAGAATATATATACAGAATACATGTTAACTATTTACATTTTCAGTAAGTAAGGCTTTTGGTCAACAGCAGGCTACTAGCGATTCAGTTTTTGGGAAGTCAAAAGTTTTTATACATAGATTTTTGACTGCACAAAAGTCAGCATCCCTAACCCCACATTGATATACAGGTTCAAATGTGTATTCTTTGCACTAGCAAATTCACATCTGTAACTCTACCCAACAAAAATAAAAGCATTAACAAGTAAATCCAATTATAAAGACTATTTTCCAATTAACTGTTTATTACAAAACTTAGAAATAACCTGCTTGAAAAAAAATGTTACAGCCACGATGAAGAACATTATACATTTAAGAAGGTAGAGATTGATATTTACTGACTCTGAAAGAGGTCTAAAACATATGTGAAAGAAAATTTACAAAATATAATATGATCCTATTTAACATACCCACCCCCCCATGTAAATTTGTAGAAGTATGGGGAAAAGGTACGCACGGATATACAGCCAACAGCAAATAATGAGAAGGACAAGAACTTCAGCATTTTAGTCTTTTTATTGTTACAACAAACACATATCTTGTTAAAATGTTTTCATTTAGGAAACCCAACTGAGAGCCTACGATATAAAGTTCCTGTCGATTAGTCTACCAATTTTGTATACAAGATTCTGTTATAGCTCCTTAATGATTCTAAGGAACTACTTTCACAACTGGCAATCAAACATATACAGGAGAATGGTGTAAGCAATGTGAACTTTAGTTAACAAATCAACTTTCCTTTTCTTTAAATCCAAAAGACTCAAGATCCTACTGCTATACTTAGCTCTACACAACACGTAAAAAAAAAAAAAAAAACATTTACTTCATAGGAATATGTTTCTTGCACCAGTTATATATATGTTAATATTCCAGTTAACCAGAAAGTACATACTTTCAGCTTCTGCTCTCTCAAGGGCAGCTAATAGACAATTTCATCTCTTTAAATTCCTAATATATCACTTTATTAGGAACTAAGTCCATGAAAATCATAATATAAACAATTCACATAGAGAAATTATTTTAAGTAATTCATTTCTACCCTATAAGTTGTTCTTTTTGGAAAGTATGGGCCAATTCTTCAGTAATGTCTGGCACTCCAGTAACATTTTTATTCCAAAGCTTTAAGGTTGTACCTTTCTAGTGTAATAATCCTACTAAATATATAAATAGGTTCCTCATCTTACTCCAAAGCCTATGATCAAAAAACATTTACATGGATGCTCCTAATTTAAACCTCCAAAGTTTATCTCAAAGCCACCCACACCTCCCTCCCATGCTACACTAGTGGAGAACAGCTCCCACATGGACTAAATACTTCCCTAACCTAAGTAGCACCCTACTTCTTCCTCTTCCCAGATAAAACCATTCTCCATGAAAATAGCAAACCATATTTTTAAAATTTAAACTGCACTGGGCAGCCCGGGTGGCTCAGCGGTTTAGCGCTGCCTTCAGCCCCCAGGCATGATCCTGGAGACCCGGGATCAAGTCCCACGTCGGGCTCCATGCATGGAGCCTGCTTCTCCCTCTGCCTGTGTCTCTGCCTCTCTCTCTCTCTCTCTCTCATGAATAAACAAAATCTTTAAAAAAAATTTTTTTAACTTCATCAACTCTCACTGCACCTAAATAAAAATCCTCAACATGATTTACAAAGTCCTGCCTAACTCCTCTCCAATCCGTCTCACACCATTCTCACAAGTGGCTCAAGATTAGTTATGATCTTCTCAGTCTGTCAAGTGTGCCAGGCAGTCTGAATGCCTCTGGTCTCCCTCACTTGCTGTTCCTTCTGCCTTAATCAACTCTTCCTTAGACCCACCCACCAGGTCCATGTAAATTTCTACTCACTCTCCAGGTCTCAACTTAAATGGCACTTCTTTAAAAGCACCTTTCATTCATCCAATTTAAAATAAGCTCCCCCCAATCCCATCATCCTATTCTGTACTTTCCCATCTGGATCTTCACCAGTTGGTAATTACATCTTTGTTTAGCATCTGGCTTTTTTTTTTTCCACTACTCCTGTCCATGATGGCAGGATCTTGTTTATTCGTTCAGAGTACTTCTAGTACTTCTAATGCTTAACACAATGGCTGACATATTGGAGGCACTCAGCAGTTGCTAAAATGAAGCAAGCCTGTACTTGGTGGAAAAGCAAGGGTCTCTTCTGGACAAGAGTCAACCAGATCCTCAAAAACTGAATCGAAAAACTATTACACCCACTATGTGAAATGAGGTACTTCCAACACAGCCAAACCTCCAGAATCTGCATCTCACTTCCACTAAAGCAAACCCACATCATAGTCTCTGTGTACCTGAGACAAAAATCCATTTTCCTTTACTACAAAAATTAATCTTTCCATTCTCGTTTTCTACTTAGGGACTCCAAGAAAGAAATTTAAGCTAATCAAAAGCATAGTTCAAAAATTACTTTCCTAGACGTTCCTGGAAAATATAAAATATAGGTTAAATCATATAAGGAAAACCATTTAAAGTATTTAAGTAGTATTTTCTTATCACAATTACGTGATGTATCTGGTCACACATAATCTAGTCACTAAGACAAACTTAATTTCAATTTGGAAAAATGAATCTTTTTGTATGTGAAACAATTTTCAGTCCCAAACAATGGAATTTTTGATAACTGTTAAAGCTGTTGTTTGCCTTTAAAAAGGGGGGGAAGGGGGCATAACATAGTCTAAAAAAAAAAAAAAAAGACAGGAACACTGTTAGTTCCAATATTGGGGAATTCTCCTCCCTCTAGATCAAAATTATGTTCAAATCTAGGCAGGAAAGGACCAAAAATGTTAAGCACCTGACTCAGTGCACCAGCCTTTTTAAATTTCTTAGGGAAGACTATCTTTACAAACTTGGATCTGGAGAGGAAGACAGTATCAAATAAAAAATTAATGCTTAAATACTCAAAAATAAACCCGTGCTTAAAAAAAAAAATCAATAAACAATACCTTCCCTGCAATTAGAACATAAAACTCATTGTTAAAAACTATAAAAAATAGGGGGTACTGGTGTGTGACAGCTAATGAGTACAGGACTTCTTTTGGAGTCATGAAAATGTTTTTAAATGGATTGTAAGGGGATCCCTGGGTGGCGAAGCGGTTTGGCGCCTGCCTTTGGCCCAGGGCGCGATCCTGGAGACCCGGGATCGAATCCCACATCAGGCTCCCGGTGCATGGAGCCTGCTTCTCCCTCTGCCTGTGTCTCTGCCTCTCTCTTTCTCTCTGTGACTATCATAAAAAATAAATAAATAAATATTTAAAAAATAAATAAATAAATTGATTGTAGGGATAGTTGCAGTATTGTGACTACACTAAAAACTGGAAGTGTATGCTTTAAACAGGTATAAACTATATGTGAATACTCTATAAGGCTCTGAAAAATTATAAATTAATTGACAAAGGGACATCAAATCACATTTTAGGATCTGGGATGGGTTTTCAAAGAAGCACCTGGTCTAGGTCTAAAACAAGAGGCAGAAATTTGACAAATGTAATGGAAATGTTGTGGGTCTCTGGGCAGCAAAAATCAGTGGAGGTAGCAATCTAGTTTGGCTACCAAACTCCTGAAGGGTGACCAACATCAGGGGGGAAGATAGACCTTGGAACAGAAAACTTTTTTTTTAAATTTTTATTTATTTATGATAGTCACGGGGGGGGGGGGGGCAGAGGGAGAAGCAGGCTCTTTTTTTTTTTTTTTTTTTTATTTATGATAGTCACAGAGAGAGAGAGAGAGAGAGAGAGAGAGGCAGAGGGAGAAGCAGGCTCCATGCACCGGGAGCCCGGTTGTGGGATTCGATCCCGGGTCTCCAGGATCGCACCCTGGGCCAAAGGCAGGCGCCAAACCGCTGCGCCACCCAGGGATCCCTTTGGAACAGAAAACTTGAAAGGCCATCTGACAAATAGTAAGAGAACCTAGAAAATAATAAACTTCCTAAAAGATTTTGCCCCAGGGGCACCTGGGTGGCTCAATGGTTGAGCTTCTGTCTTTGGCTCAGGTCTTGCAGTGATCCTGGTGATCCTGGGATCAAGCCCCGCACTGGGCTCCCCGCAGGGAGCCTGCTTCTCCCTTTGCCCGTGTCTGTCAAAAATAAATAAATAAAATGTTTTAAAAAAAGAAAAAAATGGGACGCCTGGGTGGCTCAGTGGTTGAGCGTCTGCCTTCGGCCAAGGGCGTGATCCCCAAGTCCTGGGATCGAGTCCCACATCAGGGAGCCCACTTCTTTCTGCCTAGGTCTCTGCCTCTGTCTCTCATGAATAAGTAAATGAAATTTAAAAAAAAAAAAAAAGGATAGGGATCCCTGGGTGGCGCAGCGGTTTAGCGCCTGCCTTGGCCCAGGGCGCGATCCTGGAGACCCGGGATCGAATCCCATATCGGGCTCCTGGTGCATGGAGCCTGCTTCTCCCTCTGCCTATGTCTCCGCCTCTCTCTCTCTCTCTCTCTCTGTGTGTGTGACTATCATAAATAAATAAAAATTAAAAAAAAAAAAAAAAAAGGATAGAGGGGATCCCTGGGTGGCTCAGCGGTTTCGCGCCTGCCTTTGGCCCAGGGCGCGATCCTGGAGTCCCGGGATCGAGTCCCGCGTCGGGCTCCTGGCATGGAGCATGCTTCTCCCTCTGCCTCTCTATCATAAATAAAAATAAATAAATAAATAAAATAGGAAAGAAAGAAAGATTTTGCCCCCAAAACTGGTACCTCTACAGTAAAAAGCAGACTTTTTTTACCCAAGGAAAGACTTGAGTGAGTCACGACTTCTTAGAGCTGAGTCTATACTGGTCCCTTAACATACTATAGGCTCTAAAAGTCAAAGTGAGACCCTGAGTCATTCATTAACAATTGCGGCCAACACCCTGGTTGGAATGTATTAACTATGAAAGTGAAACGCTGTTAGGTGTGGACCCGCAAATGACCCAACAGAGTTCAACATACCGAAACAATGTGAAAAGCCGACGTGAACGGAAAGGTATCAAAAAAACACATTGACTTCACAAAGTAATTTTTTTTTCTTTTTTTTTTTTTTGGTAGCTGTGCGTTCCACCGCGAGCCCGAGCCTCCGGTGCCCCGGCTCCCTCTTCCGGGTGCTGCCCCGCCCCCACTCACGTGGGATTCTGGCCGCTCCATCTTCACGCCGCCGGCAGACACTAGAACCCGTTCGATTCAACTAACTTTTATTAGGCGCCTGCTGTGTGCAAAGCCCTGAACTCTGTAGTAGGCTGAAGAAACGGCAGTGCGCCCTGGGCCTGGCCTCCGCCCTCTGAAAGAACTCGGTCCGCTAGACATCCGTGCCCTCCGCTGCCTTCCCTCCAGCTCCCACCCGTGCCCTCCGCTGGCAGGAGCACCCGCGCAGAGCCCTCGCTCAACCGGCAGGCCGCTAGGAAGAGGCATCGCCGCCGGCGCACACCCTCGAGGCGAGCCGTGGCCACCAGCGACCTGACACCCAGCGGGGTGTCCTTACCCACCAGGACTCCCGGCCCGCGCTCCCCAAGCCCGCGCGGGTCGCAGACCAGAGCAGGCGCTACCTCCCCACCCCGAGCGCACGCGGCCGGACCGCCCCACACTCACGGCGTGCAGCGGTCGCTGTACTCATTAGCGATCGTCTCGATGCCGCCGGCGCGGGCCACGGCGACGTAGCAGCTCTGGAAGCCCAGGTCTATCCCCACGACCGACATGGCGCCGGCTACAGTTCGGGCTCAAGCCCAGGTCCGGCCGGCGAAACGGGACACGGACCCAGGTGGGGCTGGCGCGCGGAGTGCGGGCCGCGTGGGCCGGGGGCCGGGGGCTGGCGGGGGACGTGAGGGAGCCCTCGCGGGCGCGTAGGTCCCTGGGAAGGGAGCCGCCGCGGAGAGCGCTGCTCAGGCCGGCTCCGGCTCAGCGGCCGCAGAAGAGGCGCCGGTAGCGGGGGCGGAGAAGATCTCGAAAGATCTCGTCGCGACGAGAGTAAAGCCGTAGCGCGAGAACTGCGAAGGAGAAGCGTGATCTCGCGAGACCCCGGCTCAGACGCTTTTCCTTCTGAAGTTCCGCCCCCAGTTACGACGAGCCTACGTCATGTCCAGGCAGGAAAACCTCGGAAGGGATGGAGCGGGTGAGAGAGGGGTGGGAAGCCAATTGAGCCTGCGCGCAAAGCCCGCCGCAGCGACTCCCAATGGCGGCCGAAAGCAGTGGGGCGCCTTGCCTTCTAGAAGAAAGTAGGAGAGCCAGCTTGAGGCAAAATACCGAAGAGGCCGTTGGCCTACTTCCGCCGTTTTTCTGCATCAAAGAAACTTCCGGTGATGGGACCTCCTGCGCCCCACTTTGTGTTGCGCCCCCAAAATGGAAGCGCAGACTAAGCTTCAGAACCCAGAGAGTCTGCGCCCTTAGGGCGGGTCGGCCCGTTGAGGACCAGGCTGCCCTTGGAAAGAGGCCCTGAGACGGGCCTTAGGTAGGTCCCTGTCCAAGTCCGAGACAGCGCCCTCCCCGGCGGAGAACGGGAATCGTCTCGGTCGCACTGGCGTGGTTTTTCTCAGTCTTGCCTCACCGTTCTCTAAGCTGCTGGCGCCCTTAGAGGCCGATAGGACTTAAAACTTGAAATCCCCAACACAATCCAAGCACCTGTCCTGAGCTGAATGCAAGAGTCACGGATGGATGATACGCTACCTAGGTCCGCTCAGACCAGCCAGTAAGTGACAGGATTACTTGAGGCTAATGAATCTTAAACTTTAGGGCCCCTCACTTCCGGAGTGTTCCAGGAGCTGGCGAACTCCATCCTGCCATCGGAAAGCAACTCTAGATAATAAGAATTTATTCTCTCTTAAGATTTTATTTATTCATGAGAGATAGGGAGAGAGGCAGAGACCTAGGCAGAGGGAGAAGCAGGCTCCCTGCGTGGAATCCGGTGCAAGACTTGCGCCCAGGACCCTGGATCATGATCTGAGCCAAAGGCAGACGCTCAACGACTGAGCCACCCAGGTGTCCTTATTTCTGATAAATTGATTGAAGAGATCTCAGTGGGGGAATCTGTATCTCCAAGTCTCCAGTAACTGTGATTATTTTGTCCTAAATACTTTGTGACTTTTTTTTTTTTGACTTTTTTTTTTAAAGGATTTAAATGTATAATATAAGCTTCAACCTCCCAAAACCCGAATCCCACCGGCCTTGAGGACAGCTAAAAAAGTAAAATGAATCCCAATACAAGGCGGCAAGTGTTATGTGCAAAATGGAGGCGGCTAGGAGGACTTTACAGAAAGGCAAAAGCCTGCTTTCAAGTTGTGGAAAAAAAAAACACAGCTTAGCATGGTTTGCTGAAAACTACAAAAACTGATGTATTGCTGAAACGGAGACTGAGTTGAAGATCTCAACCTTAAGGCTAGAACAATCGGATCTTTTAATGAATGAGCCAAGAAGAAAGTACATTTTCTCAAATCTCCATTTCTCACACACACACCCTCAGTCTCCTGGAGCAGTGCCCAAAGGCCAGATTGTTTGCCTGTACCCTTGCAAAGTACCACACAGTTCTTATATTTTGGCTAAACTGAACATGCTTTGTCTTCAACACCAAGTACTGAGTGCTACCTAAAGTGGGAGGGAGGTGGGTAATAGGAGTACAGGCAGCAAGAAAAGGCCTTTGAGCATAGAGAACAGGGATAAACAGATACTCTACACCCATGTTTATGGCATTATTCTCAATAGCCAAAAGGTGAAAACAACCCAAAAAATCACTGATGCATGAATGGATTTTTAACGATGTATACATGCAATGATATACTATTCAGCCTTAAAAAGGAATAAAACTCTTTAACACATGTTACAACATGGCAGAACTTTAAAAACGTTATGCCAAGTGAAAGAAGTCTGACAGGAAAGGATAAATTTTGTATGATTCAATCTATAGGAGGAAACTTTAGAGGATGCTTTTGGGCAATCAACTTGAACTATGTAAGCCTGAGAAAGGAGGAAGGCCTCCTGGCTGATACAGTCCCATTAGGCAACCCACCTCAAAACAGCCATAAGCGCTAACTGACCAATGGGTTATTTACACCCATTTGTTGTAAATCAGGCACCAAAAAAGGAAAATGCTGTGAGTTCCCATACTCTCACCTTTCCTCTTGTACAGCAGCCCCCTAGCACTGCCTCGGGGCAATCTCTGTTTTGCTGTCCTGCCCACCACTTCATTGGGGAGTCTTCAGTAAATTTCTACCTCCTTTGTTCTGCCTTTGGTGAAAGAATTCACCCGATCTGGTTGCCCCACATTTGGTGGCCCCCATCCAATATCGACATGCCACAGAAATCAGTAGGCAAATTCATGGAGACAGAAAATAGAACAGTGGTTAGCAAGGGCTTACGAGTAGAGGGGAATGAAGAGCTACTGTTTAATGGGCATAAAGTTTTGGTTTGGGATAATGTAAAAGTTCTGGAGATGTATATTACTGGTGGTCACACAATAGTACAAATGTATATGTAATGCCACTGATATATATACTTTTAGATGGTCAAAATGATAATTATGTGTAATTTACCACAGTAAAAAAAAAAAAAAAAAAAAAAAAAGTTGACCTTGACCTTCTGTCTTATATTTGTGTCCTACCTAGGAGGATATCAATGGCACCAAGAACAGTATTGGCCTTTGTAATGACAGAGTCCTGTGTCTGCCCACTCTGGGTTATAAGCACTGGGCAGACAGAGACCAGGCTGCCATAGGCTGAAGTGACTTTTCTACTTAAAATATCAGTAGGTCTGGGGGAACCTGAATGGCTCAGTCAGTTAAGCATCTGACTTCTGCTCAGGTCATGATCTTGGGGTCATGGGACAAAGCCCCATGTCAGGCTACCACTCGGTGGGGAGTTTGCTTATCTCTCTCCCTCTCCCTATGCCCCCCTCCTCACTCGTGCTCCCTCTCTTTCTCTCAAATAGATAATCTCTAAAAAAGAAAATATCACTAGGTCTGGGTTATGAATTCTTGCCTTCCTTCTTGTGGGAGACCTCCCCAGCCTTTAACTAAACTGGCAAAAATGTACAACCGTATCTTTTTGTGTTCCACCATCATACCTACCTACCTTATTTGCCCTGGCTCTGCTTTCAGTTTAAAATACCATTGGCCCTATCAATCTTTTTAATGATTTGTCCTTCTCAAAATAAAACATAACATCAGTCACAGAGAGTACTCATCCTGTTATAAATAGTTTCCTGGATCATCAAACTTATAGCTCAAGAAGCTATTCTGGGATGTTTAAGTAAATGAAGTC
This sequence comes from Canis lupus baileyi, assembly GCF_048164855.1. Lineage (NCBI taxonomy): Eukaryota > Metazoa > Chordata > Mammalia > Carnivora > Canidae > Canis > Canis lupus. Next base: position 22,516,695 of record NC_132847.1, on the reverse strand, counting down.
AGAAGAAAAGTTATTTAAGAATTCTGAGGAATCTAAAGTGACAAGTTTCCAAGAACCACAATAGTGAAGCAATGAAGCTGCCAGAACATTTCATATTGAAGGCATCATGGTTGCAGCAAAATTCCTTTTATTCAGCAGAGCATCTTGAGAATTGTAGAAGGAAGTTATTGCAGGCATTTCTCTGATACAATGATTAAATTTAGTTTTAAGCAATCAGGAAGGTGTCTGTTTTAAATATACAGTGTTAATAGACTGCCCACCATGAAACAAAAGGTTTTCAGTTGGGAATTCATAATCTTCCCTGCCAAGTGTCCAGTGGAATCTTGTCCTACACCCTGAAGCAGCTTCAGGTACAAGCTCTGGTAATGGTATTTTCAGCCCTCCATGAAGTCACACTGAGTGGACAAAGTGCCCTTAACCCAGCAAGCACTCCTTTCTTAAACTCTAACATTCTAGCAACTCAGTAATAGTGGTAATTATCTCATCTCTAGAATCTCTAGATCCTACATCATGGGCAATGGTGCTGAGTGATTTGGATATCATAATTCAATTAATCTTCAGAGCAAACCCATAGTAGGTGTTATTTTCCAGTTTTATAGATGAGAAAACAGATCTGATGAGGTTAAAGAACTGGTTCAAAGTCACACAACTTTCCTGACTTCAACATTGGTCTCCTACAACTATACCACTCTAAGTTCATGTTCTTTGCAAAGGGTCACTGAAGTGAATATGGAAATACAAGAGTAAGAGAAATAAAAGAGGAAGAGGAGGAAGAGAGGAGTACCTGGGTGACCCAGTTGTTTAAGTGTCTGCCTTTGGCTCAGGTCTTGATCTCAGGATCCTGGGATTGAGCCCCTAGTCAGGCTCCCTGCTCAGTGAGGAGCCTGCTTCTCCCTCTCTCTCTCTGCAGCTCTCCCTGCTTATGTACACTCTCTCGTGCTCTGTCAAAATCTTTTTTAAAAAAAATGAAGAGCAATAATTCAACCAGAGTCATTCATTGTTGACATTTTGGAATATATTTCTCCCTGTCACTATTTTTGTTATATATGATGGTTGAATTGGGTTGTGCCTTTTTAACATTAGGTTAAATCAACCTTTCCCAAACTGCTCCATTAGACAGTGTTCCCTGAGATAATAATAGATTAATATTGCCATTTTATTTTTTTTAAGATTTTTTTATTTATTCGTGAGAGACAGAGAGAGAGGCAGAGACACAGGCAGAGAGAGAAGCAGGCTCCATGCAGGAAGTCTGATGCGGGACTTGATCCCAGGACCCCGGGATCATGCTCTGAGCTGAAGGCAGACGCTCAACCACTGAGCTACTTAGACGCCCCATAATATTGCCATTTTAGAGCAGCCGTGGTGGCTCAGCAGTTTAGCACCACCTTTACCCCGGGGCCCAATCCTGGGGATCCAGGATTGAGTCTCACATCAGGCTCCCTGCATGGAGCCTGCTTCTGTCTCTGCCTCTGTGTGTGTGTGTGTGTCTCTCTCATGAATAAATAAAATATTTTTTAAAACTATTGCCATTTTAAAGACACTAAGAAGTCCTATAGAAAATCTGTTTAACTTTGTTTTATCAATGAATACAAGTATAAATATAAGAAATACTATTTAAGGAATAGTACAGCACAATTTAGTCTTTTTTTTCTCAAGTATTTTTCTAATCCTAATGCTCCTTTGATATAAAAACTACCATTACAGTTCACTTGTAAGTCCAAATTGGCTGAAATTTTAGTGTCCTTTCTCACTCTATTATAAACTGCCTGCTTACATAGTAACACCATGATGTCATTCTGAAGTACTTCCCCAAATCCCCACTTTTTTTTGCCCTTATTTGGTCTGATTACCGTTATTTTATGTCTTGCAGTGTCATTATCAATCCCAGTCCTTTCCCTCTATATAATCCTAAAATGCTAGATGAATTTTGCACAGATACCTCCAGCCCACATAAGCTGATATGATCATGAAAATTTAACCCCTTTATCTAGCTCCATTAGTCAACAATCATTTTCCTGGCCTGACTCACAATCTCCTCACCTATTGGCTCAAGACTCTCCTTAGCCAGCCACAGACTCAACTGAGTCTTCTCCCATTTCTAGTAGCTGACATTCCAGCTCCACTCCAAAGTCCTGCCTGTGAAACTGGTCTGCTGAGAGCAGAAACATGACTCTGATCTGCTCAGCCCAACTCTCCTGGGGCTTTTCCTGTTCCTGAGCATTGGGGGACCAGAAATATATCTTGCCATAGTAACAGCTGCCATCTCATTTCTACTAATTATGAAATTTTCTTTATAAGATCTTTCATTTTAACTTCAAAGTCTTTAGGGCTCAGAGCATCCTATGCTTGTTTCCCTTCAGCTGAATACAATTCATTTCTCAAGACCAAATGTTCTTTGCTTCTTGCTCTAAGACTCAAAGAAAATGATTTTTTAAAGGTTCCGTGGCCTCTGATAATAATTCATTCTTTAGGTTTCCTGATTAATGAGGAATCTGGAGCATGGAGTGTGCATACTTGGAATATGATTAAGAATCAGTGTTACTATGAACAGTGTTACTATGAACAAGCTCACATGGCATACTGCCCATACATTGCTTCATAACCAGAGGGGACCATTTATTTTCTTGTTGACCTGTAGTTAATGTGAGTTCAAAATCTAAATATATCACAGACGATTACAGTTTGCAGCTGAGTGCCAGCACTGTAAGCCCTAACTCAGAGGAGAGTGAATAACATGTTTTCCTGGCAATGGCACAGGAATCCATCCTATGGTCAAAGGCAGAGCAGCAGCAACAACAAGCTAAAACAAGAGTGGAGATGATCTGAGCTCACTAGAAGTATCAGAGTTTCTTTTCCAGACAAGACAAAGACAAGCCAGGGAAAGGTGACCAGAAGAAGCTTCAAGATATTATGAAACAAAAAGCATGATTAAAACTTCATGTCTTCTGGGAGTACCTTAGTGGTTTAGTTGGTTGAGTGTCTGCCTTCTGCTCAGGTCATGGTCTCAGGTTCCTGGGATTGAACCCCACACTGGACTCTCTGCTCAGTGAGGAGTATGCTTCTCCCTCCCCATCTGCCTCTTCTCCCTATTCATATGCATGTTTGTTTGTTTTTTCTCTCTCTAACAAAGATTTGTTTTCTAAAAGTGAAATGCCCTTCCAAAGTCAGGGGAACACAGTGACAACTCAGTATCTCTATGTAAATCAAGAGGAAGTATAACCACATAATGGAGAGGAAGTTCATGAATGGATCCTCCACCTACTCCCTCCCTTGGCAGGTGGATCTATATATACTCTCTCTCTCTCTCTCTCTCTCTCTCTCACACACACACACACACACACACACACACACACACACACTTCAGCATTTACTTTGATTGCTTAGGGGTCTTTCCCTAAAATTTTCAATGGAATTTTCTAAAGCATGCAACACATTTTCACTGTAATATCTGAGAGCTCCTGCTATGTGTAAAGCAAGGCTAGCCACTTGCTCCTCCTTTGTGAGGAACAGTCCTTTTCATTGAAGGTGTGGTTGTGGGTAGCAGAACCATCCTGTCAGAGCTGCAAGAGAGAACACAGCATAATGAAGCAGTTATAATAATTGTGATACTTATACCAGAAAAGAGAAAGACAAACAGAAATAAAAGTCCAGAAACAAACCCAAGTATGAGAATTTAGCAATTGATAGATGGCATTTCAAACAAGTTGTAGAAAAAGTAATTTGCAGACATTAGCTAGCCATCTGGGAAAACATTTTAGATCCCTACCTCAAACCACATACAAGAACATACTCCTGGTAAGTCAAATATTTAAAAGTTTCTAAGTTAAATTTCAAAAATAAAGCCAGAAAATAAAGGTGATCAAATACATATATGTCGTGAATTTTCATAAGCATAACACAAAAGACAAAAAGAGTAAAAGAAATCAGAATGCAAAAAAGACCATAAACAAAGGCAGCCTGGGTGGCTCAGCGGTTTAGTGCTGCCTTCAGCCCAGGGTGCGATTCTGGAGACCCGGAATCGAATCCCACATCGGGCTCCTGGTGCATGGAGCCTGCTTCTCCCTCTGCCTATGTCTCTGCCTCTCTCTCGCTCTCTCTGTGTCTCTCATGAATGAATGAATGAATAAATAAAATCTTTTTTAAAAAAAAGACCGTAAACAAAATTAAAGGCAATAAATACAAAATTAAGAAAGTTTACCCAAAATTGGAGATAAGGCAAAAAGATTACTGCTTGCTCTTTCAATACCATATTAAAACATTGTTTACTAAAAAAAATATAAAATAAAACATTGTTTACTGAGCCTACCTAAGGGACCTGATTCTCTAGGAAAATGTAACTTTGTTCCCTTTGCTATTTTCTGTTGATTAGGGCCCAGGCTGTAAAATTAGATGTGAACTTTACAGAAGATTGATAAAGTGCAAGTGGTGTTTGTATGGGACAGATGCAAATGATTTCTGTCTAGTAGAAAAGATATTTCCAAAGACTACGCTTTTATTGCCTGGTAGAATAATAACAAGTTTTGTATTTCATTTAGCACTCTGACTTCATCATTCTTTCCTTCACTTCAGCCTCTTGAGTTCTTCAATGAATCAGCTATAAGATCCTGCTGGTCCTCTCACTAATGAGTTACATAAATCACTGACACATGTATGTTTTTAAATTTTTAAAAATCATACTTTGTCCAGACAGTTAAACACAGAATTGCCATGTTATACAGCAGTTCTGCTCCTACTGTGAATAGGAGTATTATTCACAATAGCCAAGATGTGGAAACAAGCCAGGTGTCCATCAATAGGTGAATGGATAAATAAAATATAGGATACATGTGCAATGGAATATTATTCAACAGATGAAATGCTCATACATGCTACAATATGAATAAACCTTGAAAACTTTATGCTGGGCAGCCCCGGTGGCTCAGCGGTTTAGTGCCACCTTCGGCCCGGGGTATGGTCCTGGAGACCTGGGATCAGGTCCCACATCGGGCTCCTTGCATGGAGCCTGCTTCTCCCTCTGCCTGTGTCTCTGCCTCTCTCTGTTTGTCTCTCATGAATGAATAAATGAAATCTTTAAAAAAAAAGAAAGAGGGATCCCTGGGTGGCGCAGGGGTTTGGCGCCTGCCTTTGGCCCAGGGCGCGATCCTGGAGACCCAGGATCGAATCCCACGTCAGGCTCCCGGTGCATGGAGCCTGCTTCTCCCTCTGCCTGTGTCTCTGCCTCTCTCTCTCTCTGTGTGTGACTATCATAAATAAATAAAATTTAAAAAAAAAGAAAGAAAGAAAAAAAAAACTTTATGCTAAGTGAAATAAGCCAGACATAAAGGGACAAATATTGTATGATTCTATATATATGAGGTACCTAAAACAAGCAAATTCACAAAACATAAAATAGAGATTACCACGAGCTGTGGGAAGGAGCAAATCCAGAATTACTTTTTAAAAGGATGCACAGGGATCCCTGGGTGGCGCAGCGGTTTGGCACCTGCCTTTGGCCCAGGGCGCGATCCTGGAGACCAGGGATCGAATCCCACATCAGGCTCCCGGTGCATGCAGCCTGCTTCTCCCTCTGCCTGTGTCTCTGCCTCTCTCTCTCTCTCTGTAACTATCATAAATAAATAAAAATTAAAAAAAAAATTTTTTTAAATAAATAAAAAGGATGCACAGTTTCTGTTTGGGATGGTGAGAAAGCTCTGGAAATCATTAGTGGTGATAATTGCACTACAATGTGAATCCACTTAATGCCATGCCATTGTACACTCAAAAATGGTTAAAATGGTAAGCTTTATGTTATGTATATTTTAACATAATAAAAAATTTATTCTTTGACAACTTTAGAAGGAAATATTCTTGGGGGGGGGGACATTCTCAATATATATGACATCAAAGAAGCAATATGCTTGATCTATACATGGTTGTTATAAACCAATCAGAAAAAAGGAACCAAAGATTAAAAGACAAAATTCACTCAAGAATAAATACAAATGACAAACCTCACTTGGTATTTTTAAAGAGTTAATTAAAACAAGAATGTAATTCCATTTTCCCAAACCATATTAGAAAAAAATTGCATTAGAAAGTACTGGCAAAGTATATGAGAAATTATGATCTGGTTCAGACTTCCCAAAGAGCATTTTGGGAAGTGTGTATGCCCTGTAACAATAATTCTACCTCAATAAATATAACCTTAAAAAATGATGGGCAAGCATGCTTCCCATGGGTATACAAGAGAGGGAGTATAGTAGACTGTTCAGGGTTCTTCTGTAGCCCTACAACCTGGGCTTGAATACCAGTTACACCATAATTGCCAGAGTGCCTTTAGGCAGGTGGCTTAATACTCTCTAAGCCTCAGCTTCCTCTACTGAAAAATGGAGGAAATAATAGGACCTACCTCATAGGGTTGATGTGATGATTCAAAAAGACAGTTAAGATAAAATGTGTATTGCCTGACACATAGTGAGTCATCAAGAAATGTTAGAATGGTGCCTGGCTTGCTCATTCGGAAGAATATGGGACTCTTGATCTCAGGGTTGTTAAGTTGTAGGTTGTAAGCTCACTGTGTGAGCCCCACAGTGGGTGTAGAGATTACTTAAAAATAATTTTTTTTAGGGGATCCCTGGATGGCTCAGTGGTTTAGTGCCTGCCTTCGGCCCAGGGCATGGCCCTGGAGTCCTGGGATTGAGTCCCGCATCGGGCTCCTTGCATGGAGCCTGCTTCTCTCTCTGCCTATGTCTCTGCCTCATTCTCTCTCTGTCTCTCTCATGAATAAATAAATAAAATATTTAAATAAATAAATAAATAAATAAATAAATAAATGATTTTTTAGAAGATTTTATTGGGGAGCCCCGGTGGCGCACCGGTTTAGCGCCGCCTGCAGCCCAGGGTGTGATCCCAGAGACCCAGGATTGAGTCCCACATGGGGGCTCACTGCATGGAACCTGCTTCTCCCTCTGCCTATGTCTCTGCCTCTGTGTGTGTGTGTGTGTGTGTGTGTGTGTGTTGCTCATGAATAAATAAATAAATAAAAATATTTTTAAAAAGATTTTATTTATTCATGAGGCACACACAGAGAGAAAGAGAGGCAGAGACACAGGCAGAGGGAGAAGCAGGCTTCATGCAGGGAGCCCCATGTGGGACTCGATTCCAGGACTCCGGGATTACGCCCTGGGCTGAAGGCAGCGCTAAACTGCTGAGCCACCTGGGCTGCCCAAAAATAAAATTTTTAAGAGAAAAAAAAAAGAAATCTTACAGATGATTGCTACTGTTGTCACTCTAATAGGAAACTGCATAAGATCTTTTTCCCAATTGTCCCAGAATTGGTGATTAGGGCCCATAGATGAGAACAAAAAAGTGCTCACTAATCTACACCTTTAAGAAAATTGCCAGTAACTGGAGCTGACCAACTTCCCCAAGAGAGGCAGAAACAGCCTAGATTTTTCTAACCTCCTCTCCATTCCAATCACTCTAGCCCTCCAGTCTCTATAGAAGAACTGGGGAAGAGCGGAAGGGAGATGGGGAATTTGCTTTGTGGAGAGTGCAAATTACTTCAAGGTGGAAGTGGAAGGTGCTGTCTCAAGGAAAAGACAAGTGAGGAGGCTCTTATAAAGACTAGAGAGAGGTACATACCAGGAAAGGAGACCTCCAGTCTATGCCCTAGTTGGCCATCTGCCAAGGTAGTACACTAGCCAATTTCCTTCTCTGAACAAAGGAGCAACAGATATGAACAAAAGAGAAGAAGACTGGGGAGACCTTGCTATCAGAAGGAACCAGGAGAGGAAAGCAGTATGTCATGACAAGGGAATTTTTATTTCCCATGGATCCACTGCACATTGGAATTGGTGGTTGAACTTGGACTGTCTCACAAGACTCTACCCAAGAAGACTGCTGGCTCTGAGTGAGGACCCTTGTAACAAGAAGTAATAGTTGAGAAGGAATGGTCAAGCTGGAGCCAAGATCTCTCTCACTGGGAAACTGTGGAGTAGGACATGTCTCCGAAGACACCTATATTAGACCCCTACCACCCAGTGGGCATTAGCATTGACATGAAACAGCTTGGACTAAAGAGGCAGGGACAACCCAAGAGAGCATTACAAACACCCTCAAGTAAGTATGAAACCCTTTTGAGTTGAAATTTCTATGACTTTTAGCTAAAAGTATTTTGATATACTTCTTTCTCTGCAGAGCATATACTAACTGCCCTCAACTTGGAATGTACATGCTTCAAGTCTGGTTCTATACGGTGATGAAAACTTAAGACCTTCAGTTCTTTACTTTTTTTGAGATTTTATTTTTAAGTAATCTCCACACCCAACGTGGAGCTCGAACTCACAACCCCAAAATCAAGAGTCACATGCTCCACTGACTGAGCCAAGCAGACACCCCATAGACCTTCAGTTCTAATACAAAATTCCCAGGTAAGAGATCCTAACTGGTCCAGCGTGGATCAGTCAAGCTAATTCAGTCAAGTATAACTGTGAATACAGGGTCCCCACTACCCAGTCTCAGAGGACAGACATCATGAAACTAGAAAGACACCCTCGTGGTATTTTTGTCTCATGGTGTTGATGTAGTGAAATAAAATGTGACCCAGAATACTAGAAAGCTGAGGAATCCAGATAGAATTGACTAGGCTTTGAAATAAACATCTCACTTTCTGGAGAGTTTTTACAAAGTGATATACAGGGACTATGGGTCCCTTTTAGAAGGGGCAGAGATCTTGATCTGAGATGAAGTAAGGGAGATCAGTAATAGCCAGAGAGAAGGAGAGTGGTCACTTCATCTACAATGTGACCACCTTCCCCTTGAAGCCCATAAGTCTTCCATAAAGTCATGAGATGCCTGGTAGGATGGGATATCTGGTGGGCACCTGCAAGGGGGAATGCAGTTTCACATACCCAGCTATGACGTGAATAGGAAAAGAGACAGAGAAGCCTAAGAGGAATCAAGCCATCAAATATACAGTGATCTCTGAATTACTCCAGAGCCGGATATTGAAGCCAAGTTTACTGAATTCTCTGAGGGTGCTGAAGCCCTCAGAAACCATAAAGGAAAAGGAAACCACAAAGATTTCACCAATAGCAGCCTGATTAAGTCACTTGTGACTAAATCCAGCTAACCTATCAATTGGGATCCCAATCCTTCACAGGATGGGGTTTTTCTGCTCTATTTTCCTATTGGCAGTTGGGGTAGTGAAATAGAAAGGTGAAGCATTTCAAAGCACTTTAGTGTCCTTTAGATACTAGGACGTCCAGTCTATATTTGCTTCTTTGAGCACCAGCTGGTCCCAGGAGTCAAATTTCCCTGGGACCTTGTTACAGGGGGGCTTGTTTTCTCCCCACACTGATTCATGATTATTCATGAGGCCTTAAAGCTCTTAGGGAGTAGGAGCAGGGATATCTGTGATTTTAAATCAGTAAGCCCAATTTGGCCTCAAGCAGAATGGGACCAGGGAAAGTATCTTATTTTTTTTTAAGATTATTTATTTATTCATAGAGACACAGAGAGAGGCAGAGACACAGGCAAAGGGAGAAGCAGGCTCCATGCAGAGAGCCTGACGTGGGACTCGATCCAGGGTCTCCAGGATCACGCCCTAGGCTGTAGGCAGCGCTAAACCGCTGCGCCACCGGGGCTGCCTGGAAAGTATCTTAAAAAAAATTGTCAAAGCCAAAATGAAGAGCTTGAAATATTACTAAAGGCTCTTAATATTTGAGGTTTCTGCTTTGTAGCCTTGACTGGAAAAGTCAATTTTTTCTAAGGATGGAGACACAGGATATCATGTGAGACTCCTCAAATGGTTTCAAGTTCTAGAGAAAGGATTCATGGTAATTTACCAGTACTATTACTACAGAGCTGCTATTTAATTTTGAACAAAGGTTTGTATCTTAGGCTTTAAGAACAAATTCTCACAATTAGCTCTGTTGGAATTAAACTGTGACCGTTTGCCCACTGTAGAGCCATTATCTTCTGTCTTCCCACCACCCCTTCTCTTCACCATTCTGACAACAGGGGTGGGCTTAACCCAGGCTGAATCACTCACAGAACCTCTTCCCACTGGGCCACAAAGATTGAACCAGAGATAGCTAGATGAGCATGGGACCAAGCACAGGGCTGTTTCAAAGATGTGTCTCTTGCAGCTGGTGGGAAACTTTCTTTCTCCCTTCTCTATTGTAACAATGTTGAACTTTACCTAAGCCCTCTGTTCCTAGAAAACTGAGGTTAAGAAAAACCCCCAACTCTTTCAGGTTCCAACTTTACTACAAAGAACCACTCTTCCTCATGTGACCTATTGAGGTCTCATAGATGACCCCCTGGTTTACCTATGATAAGGCAGAGAGAGGGACTCCTGGGTGGTTCAGCGGTTGAGCATTTGCCTTCAGCTCAGGACGTGATCCCTGGGTCCGGGATCGAGTCCTCCATTAGGCTCCCTATAAGGAGCCTGCTTCTCCCTCTGCTTATGTCTCAGCCTCTCTCTCTGGGTCTCTCATGAATAAATAAAATCTTAAAAAAAAAAAATGCCAGACAGAAACTCTCCAAATTCCCATCACACTGTCTCATAAATGATTACGTGAGTTATCTATCCCTCTGAAACTGGCTAGACACAAATCTTTCCTGTTCAGCTCACTGAGTCCCCTTGATTACAAAAACAATTGCAACTGTAAAATCACTCTACCTAGAAGTTGTCCACTTCTCCCTAGAAAGGTATCCAGACAAAATCACCCTGCCAAGGCAACGATCTTCAGATCTGGAATGATCTTCCTATTGTAATACCCTAAGTAAAATCAGTTTGCTTATTGTTTGGTTTTTGTCTTTGACAGATTGTGGAATTGTAAAGATGTGTTCCCCCAAGGTTCTAGTGGGCATAGAGAGGGGTCTGAGGGAATGAAGCTATTAGTCAGATGAAAGTAGAGACTAGTGGGGCACCTGGGTGGCTCAGTCGTTGAGTATCTGCCTTTGGCTCAGGTCGTGATCCTAGGATTCTGAGATCAAGTCCTGCATCAGGCTCCCTGCGTGGAGCCGACTTCTCTCTCTCCCTCTGCCTATGCCTCGGCCTCTCTCCCTCTCTCTCTCTCTCTGTGTGTCTCTCATGAATACATAAATAAATAAAATTAAAAAAAAAAAAGCCCTTAGTGACATCCATTTCTAAATGGCTTCATGAAACTTCACTGAAGAAATGGTAAAAAAAAATAGAAGAGTTAGTAAAATTTTTATTCATGAAACAAAGTATAATTACCATTTTATTTCTGCTTCACATACCATATAAATGGAATTATGATTTAGTAACTTTCTGATTAGCATCCTAATGAAAAATGAGTTAGAGGAATTTATTTTGAGGTACTTTGGACAGTTTGGGATTTTTCACTAGTATCACTGGTAACTTAAAAAAATAAAGCCTTTTTCAGTTGTTTTATCAATCACAGAGCAGAGCATTTAATTCTATAAAATATTACTTGCTTCACATTTTTTAAAATGTAACATATACAAAGACATTAATGAATTTTTACAATTTACAATAAATGTTTTACAAATGTTCAATCCATATACCTAAGGACCTATAGGTAAATTGTATGTTTTCCTATTTTTTTTTGCATTCACCAAAAGTAAAACTTTTTCAAAAGAGAACACTTAAGAAATCATTTTGTCGGGATCCCTGGGTGGCGCAGCGGTTTGGCGCCTGCTCTTGGCCCAGGGCGCGATCCTGGAGACCCGGGATTGAATCCCACGTCGGGCTCCCGGTACATGGAGCCTGCTTCTCCCTCTGCCTGTGTCTCTGCCTCTCTCTCTCTCTCTCTCTCTCTCTGTGACTATCATAAATAAATAAAAATTAAAAAAAAAAAGAAATCATTTTGTCTAGACTGAATAGAGAAAGTAGGTCTACATGAAACTCAAATTTTCTTTTTTTTTTTTTTTTTTGAAACTCAAATTTTCAAAAAGCAAATATATTCTTCAGGGAAAGTGACACCTTTTTAAGATGCTAATTAATGATAGCTGTAAGGAACTGTCGGAATTCTACACATAGGAAAGCATCCTCCCCTTAATGGCCAAGCAATGGGGCTGAGAGTGATGAGGACACTGTGAAATGCAAAAAACGAACACCTTCGTTCCATTCCAGATAGACTAATGTGATGGTAGAACTCTTACTCCTCATGCCTCTTGCTATGCAACATTGCTTTACAATTTGTAAAATCACTGAGAGAATGTTCTATATTTTGATTTAGGTGGTGGCTGTACCTTCTGTGGTTAAATGGATGTACTCAGTAAAATTCATTAAGCTATACAGTTAAAAATTTGTGCATTTTATTCTATGTAAATTATACTTCAACTTTTGGAAGTACTACATAAAAGCACAGAGTGTGACCATCAATAAATGCTGTTGCTAAAAGAAAAAAAATCACCAAGGAGCAAAGATCTAATTCTGCTCAGGAAAATTAAAAATTCCACAGACATACATTGTCTGTGGTATTTTAAAATGTGTTATAATTAGTTAAGAGTCAGTTGTGGATATAGGAATAACCTACATTTCCCAAAAGAGAACTTCAAACATCTCTACCTGTAGATAACAGAAGGTAATATACAATATTTTTTCTTAATCTCTACTTCCAAGTTTTTAGATAATGAAAATGGATTACTTGTGTTTAAAAAGGGAGGTGTGGGGATCCCTGGGTGGCGCAGCGGTTTGGCGCCTGCCTTTGGCCCAGGGTGCGATCCTGGAGACCCGGGATCGAATCCCACATCGGGCTCCCTGTGCATGGAGCCTGCTTCTCCCTCTGCCTGTGTCTCTGCCTCTCTCTCTCTCTCTCTGTGACTATCATAAATAAATTAAAAAAAAAATTAAAAAAAAAAAGGGAGGTGTGGTTTCAAGTTTATTATGTTCAAATTGGAATAAAGTCATTTTAGCTTGAGAACCCATGCTGCTGGAAAGATGTAGTGGAGGGGGTGGGAAGCCAGAGCAAGCAGTTGGATGAATGAGGATACATCTAGAAAAAATATAACAGCATCATTCTGGAATTTTATGTGAACTTTTTAATAAAACATTCCCCATGTATCTGACTAGGCAATTAAAATGATTGGATTTAGATCACAGATGTTTATCATCCTCGCCAGAAAAAAGAGAAAGAGAACTACCTTCTTCTGGCTTTGCTATATGACATCTCTAAATGCTTTCCAAAACCCTGTGACATCTCTCCCTGCATCTAGCTGTGAACAATTTACAAGAAAGATCTTGTATTTCACTTGCATTTCACTCAGGTCTTATGTCCTGTTACAGGAAATAATGTCCATCTTTTGTTTTTTCTGCTCAGTATTCATCCTTTAAGGTGTTCCTCTACTCTTCCTCATTCTGGCAGGCTGCTGATGGTGGGATCCCACCCATGACTGGGGGGATGGACACATCTCAGTAAGACGCCAAGGAAACTTCTACAGGGAACTTTACTTTTGACCTGAGGCACACAGGTACTGCAAGGAGTTGGACCCAATCATCTGCTGGCAAGAGCCAAAGAAATAGCAGACAAGTTCCCCCACTAATGAGATCTAGACTCCCCTGGTTCAAGAACTTCTCAAGGCTGGGAATGCAATTCCTCCTCCTAAACTATGATCTAGCTAATACACTGCCAATAAATTCTTTGTGCGTTTTTTTTTTTTTTTTTTTTGCCAAAGTTTTGTTTTGTTTCTTACAATTGTGTCCTCAATGATATAGAAGTGGTTCTATGTTATTTCAAAATAAACCCAACTGGCTAGAAGGGAGAGAGAGTTATGTAATAGAAAAAGCTCAGGGCTATGTACTTTGAATAAACCACTTAACAAAGAAGCCTGAAGCTTAAGCACAGTGGTGGTATTTTAGTCAATGAGGTTTATCAGAGGCACAATTATTTCTAATTGAAAACCTTTCCCAATACCCTACCCTGTCTTGAGGACTTGAAACAAAGATGCTTGAATCTCTCAGTCCCTTCATTTGTAAAAGGGGGATAAACATTATGTCTGGTGGTAAAATCACTAATTCTTTGGGGTCAAGACACAAAAACTCAACTTGGACCATCTTTTTCTTTTTCTTTCTTAAGTTGGCTCCATGCCCAGCATGGGGCTTGAATTCACAACTCTGAGATCACAAGTCACATGCACTACTGACTGAGCCAGCCAGATGCCCCGTAACTTGAACCATCTTAATCACAAAAGAGATTGGCAACAGAGGAGCCATGATAACCAAAAAAGGAAAACAATCAAGTCTAGGTAGTTATTGTTCTCTCATCTATGGTCCTCTCAGCATGTCAACTTCCTTTTCTCCTCCTGCAGATACATTTAATTACAAGAGAGGGAACCAGCAAATCCTGTACTCAACAATCACACAGTGTTACGAGCACTCCATGAAGCTATGTCACAGCAGAGTGTTATATCAAGGCCCAAAAATTGAGGAGTCCAAGCAGGTCTGTCTGAAGATAAAAGAATGTGACACAACTTTTAAGTAGTTTGCTGTCAAGCCATCTCAGGAAGTGGAAGCAATTGAGGAAAGCAGCTCTCTCCCAATTCCAGGGAGCTTCAGGCACTGTTCTCACCTCCATGCTCAGAGGTGAATGGAAGAGCCATCCTTCGTTTGGAGAACCAAAGCCTCATACCCACTGAGGTCCCAATTCCACCAGTCCCCTTGCATGGCTATTCTTCTTTAAGAAACAAATAGTCTCCCGGTTCTGGATCTCTCTCTTACATTTATTATGTAATTAGAATTAGTCAAATTCTCTTATCCTACCATAAAGAAAAGGGCTCCTTTGGTTGTATGCAAAGGCATATGAGGGCAGAACCACATTTGATTTTGCCCCAGGATCCAATTTTACAACACTGAGGTTTCTTGAATAGTTACAGTAACTAGTCGTAAAACACAATGAAAGGATACAAAAAAAAATTTTTTTTTTTTAAATAATAGCCACCAATCTTCAGGGAAAAGAATGATTCTGAATTCCAGGAAATGTGGGAGGATCAGTTCTCTCCCCTCTTCTGATCCTGGTGGGGCTAGTTTGCATTTCACTCAGGTCTTACAGCCTCTTGTGAAAACACTTTGACCAACTTCTGGTGCAGACTAATTACATAATGTATAATAGGGCCCAGTGCAAAACTAAAATGCAAGGCTCCCTGGTCAAAAGTTATTATGATGCAGTAGCACTGCATGGAATCAAATGTGGGACTTCTCTAAGCACAGAGCCCTGAACTCTAGATAGCTTGCCCATGGAGCAGGCCCTGTTCTGTAGTCAGCTTCCAACCATAGGTGCTCACTAACAAGCCCAAGGGCGGAGCAGGAAACAAGCATCTTGCCCAAAATCATCCCTGGCCAGAGAGATGCAACTTTCCAACACAAGCCTTTCACATCCATCTTTCCCCCAGTTCTTTGAGACATCTTATATAACTGGAAAACACTTGGGAGGTTTTCCTAGAATAAAGAAAGTCTGCTTAAAGTCTAGTAAAATGTTCATTCCTGCCAGATAGAAATTACTTGCAGCTTTCACAAAAATTTTTAATTCCTTCAGCTGCAACCCATTAGGGTTTACAAAACTAAGTATCCAGGGACACCTGGGCGGCTCAGCGGCTAAGCACCGGCCTTCAGCTCGGGGCATGGAGTCCCAGGATTGAGTACCACATTAGGCTCCCTACACGGAGCCTGCTTCCCCCTCTGCCTATGTATGTGTGTGTGTGCGTGTGTGTGTCTCATGAATAAATAAATAAAGTCTTAAAAAAAAAATACTAAGCATCTGAATTTTGGCCTAAATTCTCTGAGCAAAGCTGAAGGTCCCTCAAGCCCATGGGCCCTCAGTGAGAAAACACCTACATTGACTTTCTTTCGCCACTAAAAAGCAAGTTGTTATTGCATTTTGTGTATATGTATCTGACCTCTACGTTGAACACTCTATAGACTTTTTAGTTAATTCTTGTAGGCTTTCCAGGTATGCAACCAAATCATCACAAATAATGCCATTTGCTTTCTGCTTTTGATTTGTTGTAGCTTATTCTGTCTTATTTGGCTATAATGCAGTTTCTTTCAAAATTAACTGAGAAATGAATCTTGTTTTGTGGGAAACTTGAAAATTTCAGAATACAGCTTATCTAGGGAAATAAATGCCTAGGAGCAATGAAAAAAATTGAGGAAAAGTATTAATTAGGAGGGATTACTGTACCAGATATCAAAATATCCTATTGAACCATGGAAACTAATGACAGATGGGCACCTGGGTGGCTCAGTTAGTCAAGTTTCTGCCTTCAGTTCAGGTCATGATCTCAGGGTCCTGGGATCAAGCCTCCCATATGGCTTCCTGCTCAGTGAGGAGACTGCTTCTCCCTCAGCCTGCTCCCCCTGCTTATGTGCACACATGTTCTCCCTCTCTCTCTCCCTCTTTTTCTGTCAAGTAAATAAAATCTTTTAAAAAATAAAATAAAAGGGATCCCTGGGTGGTGCAGCAGTTTAGCGCCTGCCTTTGGCCCAGGGCACGATCCTGGAGACCCGGGATCAAATCCCACGTCGGGCTCCCGGTACATGGAGCCTGCTTCTCCCTCTGCCTATGTCTCTGCCTCTCTCTCTCTCTCTGTGTGTGTGACTATCATAAATAAATAATAAAAAAATGAAATAAAATAATTTCACATCCTGACAAAAACAAGACTTTCAGAAGATCTTAAAATGTTCAAATTAATTTTGTACATATTTAGTATACAAGAAAGTAGCATTTCAAATCAATAATGAAGTGATTATTTAATATATGGTGTTTCAAAAACTAAAAACGAGGATTAAGAATATAACCATAATTGTAACTATAGAATTACAAGAAAATATTTTATTTTATTATTATTTTAAGCATTTTTTAAAAGATTTTATTTATATATTCATGAGGGACACACAGAGAGAGAGGGAGAGACACAGGCAGTGGGAGCAGGCTCCATGTAGGAAGTCCAATGTGGGACTCGATCCTGGGTCTTCAGGATTATGCCCTGGGCCAAAGGCGGCACTAAACCGCTGAGCCACCCAGGCTGCCCTTATTTTAAGTATTTTAAGTATTCTCTACACCCAATGTCCGGCTTGAACTCACAATCCCAACGAGACTCACAAGCTCTATTGACTGAGCCAGCCAGGTGCTGCTCAAAATATATATTAATAATTGTAGGACATAAAAGACCATTCTAAACATGAATCAAATCCAGGAATCCATAATAAAAAGATTGTTAAAGATGCCTATTTAGAGAGGCACCTGGGTGGCTCAGTGGGTTAAGTGCCCAAATTTGGATTTTAACTCAGGTCATGGGATCAAGCCCTGTGGTGATCCACTCTGGACCTCAGCTCAGGACTCCATTTCAGGGTCGTGAGTTCATGCCTTCTGTGGCCTACTTCAAAAAAAGAGTTAATAAAAAACCATCTACTTAACAATGTAATGCCTCTGGACGGGTTAAATGATCACAAAGTTGAAAGACAACAATCAAAACAGGAAAAATATTTGTAAAATATAAAACAAAAGTGTCTTTATATAAAATATTTAAATATTCTACAAATCATTAAAAAGATAAAAATCCAATAGAAAAATAAGCAAAAAATTTGACAATTCATGAAAAAATAAAGTCTCCAATGATCATATGAAAAGTACTTACCCTCACCAATAATGTATCAGTTGGCTTGTTAATTTGACCATTCTCAGTTATAGTGAGGAAATACATTTGGGTAAAATCTATTTAAAGGACACTAGGGGGGATCCCTGGGTGGCGCAGCGGTTTGGCGCCTGCCTTTGGCCCAGGGCGCGATCCTGGAGACCCGGGATCGAATCCCACATCGGGCTCCCGGCGCATGAAGCCTGCTTCTCCCTCTGCCCGTGTCTCTGCCTCTCTCTCTCTCTCTGTAACTATCATAGATAAATAAAAAAATAAAAAATAAAAAATAAAATAAAGGACACTAGGTAATACCAAACAAAATTAAAAGTGCACATACCCTTTGACCCAGCAATTCTACCTCTAGAAAGTCATATTACAAGAACACAAATGAGTGCTTAAAAATCTATTCATCTCACCTTTGTGGTAAATGATCTAATCGTTCAAAATTGAGTACTGGTTGGATAAATTGTGGAACGTCCATGTCATCCATATAACTTAACAGAAAAAGAATGAATCAAATCTGCATGTGCTGACATGGGAAAAGATGTCCATAAGTACATAGAGAAACGACCAAAGCAAGCTGAAGAAGAGAACATATCTGTAAGATTCCATTTTATTAAGAACAAGATGGGCTCAAAGGTCAAGAATATCACCTTCTCTAACTCCCAGTGCTAAACCACTTTTTATCCTCTTACCCTGAATTTTTTTTTTCTTTAGAGTATTTACACTCATAGGACATTGCTTTTGTTCATTGTTTGTAGAAAGCGCCACGTGTGCAAGGACTTTATTTTTTCAATGCTCTATCCTCACTTTTTAAAACATTTTATATAGAAGATGTGGTTTATGTATACAATGGAATATTACTCAGCTATTAGAAATGACAAATACCCACCATTTGCTTCAACGTGGATGGAACTGGAGGGTATTATGCTGAGTGAAGTAAGTCAGTCAGAGAAGGACAAACATTATATGTTCTCATTCATTTGGGGAATATAAATAAGAGTGAAAGGGAATATAAGGGAAGGGAGAAGAAATGTGTGGGAAATATCAGAAAGGGAGACAGAACATAAAGACTGCTAACTCTGGGAAACAAACTAGGGGTGGTAGAAGGGGAGGAGGGCGGGGGGTGGGAGTGAATGGGTGACGGGCACTGGGGGTTATTCTGTATGTTAGTAAATTGAACACCAATAAAAAAATTAATTAAAAAAAATATTCTCTGAAGAGCCAAAAAAAAAAATTTTAGGTGCTCCGTAAATAATACCTGAAAAAAAATGAGTGGACGCCCAGAAACATACATACATATATAGCTCAAAAGGTCACGTAATTTTCAAAGAATGTGGATTTAAGGGGAAAAAATTCCATGATCTGGCACTAAAGGATAAAATACCCTAAAGTAATTAATATTTGTAGGATCTTTTTCCAGTAAACAAAGCAGCTTTAGTTACACAGTCTCACTTGGTTCTTTTAACATCTCTATGAAATACATAAATATAGAAATAATTAACATTTATTTGAACTATATGGTTTACTATATAGTTTTCCCATTTATGGTCCCAATCTTGCCCAATTCATGCCTTTTTATTTTGTTTTCCAGATTAGTTCTGAACAGCTACATATATATATATTATATATATATATATTTCCCTCATACGAAAATCTTTCTCCCTGCCTTTCCACGCAATGTACCTGCACTGATCCTTCAAAAGCCAGCTCATGGGAGACAACCGGCCTCTTTCTTCTTTTCTAAACTACAGACCCACACAGGGGACGAGACACACCACCTACCCATCCGTAGCTTACCCCAAAGGCTGCCCCAGAAGACCTCCAGGCCTCACTGGCTCCGCCCACGCAGGCGGACGCCGGGGTCGAAGTCCCCGCCCCTTCCGAGGAGTTTCCCAAAACCCCGCGCGGCAGTGCTCAGCCGCGCTAAGATGGCGACTCCCATGCATCGGCTCATAGCTCGGAGACAAGCGTAAGTGAGGCCCCGAGTAGGGCCGCGGGGCGGGCTGGGGGCGGGGAGAAGCGCGTCAGCCGGCGGGTGAGCAGGGGCCGGGATGCGGGGCTGGTATCGGATCTTCCGTGTGGACGGGCGGAGGGTGGTCGTGCCTCTCACTTGTTGCTGCTCCACAGGGGCTCGGCCCGGGTGATAAGTTTGGTGTCCAAGGGCTAGTGATTGCGTGGAAGATGACTGCGTAAGGTCCACGGGGCGGGACCCAGGTTGCGGGGTGGGTGAGTGTGTGTTGGGGGGAGGGTCTGAAGAGAGCCCAGCGTTTGCTTTCCGCGCTGGAGACGCCCAGGAGTTGGGCACTAAGTGGCGTATGCCCCTTGGCCCCCCAGCCGCCCACCCTGTGCGTGGCGGGAGGAAGCCTAAAGGGACCCCTTCCGCTCTCACCGACGTAAACCTTAGCTTGCTCTGCAGCTTCCAGCCCAGCTGGCTTTTCCTACCCCCCTTCCTATCGCCTTCCCTAGAAGCAGCCTGACCACAATGCCGGTTTTCCGCCCGAGTTATTTTCTCGCTTTCTGCCATTTATTCTCTTCAATAAATAACTGATTCATCATCTGTTTCTCGCTGTCAGATTTTGGGTGTGAAGAAAAAGAGGTGTTCAAGATAGGAATCTCTGCTTTCAGGAAAGTTACATTCCATTCGTTAAGAGTCGATAAACTGAACATTTTAAGTAAATACAGTTGGTGTTAAGAGCTTTGAAGGAAATAAGAGGTGATGGAAAGAAAGGCCCAGGTTACATTGGTAGGACTGGAAAGACATCCCTGAAGAGGTGGCGTTTAAACAGATTGAAAGTGTGAGAAAAGAGCCAGACGTGAGAACATTTGGGGGAAAAGCATTAGACGGTACCATAATTCCTTTGAGACAGGAAAGAACTTTAGTTTTGGGTGTTTTTGTTTGTTTGTTTGTTTGTTTGTTTTTAAGATGTATTTATTTATTTATTTATCTATGATAGACACAGAGAGAGAAAGAGAGAGGCAGAGACACTGGCAGAGGGAGAGGCAGGCTCCATGCACGGGGAGCCCGACACGGGATTCGATTCCGGGTCTCCAGGATCAGGCCCTGGACCAACGGCAGGCGCCAAACCGCCGAGCCACCCCAGGAAGTGGCGGGGAGGGGGAGGGGGAGTAGTTTCTTAAACTGGCTATACAGCCAGTTTGGAGCTAAACATGAGGCTGGATCCCTGACCCTGAGATGATGACCTAAGTGGAAATCAAGAGTTCACTGCATAACTGACTGAGCCATCCAGGCTCCCCAAGAACGTTAGTTTATAAGAACTGAAAGCTGGCGATAATAGCTGGTGACCAAGAGACTGTGGCACAAGAAGTGCCATGGACACATAATGCAGGTATTGTCCAAAATGCCCCTGTACTGTAAAGCGTTTTTTCTTCTACCCCCCTGCACACCTTAACAATCTGCCATTTTTTCATTCTCTTAGCATTTCATGCTGTTACCATTTGCAAGTCCATAACATATCACTCATAGTCTGCTTGCATATATATGTGTGTGTTTCTTTTTACATTTCTGTTTTTTATTTTTTATTGTTTTTTTTCCTTCTCTTCTCTCCATCAGATTCTACCTTTCACACCTAATGAAGAGTTCTTTGAGCATCAAGATGAAGACCTAGGGAGTCAGAGTAGTATGCCTGGTGGAGAAGGCTTTGAAGTCAGACAATTCTAAGGTTATGAATAGAGTGAATTTAACAATAGGTGTGCTACATTGGGTTTCCAGGGTCTCTAACACTCAGATTTGTTCTTTTGAGTGTTAGTTCCACACTTGGATAGGTTCATTCCGTTGGTCTCAAGATGGCTCACTATCTTTGGTCCTTTATATCCTCTCAACTTCAACTTGATAGCATATCATTTGTCTAGATTGAATCATGTCTATGGGATTGTGATGCTCTGATTTGCAGATCTCATTCTTTTACCAGCACAATTGGATGGATCTCTATAAACCAATGATAAGCTAGATAGGTAGTTAAAATAGATAATAATTTTAAATTATTTTAAATTTTAAAATAGATAATAATTTGCCACTAGGGTGACAAAACCAAGCAATGTCCACTTAAATATGAAGTGAAAGACTTTTAGCATCTAAAGAGTATTTCTATTATTTCAGAAGTAATAGAAAGTTGAACAAATACTGTTTTTCTATGGAATGCCTGTATTTTGTACATGAGCTACACAGAAAAATAAAAGACAAATCTTACCTCTAGGAGCTTCTTGTCTTGTTGGCAAGAAAACAAATGGTGTATAATAAAAGTAGTCATGGTATACAGAGTAAATCCTCAGGGAGTTGGAGAAGGAGACTTTTAGCATTTAGGGGAATCTGGTAGAGTTTGGGGAATATTTTGGGGGGAGAAACAAGAGGAACCATTACTTATCATTTTGTGTTCATCAGAAAGTTTTAATGTTATTTATAAAAAGCACATATTCCATAATAACAAGTTTTAGACTTTTTTTTTTTTAAATTGGTTATAAGAAGTTGAGAAAGTACTGTTGTTCTTTTTTTAAGACTCTGGACTAGTAGAGGGGAGGGAGGAAATAAAAGAGAAAAAAAAAGAGAGAGAGAGACAGCCTAAATTTGAACTTCTTATTCAGCAGATCTTTCAGGGAGTTAACTTTAAATCAATTGAAATGAAATTACTTTCAGTTTGTTAATTGTAATTACATCTGCTTATATGTAAGTAAATTGTAGAATCTTGGCACTATCTGGGGTCATTTCTTCTGCTAAACCTTCCACTGGATTCCAGTACTGTCTTCATCATCCAGGGGAATTATCTAACTTTAGCTTGAGGACCTTCAGGAAGGACATACTTACCTCCTAAAGTAGCCCGTTAGCTTTTTCAAATCTGTCAAAAAGTTTATGTGGAACTGAAGGGAAAATAATATTTATGAAGCTAAACCCCGCTCCTTTCTAATTTCCTAGGTTTGGACCTAAACTGTGGTTTCAGTTAATTAAAAACCCTAGGTGTTGGATGCGTGGGTGGTTCAGTCAGGTAAGCATCTGCTTTCAGCTCAGGTCATAATCGCAGAGTCCTGGGATCGAGCCCCATGTCCGGCTCCCTGCTCAGTGGAGAGTCTGCTTCTCCCTCACCATCTTCCCCTCTTCCACATTATGTGCTCGCTCTCTTGCGCTCTCTCTCTCTCTCTCTCTCTCAAATAAATAAAATCTTTAAAAAAAAAAAAAAAACCTAAGTGTTAATCAAGGTGTGATCAATTGCCATCAAGTCAGGCTTCCTCTGTCTTGTATTGATTTTCAGGACTTAAGTGTTAGACTTACTTTTACCCTTGTTAAATTTCATCTTGTTAGATTTGACACTGAGTTTTACTCTGTCAAGACCTTTTTTTTTTTTTTTTTTTAAGATTTTATTTATTTATTCATGAGAGACACAGAGAGCGAGAGAGGCCGAGACACAGGCAGAGGGAGAAGAAGGCCCCATGGAGGGACCCTGACATGGGACTTGATCTGGGGTCTCCAGGATCACGCCCTGGGCTGAAGGCAGTGATCCACCTGATCCAGCTGAGCCACCCAGGCTGCCCTCAAGACCTTTTTGGATCTTCATTTGGTCATCTTTTGTATTAGCCCTTTCTCTTAGCTTTGTGTCGGCTACAGGTTGGATAAATAGGCACATCTGTGCCCTCCCAAGTCATTTCTAAAATGTTGAACAAGTCCAAACTGAAGACCAAGGCCTCAAGCCATCACTGGATACCTCTCTATACATTTACTTCAACCTATTAAACAGTAGTCTGTTGTCCATGATGATCAACTGATCTACCTAGTTATTCTGTTTTGTTCACAAGGATGTTGTAAGAGACTTTCCAAGATGCCTTATTGAAATTCAAATACCCAAAAGCCAATAAGGGTATTAGGTATAATGATTTGATAGTTGGTGATCAGGGCTTTTCTTTCTGAATGGATTTAATAAATCTAGCCAGAATTTTGCCTGGAATGGATGTCAAGTTCAGTGTTCTACTTTGTGGAATCTACCTTTCTCCCCACTTTGAAAATCAAAACTGCATTTGCCTACTTCCAGTCTTTCACTTCTGTTTGCCAGGATCTCTCAGATTACCAGCAGCAGTACAGTCATCTCACCTGGAAAATCTCTGGTATGTTTAGGGAGCAGTTACTTGGGCTGTGTGACTTAAACATATTCAGAATGGATAGAAGGGCTCTGTTACCCACCCCTCACTATCTTGGGGTTCAGTTCTACTCTTCTAATCATGCATATAATTGTGTTTGAGTGAAGACGGAAGCAAAATTAAAATAATCCTACTTTTACTCGTAGCCTACAACATCACATTGGTGGTGTGTTCACCTAGCACCCTGAATAATGAGCTATCCGTTTTTTGGTTCTTTAAAAATAGCTTTAGGGGCAGCCCCGGTGGCGCAGCGTTTGGCGCCGCCTGCAGCACAGGGCGTGATCCTGGAGACCCTGGATCGAGTCCCACATCAGGCTCTCTGTATGATGCCTGCTTCTCCCTCTGCCTGTGTCTCTGCCTCTCTCTCTGTGTCTCTATGAATAAATAAATAAAATCTTTAAAAAATAAAAAAATAAAAAATAAAAATAGCTTTAAATATAGCTAAAACACAAAATAATTTGTGTTCTTGATATTTTTCTCAAGCTTCAGCTTATTTTGGTAAGGCATTTATTTATATTAGGTTTAGATGTTTCTGTTACAGGCCTTTGTTGTTGTTTTTTTTTTTAAGATTTTATTTATTTATTTATTTATTTATTTATTTATTTATTTATTTATTTATTTATGAGAGACAGATAGGGAGAGGCAGAGACACAGGCAGAGGGAGAAGCAGGCTCCATGCAGGGAGCCTGACGTGGGACTTGAGCCCAGGTCTCCAGGATCACACTCTCAGCTGAAGGCGGTGCGAAACCGCTGAGCCCCCAGGGCTGCCCTGTTATAGGCCTTTGGCACTCTACTGTATTCTTTAGTTATATGTTCCTTTGAAAAATATCTTTTATGATTTGTTTTACGATTTCACATGCAATCCATGTTCATTATAGGAAAGTTGAAAATACAGATAATGAGAAAATATGCTATAATCATACCTCAAAGATAATCATTTTTACATTTTAATGTATAACCTTTCAGGTCATTTTTAACTTTTTTTTAAAAAATATTTTATTTATTTATTCATGAGAGACACAGAGAGAGAGGCAGAAACACAGGTAGAGAAGCAGGCTCCATACAGGGAGCCCAATGTGGGACTCGATCCTGGGACCCCGGGATCATGCCCTGGGCCGAAGGCAAACGCTCAACTGCTAAACCACCCAGGCATCCCCATTTTTAACATTTTAAATGGCCTCATAGTGTTCTTTATGGATAAACAATAACTTTTGGCCATTTCCTTTGCTCTTGCATAATTATTAGGTTTACTCTTTTTTTCTTTTCTTTCTTTCTTGAGTATAGTTGACACACAATGTTATGTTACAGTTATACACTACTGATTCCACAAGTTTATACATTATGCTATGCTCCGTGCAAGTGTAGCTACCATCAGGTTTACTCTTATAAACCACATTGTATCTCCTATAATAAATATACAACTCAATTTTTGCATACATCCATTATTCTCGGTTAACTGATATAGACATTTTTAAATCCAGTTTACTGATGTTTAATTTACATTTAACAAAATTCATTTTTTTATTGAAAGAGATCATGTGTGAGCAAGTGAGGGAGGGGAGGGGCATGGGGGTGCAGAGGGAGAGAGAATCTTAAGCAAGCTCCATGCCAGAACCCAGTGTAGGGCTCAGTCTCATGACCCTGAGTCCATGACCTGAGCTAAATCAAGAAACAAATGCTTAACCAACTGAGCCACTCTCTTTTTATTTTTATTTTTAGATTTTTTTATTTTTAAGTAATCTTTCCACCCATTGTGGGGCTTGAATTTATAATCCCAAGATCAAGAGTTGCATATTCTACCAACAGCCAAGGGCTCCAAAATTTATCCTTTTTAATGTACAGTTCTATGAATTCTGACAGATACCGATAGTCAGATAATCATTACCAAAATTAAGATATAGAACAATTTTATCATGAAAAATTTCTTCATGAGCCTTTGTAAGTAAACCCTTTACCCCACCCTCAGCCTCTGGAAACCACTGATTTTTTTCTGTCCCTATAATTTTACCTTTTCTAGAATGTTGTGTGAATAGAATCTATAAACCTTTTGAGTCCAGTGTCTTTCACTTGGTTAATTAATTCATTTGAGATCCACTGAAGTTCTTGCATGTATTAATAGTGCATTCTTCTTTTTTAAATTGTTTCTAATAGTATCCCATTGTATACATATACCAGTTTGTCCATTTGCCAGTTGAAGGATATTTTTATTGTTTCCAGTTTGAGGTTATTTTGAATAAAACTGCTATCATGTATATTTTTCTTGTTGTTTTTGAGAGAGTTTGTGCCAGAGTGTGGGGAGGGGAGGGACAGAGGGAGAGGGAGAAACAATCTTAAGTAGACTCCACGCCCACCTTGAGCCCTATGCAGGGCTTGACCTCACAACCCTGGAATCATGACCTGAGCCAAAATCAAGAGTCAGGCAGTTAACCAGCTGAGCCATCCAGGGCCCCCCATATAGTCTTTTGTGTAAACTTAAGTTTTTCTTTTTCTTAAGTAAATAATCTAAGAGTGGATTGCTTGACCATATAGTAACTTTATTAGAAACCTTATTGGAAACTGGCAGACTTTTTCAGTTTGTCTTTTTGCACATCACAATCTGATTATTCCAGTACCAGTAGTTGAAAAGACATTTTTCTCTACCAAATTTTTCTTGCATCTTTTTTTTTTTTTTTAAGATTTTATTTATTTATTCATGAGAGACAGAGAGACAGAGGCAGAGACATAGGCAGAGGGAGAAGCAGGCTCCCTGCAGGGAGCTAGATGTGGGACTCAATCCCAGGACCCCGGGATCACAACCCGAGCCGAAGGCAGATGCTCAATGCTGAGCCACCCAGATGCCCCTTTTTTGCACCTTTGTCATAAAACAGCTTCTGAAAAAAGGGTACCTTAACAGTCTTAAGTTTTCTGATCCCATGAGTATGTGTGTGTGTGTATTCATTTTTTATGAATACTTTAACTCACTGATGTTTTATAATTCAGTGTAGAGGTGTTGAACAACTTTCATCAGGGTTATCTGTATTGTAGTGGTGTTTTTTAAAATTTCAGTTGTTTTATTTCAGTTGTTTGTTGCTGGTATGTAGAAATACAATTGACTTTTGTATATTGACCTTGTATCCTGTGACTTTACTAAGTAGTTCTGTTTTAGATTCCTAGGAATTTTCCAGGTGGATAATCATCATTTATACTATCTTTTTTGATGTACATTTTTAAGATTTTTCTTCTAGTTACTAAATGGCCCTTCAGAAAGTTGGTGCAACTTATATTCTTACCAGCAGTTAAGAATATATATCTTATCATATGCAGAGTGCCATTCTTTACCTCTGCCATCAATAGGTTATCAATGTAGCAGGCATGTCCTACTATTTTAGGTATTAAAGGTCATTTCACATAAAAAGCCTATACCACTAGAACACTTCCTTAGGGCTTAGCTTAGAATATAGAAATAGAATATTGTAGGGACTCCTGGGTGGCTCAAGAAGTTAAGCGTCTGGCTTCAGCTCAGGTCATGATCCCAGGGTCCTGGGATCAGGCCCCACATCAGACTCTCTGCTCAGTGGGAAGCCTGCCTTTACCTCTCCGTGGCGCTCCCCCTATTTATGCTGTCTCTCTCTCTCTCTCTCTCTCTCTCTCTCTCTGTCAAATAAATAAATAAAATCTTAGGGGCGCCTGGGTGGCTCAGTGTTTGAGCATCTGCCTTTGACTCAGGGCGTGATCCCGGAATCCCGGGATTGAGTCCCATGTCAGGCTCCTTGCAAGGAGCCTGCTTCTCCTTCTGCCTACGTATCTGCCTCTCTCTGTCTGTGTGTCTCTAATGAATAAAAACATAAAATCTCTTAAAATAAATAAAATCTTAAATAAAAAAAAGAATTGTAATATTGTGAATCGGGTATCCATATGGTTAGAAAAAATGCTAATCTTATTTATTTTGAAATTATAGTTCTGCCTCATTCAGCACTCTGAAAGATTGGTATTTTTAGGGGTGATTAATTAATGGTTAAAATAGGGACACCTGAGTGGCTCAGCGGTTGAGCATCTACCTGCCTTTGGCCCAGGGTGTGATCCTGGAGTCCCAAGATTGAGTCCCACATCAGGCTCCCTGCATGGAGCCTGCTTCTCCCTCTGCCTGTGTCTCTGCCTCTGTCTCTCCATGTCTTTCATGAATAAATAAATAAATTCTTTCAAAAAGAATTAATATTTAAAATATGTCAATCGTAGATAGGCTTTAGATATTTGTGAATATTCTATTTATAACAACAGAAAACTCCACAATGCTGGTGGATAATATTTTTAATAGGTGGCATCTTAAGTTGTAAGTTTCTTAATATTGGGGCACCTGGGGGGCTCAGCCAGTTGAGCCTCTGACTCTTGTTTTCAGCTGAGGTTATAATCTCATGGGGTTGTGGAATCAAGCTCCACATTGGGCTTTGTGCTCAGTGGGGAGTCTGCTTGAAGATTCTCTCCCTCTGCCCCCTCTCCACTTGCTCCATGCATGCTCTCTTTTTTTCTTCCTCTCAGATAATAAATAAATCTTTAAAAAAATAATAAAATTGATTAAAAAAATAAGTTTCTTAATACTGGGAAAACAGCCTATGATTGGAGAAGACTTTATTTCCTTGATTCTAAGAGGCTTCCCCACACTACCAATTGTATTTTCTTTGTTAGGAAATATTGTGAAAGGCTTTGAAATGGATTTCAAAACAAAGATTACTAGGTGTCTTGTCTAATCCACTCTTCCTGGCTATGTGACTCTATAAGGGCCTATGCATCATTGTCTTTGAGCAATTTTATAACTCTAAGTTTGTAGGAAACTGGTAGAACATATTTTTACCCATAAAAATGTACAGTTGATTCTTGCAATGTAGCTATTAACTAGTTTTTAACTATCTGTAAATTCAAATATTTCAGCATTCCTGATTGCATATATATGTGTATTGTTTGAATTCTCTTTTGAACCAGTTGCACCATCTTACTGATTCCTTTATTAATTAATGATTAAATAAAACCTTTAACATATGTTTGTTTTATATATATTTGTATGAGAGTCATGATTTTGCACTTTTTACAAGTTATCTTTGTTTCTGAATTTACTATTTCTGCAGTGCATCTTATTTTTTTTTAATGAATTTATTTTTTATTAGTGTTCAATTTGCCAACATATAGAATATCACCCAGGGCTCATCCCGTCAAGTGCCCACCTCAGTACCCGTCACCCAGTCACCCCCCCCCCCACCTCCCCTTCTACCACCCCTAGTTCGTTTCCCAGAGTTAGGAGTCTTTCATGTTCTGTCTCCTTTTCTGATATTTCCCACTCATTTTTTCTCCTTTCCCCTTCATTCCCTTTCACTATTTTTATATTCCCCAAATGAATGAGACCATATGTTGTTTGTCCTTCTCCGATTGACTTATTTCACTCAGCATAATACCCTCCAGTTCCATCCACATTGAAGCAAATGGTGGGTATTTCTCGTTTCTAATGGCTGAGTAATATTCCATTGTATACATAAACCACATCTTCTTTATCCATTCATCTTACAATGGACACTGAGGCTCCTTCCACAGTTTGGCTATTGTGGACATTTCTGCAGTGCATCTTATAATTCTGTATATGTTAAATGTGTTAGTGGTAGCTTTTGCCTCAAAAGCTAATATTAAGGCCATAGAGTGTTTTATTATTGTTGCTCTTAAAAATTCACTATGACATTAGATACTCAGATAAGGCCTGAGGGGCACCTAAGTGGTTCCAGAGTCCTGGGGTCAAGCCCCACATCAGGCTCCCTGCTCAATGGGGAGCCTGCTTCTCCCTGTGCCCCTCACCCCACTTGTGCTTTCTCTCACTCTCTTTCCATCTCTCAAATAAATAAAATCTTAAAAAAAAAAGATAAGATCTGAAATTACAGTCATGGGTTTGGCAGTTGCTTGGTAACATTTAAGAACTATTACTAAACAAAAACCTGAGTCTTTATTATCTTTTTTTTTTAATTTTTTTTAAAATTTATTTATGATAGTCACACAGAGAGAGAGATCGAGGCAGAGACATAGGCAGAGGGAGAAGCAGGCTCCGTGCACCGGGAGCCCGACGTGGGATTCGATCCCGGGTCTCCAGGATCACGCCCTGGGCCAAAGGCAGGTGCTAAACTGCTGCGCCACCCAGGGATCCCTATTATCTTTTAATATTACATCTACTGACATAGTTTTTCTTCACTTGTAACCTTATTTCTTCAGATTAGAATCAATTTAAATTTTGGACACATGCTAAAACTAAATTATTGTCAAGATTACAGAACCTGGCCCACAATGCAGGAATTAATTAATGAAAAAGCCCATAATAAGCAATATATGTTCTCTTAAACACTTGACTATTTCAGCAATCATTCATTTTACAAATATCTACTGAACACCAATTATGTGTTCTCCAGGGATAAAAGAGGTGACTGCTATCAGTCAAAATTAAGAACCCAGCAACTTATCATGCAACCATGGTATGAGAAAATTTAAAGTTCCTTGTATTATTATTCCACACAATTGATTAGCCTAATATGTAGATTGACAATAATAACTGCCAATTAATTGTGTATTACGTACGCCAGATGCCTTACTGCTTGCTATATAAACATCCCAGTCTATAGAGTGAGGATAATGCTTTCAAACTCACTGAGTTGTTATGGAGATTGGATGTGATTATGCATAGCTGATACTTAGTTAAATTCCTGGCACCCAGTAAGTATAAGCCATGATTATACTTTGATGATTTTGCATGATTCTCACAATAACCTAGTAATGTAGGTATTGCTACATTTCTTTTCTTTTTTTTTTAAATTTTATTTATTTATTCATGAGAGACATAGAGAAAGAGAGAGAGGCACAGACACAGGCAGAGGGAAAAGCAGGCTCCATGCAGGGAGCCTGACGTGGGACTTGATCCCGGGTCTCCAGGATCACGCCCTGGGCTGAAGGCGGCGCTAAACCACTGAGCCACCCGGGCTGCCCTATTACTACTTTCTTAGAAGAGGAGGAAACTAATGTTCCAAAATCACTTTGCCAAAGAGCCTACAGCTATGTGGTGAAAGAGCCAAGATTTTTAAAAATCTTTATTGTGAAATACAACACATATACAAAAAAGTTCAAACAACATAATTATGACACTTAACACATTATTATAAAGGGATAATTCCATGTGACTACCACCCAGATCGAGTAATAAAATTGCCAATATGCCAGAAAGCCTTTAAGGCCTTTGCCAGTCATGACTTCCTACCTCCTTCCCAAAGGAAACCAGTGACCCAACATTTATGGTAGTTTTTCCCTTGCTTTTCTTTGTGCTTTTACCATCTTACTATGCACAGGAGTTTAATTTTTCCTGTCTTTGAACTTTATACAGAATCAGACAATTTGGATTCTTTTGAATAATCTGGCTTCTTAGATCTAAGATCTATACAAGTTAAACTATAAAATTTGTTCATTTTTAATACTGTATTTCACTGTAGTCTATGCCATAAATTATCTACTCTACTTCAATGTTACTTCCAATTTTTTAAAATTATTTTTATTTATTTTAAAGATTTCTATTTATTTATTCATGAGAGACACAGAGAGACAGAGACAGAGACACAGGCAGAGGGAGAAGTAGGCTCCACGCAGGGAGCTGGACGCGGGACTCAATCCTGGGTCTCCAGGATCATGACCTGGGCTGAAGGCGGCGCTAAACCGCTGAGCCAGCTGGGCTGCCCTGTTACTTCCAGTTTTGAGGATTATGCTGTTACGAATATTCTTACAGTTTTTCCTCTTCCCTTCTTGAACAAGTTATGCCTAAAGCTATTAAGTAGTGTGGAACAGGGTAGGCTTTCATGCAGAGGGTTGACTTGGCATTGGAGTACTGGGACTGAAGTGGGGATAAGGAAGGGATCTATAATGTCAGCAGGATTGGAGGGCAAGATCCCAGGTAGGGTATGAGATCCCAAGCGAGGTGAGGAAGGTGTCCACACAGGAGCAATTTAGCATAAGTTGTCACCCTAATGGAAAGAACATCTACATAAGGGAGGGGAGGTGTAATTTGGTGTGAAGTGTCAGCCTAAGTGGAAAGAAAAATGTGACTCTAAATGTTATTAGGGCTCCATCAGTCTGATTTCAGGCTGGTACAGGGAAAGTAGATAAGCCTGAAATATTTTGTTGTACCAGAAAACAAAAAAGTGCCTCCCAAATGAAGCCGTGTCAAAAGAATACAGAATCCAACTTAAAAGGATTCCTTTCCACTGACCACATCTAGGACAATCTGAGTATCAAGATAAATTGTGGTAATGGATCGTAAGTCATTGAATAAAATTTACTGAATAAAATAGAAAAATATGAGTTCAAACTGATAAATGAATAAATGAACTAAAAATTTAATGGGCAGGATATTTATGTACTTTATACCAACCCACAAAACAGTTATTAGTTGTTATATTAGTTTTCACTTACAGTTGTATGACAAATCCAGAACTTAGTGGCTTCTGACAAAATATATTTTCTCAGTTTCTCTGGGTTAGGAATCCAGGAATGACTTAGCTGAGGGTTCTAACTCATGTTCTCCCTTGTCCTGGTCAGGATGTTGCAAGGGACTGCAGTCATCCAAAGGCTTCACCAGGACTGCAAGACCTTTTTCCAGGATAGCTCATTCATGGGACTATTGGCAGGAGACCTCAGTTTCTCACTGTGTGGGCTGTTCAAGTGTCTGCATGACATGGCAGTTAGATAACTTAATCTTCAAAGTCACACTCCATTACTCTGCTTTATTCTGTTAGAAGCAAGACACTAAGTCTAAGCCCCATTCAAGATAAGAGGAATTAGGGCTCTACCTCTTGAAGTAAGGAGTATCAAAGAATTTGTGAACATTAATTTAAAACCACCACAATTGGGCAGCCCCGGTGGCACAGCGATTTAGAGCCGCCTGCAGCCCGGGGTGTGATCCTGGAGACCCGGGATCGAGTCCCACGTCGAGCTCCCTGCATGGAGCCTGCTTCTCCCTCTGCCTGTGACTCTGCCTTTCTCTCTCTCTCTCTGAATAAATAAATAAAATTAAAAAAAAAAGAAATGTAGTAATACCTCTCCTTAATCAGGAGATCAAAGTGCAATAATAAGACAAATTGTAGTTTTTGTCACCTGGTAGGAATACAGTGAGGACAGCACACTTCTGTTATATTTCTGTCAAAGATGCATGGCCAGAATCTAATCATGTAGAGATATCAGATATGGTAGTTGACCTTCAAAATGACCCCCAATGATCCCTGCCTTCTGGTATTCACACTCTTGTGTAGTTTCCTCCCACATTATACTAGGGTTGGTCTGTGTGACGATTAGAATACTGCAAAAGTGATGGTATGTCATTTCTAAACTTAGGTTATAAAAGACTGACTTCATTCTTAAGTTGTCTTGGTCACTCCCTCTGGAGAAAGCCATGTTATGAACAGCCCTATAAAGAGGACAACAGGCAGGGAACTGAAGCTTCCTACTGAGAGCTCTATAAGTGAGCTTAAAAGCAACTTGAAGCATGTTCTACAAATAAGCTGGCCAAGGGATGACTGGTTGGCTCAGGGTGTGATCTCGGGGTCTTGAGATCAAGTCCCACATCGGGCTCCCTGCAAGGAGCCTGCTTCTCCCTCTGCCTGTGTCTCTGTCTCTCTGTGTTTGTCTCTCATGAATGAATAAATAAAATCTTAAAAAAAAAAAAAAAAAAAAGAATTGGGCAGCCCGGGTGGCTCAGCGGTTTAATCTTTGGCCCAGGGTGCAATCCTGGGGACCCGGGATCAAGTCCCACATCGGGCTCCCTGCATGGAGCCTGTTTCTCCCTCTGCCTGTGTCTCTGCCTCTCTCTCTCTCTCTGGGTATCTCATGAATAAATAAAATCTTAAAAAAAAAAAAAGAATTGTGAGTTGATAAGTCATCAGGTTGGCAACTTACAAATGGTTCAGGAAAAATAGTTCTTTGAATGATACTTACAAATTTTCTGTAAGGTTATGATTCTTTAAAAAATTTTAAGAGCTACATAAAAGAAACCAATATTCTTAAACATGTTATCTGGTATAGCTGTGCATTAATTCCGTGCTTTTGTTTTTGTTTTGAGAGTGCTTACACGATGGGGGGTGGCTGAGAAGGGGCAGAGGAAGAGGGAGAGAGAGAATCTTAAGCAGGCTCCACACCCAGTATGGAGCTTGCCCCAAGGGTCCATCTCACAACCCTGAGATCCTGACCTAAGCCACCCAAGTGGTACTGCAGTGATTTCTATTATTATATAAATAAATACTTATAAGTAGAATTGCTGAATCATGGAGTGTGCATCTCTTCAACTATAGTAAATTTTTTTCAAAATGGTTGTACTAGTTTGCATTCATCCTCACAATGTGTGGGTGTATGTCCCTCTTGCTATGTATTCTTGCTAACATTTGCTATCATCAGTTTTTAATTTTAGTCTTTCTGGTACCTGTTGGGTAGTTTCTTCAGGGTGTTTTGTTTTTCAGGTATTTATTTGTTTGAGAGAGAAAGCTCACATGCAAGAGAGGGACAGGCAGAGGGAGAGGGGAAAGAGTATCAAGCAGACTCCACACTGAGCTTGGAGCCTGACTTAGGGCTCAATCTCACAACCCTGAGATCACGATCTGAATGGAAACCAAGAGCTGGACTGTATTCCATATACAATTGGTTTATTCTTAGGGTATAACTCTTCAGAGGCCTAATTCTGGATAGTTTGTCTTCCTAGCTTTTTGTAAGTGAGGTTTATCCTGTTAAGTTGGGCAAACATTCCCAGCACAAAAATTCACTTAAATACAGAGATGGCTACTTGTTCTTTGCCCCATTGTTAGTTCTTTGATGCCTCAAGCAGATTATTAAAAATGTTTTGACATTCTTTTCTATTTCTGAGCTATCTAGTCTGCCATTACTAGATTGGAATTAAGGAATGAAGATTTGAACTCAGTTCTGTCTAACTTTGAAGGTCCATGTACTTATTATACTGCCTTGTGACTAAATCTAACACAATAAACAATTTAAAGTATAAAAATATTTTTACTTTTGACCTAAAAATGTTCATATTTTTATATTTTCAAGGTAGAAAATGTCAAGTCAAAATTTTAAGGCCTGTGTTCTTTTTTTTTTTTTTTTTCCTCTGTAGTGAAGCAAATAAACAACATGTAAGATGTCAGAAATGCTTGGAATTTGGACATTGGACTTATGAATGCACCGGAAAAAGAAAATACTTGCATAGGCCTTCAAGAACAGCAGAACTAAAGAAAGCTTTAAAAGAAAAAGAAAACAGATTATTATTATTGCAACAAAGGTAAGTTGGCCTGTGGTTTCCAAAGGAGTATTATTTATTGATAGAGTTTATTCATCAACTAAATGGCTCATGGTGGTTATCCAGATTTAGATTATACTGTTAGCTAATGTCTAATGAGTGCTTACTAATGTGCCAGGCTGTGTATTAAGCTCTTATAAGTGTTAACTTGTTTAAGCATCACCTCTGTACCATTAAAGTATGTGCCATTCTCCCCATTTTACATGTGGAGAACCTGGGGCCTAGAGAAGTTGAGTTACTTGTCAGTGTCACACAGCCAGTAAGTGGGAAAATTAAGTGTTGAACCAGCCAGTCCATGCTCTTTATCACTTTGCTTTGTTGACTCAGCTGCCAGTGAAATGGCAGCAAGAATCCTACAAGGTAGATGATATGAGCTGTTAGCCGTAAAGATAAAATGGCCAGTTATTTTACCAGCAAAATGGTTTATTTGGGAATAGCAGAGGAATTGCAATCCAAGACAAGCAAACTGTGGCAAGCTATAGGCAAGTCCAGAGAAAAGACAGGGGCTTGGTTTTGTTGAGGAAAAGAGGAAATTGGGAAAGGTGAGTGAGAGTTCAAGCTTCTCGTTGGATGACTGTGACAGTTTCTCATGGGCTGTTTTTATTTGCGAGGCAAGAAGAAAATTTTCCTTCCTCCTGCTGGAATAGTAAATTAAGCTTCTTCCTCCTGAGGAGCAAGGTACTGGTCTCTGTGTGGGGGTCTGCACTTGTGGATGGAAGGTAGTGTGTGAGTGCTCCCCCTTCAGGGCTTCCCAAGTCCATTTTAGATACCATTCCCTTTATCTTCACAGAGCTGATCTGGAAAGATATCCAAGATACTTAAGACTATAAACAAAGGTAGAGAACAGAATATATATATATGTGTATGTGTGTAATATTTCTATTATTTATGTTAAAAAAGAAAAAAGGAATAATAGAATTTTTTTTGGAAACAGAAATGATGTGTAATAGTGGCTCCTTTCTAGGAGAACTGGGTAGGAGAGAAACTGGAAATGTGTTATTTACTCTTTTGTGTCCTTTGAATGAAGCTTTGAATAAAGCTCTTAAAATTGCTATGAATTAAGTAAGTAAACATGTTTTAGAAACTGAAATAGGAAGGTGTCAGGTGTACACAGTGCTGTAGATTACAAGCAGCATCTTCATGAGTACTGTAGTATAGTACTACATTTATATATATATAAAATAGTGTCTGAAACAGGTAGACTTGTCAGGCAGTGATCTCCCAGTTAGTGGACATGATGGTTCTTCAGAGCTTGTGCAGAAATAGACAGGTAATCAATTTTTTGGGTCATCAACATTCATATATAATTTTTCCAAAAATAAATTTATGTTAGTACTTTCCTGCTCATCCTCCTTTTCTACTTCCCTTTTCTTCATGTATAAAAATTTAGACATTTTTGAAATACTGGTGTTTGTACTAAGAAAGTAGATAGCTCTAATTATTGGGAATAAATTCTTTTGTAATTTTTTTCCCAGCAAAATTGAAGAAAGACCTAATTGAGCTACCAATTTAAAAGTATTTTTTAGGGGTGACTGGGTGGCTCAGTCAATTAAGCATCCAGCTCTTGATTTTGGCTCAGGTCATGATCTCAAGATCATGAGATCAAGCCCTGCATTGGGCTCCATAAAAGGTATAGGGCCTGCTTAAGATTCTCTCTCTCCCTCTCCCTCTCACCCTCCCCCCCAATAATAAATAATAAATAAAAGTATTTTTTTAAGATATTATTTATTTACTTTATCATGAGAGACCCAGAAAGAAAAGCAGAGACATAGGCAGATGGAGAAGCAGGCTCCATGCAGGGAACCTGATGTGGGAGTCGATCCCGGGACTCCAGGATCATGCCCTGGGCCCGAAGGTAGGCGCTAAACCTCTGAGCCACCCAGGGATCCCCAATAAAACTATTTTTTAATGATTCATCTTTGTGACTTGTGGACCACATCATCGGAGATATTCAAACAGTGACATCACTACAACAATACTCTATTTCCATCTATCTATTTAGGGTAAGAAGGTTTCTTAGGGTTAAATCTATAAATGTTAAATACAGGAATTGAATTAATGCTGAACATTGTCACAATCTAGCAGTAAGATCCAGAGATACATGAGCTAGAAAAACAATCGATGCATTTCAAATAAATTTACTTTGATGTGTGATAATTATTAAAATGTGTAATGTATTCCTATATTATTTTAATCAATTACATAGTAATATTAGTAATGGCAACTCAATTCAGAATTTTATTTTTTAGAAAGGGAGTAAGAGAGGGGCAGAGGGAGAGGGAGAGGCAGGTTATAACAAGAATTACTGGGCTCCGTACATGCCACAAAAGACAGAGTGTTTCTCCAGTGAAAGACAGTTTGGGGGATAGCTGAAGGGTTTATATGAACTGTGTATAATCACTTTATTAACAGGAGCTTCCCCCTCTCTCCCTTCATGTTTATCAGCATCGGAGAAACTAATGTAGAAAGGAAGACCAAGAAAAAAAGGTATGTGTGGCTTTAGGAGTATTATGTGGATAATAAATAATACTAGTGAGAGGAATGGGAAGAATGCTTTAAAAATAATTGTGATAAAGTTTGGATCTGAAGTCTCTTGTTTGTCATTCCTGATTAAGTATCATCCTTATTTCATGATCTGTTCCTCTCTTTACCCAACTGGACCTTTCTGCCTTCACTTTTTTTTCTCCAGCTTTCCAGAGGCTTTCTCCCTGGAAATAGTAAATAATTTCTCTTAAAAATCTCCTATATTAGAATAGGAAATATTATTAGACTGGTAAGAAATTGTTGACCAGCTATATCTGATTCAAAGTAAAGATGTTGAAACACCATGCTACCTGAGGTTTAAGAAAGCCCAGTTGTTCCACTGCAACTTTATTCTAACATTATTCTTCCTGGATCATAGTACAGTAGGAGTACTTATCTTGAATTCTGTCCAAGATAGTTAAAGTGCCAAAGTAAAGGACATTGTGGTTGCCACGGGATTTCTACAGTTATGCAATCCCCAGCGCTTCGGGTCTAGTGATTCCATGCTAGCAGAGCTTCAGTGTATGTAATCGCTTCCCCATGAAATTGCTCTCCAACAATCTGTTAGGTGTCAGCTTCCTGTGCGTGTAACTCCTCACTGTCTACTAGGTCTAAGAGTGTAACCAGTTCCAGCAGCAGTAGCAGCGACAGTTCAGCCAGTGATTCTTCATCAGAGAGTGAAGAAACGTCTACCTCATCCTCCTCAGAGGACAGCGACACTGATGAAAGCTCCTCCAGTTCCTCATCTTCATCCTCCTCCACAAGCTCTTCCTCGTCCTCTGATTCAGACTCAGATTCCAGCTCTTCCAGTAGCAGCAGCACCAGCACAGAGAGCAGCTCTGAGGATGAACCACCAAAGAAGAAGAAAAAGAAATAGAACGCCATCTCTCTTGTACTGCTGGACTCAAAAAATTAATGTGACTTTCGAAAGGGGTATTTAGACTACATTAAGGCCATATAGGGTAACCAGTCAAAATTACTGGAGTTCAAAAATTTCTAAATGTTTTACATCAGAAGAGCATAAAGAGTATTAATGGATTATATATAAGACTTTTTTTATTTTAAGAGTAAATCTTGTTTTTCTTTTTTATTTTTAATATATATCTCTAAAACTTAATCAAAGCTGAATCCAGTAAATCTGTTTTGGGGATGAGACTTATCTTTTCTCCCTGTGAGATAATTGCCATCCTTTGTTATATGTTAGTGCTATGTACCAGACATATTTTCAGGATAATGCATCAGAATATCTGGCAGTGAATTTCTTTTTTTTTTTTTTTTTTGGCAGTGAATTTCTAATGCTTTTGGCTGTGTGTTATTATATAAGATTTAATACATTGTTACTATAAAATTAGAAGTGTTCCTCTTAAAAATTGTGCCCTATTTTTATGTTTATGTTCAGAAAGTTATTCTGACTTCTTGTCCTAAATGAAAAGCTCAAGGAACCTGTTATTATATTTATACCTTTTGGATGGTACAAATGTCAAGTTATTGTGTTATATCATCCATTTTCTTCTGGCTCTTAGAGTTACTCTTTTTTTTTTTTTTTTTTTTTTTTTAAGTTCGTGCTGGGCTCGAACTCACAACCCTGTGATCAAGACTTGAGCTGAGATCAAGAGTCAAATGCTTAACTGAATGAGCCACCCAGGTATCCTGTAAAGTTACTCTTTTTCTGAGGAAAATCAATCAGAAGAACCTAAAAAGGAACCAAAATTCTGAAACTACTTAGGAGTCTAATCTTGGTGCCTTTTGATAAATTCTGTGTATTAGAAAAGAGTCATTTAAAAGCCTAACTTAAGGAAAAGTGATACAAGTATCTTTGTGTTGTTATGCTATAAAAGGTAGGAGAGGAAAAAATAGGTACAAAGGTAATTTTAACAGAGAATTAGGGCAATGTTGGTTGCCTTTTATTAAGTTTTTCTAAGCTTTCATAAGGATTGCCTTTTACCATTTTTGCAATTGTGGTATAAGTTTATATGGCAGCTGGTCATATATGACATTCTACTGCATAAATATGAATGACTTGGACTAATCTGGTGTGTTTACATAGCATATACACAGTTGAAGTGTAGCATGAAAGATTAAAAAGAAATATTGCACAATGTTTCTTAAAATACTCTGCTGTGGTGAAATTATTTTGTTTCGCATGACATCATTCTGTGATGTCTTTTAAGCTCTTTGGAAAGAGTTATCATTTGTAGAAAAATCTTGATTCGGGCTAAATATGGGTTTTTAAAACTATGAATGTTGTCTTTTTTATATTTTTATGAGAAAGTAGTAGAAAATTGCTTTTGAAAAAAATGGGCTTCTATTTAAATGTTAAAATATGTGTAACAAATGTTGTAAGTTTAAGAAGCCTGTAATTCCTTGTATGTTTTATAGAACCCTCTGCTTTCAGTGATTGTAAATAAACTCTCAAAACA
The DNA here is from genome assembly GCF_048164855.1 of Canis lupus baileyi. Classification (NCBI taxonomy): domain Eukaryota; kingdom Metazoa; phylum Chordata; class Mammalia; order Carnivora; family Canidae; genus Canis; species Canis lupus. Next base: position 22,476,678 of record NC_132847.1, on the reverse strand, counting down.
TCATTTCAAAGTCTCCATACAGAAGACATCAACTGACATAGATTTAATAAATAATTAAACATATTTTACAATGTTGGTCATCTCTCCGTAAGGGCATTTTTAGCAGTTAAAGAACATAGAAGAGAAAAGTGTACAGAGGTTGCAACACTTGCAATTGAATAAAACTCCTCATTAGTGCTTATAAGCTTAAGCATCTATTATCTCTTTGCTGTTTTAATACGAGCTCTTATTCATTTTGAGGGTAAGGACATTTAAGTAAATTCTAATTATTTTTACTATTTAACTATTACAACTTGTCTCTGGAGAAGGGCAAGAGGTAGGAATTCTCTTCTTTTCTAGTCACACAGTTCAGTCATAAGAGAATCAGTGGCAAAGTAGAGCTAATTCCAAAGAGTTTCCCCTTACCCTGCCAAAAAGTAAAGATGCAGAACTTGAGTGCCTGGCAAATGTATTAAATATATTATTTCTCAACCACAACCATATCAAGAAAAGTCATTAGATCATAGGTTTTCATTCCAAAACATGTCAGGAATACTTTATCCTGGAATTAAACTACGGTTGTAGGGGGACACCTGGGTGGCTCAGTGGCTGAGCGTCTGCCCTCAGCTCAGGGTATGATCCCAGGGTCCTAGGATTGAGTCCTGCATCGGACTCCCTGCAGAGTTCCCCCCCTGCCTATGTCTCTGCCTCTGTTAGTGTCTCTCATGAATAAATAAATAAAATATTTTTAAAAATAAAATAAAATATGGTTGTAGGCCACATGTTAGCCCTTATAATAGGGAAAAAGTGCAAACAAGGTATACTTCATAGTTTTACTTATTCTTTTAAATTTATTTCAAACTGATTGTAGATTTGCAGAAAAATTGCAAAAATGTTGCTGTTTCCATATATCCCTCACCCTGCTTCCCCTTATGTTAGCCTCATCCATAAGCATAGTTCCCATTAATATCCTTCTTCTGTTCCAGAATATCACCCAGAATATAACGGTTGCTTGTAACTCTGCTACTGTCTGTAACAGTTCCTTAGTCTTTCCTTGTCTTTCATGCACTTATCACTTTGAAAGAGTATTAATCAGTTTTTTTTTGTCTGATGTCCCTCAATTTGGGTTTATTTTATGTTTTCTTGTGATTGAACTGAGGTCATACTTTTTGGAAGAGTATGACCTCAATGAAGCTATGTTCTCCATCCATCCTATCACCGGATGCCTAGTGTCTATGTCTTATATATTATTGGTGATGTTGACCTTGATTACTTGCTTAAGGTGGTTTGTCAGATTTCTCCATTGTAAAGTTCCCTTTTTACTGAATAGATACTTTGAGACTATGTGAATTGTTGCTTCAGACTCATCCACTAGTTTTAGTGGGTCTTGTCTATAATTATTACTGTGATGTTTTGCAAGTGGTGATTTTCTATTTCCCTATCTCCTTCTACACTAATTGGAATTCTATAAGGTAGAGCTATCTCTTTCCCCCCATTTAAAATTTATTTTATTTTCTAAGATGTTATTTGTTTATTTGAGAGAGAGATAGCACAGGTGCAAGAGAGAGCAAGGGGGAGGGTGCAGAGGAAGAGGGAGAAACAGACTCCCTCCTGAGCAGGGAGCCTAATAGGACCTCCATCCTAGGACCCTGGGATCAAGACGTGAGCCAAAGGCAGACACTTAACCAACTGAGACACTCAGGTGCCCTCCTTCTCCTCCATTTTTTAATCTTAATTTTTTGGAGATGGAATTAGCTTTATTTTTTTAAAAAGATTTACTTATTTATTTGAGAAGAGACGGGCTGAGGGAGAGCGAGAATGTCCAGCAGACTCCAGGGGCTGAGCACAGAGCCCTAGAAGGGGCTCAGTCCCATGACCTGAGATCATGACTTGAGCTGAAATCAGGAGTGGGCATTTAACTGACTGAGCCACCCAGGCGCCCCTGCAATTGGCTTTATTAAGCAATTTGTGAATTGGTTAGCATCCCATCAAGCAAGTAGAGAGAGGCTCTTTCCCTATTTATCTAACTGATTATTTATACTATGGATTTAGAAGTTTATTTTGTCCTCTGAGTTAAAGTCCAATAATATCACCGTTTCTTTTGTTGCTCAAATTGTTCCACCTTTGGCTATGAGGAGAGCTCCTTCAGGATAACTTCTTTCTTCTTTCAACAAATCCTCATCGGGCATTTTGTTTGTTCTTAGCATGTCCTTACTTTCTGGAACCACAATATGTTCCAGGTTTCATGTTCCAGGTTCACATCTCCCTGATGCATCTTTGGAACCAACCACATCTCCAAGGGGCCTGCCCTGGTTTTTAACTGAAGAAATGGTGTTTACAATCCATGATGTGGGTGTTGTCTTACTATATTTTATGCATTTTGAGTACTAGTGTTCTAACATAGTGAGACAAGGCATGGAACCTTTCCATTAGCTGGAAGAAAGAAGGAGTTATCACCTTCAACCTTTCTTATCTACCTACCTTTACTTTTATATGACTTCCTCAGAAGCAATACTTTCTCTAACAGATGGGTGAGGCAGTCTTTAATTAAAAATTGTTCTTGGGGGATCCCTGGGTGGCGCAGCGGTTTGGTGCCTGCCTTTGGCCCAGGGCGCGATCCTGGAGATCCGGGATCGAATCCCACGTCAGGCTCCCGGTGCATGGAGCCTGCTTCTCCCTCTGCCTGTGTCTGCCTCTCTCTCTCTCTCACTGTGTGCCTATCATGAATAAATAAAAATTAAAAAATAAATAAATAAATAAAAGAAAAAAAATTGTTCTTGGGGTGCCTGGGTGGCTCAGTTGGTTAGGCGACCAGCTCTTGATTTCAGCTCAGGTTATGATCTCAGGGTTATGGGAATGAGCCGAGTCAGGCTCCACATTCAGCATGGAGATCTCTCTCTGCCCTTCCCCCATGCCATGCTCTAAATAAGAAAGTAAATAAGTAAATATGTTTTAAAATTTAAGAGGGAGAATGTGCGAGGTGGGGGATCACAGAGGGAGAGGGAAAGAGAATCTCAAGCAAACTTCCCACTGAGCATAGAGCCAGGTGCAAGGCTTGATCTGAAGACCCTGAGATGACAACCTGAGCTTAAATTAAAATAAAATATATTTTTAAAAAAACTTATTATGGCCTCCTTTCCCCTACTATATATAAATTCAGAATGGGCCAAGTAGCCATTTTCTGAAACCAGATTGAGTTGTTGGCAAAAACAAATATTGTGTCTACCGATGACCATACTGCCACAACTTGGATTAGGGTGGCTTAATTGAAAGAAGTTGGCCCAGAGATGCCTGAGTGGCTCAGCGGTTGAGTGTCTGCCTTCAGCCCAGGGCATTATCCTGGAGTCTTGGGATCGAGTCCCACATCAGGCTTCCAGCTTCTTCCTGTGCCTGTATCTCTCTGCCTCTCTCTGTGTGTCTTTCATGAATGAATAAATAAATAAGTCTTTAAAAAAAAAAAAGTTGGCCCAGAGTACTATTTCCAGTTGTATTTTTGGATGCTGCCCTGCAGGTTTTCACACCCTGGGCAAATTGTGCCATAAAAAGATTTAGATGTGGTACACATGCATGAGTGTATGTAATAAAGAGGGAGAGGTGCATCTTTAAAGAGGAAAAGAGAAAGCAAAGCCAATATGATACCTGGGCTGCAGACATTCCTTTTTTTTTTTTTTTTTTTTTAATGATAGTCACAGAGAGAGAGAGAGAGGCAGAGACATAGGCAGAGGGAGAAGCAGGCCCCATGCACCGGGAGCCTGATGTGGGATTCGATCCTGGGTCTCCAGGATCATGCCCTGGGCCAAAGGCAGGCGCCAAACCGCTGCGCCACCCAGGGATCCCGTCTGCAGACATTCTTAGATGAATTTTAGGAGGGGATACAGGGGAGGTTGAAGACCTAAAAATTGCCAGTGTTCTTGAAAAGTACCCTGAGGGGTACCTGTGCTTGCTCTTAGTCTGTAATATCAACCATAACCATGAGTAAAACACCTGTTTAGAAGGTACTGTACAATAATGTATAGATAACACTTCAACACTGGTTTCCTTGGAGCTCACTATCTCGCTGGGGAGACCAGGCACACACGGAAATGTGAACAATGAAAGGGACTTTGAGTGAAACGTGACAAATTGAACCCATGTGTTTGTTACCATTCCTCCTGAAATCCAACCAAAATGGCAGAAAAAAACATAAACCCATAAGGCAAAGAGAAAAGAACAAGAGGTGAAACATGAGAAATGACAACTATTTCAGAAACTCTAAAGTTGATGGAACAGTGGGTGCTGATACAAGGCCAAAGCATATGCTAGCAGTGAGGGAAAAGCAATAGGAAGAAGCCAGTTTGTGCCACAGAACTCTAGAAATGTCCCAAACTTGGCACCATATGCTTGTTCAACAAGGTTCAGGGAAGGCTTAAAGACAAAAAGACTGGAGGAAAGTTTATGTAAGAATCTGCACCTTTGGGGCAGGGCCTGGGTGGCTTAGCCGGTTAAGCATCTGCATTGGGCTCAGGTCATAATTCCAGGGTCCTGGGATTGAACCCAGCAGGGAGCCTGATTCTCTGTTTCTCCCTCTGCTGCTTGCCATGTTTGTTCTCTCTCTCTTCCCTTTTCTCAAGTAAATAAATAAAATCTTTAAGAAAAAAAAAACAATCTGCACCTCTGTACACAACTCTTCTGTTTATGCTGTATTAGTGATTTGTTTCATAACCCCTTTACTGCAAGATTTCACAAAAAAATGGCAATGAGCACCTGTGTTTAACCTGCCCTGATTAAGAAGCATTATGTTAATTTGAAATTAAATAAAGACAGGGCACCTGGTGGCTCAGTTGGTTAAGCCTCTGCCTTTGCTCAGGTCATGATCCCGGGGTCCTGGGATCAAGCCCCTTGTTGGGCTCCCTGCTCGGTGTGGAGCCTGCTTCTCCCCCTCCCTCTGGCCCTCCTCCCTGCTCATGCTCTCTCTCTTATAAATAAAATATTTTTAAAAATAAACAAATAGAATAAAAAGATGGTTTCTGTACTAGGGAAATCCATTATAAAATCCAGGATCACAAAGCATGTAAGACAACGCCATTAGATATTTGCGCAATCCCTAACTAGTTAGCTATCCTAAAGGGAATCATGAGTATTTGGACAAAGGAGAAAACACTCATTCATCCAAAATTTAACAGCTATTACTAAATACCCTGTCTCTGTCCTCCAAGAATTCACAGGCTATTAATAAACAAGTATAGATATTGTTTAAGTAATACAAAGAAGTTGATAGAGAGCTTGGAGTCTGAAACAATTGCTAGGAAAGTTTGGATTAGCCTTTCACAGGAGGTATATTTGAGTGAGAAAAAATTGGTGGGCATGACTAGAATCCTGTTTGTGTGGGACACCAGCAGGTTCAGGCTACAAAGGGGAGAAAGGGATTGCTATATTCCCAAGGCTATTACATGTCAGGGTATTATAAAAATTGTATTTTATCTGGGAAACAACAGGAGAGACTCACATTCAAAAAACATTTAAAATCTTTTTAAGAATGTCAAGCCTGGAAGCAGAGAAACCAAGTGAATGACATGATCTATAAGAACAAGCCAAGCTGGGACGCCTGGGTGGTTCAGCAGTTGAGCGTCTACCTTTGGCTCAGGGCTTGATCCTAGAGTCCCAGGATCAAGTCCGACATTGGGCTCCGTGCTTGGAGCCTGCTTCTCCCTCTGCCTATGTCTCTGCCTCTCTCTCTTTCTGTGCTCTGTGCCTCTCATGAATAAATAAATAAATAATTTTTAAAAAGCCAAGCCCCGAGTCTTCACTAAACCAAATTGTGACTCAAATTCTATTATCTCAGTTTGTTTGAAATAATATTACTAGATCCTTTAGAAAATATCAAAAAAGGAGAAAAGAAGGAAGCAGTAGGACCAGGAAGAGAAAAATTAGTACACAAGTAATGAAGAAATTGATAAAATCCATGATGTCAATGATGTGGGTAAATATTTATGTATGTGTCATTAATACTCAATTATATGAAATGCATAGCTTTAATTAATTTAGCACCTTACAATCAACATTTTTAAAAGTTGTAAATTTTATTTAAATTCAATTAATGTATAAAGTATTATTAATTTCAGAGGTAGAGGTCAATGATTCATCAGTCTTATATAATACCCAGTGCTTATTACATCACATGCCCTCCTTAATGTTAATCATCAAGTTACCCCACCTCCTCATCCTCTCTCCCCTCCAGCAACTCTCAGTTCGTTTCCTACGATTAAGTCTCTTATATTTGTCTCCCTCTCTGATTTCGTCCTGTTTTACTTTTTTCTTTTCCCCTATGATCCTGTCCTGTTTCTCAAATTCCACACGAGTGAAATCATATAATGATTGTCTTTCTGATTGACTTATTTCACTTAGCATAATTTCCTCTAGTTCCATTCACATCGTTGTAAATGGTAGGTATTCATCCTTTCCGATGGCTGAATAGTATTCCACTGTATTTATATATTACATCTTCTTTATCCATTCATCTGTCGATAGACACCTGGGCTCCTCCCATAGTTTAGTGTTTGTGGACATTGCTGCTATACACATTGGGGTGCAGGTATCCCTTCAGATTACTACATCTGCATCTTTGGGGTAAATAGCCAATAGTGCCACTGCTGGGACACACGGTAGCTCTATTTTCAACTTTTTGAGGAACCTCCATACTGTTTTCCAGAGGGGCTGCACCAGCTTGCATTCCCATCAACAGCGCAAGAGGGTTCCCCTTTCTCTGCATTCTCACCAACATCTGTCATTTCCTGACTTATTTTAGACATTTTGACTGGTGTGAGGTGGTATCTCATTGTGGTTTTGATTTGTATTTCCCTGATACCAAGTGATGTAGGACATTTTTTTCATGTGTCTGTTGGCCATTTGTATGTCTTCTTTGGAGAAATGTGTATTCATGTCTCCTGCCCATTTCTTGACTGGATTATTTGTTCTTTGGGTGTTGATTTTGATAAGTTCTTTATAGTGTTGGATACTAGCCCTTTATCTGATATGTCATTTGCAAATATCTTCTCCCATTCTATTGGTTGTCTTTTGGTTTTGCCAATGGTTGCCTTTGCTGAGCAAAAGCTTTTTATCTTGATGAAGTCTCTCCATCCCTACACTGTGAAGAGGTTTTTTTTGTTTTTGTTTTTTTATTTATGATAGTCACACAGAGAGAGAGAGAGAGGCAGAGACACAGGCAGAGGGAGAAGCAGGCTCCATGCACCGGGAGCCCGACGTGGGACTCGATTCCGGGTCTCCAGGATCGCGCCCTGGGCCAAAGGCAGGCGCCAAACCGCTGCGCCACCCAGGGATCCCTGTGAAGAGTTTTAATCAAGAAAGGATGTTGTACTTTGTCAAATGCTTTTTCTGTATCTTCTGAGAGGATCCTATAGTTCTTTCCTTTCTTTTATTAATGTAGTGTATCACATTGATTGATTTATAAATGTTGAACCACCCTTGCAGGCCAGGAATAAATTTCACTTGGTCATGGTGAATAATCCTATTAATAAACTGTTGGATCCTATTGGCTAGTATTTTGGTGAGAATTTTTGCATCCATGTTCATCAGGGATGTTGGTAAGTAATTCTCCTTTTTGGTGAGGTCTTTGTCTGCTTTTGGGATCAAGGTAATGCTGACCTCATAGAGTTTGGAAGTTTTCCTTCCATTTCTATTTTTCAAAACAACTTTAGAGTAATAAATATTAATTCTTCAAACGTTTGGTAGAATTCCCTTGGGAAGCCATCCAGCCCTGGACTCTTGTTTGTTGGGAGGGTTTTTTTTTTGTTGTCGTTTTTTTGGTTTTGGTTTTTTGTTGTTGTTGTTGTTGGGAGGTTTTTGATTACTGTTTCAATTACCTTACTGGTTAGGAGTCTGTTCAAGTTTTCTACTTCCTCCTGTTTCAGTTTTGGTAGTTTATACATCTCTAGGAATGCATCCATTTCTTCCAGACTGCCTAATTTGTTGGCATATAGTTGCTTATAACATGTTCTTATAATTTTTTGTATTTCTTTGGTGATCTCTCCTCTTTCGTTCATGATTTTATTAATTCAGGTCCTTTCTCTTTTCTTCTTGATAAGTCTGGCCAGGGGCTTATCAATCTTATTAATTCTTTCATAGAACGAACTTTTGGGCACCTGGGTGGCTCAGTTGGTTAAGTGTCTGCCTTCAGCTCAGGTCATGATCCCAGGGTCCTAGGATGGAGCCCCACATCAGGCTACCTGCTCAGTGGATAGCCTGCTTCTCCCTCCCCCTTTGCTTGGGCTCTCTCTCTATCTCAAATAAATAAATAAAATAAATCTTTTTTTTAAAAAAAAAAAAACAAAAACCAACCAGATCTTAGTTTTGTTGATCTGTTCTGTTCTCTTGGTTTCCATTTCATTGATTTATGCTTTAATCTTTATTATTTCTCTTCTCCTCCTGGATTTAAGCTTTATTTGCTTTTCTTTCTCTAGCTCCTTTAGGTGTAAGGTTAGGTTGTGTATTTGTGGCCATTCTTGTTCTTAAGAAAGGCTTAAGAACAATATATACAAAGGCTTGTATATATTGCTATATACTTTCCTCTTAGGACAGCCTTTTATGCATCCCAAACGTTTTGAACAGTTATGCTTTCATTTTCGTTTGTTTCCATGAATTGTTTAAGTTCTTCAATTTCTTGATCCATTCATTCCTCAGTAGGATGCTCTTTAGCGTCCATGTATTTGAGTTCTTACCAAATTTCCTCTTGTGATTGAGTTATAGTTTTGAAGTATTGTGGTCCGAAAATATGCAGTAATGATACCAATCTTTTGGTGCCAATTGAGACCTGATTTGTGAAAGTATGTGATCTATTCTGGAGAATGTTCCCTGTGCACTCAAGAAGACTGTGTGTTGGGGATCCCTGGGTGGCTCAGCGGTTTACCGCCTGCCTTTGGCCCAGGGCATGATCCTGGAGTCCTGGGATCGAGTCCCACGTCAGGCTCCTGGCATGGAGCCTGCTTCTCCCTCCTCCTGTGTGTCTGCCTCTCTCTCTCTCTCTGTCTATCATAAATTAAAATAAATAAATAAATAAATAAATAAATAACTTTTAAAAAATAAAAATAAAACAAAAGAAGACTTATGTTCTGTTGCTTTAGGATGGAATGTTCTGAATATATCTGTGAAATCCATCTGGTTCAGTGTGTCATTCAAAGCCCTTGTTCTTTTGTTGATCTTTTGCTTAGACAATCTGTCCAATGCAGTGAGTGGGGTGTTAAAGTCCCCTACTACTATTGTATTATTATTGATATATTTCATTAATTTTGTTATTAATTGGCTTATACAACTGGCTGCTCTACGGTAGGGATTAGATATTTACAATTGTGAGATCTTGTTGGACAGACCCTTTCTGATATAGCATCCTTTCCCATCTCTTCTTACCATTTTTGGTTTAAAATCTAATTTGTCTGGTTTAAGGACTGCTATCCTAGCTTTCTTTTTATGTCCATGAGCATGATAAATGGTTTTCCACCCCCTCACTTTAAATATGGAAGTGTCTTTGTGTCCAGCATGAGTCTCAGCATATCAATGGGTCTTGCTTTTTACACAATGTGATACACTGTGTCTTTAGATTGGGGCATTTAGTGCATTTACATTAAGAGTAACTATTGAAAGATGAATTTAGTGCCATTGCATTACCTGAGAAGTCCCTGTTTCTGTATATTGTCTCTGTTCCTTTTTGGTCTATGTTACTTTTAGGCTCTCTCTTTGCCTAAAGAATCCCTTTTAATATTTCTTGTAGGGCTGATTTGGTCATCATATATTCTTTTAGCTTCTTTTTGTCCTGGAAGCATTTTATCTCTCCTATTTTGAATGACATCCTTTTTTGGCAGCATCTTTTTCTCATTTAGCATCCTGAATATATCATGCCAGTCAGGTTACAGACCTCTTGTCCCAAACTGTTTTCAGGATTTTCTTTGTCTCTGAGATTTCCAAGTTTCACCGTTTAATGTTGGGATGTTGATTTACTTTTATTGATTTTGAGGGGGTTCTCTGTGCCTCCTGGACTTGAATGCCTGTTTCCTTCCCCAGATTAGGGAAGTTCTCTGCTATAATTTGCTCTAATATACTTTCTGCCCCTCTCTCTCTTTCCTCTTCTTCTGGGACCCCAATTCTTCTAATACTGTTTTACTTTCTGGTATCACTTATCTCTCAAATTCTCCCCTCGTGATCCAGTAGTTGTTTATCTCTCTTTTTCTAAGCTTCTTTATTCTCCATCATTTTGTCTTCCACATGCTCCATTCCTCTAGCCCTGGAGTTCTGCAGTTCTCAGTGTTCAGTAAACTTGGTCTTGGCTGGATACTCTCACGGACCTTCTGAGGGCGTGTCTGCCCGGGGGCGGGGTGGGGATTCCACCACTCAGGGGCCCGCCTAAGTGGGCTCGGGAAGGCTCCAGGTGGCTTTTGTTCACTGAAGGCTTCCCAGGCGGTTTTAGAGAACTTAGTGATCAGTTGATTTTTAGAGGACGAGCGTGTAAAGAGTGGCCGCCCAATGTCCCTGGAGCCAGGAGCTTGGCGCCCTACTCCTCAGGGCACCCTCAGGGAAAAGCAGTCCCTCACTCCTGTCTCCCTAAATCTGTCCCGTCCCTACTGCGTGCTCACCCAGCCCTTGACCCAGCTTTGCTGTCTCAGGGCGCAGCCCCATTTGGAGTCCCCAAACCCTGCAGGTTCCTGTGGCGTGCTGTCCCACGGGAGGAAGGGGGGCTCGCAGCTTCTACGGCTTGCTTGGCTCCAGCTCCAAGAGTGGTGGAGGACTCTGCCGAGGTCCACAGGGTATGGCCACCCCAGGCTGAGGCTCGCTGATCCCAGGCGGTTTCCCGCTCTGAGGCCGGGGCTCCACCGCACTCAGGCACCGCGCCTTCCTGTGATCCTGAGGGTCCTGAGACCACACAGTCCCACCGACGGTTCTGCCCTGAGCAGATTCTTCACCATCTGAGCACCTTACAGGCAGAGAGTGCCTCACCTGAACCAGCTTCTAAAAGTTCTGATTTTGAACTCCACCGCTCCAGCACTTTTTAGTAGCCCGTGGCTGGAAGCTCCCCCACCCCCGTGGTTCATCTTCCCTTATATCACCTCAGATTCACTTCTCTGCGCTTCCTACCTTACAGAGAGTGATCACTTTTCTATTTGTGGAGTTGCAGCTATTTTTTTCTTAGATCTCCGGGTGAGTTCACAGAAGTTCAGAATGATTTAATAACTAGCTGAATTCCTGGGATCCTATGAAACTAAGGTCTCTTACTCCTTGTCATCTTGGACTCCCATCCATAATCAACATTTGAATGCTCAAGAAAAATTGTCTCTTTATAGGTTGTTAACTTTATTGTTTTAAAACCTTTAACATTAAGTTAAAATAGTGAGAGACATTATTGCAGTTGTCCAGAAGATAAATAAAGATCACTCCTGGGGACATAGGTCATCAGAGCCTTGACACAGTGACTTGTCCCCACCACTAAAGCCAAAGAGAATTCACCCTTTTATGGTAGAATCTATATTATGTGATTTTGTGTTCTTCCTTATAATTTATGCAAATTGCCAAGATATTTATACACACCTGACACATTAACAATGAGGGTGGAAAGGAGGTGACAAATATTAGAGAACTTAGTGATCAGTTGATTACAGTGGATAGGTGTACTTAGGAAAGTTTTCAGATCTGTTGCTGGATGAATACTGAAACAAAAATATCCATTTTAGTACAATTATAATAATAATAGCAACTATTCCCTTGACAGATACCTCATGGGTATCTGATAATGTTGTCTGTAGAGTTCCATGTGACTAAATTGCTAACAGTTTTCATATTTGAGTAGTAAGATTATAGATGACATTTTTTCTTTCCAATTTCTCTTTAAAACTTTAACATGGATGGAGCCAGGGCATATGCTGCTAAGTGAAATAAGTCAGTCAGAGAAAGACAAATGCTATATGACTTCACTCATGTGGAATTTAAGAAACAAAACAAATGAGCAAGGGGGGGGGGGGGAAGAGAGAGAGAGAGAGAGAAAGAGAGAGAGAGAGAGAGAGAGACAAGCCAAGAAACATACTCTTAACTATACAGAACAGATTGGTGATTACCAGAAGGGGAAGGGGTGGAAGGATGAGTGAAATAGGTGATGGAGATTAAGGACTGCTCTTGTTATAATGAGCACTTAATGATTGATTATAATAAAAACTTAAAACTTTATTGAAGTACAGTTGATAGAATAATCTGCATATGTTTAAAGTGTATAATCTGACATACGTGCACACTTATGAAGTCAACACAAGAAAGATAATTAAATCTCATCCCCAAAGCTCCCTTGTATCCTTTAGTAATCCTTCCCACCCATTCCTTCTAGCTTACTCCACTCCCCCCCACCAATAATCCCCAGGCAACCACAAATATAGTTTCTTTAACTATAGCATAGCTTGCATTTTTTTGTATTTTATATAAATTGAAAAATACAGCATGTTCTTTTTTTGGTCTACCTTATTTCCCCCGTGTAATTATTTTGGGAGTCATTCTTTTTTTTCTTAAGATTGTTTTATTTATTCGAGAGAGAGAGAGAGAGAGAGACAGAGACACAGCAGAGGGAGAAGCAGGCTCCATGCAGGGAGCCCGACGTGGGACTCGATTCCGGGTCTCCGGGATCATGCCCTGGGCTGAATGTGACGCTAAACCACTGAGCCACCCAGGCTGCCCCGAGAATCATTCTTTTTTATTTTATTTTATTTTATTAATTATTTATGATAGTCACAGAGAGAGAGAGAGAGAGAGAGAGAGAGAGAGAGAGAGAGGCAGAGACAGGCAGAGGGAGAAGCAGGCTCCAAGCACCGGGAGCCGGATGTGAGATTCGATCCCGGGTCTCCAGGATCGCGCCCTGGGCCAAAGGCAGGCGCCAAACCGCTGCGCCACCCAGGGAATCCCCGAGAATCATTCTTATTCTTACATCTATCAACTATTCCTTTCTTTTTAGTAATGAGTAGTATTTTGTTGCATGGATATATCAAATTTGTTGATCTAGTCATATATATATTATATATATATTTAAATATATATATATTTAAAGATTTTATTTATTTATTCATGAGAGACACAGAGAGGCAGAGACACTGGCAGAGGGAGAAGCAGGCTCCATGCAAGGAGCCTGATGTGGGACTCAATTCTGGATCCCGGGATCACGCCCTGAACTGAAGGCAGGCGTTCAATTGCTAAGCCACCAAGGTGCCCTGATCTAGTCATATATTAATGGACATTTAGACTGTTTCCATTTTGGGACTCTTACAAATAAAGGTATTGTGAACATTCATGTACAGGTCTTTGCATGGATGTATGTTTTCATTTCTACCGGGACAAGTCCCAGCATGGATAATGAAATATACTATGAACCCTAAAGCAACCAAAAAAACGACAAAACAAAGAGCTATAGCTAATAACCAAACAAGGAGATAAATGAATCTAAAAAAAAAAAAAAGAAAGAAAGTAAAGGAGAAAAAAGACAGCAAAAATCAAAAGGAACAATTAGACCAAAAAATAAGATGGTAGATTTAAACCTAGTCACATCAATAATCTCATTAAATATGAGTGGTCTAAACATTCCAATTAAAAGGTAGGGATTATCAGATTGGATGAAAGCGTAAGACATTCTGCCAACCAGAAATGCACAAATAGACATGCCAACACCAATAAACAGAAAATTAGAGAGCACGTATTATAAAATGAATTAGATTTTTAAAAAATATTTTATTTACTCATGAGAGACACAGAGAGACAGAGAGGCAGAGACATAGGTAGAGGGAGAAGCAGGCTCCATGCAGGGAGCCTGATGTGGGACTCAATACTGGGACTCTGGGATCACACCCTGAGCCAAAGGCAGACTTCAACCGCTGAGCCACCACTGAGCCACCCAGGCATCCCGAATAAGATTTTTTTTTTTTGTAATGAAGTAGATTTAAGAAGAAAACATCACCAGGGCTAAAGAAGATGATTTTATGTGATAATATGATCATCTTATCAAGAGGACATAATAATCCTAAATATGTATGCACCTTATACTAGAACTTGAAACTATATAAAGTAAAATTGATAGAAATAAATTCATAAGTATAGAGATTTCAATATCCATACTCAATAATTGACAAAACAAGCACATGCAAAACCAGGAAGGATAAGGAAAACAAACAACTCAATTTGGTATAATTAGCATTTATAGAACACTACCCAATAATAGCAGAATATACCATCTTTTCAAAGTGCGCTCAGAACATTTACTAAGATATATTTACCAAGGTAGCCCATATTCCTGATCATAAGTCAAGTCTTAAAAAATAGATAAGTATTTAAGTCATGCAAGGTATATACAAAGCATATATGACCATAGTGGAATTATTTTTTTAAGATTTTATTTATTTATTCGAGACACTGAGAGGCAGAGACACAGGCAGAGGTAGAAGCAGGCTACATGCAGAGAGCCTGATGTGAGACTCAATCTGGGGACTGTGGGATCACCCCATGAGCCCAAGGCAGACACTCAGCCGCTGAACCACCCAGGCCTCACGACCATAGTGGAATTAAACTAGAAATCAATAACAGAAGTATTTTTAGAAAATCTCCCAGGGCATGGAAACTGAATATTACACTTTTTAAAAAATATATTTTATTTATTTATTTGAGAGAGAAAGAGACATGAGGGGGGGGGGGGCGGGGGGAATGGGCAGAGGGAAAGGAAGAAACACGTTCCTCACCCAGCAGGAAGCCCTATGCAGGGCTTTATCCCAGAACCCTCAGATCATTATCTCAGCCCAAGTCAGAAGCTTAACCAACTGAGCCCTCAGGCACCCCTGAATTACACTTCTATACAACCCATGGATCAAAGAACTCAAAAGGAAAATTAGGAAGTATTTTTAACTAACCAAAGATGAAAGCAAAACATACCAGTATTTGTGAGATGCCTCTAAAGCAGTCCCTAGGGGAAATTTGTAGCATTAAGTATTAGGAAAAAAGAAAGTTCTCAAATCCATGATTTCAGCTTGCACCTTTAAAAAGTAGGAAAAAGAAAAAAATCACAAAATAAGCAGGAGAAAAGAAATAAGTTCAGAGCAGAGATCAATGAAATAGAAAATGGACAAACAAGAGTCAATAATCCAAATGATCCTACAAGATTAGTCAAATTGATAAACCTCTAGCCAGAATGCTCAGGATAAAAACAGAGAAGGTACAAATTACTAGTATCAGGAATGAGAAAGATGACATTACTACATTTCCATAGATATTAAAAAGATAATAAGAGAATAGTGTAATTTTATTAATTTAATAAATGAAATGAAACAAAAGTTACTTGAAAGCCAAAGAAGTTTCACTCAAGAATGAACAGATGATTTAAATACTCATATTTATAAAGAAGTTGAATTTTCCCACAAACAAAACTCCATTCTTAAAGTGTTTTTATGCTTTTTTTTTTTTTAAAGATTTGTTCATTTTAGAGAAAAAGAGAGCATGTGTAAGCGGGGGGGAGAAGCAGTGGGGGAAGGAAAAGGAGGAGGGGAAAGAATCTCAAGCAGAATCTGCACTGGGCATGGAGCCTGTGTACGATTCTCTCTTCCTCTGCCCCTCTCCCTCTCTAAAAATTTTTTAAAAATTAAAAAAACCAGAACTCTACTCAGAATTGCTACTGAACAATATATGTTGAATACTTTGTTAAAATCTTCCACATAAATAAAATAATCGTATAATTTCTTTGAGTTTTATTTTTTTTCTCTTATAGCTATATGGTTGGTATTTTCTACTATTTCTCCATTCTGTGCAGTTGATGTACATTCTGGAATATAAAAATAGAGCCAGAAAATTCACTTTTTAAAAATGGATGCATCTGATTAAATACAATGATAGAGTATTAAAATGTTACCTATTGAAAAATAATTCTAGGAATTTTTTTCTCTTATTGCTGAAAGAGAAGGAAATTCTTTTTTCTTTTTAAAGATTATTTATTTATTTATGAGAGAGAGACAGAGATACAGGCAGAGGGAGAAGCAGGTTCCATGCAGGGAGCCCGATGTGGGACTCGATTCCAGGTCTCCAGGATCACACCCCGGGCCGAAGGCAGCACCAAACGGCTGAGCCACCCGGGCTGCCCTCTTTTCTTTTTTTTAAAGATTTTATTTATTTATTCATGAGAGACACAGGCAGAGGGAGAAGCAGGCTCTATGCAGGGAGCCCAATGCAGAACTCAATCCCCGAAACCCATCACACCCTGAGCCAAAGGCAGATGCTGAACTGCTGAGCCACCCAGGCATCCCAGGAAGGAAGTTCTTCTTTGCAGTATATTGCCAAAAAAAGTCTCCATTTTTTATCCTCAGTCCCCCTTTATTGGTTTTTAAGTAAGGTCCTCATTTTGTATTGAAAAGTTATTATGATCCTTTACAGAACAAAAAGCATATTATCATCTGGTTAACCAAATAACATTTATTCCAAAATAAGAAAAGGAACCTTCTTGTAAAGTTTATTAAATATCAGTTTGCATCTTAGTACTTCTTCAATTATTGTATAAAGGGATAATCTTTCTTTTACTTCTTCCTAGGCAAAATTTCAAAGAAAGCAAATAAAATTGGCTCAACTACTATGGAGGACAATTTGGCAATATCTATCAAAATTAAAAATACCTTTTGATCTAAAGGTTCCAGTCTAAGGATTTATTGGAATAGTTGCCCATTATATGCTGTAATTAGTTTCAGTTGCTGCTTAGTTTGTGATAGTATAGGCTTGGCAACAACCTATATGTCCACCTATAGGGGATTGACTAATAAAACAACTGTGGTACTTGCATATAATGGAAAGCACCATATATTGCTAGTAGGAAGAATGAAGCAGTTCTTTATGTAATGATATGTGATGATGTATAAAAGCAGAAAAGAATGTTCACCTTTAGCCCAGAGAGGTGACCTATACCCTGCAGTTTCGATAAGGATCAAACATGGGCTGGCTGCTACATTCTTAAGGGGTCTCATGACTCCCTGTAAATCTCACCGAAAGTTAATATTGAGCTGAATGATAAGCACCAGAGAAAACTTCCAAAACTAGTTTTATGAGTAGAAATTCGAGGAAGACATTTGGTATCTAATACTTCCTGCACATCCCCTCCCCCTTGAGCTCTACACATATCACCATTGGCTTCATATAGTAAAAGTGCAGCTCCCTCTGTCCACAGGTCCCGTACTCATGCTACAATAAAAGCACGTTTTTTTTTTTTTGCACTGAAAACATCTCAAGAATTCTTTCTCAGCCATTCACTTGCTGTCCCACATCAATAAGGAAGGATTCCAGGATATTTTAAACAAGAAAAGGACCTTAACAGTATATGTAGTACATTATCTTTCCTGTAAAAAAGAGGCATGAGCATATTTTCATGTTTATTTATAACATATCTTGGGAGGGATACATTAGAAAATGCTAAATGATTGCCTCCAAGACTACCGAAGTTGAAGGGTAGGGATGGGAGCAGGAATTATTTTTCAATCTTATAGTCCTTTTTGAATTTTGCATTTATACATTTCCTCATGTATATACATATATAGATGAGATCTATTTGAATAGTGAAGCTTAAACAATAATAGGTGGTCAGTTCAGAATTTTTTCTTTAAGATTTTATTTATTTGAAAGAGGGAGAGAGAAGCCCAAAGGGAAAGGAAGAAGCAGGCTCCGGGAGGGAGCCCCATGTGGGACTTGATCCCACGAGTCTGGGATCATGACCTGAGCCAAAGGCAGACGCCTAACCGACTGAGCCACCCAGGCGCTCCAGTTCAGATTTTTAAAAAGAAAAAAAGAAACAAAACAAAACTTCTATTGATGCTGGGGAATTACCAGTCAGGGCTGATAAAAACATTTTCAATATGCACATTCCTTATGATAGTTTATCACAAAGCTCCTCGATAACCTTAAACCGAAAGAAAAAAAAGAAAGAAAGAAAGAAAAAAAGAAAAGAAAAGAAAAGAAAAGAAAAGAAAAGAAAAGAAAAGAAGAAAAGAAAGACTTAAACCGGGCGCCTGGGTGGCTCAGTGGTTGAGCATGCCGTCAGCTCAGGTAGTGATCCAGGGTCCTGGGATCCAGTCCTGCATCAGGCTCCCCACAGGGGAGCCTGCTTTTCCCTCTGCCTATGTCTCTGCCTCTCTCTGTATATCTTTCATGAATAAATAAAATGTTAAAGAAAAAAAAAATCTTGAATCTTATCAAAAGCAATCTCTAAAATGCTTTTTTCAAAATCAATAGAAAGTCAAACAAAACGAAACACAGCTTCCTGAGGCCTTTTCACACAAAGAAAACCGGTAAGAGGCAGGAGATTATAAAATGTTTTTCAAATAATGAGCCAGAGGTAGACTCTCTGCAGTTACCAAACTGGGTTCTATGAGACCCTTTGAAAATTCCGTCTGGTCTGTAACTATTATTTTACTCTCAATTAAATTACAGCTTGCCCCGACCGTAAGGACGTTAGGAGACGAAGGAGGAGTGTTGAAATGATATCCTAAAGAACAGTAGTAGTGGCAGAAGATGTTCGGATGACGAACAGGGGCTGGCGAGGCTCCCTGGGTGAAGTTCGAGTGAGGGTCTAACTAAGCCCCGTCCTGCGGCCAGTCCCCACCGGGGACTTCCTTCCTCGGCCGACCTGCTGAGGGCTGCCGGACTGGGGCGCGGACCTTAGCCCCCGGGAGGCCGGCCGCCCGACCTCCGTCCCCTGGGCCCCAGAACTGGTAGATCCGGCTCGGCCCGTCCCCGCCCTTGCGAACCTCGGTAGCGGCTACGTGCACGGGAGGGGGCGCGCGTCGCGATCTGCAGGCTGGGTCCTGCCCGACCGCCCCGCCTCGCCCTGCGCGGCCGCCGCGCCCGCAGCTCGGGCCTAGGCCCAACGGGGCCGGTGCTCCCGCCCGCCCGGGAGGGCCCGGCCCGCCAGCCGCGCACGTCACCACCCCCGCGTCGCCTCCCGTCACCGCAGGCCCGCCGGCCCCCGCAGCCAGCCCCCCGCTCTCCTGGAGGGGAGGGGAGGGGCGGGGCGGGGCGGGGCGGGGCGGGGCGGGGCGCGGCGTCGTCACGTGACGCCTCGCCCCCGCCCGGCCCCGGTCACATGGGTGGCACGGCCGCTGCGTCAGTCCCAGTCCTGGCTGCGGGAGCCGAGCCGCCGTCGCCGCCGCCGCCTCCGCCTCCCGCGGACGGGGCGGGGATCCCGGTGCCAGGTCCGCGTCGGCCCGCCCCTGCCGCCTCAGTCGGCCGTCCCGGGCTGGGCCCGACCGTCATGGAGCGGGGCGGGACCTCCGCATGTTCCGTGTAAGGCGCGTCGCCGCCGCCGCCGCCGCCGCCGCCGCCGCCGCCGCCGCCGCCCCCGCCTGCGCCTTTCCAGACCTCCCGAACCGCCGCCGCCGCCGCCTCCGTCGCCGCCCGGAGCCCGGAGCCCGGAGCCCCTCGCCCTTGGCAGCCTGTCGCCGCCGCCACCCCACCCCCCTTCCCGGGCGGGCTCGAATGCGCGTCCCGTGAAGGTGCAGGCCCGGCGCCGCCGCTGCCGCAGCTGGGAGATGGTTCGGGCCTAGCGGAGCAGCGATCGGAGGTGAGAGGGGCCGACGGAACTGACTGAGGGCCGGGCCGGGCCGGGCCTGGCCGCCGGGTGGGGGCGGGGGCGACGGGAGAACCGGGTCCGCCTGCGGTTCTGGGAGACCTTCCAGGCCGGGGCTGCTCCATCCGGCTTCGCTTCTCTCCTGCTCGTTTCACCTCCCCCCTGCCCCCGCCCTCGACAAGAAAAAAAAAAAAAATAATAATAATAATAAATAAGGCTAACCCATCCTAACCGAAATTCCCAGAAATCCTCCTTTTGGCCGTTTCTCCTTTCCGCTTTCGTTTCTCAGTCCATTCCTGCCCTCACAAATGCCGTCGACTGATTTGTTACTTTTTAATACCCTCCTCAATTGGAAGTTATTTCTAGTTAAAGAGAAAATAGGCCTAGATGCTGGCTATCATTACCCAACTAGTTCTCGCTTTCCTTCTCGCGATCCTGCGCACGTCTCTCTCCCCCCCACCCCCACCTTCTCTGCAAAAAAAAAAAAAAAAGGAAAAATTTCCACCTTCGCGTAGCGAAGGGGATTAACTAAAAATGGGAACGTGGAGGGGGGGTTGTAATACTTGAGTACCCTCCCCCCCTCCTCCTAACTTCGCCATCGGTCTGTTAGCTAGCTATCCCAATAGCTCATATTTGGATATTGATGTTTAGGCCTTTCCTCCAGCTGCCTGTGCCCGGGGTTAATCTCGTAATTGACGTCAGTGCTTTGTTCCTTCCACTTTGCTGTTCCCTTCCACTCTTTGAGGATGGATCATGGGGTATAGGACTTTGAGGAGTGTCCTTACTGCCTTTTCTCTCACAATGGATAGCATCTATAGGAAGTTGAAAGTACTAAGCTGAAATGCTCGTGTGTGGAGTTGAACTAAGACGAAGAGTTCGATTTACGGTTCTCGTAGTCAGTTGCAATTCAGAATCGTGCGATCTCTTTCCTGATGGCCTTGTGGAAATTTTAAATTAGGGCCGGTACCTTTTTCAGGGACCGGTATTTGTCTTGACGGAATCTAAGCTCTCCGTGCCCGTGAATAAGATGTTTGTAAACGTGACGTTTAAAATAGGTGTTGATTTTTGGGGACTCAGGTATTTAAAAGCTCAAAGCTTTGTTTCCATATTGATTCTGCAAAAGCTTTGAAAAGTGCTTTTGTTATTCAACTCTACTGTGACATCAAAATTGGAATATTTATGAGAATTTTCTTAATTAGGCATTTGATAAAGAGGCTTTGTGGCCTCTGAATCTGCTTGGAATCATCTTTGGTCATATGTGCATAAAGAAGTATTGGCAAGTGGCCACTTGGTTTTTAACAAAGCTGGCTTCTTTAAATTTCTCGTGTTGGTTTTCCTTGTTCGTCACCGCGTCTTTGGTTCTCTAAACATAAAAAAAAAAAAAAAAAACCCTCAAGAAGTTATTTTTAATTATCTTTTAGAGTCACTTTACTTGGACTCGATAATTTTTTATTTATTCATTTTTAATATCAGCAGTTTCATTCAGTTTGTGGTGGCTTGCCTGCTAATGACTTTGGTTTTTGTTAGCTCTGCAGGAACGGTAGGCAGATTCTATTTTAAATAAAATTTTGCGTCAAATGGGGACAAGATAGGATGTCTGTGAATGGCCTAATCTTTACCGTCTGTGTTAATTGGAAAGTGCTCTACAGTTTTGGGGTGTAAAGATGATTGTACGGTGCTTTGCTGAAGCTCTGTGATTAAGAATTCCTAAAGATAGAATATTTTCATTCATGTTCACTTTCTACTTGTGAGATGAAATAACATTCCCTGTGTTCCTGAGTTATTGTATGCCTTTTGTAACAGTTGATACATTCTCTTGTGTTGTAATTTTCTTATAGGTCCGTTGTAGTATGTTTAGAACAATAACTATATTTATATCTTCCGGATCCCCCCAGTATTTAACACAGCTATTGAATTTGAGTGTGATATCCAACCTAAGATTTCATAGGAGGGTATTCTAAAGAAAACTGTATGAGCAAGTGGTCAGTATTACAGGGGAAAAAGTGACTGTCAGCTGCAGAAGATGACAGAAGATGAAGCCTTCTAAAAGTTTTTTATCTTACCTTTTTTGAAGAGTTAAGGTAAATGTCATGGCTTTATGTGTACCTGAGAGGAACAAAGAAAACAGGTATTTCTTCTTTTGTGGCCATCTACTACTGATTTAGAATGGAGTCCAAAATGTATGAGGCCTTCTCTTTGTAGTATTTTTCATAAAATCAAAGAGGCGTTCTTGCAAGTATTGAAGACACACATCGACAATGATCTAGAAGTGCTGTGTGTATTATAAAAGTTGATGACTTAGGTTTTATTTTTTTAATTTTATCTCTATTCTCCAAGTATCTTACTATGAAAACTTTCCTTGTGTCAACTATACTCAAAAAAATTTTTTTAACTTTCCAATGTAATGTAAAGGTTTCCCAGCTTTTAAACTCCCAATCCTCACTTTATTTTACTCATTTCCTTTTTCATTTCCTCTGATAAGTGGAGACGATTATATTTGATTTCTGGGAGGGTGTGTCCCCATTTCAGTTATTGTGAAATAAGGTGTAGTCGGTGATTAAAGACTGCTTAAAGCTAACCTCGCTTTGCTGCTTTTTCCTTTGCTTTAAGAAAAGCACCCCAACTTGTAGTAAGTTTTAAAAATACTCATCATGGTTGTTTGACGTGATCTCTAGTGTAGTACATGGAAGAGGATGTAATAAACATGACAGTTACTGAGTTTTGGCTGATTATCTGCATTCCTGTTTGTCTTGATGTTCATTTTCACTGGCATCATGTTATAAGAATTTTAATGGTCTTGGTGAACAGAAAATATTAGAACCACTGAATTCATTTCCAAAATATTCCAAAAACATTTTAACATTGGGACTACTTATTAATTCTGTTTTTGAAAGAAAAAATGATTTAAAATCTACCTTCTTCAAATGGCTAAAATCGAAAACTCAAGAAACAACAAGCGTTGGTGATGATGAGAAGGAACCCTTGTTCCCTGTTGGTGGGAATGCAAACTGGTATAGCCACTGTGGAAAACAGTATTTCATCAAAAAATTAAAAAATGGAACCATCCTGCAATTCAGTAATTGTACCACTGGGTATTTACCCAAAGAATATGAAAACACTAATTCAGAGGGATATATACACTTCTGTGTTTATTGCAGTATTATTTGCAATAGCCAAACTATGGAAGCAGCCCAAGTATCCATTGATAGATGAATGGATAAAGAGGATATGAGTGTCTGTGTGTGTATGTATGTACACACACAATGGAGTATTACTCAGCCATAAAAAGAATCCAGTCTTGTCATTTGCAACAACATGGTTGGAGCTAGAGAGTATAATGCTAAGTGAAGTGAGTCAGAGAAAGAAAAATACCATCTGATTTCACTAATATATGAAATTTAAGAAACAAAACAAAGGAAAGAGAAAAGAAGAGAGACAAACCAGAAAACAGACTAACTCTAGAGAATAAACAGACGGTTACCAGTGGGGAGGTGGGTGGCAGGAATGGGTGAAATAGGTGAAGGGGATTAGGAATGTGCTTGTCTTTAAAAAAAAAAAAAAATTCCCATATAGTTAACATATAGTGCACTTGCACATGGTACTGTGCAAGAGGAGTACAGTTGTTTAGATGAGCACCTGCATAATGTATGGAACTGTTGAATCACTATGTTGTATACTTGAAACTAATACAGCATTGTATGTTAACTACAGTAGAATTAAAAAAAAAATCAGTAGATACAACCAAAAAAAAAAAAAAAAAGTCTATCTGCTTCATCAGCTATACTTTATTTAAAATCTGTAACCTGAGGAATATTCTGAAGGAAGGCATTTCATGTAACTGTGCCTCTTTTGGAGTGCCAATGAACCATGGTGGGAGCTTTTGGGTGAGTAGACAGAGCTTATTATTGGGTACCATTTTAAACTAATTTTTTGGATTATTTCCTAGGATGAGTAAAAGAACCTAATGCATTGTTTTTCCAAAGTTATGTGTGTGTGGCAGGGAAAATGAGGGATTCATGTGAATAGATTGCCCTGGAAAGCCAGTATGGTTTCACTACCAGGTAGTGTCATGATCTATCCTGGGACTACGTTTCCTGGGGCTGCTTTAGGGCTGAATGGGTCTCTTGATTTTGTTAAATAACTTTTTTTTTTTTTTTTTTTTTTTTTTACTCATGACACACACACACAGAGGCAGAAGGAGAAGCAGGCTCCACACAGGGAGCCCGATGTGGGACTTGATCCCGGGTCTCCAGGATCAAGCCCTGGACTGAAGGCGGCGCCAAACCGCTGAGCAACCCGGGCTGCCCTGTTAAATAACTTTTAACTTTGACTTTTCTTGTCATTATTATGGTAGTGATAGTTTTATGGAGAGGTGAGTATAGGCCAATGCTCTGGATTGACAGGCCTTCCCACCCCTTTGCAGTTGCTTCTATTTCTTCCATCTGGAATATCACTTTTTTTTTTTTTTTTTTGGAATATCACTTTTCCTCTCTTGTTCTCTACATGTTAAAGTTTTGTTGTCTTTTATTTATTTATTTATTGCCTTTTTAAAAAATTTCTTTTTTATTGGAGTTCAACTTGTCAACATACAGCATATAACCCAGTGCTCATCCCATCAAGTGCCCCCCTCAATGCCCGTCACCGTCTTTTAAAACTCAGTTCAAGTACCATTGTCTTCCTAAAGCTTTGCTTGACTCCCCTCACTACTCCCCTTAACATCTACCTTCTTTGAATCTTTCCATCACTTTGTATCTTTCTTGTTTTGTTAACTATGGACTATAGCCTGCTGGGTAACACTAACATAGTGTATCAGGGAAGACATAACTAGTAAAATAAAGACTGTATAATACTATTTTAGTATGTATTTCTAAAAAAAATAAGGATAAAAATGATAATCTAATCTTTCACTGAAGAAATTAATACCAATTTCTTAGTATCAACACATATCTAGTCAGTATGCAAATTTCCCTGATTACAATTTTTGTTTAACAGTTTGTTTGAAATAGGATCCAAATAGAGATCATATCTTTTTGTTCTTTTTTTTTTTTTCAGGATTTTTTAAAATTAAATTAAATTTTATTATTTTTTATAATAAATTTATTTTGTTCAATTTACCAACATACAGAATAACACCCAGTGCTCATCCCGTCAAGTGCCCCCCTCAGTGCCCGTCACCCATTCACCCCCACCCCCCACCCTCCTCCCCTTCTACCACCCCTAGTTCGTTTCCCAGAGTTAGGAGTCTTTGTGTTCTGTCTCCCTTTCTGATATTTCCCACACATTTCTTCTCCCTTCCCTTCTATTCCCTTTCACTATTATTTATATTCCCCAAATGAATGAGACCATATAATGTTTGTCCTTCTCCAATTGACTTATTTCACTCAGTATAATACCCTCTAGTTCCATCCACATTGAAGCAAATGGTGGGTATTTGTCGTTTCTAATAGCTGAGTAATATTCCATTGTATACATAGACCACATCTTCTTTATCCATTCATCTTTCGATGGACACCGAGGCTCCTTCCACAGTTTGGCTATTGTGGACATTGCTGCTAGAAATATCGGGGTGCAGGTGTCCCGGCATTTCATTGCATCTGAGTCTTTGGGGTAAATCCCCAACAGTGCAATTGCTGGGTCTTAGGGCAGGTCTATTTTTACCTCTTTGAGGAACCTCCACACAGTTTTCCAGAGTGGCTGCACCAGTTCACATTCCCACCAACAGTGTAAGAGGGTTCCCTTTTCTCTGCATCCTCTCCAACATTTGTGGTTTCCTGCCTTCTTAATTTTCCCCATTCTCACTGGTGTGAGGTGGTATCTCATTGTGGTTTTGATTTGTATTTCCCTGATGACAAGTGATGCAGAGCATTTTCTCATGTGCGTGTTGGCCATGTCTGTGTCTTCCTCTGTGAGATTTCTGTTCATGTCTTTTGCCTTATTTCATGATTGGATTGTTTGTTTCTTTGGTGTTGAGTTTAATAAGTTCTTTATAGATCTTGGAAACTAGCCCTTTATCTGATACGTCATTTGCAACTATCTTCTCCCATTCTGTAGGTTGTCTTTTAGTTTTGTTGACTATATCCTTTGCTGTGCAAAAGCTTCTTATCTTGATGAAGTCCCAATAGTTCATTTTTGCTTTTGTTTCTTTTGCCTTTGTGATATCTTTTTGTTCTTATCCTTAGTCCTATATAATTTGTTGTTAAAGAGGCCACATCTTTGCTCTATGAGAATTCTCAGTCTAGACTGTGCTGATTGCATCCTTGTGGTTTCATGTAATATGTTCCTCAGTCCCTTTTTTCCCCTATTAGTTGTTACATCTAGAAGCTTGATCTGATTGAGGCTTGAATTTTTTTTTTTTTTAAGATTTTATTTATTTATTCATGAGAGACACACAGAGAAAGAGAGAGAGGCAGAGACACAGGCAGAGGGAAAAGCAGGCTCCATGCAGGGAGCCTGATGTGGGACTCGATTCCAGGATTCCAGAATCACGCCCTGGGCCGAAGGCAGGTGCTAAACTGCTGAGCCACTCAGGGATCCCTGAGGCTTGAATTTTTAAGTAAACTGTGCTGAATATGGGGCTCGAATTCACGACCCTGAAATCAAGAGTCACATGCTCTACTAACTGAACCAGCCAGGCACCCTGAGGCTTGAATTCTTTTTTTTGTTTTGTTTTTTTTTAATTGCAAGATTACTTCATGGGTGGTGTTGTGTACTTCCTCTATACTCTTAAACCTTCAGCCTGGTTTCTCATCCTGCCAGTGAAATTGTTATTACCAAGGCCACCTGTGACTTCTGTATTTCCAAATTGTATAGTCATTGCTTACTTCTTTACCTCTTTCTCTACTTTTATAAATTTTTAAAAATATTTATTTATTTATTTATTTATTTATTTATTTATTTGAGAGAGGAGGAGAGAGCATGAGCAGGGATGGGGAGGTAGAGGGAGAAGCTGACTCCCTGCTGAGCAGGAAGCCCAATTTGGGGCTTGGTCCCAGGGTCCCAGGGTATTGGGATCCCCACCTGAGCTGAAGGCAGATGCATAACTGCTTAATCACCTGAGCCACCCAGGTGCCTTCTACTTGCTTTTGTTAACCATTTCCTTCCTGATATTTTCTTCCTTGATTTTTATGACTGTCCCTTTTCTGCCTTTCTGCCTACCAGTTGCTTATTTTTGCAGACTATTCTACTAATCCCTTGGTATTGATAATTCTGGATTTTAGCCTTGGCATTCTATTTTCAGTCTTCTGGATGATTTTTAAAAATTTTATTTTTTCATGAGAGACCCATAGAGATAGAGACATAGGCAGAGATAGAAGCAGGCTTCCTGTGGGGAGCCTGATGTGGGACTTGATCCCAGGACCCCAGGATCACAACCTGAGCCAAAGGCAGATGCTCAACCACTGAGCCACCCAGGTACCCCTCTTCTGGATGGTCTTCTCCATTTATGTTGCTTCAGCCACCATCTCTAAGTGTTTGTGGGAACCGGAACTCTTTCATTCAACTGAATACCTCCCGTTAGATTACTCAGTAGGCCCTTTGTCTTAGTTAGGAGAGTGACATATATAAGCAAAAAAGAATTTATTGAGAATGTATCAGGTATCCAGTGAATTCTAAGAATGGCAATCAACCCATAGGAGGATGGCTAGTACTCAGGAACAGGTGGATCCAGAGCCTGTGAATGTGGTTAGGAGTATCTCTTTATTGCTCATTAGATGCTCCTTGTGTGTTCAGTTCTCCTTTGCTACAGACCAACTTTAACACTAATGTCTTTTGAGTTATAAATTTTACGTCTTGGGATCCCTGGGTGGCGCAGCGGTTTGGCGCCTGCCTTTGGCCCAGGGCGCGATCCTGGAGACCCGGGATCGAATCCCACGTCGGGCTCCCGGTGCATGGAGCCTGCTTCTCCCTCTGCCTCTCTCTCTCTCTCTCTCTCTCTCTGTGTGACTATCATAAATAAATAAAGAAAAAAATATTTAAAAAAAAATAATAAATAAATTTTACGTCTTTTGCTATCAGAAAAAGACTGCCATGATTCTCAGTCCCACTTCCAGGAAAAGGACTCATTAAGTTACATGTTCATCTCTGGACCATAACTTTGGTTAGGGGGCTACGCCGTAATAACATGCTCTAACTGCAACATTTCAGAGTGAAGTGGAGTAAAGGACACCCTAAAACGTAGTTGTCCCCCTCATTTATCCCATGGCTGTTTAGTACATACACAGTCCTACTTTTTCTTACATATATATTTAGTATTTTTTAAACATAATCTGACTATCTGTATATACCAGCAAATTACTCTCATCTCTTCAATGGAGACAATGCAAATTCTATCTGGCTAACACATCTAGAGGTCATTGTTCTCTGAGTCCAGATTTGAAAGGTGATATCCTTTGTTAATTGGGCCTAGATATGCTTTGTCAGTGTCTGAAAATTGTGGGCTAAATACTAAATTTAATCATTCCTGACCTAATATACAGTTGTTGAAGAAAAAGACAACAGACAAAACTAAAACTCTTAGGAGGGGAGGAAAGGAGGGAGGAAGGTGCCATTGTTCCAAAACTTATACCATATCTTGCTGGGCAAGTGCAGTGTAAGGTAAATGGCAAAACCAGCCAGTTACATGGGTCTTCATTTGCTGTCCTGCTTCCTTGCAAATGGGGTGAGTTCTTTGGTAAGCCAAATGAAGATTTTCATTTCTGTCAACTAGGATTATTTTCCTTGGATATTAAGGTTAACCCTGAAGACATCTGGAAGGAGTTTTATGGGAAGGCAGTTCTGTGTTGCCTTAGCACAAGGATCAGTAAAATATGGTTAGGCCCAGTGTTGCCTTTTGTATGACCTGTGAGCTGAAAATGGTTTTTACATTTTTATTTTTAAATCTTATTTATTTATTTTTTAAAAAGATTTTATTTATTCATGAGAGACAGAGTGAGAGAGAGGGGCAGAGACACAGGCAGAGGGAGAAGCAGGCTCCATGCAGGGAGCCCAACATGGGACTCGATCCCGGGTCTCCAGGATCACGTCCTGGGCTGAAGGTGGTGCTAAACCACTGAGCCACCTGGGCTGCCCTGGTTTTTACATTTTTTTATTTTTAAAGATTTTATTTATTTATTCATGAGAGACACACACAGAGAGGCAGAGACATAGGCAGAGGGAGAAGCAGGGAGCCCGACGTGGGACTCGATCCCGGATCTCCAGGATCACACCCTGGGCTGAAGGTGGCGCTAAAGCACTGAGCCATCTGGGCTGCCCAGTTTTTACATTTTTAAATGGTGGGAAAAAATTATAGTATTTTGTGGCCTGTGAAAATGATAGGAAACTCACATTTCAGTGTCCATAAATAAAGTTTTATTGGAACACAGATGACACACCCATTTGTGTTTGTAACGTTTGTAGCTACTTTTGCTACTCCTATGACAGAGTAGACTAGTTGTGACTATAGGGCCTCAAAGCCTAAAATATTTACAATGTGGCTTTAAAAATGTTTGTCAGCTCCTGTCTTAGCATGCCTGTGGTAGATACTTGGGTTTGAGGATTGTTTCAGGATTCAATAGTTAGTCCCTATTTACTGTGGTGGTAGTTAGGGTTTTTTGATTGTAGAATGTGTGTGTATGTATATGAATAGATATAAATAAATTAAAAATATATAGGGGCACCTGGGTGGCTCAGTATTTCATGCATCGAACTCTTGATTTTGGCTCAGGTTGTGGTCTCAGGGTTGTAGGATCAGCTGCATTGGGCTCCACACTCAGTGGGGAGTCTACTTGGGATTCTCCTCTCCCTGTTGCTATGCCCCTTTCCCACCTCACACAGGCACGCTTGTGTTCTCTCTTTCTCAAATAAATAAATCTTTTACATATATACACATACACACATACACATATATGTATGAAACAGGTGTGATCTGGACATTGGCTTAGCTTTTTTAGTTAGGGATTCAAACTTCATGGAACCCTTCAGTTGTACCCTAAAGGTGAGGTGGATAGGGGCAAGAATTTTACAGAAAAGCTGGAGGAGATGTAAGGCTAGAGCTGATTAGATAGTCTCTATAAGTGTTCATCATGTAGAAATTAGCTCTAGTTCTAGTGCTTCTCAATCCCCAACCCCCAAATCCTCCACTTTCCCTGCTTTGGGGAACACACCACTGTCCTTGCTTTTTCAAGAAACCTACAAGTTGTTCTTGATTCTTTTGTTTTACTTCTGACATCTGGCTGGCCCCAAGATTCTACTTCCTTAACATCTTTGAATCTAAACCCTTTCTCTACATTATCTACATTCCTAGTATTACTTCCTAAATTCAGACTTTCGTTTCTCACCTTGATATTCCAACAGCCTTCTTGTTAGCTTCCTTACTTCTAGTAAAATAATCTACTCCACCCTGTATCATAGCACTCTTTCCCTCTAAATTACAAATCTGATTTTGTCATTTCTCTTCTTGAAACTTCTTAGTAGTGTTTCATTTTCTGTAGTATTCCTCTACCTAGGGATTCTTCAACATTAATAAGTTTTTTGTAACTTCTGAAGTACTGCTTTGTAACCAGCTACTCCCTTGGGAGTTTGTTGCTGTGTTTAGATTTTGTTTGTTATTGTTTTGTGCCACGTTATAATGCATTATACTAATGATTTCGCTGTGGCTCAGACAAGGAAGGATGGTGAGTAAAACTGGATCATGTCATGGTGGGTTGTTAATATAGGCAGGCCAAACCCAAAAGAACCCTGGCATAGTACTTAGCCTCATGTTTTCACTGTGAAATGTATCTGGTGGACCCTATCTATGTAATTAATCAATATGAAACAGTTTGCAGTCTCAGTGTTTTGTTCCAAACCTCAGCAGTGATTATACTAGACACATATTTAATGTAGATTTCAGTAAGGTACTAAACCACATATGGACAAGATAGATTGCCACAAGTGAGTCTTCTTTAAAATTGAAATTGAAGGACTGCTACCTGGTATGTTAGTATATGGTTGTATTTCTCTAATCTGGGAAATAAACATTTGCAGTTATTAAGTCCATTTAGTATAACATATTTACAAGTATTTACTGCATTAGTATTATTGAAGTCATGTTATAGAAGAGGTTTAATAATATTGAACCCGACCTGAGACTGTATATTTCCAGGGTTGAATACATCATTGCTCTAGTTTCTGCAAAACAACATAATGTTACATTAATGTTAATTTAAATGTGTATTTTATTTTTAAAGTTTGTTCTGTATAAGAGCTATAAACATAGTGAGTTTATACCTAATTTTTATTTTACTATTATTAACATAATAAAACCCTCATCCAAGATCTAGGAGATTTCATTTTCTTTGAAAAGATATCTTTATATCTTTCAGATATAGAAACAAACCCGACAGGTCTAGTCTGATCCTATATATCTCTCCAGTCTTATCTTTTATTTTGCACTCCTCCAACCCTATTTTCCAACTATACTTGATCTACCTCTTTTCCCTGGATGTGTTGTGCTCTCTCTCCTGGGCAGTTGCACTTGTTCTTTCTGCTTAGAATTAACCTCCCTCCCTTTCTTCCTTTCCTACTTTTCCTTACCATTTTTCTCTAGTCAAGCTAGCTGCAACCAAATCTTGGAGATGAGGGATACTTTTACTTTTTTATATTCTTAGCATTAGCGCAGTGTCTGGCACAGTGTACATTCTGGTTAAGCTATTGTTGAATGAACTAAAATGTTAACATTGTACTTTATACTATAGGTCTTTACTGAAGAGATAGGTTGTGTTTTTTTTTTTTTTTTTCTTAAGATTTTTTTTATTTATTAGAGAGAGAAAGAGAGAGGCAGAGATACAGGCAGAGGGAGAAGCAGGCTTCATGCAGGGAGCCCGACATGGGACTGATCCCGGGTCTCCAGGATCACACACTGGGCTGAAGGCAGCGCTAAACTGCTAAGCCACTGGGGCTGCCCTTTTTAAAGATTTTGTTTATTCATGAGGGACACACAGAGAGAGGCAGAGACAAAGTCAGAGGGAGAAGTAGGCTCTCTGCGGGAACCCAGTGTGAGACTTGATCCTAGGACCCCGAGATCACAATCTGAGCCAAAGGCAGACTTTCAACCACTGAGTCACCCAGGTGCCCCTGAAGAGATAGGTTTTAAAATGAGGATTGTAAAGCCTTCAAAATTCCTTCTGAATTCTGTTTAAATATGTTAAGAAGTCAGTTAGAAACTATTTTGAGGGGTGCCTGGGTGGCACAGTCTTTTAAGCATCCAACTCTGTTTTGGCCAGTTCGGGATCTCAGTTTCATGAGATCGAGCCCTGCATCTGGCTTTGTTCAGCATGGAGTCAGCTTGGAACTCTCTCCCTCTTCCTCTGCCCTTCCCCACTGTGTGTGCACGTGCACACACTGTTCTCTCCCTCTCAAATAAGTAAATCTTTTTTTTTTTTTTTTTTAAGATTTATTATGATAGACACAGAGAGAGAGAGAGAGAGAGGTAGAGACACAGGAGGAGGGAGAAGCAGGCTCCATGCCGGGAGCCAGACGCGGGACTCGATCCTGAGACTCCAGGACCGCGCCCTGGGTCAAAGGCAAGTGCCAAACCGCTGAGCCACCCAGGGATCCCAAATAAGTAAATCTTTATTAAGAAAAATAAAAAAATATTTTGAAAGTGGGTTTACTCGTATAACTCAAAATTTGATCTTTTAAAGTTTTTTTAAAGATTTTATTTATTCATGAGAGACACAGAGAGAGGCAGAGACACAGGCAGACAGGCAGAGGGAGAAGCACACTCCGTGCAGGGAGCCCGATATAGGACTCGATCCTGGAACTCCGGGATCATGCCTTGAGCTGAAGGCAGATGTTCAACCAACCGCTGAGTCACCCAGACTTCCCAAAATTTGATCTTTCAAAGTAAATATTCTTTGTGTCATAATAAATAACTCCTAATTCATGTTTCTATTCCAATGAATAAAGAGCAACAGCCTTAAGTGGCTTTAGCCTTTCTTTTTAAGTTATTTATTTTTGAGAGAGAGAAAGGACGAGCAAGAAAACGAGCTAAGGAGAGGGGCACAGAGAGAAGCTGACTCCCTGCTGAGCAAGGAGTCTGATGTCAGACTCAATCCCAGGACCCTGGGATCCTGAGCAGAAGGCAGATGCTTAACTGACTGAGCTACCCAAGCACCCTGGCCTTAACCTGCTTAAAGCAATATTCCTGTTTACGTTTTAATAGAACCTTATTAACAGAATGTAGGGTGGTTAGGACTGGGACTTGAATATATTATTTTTTCATTCAGTACATTAGCATTTCCCTCCAACATTTTTTATAGTGTTCTAAGGAACTAAATATATCTCAAGAAATCCAGGTACTTTATTATCGGTCTTTCATATATGCAAATGATGAAATTATTGAGATAACTCCTTTTTAGTGTAAACTCCAAGGAACCTTTGCTATATAGTGTTTTTAAACTTTTGATTAATGTATTATGTGCATTTTTAGGTAAAAAAAATTGCTTTTATTTTACAATTTGGACTTACACTATTTTCTTTTGGCTTCCTCAGGTACTACAAATGAAAGCAGTCTCATAGTGTTCTGTTGAACAGATAATTTCTTTCTGGATGTTGTAGACTGAAACATTCAGTTTTTACACCTTCTTAGTTTGCCAAGTATGATTCTGAGATTTTACAGTCTAGCACTTACATTTGGTGAACATTTGAAAGTACAGGGTTTAAATAAAAATAGAAATTGATCATTTCTGTACATGTGTTTTTTTCTTGAACATATGTTGTTTAACTTTTAGATAAACTCTTACAGAAAAAGTGCTTTAAAAGCAACAGATAATTCATTTAGTATCAGTATTAATGCTTTTATTGGATTGATAATATATTGAATGTAATAAATGGAAGACCTGTCTTCTTGGCACGAGATATAACCAAAAGTCTTAGGGAAGAAATGGGAGACTATCTGTGGGTAGAAAATGAGGGGTGACCTCATCTTCTGAAACCCAAATTTTAATGCGTATTCTCACTGACTGACTCTTGGGGCATAATACGACAATTGCGACCTTTATTCATCACATATTTTTAGGATCTGTTGTATGCTTGCTGCTGTATGAAGCAGTGGAGGGGAGATACGGTGGTAAGTCCAGTGATATCTATAATTCTTACTCTCTAGCAGCTTGTAATAAGGAGGTGACTAGGGAAGACAGATAGAATAACAATAAATAATCCTAATGTAAGGCAAATGATAAGGGCCAGATGAGATACAAAGAAATGCTTTGAGAAGTAAATTATTTTAGTGACAAAGGAAACTTGGAGGCTTTTTGAAGGAATGTGGTAAATTTTGAAATGTATGTATTTAGAAATGGGGAGAAGGAAGGACATTCTAAGTAGAGAGACTAGTTTGAGTAAAGATCTGGATCTGAACATGTAGTTTATTTTCAGCTTCAGATAAACCCTAAAGGTTTTATAGAAATGGCTAAGAATTGAACTGTGAATAGTTTTAAATCCTGGGACGAAAACTTTGGACTTAGATTTTTCATAGAGCTTGGAGTTGCTACTGACTTTTAAGCAGGAGAATGTGTTAAGTAGGTCTGTTTTTAAGAAGATAAAGTAATTATCGATGCATACATTACAGAAGTTTCCAATAAGAGACCTTTGT